>NW_026526666.1:33263088-34633088 GCF_024362965.1 Panthera pardus
ACCGGCCCCAACGAGAAAGGGCTCGCCGAGGACCGCCACCCGGGCTTCCGGTGCGTTTCCTCGCCCTCCCCGGACCTAGGGCCCCACCCGTCGGTCTCCGAACTTCCTCCTCTCGCTGCACTTTCCGCGCCAGTCTTCGGGCCGAGATGGGGGTGGAGGAAGAAGGGTTCGAGGAAAAGAGAAACGGAGTTTTGAAAGCTACTTGGTGGCGCTAGCATAGAGCTGGGGGGGGGGGGGGTCAGAAGCTGGGTGGGGAGAAGGAGAGGGGACAGTTCCAAGGTTCGCCGACTTTTGTAGTGGGGGCGGGCAGGCGTTGGCCCCTTTAAGATCCACCCTCCCTCTTCCCCTCCACAGCCCCCCCCCCCCCAGTCTTTCCCTCCCTCTCTTAGAGGCCAATTTTGTTAATTAAATGTTTTGTTTGCGACGCAGCTCTCATTCATTGCGGACACGTCATTCGGAGCAGATCTAAGCCAGAGACCAGATCTCATTAGATAAAGCCCATCAGAACTAAGAAAATGGAGGAGCCACTAATTAAAGCTTTTAATTGTGCGGATTCGCTGCAGCAAGGCAGCCGCTTTATCTGAAATCTTGGAGGGAGAGGAGGCAGAAGACCAGTTCTGCCCAATAGACACTTGGTCAGGAAGAGGGAGGGGACTAGGATAAAGCAGTGCCCCCCCCCCCCCACCACCACACATCCCAGCCCTGCTTCCCCTCAGCTTTTTAGCCATATCTTGGTAGTTTTCAAAAGCTCACACCTCCAAGTCAGGCAGCTTAAAGCCCCTTAATAAATGGCTCTGTGGTCCCAGTCGGGGCCGAGGAGCCGAAGGGCCCCCTTCACCTGGCATCTGGCAAGCGGATTACTCTGCTCTTCAGTGGCCATCCTTGCAGAATTCAAAGCTCCTCCAACAAGTGGACTGGGGAGGAGATTGGGGAGGGAGTAGCTGAGAGGAAAAGGACGCGCGCCAGCTCCTCACCTTCCCACCCTTCTGGCATCTTGATGGGCACAGGGAGGAACACTGAAGGAAGACTTCAGAGATTCCTCAACCTGGGGGTGGGGGAGGCTCAGCTGTTGATGAGCTCTGAACGGAGTGGGAGGCGATGATCAATTCCGTACTGAGCTAGAACTCATCTCTCCCGGGAGAGGTCTAAGCTTCTCAGGGTAGCATGTAGTTCAAGAGCAAGCCTGGCTCCCGTTTTCAAAATCAGAGGGGGAAAAAAAATGAGAAAATGGACCCAGTTAATTAAGGCACGGGGCTGGGTACACATCTTCCATTGCTCCATTAAGCCAGTTGAAAACACCAAATGGGCATTTATATTTGGTCCCAAGAATAGGGAAAGCAGGCAATTCCCAGAAAGCCACTTGCCTAAACTTGTCCTGAGGGAATGCAAGTGGACCCATCTTCTTTTTAATTAGTGGTAATCAGAAGCGAAGGTTTTTTGAAGGCACTTGACAGGAGGTGAATCTGTACCATTCACGGCATCTGAATAGCACTCTCAATTTTTCCACTTTAAGTTACCCTCCCGTCTTACCAGTTTTGCTCTCTATTTAATTACAATACTGTCAAAGCTCAAAGCTCAAAGCTCATGGCATTGCTTGGAAGGAGGACCAGAAAGCATTACACCCATGCTCCTGTTGATTTTCCAACATTTACTTCTAAAAGAACACTTAGTGAAATTAATGCTGCCATCTTAATTTAAAAATAAAAGCCCTCTCCCTTCCTATATTTCTTTTGCTTGGCTGATTGAGGATGCCAGCAGAGTGGACATAGGTTGCATTATCGGAATAACCAAATGTCATTTTGCTCCATCGTTTTAGATTAATGATACCACTGGGGTAAACATACACACACTCAGCTCTGAACTGCACTGGGATCTTTTGCACTTTTAGATGCAGAGTTGAGGGAATCACAATGGAGCTAAACTTTGTACAAAAAAACCTCACCCACTGATTTACCCGCATTAAAGAGAGCAACATTTTCTACTAATATCTATAAAGAAAACGGTTTAGGACAGAAATTTAACTAGAATGCAATTCTTCGTAAAAGTGAGCGGTTCTCTAATATCAACGGTGTGCGTGTGGGTTTTTTTTTTTTTTTTAATTACTGGATGTTGAAACAGAACACCTCCTAGAAGCATTCATGTGCATCAGTCTATCAAACCATTTACTCAAATTAAATGTGTAATCCTTCAAATGCCTCCTTTCAAATTAATGAGTTTAAGTAGCTTGAGTTCACCTGAAAAGATCCTATAGGCACCTGACCTCCTGAATTCTTTCCATTAATTGCACTGAAACTTGTTGGAAAAGACTGCTTACATGGGTATATGAATGTTCCTATACATTGCTTTAAAATGCAAGATTAGTATAATTCTATAGCCTCTTTTCCTAAATCTCTTTTGGGGATCAAAGGTAGTGATACAAACGACAACAACAACAAACCCCAAATCTGCACATTCCTCAATTGAAAAACCTGCAAATTCTACATCGCAAACCACACACTAACATTGAGCACTACAAGCCTTCAAGTAATAGTACACAAAGAGAAACACTACCATTAAGGGTTTTGGGGTTTTTTTTTTGGGGGGGGGTGGGGTGGGGTGGGGAGAGGTAGAGTTTGCTCTAAGAAGAATTGCAAGTCTTTAAACTGATGGGTAATCAGCATTTTTCACAAGGAGCACAAAGAATGAGTCACAGTTTTCCACTCAAAAAAGTTTTAAAGTGCTTACGTAAATATAATTAGCCATCACCATAGGCAAATCATTTCTCACTAACTACACTTATTTGTAAGTCAATCTTTTGTCTCTGAGTTTCTATGTAGGTCCCTACCTTGCTTTAAGGTAGCAGCCTAACTCCCACTTTTCAACTGAGGGTCCAGTTGGGGCAGACGACTTAAAATTTTGGTCAGGAGAGTACCCAGCCTTTGCACACCTAAAGGCCCAGTCCCACCAGATGGACAGATCTTAGTATAGTTTTTGCCGTTAATTTATTATTAAAAAAATGGAAGATTAACACGTTCATCTTGAAACCCTTAAATCCGGCCAATCAGAAGGTTTTTGTGGTGAAGGCTACAATATATTCTCATAGGTGTCCAGTTCCTCTCCTTAAAACCCTTGGTAACCTTTGGCCTTGCCATTGCTCTGCTCACCCATCTCGAGGAAAGGCAGCCAAGTCTTACCTAATGTAGTCATTTCTGCAAAGGATCATGCCGCTCTTGGTATAACAGGACGTGCCGATGTCGCCCAGCTGCGCCTGGCAGCAGGAGCACTTGAGGCACCGGCTGTGCCAGTAGCTGTCCATGGCATAGAGCAGAAAGCGGTCCGCAATCTTGCCCCCGCAGCCTGCGCACCGCTTCCAGGAGAGGGAGCCGGCCGTCACCGGGGGCGGCTGTGAGCTGCTGCCCGGATTCACCATGGTCTGCAGAGGGCGGGAAGGGGACCGGGAGAGAAAGACAAAACAGGGGCAATGCAAAAGTTAGTAATCGCCGCGCGCGAGAGAGACCGAACACGTCCCCCCCCCCCCCACCCCCCCAACTCCCCGAACTGTTGGAAGGAAGCAGCGGGGCAACCGCGCGAAAGAGGGTGAGGGGGAGAGGAAAGGAGGGAGGATCGCCGGCAGCAGCCGCCTGTTTACTTTTCTCAAGCTTTGTTCTGGGGCCACGAGCTCCTCTCAACTTTCCAGCGCTCGCCGCCGCTGACAATTTCAGCTTGGGTACTGTCAAAACTCGGAGAGCGAGGCTCGGAGGCGCGCTCCACCCCTCGCGGCGCCTCCTCCCAGCCCCCGCCTCCGCCCACTGCCCCCTCCTCCCTCCTTCGCCGCCCGCCTCCAGCAAATGAGGGTCAAACCCACCCACCGCCGCGCCCGGCCCCTCCCCGGCCCCAGCCGAGCCGGGAGAGCAAGCCGAGGGGAGTGGGGAGGCGGCCCCCGCCGGAGCCACGTTCTCTCCCGAGCTCTGCCCTGGGAAGTGCAGCTGCAGTTCACAAGTTGGAAATAGTTGGGTTTTCTGAAAGGGAGGGAGGGAGGGACCGGCAGAGGGGAGAGGGAGAGCGTGATGGTGGGAGGGGAGCGAGGGGACGCGAGGGAGGGGGTGCGGTGTGTAAAGTTGCGAAACTGGTTTTTCGTATTTTAAACAGCACCTTTCACATGCCATTGTGGTGACCGCCATCTCCCATTATTGTTCCAAATCTCATTTCATTTTGAAGATCAATGAGTGTTTTCTCTGGGTTTTCAGGACACAGGCAAGAATAATAGATCATTGAACTTTAGGATGCCTGTTAACTTCCTATACAAACACTCTCCACTTTGGTCTCACTAATCTGCCCTTGATCAGCAATTTAAATGCTAAAGCTTTGTTCCTCCAAAGGGGGGAGGGGGGCGTTACAGATAATATGCGGGAAGGCACTATTAAAGGATGCACAAGTTATATAGGAGCCAGTCCTGCTGTCACCAAAAACTGCTTTTAAAAATTCCCTACTCTTTCTAATGAATGTCACGAGAAGCAACTGGGGTATAATATAGGAATCAATTTATAAAGCTTAGCCTAAACCGATTAATTTGTTGCCTCCAATCCTGAGTCCAATAAAGTCCTAGTGTTCCTCCAGTCACTTATTCTATAAAAAGATCAAGTTATTTACTGCCAATTAAGCAGCCTGTTTTGTCTTTGTCCTCTGTAAGCCGAGAGTGTAGGCTCCCCCCGAGGCTCCCGGCTATCTGCTCAAGACGTTCAGCTGATACCTCAGAAGGGAGAGGGCGAACTTTGCCTGTCCCCGGCCCAACTTGGCTGCTGCAAAAAAAACGAGGGGAAGGGAACGAAACAAGGACTCGGGTTCCTTAAATAGGCCGATTTTAAACACATTTCCTCCGAAAGAGTCCCGGAACGTGTGTCCAGTGACCGCACAATAAACCAGAATAAGAACTGCACCAATTAAGCTGTAACAAAACCCTGAGACTTTGGAAACAGGACCACTCTAAAACCCATTAGCATTGCATTTATCCGAATGCATCATACCTTTATGTAAATTGATTTATCTGATGCATTTACTCGAGGAATTGCTTTTTGTTACAATTTCAGCCCTAACCCAAATGAATCTGCATTTCCTGCCCGAGGTCTTTAAACTGTTTCCCCCAACGTTTTAATCGCTCCGAATTCCTTTTTAAAAGGGGAGAGGGAGGGAGGAGATTCCAAGCTCTTCCCCGCCCCCATCTTTGGTGAGAGGTAAATATATATGTATATTTTTTTGAAAAGGAAACATTACACTGAGAAAAGCATCCAGTAACCCCATTAGCTAAAGCTCTTAAGGACAAGCAATACCTTAATGCTGATTAAATCTAAAAGAGATGAATCAAGAGGACTGACCAGAAACTGACTCCCCTGATAACTAAGGACGGGCCCTCATCAAGTTTCATTTAGAGTTGGAAAAAAAAGAAAGCTTTTAAGTTAAATAGGCTTATACTCTAGTAATTACATAGCCAAGCAATTTAGGTCCTGGGATAGTCAGTGAAATAGAAAGCAGAACTGGCAGCTAGAGGCAAAATCTGCCCCCCTTTAACAACGTCTCTGGTGTTTTTTAATGGAGACCAGGGGAGGGACAAACGTAGCGCTGGCAATTTGTAGTACAAAAATGGATGCTTAATTCATGTCTTGATTTTAATTAGGTGATTCACCGGATTTCTCCTGGATTGGAACAAAAGACTTATAAGCCAAGAGGAATTTTTGAAAAGAACCAGCAATACTGAATCCTGCTCACTTAGACCCTTTCTGCCACTGTTTCAAAAATAGTGTTTACTGGGGGGGTGGGGGGGGGACCGTGACTATTTCCCCCACACTACTTCTCATACTTAAACCCTCATTTAAGCACCTCCTGCCTTTCCCTTAGGAACTGAAAATATCCCCACCCCCCTCCAAGGTCCCCACCAGCCCGGTCTCCAAGAACCCTTTTGTAAGCAGGAACCGCTACAAAGCTGGCTGCCCTCCGTGCTAGCTCGCAGGCCGGCCTCGGTAGTTTCAGACTCGCGCATTATCTAAGCCGACGTATTGTTTACTTGCAATTTGGGACGGTCAAGGGAAGGAAGCCAAAGAAAACAGCCCTGGCCCAAATCGGTCCCCTCCTCCCTCCCCCCCCCCCTCCTTGCCCGCGGCTCCCCAGCCGTCCCCTTACCTGCTTTTCCCCTATATTGCAATACTGCGAGAGGCGGCGGCGGCGAAAAGCGAGCGAAGCCGCTCGGCTTCCAAGGAAGGGGCGCCTGGGCTGGCGGAGCTGTAGGGAGGGGGGATGTTCTCGCAGAAGCAGGAAAGGGGAGGAGGGGGCTAAGGGCTGCTTTTTTTTTTTTTTCTTTTTTTTTTTCTTTTTTTTTTTTTTTAACGCGTCGCTCTGAGGCTGGGTTGGGGGGCCCCGCGTAAGTGGCGGGCGGCCGGGAGCAGGAGTGTCAGTCTCAGTCCTCGGCGTTCTCCTCCGCCTCCGGCTCCGCGCGAGCAGCTGCAGGAGCCCTCGGCCCGCGCGGCGCGGCTTCAGGCGCGGCGCAGCGGCAGCAACTGCTGCAATCGCTGCTGCAAGTTTGGCAATGTGGCTTCACTTTGTATATTCCCCCGCCCGGCGGCCCCCGCCCCCGCCCGCGCGCCTCCCGCTCCTCCTCCTCCTCTTCCACCGCCTTCCTCCCTCCCGCGCGCTCGCTCGCTCGCTCGCTCGGGGCTGGCGGCGGCGGCCGCTCGGCCGAGCTTCCTGCCCCTCCAGCCGGGGCGGGGGGGCAGCCGCAGAAACAACAGCCCCGGAGCGGCGGCGGCAGGCGCGGAGGCCGGGAGGCGGGCGCGCCCAGGGGCCGGGAAGCTGCGGCCGGCCGGGGCCCGGCGCGCTGGAGCCTGCGCCGCTGCCCGGGCTGCTGCCGGAGCTGCTGCTGCCCGGCTCGGAGGAGGAGGAGAAGGAGGAGGAGGAGGAGGCGGCGGCGGCGGCGGCGGCGCTGGCCTCTAGCCGGCTCGCTCGCTCCCTCCGCGGCGCTTACACATGTGTTACTGACAGAGCAAAATCCCAACTACTCCCCGGCTCTGCCGCCGACGTCAGCGACCCTCAGCCACTGGGCGGCCGGATTGTTCAGGCGGAATAATAAAACCTGCCAATCCGGGGAAGGACAAAGGGATGACTGAAACTAGACTCTGGGGGCGGGGAAAAGAGGGAGGCGGTGGAGCGGGAGGTGGAAGGAGAGGGGAAGGGCCGGAATCAGGTGGGAAGCGGCGACCGGGGCGCCGGGGACCTTGCCGGGCTGCCCTCCGCCGCCCCGGATCGAGAGCGGAGGCGTCGGGTGCCGCTCCGGCCTGCCCAGCGCGCGGAGGACCCTCGGGACCCGCACCCGCCCGCCCCTCGGGGATTGCCCTCCCCTCGCACCGACACGAGCCCCTTAGGAAACTTAACTTAACGTCTCAGAAATAGGTCTCTTCCTCTTTGGGAAGAAAAGTCTTCCCGAAATCCTAGGGCGGTGGACTTCACACACACGCAGAAGAGGTTTTGGTTTTGTTTTTTAATTCGCGGTGTTGGAGGTTGATGAGCCTTAGTGGAAGTTCAGTTAACAAGGTAAAGACAGTGAATCAGTAGTTCTTAAGTACTCCCTCTTTACCCTCTTCTCCCACATTAGCCGGAGTTAAAGAGCCTCGTAGGCATTTCAGAGATACTTGTCAATTGTCGGTGAAAAAAAAGATCACAGCCCTTACTTCGGAAGTTGAGGGAAACTTCAGGAAGTCTTGCCCTCCATCCACCTCACTGTGGAGGATGAGAACCCCACTTTCTTATAGCCCCCCAAAAGCAACAGAAGTAATTGCAAAATTTCCCAAACTCACAGCCTCTGGAGAGTACGAAAGGTCACTTCTGGTATAAATTTAACTGTTGAGGAATGCTTTTAGGTCTCTTTCCAGGGCCCAAGCTCAGCCTAGATGTTTGAATACCTAGTCATTCAACTTTATCTACTCTGCCAAATAGGTTTAATAAATTTCTGATCTGAGGCTAATATTAGGTCTGATTATTATTAGTAAGTTCCAGAGAGATTTTTCTGGGGGAAATTATCATGAAAGTGCAAAGCCCTTCTGCTAAGTATCATTAAGCAAAACCAGCCTTATGGGACAAGTTTTCATATTGTATTACACACAGTACTGCTGGATTGAGGAAAGGGACCTGCAGAAGAATCTGGCTAGACAATGCAGTTGTTAAACATCTATGGTTTTACTGTTTGGGGGATTGCTGTCTTTCAAACCATCAAAATTAAGGCTGCAAAAGAAACAATATTCATTGCCTGTAATGTCAAGCAGAGGACATTTTAAATACCAATTAGAATAGTCATTTCTTTATATTTCTAGCACCTCAAAATTAAATGACTTACTTTTATTGATTGGTATTGAATTTTTATGAACAAGTCACTTTGTGCACGTATGCGAAACATTTTTTTTTAAATCATTTAAAGTATAATAGTAATTAAAATGTCCTGTACAGAAAACAGCTGCAGATGAGTGTGATTAAAGAAGCCCATCTTAAAAGATGTAATGTTCCTTGAAGGTTAGTAAAGAAAACTCAATTAAACCAAATGAGGAAAGGAACCCCATAAACAAATAAAAAACACACATTCTAATTCCCTGCTTCAGTTTCAATTTGTTAATAATTTATAATAATCAAAACGAGATGACACAAGACCTTGGTGGGCTACAATTATGATTTGTCATGTACAAGTAAGTTTCCTGCTGTGGCCCTTAATTTTCTTATCTACCAATGAAGTTAAGCCAAATGGTCTTTATGTGTCCTTTTTTAAAAAATGATTTTCTCAAATAGAACATATAATATATAGGCCTGTAATGAATTGTGGTATTTCCTGAAGTATGTACACTAAAATGAAATCTTTATTTTAAAATGAAACGTTAGAAATTTAATCAAACATCAGATATCACTGAGTGATTCTCCAAAGCATCCATGTAGTTTTGTGGGTGGAAGGAAGGAAGGAAGGGAGGGAGGGAGGGAGAAAGGAAAGGAGGGAGGGAGGGAGGGGGAAAGGAGAAAAGCATGGGTAAAACTTTGAATACAGATCTCTAGGCTAGAAGGGGCCTAGGAGGTAGTTTTACTGTTTTGGCTCTAATTGTGTGTGGAATGAGGTCTTAACACATGTCCCGGTAGACTGGAGTAGGTGGGAGTATGTTACCAGAGAGCTTTATTTGCTGATGTTGTGGTTATAGAAATACAAAAGCGATAATGGCTAACAGTCTCTCTTCTGAGGGGTAGGAAGTAAATACAGTCACTGTAATCAAAATTCAGGTGTACTTTAACCACAGCGCCACCTCTGGGTAGTCTTTATTTCTGCATGCTTTGCATGTGGCAGTGCTTTCTCATCCGAGTAGCGAGATCTGTGGGCTGAAAGTGCCTGCTTAGATGAGGTAGGGGTGTCGATCTTTTATTTCCACTGGTGCTAAACTCACAAAAACCGTGTAAACACACACAAGTTTATTATGGGTAAAGGAATTCTGTATTCAGGTATTCCTTAAACGAATATAAAACAGTGCTCAAGGTAATCATCCTGGTATATAGTAAGATTAACTAAATGCAAAATAATAATGTTATATTGTGCCCAACAGTTCAAGAAAATTCTGCTGGCATGATACTCTCCTTATCTAGCCTACTCACCTACAGCGAGAAATAAGAATACAGTGTTTCGGAAAAGAAAGAAACTCAAATTGTTCCTTTCTTGAATCCTAATTAAATATAGGAACCATATTGATTCTAGATCAAGCCCTCATTCCCCTGATTCACCCCAAATTGATTTGTCCATACATTCCCTTTTTCTTATTTCAGTCCTGCAATCATAATCATCTTTCCTTTCTCTAAGTGACAGTTCTCTAAGAATCTCCTATGAACAACCAGAAGTTCCACACAGACCCAAGTTGCCTTCCGTGCCTAGAGAACAGCCCGACTGTTTATTTGATGCTAATAGGGTAACCTCCCTGACAAAATGCCTCCAGCTCTTTCTCAGAAAATATGTCTAAAAATTTTAAAGTTGGGGTGCCTGGTGGCTCAGTTGGTTAAGTGGCTGACTCTCGATTTTGGCTCAGGTCATGATCTTACAGTTGGTGGGTTGGAGCCCCAAATTGGGCTCTGTGCTGCTGGCGCGAAGCCTGCTTAGGATTCTGTCTCTCTCTCTCTCTCTCTCCCCCCCTCTCTCTCTCTCTGTCCCTCCCCCACTCATGTCATGCTCTGTCTCTCTCAAAAATAAATGACTAAACTTTAAAAATATACATATTAAGAAAAAGGAACGAAAGAAGAAAGAATATTTTAAAAAATAAAGTCAATGCAAAACTCTTTTGAAGGCATCCTTTTTAGGAAAAAAACTTAAAAAAAAATCCACCTACCTTTATTACTGCCATCATAGAGATCCCTTGAAATCAGAAGTTTCAGCCAAGGTGAATCTGAAAAGCTTTAGTCTAGGACAATTCCAAAATGTAAAAGGTGTGGAAAGAGGAGGGAACAGTAGTTACACAGATGTAACGGAAAATCCAAGGAGGGGAATGGCAGTTATGTCCCAGCCAGTGTCTTAGGGTGGTGGTGTTGGCTTGGGGGTGGGGGGGGGGGGACACTGCACGGGAAGTAGAGGCAGAGAGACCACTGCCACCTTTAAGCATAAAGATTTATGGAGATCTCAACTTACCTAAGAGACTACATCTCAAAGAACCACAGCTTGGCTTTAAATACTAATAACAATACTTTAAATTTACTGACCTCCTTTTGCCCATAGTTCTCAAAATTTCTTGTCCATATCTCACTAAATGTTTCATGTGATAAAGGAGTAGGTTCTTGCTGTGTTAGGACATTCTCTTCTGCTCTTTCTTCCTTTCTTTCTTTCATTCTTTTTTAAAGCAATCTAAATGTCTATATTTGGTAAATGTCCCACCTGATTATGTTAATCAGTATTTTGAAAGTTCTACCCTAACCTCTTTTTTTGTAGGGTAATGTCAAAGCATAGCGAAGAAGTTGATTTTATCACAATAAAATAATTAAAAGGTCACGAGGAAAATGAAACAGCATTGATATTACTGTGATTAGAAATATAATTTAAGATGTAGATTTTCCTTTTAATTATTCTACTTGATTAGGACATTTGAAACTCCTGGGGATGATGGGAAAGGAGAAAAAGATGATGGGAAAGAAAAAAAAAAAATCTGTGATACATGATTTTGCCTGATGTAGGAAGGCTACTTTTATTAGTGTGGCAAGAGATTACTCACTTTCTTCATATATGTTTTTTAGGGTAGGAACAGGACTTTAAATATCCCCCAAATCTGCCTCAGAACTACAGCAAATCTTGATATATGAATATATTCCATAGTGATGATATTACAGAAAAATTATTTGGCTTACTCACTCACCACTTCCAGGACTGAATTCTGTCAACAGTATTCAAGCACAAGGGATATTCTGCATATATCATTGCAGATATATTATCAGACTATATATGTGAGTATATTATATGTTCATTAGGGTCTTATGAATGGTCTACTAGGTTGACAGACAATGCTTATTAAAGTCAAATTAAATCTTATTGAGGATAAATTTAATTTTGTAATAGACGCAAAAGAGGGTATGTAGATGACTGGGCCATCTGTATATATGTGAGGTGGTCATTACTACGAATATATATTAAAATTATAAATCCAGTGGAAAATAGCAATTTCATTCAACATTAATTACTGTTCCTCTCCAAGACGATGGAAATGAGCATTTATGGTAGAGAAACTAAACCATTAAAACATAGTTCATCCCCCCCGCTTATGTTCCCACTAACTATTCTTGGTAAAAGAAAGGCTAATAATTTAGAAATTTCAAGTGCCCCAAACCACAGCTCCTTTAGTTGGAGTAATTACAGTATTTTATATACAGTGTTATATACTGTATTTAATTACAGTATTGATATAATTTTAATTTTACAGTATTGATATAATTAAGCCTTTTCTCTCTGTACATTTGTAATAAAATGTAATATTTTAAAGTATAATAGTGGTCTCTGTTCACTCACAAAAAAAAAGTTGATGAAAACATGATAATGTTTATTCATCTAATTGTAATGAATGACCATGGTGGAATTAGGCCAGTTCAATTCATAGCTGTCCGTAGACTTGAGAAACACATATTTCTACTCTATACAGTGCCATAAATTTTTTAGAATAAAAAGAACAACCGATATGGATTTTTTTAAATAATAAAATTGGATAACTCAATTGACCAAAATGTGCTCCCTCCACACAGAGGTACACATTATAACGTCACCATTTATATTTCTCAACATAAATCAAATTTCATAATAAAATTGTTTTTGATGAATCACCACTTCTTTCCTAGGTTCAAAACATTCTGACAGAGAAAGCAAATTTGTCGATTTCTCTGTATGATAAGAAATCACTGAAAATATATTTGAGATCTTGGGTCTAAGATGATAATTTTTGGAGGAAAGTTTCCTTTGAAGGGAAAATAATTTAAGTGAATTCATTTTAAAATTTGGGAAAACAACCCAAGAATAAAATAGACTTTCTTTCCAGCCCTTTTCCAGAGCCATCTGTTGTGTTCTCTGACAATAAGGGCAAGAGAAGTCATTACAGAACAATACTCTGGAAACAATTTGCTTCAAAGAAAGAATGAAAACTTAAACAACACTACCTTTGTACATGTTTGTTCTAATTAGAGGGTTAAAATATCCACGCATTGTGCCCAGATGCCTCTCTCTGTCCTGGTTTTATTGCTTTTCTCCACTGAGATAACATTTAACACTGCATTGAAATTCCTACTTACTGCTGTGTCCAGTAGTAAATCCTGGCACATTATTAGAATATCTGCCTGTTATCAGCTCAGTCAAGGAATGAATTATTGACTATAACTCATTGCTGGGAAGACTACGTATGACACTCCAGTGAAGTTTTGATAATTTCTAGAAGTCGTGGTAATTTATGGAGGGGGGTTTTGATTGATCTCCCCCCACCTATTTTGCACCTATCAGTAAACAGGACACATATTGATGGCCTACTTGAACTACATTAACAATATAGGGAATTCACAATTGAAGCACTTCTTTTTTTTTTTTTTTTTTTTTTATCCAGTACAATTTCTATTAAGACAGTAACTCAGTTTCTATTAATTTTCTTATGTGAGGTCTACCCATGGGAGTGAGGAATCACAGATTTAGACTATTGACTGCATAATGTCACTATTCTATAATTATTTAGATATATTCCTCATTTGCAGTTGTATCAGACTCTGCCTTTTGGAAAGAAAGCCCTGAGACCACTGGAACAGATGAGGGTAGAACAAAATGTGTACTGTGAGATTTTAAGAATGTCTTCAGGTGTTAGGATACAGCTGACAGAATAAAAGAGAATTTTTAAAATTAACAGGGAGTAGGTAAGTTACTTTTTATTTGGAAAAAAAAATGTTTGGAATTTATTTGATATAAAACTTACAGATGCCATTTAATATGATGGTCATTTTAAAGTCCATTTGTCAGAACATTAAATAATAATCACTAACAATCACAACTTTCTTTTAATTTGGGTTTATTTTCCTCCCGTCTCATTTTTGCTGCATTCTTCAAATGCAATTATTTCCCAGAATAAACTCTACTAGACAAATGGTTCCTTTATTTCTTTACTGAGTTTTCATCATTGTGATTTCATTATTGTTTTATTTGCTACAACAATTGCTTCTTAGAAAAACACCAGTATTTCCAAGTCCTCAACGTATACCATGGAATGTAGCAAACAATATAAATAATAATTTAAAGTTTAATGGTTTATTTCCTAGATGATATTTAAAACATGTGTAGATTTCTAGAAATTCCAACTTATACCCAAATACTATTAAGTAATCTGAGACAAAAATAATGGTGTCTCTCTTGCCAGTGCAATCAAGATTGGGGGCGGGTAATTTGACTGAATACTTGGCTTAAAGAAAATAATTCTTTCTTCATTTTATCTTAATTTAGTAGCTTCTAGCAGTCATCTAAACAATCTTAAAATTAAAAGATAATGTTAATGGGAGAGACTGTTGTCATAGGATAATGGGTTCCTGCTGCTAGATTAATGCAGTGGCAATAATACTGGAGCATTTATTGAAAATAAAGGGGAAGACAAAGCCAGGAGATTTATTTTTAAAGCAGGTGTCATGGATCCTATGACACTGTTGTGTTATAATTACTTTGTTTCAATTTTGCCAAATGGCTGATGGAAATGATCCCTTTTCCTGATAGATGTGGGGTGGCAGAATGACATTGGCTGGTACCTCCATGACTGGAGGGTGCATCCTTTCTGACTGGAGGAACAGATTTGTTGTAAGTCTTCCAATCAGAAGGCACCTTCTAAAGGCTATGCCATTTAAAGAAAAAAATGCCACGATGTACAAATAAATGTGTCCTTTATCTAAAAAACAAGGCAAGCATCTACCTAACACTGTTATAGATCTTTCTAGAATATAATAAGCCCCCCCCCCCCATATTGACAATGCCAAATACATGGCTCTCCAGCAAGCCCCAGGAATGGCCTACAGGACAAAAGTTGTGTGCATGGATTTCAGCCACTGTGGCCAACTGTCCTGGACTTACTTTCTTTGAATGCATATGATAATTTTGGACCTAGTAATGGACTTCTCCAAGTGGAATCCTTACAGGAATGCTGGGAAGTCAGAACTCTAAGATAGTGCTTAAGATTCCAACTCTCTGGTGTGCACACCCTATATAATCCTGTCTTCTTCAGTGTGGGTGGCCCTGACTTAATCAGTGGAATCCTTTTTAAAGAAGGCCTAGAAGTCAGAGACAGAGGCAGCCAGACAGACTCAAAGCCGCAGAAGATGTTCTCCTATTGGCCAGGAAGGAGCAAACTTCCATATGTGAGAGACGTTATGGAGGGAACCCGTGGAAGAATGTGAGTGGCCTCTAGGAGCTACAGCAGTCCCCAGTCAACAGGTAGCAAGGAGAAAAAGACTTTCGACCTAGAGCTGTAAGGACATGCATCCTGCCAGCAGCCAGTGAGCTCCGAAGAGGACCTTGAGACTCAGAGGAGATGGCAGTCCTGGCCGACACCTTGCTTTCAGCCCAGGGAGACCCTGAACAAAGAGCCCAGCTATGCCATACTGGCGCTTCTAGCCCACAGAAACCCTGAGATGATAAATGGGTATTGTTTAAAGCCATTTATAGTAATTTGTTTTGCAGCAATAGAAAACTACTAAAAATGCTGTGAGAAAATGCCAAATAGGCTATTTTGTTGCCACCTCTTTTCCTCTACCATGAATTATTCTATTTGCTCTATCCTACCACCCCTAGCAGAGTGGGGCAAAAAACTGGAGTAGCCTCACTATGCTCAGGGTGTTTATCAATTATTGTGTGTTAAAGGGTGGTACCTGCTATGAAGGAAAGCAAAGCAGGGGAAAAACCTAGGGAGCAGGGGGGCCCCAGGTGGAACGGGTCTGGTGGTGGATTACACTATTATGTTGCTGAGTTGGGGGAGGTCTTGATGATAACATTTGTGTCCGGACCTAAAGGAAGTAAAGGAGCCTTGCATCTGAAGGAAAGGGAGTTACAAGCAGAAGCAGCTGCAGTGCAAATGCCCTGAGGCGCCATGCTGGATACAGTTGAGAAGCTGGAGGGAAGCCGGGTACCCTGGCTATAGTAGGAGAGATCAGGGTTTACGCAGGGGCAGGTGGGGGACTTGGGCTTCCACCTGGATTGAGAAGGGATGCTATCTGAGGATTCTGGCAGGAAAGAGAAAATCTGATTACATTTTAGAAAACTCCCTCTGGTTTCGTCGTTGAGGACGAACTATAGAGTGGGAAGGCCAAAACCATGAGTCCACCAGACAGGAGGTTCTCACAGTAATCAAACAAGGGATGCTGGTGGCTTGAAGCACAGTGATAGCAGAGGGAAGGTGAGAAGTGACTGGATTTTAGGTGTATTTTGAGTACCTGTGGCAAACAGAACAATGATTTCTATTCCAAATTTCCTTTGATGCATCCATGTGCCCGTGACTCTTCTTTTGGGATTTTCATGTGTCATGACAGCTGTGAGTTCCCTTCTGCTCCTGGGAAGTTGGGCAGGGCTCCCCTCTCCCCACCCCACACCATCTACCGCCCCCATATGATCCCCCTTCCTACATGCTGAGTTTATGTCAGAAATAGCCATAATATTGTTTTTCATTCAGTTCTTTCCATTTTAACCCAGAAAGGAGAAATAACAAATACAGAACCCCTCAATGTGTCCAGACACTAGGCTGTGTTCTTTCCACATAGCAAATCATTTAATCTTATTAACAGCCTGACACAATCAGTCTCATTGCCTCCATTTAAATTTTTTTTTTAATGTTTTCTTTATTTTTGACACAGAGAGAGAGACAGAGCATGAGCAGGGGAGGGGCAGAGAGAGAGGGAGACACAGAATCCGAAGCAGGATCCAGGCTCTGAGCTGTCAGCACAGAGCCCGACACGGGGCTCGAACTCACAGACTGCAAGGTCATCACCTGAGCTGAAGTTGGACACTCAACCGACTGAGCCACCCAGGCACCCCTCATAGCCTCCATTTTAAAATTGAAGAAACTCAGGGAAGCCTGGTGGTTCAGTCGATTGAACGTCCGACTTCAGCTCAGGTCATGATCTCACAGTCCGTGAGTTCAAGCCTCACATCGGGCTCTGTGCTGTCAGTTCAGAGCCTGGAGCTTGGTTTGGATTCTGTGTCTCCCTCTCTCTCTTCTCCTCCCCTGCTCATGCTCTGTCTCTCTCTGTCTCTCAAAAAATGAATAAACCTTAAAAAAAGTTTTTTAATTGAAGAAACTCAAATCATGGTTAAGTGATCTCTCAAGATCACTGTTAAAGCTGAAGTTCAAAACTTGGAATTTGCAAAGATTTACAGGTTGAAGAAACCTTCCGTGGTCCACTCCTATCTGTTAAGAAATCATTATATGGGTTTTGTTGAATAGATTTGTACAACTTTAGTTTCTAAGCCCATGGTTCTTTCTCCACAGTCAATGATTTTGTCCCCCAGTGGACATTTGGCAATGTCTGTGAGACAATGTCACAAGTAGGGGGGACAGAAAATTATTATTGACTTAAGTGAGTAGAGGCCAGGGATGCTACTAAACATCATACAAGGCACAGGAAAGTCCCCTACAGCAAAGAATTATTCTACCCAAAACGTCAGTAATGTTGAGCTTGAAAAACCCTATTCTAAACCATGGTTATAGATCATTGGTGTCACGGTAGAAGTAACATTAGTTGTGCAATTTTTATTCATAAGTTTTTCATTAACATGTTTTAAACATGAGGAAGTTTCAGGGTGCCTGGGTGGCTCAGCCCGTTGAGCATCCAACTCTTGATTTTGGCTCAGGTCATGATCTCATGATCGCACTGATAGTGCGGAGCCTGCTTGGGATCCTCTCTCTCCCTCTCTCCCTCTCTTTCTCTCTCGCTCTCAAAATAAATAAGCATTTTAAAAAATGAGGACGTTTCTGTAGTCAGAACAATTTTAGTGTGTTGGTTAGGATAAAATTTATAGGGATCTAAGGAAGTTTTACCCAGTATGTCCTGTAGCACATGCTCAATGCATATCAGGTTTCAAGCTTATAAAAAAAGGAAACGTGAGAAACCTGAAGTGGAAAGTTTAGTGATTTCAAAGTACAAAAGCTAAACTGCAAAAATTAAAATTAATAAATGTCCAAGTAAATGTCTACAGAGGTAACTGATTAACTTGGCACTTGCGATACAATTCAATTCTCATATGGGCACACTCACATTGTATTTATTGCGGGATGTTTTTGATGTGACTTTGGTAGGTATACCAAAAGTAAGATTTTCTAGGCTCTACAGAAGTCTGATCATGGTTTTGCAGTCATCGTTTTAGAGAGTGACATCAGGAAACAGGACAAGACTATACCTGAAGGAAGTAAGGTGCTGAGTCATGCCCAGATTTGAAAACACACACACACACACACATTTCAGGCAGCAGAAACAGCAAATGCAAAGGCTCTGGGGTGGGAATAAGCTTGGCCTGCTCAATGTAAGCTGGTGTTGCTAGAATGGAGTATGTGGGACAGAAAATGAAACATGATTTTAGAGACAGAGAGAGGCAGAGCCATTAGATTTGAATCTGAGCACAATGGGAAGCTATTGGAGAGTGTTAAGTCATGACGTCCTAATCAGATTTATTTCATTTTTTTAAAAATTAACTGGCCTTAGGGAAGAATTGATATAAGGGATGTGTAGCAAAAATTGCTACAAGCTTACCCCAGGATCCATCCCCTCCTTCCTCTTAGAAATAAAACACCAGGGGCACCTGGGTGGCTCAGTTAAGCATCTGACTCTTGGTTTGGGCTCAGGTCATGATCTCAAGGCTTGTGAGTTCAAGCCGTAAGTTGGGCTCTGTGCTGACAGCTCAGAGCCTGGAGCCTGCTTTGGATTCTGTGTCTTCCTCTCTCTCTGCCCCTCCCCTGCTCTTTCTCTCTCTCTCTCTCAAAAATAAATAAACATTAAAAAAAAACAACTAGTAAGCATTAAAAAAAAAAAGACTGCATTTCCCAAACTTCCTTTGCAGCTCCATGGAGCATGTTTGGACTGAGCTGTGGCCAATAAATAATATGCAAGGGGAAGTGTAGATAGGACTCCCAGGAAAGTACTTAATGAGAACTGCTTCGGGTGGGAAGGACCCATTTTTTACCCTCCAGATTTCCTCCTTCCTTAGACCTGAAATGTGGACCAAAGGGCTAAAATTTCACCAGCAGATGATGTGATGATGAAAATGGTGTGCCAAGACAAAGCCTTGTACTGAGACAATGGAGTGGGAAAATAGAAGCTGTGGTAAAAGGTGGGTCCCTGGTGACAGTATGAAGTTGCCAAAACAACGTTGGAAAAGTTATTTCCAAACTGATGTGAGAAATGAACTCATCTTCTTTGGAGCATTGTTAACTTTTTAAACGCAGAGTTGGAATCAATTCTACCGGACACTGGAGGTAAAAGTGGAAGTGAGAGAATAGTAAAGAAATTATTGCAGTGAAAGATGAAAGTGGTGAGTGGTAAAAGTGGTGAGAAGTGTAACATTCCAGATGTACTTTGAAGATAGTGCACAGAGCATATACCAATTGAGAGACTGTGTCAGGGGCTGAGAGACAGAACCCAATCAAGGATGATCTCTAGTTTTTTGGCATGAGCTAGAATGATAGTTATCTTTTCCCAAAGTGGAGAATACTGGAAAAGAAGCAGGATGATGGGGTATAAATCAAGATTCTATTTTGGACCAAAACATAGTAAAGTTGAGATCCCCATTTAACATCCATGTGGTAAAGCTGAGAAGTCAGTTAGATACAATTAGAGATGGAAGCTCATGGGAGACGTCTGAGCTCCAGAAATGAATTTATAAGTTCTCAATACATGGAAGGTGTTAAAACCATGAATAAAGCCATATAGAGAAGTGTCAATAGAAAAAGGGCCAATGATTGAGCCCTAGAGTGTCTCAACTTTAGAGATTATGAAGAAGAGGAAGAGCCAATCTAGGGCCTATAAAGAGAAGGCAATAAAGTAGTAGGAAAACCAGAGGCCACGTGAAGAGAATGTTCTAGAAGAGAAAACTCATCACATCTTTAAAAGCTGCTGAGAGGCTAAGATGATGACTGAAAATAGATCATTGATTCGGCAAGATGATTTGACTGGGAAAGGAAGTACCCAACGAACTTTGTTTCCCCTTATGTCTCATTGGCTAAAATGAGGCCATATGCTTAGCCCTAAACCAATGGTGATTAAATCCCTGGGCTGTGGGAAATATCTTCCCTGGAATCAAGGATCTCTGCCTTAAAAAAATCAGTAATTGATAAGTAGAAAATTAGGGGCAGGGAAATGGCTCTATTGGTTGAGCAATAAAGTGTCTGCGATAATACTTTTTATTTTTACAAAAAAAATTCTGAACCTCATCACACTGAGAGCTGGTACTACATTTCGCATACGTAGTATAATGATCTGGCACCTTTTTTGCGAGTGCTATCGATCCTATGCTGGGTTGTCAGGAATTTGTCTACTTTAAAATAATCACCCCCATCTTCAAAAAGGTCAATATGCCAGAGACTGCATGGATTTTTTTTCTCTCCCTCTAAAACACTAGAGCCACCTGCTTGTCAGTCTTAGAAGAGTACACAAAGTTTGGTGACATACATAAAAGCTGAAGTAACTACTGAACAAGTTTTGAGGGAAATGATGTTAGAGATTTAAAAAAAAAAAAAGTGTGCCCAAGAGAATTCTCCACAGGAACCTTAAAATTCTGAGTCCCTCAGCTGCTGCTTCTCCATTCTCATGTGAAAACCCTCTTTTACTTGCCTTTACAAAGTTCCTTAATCATTCCATTGTCATATGTCTCTAAGACCACAGTGGACTAGCCTCTCCTACTTCTTCTCACTCCACTGCCATATATGGCAACTGTATTTATGAAACAAGTGGGTGGCTTTGGGAAGCAGGGAGTGCTGCCTTATTCATGGAAATTGTGATCCTATGGAATTAAGCCTGGCTTCACCCTCATAATAAACTAATGAACTAAACATATAATATCCCTACTTTAGGAGTGCTACTTTGCCTCTCTAAAGAAAACGTGAGGACACCAAAAACTGCTGCAGAAAACCAATAAGGAAATAAAGACCACGTGGCCACCACGGGTGAACCAAATATGTCACATGGTGCATAGCACTGAGTAGCTCCTCACTAAATAATAGCTCAATGAATACAAGAGGGAGCAAAGCATACAGAGGTGTCTTGCCCTAGTAACTCTTACAATGTACTCTCAGGAGAAAGAGTTAACAGATAAACATCTAAAGGCAGGGAGAGAATTTTGCCATGCCATTTGTTTCAGCTGGGGAGCAAAGAGACAAAGGAGACTACTTGATGGCAGTGAGTAAAGTGAAAATCTATCAAATTCCAAAGTGAGGAAAGCTGTCAGGGATCCTCTGGTCCCACTCCCACATTTCACAGTGAAGTCAGTGAGGTGCACAGAGGTCTCCCATGCAGCAGACATTACCCAGCAAATTAGTGGCAGAACCTACCCTGGTCCCCAGGCCCCCTTCCCCCATTGCCTCACCTGGCTGTCTACACCCCCCTTGCAATGCCAAGACATGTTCCCCTGTATTGAAGGATAATTTGTCAAGAGAACAAGTATGAAAGCAACAACAAACCACACCCCATATTCTACTTTGCCTTCTGGATCCATGCTTTCATTCACCCTTCACTTTTGACTGGAGGTCATTAAGAATGGTTACCTTTGAATAATAATCTCCTTAAGTGCATGACAGGTGCTGTTGTTTACCTTGCCAATAAATCATTCACCGCCTTCCTCTTTCTCCTCTCCGGTGAAATCTCCAGTTTTGTTCAGGTATCCAGGGACCAAGCCACTTTACAGGGATCTGAGACCCTCCGCAGCCTCCAGAGGTGAATTGTGATTGGTCTAAGCCTGAGGCAATCCTTGCCAGTGATTGGCTTAAGAGCAGGAATGTGGCCTAGTTCTGGCCAATAAGATGTGAGAGGAGGTGAGCCTGGGGTTATTTCCAGGAAAGCGTTCCTTGCTCTTTAAAAAGTAGTGGAAGAGAACTTAAAAAAAATAATAATAATAAAATAATAATAATAAGGGGCGCCTGGGTGGCTCAGTCGGTTAAGTGTCGGACTTCAGCTCAGTTCATGATTTCGCAGTTCATGAGTTCAAGCCTTGCATTGCACTCTGTGCTGACAGCTCAGAGCCTGGAGCCTGCTTGGATTCTGTGTCTCCCTCTCTCTGCCCCTTCCGCACTCATGCTCTGTCTCTGTCTCTCAAAGATGACTAAATGTTAAAAAAAATTTTTTTTAAATAAAAAGTAGCAGAAGAAAAAAGCCGCATCTCTTTTGCCTTTAGATGTTGTTATTCCGGGATTAGATACCTAAACTTGCCTCAGCCATCTAGGGACCATGGGAATGGAGAGGTAGCAACAACCTGTGTCTTGAATGATGGGGTTTGCCTGCATTAATGAAACCGGTAACTCCTCATCTCTAACTTCTTGTTATGTGATAAAATAAATACCCCCGTTGTTCTAGCCACGTTGGACGGGGCTCTCTGATCATAGCAGACAAAAGCATCCTAATTATTATAGGATATTATAGAGTAAGAACCCATCTTCAGAATTTCCAATAATCCTGAAGAGGTTTCTTTTGTTTTCTAAAAACAACAACAAAAACAAAGAGGGCTGTCTTTAGAGTGATGTTTCCACAATTAGGCTTTTGCGATTGCAAGGCCTCCCTGGTGGCATGATTCCACCATCCACCAGCTTTTAACACTCTTGTTTCCTGAATGTCTATTATTTTTAATGTGGGATTGTGGCCTGAGCCAAACCTTGTTTATACCATTAGGGTTTAACATGCCTCATGACGGTTGGGGTTTCTCCTATTTCTTACTGCCTGTTGCAGAAGCCTGGGGATACTGGGGGGGGGGGGGGTGCGGGGGGGGAATTAGACGTTGGAGGAGGAAGCAAATTCTCAGTATCAGTCTTATGACTACTAATATCTATTTCCCACCAGATGGGTGAGATTTCAGGGTCTGCCAAGTTCATGACGTATACATTTGAAATTTATAAAATGTTTCCTTTGTCTTATCTGTTTGAATGAGGGCAGTAATGATATTCCTGCACTGTATATAGTTATTAAGAGTCCATTGCTTATGTTAAGGGAGCTTATGGAAGGTTTCAACCAAACACAAAACCACTTATTAGGACAAATAGAGCTTTTAAAAGAATACTATACTCTCATGAATAAACTCGTTTCTGATTGGCTAGCGTTGCAATTTAGCTTTTATCAGTAATTAAGGGCAAGCCATGGAGCAAACTCGTTAGTTGACATCAATTACAATTGGTGGAGGGACTAATGAGTCCGAGAAAAAAGTTATTTATTTCTAAACTTTTGAAGCATAATTGTTGTGTAAATCGGAGAGCGCGCAAATCTTTTCCATACGTTTAGGTTGGTAATTGAGAAATAAAATGGTTACCAAATGTACTCTTTGTCCAGTTTTGTTCTGCAGTTGATCTCTCTCGGGACTTTTTAAAGTGTAAGGAAAAGGTGATGTCAACAGCAACGTACTCCGGGCCAACGGAGCCAGGATTAATTAATAGAGATGAAAGGGAAACACTAGGCCTTTCTTAGCCATCGCCTTCCAGTCCCCACAGTTAGACACTTGCCTCTCTGCAGATGACCAAACACAGCGCCGCTGAGGATGAGGGCCAGGGCCCGGAGACTGCCTCGTATGTAAAACCAAAACAAAACAGGAGAATGAGACTTGTCTCCATCTCGTTTCCAGCATGTAGTCTTTAAAATGAGGAGCTCTCAAGAGCTTTTCCTTTGAAGTTTAATATGTGGGGCTTTACATCAATATAACATTTAAACGTGTTAAACAAATTAGTCTCTGGTTACAAAAGTTTTGAGACGTTTGCAAGTTGCTGTTTAACTAAATTTAATATGTGCCGGCAAAGTTGATCGTGTAGTTGTTCATTTAGAAGAATGCACATTTGGAATGATTAATAAACAAACCAGCCTCCCATTGCTTCAACCTCTGTGTTTATTTGAAGGCAATCTACTTTAAAAAGACATTAATATTCTTAGAATTATTATTAGAATAATTGCTTTTACTCCTCTCAGAACGCACATTTTTTCTCATTTCCCTTCAGCATAGACAGCTTTTCACTCAGATATAAACTTCCCATTATTATTCCCCACCCCCAAAAAATGAAGAATAGGAATTATACACTTTTCACTAAGGAATAATTAATTTGTCTCAAGTATTAGAACAGAGAATTGTGGAGTGACTTTGAATGGTAGTCTCTGAGGAGTAGCATTGTTTGTTCTCTCCAGTCTTTAATGAGCTTTAGTAAATGGCCAGGAAAAATTACCTTCTTTCTGTAATATGAGAGAGGCGAAGAATGAAGGAAGCTATAGAATCCCTAAGAGAAAAAGGAACACACACACACACACACACACACACACACACATACACCTCCTTCACAACAGCACTTGAGTTGGTTAGGAGGACACAGTTCTCCTTTGGACTTATTTGAGGACAAGAGATCTGGTTACTAAGTGCATTAAAACAGAAGCATGTCCCTAATTTGTATTGATTATTGTTATCGTTACCACTGTTGAATCTGCTGGGGAAACCATCCATCCTCTAATTCCATGGGGCCGGATATTCGTTACACCCCTCATGTTAAATTTCTTTCCTCTTTAATGACTGGAAGAGAATTAGAAGTGGAGCAATAACAGAAATTAGCTGTGAAGAACCTGCCCCTTCTCCACAGGTCACTGAACTCCATAAGAAGAGCCCCTAGTTTGTAAAGCTCTTATCCTAAAGGCAACTCCCCCCTCCCCATCCCCAGCCAAATAACTTTTATGAAGGGTCAAATCATTTCCCCCAAGTTGCCATAGACTGCTGGGCTTGCACAGAGTGCTGCCTTACCTTGTCTTCAAGAAATGGATCTTTTCAGGGGCACCCGGGTGGCTCAGTCGGTTGAGCATCCGACTTCAGCTCAGGTCATGATCCCCCGGTTTGTGGGTTTGAGCCCTGCGTTGGGCTCTGTGCTGACAGCTGAGCCTAGAGCCTGTTTCAGATTCTGTGTCTCCCTCTCTCTCTGCCCCTCCCCCGCTCGTGCTCTGTCTCTCTCTCTCTCTCTCTCAAAAATAAATAAAGTTTCAAGAAATGGATCTTTTCAGCCTGAAAGTTTCTCAGGTCAAAGGGAGATTTTGCACTCATTTAAAGGTGTTCTGGAAGGTGGACTGCCCAGGACACACCCAAAGCCAAAGAGAACTAAGCTCTTTCCTTCTTCCATCCTTTCAACCTTGTGCTGGGGCTGGCGGGGGGGGGGGGGGGGGGGGGGGGGGGGGGGGGGGGGCGGGAGGGGGCTTGGAGTTGGGGGACTGCGAGATAGTCCCCCTCCCTAATTCAAAACCAACTGAGAAATAGCACAAAAGGACAAGTCAGGACAGGGTCCAAATGTCACTCCCGGACTGATGAGGCTGGTATGTGCAAATGTGGCTTTTGTCTGGTAAGCTAGCAAACAGCACAACTAGCCTCATTTCTCTAGCCTCTGCAGCTCTGGGGATTGCACAGCAGGAAGCAGGGAGGAGCCCCCCACCCCCCCACCCCACCCCTTGCAGCAGCTTGCTCTCAAGAGGAAGTGGCAGGCAGCCTGCCAGAGCCCTCCTTTCTCTTCTCAGGTGCCTAGCATTCCCATGCCCAGCATGGAGCTATGGCCACTGTGGGGCTCCGTCCAGTCTGTTCCTGCCTGCGTGCCCTGGACGGTGCTTTTCTCCCTTTCCTCGTGGATAGTTGCTGACCTTAAGCTTTATTCTAGCTGGATCCTAAGCTGTCACTTCGACACATCTTATAAATTGGTTCCCACTAAAAGTGGAATGCCTCATAGAAGCTTAATACATTTTGTAATGTCAATGGGGGTATGGGGGAACAAAACATGGGATTCAGAGTCAGACAAACCTGTGTGAATTTCACATGCACTTCTTACTAGTTTGGAACCCTCCGGCAATTTCTTTTACCTCCCTGAGTCTCAGAATCTTCATTTATAAAGTGGGGGTAATGCCATTGTTGGTGAAGTCTCTGTAGGGCGACATGTCTGCACGCAGTAAATGTGCGTGTCCTTCTGTTCACATTCAGATATAAGGAGATGATAATAACAATAGTTTCTAATTATATAGTGCTTGGAGTTTACCAAAGGCTTTAATGTAAATATTACACAAGAGCCATGAGGATTACAAGACTCAAAATCTCCCTCCTACGGCAGGAACTCTCTCTGTTGCAGGTGAGGGAACCGAAGCTCAGGAATTGACTTGTTCAAGGTCGTGCAGCTGGGAATTGACACAGTTCAGATGTGAATATGAGTTTTCTGCCTCCCAATTCTACTTTCTCCTCATCTGATTAGTTATTAGGAGCAGATTTTCTAACACCGAAAAACTAGAGATAGTATTCCTTAAATCAGAAGAGGCAGCCGAGGAGGGGCTTAATCCACCTACCAGATGTGTTTTGTTTAGCTGACAGACTTTCTCAAAAACTTCAATTTTTTTGCTAACATTTAAAAATTGGGGTATTACTTGTAAATATTTGGATTTACAGCTTCTCTTAAAAACCGTGAGGCCTAGAACCTACTGATTCTGCAACCTTGAGAATGCTCCTTCTTTGCCCTCCCTCATCTGTAAAATGTGGCCAGCGACGGTCCCTACCTCAGAGGGTGGTTGCGAATGAAATAGGATAAAATATTCAAAATATTTTGAACAGTCCCTGGCACATAGGTAGATATACTGTGTGCCAGCAAAATGGAGGCTGGGGATTATCCTGGAGAGCTGCAAATTCTTCTCATATTTGAAGAAATACAAGATGGAAGTGTTGTTTTAGTATGACATCCAAAGCCAAAGTTGGTTCTTACGCAGAGAGTATAGCTTAACCCGGCTTTAATGCCTGAGCTCTTCCAGCTGAGGTGAAGAAATGATTTGTCACGTCTCCCATTTATGATACTTAAAGCAAACAAGGGGAAAAAACTAACTTTTGAGCTGGCATTTTGCATGGCTTTGCAAGGAAGGAAGGAATGAGGAAAGAAAGGGAGGGAGGGAAGGAGGGGGGAAAAAAGAACTTTGCATGGTTTTGCTTAACCTAAAGAAGGAAGGAAGGAAGGGAGAAAAGGAAAGAGGAGAGGAGAGGAGAGGGAACAAAGGGAGAAGGAAAGGGGAAGAAAGGCAGAGAAGGTTGTTTTGAGTACTGGGGAAGGTGACGTATCCATGCTGCCAGAATACTGTAGATACGCTAGTGCCCTCTGGTAGCAACTTGCATTTTGCTTTGTTTTGTTTTCAAAAACTTCAAAGTTTCTCCAGGCTTCATCCTCAATTAGAACAAATGTCAGTAACATGCTTGAAGAAAATTTGTTTAGAGATGTGTGTATGCTTGAAAATTGCACATTACACATGCCCCATGCATGATTTTCCACTAAATTTTTAACGATGAGCGGAGGTACACGGTTCCAGATAGATGAGTGAATCTGAATGTATATATCTGGTGCTTTGCACGTTGACATAAACACAGCTGCTTTTATACATTTGAGAACATTTGTGTTTATTTGAATGTGTGATGGGGAGGTCATCAGAATGAACACACTCGTTGTGTTTATTTGAATCTCACATTGCTCATAAGAATACATGCCGTGTTTGAACATGCAGTCAAACACCAGCTTCTCTAAAAGGCAAATCAAACCCCAAAAGGCAATTCAATGCAAAACCCCATTAATGCTGCATTAGAGTTGAAATTCCATTCCCATGAAAGCCAGAGAATTTGGAGTTAAAGGTTTTCAGCAGCAATCTTATTTCTACTAGCTCAAGAGAACAACACAGTTTCTTTCCACTACTTTATCACAGTACATAAAATTTGTATTTAGTAATGAAAGAAAGAAAGAACTAAAGGAAGGGAGGAAAGAAGCAAGGAGGGAAGGAAGGAAGGAAGGTAGGAAGGGAGAAAGGACCCCAACCATAGCACTAAAGTACCAAAAATGCTAGCAGGGTACTATGTGCAATATTCTATTATAACATTGATAACATAAAGGGCACCTAAGCCTTGTTGCTTCATATTTGAGGGCTGCTGTTGGTGTATGGATGAAGTTAGGGTCCTCTGTCACAGACTTGGGTTTGCAGATTTGAGTGATGGTTATGGCGATGGTGATGATTTGAATGCACGCTTCACTCTCACTTTTAGTAGCACAAGAATGTTCTAATGCCAAGAAAAAAAAAAAAAAAAAGGTAGGTAGGTAAAGATATGATCCTAACCTTACATTAGGTTTGCTTGCATTTTAGTCCTGAAACAGAGGTGAATACAAAACACAGCCGTCCATGATCCACAATCTTTTGCACACTTCAAGAGGAAGAACAGCATTAAAATTCAACCTTGACGGGGGTGCCTGGGTGGTTCAGTCGGTTGAGCGTCCGACTTCGGCTCAGGTCAGGATCTCGCCGTCTGTGAGTTCGAGCCCCGCGTCAGGCTCTGTGCTGACAGCTCGGAGCCTGGAGCCTGCTTTGGATTCTGTGTCTCCCTCTCGCTCTCTGCCCCCTCTCCACTCACGCTCTCTCTCTCTCTCTCAAAAACAAATAAACATTTTAAAAAAATTGTTTTTAATTCAATCTTGACACTTTGAAGCAATGTAACCAGCTACATGTACCCACTTTCAACCACTGCTCTAGCTAAAGATAAAGTCCTCCCTGTGTTCCACCAGGGTACTTTTTTGAATTCTTCATCCTTCCATATGCCACAAGTTGGAAGGAGTGTTTGGATAGTCAGGAACTAAGGCATCTGCCATTAGAATCTTCAATATTAGATTTGCATAGCTTCTTACCTGTGGTTTTCTTTGGGAAAAAAAAATATGAGAAGCAAATAAATAAACAGAACGGAGAGGGGCACACAGAGCAAAATGAGATTCCTCGGTAAATTAAAGAGCAGATGCAGGTGATTGAACAAGAAAAAGTATGTGTTTCTGTTTGGCTCATGAGAGCAGACAAGATTACAGCCAATGGTGACTTGGCTAGATAGTAGGGATTTTACTGTACGTTATTAATTAAAGCTGAAGGGAGGGAGGCACCAGGAAGAGGTGAGCCCATGTCTCCACAAAGCCACAGAACACTAAGGGTTGGCCACCAGGCAAGACTTGAAATCTGGAAAGACTTTCAAAATGAAAAGCATTAAAAAAATCTTTAAAGTTGTTGTCATTCCAGAACATGCTAGAATAACATAATGTCTCTGCCGGCTCCCCATTAGAACAATTACAAAATTCGAAACAGCTTAACTTTTTAAATTAGGTAAGTTCAGATTGATTGAGAGCAGAAGCAACATTTCTTTTCCTTTTCCACTGTCATTGGCTGTAACTATGTCTTTGTTTTCGTACCAGAATGAGCTTTTGTCTACCTAAAATATTATTACTACGTTGCAGTTTGTTACTCCATTAGGTCTAACACTTCTTAAAAAATGTTTCAGAGATGACAAATGGAAAAGAGGAGAGGAATTGCATTTTAAATCAAGCAATTTTCTGAGTTTTATGTGGAAAACAAGCAAGCCTATCTTGAACCTCCCCTTTGATGAGGCCCCAAATATACAAAGGGATCAAACTCCATATAGACAAAAGGATTTCTTCCCTGACTTGGGAGTGATATCTTGTTACACTAATGGCTCTTGCCAGCTATCATAGACCCTTCATTTACAATCTTCAGAAGTAGGGACGCAAGACTGCCATTTTAAACCTCAATGTCTCCCAATCAGAAACATGCAAAGTTGCCTCTCAGAAGGAGACATGACCAGAGCAAGAGAAAATAGAACCTTTTAGTGGAAAGGGAAGTCAAAAAATAGTATGTTTGATGCAATCTCATTTTCATTTTTAAAAAACATAGTATCTGTGTATGTGTGAATCAGAAAGGGTAACAGACCAAGGTGTCAATGGGGGAGCCTTCTTTTCACTAACTATATGCAGTTATTTAGTCCTTTTCCATAATAAAAGATTAATTACGTTTATAACATGAAAAATATCTTTAAATATTTTTCAAGCGTGGAGATTTTCGAAATTAGTCACATAACGCTGTTCAGTTTCACCTCTGAAAATAATTCACTCAGGGATACAGCTCACTCATTCTAAAGGTTCTTGAACAGCATCTAGAATAAAATCTCTTTGACATCAGTGCCGTTTGAATTCCTGTTTCACAGATAGGAAGACAGGACAAGTGAGACTCCCAACGGGGCCCTCCCTGGTGCCTCACGATAGTAAAAGGAGGCCATGCGCAGACCAGGTCCTCTGTCTGCAGATATCATGTCCTTTCTTTTATTTGGAGGAAGATCTGCATAACATTCACGAGGGCCACGGATTGGAGGGTCAGGATGGCATGTGAGTATCATTCACCCCACTACCTTCCCTCCTGAGTCAGAATTCCTAAATCAGAATCTTGGCTTCACCCCTTACTAACTGGGTAAACTTAGGCATGCTATTTATACTTTCTCTGTCTCAGTTTCTGCATCTGTAAAATGGAGATGAGAGTAGCTCTATTTCACAGGGTTGTTTCAAGGATTAAATGGATTAAAATACATTAAATACCGGGGCACCTGCGTAGCTCAGCCAGGGAAGTGTCCAACACTTGATCTCTACTCAGGCAATGGTCTCATGGTTTGTGGGATCAAGCCCCACGTCCGGCTCTGTGCAGACAGCACAGAGCCTGCTTAGGACTCTTTCTCTCCCTATCTCTCTACCCTTCCCCTGTGCACATGCACAAGCACTCTCTCTCTCTTAAAATAAATAAATAAATGAAATATGTTAGACACTAAAAACAGTTTCTGGTCCCTGGCAAACATTGAATAACTCTTGATCATTTTTATTCTTTTTTTTTTTTTAATTTTTTTTCCAACGTTTTTAATTTATTTTTGGGACAGAGAGAGACAGAGCATGAACGGGGGAGGGGCAGAGAGAGAGGGAGACACAGAATCGGAAACAGGCTCCAGGCTCCGAGCCATCAGCCCAGAACCTGACGCGGGGCTCGAACTCACGGACCGCGAGATCGTGACCTGGCTGAAGTCGGCCGCTCAACCGACTGCGCCACCCAGGCGCCCCTCATTTTTATTCTTAACGTAAGAGGACAATCTGTATCACTTACCTTAAATAGAAGGAATTTATTAATAAGTAAAAAAGAAAAACATGTCATTAAATTATTGCTATATCCTGTTGTCAATTGCTATCTACTCTGGCAATGAGGCCTACTCTCTGTTAAAAAGAGAGACAGTGAGAGGGGCGCCTGGGTGGCTCAGTCACTTAAGCATCCAACTTCAGCTCAGGTCATGATCCCACAGTTTGTGAGTTCGAGCCCTGCTCCAGGAGAGCTCCAGCCTCACTTCGGGCTCTGCGCGGATGTGCAAAGCCTGCTTAGGATTCTCTTTCTTTCCCTCTCTCTCTCTGCCTCTTGCTCACTTGCATCCTCTCTCTCTCAAAAAATAAATAATAAAAAGAAAATAAGACTTAAAAACCTTATAACCTACACCAGTCAGAATAGCTAGAATTCAACAAAGCAAGAAATAACAAGTGTTGGCGAGGATGTGGCAAAAAGGGAACCGTTGTACACTGTTGGTGGGAATTTACATCGCTGCGGCCATTTTGGGAAACAGTATGAGTTTCCTCAGAAAATTAAATATAGAAATACCATACAATCCGATAACTCCATTACTGGATATTTACCCAAAGAAATTAAAAGCACTAATTTCAAAAGAGAAATGCACCCCTATATTCATTGCAGCAGCATTTACAATAGCCAAGAGATAGAAGCAATCTAATTGCCCACTGATACACGAATGGATAAAGAAGATGTGGGAAACTCACACACACACACACACACACACACACACACACACACTGGAATATTACTCAGCCATAAAAATAATGAGATCCCACCATTTGCAACACTATGGATGGACCCAGAAAGTATTGTGGGAAGTGAAATAAGTCAGACAGTGAAAGACAAATACTATCTGATTTCACGTATATGGGGAATCTTCAAAACAAAACAAATGAACAAACAAACGAAAAGCAGACTCATCAATACAGAGAACAAACTGGGGGTTTCCAGAGAGGAGGTGGGCGGGGGGGCTGGGTAAAATAGGTGAAGGGGATTAAGAAGGACAAACTTTGAGTTATAAAATAAATAAATCACGGAGATGAAAAGTAAAGCATAGGGAATATAGTCAACGATATTATAATGTTGTATAGTGACAGATGGTGCTACACTTATCGTGGCAAGCAATGAGTAATGTATAGAAGTGTTGAATCATCATGTTGTACACCTTAAACTAATATAACATTGGATGTCAACTATACTTCAATAAACTTTTTTAAAAAATAAGAGAGACTAAGTTATTAAAAAGGTGTTAAAGACACAGTATCAATTGAGACAGTCTGCTGAATTAATTAGAAGGATTGAAAGAGAATTTTAAATGGAATAATTTTCTCACTAAATGAAGCAATATACCTTGATACCTGTGTCCATGAACCACCCCAAATCATCTTAAATATACTGTCCTTCCCTCAGGATGTACTGATAAGCCGTCACGGCTAATATGAAACTGAACTAACGCGACAATGTGTGGGTCATCTCAAGGACAGGAGCACTAGTTGATTAGATAGAGGATATTGGGTCGCACTTTTCTGGCTTCAAGGAGTTAAAAAGGCAGGCATTTGGGTAAGAGCTTATGCTCCGCAGCTGTGTTAAGGTGCGGTGCTTGGGGGCGGCGAGCCCAGCCCTCCCTCTCCTTGTCCCTCTCCTGAAGTGTTCTCTCTGCTTCTGCGAGGCCTTCCAGGCACAGGGCTGATGCCCAGGACAAGGTGAGCCGCATCCCTCCTCTGTACTGAGAGCGAGCTCACTTTGTCTCTCTGGCCTCCTTCTTATTGCCCACCGTGCAGGGGGTCAACCTTTGTAGCAACAGGACAGTAAGGCCCCGGTCCGGCTGCTGAAGGAGGAAGGGGCAAAGCCCTGAGCCAGCTGCAGTCTGAAGCTCCTTGGGCCTAGACAGATTAGAGGAGTCAGCCTTCCGTGTGGTCCAGCCCAGCAGTCCAGATTTTTTCAGGGCTAATTAAAACCACAGAGCTAGCTCATAATAAAACGAATGTTCCCATCCCATTTCCTCTTCTCTCTCTCTTTCTGTCTCTCTCACTTGCCTCAGAGTGAGGCTGAGTGGCCGACCAGGAAGATGCCCGGAGGGTCCCTGAATATAATATCATATGATACCATCCCATTCTCCCCCCAGCTTCAAACAACATGCTGGCACTTTGGGGGTCTCCGGAGCCAGTGGGAAGCCCCCCCCAGATCTGTCGCCGATGATGGGAACATCAGGCTGCCGGCAGGTTGCTGTAGCAAACCCTTGTGGCAGGCCACACTCCTGTGGGGTGGCTTCATTCCAGAGTATGGGCTTTTGGTACGCTTGGGGTGAAAGGCTGCCCGAGGATGCATTTGTGGTGGACTTTTTACTTTTGTTTCCCACTCTATGACTGGTGGGAGGACAATCAACGCTGGGACAGAGAACACTCTGGAAGAAGAACCCTGGGCCTAGCCACATGCCTGGACGGTACCTGTCATCATTAGAGTGGCCTCTCTGAAAGTCTTTGTCAGTGACCAGAAACCAATTTGGTTTTTTAAAACAGTTTACAGAACTTTTTTTGTTTCTTTCGAAATGAAAATGGCTTTATTGAGTTCCATGGAAATGATACATATTTTCACAATCTAGATTGTGTACCAAGAATGTCAATGAAAGTTTTGGAACTGCTTTTCGCCCACACATCCAGGCATATGTGACACTGATGTGTCTCTGTTGATTTAAAACATGTTCATGCCATCCCATCGTCCTTGGCGTGAAGACCCAAGCCACTGCCATGACACCTCTTCAGCCTTGTCTCTGCCCTCCCCACTGTGTTACTGCCTGAACTGAAGCTAGAATGAGTTCATTCCCTTCAAAGCAGCATCCGGGGGGCACTTCTCCATTTCCTGCTGTGTACTGGGTCAGTTGTTCTCTTGGGCCTCCTTTCCCAAGGTTGACAAGCTCTTCCAGTGGGCTGGGAAGGCAAGGGAGTCCTACTACCCAAAGAACCCATTTTCTGGAAGAATCTGCAGCCAGAGGACTCTTCTACCAGACAAGTGACCAGTGATTCTGGAAAGCTCCCTCCCTGTATTTTCCCTTCAAACCTCTTTGCTCCACCTGACCTGAAGCTAGGCCCAGCCATTAGAAAGCAGGAAGGCTGACTCTGCTTGAGAGGCAGCTTTGGGGCTCCCTGGGGACTTGGACGTCCACTCACCACCAAGCCTGTCTCTCTGCTCATCTGTGTTAGCTTCCAGATCAACAAAGACATGAAGACAAGAGCTGCCACCTGACATACTGTCCACATTCTCCCTAGAAACTTCTCTCCAGGATGAGCAAACAGAGCACCCCAAACCCTCATGCCCCCCAAATGGAACCCGATCAGTATCCCTAGTTTACCACAGGAGGGCTATTAAAAAATCATCCCCAGGGCCACCTGCCCAGGGTCTATCTCCCTTCAACCTTTTGCTATCCAACTGGTGGACTCAGGCACCACGAGAAACCACATCGCTGAAGTTTGAAAATCTAATTTGTGCTCCTGTTGTTAAATGCTGGTAAGTTACAACCACTGAATTGGAACTCATTAAAAGGGCGGCATTAAGGAGTTGCTGCTGCATTTGAAATCCATTTCTAGGGGGGAGTCTGCGTGCGGTCGGGCACTTTCTCATGGGGTCATTGAAGTCACTACCTTCAGAAAACAAAGTATTCTATTCAACACCTCAAGGTCCCTGCCTGCTTTCTTTTAGGTATTTAACAGAGGATTATATAAGCTCCAATAACTCAATTAATTAAGAGTAAAATGAAGACGGTGACTTCATATTTCGTTGGTCAGTGAAAATTTTAACATTCTCATAACCCTTTTCACTCCCTCTTCTCGTTGTGAATGCTAATAGAAAAATCCTTTCAAAATGGTATTTTGTTAGCAAGGGATGTGCCGACAATTCCGCCGTATCTTCCCACAGATCACTGCTCACATCATTCAGATGTTGAAAATTTTAAATGAAATCAATACTGGCCTATTCATGTCAACAGCACTATCCCTGGCAATGTAAAAATATATAGAGAAATTGCAACCCAAGCGACTTACCCAGCGCTCTTTTCATTACAGGTCGTCAATTAAATTATTTCTACGATATGGTATCCGTCCACAGAATGTTACGCAATATTCATGCACATTACTTCAGCTGCACAGAATTCTTGGGAAATAAATGCAGGCGGGCAGGAGAACTTCAGGAATCTAGTAGAAGAGGGAGGCATTTACGATAAGTCCAGTCATAATTGCCCCCAAGATGATGCTTTTATTGTCACTCAAGGAACAGCAATGTCTTCATTCTTGTGGCTATGACTTATTCCATACTATGGGAGGGAGTATTCCCACAGAGATTCCTTGTAAGAGCTCAGGATGCAGGTTTGGAGGAACTTTGGACTTGGAGGTTGAGAGTCAAGTCTGCCTCTCTTGCAGTGGATCAAGCTGACGGGCCCGGCCTTCGGAACAGCCGGCCATGTCACAATTTCCCTGGATTCAGTAGCTGCAGCTGGCTTGGGAACCGGAGTCCATTGCCAGCCCAGTCCTTGGTCTTCGTTGATGACTCCCCAGGAGTTTCTGCAGCTCCAGTTGCCCTTGGCACCAAGTGGAGGAAGCCAGCGGACTGTGCCGAGGCTCGGCCCTAGAATCAGTGGTCCAGCCGAGATGCACCGGGGTAGGAGGATAAACGGATTGAATCAATAATTTCAATCGCTCCCTGTCCCTGATAGGCACCAGGGAAGGCAGAGGAGCGTGGGGGAAGGGAAAATCCACAAGCCCAGAGCAGGGAGCTAAGTCCCACCTGAGAAGAAAACAAGAAAAAATACCTACATAAGGCAAGGTTCAGAAGGAAGAAAAATGGGCTAAATTCATTTAAGTGCTAGGAATGGTCCTCACCCAGAGAGAGCCATCCCGCCAGCAACCTGTGGTCTGCAGGTCTCCTCCTCCTGTGAGCCTTTAAGTCTGAGGATGGTGGTTTCTATGGGCCGGGAAGTGGCCCAACCCTTCCTCACAAAGCCTGCTGCTCCCTATGCCTCTGGCTTCCAGGGCCCTGGCCAAGGGCCATGAGGCACCAGGCAGAAGCCTAACTCTGGCACCTCCCCGGCTATGTGGCCACGGCTAGACAGCTAAGTCTTCAGGCCTAATCAGCTGACACTTGGGATCCGACCCTCCCAGGACTAACACCGGTGAGTTCTGCAGACAAGGGTCATGGCCAGCCTGCTCCTGATCACTGTCCCTCTGAGTGGTCTGGCACTTTCCTCAGCGGACCCTGGGCACGGATGTTGGAAGCAGCTGGGGCTGCTTCTCTTCAGAAGCCTGGTTGTCTTTTCCTGAGGGCTTACCATCCAGGATCATCTATCAGCCTCCGAAGAGCTTCATGGGGCATTACTATTTATGTCCACAGTTTAAAGACAAGGAAAGTGAGGTACAGAGGAGTTAACTAACTGTGCAGCATCCCTGAGAGAGTCCCTAGTGGAACCAAAATCGAAATCTGGTTCTGTGGGGCCCCAGAGTCAGATCTCTCAGTAGCCAGAATGCACTGCCTCTCTCCTCGCCCTTTAACGGAAGCAACACCGTGGGGATTAAGTTTCTTCTTTTTCAGGGTGGCCTTCAACCACCAGAAATCCAACAAGGGACTTCTCCCAGTTTATTGTAGGCACAATCAGGAAGCAGAGGGCCCAGAGGACACATCTCCTCACCACCCACCTTCTCTATCTTCTGTTCTCTTATGATTGAGACCGCCTCGTCCCATCATCCATGTCCTGGCCCTCTTTGCCGACATGGTCTTCTCCCCACACGCCACCCACATGCCCACCCCAGTCACAAGCTGCTCCTTCCAGGGCCCAAACCTCTGATCTAGCTCTCTCTCTGCCATGAGGGTTCCCAACAAGGCATGCCAAGGGGAACTGGGGTCATGGAGACAGCCTTTGTCAGTGTGTCCCATGATTCCATCAGTTTAGAACTTCGGAAGACGATGCTTTTAATCTAAAATCGTAGGTGAAAATTTCTGGGCCTCAGCGAAGGTCATTTGAAGGAGACCTGGGAGAGAAGCAAGTCTGGTACATCCGCCACCATCCGAGGCAATGACAGAGGACTCCTCCAATCACCCCCGGGACTCAGGCTCCCCAGCACTTCAGGTACACTGCAGAGAAGGGAACACGCCGAGGAAGGAAGGAAGCCTTCAATCAGGAAAGCTGTGGTTTGAGCAGCGGTGAGCAGAGAGCAGGGGTGGGGGTGGGGGGGGACAGATGAAGCCAGAGGCGCCCTGGCTCCATTTCTAAATTGCCATCATGGGAGTGACCCCCAGCCTTCTGGGAGAGCCACCTGGCCATGCAGCTCCTTGTTAATGGAGCCCACAGCTCCGCCACATTGTTTTTGAATTCAATTCACCAAAACATTTTTAAGAATTTGTATGCATGAAGTCCTGGTCTTGCATCTGGAGACACGGAGATGAATCACACATAGTCTCTGACCCTGAGAACCTCGGAGTCTAGCGGGAGAGTCAGACACACACAGAAGCAACCATGATACAAAGCCAGCGGCGATTAGTGCTAAATAGAGATATATACACAGAGGGCTGGGGAAGCTCAGAGGCCAGCTGATTATACTGTCCACCGAAGGAATTTGCAGAGGAAGGGACCCGAACTGGGCTTTGAGGATAAGAGATGCAAAAGAACTTGTCACTCTTTGAAGACTTCATGCATACCCAAATTTTGACATGCATCCCCCTAGAAAATCATCACAGCACCCCCACCTTACACCTGAGGAAGCCGAGCCTCAGAGAGTATGAGCAGCCGAGCTCGGAACCACCCAGGCAGGAGCGCAAGAGACCTTCACAGGTCATGAGAACAGCTGGAGAGAAGGCCCCGCAGCTGGCAAGTGCTCCGTGGGTTTGGAGAAGGGAGGCGGGGGGGGGGGGGGGGGGGGGGGACGAGTTTGCTATGGCAGGAGTTCCCAGGGTGGGCAGCAGAGGTGGGAGTGGGCAGAGGGGGAAACAGAGTCTCCTGGGGGAAGGGGTGACCCTGCAGCCCACTGCTTGGGCTGGTAACTCCCTTCTAGCTATGGAACCTCAAATAAGTTGCTTACCCTTTCTGTGCCTCAGTTCCCCCATCTATAAAGGGGGGATATAAGAAATGGACCTCCCTCATGGAGTTACTATGAGAATACATGAGCTAACATCCATATTATCGTAGGATAGTGCTGGGAGCATAGTAAGTGCTCTATGTGTTTGTTGCCGCTGTTATTGTTGTTGTTGCTATTATTATGATTAAAAGAGGCAGTGTAGACTCCGGCTTGGAGCGCGCATTTTGGAGCCAGGCGGCCTGTTTCGAATCCCAGCTTTGCCACTTAGTGGCCGTGTAATCTTGGTCAATTCCTATCACGCTTCTGTGCCTCGGTTTGCTCATCTATAAAATAGGGACAATGGTGCTAATCTCACACAGTTATTGTAAGGCCTCAAGGAGACGCCGTTTGTAAAAACAGGAAGTCTGGCTCCATGTACCGAGTGATTTCCTAAATCATAATCTTACTGCTACACCTCTGGCTTGCTGGTTAGAGGCTACAAAGTTTCTTCGCAATAGTTGTGCAAGTATCCTCACGGGAGGTCAATAAAAAGTTCAGCAAAAGAACTGTAAATTCTTAATTGTGGGGGATTAATAAGGCTTTGTTATGGTAAATTTACCTCACACGTGATTTAATAGGTCAAAACTACATTTGTAATTAAAAACCTAAGAAATCATGCACGCCGAGGCTTATAACACACAAATTTTAGTCTGAAACAACTAACTTAGGAAACCATAAAAGACAAAGCAGTGTATATAAATCATGGCTTGGGAAGAAGCAAGGTTTTAAGAGGCAGGCGGCTCTATTTGGGGATTCATATCAAGCCCGTCAATATAGGTGCCCAACCCTTTGGCATTTGGACTGTTCGGCCAACTCCATTTTATAGATGACGGAACCAAGGCAAAAGGAGTTCTCCTCACGTAAAATAGGGGCCCCACCAATGCTGACACACGGGCTCAGTTTCCACTTTGGTGCCCAGCCTCCTGCTTTCCTATCCACAGTCACTTGAAAGCAAAGCCTTCAAAACAGATGCTAACCCCACATGACTCCATTTGAGTCTGTAGTTCTGGCATTAATCTGCATTTGAGCTATGGTTTCTTTTTGCTTATGTGGTAAGAAAGGAAAAACTGTGGTAAAGCTCTAGAAGATTCTCAGAGCATACCGCAATCAGAAGACAACATTGTGTAGCAGTTAGGTAGGCACTCCCCTGCTGGGTGGGACCTTGTGGCAGTGTGCGTAAGTTTCTTCTTTTGTAAAATGAAAATATTAATAGTTCCCCTCTCTTAGGGTTGTCTTGAGGGTAGTGTAGAGCACCCTGCCTGCCACGCAGTAAGCACTTAATACGAATTATTGTTATTATTACTTATTTAGGCAAAAGGGTCAGGATGGGGATGGAGAAGGGGAAACCCTAAAACCGACACCACTCTTGCCCTGAACCATAGCGATATTTTCTTTCCTGAAAAAGAGATGCCTTTCTGAGTTAGAAAACAACAACTTAAACATTCAACAAGTTATTGGGGCGCCTGGGTGGCTCAGTCGGTTAAGCATCCCACTTCGGCTCATGATCTCACGGTCATGATCGGTCATGATCTCACGGTTCATGAGTTTGAGCCCCGCGTCGGGGTCTGTGCTGACAGCTTGGAGTCTGAAGCCTGCTTCCAATTCTGTTCTCCCTCTCTCTGCCCCTCCAATTAAATAAACATTAATTTTTTTTTTTAATTCAACAAGTTATCTAATAAGTTTTGCTCTTTGGCATGAAGGTTGAAATTTCGCTTCATGTTGTGCCAGGCATTTCTCTTCAGAGTTAAGTAAATTGGGAAAGTTTGTATCAAAGCTATTTTAAAAAGAAAAACAAAGCAAGGGATTAATTGATTTGAATGCTTTGGTAGTAAAATACCTACAAGTTGAATTTGTAGTTGTTTCCATTTTAAATCACATTGAGAGGCAAATATTTATGTGAGTGTGTGTATATACATTTTAGATATATTTATATATCTGGTCTGATGTCATAGAGTTTAAAGTCCATTGTTCCTATGTGAACAAGAAGAGAACCTTCTTACACTGTGACTGCCCCGGGGCCAGGGCCATGAAGCCCTCCTGAGACCTTATGTTGTCCCCCTGATTTCAGCCCTGGGAACAGCCATCTCTAGTGGTAGGGGGGTAAATAGGTCTCCATTTGTTTGACAAGGCTTCTAGCTGGGTGTCATCACCTGTCACTCACTGGAGCATTGCTGCCTCTCGTCCCCCGCCTCTCCCACCCCCCTCCTCCTGGCCCCCAGAAGGAGAGGTGGAAACCAGCCTCAGCTCGCTGTGGTTCTTCGTTCCCTGCTCTCATCCTCTGAGCCGCAGTCCTGCCTGTCTGCAGGAGGGCAATTCTGCCACCGCCTCTGGTTCGTGTCCTCGGGAAGGTGTCCTGGTGTGTCCTCACTTTCTGCTCAGGTTTCTGGGTGGTGAGGAGTAGAGCGTCCAGTTCATCATGGGGAAGACAGCCCTTCTGCATTGCCAGCAGCACACCTTGTAAGAGTGAGAACTTCCATTCCAAGATAAACAGATATTTTACCTCTTGGGTGTTCGGCAAGTGGTTCCATGAGACTGGCCCAAATGGGCTCCAGTCATGGCCTCAGTTTGGGGGTCTGCCAGCCAGGAGTTAATGAAATCATGTTCATTAATAAGCTGGGAGACTCAGAAAGCTGAAACCTATAAATAGAAAAAAAAAAAAAAAGAATTGGGGGCTGAATGGGCTTCCTGCAGCAGTGTCCTTGCTAAAGAAATGCTAGGCTCATCTATTTTTCTCCCTGAAGAGTGGGAAAATGTTTTCAATAAAAGAGTGAGAAGGGAGGCCTTGTCACAAGAACCATCCATGAGGAGGTCTGTGTGCACTGAATGCTTCTATTTAAAATTCAGGCCTGAATACTACACAGGTGTTTTTTCCAGAATCGACAGTCTCCTGTCTGCCCCCACCACCCACCCCCTATCATGCGCCCCTCCTGGCCTTAAACATTCACTTGAGTTTGGATTGGAATCCGGCTACTCTTTGGCATTGCCGTAATTATGTTGGTCAAGGCCTGTGTTCTTGACAAAGAAAACATTCCTCTAACTCAACCTGAGTAATCCTTAATGAGTCCTTGTATCTTGTGATAAATTTCATAATTATTCAGCCCCTACCACTAACACCGAAATTCATCAGTCAAAGCAAATTAGCCGAGATTCATTAGAATAAGACATCTAGTAGGCACATGTACTTTATTAGCCTCTTACACCAATAGTTTTAATTAGGTACATATTTCACAGCTCTCGAGCTACTCCAGTGAAGGGCTGCCTTTATCTCTTTTATTTACAGTAACAAGCTATCAAACAAACACCACCATAATTAAACTTGGATATAAAAAAAAAACTTGTTTTATTAATGGCAGCGTATTCAAGCCTTGGATTTCTGAAACCTGCACCAGACAGATATTTTTATTAATTAAATAAATACTATTCAATTAAACTGAAAAGATGAGGTGAAGCGCAGGGGGCCATGAGCTTGAGTTAGGAGTGAGATTCTCATCTTCCTTCCTGGCTGATGGTTTCCTCTATCTCACCTTCAGCAGAGGAAAAAAACATCCCTTCATCAGATATTTCAGTGATGAGAAAAGTGATTAAAATCCAGAACATTTTTAAATTATTAATAAGGAATTTAAATGATGTTATAAAAAAGGGAAATACAGGAGAAAATGTTACACATTCATGGAATTTTGGCTCATGCATAATAAACAGTCGAAAACACTTCACTTATAATACTACCCAAATTAAAGAGGCAAGAAGCCGTGCCTCATGCTTTCATACGCGGGTGTCAATGGATGACAAATGGCGCCATCTGCTGGCCTACACGTTAAACACTTACTTGAGAGCCCAGTTGGTAGAGCCATCAGGTCTCAGGTTGTCAAAAAAAAGTATGATAAAACTCTGTGTCTATTGATACTTTCATAGGGGTAGACAAGGTACAACCCTGTAAGAAAGACAAAGTCTAAGCTTAACTGTAAAAGCCTTATCCAGAAGCTTCAGACAAGATGATGTTTGGGGAGAGATTGCTACCCTTTCTGGTCCTCTTAAGAGTCAATAGGAATGAGGTGCCTGGGTGGCTCAGTCGGTTAAGCGTCCGACTTCAGCTCGGGTCATGATCTCACAGTTCGTGAGTTTGAGCCCCACATCAGGCTCTGTGCTAACAGCTCAGAGCCTGGAGCCTGGTTTGGATTCTGCATCTCCCTCTCTCTGCCCCTCTCCTGCTTGTGCTCTCTCTCTCTCTCTCAAAGGATAAATAAACATCAAAAAAAAAAAAAATTAAAAAAAGAGTCAATAGGAGTGGAGTTCTCTGAGACACACACAGAAGGATCACAGCCAGATCCTCAAAAGGCAACAGGGTATGACAGAAAACTGCAAAGCATACACTCAGTGGAAAGCCTGATATGTCCTGATGCCTTTGAACCCCGAGTTTCTCAACTACGAGACGAGGGAGACCCACCGAGTTCCAGGAAGGTACCACTTGCTGTCCCTTGCAGAGACTGTGACACTGTCTCCATCACTCACACGTCATTCCCTGGAATGTTTGTTTCTTTGCTTCCATTCCTACCCCTGCTCTTTCCTATTTGTGTCTCCCTGCATGAATATGAATTCCTCACTCTTTAGACTTCCCAGGGGCTGGTTTGACACCAATGAAATAACATCATTTTAATATAAATGAGCTATATTGATTAACTAAACCAGTTTATATAAATCACCGAACAAAAAAAAACCGTGCAAAACCTTTGAATATATCTTGATTAAAATTCAAATCCTCAAAAAGAGAAGATCTATGAACCCAACATTTGCAGAGTCTCCCTCTTTTTAAGTCTGACCAACTAAATCAGTCCTTCAGAGGCCATCAATACTTACCTGCACATTGAAAATCTACATTGCCAGACACCACAGTCACTGGGACCTTTATCCCTGGCCATGTTTTGGAGTAAAACGTGAAATTAGATCATTTTTAGATTCCTTTATTGTTGTTATAATATTGCTCTTAAGTAACAGATAGCAGAGAAGATAATTTACATTTTTATAGGATATCATTTAGAGGTTATTGCGAACAAAGATGTTATTAACAAAATTTGAGTAAACTTACATTGCTTCTGCCCTATCTGGAACGTAGGACTCAGAAAGGCTCTTCGCATGGGACTGCTGTGAGTAAGGAGAGCCTAGCCATGCACTGTCAGATTATAGTGTGGGTCACCCATATACTATGGAGCGATGGAGTGTGTGTGTGTGTGTGTGTGTGTGTGTGTGTGTGTGTGTGTGAATCTCCCCATGTCCATCTTCTGGGGGGCTTAAGTCTCCTGTGAAAATAGAAAACCTGACCTAGTCCTTATTATAGGTAAATAGGCCATTTTTAAAATCGAAGTATAATTGACATACATTATATTAGTTTCAGGTACAATATAATGATGCAATATTTGTATGCTTTGTGAAACGATCACCACGATCAGGCTAGGTAACATCTGTCACCATACATGGTTACGGAATTTGTTTCTCGTGTGAATGAGAATTTCAAGCTCCACACTCAGCAGTTTTCAAACATGCAACACAGTACGATCAAGTATGGTTGCCATGCTGCACATTCAACCCCGGGACTTATTTAGTTTATAATAGGAAGTTTGTAACTTTTGACTCTCTCGGCCCATTTTGCCCACGCTCTACCCACCCTGGTACATCGTTCATTTTGATTCCACAATTTCCCTGCCAGGGTTCCGCCTTCCTGAATGGCCTTCTGCCTTAGATAAGGATCCAAATATTGATGCGCAGGCTGTGGCCCACTGTTTCGCCCTGGCTCTGGCCCTCATGCCCTCATGCTTTTCTCAGCTCACCCTTTGGAATCACATATCATTCACAGCCCTGGGAGCTCTGAATAGCCAGTGCCTCCCACCCTCAAACAACAAGATCCCCACCCCCCTTTTCTCTCTTCCTTATATCTCTTACAGGTTACTGACCCCTCATACCTCATACCACCCTTAATCTAAATTCTTCCAGGGGCAAGAGGGTGGCTTAGGATCCAGCCTCTGCTCATGCATTTCAAGGTATCCCTGCCTAGTCTCAGACTGGCCTAGACAGGTGGGGGTCAGTGGGTGGCATTGATATGGCAGAAACAAGAAAGAAGGTTAAGAGGCTGACATGCGTGGAATACCTGCTGTGAATCCAAAACATCACACTCTCATTCAAGGTAGGAAGAAAGATGGAGGGGCCATGCCAGCTATAGAAGAACTTTACCAGGGAAACAAAAGTATTCTTAGAAACTCTCAGCAGATTGCTGCTCCCGTCATTGGCCAGAATGGTCATGTGCCACTCCCGAGGAATCTGGGAAGGCAAGTATTTGACTGGATGCCTTTATTCATGAATTCAACACATATTATCAACAAATATTGTCACTTCCTTAATAAAACTGGGTGGGTAGAAAAGATACCTGTCACATCCTCCAGCAAAACAGAACCCTGTAACTTCCATCCTAATTTTTCCATCTACAACCTCCTCGAGATGGGCTAGGTCAACTTCAGGTAATGAAGATACAGATGAGAGGAAGGAGGAGAGGAAGAGGAAAATCAGTGAGGGTCTGAGAAGAAGAGAGTTTTCCAGGAACTATAGAGAGCAGCTTCTGGAATAGCCAGCCGTGAGAACAGAAATGACTAAAAGAGGAAAAGGAATGGTATTCTTCTTTGAGTCTTTGCCAGGAGTTTTGAGAAACCCGAGTAAAGAAGTTGGGCTATTCACAAATTCCATGTAACAAAACATGGGTGGTGACACTGCCCTGATACTGAGCTACATGGGCCTAAACTTTATAAGGGTAATATCATATTTGCAGCTGATATTTGCAGTCATCATTTCCTGGTTTTGCATTGTGCAATCTCACAATCACCTCCAAGCCTCCCATTAATTCATGGCTACATCACTCTCCCCTCCCGAAAACCCTCTGTCCTCATTCTCAAAGTTAGTCCTCCCTCAGTTCTGCTCCACTCCCCAGGTTGTATATGCCACTTAACCCCTTGTAACCCATCCAGCCTTCTCCACCAGTCCCATCCCAGCATGGGCACTGTTCCCCCCATTCCCCCAACCTTTGGCTAGGAGAAATTCCATGGCCAGACAAGACAAAAGCAATAATCCACAGTCTATTTCTCAAAGTGTAAGTCTTTCAATCTTAAGCCCATGTCAGGGAACACTTCTCTAACTAAATCTTTTCCAGAAAAATCTTCTCTCTCTCTCTCTTTTTTTTTTTTTTTTTTTTCAAAAACAGCAGCAAAAGATTCACCGGGTTTAAGCCACTAAATAGAACATTCTGCGTCATCTACAGAGACTCCAGGTGGCCTCACAGTTTACTCCAAGGATAATGGGTGGAATTTGCCTTTTATTTGTGAGTCAAAAACCAATCTTAGCGAGTTTCCCAAAACAAAGAAAGTCAGAGAACCAGACAGCAAGCAAACAACACCCCTCTACCCATAGGTGTATCTTTACTAAAATTATAAATAATATAAATACAACAAAGGGGGCGCCTGGATGGCTCAGTCAGTTGGACATCTGACTTCAGCTCAGGTCATGATCTCGTGGTCTATGAGTTCAAGCCCTGCATCGAGCTCTGTGCTGACAGCTCAGAGCCTGGAGCCTGCTTTGGATTCTGTGTCTCCCTCTCTCTCTGCTCCTCCCCTGTTTGCTCTCTGTCTGTCTGTCTCTCTCTCTCTCAAAAAATAATAAAAACATTTTAAAAAAGAATATAACACAGTTACCCTTCTCTGGAAAACTAACTAGAAGATTCTGGTGTATTTTTTTAAAAATCAATTTTATTTCCTGGAGCCATCCCTTCCCTGTATATACACACACCCATGCAACACTGTATCAGTTGGGATTAGGTTCTTCCGGAAGTAGCAGAAAACTCAATTATGAGCCTTAAACAAGATAGATTTTTTTTTTTCTACCTCAGGTAACATACAGGCAGGCATGTCAGTCCAGGGTTTCTTTGGAGCCTCACGGTGTCAGGAACCAAGGCTTTTATCTTATTGCACCACCATGTGTGGTCTCCATTTCCAAGGTCATTTTCTTGTCCAAGATGGCTGCCACAACTCTAACTTCAATGCCACATTTCAGCAAATGCATTCAAGGAAAGAAACAAGTAGTACCTGTCACTCCTGTTCACATACCACCGGCTAGAATTTAATCATATAGTCATACCTACTTGCAAGGTACTTTGGGAAATGTAGTCTTGCTCATGATAGCCATTTATGCAGCCAAGTACTTACTTACTTTACTACTATAAAAGAAGGGAGCAACAAAATAAATAAAGTAGTATTGGATTATCACCCATAGTGAAAACAAATTTCCATCTGTCCATACAAATATAAATAAATGATTGACTAGTAGGAGAGAATGAAAAAATCTGATACTCCACTCTTAAGGAGGTCAAGCATAATTCTCCACTCCTTAAGTGTGGGCTACAGATAGTGAATTTCTTCCAAAGATGACAGTATGGAAAAGGAGGGGGAAAAAAAAGAGTAACTCTACCGTGGAGAAACCTAACAAATATTACCTCAAGCCAGGTAATCAAGGTTAACATGAACAGTGATCAATCATGTTGATAGTTGATATGATGTGATAAGAATGGCACTTTACCTCTGTGGTCTTCCCCGAAACATATAACCTTCAATCTAATTATGAGAAAAACATCAGACAAATCACAATTTAGGGACCTTCTACAAAATACCTGACTGGTCCTCCTAAAAACTGTCAAGGTCATCTAAAACAAGGAAAGTCTCAGAAACTGTCATATCCAAGAAAAGTCAAAGGATACATGACTAAGAAGTATAACGTGATATCCTAGGTGGGATCCTGGAATCAAAAAACAAACAAGCAAAAAAGATATTTGTAAAACAAAACAAAAACACCTGAGGAAATTTGAAAAAAAAAAATGTGAACGTTAGTCAATAATAATGTATCAATATTGGTCTATTAATCATGACCAATGTACTATATTAAAATAAGGTATAGTAACAAAGGAAAGTAGGCTATATGAGAACTCTGTACTGTCTTTGCAACATTTTGTAAGTCTAACACTATTCTAGAATGAAAGTTTATTTTAAAAAAGAAAGAGAGAGAAAGAGAGAGAGAGAGGAAACTAGGCATTGGAGGATAACTAGTAGTTTTTCCTCCAACCCCATACATGAGCCATCTCTTCTCTTTATATCCCCAAGTCCAGAGATGGTCACACCAGAAAGGGCCTTTGAGACCACGGCTTATCCCCCAAAATGAGGGAAGGAAAACGTAAAGAAATCTCCAAAGAGGGTTGGCCTGTTGTTACCCAGTCAACTGGTAGAAGGGCAAGAACCCCCTGACGTCTTGACAAGGGGCCAAGCACTCCCCCCACTTTCCCACCCTGGTGAGGGAGATACCTCAGCACAGTGGAAGCGGCTCTGCCATTAGCTGTCCTTGTAACAATGGCAAGTCACCCCATCTCTCTGAGCAATGGTTTCCTCACCTTTAAAATGGAGATAGTGCTAACTGCCCGGCTTATCTTCACAGCACTGTTGTGAGGAGTGAAACTCGTACAAACATCTGTCATTTCTATGTTGTAATAGTCCAGCGGGGACCTTTTGACGTACTGAAATTTGTGACACGGCCCAAGAGAATTGACCCAAACATCACATGTGTCCATTCAAACACATAGGCAGTATCGCCTTCCAGAACCAGGATACAAAATCTGGTCACGGCACTTTTCTTTGTTTCTGATGAACTGCTGTAGGCTTGCTGTTAACAGGATCTTGTGGTGTCTCTCTCACACCTCCCTGCTCCCCGATCAGCTGTCCAGGAAGCCTGGATTCCCACACAGCCCCACCAGAAAATACAGGAGGCCACTCAGGCCACCACCCTCTGCTTCTCCTAGCAACACGCTGTCAGTCCTGTGGGCTCTGGTAGATGGTACCGATTCCCTGGGGAACACTGCCTTGCAGATCCAGATCTCTGCGCAGGTCTGCCAGGCTTCTCCGAGGGGGGACAGTGCCGTTTCCTCAGTGCTGACCCCAGCGAAATCTCCCACATCTGTGCCCCTACCAATGCAGCGACTCTTGCCCAGCTCTTTCCATTCACATTTTTTGGGCACTGGTTAGCCTCAGAGGCACTGAGCTGGTTTTGGTTCCAGCATCTACTACCTCAGGGGTTCAGAACGCCATTCTTCTTTCCCTCCAGAGCTCCGCCTTTGGAGTTCAATTGCTTTGCTTTTTATCTTAAACCCTCACCACTCAAAATATTCTACCCCCTTTCCTAGATGTTGGAGCTACTCATTCACTCTCCCTTATAATAAGCTGAGTTGGGTACCTCCAGGGTACCTTACATCCACTCTTTGTAGGGAAATCCTTTGGGGGATGTGGTGCCACTCTCAGGACGCAAGGAGACTTTTTAGCATCCGTGACTGAAAGTATAAACCCCTCAATGGGAGAGAGAGAGAGGAAATTGTATTATCTGGCAAGGCATTTTACTACGAACAAACAAAAACTAAACTTGAGTGCCTAAAAATTCCCAAGCATTGGGACACTGGGAATCAAGAAATGGACCAGTGTTCCTGCCTCAAGAAGGTTAGAGCCAGGAAGGGAAACAGATGATTACCATGCAGTTCGCAAGTATCCTAAGTGGCTCTTTACTAGAGGATATCACGCTGACACGAAGGAGGGGCCCCATCCAGTCTTGCAGAAAACAGTATCCCCCCACCACTCTAGGTCCGAGAGGGTCTCCCCGTGGAGATGGCTCTCTGGGCCTGGGAGATGGTCACACTGAGCTCTGGGTTTCATGTGGAGGAGAGAAGGACAAAGTGTGGGGTCTCCTCAGAACTAACATTATGAAAAATAAGCTCAATATGACATCGGATGAAAACAAGAAAAAGGAGCGTTTCTTGAATGAGTCTGGACTCTCTTGGTCGAAAGTGACAGAACTTGAGTCCAACTGATTCGGGCCAAACAGAGAATTAGAAAGATACAAGACCACAATTAGGAAAAAGGGCAGGGGCCCAGGAAAAATCTGAAATTGGGGTTTGACCACCACATGGCTCTATTCCTCTCTGAGAGAGGCTTCCTTTTCTTTCACAGATTGACTGCCTTCACATGCTGGGGACCACAGCTCAGAGAGCTCCTGGGGTTGGCATCCAGGGGCCACCTCCTCCACAAAGAGGTACACAATATTCTCTTGTTTCCAGTTTAGAAAACCCCAGGGGAAGATGCTGCTTGACGTGGTTTGGGTCAATGTTCACATTCAGACCCATAAACCAGAGCCAAAACTGAGTGAGGAGAGAGTCATGCTACCCAAAAAAAGCCCTTGGGGACTTGATGGTGTCAGTCTGAGAGGAGAGAAAATTGTGAGCCAAGAACCACCCCAACAGTCGCCTCCTGCTGATTCAATGCTCAGAACACCCAGGACCACAAGGTGGATTTGACTAAGAAATTGCATCCGTTTTTATCACTCCGAAGTCAAACCCCTAACCACGCTCTGAAATACTGCCTCAGACAGGCGAAATCTCTGTAATTACAAGCATATGGTAATATTCTCTTCTAGCCACCAGGAAGTTGACTGGAGTAAATAAACAGGAGCTGTTTACATCTAACTAGCATTTTGCTGAGGAGACATTGAGGGGGATGGGCGGGGGGACTAGAGACCGGAAGAGACAAGGTTCGGCAGCTGCCCTCAAGGACCTTTCGGCTCCTGGAGTTACCGTGGATCTCAAGTGGATCTGGAGTAGGTTCCTGGGAGGCCACCTGAGAAGGGGGCTGGGAACCAGGGTGGTGGTGGTGGAGGATGAGCCCTAGGAAGCCGAGCTCCTGGCCTCCTGCTTCTAGAGCATCTCCTGCCTCAAGGGCTCTGTACATTGGATCTCATGTAAAATCATGTTTGTAAAAAAGGTTCTTACATCTTTGAAGATGTGTGAACACTTACAGCTATAGTCCAGCTGCCTTGTTCTGCTCCTGGAGACCCCGGGGTCCAGGAGATCTGCTTATTACATGCATTTAATCCTCACAACCATGCCAAGATCTCTCTGGTGAAGGCAAAAATGATTGTGGAGCCTTTCCTCCTGACCCCCAGGCTACCAGCCCTCGCTTCAAGTGCATAAAACTGCCAGATAAAACCACAGCCGAGAGTCCACATGTGGAAATTCAGAGAAGAGAGACCATTCTCTTGAATTGTTGTCTAATGGCGTATCGACTAGTCCGTCGTGCAGACTGAGGGAGAGGCAGACGCGAGGGTGAGAGGAGGGGAGAAGAGAGCTAGCATGGACGGGACAGCTCCCCAAGAATGGTGCGGGTGAATGATGTGCGGAGGAGCAGGGCTGAGAAGTGGGCAAGGAGAAGAGAAGGAAGGGATTGCAAAGGAGAAGGGAGAGGGAGGAGAGGAAAGAGGGGAGGGAGATACAGAGGCCAGACCTGCCCAGAAGTCCCAAGAAGTACGCTTACAACAGCTGAGCGTCTCCCCTTGCCTTCATGCCACAGATTGAAGTCCTGAAGTCGCCGATGCAACATTTGCTCAGGAACTCATCATCAGATGCTTTAACGTAGGTTAACGTGACCGCAAAGGCACACGGAGAGTTTCCGCGTGCTGGGCACTGACTGAGCTCGGGGCCAGACAGAATGTGGGGAGCCCGAGGGGACTCACGTGGTGTCCCCGCAAGCCAATATCCTATTGACCGTCATTTGCTGAGAAGGGGAAAAACCGATTTGCGACGAATATAATTCACGTATGTCTTTCTCGATGTTAAAAACAAGAGAACTATCACATGCACCGAAACATTTTAACTTGATTATAGAGTTGCCTTCCATTTCACTTTAGTCCAAGAACCATTGAATAGTATTTCTTTCAAAGCACAGAGATAACTTATACTGATAGAGTTATAAAACCTTGTTCAAATTTTGCTTAAAAATCTAATTTCTCTGGCTTTCATGCTGCCAGAATGTTTCCCATGTTTTTGTTCTTGTATTCTCGCAAGATTCTCTAAGTCAAACAACTGCCTGGGAAGCCTGGTATCGGGACTCTGATTTAGATAATGGCATAATTCTCCAGAATACAGCCACAGGCCTGGCATTATTTTCAGCTGCCCACAACTGCTGTTCTCAGGGTGGGTGATGGCAGCTGGAAACGCAGCAACACTGGCAAATAGAGATTTTTTTTTTCTCTCTCTGAAGGATGCTATCTATTCTGGCAGGATAGGATCAATTCCATGTAGCCGGATATATCAGGAGCATGCGCAGAAGGCACCTTACTGGCATCACATTTATCATTTACTCCAGGGGTGTCTGGTGTCCCTTAAACATCGGCACACAATGCCCTTCCCCATGGGCAGCTGCCTTGATGGCCCAGCTCTTAATCTGGCTTTGGCTGCTCCAACTGTTCACAAGTTGGAGCATGTGGCAACTTGGCATTGTCCCAACAATGCTAAGAAAATAAGTCATTATTATACCCATTTTACAGATGAAGAAATTGAGACTTAGATTAAGCAACTTGCCCGAGGACAAACCGACAGGAAAGCAAAGGAGCCATGGTTAGACCAGAACTTCCAAGCCTGTGTTCTTACGTACGTCGTTGTCTACTGACTCCTCTAGAAAAGGTAAGCACACCTTTCACTTCTATTCATGTTTTCGAGTTTCCGCCAAAATGGCTATTTTTGACCTGAGACCTACAAACTCAGAAGCACTGACTGTGGGTCAGTCATCCCATGGGGCGCCTGGGTGGCTCAGTCGGTTGGGCATCGACTTCAGCTCAGGTCACGATCTCACGGTCTGTGAGTTTGAGCTCCGCGTCGGGCTCTGGGCTGATGGCTCGGAGCCTGGAGCCTGCTTCTGATTCTGTGTCTCCCTCTCTCTCTCTGCCCCTCCCCCGTTCATGCTCTGTCTCTCTCTGTCTCAAAAATAAATAAACGTTAAAAAAAATTAAAAAAAAAATCATCCCATGGAAGCAGTGTGTGGGTGGCAGGAAGAACACTGGTCTAGAAGACCTGCTCTGTGCATCATGGTACCTGACACATAGTAGGTGCTCATCAATCACTTGTGAAATTGAGAACCACAAGTCAGTATGTATGTTTGGCCATGCCTTTCTCCTGGATGTTCAAGAGGGCACTCTAATTAAAGCCCCCACGGTTCACGCCAGCATCTCAGGGGCTGCAAAACAGCTCAGTGTAGCATCAGAACTTCCCACCATTTACTGAAAACCCATTAAACTTCCTTCTGGTATAGAATTTTGGGGACAAGGATAACGTAGGAGCCTTTTGCTCAAAGTAGCCTCTGCCTTTAACTGCTATTTTGCTCAATTTGTCTTAACTTCTAACTTTGTCCCAGAAAAATCCCAAAGGAAATGAAATTAAGCTGTTTCCCAGATTCGCTTTTCAAAATTAGTCCTGGGCTGGCCTTCAATACTGCAAACACATTCTGTGTGGCCACAAGGGAGGACTGCATAGAATTCTTGAACCAACTACGAAGCTTTGAGGGCCTGACAAGCTGAGAAAGTGCGAGAAAAAATGACACAGGTGGGTGTTTTGCGCTAATTACTGCCTGTCTTGCTGGTCTGTCCAAGGACCGCCACCTCTTTCCCTTGCCCTTTGGTTTGTCCTCGCCCTTTCCTGCTCTTGGAAATAATGTCTATTTGCTGCCTCTGCTTGGATTTGGGGCTGGGTAAAGTTATCCACAATTACTAAATCAGGCCAAAGTTTTGCACAAGTGCCCAGGGACCATCGTCAAAGTCCCTGCAGTTTCCCAGTCCACATGGTCCCTCTCCATGGAGGTGGGAGGTGGCAAAGTTTTTACTTGACACTGTGGCCGCCTGCTGGGGTGAGTCATCCCTTTGGAGAGCCCATCTGTAAATGCTAGACTTCGGCAAGGACTTGGTTTTATCATTTTCTTGGGAACAGAGGCGTTCAATTTTAAATCTGCATATTCATCATTCTGGAGAAATAAACACAGTATGAAACTAACTAAAAGATTTAATAGTCAACATTTAATAATTCCCCAGTCATATGCGGGACAAGATTTTGTTCTGAGGGGCTTTAACACGCATAGGTACATAATTGTGCAGGCAACATTCAAGAAGGCTATCTTTCTTTCCCACAATAGATTTTCTTTCATTCTATGTAGGTTTTCAACAGATTACCCCCAAGAGGAAAATCCTGCCTACTCTGTCTTTTCCTTATAGTGCTGCAGTCATGGTGTTTTAAGCATTGCTGGGAATTTCATTTGTATCTGAGTCTGTCTTATCTTTTCATCCTTAAAGTCATCTTTTCAATGACGTTCTCTCTTTAAAAAATTTTAATGTAAACTAGAAGAACTACACCAGACGTGAGTCTTCATCTCGAGGCAGCCCTCTGTTATTTTTTCTTAGCCACACAAAGATTGCTTGGGCCCTGGGAAAATGTAGTCTACTGGTTTCAATAGAGACATTGAGAGAGGAAATTTTAGGAGTCAAACATCCTGAAACCTCCTGCCAATAAAAACGTGGATTTCACCAAGCCTTTAAAAAAAAAAATGTTGAAAATTGGCGGACTTGGAGGCACTGTCCATGACCAATGGACACGAACTGCTGGTCACGAACGCCACTTCTTTTCCATTATACAAGAAATTAGCACACTCTAAAGCAATCCCTCCTGCATAGACATTATTCAGTAGTAACAAGTCCCAATGTGAAGATCCAGGTTTCCTTCTGTCTAATCATATGGCCATTTTCCCAACTGTTTCACACATGCTAATGGAGTGTGGCAAGTAAAACACATTTGGCTCCATATATGCGGTCCAACACGAAATGGCTTCTCAACGACGAGGCCCTAATCATTTTTCTCCTAATCTACCACTGCTTTAGGGGGCTAGTGTCTTCCCTGTCATGAGCGATTTCAGTGCGCTGATCAGGCTGGACTTGACAGATTCTTTATCAATGTCAAGTGTCTTTTGTGGTTAAGTCCAGTAACGCTAAAACAAAACGCCTCATAGATATTAGATATATGGTGGCATTACAGAATTCTCTTGCAGGCAATATTTTTTGGTCAACCTATGAAAAGAAAAATGGAGTGAGGGCTAAAATCAAAGGAAGAGGCAGCAAAAGTCTTGGCAGTTATTTCTGTGAAAGTCAGACAATGTGACTGACATGGGGCCAATCACTCTCCCCTCCTCCACTCAAGTTAGAATAGAACAAAGAGAAATTGCCAACAAAGAAAGCAATGATCTAGGGGGAGGGGACTGAATCTCAATAGGTTTTTAATTTCGGGAAAAAGAGAAATATTGCAGAAAAACATGGGACCCCTGCACAGGCACACACATACATCCATAAGTACATGCCTACCTTTATCAGTTAAAATCATCTATTTTCCCCATGAATTTTTCTTCTGACTTGTGAAGTTAATCTGTGAGGCATCACTGACATCACCAAGTTGCCCAATATCTCACATTAGTGCAAACTGGCTTAGAAAAAAAATACAATCCAAGCATCTCTGAGTACAATAGAGACTCTGATCCTGGTGACGCTTGCTTTTGGTAAAAAGAGTTTACAGTGCTGTCTATATTGTGTCTTCTCCAGCAGTCTAGCTGTGACAACTTCATTATGAAGAATGTTCGCTTTCTCAGTTCATAACAGCGGCCATTCTACAAGCAAATTTTAAAAGACCCTCTCATAAGCGTACAAAGTGAGGCCTGCCAATCCCCTCTCCCCCCACATAAAGAAAACGCCCCAACCACTTGCTAAATCTTGGGTGAATTGTGTTAATCCGATGTTTCAGAATACCACTGTCCGGAATAACATGGGCTACAAAAAGCCTCACTGTCTTTTAGAAACTTGCAAGCCAAGAATAACGACATTCTCATCAAAGATGCAAATGGACGGTAGAAAGGGCTACTCCGAGTGTTGTGGGTGCTAACCTGGAATTGTTATCTGTTACGCGAGCAAATCCGTTAAGTTAGTGCAAATGAACACGACACCCCAACTCCTCAGCCATCGGCTGCTCTTCTGAATTACACAGTTAGAGGCTAAAGCCATTTCAATACTTTATCTGATACTTTTTCTTTTTGCACTAATTTAGAAAGTTGGTTCTTTAATGTAATTGAACTCACTGAAGCTAAAAATGTCCAGACCTTTTTAATAAGGTACCCTTCCATATTAAACTTTGGGGTCTGTTCTCCGCCCAAGGAGCACTTAACTCCCATTAGCACTAATGGCAGTTGTACAAACATTGAGTAGAAAATATATATCTCTTTGTCTCTTTGTACTGAGCTCCAAGTCGGGGAGGGGGGTAGGAGGGAAGGAGAGGAAAAACAACTTCGAGACTGAATAAAAGAGGTAACGTTGTTGATTCATTTACAGAGATGAAATTAGTGCTGGACACCCCCAAATTCCAGGAACACAGACTATTAATAAGTGAGATGAGAAAATTTCTAAATCATTTTGAATAATACCCAAACCATCTTTCCCCGAGAAATCTGTTTTCCCTCCATCCCCAGCACATACATTAGACCCATTTTGCACTTGTTATGTACATAATGATTCTAGACAACATAAGACAATTTCATGATTTTTTTCTTATCATTTTTACTTATCTACCAGCGAGCCAATTTATGCAGCTTAAACCATTGCTAAAGAAGATGCATCAAAAATTGTCTGTAATCATTACGAATAATAGCGCAAAATGTTCACAAGAAGCTGTTTTCTTATCATATTTTCATTAAAACATCTTTTCACCTGCTTTGCTTTTCCCACGTCTGAAACCTGCATTGTAATCAGTCTTATTAACTGAGAACATAAATATGATTTATTATGGTCTGATAATGGAAGCTACGTGGACCCAGAGAAGGGCTATATTGTCCTTTGATAAAATGGCTCTTTTCTCTCAAATGGAGAGCTCTATCATGAGAACATGCAGAATGTAGTGAGTGATTATTTCCTCAGGGTGAGTGATGGCAAAACCCGACAGAAAATCTTCTTGTTGACCATGACAGCCTCAGAGGGTCCCCAAACCTCCCCGAGTTTGACAACCTGCAGACACTTTTGATGAACTGTATTCTTCTGTCAGAGACAGCCTGTCTGGGAGGAGAAAAGAGACCTTTATTGTCTGATCGGCTATTATTGTCTTGATCTTTTATAAGCAATCTCTAATGCACATGAATATAATATCCTTTCACACAAGTGCCAAGCATAATAGAAATGTAGTTATAGGACCCTCCCCCTGGTTATGTAAATGTCCTTACACCATAATTAAGAGAGATGGTTGGTGACTGATAGGGGAAAGAAAGAGTGATCAAACTGTTTTCGCATTTCTCCCTATTTTAAAGACCTCGACCCAGGGTAAACAGCATTACTGGTAGATGCAGGGAACCAGGTTATTTCGAAGTCTTAGCCTAAAAGGAAAAATAGTTTTGAATTTGGTATTGGTGTTATATTTTTATTAAACATGCAAATGGCAGCTGGTTTTCAACTAAAGTGATTACTATGCTGATATGACTTAGAAGAAAATGAGTATGTCTCTCAAAATACCTGGCTGAGGGTTACAACAGGAACAAAGACCTATTAATAAGGAATGTACTTGCACAAATGGGTCCTCCAGTCCAAATAAAGTTCTCTAATAAATTTCCCTCTTATCCATTTCCAGGAGCCCAAATATGGCAAAAAAAAAAAATTTTTTTTTTCAGTTAACAAATATATTTGCAGGCACAACTCTTGCAATTATTGGGCAATTAACTCTACTTCTTAATGTGCCCTTGGGAGCCATCTCTATTTCTGAACTGTGAAGGATAGTTCTAGATGGTGTTTGTGTGGATTTGGTGACAAAGGTTTTCTGATCTTCCAGATCAAATCTGACCAGACTTGCTGCAAGCAGGCCAGCCCATGGAAGCCAGTGGCTTGATGCTCAACTTCAGCTGCTGGCAGAAAGGAGAAAAAGACATCACCCATCCGAAAAATTTTAATCCCCCAGCAAAATACAATACTCAATTTTTCATTAACCTTCTGACACCTGGACTCACAGAGTATCCCCACACTAATCACTAATGGGTTTTGCATTACCAATTAGTGTAGCAAATTCTCCAGCATTGGTGCCAAAGGGTTAATCATTAGTTTCACACCACTGGGTGGTCAGAGTTAGAAGAGCAGCCCCTGAACCCAAAAGAGTGGAGAGTGAGGGGCTGGGGGGGTGGAGAGAGCTCTCATTATCAAGAAGAAACATGCAGCTCATAGGCATTGACCTCCATATCTCTCTCCTGGCATCTTGCCTCAAGGTGGATTTAAGTATTATACAAGTATGCATGTGTGCACACACATGCATACATGTTCATACACAATTCTGGGCCCAGAACAAATCACCAACCTAGCCAGTTTCTATTGAGTCTGTCCCATCAAAGGTAGATCAGGCCAGAGGAATTCTCTCTCTCTCTCTCTCTCTCTCGCTCTCTCTCAGCACCTCTGTCTATTTGCTTCTCTAAGCAATGACTTTCCCATGGGAATGAAAAAATTTGCCATTTCAGAGGGAGCTGGGTTTTGAGAAGTGTTTGATCTCTCTTAAGAGATACTTCTCTGAAGTTCTGCCAACCCTCGATTATCTGTACAAATGAGGCTTACAGAAAGTATGGAAAGATTCGATTCACAGATAATCTTCAAACTCCGGTTTGGTCTATATTTTAGTTTCTTTCTGAACAAATTGTACCATAGCAATTAACAAACAAAACTGATTGGATGTTTCCTTTCTCCTTTTATGGTCAATTTTGTGGATGTCAGCAACATGAGGAAATTGTCAAAACACTGGCAAAGAGGAGAGAGGAAAGGGAAGAAACAAAATACCCAGATAGTCTGCAAGCTAGATAATCTGCTCCTGAATAATTGAGAAGAATCTAATTTCAAAGATAATAAAAGAAGGCTCAGAGAGCAATTCCATCTTGAAAATGCACAACCCCTTCCCCCTAACCCCAAAATAGCCGGTAGGAAAACAAATAAGTAAACAAGAAAACCGCAAGAAAAATTCGAACCTACTGTCCCCATCCACATTTTCCCTGATCTAATCTACATGTGTTCTAAGTTAAATTATATTCTAAAGAGGGGCAGGGCGGGGAGGAAGAGAAGGAAACACAGAAGAACTTCTCACTTGTGTCCTGTCTAGCTGTCTTGCTTTGTTGTCAGGTACTGAAAGCTAACACGGTTGCTTTCAAAACTATATGGTCTAAAACTTCTGAAAGTGACCCACTTCCACACTTCTCCCTCCTCTCTCTCTCTCTACCCCCCCCCCCTTTTTTTTTTAGAAAACCCAACATTCAAAAAAAAGAACAGCAATGACTCAGCACTTTATTATTTATTTTTTAGTCCCAAAGTTTTGACTCCTTACACACACACACACACAAAATGCTTATGCGCATTTGAAACTGAAATGGGAAACTTTGCCACACTCGATTCTCCACGGTGCTTCCACTCAAAGCCAGAATTTAAAACTTTTCAGTTAAGGGAAGAAAGACTCTTAATGAGCCTAATCATGCACATTATTTTGGCTGGAATCATTGACTGACTGCACTTACTTAGTTCTGCTTTAGAAATGAAAATCTAATAAAGTAACTGGCAGTTTAAATGTCACAGAAATTTTCTCCAACATCCCAACTGGAATTGTGAAAACAGGCTCAAATTCCTCTAATCTCTCTCTCTTTCACCTTCAAATGCCACTCTTCTAAACCAAACCATTTCCTAAGAAATAGCAGAACTCGGCTGGGTTCAGAGGTCGGGGCAAGGGTGGGGAGGAGGAAGACTCTTTCTTCAAGTTGGAAGGGATTTGCTTTTTTCCACACACTAAGGCAAGAAGGACCGGAATCTTGAGGCTGGGAGTGTTCTGCCTCTTGCAAGGGAATTCAAAGGAGTCATTGTATTTGATACTTTGCTTCCCAATTGGCCTCTGACAGCAACATCAGAAGCAACAGATACTTCAGTTCTACATCTGGAAAGAGGCATTTCTTTTTACAAAGAAAAAGAAAAAAAAAAAACACTCCTAAAGACATTGAAGCCTAATTACTCTATATCCCATAATCTTAAAGATTGAGATCTCTCTGATACTATGTGATAACCCCTTGAGGAATGGGAGCAGCTCCATTAGGACTTGAACAGATAGCACCTCTATACTTTCCCCTCTATAAAACTAATATTCAAAATAAATATACTGGCTGGATGCTTTCATTTCCCCTGCCACTGAATTGTAATGATCTTTGTGCAGGGTACAATACCATTTATTAAGGTATCAAGTGGACAATAAACTCTTCACTAAAAGGTAACAGGGATTTTGTACAGGACTAAATGTCCAAGGAATCAGTTTAGGCTAATCACTGGCCCACTTGCTTTTCAGGAAGATGTATGCACCAAATCCTCATATTTATGATGGAGCCTTTAGAGTTCTGAATGGTGCTGAATGGTGCTTTAGAGTTCTGAACGGTCTATGGTGTAGACCATAGCATCATAAATTCATGCCAAGGAACAGAAAGTATTCTGAGCATCATGGTTACTACAGTCATGGTGGTTGGGACCACTACATAATATGCCCTGGAAGAAATATCCCCCATTTCTAGGGCTGCTGTGACCCAGAGATGAGCTAAAGAAAGGAAAAAAAAAAAAGAGAAAAAGGATGGTAGTAGCAATCTGGGAAGCACTGAGGGAGGTACAGGAGAGAGGGTGAAGCAGGAGAGAGGGCACTAGTTGGTTTATGAAGCCATTAGCAAGCATCATAAGAGAACAACAGACAGCCACCGAGAAAGCATCCATTTCCTAAATTTTAGTTATGCGTGAAGACCCCTAGGTAATTTTGGTTGTTCTGTCAGCCAAGTCAAACCAGGCCTCTCGGAAGCCAATGGAAACGTCTCAGGTTTTCTCATTCTGCTATTCTGATGGAAATTAAACTTGTAAATCAATAACAAGACAGAACCAACTCTGTGTAAAAGCACTACTCCTTTATCCTCTATTCTCCAGCATTCTTGCCCAAATGATTTAAGATTCCCAAATGCAAGTGAAAAGATTTAAGTTTGAGACGTGTTTGTAAAATTTCAGCTTAAGTCTCCTGTTGAAAGAACATTGTAAACTAGACATGGAGGAAAAAAAATATATGGCAGTCATACACTCATGGGCTAGTCCTCAAAAACTTTTGAAGTGACTGACATGGGCATCCCAGGGGAATCTCGGATTATACACATGACAAACATCAACAGACTTCTCCAGTTTGCCCTTGTTCATCCTTTGCTGGCTCTCCTCCACCTCTGCCCTTCTCCTGGGTGTCTTTTTTCCTTTTTTTTTTTTAATGTATGTCATCTGCTATTCTTTCCTCTAGATTTACCATCTGTTATTCAGCTTTATTTTTTCCTATTGTATATTTCTGTCACAACTTCTTTATTTTTATTATCCCACGATAAGCACTGCATTCCTCTAGACCACATGCACAACACTAAAGAAGTCCCCCAACTAACGATATTGATTCCCATTATGGAGACAGCCACTTTCCCTGGCTCTCAGTTGTCTTTCTCACTCTACCAGTTAAGACTTTCCATATCTTGAGCATGATTAAGAAACGTGTGCTCATTGCTGGCCCCTCGCTGGTGCAGAAATGATGATGTTTGCTGAGAAATCTTGAAAAAAACACCAAGCAAAATGAGAGTATGACATTCCCAGCTAAGATCAGAACCCATACTTGGGAAGAGTGTCATCCAACCCCTGATTCTTGAACCTCAATCCTGAGACCCCAGGAACACCCAGTGCATCCATGTTTCTCAAAAGACTTCAGTCCAGTTCTTGATTCTTAACTCCATACCTCTGCTTACTGAAAAATTAGACTGAAACCTAATTTGGGGCAATCTCATTTCCTAGTGACTTTGCAGTCACTTACTCTTTTGAACACTTTTTTTGGACTTTGCCAAAATCCTGCATTTTCATTCACTCCATTGTAAAGGCTTCTTTTCAGCTATACTTATGTCAACAAAGAAATGGAAAAACATTCCATGCTCATGGATTGGAAGAACAAACATTGTTAAAATGTCTATACTACCCAAAGCAATCTACACATTTAATGCAACTCTTATCAAAATGCCACAAGCATTTTTCACAGAGCTAGAGAAAACAATCCTAAGATTTGTATGGAACCACAAAAGACCCCAAATAGCCAAAGCAACTCTGAAAAAGAAAAGCGAAGCTGGAGGCATCATGATTCCAGACTTCAAGCTATATTACAAAGCTGTGGTCATCAAGACAGTATGGTACTGCAACAAAAACAGACACTCAGATCAATGGAACAGAATAGAAAACCCAGAAACGGAACCACAACTATATGGTCAACTAATCTTTGAAAAAGCAGGAAAGAATATCCAATGTAAAAAAAAGACAGTCTGTTTTCAAAAAATGATGTTGGGAAAACTGGATGGCAACATGCAGAAGAATGAAACTGGACCACTTTCTTACCATACACATACACCATACACAAAAATAAGTTCAAAATGTATGAAAGACCAAAATGTAAGACAGGAAACCATCAAAATCCTAGAGGAGAACACAGCAACCTTTTTGACCTCAGCTGTAGCAGCTTCTTACTAGATGTGTCACTGCTGGCAAGGGAAATAAAAGCAAAAATGAACTATTAGGACTTCATCAAGATAAAAGCTTCTGCACAGTGAAGGAAACAATCAACAAAATTAAAAGGCAACCTACAGAATGGGAGAATATATTTGCAAGTGATATATCTGATAAAGGGTTAGTATCCAAAATCTATAAAGAACTTATCAAACTCAACACCCCCAAACCAAATAATCCAGTGGACAGAAGACATGAACAGATATTTTTCCATAGAAGACATCCAGATTCCTAACAGACACGTGAAAAGATGCTCAACATCACTCATCATCAGGGAAATACAAATTAAGACCATGCTGAGATACCACCTCACACCTATCAGAATGGCTAAAATTAACAACACACAAGAAACAACAGGTGTTGGCCAAGATGTGGAGAAAGAAAAAGAGTTCTGCACTGTTGGTGGGAATGCAAACTGGTGCAGCCACTGTGGAAAACAATATGGAGGTTCCTCAAAAAGTTAAAAATAGAACAACCCCACGATCCATCAATTGCACTACTAGGTATCTACCCAAAGGATACAAAAATACAGATTCGAAGGGATACTTGCACTGTGATGTTTATCATTATCAACAATAGCCAAACTATGGAGAGAGCCCAAATGTCCATTGACTGATGAATGGATAAAGGAGATGCGGTATAAATACACACACACACACACACACACACACACACACACACACACAATGGAATATTACTCAGCCATCAAAAAAATGCAATCTTGCCATTTGCAATGATGTGGATGGAGCTAGAGTATGTTATGCCAAGTGGAATAAGTCAGAGAAAGACAAACACCATATGATTTCACTCATATGTGGAATTTAAGATGAACACATGGGAGGGGAAAAAAAAGAAGAGAGAGGAAAACAAACCATAAGAGGCTCTTAATGATAAAGAACAAACTGAGGGGTGATAGAGGGAGATGGGTCAAGGGATGGGCTAGAAAGGTGATGGGTATTAGGAGGACACGTGTTATGATGAGCACTGTATATAAGTGATGAACCACAGAATTCTACTCCTAAAACCTATATTGCACTGTATGCTAACTCACTAGAATTTAAATAAAATTTCAAAGGAAACAAAATACAAAAAATTCTAGGAGGGTGATGTCATTAGAGTGATAAAGAAAAGAACAAAGGCAGAGATTGTATCTGCTTGGTTTACTGATGTACATCCAGTACCTAGAGCAGGAACTAGATCATAGTAAGCTAAATCAGTACCTGTTTAATGAACATGCACGAGTTGTTCATGAGCATGAGGGACAAGACCAGTCTTAAAGGAGGAAAGGATTCATGTTTGTTGAGAGGGTAAATAAACTTCCATCCCCCCCCCCCACCTGAGGGTTTAATTTTTCTTTAAGATATAACTGACAAACCATAAAATTCACCCTTTTAAAGACTATAAATCAGTGGTTTTTAGTAAATTCACAGAGTTGTGTTACCATCCCCACTAATTCCAGAATATTTTCATCATTTCAGAAGGAAATCCTATACTCATCAGCAGTCATTTCCCATTCCTCCTTACCCTCAGCCCCTGGCCACCATACCCTACTCTTGGTCCTCATGGATTTGCCTATTCTGGATATTTTAAATAAATGGAATCATACAATTAAAAAAAAAGACTTACATCAATTAAAACTATATTTTTCATCTTCTTGGAGGCTTCGCACTGGCAATTGACTGTGTGATTCCATCTGCCATGGTGAGTGATCTTTCAGCCATAATCACAGCCTCAGGAGCACATCATTCCCAGCACCACATTTTTTTTTTTTTTTACAAGTGTGAAAATATTAAAGTAAAATGTTCTGCAACAGAGTATCTTTGTGTGCTAATCATCCAGTTTAAAGTTAAAAAGGTACAAACCTCATTCATGTGACAAAGATTTTAAAAAGGAATGAAATCAAAAGTATGGGGAGGAACATTCTGTCCTGGGACTGTCATTCAGGTGCGGTCAGACAACTCTTGTTGATTCCTGCTCGTGGCAGGAGCATTAGCCAGAAAAAGCCAAACCTTTAGATTCCACTCTTACACAATCTTTTCTGGGACTATTGACAGCAGAATCCAACCAGTGAGAGATCATCTGTCCCAATACACAAATGCACGTCATCTGATGGACACACTAAGGAAGCCTCACAAAATGAGGTGGACGGACAGTAGAGAAAAAGAAAAATCACAAGTCAAGTACCCCACACTGGGGAGTCCAACAGTCACGATGACATGAAACTCAATTCAAACCACATAAACATAAAATGGCAATCTCTTGCCCATGTAACTGGGAAGCCAAGATGAAGTCTAGCTTCAGATGTGGCTCACCCAGGTGCTCAGGCAGTGTGGTCAGAAATCGATTTCTTTTTCATTATCTCTTACCTCTACCTTATTCTGTGTTAGTTTTAGTTTCAGACAAGATTTTTTCTACCTGGTGGTAAAGAAAGCCATCAGCAGCTCCAAGCTTACACTGACCTTTACCAAGCCATCCTAGGAAAAAATACATATACATGTCTATTTCCCAGAAATTATATCAAATCCACCAAAGGACTCTTAAGAGTGCTACTTGGATCACTTGCTGATTGAGAAGCCTGACCATTTGACTGGCAGCCTTACCAGAGTCATGAGCAATGTGGGTAGGGTAGATCTCAAGGAAAACAGGCTTTGATCAGAAGAAAGAAGAATGGAGGCTGAGTAGTCCAAGGCAGATGTCCTTCAAGCAATGCTTTTCCTGTCACTTTGAACCTAAATCACTTGTGAGAGCCTTTGGCTCTCATTAGCCTCCCCCGGTCGATGGGAAAGTAGTGCCTCACCTTGCTCCAAGTTGTTGCAGCTTTTTTTGTTTTGTTTTGTTTTACTTTGCTTTGCTTTGCTTTGTTTTTGTCTGAGAACAGACTTCAGCACCTTATGAGCCCCAACTACATGGATGAATAAGATCTACTCAGCAGCTTGCAATGATTCCTTTATTGCCATTACCGACCATCATGTAAATAAGCAGTTACTGGCTTAAGAACTCACCATTTACTCAATAACCCTTGATGGGAACTATGATCCCTTTACACACTGTTATAGAAGTACATAATTATAGACTTTTCAAATGGGTATTTCTTTTAGGCATTTGCCTGTAATAGCTCCTTCAAAGCTGTTAAACTTTTTTCATGTGAAGACCCAATGAGAAAATATTTAGTTCACTCCTCATTGACCTAATAGAGAACAAACTCATCTTTAAGATGGTGTTAGCTTCCTGCCAAGAACACATGGACAGCCTTGTAAAAAAAGGTCTGGCTTGGGCTATTTGGGAAATCACATTGCTATTAGGTCATACTCACCTCGTTTAGTAATTAAATATTGACACTAACTCATCATTGGTCATTGTTTCTACAGTCCTTTCTAAAGGAAACCTTGTTACATCCACTTGTCCTGACTTTATTAATATCCAGTGAGGGTCCTATGAAAGTAAAAATCCAGGTAGATCCCCTGACTTCAACCTATTTATTTCATTACTGAAACACAGAGCATAATTCTTTTTTTGTGTGTGAGTTACTGCTATTAATGTCAATTTATTTTCTCAGAGGTTGTTGGGGTACAGTGACAACCACACTATACAAATGCCAATGCTCCACTAAACAAACAAAGAAAGATCATAGCTAGGAAAAGGATAAGCTGGGACCTATTCAATGGCGTTGAGGCTGCTTTCCGCGTGAGAGGGTGATTGGGCAGTAATGGTGGCCCAAACAGGAAGCAGCTGTGCTGTAGGGAAGGCTCTAGACTTCATGGGGACTCTAGAGCCTTGGGAAAGAGCAAGGTCTCAGGAGCCTCACCGACATTGTTGACATCTCAGAGAAGACGAGAATGGACCTCAGATTTAGAAGAAATAGGCATTACTCTACACAAATTGATTTAACACCTCCCACAGCCTCTAGAACAGGAATAACTTGAGATTTCCAGAGCTATGCCCAGTGCCAACAGGTCCGAGTCACATTTGTCCCATAGCCCCCAGTGCATAAAGGAGCAGAGGGCTCACCTGCTTCTTCTAGTTCAGAGCATAATTCCTAATTAATGGACAGTAAGTTTTTTAGGCGTATTAAATAAATTGGTCCTACCAAGGAAACCACAGAGATCATTGAGAGATACCTGCTGAGGTCGTGAGCTCAATAAAATTCTGTGATATATGTTGCAGTGCAACCCATACGTCTAACGCGATCATGATATGTAATCTCTATCACATACAAAAATTATTGGCAAACCAGGGTGCCCGGGTGGCTTAGCTGGCTAAGCATCTGACTTTGGCTCAGGGCATGATCTCACAGTTCGTGTATTTGAGCCCCACATCAGGCTCTGTGCTGACAGTGCGGAGCCTGGAGCCGGCTTCGGATTCTGTGCCTCCCTCTCTCTTTCTGCCCCTCCCTGCTCATGCTCTGTCTCACTCTCTCAAAAATAAGTGAACTTAAAAAAAATAGAAAAACTTATTGGTATGTTCATTCAAGTGGGTCTTAAGGATATAATCGTGAAATTTAACTTGCTTAGTTCAAATCAAGACACTGCCAAGTGTTCACAACTCGAGGTAGTGCTAGGTTCTAGGCTAAGTGAGGGACATACAAAGATAAAGTTTATTTTCTTGCTTGCTTACTTACATCAGGATTTTATGCTTACTAGCCCCATGTCCTAGCATTCTCACTCTCTCCTGTCTTCACCACTTAAAACTTCTCCCTCAGTCTCAGATACATGCAGCTCCTTTTTCAGCTTTTTCTACCTTTGCATAAACAGCTTCTTCTGATTAGAATCCCCCTCCTTTCTTCCACCTAGACCTTACTAAAATGCCATATCCTCAAAGAAACTTCCCTAATTCATCTAGGCAGAGCTAGCCACATCCTATCTCTGTTTCTGAAGCACATTCTACAAACACCCATTTGTACCATATGCATTTGTTTATATGTTTTCTCCCTAGTATACCTGTGAACTCTGTAAGGGTCAAGGTTATGTCTGATTCACAGCTGTTTCTTTAGGACCCTTGCAGAGCACAAGGTACAAACAAGTCTCTAGTAAAATGCTGAGTGATGGTCATTTATTTCACTGCATTCCTTCTGCAGAGAAAAGCAATGTTGCGCTCACTGAATTTCTGCTGTTTGGGTCTCATAGGCTACTGGGAAAAGAGATATAGAAGCATAAACAGGATTAGATGAACTCAGTCAATGCTGATAGAGAGTCAAGAACAAGCAATGGGTGGGAGGGGACTTGGAGGTATGAGGGAAAGAGGAAGGAAGAGTGGGAGAGAGGGAGAGAGAAGTGGAGAGAGCAAGTGAGAAAGATGGAGTGAGGCATTGCAGAAGCAGAAGGATGGCCTTAGCTGAAGGGAAGATGAACGGAGTGTGAGGGAAGGAGAAATACTGGAACTTTGAGGGGAAGGAGCTTGGGGGTGGTGTGAACTGCAAGGGTTAAGACACAATGACGCCATGTCAGAAAGGGAGGCTGGAGTAGGACCGAGAGTTTGGATGGCCAGGATGAGCAACCTGCATTTTGGACTCGGCAACGGTGCAGAGTTGAGGAGAAGAGAGAGTGACATGGAAGCCTCTGGTTCCACCTGGGCTTTGGTAGACCAATGAGGAAGCTATGAAGACTTGGTCTCCAATGCTGCAGAACCAAAAACTCACAACACACTCTGCAAGAATCTAATCTCTCAGTTAATTTTAGTGAAACACAGGTCATCCTGGATGCACCAGATGGGAGAACAACTTGCTGGAGATCAGTCCTGGCATTCAGTTGTCTCCAGATCCTCAAGCATGCCAGGCACTTGCTGAATCCTCTGCCTGGGACTCACTTATCCCTGGGCATTCTCATGGCATTCCCTTCCACCATTAAGGTCCCTGCTCAAATATCATCTTTACAGAGAGGCTTTTCCTAAGTGTCATGGCAAAACAGCGGCCCATCACTCTACCCTTTTGTCCTGCTTTATTTTTCCTCAAAGCGCTATTGACCACCTGACATCATATTATATGTCTATTTATCTATGCCCTTATTGCCTATATTCTCCAATATAGGGATTGTCAAAGTTTCTATAAAGAGCTAGATAGTAAATATTTTAGAATTTGTAGGGCATGTTGTCTCTGTAGTAACTACTCAATGCTGCCGTTGTAGCATGCAACTAGTCATAAATAACTCATAAATAAATGAACATGGTTGTGTCCCAAATATCTTAACTTTTAAAAATAGGCTGTGGCCACATTTGCCCATGAGTCATAATTTGCCAATCCCTGCTTCACTAGAAACTTCCATGAGGTCAGTAATACTGTTGATCTTGCTTACTTGTGGATTTCCAGAACTTGGCACACAGTAGGCACTCAGTAAGTGATCTTTAAAGAATACATGAATGAACGGAGTCCTATGGAAAACAGGAGTGTAGGAATACTACACTTGTGTGAATGTATATATATTCCCTTTGTGATGGTTAATTTTATATATCAACTTGGTTGGGCCATAGTGTCTAGAAATATAATCAAACATCATTCTGGATGATTCTGTGAGAGTGTTTTGTGATGAAATTAACATTTAAATCAGTGGACTCTGACTAAAGCAAATTGCCCTCCATAATGGAGTTGGCCTTACCCAATCAGTTGAGGAACTGAAGAGAACAAAAGAATAACCTCTCTCGATCAAGAAGGAATTCTGCCTGCAAATGGCCATTAGACTTGAACTGCTGTATCAGTTCTTCCCTGGTCTCCAGCCTGCTGGTCCATGCTGCAGATTTTGGACTTGCCAGCCTCCGTTATCATGGATTACGCAAACCAGTCCCTTAAAATACACACGCATGCACACACACACACACACACACACACACACACACACACAGATACACACAGACTCATCCTATTGGATCTGTGTCTTTGGCTAATAAACATAAATATACAGCATATTTACCCCATTGGCAAAGTAGGGAACCAGTTGGTTCTGTAGAACTGGAAGAGTTCAGCTCAAATCACTGTCATATCAGAGCTTTCAGGGATGTCTTATGGTCTTCAGGAAAACATTCCTCAGGACTATAGAACTTTCTGAGCCTGGTTTCCATGCATCTCCACTTCTACATCCAGTCAATTTGGGTGTGCACTGTACATGAGAGCCATATAACACTACTCACAGCTCCCTGGAGGTCAAGCTCTGTCAAGTTTCTAAGCCTTTGCATATGCCATGCCCTCTGTCTGAAATGACATCCCACTACATTTTCACCTGGCTAATTCCTATCCATTCTTCCACAGTTCCCCTTGAAGCCCCCATAGGAAAGGGGTAGGTGCCTGTCCATGTTGATTTGCTTCTTTCCCCCTAACTGGCGTGAGCTCCAACCTCCTTGAAGGCAGAGACTCCCTGCTCATCTCTCTACTTACCTCTTCCCACTGTCAGTCTGTATCTGGCATGCAAGGAGGACACTGATTGGCAAAGATCAAGAAACAAAATACTTTAAGAAATTAAACCAAGAATAAGACAGTGTTGCTTACTCGTGATCTGTGAAAATACAGCTTAGTATCACCCAAGGGAGTTGCAACGCCAAATTCTAGGGGTATTAAGTATCTGTTCTGGGGGGAGGGAGGAGCTCTGGCTGGGCAGAACTCCTGGTGACTTAAAGGAAGATTGCTCAGAGTGAACACCAAAGGGGATACAATACTGCATTGTCCTCTCAGCTCCATACCATCTTTCTTCCCAACTTCTCAAAACACTAATGAGGTGGGAGTGGGGTGGGAGGTGGCGTGATTAAAAATAGCCAGAGCCTGAGTAACCACTTTTAGCTCTCTCCCATGTCAAAAATGTTGAACTCTAACTATGGGAGCAATTTGGGGGCCCTTGTCTTTTCAAAAGACATGAATAGAAACATGGGATTTACTTTATAGCAGGGAACAGACAACTTAGCTGAAACACATCTGATCCATGAAGGCAAGTTCGTCTCATTAGCATGAGTGTCCTTAGTAGATGGCTGCTAACTTGATTGAATTTAGTTCCATCAGATTATAAGGCCTCCCTATTCTATCACTGACCTGTTCTAGAACTTTCATGCTTCTGCTTCGTGCTTGTATTTCTCACTACCTCAGTTTCTGCATCTGTAAAACAGGGAGAATAATTCTTGCCACCTGCCACACAGGAGGGTAATGCAAATAAACAAGGCAGCATCTGCAAAGCACTTTGCATTTCCATTACTTCCTCTTTATGAATCTGAAGGAGGATTATTATTACTGAAAATGTCAGCTATCATCTGAAAGGCTTATTTCAATCAAAAGGCTTTCTTGAGGAACATTTCATAAAGGAAAAGTGAAAGCATGCACATTCTCCTTGGAACTATCATAATTAGTCCCAGTAACAGTTGGGCCATTTTTTCTTTCAGTTCATTTATAGTCAGATTCTACAAAATTGAAAACATCCAACATCTGGGCTGAAAAACTTGTACAAAGCCAGAAAGCCCCCCCCAAATGGGCATGTGTGGGCTTCAGTGACATAGGAGCCAGATGTACTTTTTGCCTCAACTACTCTTTTCAACCTTTAGGAAAAAAAGTTACAACTGAATTTTCACACTTACAAAACCCTTGGTTTTCTTCTCTATTTTTTTAAAGGATCTTTTCTGATTAGTCATGCATTTAAGACTCTCCCCAAATAATCAGAAATCTCTAGAAAAGGAATCTTTTAATGAATGTATAAAAGCATCTGGGGCTCCAGTTTTAACATGCAAACTTTTACAGGGACAAATAATAGTTAACATTTATTGTCCCTACATTTTGGGCAGGGCCTGTTTTAAGCACTGAGCAGGTATCATCTCATTTAATCATTGCATCCACTCCATAAAGTAGGTACTATCGTCTTCCTCATTTCATAGGTAAAGAATCCAAGAAACAGGTAGATTAAGTAACTTGCCCAAAGCACCATTGGTACAGAAAAAAGCAAGGTATTTTGGTCATTTCTTGATGTTTCAAAGAAAACTTTACTTACTTCTACCTAAATACATCAAGAATCTAAGACAATCTTTGATATAATAAATTTTCCACAACCAGATTAAACCACACTCATTCCTGGGAGGGACTGCTCAGAGCCTATCATACAGCTCCCGGAGGTCAGATGGTTTGGGCTCCAACAAACAATCCCAATGGAGAATTTGCCCCTGTTTCTGCCATCTTTTTTGATATTCTAGGGGAAGAAAACCACACATGCGTACACACACACACACACACACACACACACAGTAACTTATTTTAGCTATTTGCTGAAGGAAAGCAGTCTTCAATTCCTGTTGTTTGCAGCATGCCACCCAACAGCATCTAGAAGCTTCCTTAGGGAAGCAGGGGAATTTGCTGGGTTGCCAAACAGCCTTAGAAAATCTGCTGGGAGACTCCATCAAAGGGCTTTGTGAACAAAGATAAAGAGAGCACATTAGCGTTGCCTTGTTTCACGAAAAAAGGAACACACACAACAAAACTTGATTACAAAATCTCATTTTGCAAACTCAAGGTAAGATGCACCTCCCTGGGGCCATGGCCCACCCCCCCATAGGGTTCTTCCACCATGTGCTCTCTAAGTAAAGACCTGATTCGACTCCAAGGGTTGGGTTAGATAAAACCAGAAGGGTTTATGTGCACAGCATTTAACTTTAAACATTTCTTCATGGAAATTTACAATGCACATAATTTACATATTCAATACCAGTGACAATTTACTTCTCCCATCTGAACAGGGCTTTCAACTATGCCACTTGAACTAAATTAATAAACAGTAATTACAGAATGTTGTGTGAGCTAGCTGTTGATGTTGAGCAGATTCTAATCAACACCTTCTTTTAAGGGCCAATTAAAGCTGAATGTATGCAATATAAACATCTTCGAGTATTTAGACATGAACCGCAGAACAAGGTAACAAAAAAATTAAAATGTGAACAATTAGACTAGGGATGAGCCAGTCAAACCTTGAGAGATGGACCCTTTTCAGCCAGTCTCTAAAGTCATGTTAATTTCTTCAAATGATGAGAATTTTGTGAAATGGGGAGGGGCTCTGAGGACTCCTTAGGCCAAACCCCATCCGTTTTGAGATTTCTTCAACATCTTGTATTATTTTCCATATGCTTTAAGTTTCATGGCATTTCTTTTTAAATTGCCTCAAACACTTTTCTCCTTAATTCATGTGCATCTCAGCGAAAACTTAATCTCCATATTTCTGACTCATTTATGTATAAATCATCTATGTGTTATTTGGTATCTAAGAAACCTCTCCCAAGGCCCCTTCCTTGGCCATCCAGGAGCTACACAAAACAGAGTATGCCCCAGGCCCCTCTGTGGGGGATTTCATCCCAGATAAATAGAACATATACAAATTACTGAGGAAAGGGATTAGGAGCTATGCGAGGAGAAATCAGACAGCATTTCAATCATCAATTGTCCTCAGAATCAGTTGCCTCTGCTTCCTAAGATGGCAGCATCTGGGGCTGGCTTCACGGCTTTGGGAAAGAGAGTAAAGGGAAGACATTTTAGTAATGGTAAAAAGTTCCGGATAATGTACAGAACTCCAATAGTAACCAATCTATGTGGTAGTGTATGGGTTTCTCCAATAGCTGGGAGAAAATGGTAAACTTGCTTCTTCAAAAATAATCATTTCAAGAGGCTGAAATGGGAGCAAATCACCCATAGATGCCACTTTATTTAGAAAAGATGGCATCCCTGTGAAAAGTCTAGGATGAGCCTAGTCTGAGTGGATGCATGACAATGCAATTATGGGCTTTCTGACCTGTAACTCTTCATTCGCTTTCTAACTTAGCCTTCAAGGCCATTCCTCGCCAGTGCCCTGCTTCCCTTGGGCTAATTGGCTTTTAAAACACACCTGGGCTATCTGTCCTTCCTCTTTTCTACTCAGATTCCCCTTTTCTTTCTGCTGGAATTGCCTTATCTCTGACTATCTAAACCAAGCCCAATCTCAAGGCTACCTTCAGGCTTCTTGACTGTGGTTAGTTACCCACTCCATTTCAAGATATGCTTATCATCCCTTCTTAATAGATTACAAACTGCCCAAGGATGAGATTTTGTACTTACCTGGCTTCTCCATTGCACCTAGCATAGGACTATTTATGTGAGCAAGTGTTAAATGAATACTTGTAGATGAATATGAATGAAGCTTTTTTTAAAGTCAACAACATGAAAGTCTCTTTTGGCTTCAAATATTTCCCAATAAAATTTGGAAGTATAATGATAGACTCGGTGCCAAAAATCAACATTTCAAGATAGTTCTTATTCACTAGTTACATATTAAATTGGAGGATTATGGAGACATGGAGCTGGGAAGGACCACAGGAAATCATGTTATCCCATATTCCTGCCTCGGAAGAGGACTGTACTAAATATACCCTTGAAAAATAGTTGCTGATTTTTGCTCCATGCAGAATCATAACCACAGTAATAATAATAGTGATCATTTATTGAGTGCTCACTACAGGAAGAAAAGGACCCCTTGCTATTGTCACTCAAGCCTGTCTGAGGCCTGGGAGCCAAATTTCTGTGGGTACAAGCCAGCTGGGCCGATGAACTGATGCCACCAGGGAAGATGCCCCAGACTCTTCCACCTTTCATCTTTGATCCATTTGAGCAATTCATTTTTTGTCCTCCCTCTCTTCACACTCCATATGGTTCCATGGACAATCTCAGCTGTTTCCCAAGGCATAACCCAACATCTTAGGTCAAGAATAGAAAAGAAGACAGTCTTACGGTGGTCTTAAGTCCTTGTGTCTCTCCTGAGCTTTGCTCCCATATGTCTAACCTTGCAGAGGTCATCTTCACTGGTGTCATACAGCTACTTCAAAAGAGCTGGTTAAAACCAGCTCTTTTTTTCTCTTCTTGTAAATTGTATCAGTACTCATTTTCTCACCTGTACCCAAAATTTGAGCTTTATCTTTAACAATATGGTGTGGAGGAAAGAGTAGGAGCTTTGTGGTCTAAGAGGACTGAATTTGAAAACTGCCTTAACTGTTGACTAACACCTCTGTGGCTTCGGATAAACTTGTCTGAATATATTTTCTCACCTGAAAATAGAAACATATTAACAGGGCTATCACATGTTAGACCTTCAAAAAATGTTTATTTCCTTTTCTTTCTTCCTTTTTCTCTTCTGTTCTTCTCCACCTCCCTCTTGTCTCTCCCTCTCTCTCCTCCATAACAAATCAATCATCAGTCCTATCACGTATGCCTCCTGTTTAACTGCCCTCTTTTCTCCATCCCTACTCTCATTATCTTACCTGCAATAGCTCCCAATCCATGCCTTCTGCTGTTGTTTCCTTCTTCTCTAATCTGTCCTGCTCTGTGCTAGCAGTTATATGAACACCTAACTCCTTTACATAAAATCATTTGTTCATAGTTGCTTCCAGGATAAAAACTCTTTGACAATACATACAAGGCCCTTATACCCCCAGCTTACTTTTCCAGTCTTTTCTCCAGCTAGTTCCCAAAGCTCTCCCTGGGTTTCATCTGGGCTCTTGCCATTCCTTGACTATGCCATGTTCTTTAGCACTATTAGGTCTTCATACATGATATTCCCTCTAGACTCTTTCCTACCTCACCCAACACACACACGATCTGGCAAACTCATACAGACATTTCCTGACACTGATTAAATGTGAGTTTCTTGTGAAAACCATCCCTGAACCACACAGGCTAGTTAGGTTGCTTCCTCTGAGCTTTCAAAGGCTCTAATTAATTGTGGTGTCTTGTCATCTTTCCATTCTGACTGTCCCTTGGGTCTTGACATTGCTTTATTTAGTTTCACATCCCTACAGATTGTATCCACCCTGACTCCAAATGTCTTCCATCCTGGCACTCCCTGCCTATATAAACCCATACCACAGCCATCCCTCCTGGGAGAGCAGAGGATTTATTAGCTTTCTAGTCTGAGCTTTGGTATCAGACAATCCAAGTTTCCAGTCTTAGCTTCACTACATAGTAACTGCATGATCTTCAACAAAATGCCCAAAGTCCCTGAGCCTTAGTAGTACCTTCTTCATATAACTGTTATAAAGATTAAATGATGGCATAAAAATAGACATTTAGGTCAATGGAATTGCGTTGAGATTCCAGAAATAAACCCTTACATTTTTATAGTCAATTGACTTTCTACAAGGATGCCAAGACAATTCAACAGGAAAGAATAATCTTTCAACAAATGGGGCTGAGACAACTGAATATACACATCCAAAAAAAAAAAAAAAAAATGAAGCTGAACCCCTACCTCACATCATATATAAAAATTAACTCAAAATGGACCCTAGACCTAAATATAAGAGCTAAGCTGTAAAACTCTTAGGAGAAAACATAGGAGTAAATCTTCATGAGCTTGGATTAGAAAACAGTTTTTTGATGTGATGTCAAAAACACAAGAGATGAAATAATAAACAAATTGGACTTCATAAAAGTTAAAGAATTAGAGGCTCCAAAGGACATCATCAAAGTGAAAACACCACCACAGAATAGGAGAAAATATCTGTAAATCATATATCTGATAAGGAATTTGTATCCAGAATATATAAATATATAAAACTAAACAATGAAAAAGATCATAACAACCCAATTAAAAAATAGGCAAATGATCTGAATAGGTATTTCTCCAAAGAAAATATACAGATGGCCAACAAGCACATGAAAAGATGCTCAACATCATTAGTTATTACAGAAATGCAAATCAAAATCACAAGATACCACTTTACACCCACAAGAGTGGCTAAAATAAAAAATACAGACAATAATAATTCAGCAGTTTCTCAAAAAGTTAAACATAGAGTTTCCATACGACCCACTAATTCCACTCTTATGTAAATACCTAGGAATATTATACACCAATGTTCATAATAACGTTATTCATAATAGCTTATTTTATTTTTTATTTATTTTTATTTTTTATTTTAACTTTTTTAAAATTTCCATCCAAATTAGTTAGCATATAGTGCAACAATGATTTCAGGAGTAGATTCCTTAATGCCCCTTACCCATTTAGCCCATCTCCCCCCACACCTCCTCTAGTAACCCTCTCATAATAGTTTAAAAAATAGGAGCAACTCATATGTCTATCAATTGGTAAAGAGACAAAATATGACATATCCGTACAATGGAATAGTATTTGGTAATAAAAAAAAATAGATGATAAATGCTACAACATGGATGAACCTCGAAAACTATGCTCAGTGAAATAAGCCAGGCCCAAAAGGTCGTATATTGAATTATTCCAATTATACAAAAAGTTCTAAATAAGCAAATCCATAGAGATCAAAAGTAGATTAGTAATCACCAGGGGCTAGGGAGATGAGGGGCATAGAAAGTAACTGCTGATGAGTAGGTGTCATTTCTATTTGGAGTGATCTAATGCTCTGGAATTAGATGCTGGGGATGGTTGCACAACTCTGTGAGTATACCAAAAGCACTGAATTATATACTTTAAAGAGATGGGTTTTGTGATGTGTGAAATATATCTCAAGAAAGATGTTATAAAAAGTAATTAAAATTAAAAATTTTGAGAAGATTAGAGGAGACACTTGGCGCATGGTAACTGCACAATAAATGCTAGTTAGGATTATAACGTGTACCTCTGTTGCCGTGTTGTTTTTATCCTGATGTAATATCCAGATCGATTTCTGGACACTAGAACACAAGCTCATTGAAGATAGGGACTATGACTTGCTTAGAACTTTTGCCTTGTTTATTTCTGTCTCCTGAGTCCCTGGAGAGATGTTTGGCAAAGACAAAGCTGTATATAACATACATCACATAGGATAACTGTAGGCAAATTAAAATGAATAAGTGAAATTTTCACAGACAGGTGCAGCACTCCTATGTTATACTGGGCTTGAGCTTAGACAATTCAGGAAAATACAGACCAATGTATAGGGATGCTAACAGTTCCAGGGACTCTTCACAGTTACTTGCAGCCCTGAGTATGGAAGGAGAGAAGGGAGAAAACAGAGATGGCTGAATCCTAGTGATAATCCCTTAGGGTTTCAGTTGGCCTGACCATTTCACTGTCTGTTCTCCTAAGTTAAAGTTCTTCAGAAATTAATAAATTCAAAACTCAAAACAGAAAAACTCAGAGCTAAACAAAAGCCAAGGTTTTTCATTATTTTTATTCGGAATCACAATTTTCTCACAAAAAGCTGCCAGTGACTCTTTCTGAGCTCTACTAAGATAGCATAAGTTGTGATTTTGTAATTCCAGTCCCATTTTACACAGGATTCCACTCTTCCTTCCTGGCCCTATGAGAGCCTGGCAATCAGTTACAATGTATTTCCTACCAAACCTAGATATGGCCTAAAAATTCTCTCAACGTAGTACTCCAAGAAATCACTACAAACCTGTTTCACTTGCCTACTGCAGCATAACAAATCACCTTAAAACTCAATGACTTAACATAACAACCACTTTATTATCTCTCACATTTTTGTGTGTTGTCTGGGCCCAGATAGATGGTTCTTCGGCCCCATGTAACTGGGCTGCAGTTATCAGAAAGCTTAACTAAGATCAAATGTCCATGTTGGCTCATGCATATGACTGACAGCTGGTGCTCACTTTTAGCTGGGAGTTAAGATGGAGCCATCAACTGGAGAACCTCAGTTCTTCTCTACCTGATTTCTCTGTATTCCTTGGGCTTAACACAGCATGGCAGATAGGCTTCCTGAGTGGAAGCTGCCCATTCCCAAAACATCACTTCACCACATTCTTCTGGTCAAAATCAGTCATAATATCATCCACCATTCAAGAGAACGAGAAAAAGAAGTAATCTCCACATCTTTATGGGAAGAGCAGTTTGTACATACTTCCAGGGGAGGAATTGTTGGGAGCCAGCTTTTGAGAGCTACCATGGTCTGCTCTCTGACCACAGAAATTCAGGTTCCTCTCACATGCAGGAGGAACGTGATCCCTACCTAGATCTCCAAAAGTCTCATCTTATCATGGCTATAGTGTCAACTCAAAGTCTGAAATTTCATTATCTAAATTAGGTATAGCTGCAGATGTGTGGTCCCCTCTGTACAGATACTCAGGAATGGTTCCTCAAATGCAAGGACCTGTGAATTAAAAAGGTAAGTTTTCCACCTCCATACACCCAGCATATAGCAGTGAGAAAGAGACAGGATAAACACAGTAGACACTCCCATTCATAAGTGGGAGAGGGATATGGGAGGCACATAGAAGTCACTGGTCCATAGCAATTCTGAAATTCTCTACTGTAAATCCTCAACTCTAAAGTCAGAGAATGTTCCTGGCAAAAGGTTCAGTTCTGCCCCCTAAAGTAGTTTTCTGTGACTCTTGGTTTTGCCTACTGAGTCATTCTTTCTTCTCCATTAGAAATGCTTTATGTTTGTGCAGAATAGCTTTCTCAATCTGCATTCTGACCGACCATTAGAGGTTAGGGTCTCAGAGGCTACTTTTGATTTTTAACCATTTTGTCCCTTTTAGCCCATGCTGATATAATTAAGTTTTTGTAGGCTTCCTATATCAAGTTATAGTTTAATCCATTAAAAACACTCACACTCATAAATCTCTCCAAAATAAGTTCCACTCTGCCTTGGGCTGAGAGTCAGGGTGCTATGGGAAAATGCCATGAAGACTCTTACAAACTCTTTTGTCAGGCTGAGACAGTATGGGAAACAGGGCCTTACGATTCTTAAAACCCTGCTGCCCATCTTAGAAGGTCTACAAAATACAACCTTAAATCTTTCTGAGGTTTTCACAAAGGGTCTTGTAACCACACCTTTGATCCAGTTTTGACCTCCAAGGCAGTGTCATGGAATTAATCTCTGCTTCCAGATTTTTATTTACTTTAAGAATTTTTTTTATAGGCTGGAGAGTTTGGGAATGAGAAGCTGTTTTATTTTCCAGCTCAGCAGATTCTGGGTTGGGAATGTTTCCTCGTGATTCTGCTTGAAAACTAAATGGTTCCTTCTCTAATTTCTCTCTCTCTATCTGTGCCTTATCAGGCACCACTAAAAGCAGTCATTTGGCCCTTCCAACATTCTGCCTGATCATCTCCTCAGGAAAATCCACAAGTTCATTAGATATATATTTTCTGTCTTCCACGTGATTACAGTGCCACTTACTGCCATTACATAATTCAGGTCAACTTTTCTCTAGCCTCCAATACAATTTTCTTATTGTTATTCGCATATCATTAACATTTTTCTCAAGGCTCTTCTGGATTTTACTCACTGTCTGGACCCCAAACCAATGCCACGGGTTTATGTTTTTGTTATAACAATGCCCCGTTTCTAGGTAAAAATTAATGTTTTTGTGCTCTATTGTTTTTTTTTTTAAGTTATTCCAAAATTTAGTTGCCTAAAATAAACATCGCTAATGTTTCTCAGAATTCTGCGGGTCAGGAACTTGGATAGGGCACAGCAGAAATGGCTTATCTCTGCTTCTCATATCTTCTGCTGCGACAAGAACATCTAAACTGGCTTCTTCACTTATGTGTCTGATGCTTCAGCTAGAATGGCTCAAAAAGAGCTGGGGGTAGCTGGAATGACTTGCCTGGGGTCATATGGCTGCAGCCTCAGTTGTTGGCTGAAGTCTCCTTCATGGAATCTCAGGGTACCTCCTCTCTCCACATGGCCTCTCCACATGGTCTATCTAGCAGGGCAAACAGACTTCTCACATGGCAGCTTAGGGCTCCCAAGAGCAAAAAGCAGACACGTCCAGGTCTTCTCAAGGTTTCAGCCAAAACTGGTACAACCACACTTCTGTCACATTTCACTGGTTAAAGCAAGTCAGAGGAGTGGCCTCAATCTGAGGGGAGGTGGTTACACAATGATGTGAATACCAGGAGGAGTGATTCACTGGGGGGAACCAATATAACCGACTATCACACAATCTACTGGAACTGCCAAGGAAGATGAATTCTGTTTGCCATTCCTGACCTTTTGCTAGATCTATTTGTTCTAGTCTGAGGCATATCACAGCTTGAAAACAGATGTGTGACATCACATAGTAACATTGCCACATGCTGGCTCTGAGGCATCTCACACTGATGCATGGCCTCTTCTTCCCCTCCCTTTACCACTAATCCCCACATATCCCTTGACAGACTCATGTAAACCATTAGTGTTTGGTTTGTCTCCTTCACTCATGTTGCCCGTAGAGCATTTTGGAGAAAACTGTTTCAGATTGCCTCAGCCAAACATCAGCTATTAATAGCAGTTCCCATTTCTGGAAGACCAACTGTTTGCACCAAAAATACAGAAAAGACACCAGATCACCCCTACCCACAGACGGAGAGCACTTGTGTCTCATCTGCTCTGGGGTTAAATGGCAGCTGAAAGCCCAAATCTGGGATAAGAGGTAAGGAACATGGAGAATTTATCTACCAGAAGGGGTCTTGCCACAGAGTCCATAGATGGGCTGCAGGAGTCTGTGTCCTTCCAAAATCACATGCAAAATTTTGGATGGTTGTGTATTTTTCTGGGGAAAAGACCCATTTGTTTTTCATCAGATTATTAAAAGGGACCTTAGGACCCAGGAAAGGCTGAGAAGCTGGTCTCACGTAGAATTACATGATACACTTTTTCTGTCACTCAAGGGCTAACTTGCAACACGTCTTAAACCACACCTTCCCCTCCTCAGTATGCAGGAGTATAGGCTTGATCATTTATACATATCAAAGATAAGAAAAATGTAGCCTTATTATACCCCACTGCATGAGCATTTTGTTCCTCGTTTCTGTCTTCTTATCCTTATTTTCTTTCCCTCTTTATATCCTTCCATCCCAACTCATCTCCTGAATATTCTGTTTCTAAAATATTCTAGCTGTATATGTCATCAGGACTTTACCTATTTCTAACACTAACTAGCCTGTAATAGACAGGACCTTATAGATGGAAGAAATTGTATCCCTTATACTCATGGAATAAGTTAATCTGAGATGAGAACAAGTAGATTATAATGAAACACTGGTGCACGCTTCTGAATGCCTTTTGTCTCATTCAGAGATATGCTTTCAATAGTCTCTAAGGATAGAGTTGACTTATACTATTCTGGTTAAATTATTCTAGGGATTTTGAATAACATCATGTGTGAAAGTGCAGAAAATTTCCCTTTTTATTTACCGTTTTCTGATCCTTATTGTGTATGTCCCAAATGAGACAGAGGGCAGAGAAAGAATTGATTGCCCCACTATCATGAAGAAGTGCAGTTTCTGTATATGGATACATCCATTCACAGGTACCATCAACTATTCTTGCCAGTTCAATTCATTGAACATCAAATGAACCAGGCACCCAGCTAGGTCCAGTGGTGAAAACAGAGAGGAATAAAACATTATCCGCCCTCAAGTTGGGTATGGTCTAGTGGGAGAGACAAATATATATACAAATAGGAACAGGCGCTGGAGAATCAGACCAGAGGTCTAACCTTTCCGGAGCAAAAAAAAGGAACAAGGAATTTAGTCTTTTTTTTTTTTTCTTATTTTTTTAATGTTCACTTATTTTTGGGAGAAAGAGAGAGACAGAGTGCAAGCAGGGGAAGGATAGAGAGAGGGGAGACACAGAATCCGAAGCAGGTTCCAGGCTCTCTGCTATCAGCACAGAGCCCCACGCGGGGCTCAAATTCATGGACTGTGAGATCATTACCTGAGCCAAAGTCAGGCTGTTAACTGAGTGAGCCACCCAGACCCCCAGGAATTTAGTCTTTCTCCCACCTCTGCCTTCAAATCCTTCTAGAACTCTCTGCTCTTGATATTTCTCCCTTGTTGCTTTTCTTAAAGAAATCAAAAGAGGACAAGTGGAAAGTGGGAGAAGAACCTCTCACTCCAGCTTCTTGTCTTCTCTCCCTTTTTCCTTCTAAGTACTTGTCTTCCTCTTTCTGTTCTGCTTTGGTGCCCCCCCGCTCTGTTTGTGCTCCAGCCCCATCTCCTCTGCCAGGACTTCACCCCGTAGGTCCCCTTCCCCCCAAGAATGTGTGCAGATCTGCTAACACAGCCATGCTCTGCACTAGGCTCTAGAGACATAAAAATGAATCCAATCACTGTCTAGAGAAAGCTTGTTTACAAAACTCTCCATCTCCTAGGGACCTCCCTCACTTCCATATTATGTTCCTTTTTTATTTCTCCCACTCTCTCTCCTCAGACTATTTTTATTTCCATCTCAACTGCTGTTAGAGGCCTCCTATGAGAAGGAAATTATCTATAATGGAACAGGAACATTAAAAGCCTCAGTTTCCTTAGAAATTATTGAACTCATGAGGGGTTCGTGTTAGGTTTTGAATTTTGAGAACTAAGTTACGAGAAACTTTGCTTTTCTAACCAGATTATTTTAACGCTTGCCCTTTCTGGCTCTTCTTTAGATATTGGTTTTTTAAATGTCTGGTTGTTAGAATTTTCTAGAGGCTTCCACTGATGCCAGATGATGAAGGAATGCCTATCCCAATTGCTAAACCTGAATTAAATATGTCCAAGATAGGAGGCCCAGAAGCATTTGACACCCCTTCTCTGCAGGGGCAAGCCTGGATGTGCATATGGAACAAGACGCTGTGGAGAGGACTCAGCTAGCCTGTGTGATCTGCTGGTGTGCAGCCCAAGTTCAAGGTAACATTAATAATAGTTATCAGTTCTTGATCGTTCTTTTGTCTATTCGTTTATTCACATAAATATATTCTGTGCGCCTACTATGTAGTAGGCACCAAGCTGGATGTTGGATTCCGCCCGTGAACAAGACAGACATATTACCCGCTTCAGTAGAATTTTCAGTCTAAGCTAGGAACATGGACAAACTAATGTGCTCAGTGATTCTAAGAAAGTGCCCTGTGTGTTATGATAGCACTCTCTATGCACCAGACTCTGGGCTAGATGTTCATAACACTCTGTGAGCTAAGTACTAGTACTCTCCTCAGTTTACATGTAAGGAAACTAAGACAAACTCATCCAAAATTACAGAACTCTGAACTCAGGTCTGTCTGACTCCATAATCAGAGTTCTTATCCACCACACTACACTGTCTCACACAAAATGGAAAGATGGCACCGTGCTTGACATCATAAACTGACTGTTGTTGGACTGGGAAAGAACAAAATGAAGCAACGTTAACAGTGTCTCAAGCTACTCATCTGCAGGGAGCTCTCTTATGAGAATTAGGAATAAGATAACAACATGCTTTAAAAAGGTCATTCTCTATGACCCAGACCATTTTCTAATTCTAGAAGTGAAAAGAATCTCTGCAAAATGAATAAAAGTGATAAAAGAATTGTTTTTTAAAGAAGATTCTCACTCATTTTCACAAAGGCTGTATTCATATTTCCCCGGCTTTGTCAGAAACTCACGACTAAAAAGAAAAAATGATATAAAGACTCACTCCCCTTCTTCAGAGGAAAAAAGAGAGATAGAGACAGAAGAGACTATACATAAAAGCACAGTTAACAAATTCTGTCTCCGGCCAAGGTCAGCAGACTGCCCAGATCCAGACAACCCCAACTGGACCCCAAAGTTTGTAAATGCCCCACCTCTCACTCCCTGGGATGTGATGGGACATATTTCTACAGCTGCTATTACCATTTGGCAGGTCAGAGAAAAGCAGCTATTCTTTGACTTTTCCTGGGAAGATTTTCTTTTACCAGCAAAAAAGGATAAAACTTAATTCTTGCAAAAAGAAGAGGTCTCAAGAAGGTGGATTTAAAAAATAATCCACTTTGGCAAGGCTTGTTTCATAAAGAATTGTCTGCTACACACTTATCTGCAGTCTGTACGTGACATCTTAAGACAGCTAGTGTATGGACTGCTTGTTGGCATGTTCAGGTTCTGGTTCTAGGTTTGGAATAACTAAAAGGGTGAATTTTTCCAAGTCATTTTACTTCCCTGGGCCTCAGTTTCCTTTTCTAGAAAATGAGAGTATTTGGACTTTATACTTCTCTTTCCAGCTCTAATCATCTGTGATTATATTTCATGAGCCCAAACTGGATAGTAACTTATCCTGATCATCTTACCAACAGATGCATCCCGATAGGAAACCAGGAAGCCATATTTATATCTGAGTGTGCAGGACTCCCAGCTTTGATGACCTTCCTCATGCCAGGAGGAGCTTAACATGGGGCACAACTCAAGAGAAAATTAGTTAAAGATGGCTTGTATGACTTCCTGACCTGGGAAAACAATGAGGTTCATACCAACTAGAGGGAAGGAAACTATGTATTATGATCTGTGTCATGAGGATAATATTTTTAATATAACATCCTCATTATACCTTTTACCTCTTCTTCTAACTTAGGTCTCATAGTAGCCACTCTACATCCTGAGCACGAAGGAAGTAGAGAGAGTGAACTTCGGGCAGGAGGAAACGATGATGTGTGTATAGATGGGGACAGAGGAAGGGGTGCTCCCCTAGACTGAAGAGGAAAGTTAAAATCTGTCCTTCTAGCCCCCAGAGGACTATGTGAAGTGTAAGAGGGCAGAGGTAGGAAAGAAATGAGGGGACATGAATGCTGTGAATGATTTCTCTCAGCCAAAGTTCTTGAGAGTTAATCATTGCTGAAAAACAAGTTACCACAAACTTAGCACCTTAAGATAACATGTATGTATTATCTCACAGGTCCTCTGCTTGGCATCTTGCAAGGGCAGCCATCAATATGGCAACCAGCGTGTGTTCTCATCTGCATGTTTGGCAGGAAAGAACCCACTTCCAAACTTAGATTTTCGGCAGTCTTCATTTCCTTCTGGTTGTATAACTCGAGGCCCTTGCTTATTGGCTGATGTCTGCGGGCCCCACAGACCCTGGGGGTCACCCACAATTTCTAGAGTTCATCCACAGTTCTTGCCACATGGACTTTACCAACATGGCTACTTCATCAAGTCAGCAAGGAAAGTCTATAGAGTGAGTCTACAAGCAAGATGGAGTCTTCTACAATGTAATATAATCACATGACTGTTACTGCGTGCCTTTGCCATATTCTACTAGGTAGAAGCAATCACAGGACCCACCCATATGCAAGGGGCAGAGATTAAACAAGGGAATGAAAACCAGGAAGTAGGGAACACAAGGGGTTACCCTTAAATCTGTCAGCCCCAAATACCAAGAGCAAAGAGGCCTCTATCCTTGTCTGAGTCTCTGGGGAAATACTGTCTTGCAGAGCATTGGCCCTACCCCCATCCCCAGCATGTGGTAGTCATATCATAGCTAAGTCATGGTTAGGTTGAGGGAGAGCTTGAGCTAATCTCCTGAAGTCTCCTTCTTGTATGGAAAGTTTCAGAAGTTCCTGGATGCTCTAGAGAAAGAATTGGAAAGTAACTGACTTGCTGGATAGTCAGCTTACCAGAAGGGTCATCACGGTAGAGCAAAATGACCCCGCCGCCAAGGACAGTCTGGGCCAGCAAGCATATGGGGGAGTCACAGCCAGACCTCAGAAGGCTACCTAGCCCCAGCTGGGTCAAAAGAGAGGTCCACCAGGCCATCACCAACCTGAGAGAAAAGAGGTCTCAAGTCTCCTGAAGCTGAAGCCAGCTGTGCAAGCACTAATAATACAGAGAAAGGACAAAATCCAGCAGGACCAGTAAGAACTCAGAGAGCATCCAAGAGCCTGATGAAGATTTCTGAGACCACTCCCAATTGCCATGGTGACAGAGCAAACTCCCCTATCTACCATCTTGAGGGGAAGGATTCCAAAAGCCTGATCATCTACCTGAAAAAGATGGTTTTAAACCAAAAGGAGACTGACATATTGTTAATTGGCTCATTTAAAGTTCACATTTGTTTCCCTACTACCTCAGGGCTGAAGGATCTTGAAGAAAATTTAGTCAGTTAGAGAGAAATAAAGAAATTACATTTTCTTTGCACAATTGGATTTTGTGAGTAAATCTGTAATCTTCCTACACCTGCTATGTAACAGACACTATACACATATGTTTTCATAGAGTACTGCCATAATCCTATGAAGTAAGTGTTATTATATTCCCATTTCACAAGTGAAGTTGAAACTCTGAGAGGCTAAGTAATTGGTGCAAGGTCACACAGCTGGTAAATGGAAAAGTTGGTTTAGAACCTAGCATTGTCTGGTTGTAATTCTTATGCTCGATTCACTGTACCTCTGTATTAGTCAGAGTAGGCTAACTCCTATAACAAGCATTCCCCAAATCTCGGTGGCTTTGCACAATGAAGTTTTGATTCTCACTGTCACAGTCCAGTGCAGGTTGATGGAGGAGAGTTTGCTTTACATAGTAATTGAGAAACTCACCCTCTTTCCACCTTCTGACTCCACCCTCCTCTAAATACTCATCCTCTCCACTCAACCAGAAAATACAGGAGGAGAGACCAGGAAGGCTTGTGTAGGGTGATTTTGTGGGACAGCCTAGAAATGGTACACATCACTTTTGTCAACATCTATAGGCCAGAACTAAGTGACATGGTGCCACCTAATTGCAAAGACGGCTTGGAAATGTAGTCTAGGTGTGTGCCTAAAAGACAAAGGAGTGGTATTTGATGGACACGCACTATTCTTTGGCACACCCCATATACCCATACCCTGAAAGATGTATATGGCATCTTTCCCACTTTCCTCACTCCAGAAGAGTACGATTTCCCTATCATTATATCTGAATGTCAAAATTCAGAAGATCAATCTGATAATAAAATGGTAAAGATAATAGATGCAGCCAGGAAACTTAAATTTGGTTTCATGATACTCTACATCTCACCATGAGTTATCTATCTATGATAAATCTGCCTTCATATAAAGGAAACCAGCAGCTGAGGGCCATGCCTGGCATATTCTCTGGGTTGTCTGTAGGAAGAAAGTGAACTATGATTGATGCTAGTTGCTTAGTAAAATCATTGAGTGACCACTGTTTGTGATGTGTCCATGGCTTGGATGTTGATGTTCCTATGGGAGGAAAAATCCAAGACAGCTCACTTTGTTACTGTAGTCCTAGAGTGGCCTTAACTGCCTGTGCTTAAATGAGTCAGAAAACAGAGAAAATAATAGTTATATTATAATGTAGAGTACAAGTTACCATGTCATATTGAATTTTGTATTCTCAAGACTAGCAGGCACTAGAGGAATGCTTATTGATTCGATCTTACAAATAAATTTCTTTTAGTGGTCACCATATGAAGATAGGTTTAATATGTACCTCTGGCTGAGATAAGCACAATACTTTTCTTTTGGAGACCATTGATATCTTGGAATAAGGTTATGCTCGATAAATACATAAATGGGATAAATAACTTTCCACTTAGGGATGGTTGCCATGCGTACCTAACTTAGGATGAAATCAGTGATATTCCAGCTGTACTTTTTGGTGTCCTTCAAAATTTGATAGAGGAGCTGAAGAAACCGTGGCTTATAGGCAGTAGGCACAAAAAGGGCATTGATCCCCTACTCTTAATTCAAGCATAGTAGCTTTGTCTTGATCTCTTGAACACACTGGTTTACCACGTAAAATCTGAAGAAAGGATACTAAGCTTAAAATCATTGGCAAACCAATGGGCTAAACCACTAGATATGCTTAGGCATCATGTGTGGCATAAATAATTCTGCCTATCTCTCTGCCTGAGAAAGGTACAATTAGGCAGGTAATGGTGGGCAACTCAAAGTCTATCTTTCTCAAAGGCAATTTAGAGAAAGGAAAGAGTGTGGGCTCGGGAAGCAGACAGACCTGAGATCAAAATATGTATCTTATTAGTTTATGTACAATAAATCACCTGACCTTGAAGGATGGTTATAAAGAATATGCATGACTACAGATTTAAAGGGGAGACTATATGTCATAGTGATTAAGAGTATAAGGTAGGGAGTTGAATTGCCTGATTCTATCCTCTGCCTCTTACTAGCTGGGTAACCATGGGCAAGTTAGTTAACTTCACAGGTCCTCGGTCTCCTCATCTAGGAAATGGATTTAATAATAATAATCATTTCACAAGCTTGTTACAAGGATTCAGTGAACCAACATCTGTAAAGCATGTAGCATGGTGCCTGGCATATAGTAAGTATACAGTGACGACTATTACAAATTGTTAATAAAGCTCCAAGCATAGATCCAGATACATAATGGCATTCAATAAACCATAGCTATAACAATTTTAAGACCAGATCTCTCCTCAGAAAAGGTAAAAATTAAAGTGAAGGAAAAAAGGGGGCATGGGTTGCTAATACAGAATGAAAGAGTAATTCTTTTCTTGAAGAGTTGAAGATGGGTAGAAATATTAAACAAGTAGCTAAGCAAAAGAGTGGAAGTCATTCATGAGCTTAGGGACCATGGATAGACACACCTAGGACCAACTTCATGCTCAGAAACAGATATTACCATGTAAGAGGAAAAGCTAAGAAGACTGGAATGACTCAATGGGCCTTATTCCAAAAAAGGAACAGGCTCAATAAAATACACACTTAATGAGCTTTATTTACACATACTTTGTGTCCTGTGGGGACGACCATTCAGCTCAGAGTCAGATGCAGGCAGGCAGCTGCAATGAAGCCCAGTAAGGAGGGATGGTTAGCCCAGGCAGGGGTCAACTCTCTAGTTCGGACTTTGACTTTTCAAATCAGCTCCTATATATCCTTTAACCAGAAAGTTTATAGTGTCCAGTTTTCCTGCATTAAATAATAGACAAAGAGAATAGCATATATGTAGCTCCTGCCCTCAGGCACCTCAGGATCCAAGACTCATCAGAAAATCCTTTTCCCAGGCATCCCACCAGGCAATAAGATCAGATGTTAACTTTGCAAACTCATGTTTTATTTTCTTCATATAAAAGCCAATTCCCTCAAATTATCCATTAGAGGCAAAAGAAGAGAAAGAAAAAAGAAAATGACCCTACAGTAACTTCTAAAATCCAAACTGATTCATTTCTCAAGTGAATCATTTAAATCTTAGACATGAAATCATTTGGAAAAGAGCTTCTACTTTAAGCAATTTCACTCTGTACCTTTCAACACCAAGGGATGCCACAATTTCACAAAACCTACCGCTTGTCCCATCTGCAACAAGACTTCGAGACAACCAGTCAAAGGGGCAAAGCTGAGACTAAAGGCAGGGCAGGGTTCTCATCCAATTCTGAAGAGGAAAGGGTGAACTATAGCCAGGCGCATCCCTTCGACCTAAGCAAATAGATCCTTATGGGTGAATGGTCAGGAACTGAGTTATCAATCTAGAAGCGTTATCTGGAGACTAGATGGACTACTCATCTTCAGAGCACTTGAGTACAATAGGATGCATTTTAGTGATTACATTTTAATCTGTCTCTAGTGATCAAGGTCATCATAATAAGTGTAAATTGCCATTATGTGGTAGTTGTATGGGAACACATTCAATAACAGGCATGTCAGATGCATGTACAACATAGTAGGTAGGATTGTGGGTTCGTATCCGACCATTTATTACCTGTGTGACCTTGACTCATCTCTGCACCTCAGGTTACTAATCTACTAAATGGGAAGAATAAGCTCACTTACCTCAGAGTGTTGAAGTGAGGATTAAACGGTTGATGTAATCCAGGTATATAAATCAATACAGCATCTGAGCCATAGTCAGCACTCTTTCTCCGTCATTATTGTCAGACAACGCAGCATGGGGTTGTTTTAAAAAGCACCATTTTCTTCCTCACATTTCACCTTCATGGTTCTCTTCAGACCCTTGAGATATAAAACAGAAAAGTTTTCTGCGAGTGCTGCTACAAGTTCTTTCTCTAAGATCTTGGAACCTAGAATCCACTAGACTTGATATTAAGTCCCAGTTGTGCCCATTACTTGCTGCATGACCTTGGGCAAGGTGCTCAACCTTCTTTTTTTTTTTTTTAATTTTTTTTTAACGTTTATTCATTTTTGAGAGAGAGAGAGACAGAGGATGAGTGGGGAAGACACAGAATCTGAAACAGGCTCCAGGCTCTGAGGTGTCAGCCAGAGCCCGACGCCGGGGCTCGAACTCACAAACTGCGAGATCCCGACCTAAGCCCAAGCCAGACGCTCAACCGACTGAGCGACCCAGGTGCCCCTAAGGTACTCAACCTTCTTAAGTCTCAGTTTACTCATCTGTGAAGTAGGGATAATAGTTACAGCTTTTTAGAAAGAATTTGTGAAAATTAAATGAATTTCTACACTTAGCTCATTCAGTACAGTCAGTTCTATTATTATTAATATTATAAAAGTAACAAGCTTCACCTGTCTGGCTTCAGGATCTTTTTCTCTAAAATGAAGGAATTCGACTACATTAATTCTAAGATCCTTGTCAGCAGTAACACTTTTTAAACTTCTTCATCTATTGCCACTTTACAAATGCAAAAACTGAGTCACCATTCACAGATAACAAATGCAATGGTTTCCTAGACCATTACTCTCCCAACTAGACTCTAAATAGTTGATCCTGCTTTAATTTACAGGCCTACCAAGAGCCTAGGCCTTTTGAATGTTCAGCTGGAATGTTAATTATGGGAAATTCCAGAATCCGTGGCCTAGAGACAAATTCTCATTTACCCCGTTCCCTGGCACTGGGAACCTCCTTGCCTTGCCTTCAGAACACGACTTGCTTTCCAAAGCCCACGAAACTGGAGCCAGATGGCAGTGTCACCTGGTCCAGGATGCCTGGGGCCCTCCCAACCCTGCCAGTCCTCAGCTCCCTCCCTGGGTCTCCACTTCCTAATCCTCCTCACCCCAACCCCAGGTCTCAAAGGTGGCTCTACAGAAAGCCTTGTTGTATACAACTTCCAGAAACACATTCTAAACACTTTTCTGGGCCCATGCCACTATTAAACAGGAAGAACTACAGGTTCACTTGTTCCTTATCAGATGCAAACACCGTCCGTTTGTTCGGAAAAAATCATTTCTTTGTTCACCAATGTTTTACTTTGGTTTTGCTTGTTTTAATGGTGGTGGCATTTCATACACTGTAATGGAACGTTTTACCAGCTGACTCACCCCTGAGCTTGACTCCACTCCCTGTTACGGGGCAGCATAGGGTTTCTGGGGGGAGGGGGGTGGAGATCACAAAGCCCAGGGCTCCTGGAGCCACTAGCTGAGTGGTTTTTCCTGCTCTGCCACCTGACTTCACAACTCCATAGGTGAGCAGGGCAAGGCCACACTGCTCCATGAGGGGAGGCTCTATACATGTGCTCAGTGGTGGAAGTTTGGGAAGACGGAGGTGCTGGGTATTCAGAGGAGGGTGTAGGTACAAAGGATCTTAAAAATCCTCAGAGCAGTCAGAAGATAGAAGAGCAAATCAAAACAACCTCAGTATTTCAACCCCCCGACCGACCCCCCCCGAAATTTTTCTAGGCAATGATCTTCATGCTCCAAGGGTAATCCTGAGGTGTACAGTCATTTCGAGGGCAGAGGCTCTAATGAACTCTTGTGGGTGGATCACTGGGAGACGAGAATTAGTCAGGTCTTGCTCAGTTACTCCAAGTGAAGAGAGGATAAGGAGGCAGATGAGTGCATGGTTCTTGGCCCTGAATCGTACATGACGTGTCATGGACAGCGAAGGACTTCCACAAATGCTTTCAACTTACCCTCAGTTTACAGGGGGAAAAATGTGGGCATTCATGGATCAAAGGAGTTTCTTTAGCGTATGTGGCCAATTTGGCACAAGAATGAATAGGATGGTTGGCTCCTGACCCAGACCCAGATTCTCTTCCCAGGGGGTCACTGTGCCTGCTTTGTGCAGGACAAGAATCATCAGGGTTTATGGCATTGGCCTGATCTGCTCAGGTGGGCCTGCCTTCCCTTCCTTCCTGCAGGAAACCAGCCATCTTGACAAGGGAAAATGAATTTTGCTAGGACACTAGTCAAGAGTCTTGGAAACCTTCATTTTTCTCCTCCAAGTACTCAACTCCCAAAGAGCCAAGCAATCTGCCTAGTGTAGCAGGAAACCATGTCCATTTTTATTTGGAGCAATTTAATACATATTAGCAACATACCAAGCACTGTTCCATGATCCCCAAGAGACTTCCTCCCCACTATGGACCGATTTATGCTGAAACAATTACACACCCTGGAGTTTCACTCCAACACCTGCTGTGAAGGCCACCCCGTGGGACTCTGTGATAAGTTTAAGTGTTAGAGCAGCATCTCCTTGGCACTTCTAAGGTTAAGCGCCTCAGGTGAACCCTAAAACAGATCAGCCTTACATCGAGCATATAGGACATGCATGCGGTCTGGCTAAGGTTTCAGTGTACTGTGGGAAGAGGTGCTTGTAGAACCCTAGAAGCTCTCTCGCCCCAGACTAGCCAGCTGCTCGGTTCACAGACACTCTCTCGTCCCTCTGGGGCACACACTGACTGAGGAGTGGCTCTAGTTACCTGCAGGTTTCTACTCCTACAGTCTGAATTGTGTGCCGATCAAGAGTCAGTTGTTGTTGTTGTTGTTTAGACTCCTTATTCCAAATTCCTTTGAGATTATAATTACATAATTTTGGTCAATATCATGTAACCTGATGAAATAGGAGCTCCAGGAACAAAAAAGAAATGAAAACTAAACTAGAAAAATCTGGAAACACTTGGTAAAAGCAGTTGCTAAAAACAAAAAATGCTGTCCAATGAGATGTGGACAAAACAACTGTAAATATTTGGGGCAAGATGGTAAAAATTCAAAATGGCCCTGCATTCGGATTGCTTTCAGTTTGTTTCCTACATTAAGAGAAACCAAGCTGGAAATCATAGGCATTGGGTTATAATGTGTCTATGCAAAACTACTGGGGAAGCTTCAATCAGTGGACCCTTACTCAAAGAAAAGGCCTTGGCTCTATATTAAGAGAGAGAGAGACAGAGAGAGAGAGAGAGCTGGTAAGTAAAAGTTCATTCATGTATGTTAAGATAAAATAAAAATATTTAAGGCCATAAGTGCATAGTTTTCTATAATACTCCTTTTAACTGATTTTTTTTCGGGTAAGGAACCACCAGTCTGAAAAGGGAGATTCTACTGTATTAGAGATAAATATACCAACTTACAAAGTGCTCGAGAGTGAATTAGACAAAAGAATGCGCTGCCATAAACCTGAAGGCTTTGTCCTCCTTTATTGCTCCTCTGGTCTTTGTTCTTTCACTTGCTCATTTATTGAGTTTATCAATAACCGGAAGCACCTCCTTTGAATGGCACTCTGCCAGGGACGGGGATCTGGCAAGAAGCAAGGTGGATGGTAGCACCCCGGGAGGTTCATTTGCCAGAGCCCCATCCTCTGGCCTGAGCACCCGCTTTCCCTCCCACTTGCCAGCCTAGCCTGACTGCACCCCACCCCACCCCACCTTAGCCCCATATCACTTGGACCCCCTTGACTTGTCTTCTGCTATCTCCTTTGCCTGGGATCCCCAACCTCCATTCTTAGTCTGCCCAAAGCCTTCCCATCCCATATGCCACCTCCTCCTCAGAGTCTGCCCTGGTCTCCACAGGCAAAGATGACCCCTTCCCACTTTTACTCCCACAGGATTTTGTATGTTGCTCCTTTGTGGAATTTACAGGTTTCTGCCTTAGAGTTAATCCCCTTCCTAATTTGCAAGGCCACCTCAGTCAATGGTCTCCACACTGCCTGGTCTAGGGCTTGTTCATGAATTCTAACGGCAGCTTTGGTTACTAAAGTACTACATATAAAGATGAACTAAGCACAGGAGATGATCAAGAAAAATACCTGTTGATAGATTATGAATGCGTCTGCTCATCCCTAAGAAATATTTTTAATTGACTATGCAAACTTCAAAGCATCTTTTATTCACCAGCTAGTTTGCAAGTAATACAATGAGATCTGCTAAAAGGAAAATTCTTTTGGAAGTTTTATTTGTTTGGGAACCTTACATTCTATGGAGATTTTCTTTCCTGCTGGAAAACATCTGGATATAAAATGAAAGAAATTAAGTTTTTCCTCATATTTCTAGAAATATTATTCTTCTAGGGATTTTGTTTATTCTCACAAGCCCAGATGGAGAGGTAAGGGACTATGAAGCACATGATACCTCTTTGGAAATTTCAGAATTCTAAAAGCATTATTCTCCCAATTGCATTATAAGGGATGTGAATCTGCCTTGTCATAACCTAGGCAACTGTAAATGAAAATGACCTAAGGAATTACCCAAGATGGTCATGATTCCAAATCATTATAGCAGTTAGCCTTATGAACCAAACACATTCATAGGTGCCCAAAATTGCAAGTCTCTGAAACACAATCATCTCCAAAGAAAATAATCACATTCAATAATGTTCTTTATGTTGTTAATGAGAGTTAGTTGGTCACCATGCTGATCCAGACTGTGTCTGCACAGCTTTGGCTGATGTCCATTGCTTAGCATGCCACAGAAGTAGATTATACCTAGGAGGAAATCCGTTTCTGGCCTTGGAGGAAAGTAGGATCTCATAGTAGAGAGATCACCAGCCAGGGGGCCCAATGTCCCAGGCTAACATCTGGCTCTGCTCCTTATGAGCCACAGGACTTAAACTGGCAGAGCCTTAGTGTCCTCATCTGCTAAATATACTTAGCAGGGTTGTGGTGAGAAATAGGTGAAACACCATAGGTAAAATGGCTTGTACCTAGATTACTATGGATGTACTAGTGAGTTCCTTACTTTGCTTCATGCCTGTTGCTCATAAAGTATTTGCATACCCCACTTATTTGAGTCTCTTAAACTCCCCATGAGACATGCAAGGCAAAGTCTATGGGTTGAATTGTCTGAAATGGCTAAGATTTAAATATTTTGATCTATTAAAAAAGGTTATGGATCCATCTAATATTACCCCATCTTATAGATAAGGCAACTGCAAAACCTAGTAGTTCTCTCTCTTGGCCAATGTGTGGTGTTCCACCAAATGGTGTATCACGAAAGACTCCTTCAAAATAGAAAAGACAATCACAGCAAAAGAAACACAGGCAGAGCCAATGAGCAGATACTCTGCAGAAGAAGCACAAATAGCCAATAAATGGAAAGAAAATGGACAGACTGACCAGTAATCAAGGTATATAAATTAAAACAAAAATGAGATGCTTTCTTTCCCCCATGAAATCAGCAATTTTTAAATGTTACTACTCAGTGTTGAAGAGAATACAGGGAAATGTATATGCTTGTGCATTCTCGGTAGGTGCATTAATTTTCTGAAATTAACTCAAACTATGTGTAAAAATCCTAAAAACAGCTCAGGAGTCAATGTCCAGGAATTTGTATAAAAACACAAAGATTTGAAAAATCAAAGATGCATATTACAGTATTATTTACAATATAAAACTGTAAACAACCTAAATAACCAAAACAGAGAAAATTAAGTAAGTTTAGCAATAGCCATATATATGGACTCTGAACATTAAAAATCATATTTTAGAAGAATATTTAGTGATACAAGAAATATTAAGTTATATTAAGCAGATGAGTAGGTTTAAATGATGTATATAGAGAATATAATTTGAATTTTGTAATTATACACACATATAGACATATTCCTGCATTAAGAAAATCTAGCAAGAAATATAAAACAATTTTAATAATTATTCTCACCAGGGTAAAGAAATATCCATTTTTTTTCCTGTTTCATATTCCTTTATATTTTCTAGATTTTCTTCAATGAACATATATTATCTGAAAAAAAAATTTACAAAATATTAATAGTTCTAAATCAAAAGATTTAGCAAAAGAAACAATTTTCAAAAAAAACCAAAGTACTAACCATAATCCTAATTCATCATCTTACCACACAAAACACTACTTTGGTGCTCTGACATATCAAAAAATTATGCTAAACATTATACCAAAAACAGAGATGCTAACCCTGTCACATCCAAGACATGACTGATTCTGATCCAGAGATCAGGAATGGGATGTGGCAGATAAGGAAAAACAAGGATGTAGGATTTCAATCACCCATCAAACCAATGATCACTGTTATCAGGGTATTGAACATGTGGTTCTTGGGTTCAGTGATTAGAAACCTAGAAATTGATGAAATGAGGAAAGCCAGGTAGTTGAGAAGATTCAAGTAAGGGACAGAATGGCCATCTATTGAACATATATTTGTGGAGCAAAAAGGGCGAAAGTTCTTTGTTCTACATAGTCTGATAGCTTTTTCTGATTGCTTCTGTTGTGAATCCTCATTATTTATTCCTCTTTTATCCTTCACCCATTCTATAATAATATGGCTCAACCCACGCAGCTTAGTTTGGGCCAGCATGTCCATAAATTGTCCTCCCCACAACACAGGGCCTTTGTGTAAACCTAATCCTAGTTGATAGAATCCTCCAGCCCCATAGCCTCAGTGATGACCTCAGAGGTGGGCATATGACTCAGTCAGACCAGTCGCTCTTTCATGGTATAATTCTTGAGAAATACAATTATTTGGGGCTACCAGCGGCCATCTTGGCTATTCATGGAGAGAAACTTCCTGAGAATTAAGCCAAGCGTAGGCATGCAGAGAAGAGAAATGATAAACATTATTGAAGTGCTAGGTCCAACTACTCCTGAAGCTAGCTATTGCTCATGAACTTATTGTGTATTTTTGAAATAATGTACAGATATCAAATCATTATGTTGTACACCTTAAACTTAGTATTATATGTTGCTATCTTCAACAAAGCTGGGGGTGGGGGACAACTAAGTGTATACTCACTCATTCACACAGTGCCAACCACTGAGGAGACACTGGAACCACAAAGAAGAGGAAGACAGTCTCTTCCTCTGTAATAAAGTGACACACAAGGTGGTCTGGGAGCCCAGCAAAGACCTGAAAGTCCCAGGAAATCATCACAAAAGAGAGCTTATTTGTGCCAACCCTTGAGTAGAAGTCCACATTGGACAAGGGAGTGGAGAGCTTTCAGGGGGAAGGATCAACAGCAGAAGTCTGGAGGCACAGAATAGCTTGGCATATGCAATCAATGGCCAGAATGTCTGTGTGACTGGAACATAAGTTAATCTCATGGAGTGGTGGAGAGGAGGGACTGTGGTTTGTATGAGAAATGGCAGGTTTTCATTATATGAATAGTGTAGGAAATTCAGCCAGAAATACAGGAAGAGAGAATATCTACATGGATAGCACTGGCAGTCAGCCTCTACCAAATTTCTTGAGCTCCTGCTCTGTGCCAGGAACTCTTCCAGGTGCTTGGAATCCATCAATGAACAAACCTAAGATGCCTGCCCTTAAGGAGCTTACACCCTAATGCAGAGGCAGGCAAGTAACAATAAACCTAATAAAGAAGCAAACTATATAAGAAGATAGATAATAAGCCAAAACAAAAACAAAAACAGAGTAGGGCAGAATAAGGAGGATCAGGAGTGCAGAGGTTGGGCAGACAGATTTTGTGGTTTTAACGAGGATGGTCAGGGAAGACCCCCCTGAGAAGTGAGATCTGAGCAAAGACTTGAAGCAGATAGGGGAGGAGCCAAGCAGACTTGGAGAAGAGCTTCCGGGCAGGGAAGGAAGCCTCAGACCCTGAGGTTGGAGGACCAGCAAGGAGTTCAGGGAGTGTGGTATAAAGTAAGCGAGGAGAGAGACATAGGAGATGTGGTCAGAGAGCTGATGGGGAGTCAGATTATGGCCACACAGGCCACTGTAAGGATTCTGTCTTTTCCTCTGAGTGAATTAGGAGCCATGCTGATGGGAATACCCCAGTGGAGAGTCAGATATCGAAGATGTGGGAGGGAAAGGAGAGATGCTAGAGCAGTACGCTTGAGTAGATGACCAGGACAGGATAAGGAGCATAGGCAGAGGGACTGGCTGCAGATGGGAGCACACGTAGCTCATCTGCAGGAACAGCCTGCAAGGCTAAGTCTGTGGGTATAGATGGCAGTAAGTGGGTGGAGGTGGGGTGGGAACCTGTGGACTTTCTCCTTGGATGGCTTCAATTTTCTCAGTGATGTCGGAAGCAAGGCCATTAGCTGAGAGTGAGTGTGGGGTGAGGAAATTAGTTAACCGAGAGAACAAAAGGACCAGGAACTAAGCATTAAGGACCCACTAAAGGTTCATGGTCATGAATTTAAAGTGAGACCTGTCTGCATGGCTGTGTGTTTCTCCAGTCATATTCGGCTGCATGGAAGAGAATTGGTTTTAACCAATATTGTGGTTTTACCAAATGAGTTTGCGGAAATGAGAGAGGGGAAAGGGGTCAACAGTATGTGGCAGGATGTTAATTATGATGATTGAGCATGGAATTTAAGGCCAATAAGAAGAACGAGGACATCAAAGAAGTGAGGGACAGTGAAACTGTGGAAGAATCAATAGAGTATGGTCCTGGTGGCCAAGGGATTGTTCAGGCGGGGGTGCTGGAAAGACAGGAGGTGGGGACCAAAAGCAAGCACATTATTTTGAGATTATAGAAGAGCTCTCATTTTGGCAATGACCAGGCACAGGAATAAGTAGCTGAGGGGGTGTCGGATAGTTGGAGACATCGTGTCCGGGCTACCAAATGCCAGAGGTAAAGATTCATGGGTTATGGGTGTTTGAGGCCATGTTGAAACTGAGAATCCCAGAGAGAACTCAACTGAAGAGTGACAGACCTGAGCTCAGGGTCCCGGGGAAGTGTGACACTGGACAGAGGGGAGGGCAAACAAGAAAATGTGGTGTCCTAGAAGCCAACAGAGAAACAGTCTGGAGAAGAGAAACTTTGCTGGCAGAGTCAGAGTCCTCAGAAAGGTCAAAGTGAGGACCATTGTCCATCAGACTTGGCAGTAATTCCTCATCAGTGAATTTAGCAGTAGCAGATGGAGTGAGGAAGAGGAAAAACATTGAGACAGCAAGTATGGACCCCAGTCTCTATGAAGAATCTCAGGAGCAAATCAAGCCAGTTGTTAGACCACGTCTGATCTGATAGTCCCCCATGGCAATAAGCCTAGCCTACTGACAGGCCCTTCCCTGGAAACGCAAAATGAAAAGAGAAAATACAAAATGACTTCATTGCTTTAAATCATGCAGATCAGCGTGCGCACATCTGTAAAACACTGTTGTCAAGACAACTGACAAAGCCTCACAAGCCCATCCCTCACTTCATTCATCTCTCCCCTCGTTCTATGCCTGTGGGCGCCTGCCTTCTTTCTGATGCGGTTACATAACCTTAATCTAGATGGGGACACAGTGAAACCATTATTATTTTTGGAGTGGACTATTACCCATTTGAGGAAGTGGTAATGAAGAGGGCCTGAAGCAGGAGATGCAGGGATGATCATGACCTACCATGCCAGGCAGCCCACTGACAGTCCCAGTTGGGCCACAGATGGTCTAAAGAATTCTGCCATTCGTCTCCATACATATACCTTTGAAGGGCCTACTACCTGCCTATTTGAAAAACAATGAGAATGAGAAAGTATAAGACACCTGTTTCAGAGGGATCTGGAGAATATGTTGTTAGTAACTACAAAGTATGCTAAGAGAAAACAAGGCATTATAAATGACATTCCAGCTATTCTAGCTCTTTTGAAACCTTCTTGGGCATTGACTGAGTTTACACTATAAATAAGGAAAACCTATTTCACCTAAGTTACTGACAAAGGTATCTGATAATAGGGTGACTCAAAATGTTCAATGGAATTCATCTCTAAATGTTACATGAAACATAATCACTAATATCAGGCCTATGTCTGGGGTATGCGAGAAACCCTAGCAATTCAATAGATGAAAGCTACCTCAGTATCCTAGATGAGCTCTGCATTATCCCTATTTGACAGATCAGAAGGTAATGTAAACGACCCAGTATCACATACCTGTAAGTGCCAGAACCAGGATCAGAACATAGGTCTATTTAACTCCAGTACTGGGAGGGAGTAAAATCTGGAGGCAATCTCCATGTGAGTCATGCTCTCTCCAACTACTGCTCCAGACATCCGCATTGGGGTATTGATATATCCCCAGTGACTTGAGTTAACCAACCCAGGTGAAGAACTAAAACCCCAGGCAGGAATGTCTTCTAGTCCCAAATGTCTTTTCTTCCTAGTCCAGAATGTCTTAAATACTCAGCCTCTTCTTCTTCTCAAATGTGTTCAGCTCGTACATTTGTTACATGATTTTTTTCTCTCTAACCTTGGACACTGTAGTTATATATCATGGTATGGACATCCTTAGGTTCATCTTGTTTTAAAGTCTCTGTGCTTCGTGAACTTGAATGTCTATTTCCTCCCCCAGGTTAGGGAACTTTTCAGCTATTATTTCTTCATATAAGTTTTCTGCTCCTTTCTCTCTCTTTTCTCCTTTAGGATCTTTATAATGAGAATGTTTGTTTGCTTGATGTTGTCCAAAAGATCTCTTAACCTATCTTCATTTTTAAAATTCTTTTTACTTTTTGCTGTTCAGCTTGGGTGCTTTCCATAACTTGTCTTCCAGTTTGCTGATTCATTCTTTTGCATCCACTAGCCTACTATCGATTAGCCCTAGTGTATTTTTCATTTCAGTTATTGTATTTTTCAACTCTCATTGGTTCCCTTTTATATTCTCTCTCTTTTGAAGTTCTCACTGATTTCTTCCACTCTTCTCTCCAGCCTGGTGAACATCTTTACAATCACTGAACTCTTTAGCAGGTGTATTGTTTATCTCTGTTCCGTTTAGTTCTTTTGAGGTTTTCATCTTGTTCTTTCATTTGAAGCATATTCCTCTGTCTCTCCATCTTGCTTGACTTTCTGTGCTTGTGTCTAAGAATTAAGCAGAACAGTTTCTTCTAAATTTGAAGGCATCATCTCGGGTATGGTCATCTCCTGTGTAGACTATGTGTGTCTGTTGACTTTGGCAAGCTGACTGGAGCTGTGGCTGGCATGGGCTGGGGGTCCCGGGGTACTCTGTGCGGGGGCTGCCCTGGTGCAATGGCCAGAGTTGAAGTAGGCATGGGCCAGGGATTCCTGGGGCTCTCCACACAGAGAGCACACTGGCAGGATAGCTGAGGCTGAAGTGAGTCCAAGCCAGGTGTCCAGGGCTTTCTGTATGAGGTCGGGGCAGGGGGAGAGGCATGCTGGCAGGGTGGCTGGAGCTACAGCAGGTGAGAGCCAGGAGGTCCCGAGTGCTCTGTTCTGGGGTGCCCTAGCAAGCCATCTGGAGCTGAAGTGGTGCAGGCCTGGAGTGTTCTGGGGTGCCTGTGCCCCTGTGACCTAATTTGACAGCTGGAGCTGTAGCGGGCACTGACCAGCGGTATCCCGGTATGTGCTGCTCTGGAACTCACTGAGGCGGCTGGCTGGGTCACCCAGAACCCTGCTTCTGTCTACACTACACACTATCAAAGTGGAAGGGCACTGTAAACCATGGTGCTCACCAGCCCCTCCGATCCACAGACAGTTCCAGCAGCTTCCTCTCTGTGGGCAGAGTCCTACGGCTGGATCTTCTGTATTCTAATTGCTCTGTTAAACCCCAGCTTTTTCTCTATGCCCCATGGCATCCGGGCTCCTGTGGGCAGGGGCCGGGCGCTCACATGGCAGGCAGATCTGCTCTGCTCCCTCAATCCTGTCCTGCCACGTCAGTCCCCAGTGTCCGGGTGCGGGCTCCCTTCATCACTAGCTCTTGCCATTCTCTCTGTGGTCTCCTTTGTTGTGCAGAAACTGTTCAGTCAGCCGTCAGTTCTTCAGCGGGAGCCAGTCTATAAAGAGGGTTGGGGTCGGTATACCCCTGGAGGAGGTGAGTTCAGAGCCTTCCTACGTCGCCATGTTGGACCAGAGCCTTGGCCCAGGTACAGCACCTTTTAAAAGCATTCCCTTCTGCCACGTTGGGCCCTCTCATCTGCACTTCCCGCCCCTTCCCAATCGTCTTCAGTTGAACACGTGGACTTCTTTCCATTTGTTTTCAGCAAGCTGGGCCGTTGGACCACAGGATGGAGTGAGTGGAACCTGCTCCCAGGAGCCGCCCCAGCTGTGCGCACAAGCGGCTTACAACTTTTTTCCCCTTTCACCTCCGGGAGCGTGTTTGGAAAAGCCCGTTTGGGTCATCACGTGCACCTGGGTTCACAGCGACACGCTGTTCCCTCAGCCTTGTCGGTTTTCTACCGGCACCTGAGTTTTATGCATAACAGCAATGGGTCATTAGTCCAATTAAGTCTGCAGCCCTTTGAATGGCTCCTATAGGAGGAGGGCGAGCACAATATGTAATTTCAGCCTTTTTTTTTTTTTTTTTGAGGGGTTTCAACCCTGCCATGAACTAAATCATTTTATCAGTTTTTTAATTTTTTTTTTCACTTGTCCCATTAAACTACAGAACTGGAACATACTCATGAATGGTTTCTTTCTGCTTTTACTCAAGGAGCTCCTGACATAACAAAAACTGGTAATTAACTGGCTCGGAGACTTTTACAATAGCCTCTTTAAATAAGTTCCAATGTGCAGCACTGGCAGGCCCGGCTCTACATTGCTGATAGCACCGCCATGCACTCGCTATTAAACAAGCTATCGCTTCACGCCATCGTCCCCCGAGCTCCAGCTCATGGCCACCCCGTCTTGCTGCCTGGAAATGCCCTCCTCCCTCCAGTTTCCCTCCTTAGCTAAGTCATTCTGCGTGTGTGATTCCTCCCTCCTCGTTTCCAGCCAGACTCTTCACTCCCCAAAACTCCCATCCTACCAGCATCACAGGGACATGATCTGGGGCTCCTGATGTTTCCTGGAAATGTAGATGCAAGGACGCAGTCAAGGGGAACGTCACCTCGCTATTGGCTCTCACGGTAAGAGGCTATTGAACCCTAATCTGTTCCTCCGCTTCCACTTTCCGCTGCCAGCTTTGGCAAGGACAGCACCAACGTCTTTCTGCAAGTAATCCATTCAGTTCAACAAATTAACACAAAAGCCCCCTGAGTGGTTTTTCTGCTTCCAAATTTGCCCACACTGCCCCCAGCTCCTTTTCCACAAAACAGCCAGAGGGCTCTTTGAAAATATAGTCAGAGTATGCCCCTCCCTAAGGTTCCCAATGTCCTCAGAATAAATGGAATTCCTTACCAAGGCAGCATTATCTGGGACATGCCTACCTGGTCAGGCTCATCTCTCACCATTGTCCTCATGTTCGCTACGCTTGGGCCTCCCCTCCACCCCTCACAGCCAAGCTCCTTTCTGCTTTGGGGCCTTTGCATCGGCGGCTCCCTCAGCCTGCAATGATTATCTGCATGTGGCTGGTTCCTTCTTGCCTTCACATCTCAATTCAGAAGTCCTCTCTTCCGGGAGTCTTCCCCTGACGAACCATACACACACACACACACACACACACACACACACACACACACACGCAATCAGTCATTCTATCACACCCTCCAATTGTATTTTTTAATAACAATCTTACTCTACAATGATTGCTACAATCGTCTGCTTCCTTGTATCTGTGTCTCACCCATAGAATGGAAACCCCTCTCAAGCAGGGACCTCATTTATCTTGTCCTACCTACTCTATCTGGTACACAGAAGATGCTCAGGGAATGTTTCTCAGATGAAGGTGTTTGTGACAGGAGTTATGCTAGACACTGAAACCACACTGATGACCGAGTACCTGCTTGCGCTGCGTATCCACAATCTAGAAGAGGAGACAGGGAAATGCCATTTACATCAAGAACACTTTAAAAGTGCCATGGTGGGATGCTGTGGTGTAGTTCCGTGTGGGAGCAGAGGCTTGCTTTCGGAGGAAGCTACCATTGCCTCTCCAGAGCAGGGATAGGTGAGCTTTGGCAGAGATTTGGTTCTGAAACGGAGTGACTGTGCCCTGAAGTTAAATACCAAAAACCAAACTGAAAAGAAGGTGGTTCCTGGTTAAATACACCAAACCCTGTTACTAACTCACCCCGCTGTGCAAATTTATTAAAGCAGTCTCCAAATAAACAAGTCCTAAAACTAATCAGGAAGTGGAAAAACATAAAAATAATCCCCAGCCCACAACACACACCCATGAAAACAAGAAATAAAGAAAAATGTTCTATATAAAACCCATGGGGCCAAACTCTGTCCTCAATTAGTGGTGCAGGCTGCCAGCTGAAGTCAATGGAGGTTTTCAGTCCAATAATAGAGGCAGGATTTGGGGCCCACTATGCATTGCATTCATTTTTAGGTAATAAATCAGGAATGTCAAGTGGGTATGCTTTGGCCTTGCTGACATGGTAATTAAACTGAACACTACTATCTTCCACATTGAGATCCACTAAAGCTCATAGCAACCAAGGAGATTCTTTCTGAACTGTGTGTGTGTGTATGTGTGTGTGTGTGTGTATGTGAAGAGATACCCCTCCATGTACCATGTTGGGCATCACTGGGTAGGGGGAGAGAAGTCTTCTGGCCAAAGCCAGACCTATGCCCCACCCAGGACTGGCTACATAATTTGTGGGCCACAAGGCAAAATGGAAATGCCCCATGTTCAAAAATAATTGAAAATTTCAATATGGTGACAAGAGAGCATTAAGTCAAATCCAGGGCCCTTTGGAGCATAGGGCCCTGTATGCTGCACAGGTTGCTCACCCATGAAGCCGGCCCTGACAGTAGGAATAATTCTGCAACAAGAAGCGTGGAATCAGGCTAAAGCTCTTCATCAGTATCACAGCTGATAATTTTGAGCACTCCCCATGTGCCAGGAACTGTTCTAAGAACTTTACATATAGTAACTCCTTTATTCTTCACAATAAGCCCATGAGATAAGCCTGATTATCCTCATTTTATGTTAAAGAATCTGGGCTACCTGATGTTGTACAGTTTGTAAGTGGCCAAGCTGAGGGCTGAACCCCAAGAATGGGTTCTTAACCACCTTCTTGCTCGTTTAGTCAATGCACATGACATTCCATGTTTCTCTCATTCTCACGCTCACCATGTCTACTGAGACCGTGTCCTGTGCCATCAGGGACTGTCTGAATTCAAATACTCTGTGGCTTGCTACTTGCGAGGACTTTTACAGCCTTGAACAGGCACCTTGACTGCTCTCGGTTTCCTCAGCAGAATAAAAGAGATTAAAAAAGTACCTATCTCATAGTGTTGTGGTGAGAGCTTATTGAGTTGCTTGAAATAAAGTGTCAGGTGCATAGGAAGTACTAACACATGTTAGCTGCTAAATAAACATGATTATGATTTGCAAACCTTACATAGAAGATTTCAAGCTAATTGCTGCCACTTACTCTTTTTTCCTATTTGCTGGAATTTCTAGTAGTAAGATTAGTAGAGAAGAACTATAATCTATCATATTTTGATTAGAAATTTACCCATGAGCCGAATGGTAATGATTATAATAGTAATAGCTACCATGTATTAAAACTTACCATATGCCAAGAACTTCACATAAATTAGGTCATGTATTCTTCAAAACCTAATGAAGTGTGTCAAAATAGTTAAATAAAGAAGGGATTTTCTTCTTAACAAATGATGTCAGGACAACTGGATATCCATCTATGTACAAAAGAATAAAAGTGGAACCCTACCTTACGGTGTATGCAAAAATTCAAAGTGGGTTAAACACCTAAATGTAAGAGCTAAACTACCCAACTCCTTAAAGAAAACATAGGAGTAAATCTTCAAGACGTAGGGTTAAGCCATGGTTTCTTAGATATGACACCAAAAGTACAAGTTTCTGAAGAAAAAATAAATTGGACTTCACTCAAATTAAAAGCTTTTGTGTTTCCAATGACACATCAGGAAAAGTGAAAAGACAATCCACATAATAGGGGGGAAAAGTTTGTAAATCATGTATCATGCAAAGGGACTTATATCTAGAATATACAAAGAACTCTTAAAACTCAACAATAAAAGGACAAATGACCCAATTAAAAATCAGCAAAGCAGTTGAATAGATGTTTGTCCAAAGAAAATATGCAGATGACCAATGAGTACGTGAAAAGATGATCCACATCATTAGTCATTAGGGAAATGCAAATCAAAGTCACTATGTGATACCATTCAACACCCACTAAGATGGCTAAGATCAAAAGGACACACAATAACAAGTGTTGTTGAGAATCTGAAAAAAAAAAACAGGAAGCCTCATTTTTTGCTGGCAGGATTATAAAATGGTGCAACTGCTTTGGAAAACAATCAGATCCGCAAAAAGTGAAGCACAGAGTCTGTAGATGATCCAGCAATTCCATCGTAGGTATATACCCAAGAGAAATGAAGACATATATCCACAAACAAGTTTGTATGCCAATGTTCATAGCATTATTCACAACAGTCAAAAAAGTGAAAATAACCCAAATGCCCACCAACGTATTGGATGAATAGATAAAATATGGTATATTCACACAATGAAAGAGTATTCAGCAAGAAAAAGGAATGAAGTAGTGACACATGCTACAACATGGATGAATCTCGAAAACATCATGTTAAGTAAAAGAAGCTCGTCCTAAAAGACCACCCATCGTGTGATTTTATTTGTATGAAATGTTTAGAGTGGACAAATCCATAGAGACAGAAAGTGGATTAGTGGTTGCCAAGGATTGGGGGAAAGGAAATATGGGAAGTGATTGCTAATGTGTATAGGTTTCTTTTGGGGAGTGATGAAAATGTTCTAAAATTAGATAGTGCTGACGGTGGCACACTGGAAGTATATGAAAAACCACTAAAATCACTTTAAAAGGGCAAATTTTATGGTACGTAAATTATATCCCAATAAAGCTATTATTAAAAACAAAGCCCCCAAATCCTAATGAGGTCAGTTTCGTTCTCCCTATTTTGTGGACAAGGGAACTGAGGTTCAGAGTGGGTGAATAACTTGCTCGGGGTCAAAGAACAAGGCAGCGGGGGCTTCTATTTAAACCTCTATGCATCTCATTTCCACCTCTGTGCCTTAACTGCCTGCAAAGCTTTGGAAATGAGAAAAATTCCTCCTCAAATGAAGGAAGAGGCTTCGCCACAGCTGGCTTAGATCTGAGGTCACTTAATTCAATCCTCATTTCCCCAAGTCCTTTACTGCCAGCTTGATCCTAGGTCCCTGGCAGATGGGCGTGTGCAAGGCACATGGGAAGCCCATGAAAGGTCACAAACCTTCTGTCAGTGTGACCACCGACCCAGACTGTGGCCCACTGGCTCCGATCGAGAAGTCTATCCCAACAATCGATAGTAATGGCAGAGGTTCAATTCAATTGCTCACAAATCCCCATCCATCATTAGGACAGCAGAATGACAGCTCTGGCCTTCCTAGGACCTAGTCTTTCACATCTACAGGCTTAATGCAAGTAGATGGTCCTTTCACCCTTAATGATTCCCCATTTCGGAGCACTGAAGCTTCTCCTGCAGTAGCACCCAATATACACTCCTATTATTTATTGTACATTGTATTTACTATGTGCTATATATCATAATTATCTGCCGGCCTGTCTTCCTCTACTCCCTCTTTGGTGTGATTCTTAAAGGAAGGACTGTGCTCTATTCATTTTTAAATTTCCCACACCATGGAAACTTCCCATCACTTATTAATAAAAGTTCTAGTTCTATTTCCTGAGTGTATTCTCTGTGCCAGGCTCTTGGCTAAAGTTTTACGAGCCTGATCATATTTTGATTCTCCCAAAAACCCTATGAGGGAGAGACCATCACAACCTCAATTTTACAGCTAGTAAATGGCAGCCCAATAAATCTCTTTGAATTTCTCTGGAATTCATTCTCGTTCGGTGTGGATATTCTTCTTTCTGGTTCACAAACATGGTAAAGGCATGGGGTATACTTTCACTGATTTAGATCATGTTGTATACACCTAGCAAATGGAGATGCCAGGCAGAGTGATGTCAACTAGAACATAACTGGCAAACAGCATTCTCTTGGATTTGCTCATAAACACCATCCCAGGGCTCAACTGCCTAAATTCCAGTCTTCCCATTCAGAATGCAAGTTTATACAGTTGTGCACTTGAGAATGACCTTTGTTAAAATTACTATTACTATACTAAATGGTGTTGTGTTTTCAAAGTCTGAGTAATTTAGTTGAACACCTCTCTCTCTATCTCTCTTTATCTCTCTCTTTGGTAGAGGTTGGAAATTTGTACTCTTTGGGGTTATTTTTCTAAGGGCTATGGACCCACAGTCTGACGGTTGGTGACAACTTTCTAGAGTTTAGGGGATCACTTTCAGTGACTAAGGCAAATCATAAAAAATGGGGCTGTTGTTCCTCGATTTGCAACTGGCTGGTTGAAGAATTTGAGGGGTTTACCTACATCCCAAGTACGATTTTTAAATGTCGATTTTTAAAACCAGCTATCCACCTCAAAATCCATCAGCCAGGACTTGAAAGGGAACATCCCCAAGTTCTTTCTTTGTGATGTTAGCATGGACAGGATTCCCACACTTTATCATCTCTGCATAGCACTCAGAAAGGCTCATTTTAATGGGCCTTCCAGTTCCAGCTTCACACTTGGGGACAGAATTTAAGACCTCAGTTCTCACTGGCATGTCCATGAGAATAACTGAGTAAGGCATAAGATATCACCATGGCCATCTACTGTTGCCTGGGCCCAATGTGCCACTGTAAATTACCATTTGTACCCCATGCAACCAGATCACCACATCCTTGCTATCCTTGTCTGCTCTCACTTCACCTTACCACCATCTGGAAAGAGGAGTTTTCTCGTTGGGGGGATGAAGTTTCTATTTCTGTGTCAACTTTGGCTTGGGATATGTATTTGTTTTGCTTTATTTCATTTGGCAGAGGGAGGTTCATGAAATGTCACTTCTTTCTTTACCGATTGCCCTCTTTTCTTGGACTCTGCCTCTCTTCCACCTCTGGTGTTCTATCTATCTATCCTAATCTCCTTGCTGCCAGTAACTCAGTTTCCACACCCCATCCCCCTCACTACCAGCTGGCTATCCTAAGCCTATACATGGCCCACGGAGAAAAATGGTGAGATGGGAGAAGGGAATGTTTGATGTTGGTCAAGATCAGAGCAGGCTGGGTTAGTTTGGTGAAGCCATGAGCCATTGGAAGCTAAGGTAACTCAGATGCCAGCCAGAGACCCTCAGATCTTTATGGGTATGAAGAAAATGGCCCAGAACCCACCTCACCTCACCCATTCTGTGGCTCTTGGAAACCCAAATCTCTGCTCCAAGTCTCTGCTCATTCCAGGGGCCCCTTAACTAATGGCCTCCTTCCCACACATCAACCCCCATATGGAACCAGGGCCTTCTTCATTTTCCATAATCAAAGTGCAAAATTCCCCCACCCAACTCTTTCACAGGTTTGTAGACTTTACCAAAATGTCCCAGGCAGGTTTACCTTCTCTCTCCCTCCTCCCACCTCTGCTCTTATTCACCCCACCCCTCATTTCCACCCGTGAGCTCCAACTGTTCTGTATTTATCACGGAGAGCGGCTTCCCTTCCCTGGAGCATGTGGGCCAGTCCAGACACCCCTCCCCAAGCACCCACCGAGGCATCTCTTTAACGAAAGACACCTCTCCCCTTAAAACACTCTGTGGCCAATCATTAGAATAGAAATTAATAGAAAGAGAAATCTTCTCCACCCCGTTGCTCTGAGAAGTCCTGGTGATGTTCAGAAAATGGGAAGAGTCATATTCTGCTGAGATACTGTTGGAAGCAAAGATGAATTTAGGCAACAGTGAGGGAAGGTGGGCAGAGGTTGAATAGGTAGAATAAGATTTGGGCTGCACAGATACAAAATAAGGAAGGGAAAAGAGAGAGAGGGAGAACAAATATTGAAGGAGAAGAAAAATCAGTGGTTGGAGGTCTACAGGAAAACTTTGGTGACAAAGTTGCCCTCAAGGCAAGGGCAGCAGGAAAATCCCTGGAGTTGGCTGCCCCAGAACTACTTCTCAGCTCTATGGAGACTCATGAGGGCTCACTCCCAGTGTAGGTGGGAATCTGGGCCCCCGGGAACACCGCAGTCTTACTATCACTCCTGAGCCATGGGTAGACCCTGCTGTAGAAATGAGACATTTGACGGCTCAGTCTCTGACTTTGGGACCCTGGAGTATCACAAGAGCCTTCAAGGTGTTTTTGCTTCTCTCAGCATCATGCCCCCACTGCAGTCTCATGAGCTGACCTCAGCAACACTTGGGCTCACTCACTGTAGGCAAGGACTGTGTTGGGTTCAAATCCTGATGGAGCAATTAACTAGTTACGTTACCGCAAACAATTTCTTTTGAGTCTCAGTTTGAGTCTCCATTTCTTCACCTATCAAACAGAGACAGTGACACGTGTCTTACAGGGTTCGGATGAGGACTAGATACAATCTATAAGGCCTGACACATAGTAGTGCTCAGTAAAGCGCAGCTGGTTACGTATATGAATGTGTGTAAGTCATTTATGTTTAATCGTCATTGCAAACAATAATGAACTTAATGTCCCATTAATTTTGTTGTAAGTTTTATTGAGCTATGATCCATGGTGTGTTGGTAAATACATACCACTGATTATAGTTCAATTACAACCAGATTGGGGGAGGGGGAGCCTGATTTGTAGCATTTGCCGACTTCCATGGTGTCAGGACTCCCAGCATAGTGAATTTCAAACTACCCATGTGATGTCACTGAACATGGTGCCAGGAAGAGACGAGGGCCATTGTATCCCTGACTATAATGCTCAAATCTGTACAGATGTGTTCAGATGTCACTTAAAAAAGAGGAAATATCGTAGAATATTCCCACTAAATCAAGAATTGCCTCTTAATAGGAAGCAGGGATCGCCCCTTTAGAACTCTATGTATAGTCTCCCTATTTCACATTCTGCCCCTTCTTTGCCAGCATGTTTTCATGATTTTTAAAGAAAGAAACCCCCATGGGATGTATTTGTGGATATGTGAACAGGCACTGAGCTTTTCCACCCTCTTCTCTCACTATCCACATGAATATGAATTATATTTGAAAATCAGCCTTGACTAAACTAAACTCTTCTAATAGCTTGTAACATCAATTTAATGATAGATAAAATAAAGGAAAATTACATTCTCCTTCACTTAAACACTAAGCCGTTTTAATTGTTTTACTAGAAAAAAACTAATTTCTCCCTGTAATTATCAATATATTTCCATCACCCCAGGAAATAAAAAGACTCCTTTCAGGGGCATTTTTAACACCTGTAAATCCCCCAGATGTTAGAATGAGTCTGTGAGAGTAGAGAGAGAAAAAAAAAAGCTTGTTTTCTAGTCTGGAGTTTCTCAGTTTGCTTTTTATTTTTTAAAATCCTTTCATTATATTTTTGATTAGTAGTGGATACATAATGTTTGGATTAAAAATCCCTACTGCATGATTATACTGCATGTTCCAGTTTCCCACACTGAAAATGCAACAAAAATATATCTGGATCTCAATGTGAGAATCATGATGGTCATACCCAGGGCAGGAGGGAGCCAGAGACGTCCTCTTACCCCAACTTTTACTTTGCAAAGGAGCACATTGAGGGACACAATGACACCACGATTTGCCCACATGGGGTTGTATGGACTTTTACACACTACACTAGACTGCCCTCCATAGCCTCACTCCCCACCCCTCCGCACACACTCACACACACGCACACACACACACACACACACACACACACAAGGTGCAATATACAGTCACAAAATTCAGCAGAAACTATAACATTGGCTATGCCCCTCAAAAATACAAAGGTAGGAATCTTAATAATTATTTATTTAAGCAATATTTATTAGACACCTACTACATGCTGGGTACTGCCATCTTGATACTATGTATGTTTAAGCTTATGATGGAAACTCTTTTCCGTGAGCTCCCCCATTGCTAGTGTAATGGGCAGTGCTCTCAGATGTAGACTTACCCACGGTGCTCAGCAGAAACTTGACTGCAAGAATACCATGAGGTTCGGATTTATACCGATAACAAAACCCGGGAATTTTGTTCTCTGCTGTTTCTTTGTTTAACTCTGGACTTTCTAAAGACAACAGAGGATTCATGGGAATAATCAAACCCTTATGATGGAAGAAGAACGCCCTGTGGCCTGCTAGGCAAGTTAACTGAAATGGGATTATGGGCCGTAAATTGTTAAGTTTTGTTTTCCCTTAAGTCGTGCTACCAATGGAAACAGAATGGTTCTTGACTTAGACAGTGCTAGGAAGATACCCAGCTCCAAGCACTTACTTGGTGGGTGAACTTCAGCAAGTTACTGTGCTCTGAGTCCCAGTTTTCTCATCTGAAAAAAAAAAAAAATGGGAATAATCCCACCTACCTCAGAAGCCTATCAGGAGATAAAATGTAACCACATAGGTAACACGGCACCCCACAGGGTAATCACCCTGCACACAGAGCTCTCTTTTTTGTTCTCTTCGCTGCTCCCCAGATGGAAAGGGAGTGGACAAGAGGGAGAAAACTCAGGAGGATCAAGAGGAGGAGGGGATGGATGTAAAAATAAGGAGCAGGGAAATGGAAAATGAATGACATAGGTATGGGGCCCAAAGAATAAGAAAGGGAGAGGGGCACCTGGGTGGCTCAGGCCCATGAGCCAGTTCATGATGTCGAGGTTCGTGAGTTTGAGCCCCGAGTTGGACTCTGTGTTGGAGAGCCTGGAGCCTGTTTCGGATTCTGTGTGTCCCTCTCTCTCTGCTCTTCCCCTGGTCGCGCGTGCTCTGTCTCTCTCTCTCAAAAATGAATAAGCGTTAAAAATATTTTAAAAACTTAAAAAAATAAAAGGGAGAGACTGCCAGTGAAGAGCAAGTAGGACTCCCAGAGCCTTCCTTGGGTGATGTTAACCCCCAGAGGTTCCAGAAGAAGGCCTTGGGGAAGCTTCAGGCCTTCTCTGACCTAATGATGAAGGTCACATGGTGTCACTTCCACTGCATCCCATTGGTTTTAAACCAGGTCATGAGGAGAGCCCGGCTTCAAAGGAGGGACATTACATTCCTCCTGGAAGTCGGAGTGCAAAGTCACATTTTTGAAAACGTTTTTTTTTTGGGGGCGAGGGGGCACCTGGATGGCTCAGTTGGTCAAGTATCCAACCCTTGACTGCAGCTCAGGTCACGATCTCACAGTTCGTGGGATCAGGCCCTGCGTGCATCAGGCTCTGCACTGACAGCACGGAGCCTGCTTGGGATTTTCTCTCTCCCTCTCTCTTTGTCCCTCCGTGTCACACTCTCTCTCTCAAAATAAATAAATAAACTTAAAAAAAATAAATAAAAAGACATGTGGGATTGGGAGATCATTACAAAATATAATCCATAGCTGGGGACCTGGGACAAAAACCTCTGCTTATCTTCCCATGGTGTGGTACCTAAAACAACCTGTTACAACCTTAGGGTCAAAAGTGCCTTTGTCACCACTGAGAGAGTCTTTGCTCAGATCTGAAGTCGTTTGCTCCCTTAGTTCAATACTGGAATGCCTACCTCAGGCCATCCCAGTCAGAGGTTGGTAGACGACTCTGGCAGAGCCAGTAGGGTTGCAATTTGGAGCATCCATCTACAAAAGGCTCCACAATAATGCTTGGACCTAAAAAAAAAAAAAAAGTCTCTGGAAATATAATGATGTGGAGAAAATTTAATATATCAGAAGTCCTGTAAGGAAGCATGCCACATATCACTGAAACAAGTGACTCAAATAGATCTCAGAGGTGGGAAATGATACTCAGAAGGGGGCATGCTTAAGTAACAACAGAGCACCTTCCACGGAAGTGCCCTCTAGGGAGAGTGGCCCCAGCCAACTCGGAACTTTTGCTTTCCTGGGTAGATTGTGCGAGTCTGGGGCCAAAGCTGAATGGCTTATGAGTAGAAAAAAAGGTAGATGTTGCCATTAGAGGTCCTTCATTTCTGCCCATCCTTCATGTAAATTTCAGCCTCGCCTCTAGAAAAACAGTACACTGATAATTAAAGGGTGATATGCCACTGTCTTGGCCTTGGGCTCCAGATCCATTTCTCTGAGCATCAAACTCCCTGCCAAAGTAACCTTGGATCAAGATTGGATGATGGTCTCCATGCTGGAGCAATGGGTTTGAGGCTCAGAGCAGGTCAGACCTCCATGGGCTTCATTCTCTGGAGTTTACTTTGCATTCTGGAAACTTTCACCTGAATCTGGATCCATTTTTTTATAAGTAGGGACAATAATAATGCTTAGCTCCATATCGATGTTGTATGAATTAGAAAAGATAATGCACACTGGCAGTCGGTGAATACTGGAGATCATGTTACTCCTATTGGCATAGTGGCCGGGGCAGCATTTTCATCTCTTCCTAAATACTTGCACAGCTGCCTCCCCAGCCACAGTACAGTTTCAGAAAGGCATAGGGTCGATCCGTGTCACTGTCGCCATTACAAAACTTTCCCTGCTTACAAAGAGTTTGGCTAATAGTTCTCAAATTAAATAAAACACAAAAGATAATCTCCCATCTCTGAACACACAGTGCTCGATATTGCAGATCAGGGAGCTTGCATTCTCCTGGAGCCATTCTTTCTACCCTGGCAACAGAGGCATTTTCAAATAAATATAAATTCCAATAGAGGCAATGCCAAGACCCAATTGTGACAAAACTCCCAGCCAAGCCAGTGGAATTATTAGGAATTATCTCTCTCTTTTTTTTAAGTTTATTTATTTATTTATTTATTGAGAGAGAGAGAGAAAGAGAGAGAGAGAGAGAGAGAGAAGGCATGAATTGGGGAGGGGCACGGGGGGGGGGCGGGGGGAGAGAGAGAATCCCAAGCAGGCTCTGCACTGTCTGTGGAGATCCCAACTCGGGAATCGAACCTACCAACCATGGGATCAGGATCTGAGCCGAAGTCAGATTCTTAACCCGCTGAGTCACCCAAGTGCCTCAGGAATTATCTCTTAAGGAGAGAACTAAATGTTGACTGAATGTGAAAACTGTATAATGCTTGGGCTTCACTTATAAGCATGGCTTTCTTTAGGATTGGGATGAGCCACCTAATTTCAAATGCCTGAATATATTCAGGAGTCAAACCACACAGGCTTCTCTTAGGAAGAATGAGATGGGCCAAAGGGCTCCCCTGAAGGTGACCCAGAGGAGACACCTCCCCATCCCTGTGTCTCCTGCTTGTGCTCCCCTTTGCAGATGTAAACATGCCACAAAATGGGGCAAGGCAGCAGTGAACCAGCTTGGAAGCTGCTTCATTACTCCGCTAATAACAATACTAAATATTGTAGGCTTCCTTTATCAGAGCATCAGGCTACAGGTGCAATTTGCACAGACCCTGGTGTTTGGGAAGGGGATTTTCGAGCCTGCTCAAAGGTACCTCCCCTGCCACTTCCTCCATGGCATCGTGCAAAACTCTGGTTCAAACCCAAGGGTGCAGGGACAGAGGACGGAAGCAGTCAGGCCACTTCTCACAGGCCAAATCACAGAGGCTGAAAAACAAGCGCCTGCCTCTCTGGTGTTTCTGCCGCCAATTCCCCATTTGGCCACATGTGCACATTTAATTAATGTTCTGCTCGTCACCTCCTGCAAGTCATTAATAATGATGCTCTGTAGATACCGGCCCATCTCAGAGCCTGCCAGAAGCATGCCACGGGCCACTATCTCCCAGGCAGTCCACAGCCGCCCACCGGCCGCTCACGTGGCCTTCCAGCCAGGTTTCCATCCATGAGACAGAGCTCAGAACCAGCTCGGTTGAATTCATCTTTCAAGTGAGATTTCCGGATGCATCCATTTCATTTCCTTCACCCACTAATGTTGCGGAGGGTTTTTTTTTTAATTCTATTAAAAAATGCAATTAAATTTGTCTCATGGAATTTGCTCTTTAAAAATCCAGACAGCTGCTTGCTCATGGTGGCATTATGCTCTTGATTCTTACGCATTTTTTTCTTCATCTCCATTCCATTACTTTACTGAGGATTAAAGACAGGCTTACCAGATGGCAAATGCCAGGATCTCTTTCCACCCCCACCTCCCGTTCGTTCGGAAGACTAGTATCATATCAGCCATAATACATACCCCAGGTTCCTCTGTGCAGCTCTTGGAAGAGACAACAATGTTGCATTTTAATTCGTTAGCTAATGCCCAAATACAAGGAGAAAAGCTAAGTACTGCTCCCAGGAACTTCCTGGAAATGCTGCAACAAGTCTCCCCCCTCGTGCCTCAGTTTCTTCATCTCTTCCATCTCACTCGTTTCCTCCACCATTTCTCAGCCATAAAGCATTCGTTAGGCTGGGAAGCAAATGAGGTAATGTCTGTGGCAAGATGGCTTGTGCGTTTCCAAAGAAAGACACCATATAAAAAGCATTCTGATTGCTAACAGTCAGAGATGCTGAGGATTTGGCCTGCCTGGCTTCATAAACTATTTAACTGCCTGCTTCTTGCAAAAACTATTTTTATCAGTTAATTACACATTTTTCTTATTAAATAACAATGTCAAAGCATTTCTTGCTCATTTTCTTGTCATGATTAATTTAATCTGCCTTCCTTTATTAAAAGTCCGGTTTTCATTCTGTCGTCTTAGCCACCCTGACAGACTAGTAAAAGCCCCACAACCATTCAACGTCTCTGATTCACATTAACCCATTCAACTTCTGCTCTTTTTTCTTCCCCCCTGAGTCCCTGAAATCGTCTCTTTCCCTCACACGAATGTGTGCCTGGTGTCTAAGGAGGCACCAAACTCTAAAGAAAGGACGTTACCCCAGTGAATGGCTTCCTTTCTCTCTTTTCTTGGGCCTTCCACCGACAGGCAAATTCACAGAGGTAGACCAGATTTAAAGATGGCCCTGGGTCATATCCTGTCTGGGAAGAGACAAGAAACTCAGAGGGAGAGCCCTGTTTGTGTTTGATTTCAAAACAGGCACACATGTGATGCGCCCAGGATTTGGGGGAAGGAGTAAGAAGAGAAACACTGATGCCAATGGCATTCACCACACTATGAGACTCTTTCCTAATATTACTTACTATTATTATTAATTACCGTTAATGATTATTAAAATAACATTAATAATATTGTTCATGATTCTTAAAAGAATATTAATAACATTGTTATGATGATATGCTTAACCCTTGACATGGAACAGGACATAAGACATTATTTTTATGTGGTTCATGTTATTGCTTGCCCCGCAGAGAGAGATTAGAACTTTGAGAAAAGAGACTACAATTTTTGAGGCAAAGTAGTCAACCACGATAATTACAGAAATGGTAACAGAAAGAGTAATTTCATGGGATGATGATGATGATGATGATTTATCACTTGCGTAGTGGGCAGCCTCCCAAACGCCTCCTGATGTTCCCTTCTCTGTGTAATCTCCTCCCCTTGAGTGTGGGCTGGACTTATTATCGGTCCACTTGTAATGATTGGAATTCTCCATAAACCGTGAGATGTCACTTCCAAGACTGAGTTACACAAAGTCTTCTTTCTTAAATACTCTCCCTTGCCAGCCACCGTGGGGAAAGCTGCCCTACGACGAGGCACACGTGGCAAGGACCTGAGACACAGCCAGTGAAAAACTGAGGCCCTCAATCCTATGGTCCATGAGGAACAGAATCCTACCAATAACCACATAAGTGAGCTTGGAAATAGACCCTCTGCAGATAGACTTAAGCTCCAGCAGACAGCTTGATTGCAACCACATGAGAGATTTTGAGACAGAAGCACTCAGCCAGTCCACACCCACACTTCCATATCCCACAGAAACTATGCATAGTAGATGTTTGGCATTTTTAAGCCACGACATTTTGGGGCAATTTGTCACTCAACGCGGTTGGTAACTAATACATGACTTTTCCTACAGAAAGTTAACCCAGAAGTAACACTACACACTACAGAAATGGGGGGGGGGGGATACTGTTTCCCTATGTTGCCCATGAAATTATTAATCAGCCCAAACCCTTTTTCTTGCTGGATGTGGTCTTAAAACCTTCTGAACACAACTCTCCAAGCAACCATCCCCAATTAGTTGGTCTGGCACATGAGAGAACATCTATTTGCAGACTCCTGAAATGTTTAAAGGGAAGACTTGGAATTAGAAGACACGATTTCTACCTACAAGAAGAGACATTGGGTGAATCACTTATACTCTCCAAGCTTCATTTTGCTCTTCAGTAAAATGGAGATGATCTGTCTGGGTGCTTTGAGGTACAAGGAACACAATACTCAACTAAAATAGCCTAACGAAGATTCCTCTTCTTTCCAGTTGGTCACCTTCAGCATATTGGCATCTCCCCTTATGGCCACAAGATGGTTGTAGCCACTCCAAGCCTCACATCCTCCCAAATAATACCCCTTGTCATGAAAAGGAAGCATTCTTGTCTCCTGGTCTATATGTGAGAAACAATTTCTCCCCAAAAATCCCCAGAATTCCCCACACATCATTTGGTCACACCTAGCTTACATCCCTATCCCTGAGTAATCACTGGCTGAAGGGATCCAGGTAACCATGATCAGCTTAGACCACCCCCATTTCACCCGTGAGCCTTGAAGGCGCCTACCTGCCCCCGAAGCAGATGGGCATCCAGAGAAGAAAAGCAGAAGCAAAATTTGAGCTACTGTGCACATAAAATGAAGATGGGGAAGTTAATGCTGGGTAAATGCGTTGATCCGCATAGGACAGGTTTTGCTGGAGTAGAACATATATGATGGCTTAACCCAACAAAATCTTATTTCTTGCTCACACTACATGCCCGGTACGAGTCAATCAGGGCGAAGCTGACAGAGGTTCCAGCTCATCAGCACAAGACCTCGAGAATGGCTGCAGCAGCACAGAGAAGCTGGAGTGCACTTTCCTACTCTGTCACTTTTACTCACATTTCTTTGGCCAGAACAAGTCACTGACCCCACTTAACTACATGAGGGCTGTGAAGTCCAGTCCTTCTTGTACTGGAAGGAGGAAGAATGGAACAAGAATGGTTTTGACCCCAACTGACAAACACACTGTCTGCAATAACGCCTCATCTCCTCATAAGGTTTTAGGAGGCCCAAATAAGACAACGTATTTATTCATTTCTCAAACATTCGTTAAACACGTAGGATCTACCAAGCCCTGAGCGGGGAGAGCTCAATAAAACATAATCACCACCCTCCTCACAGATATAACCTTTGAGAAGGTAATCAAACATCTGAATCTGAATGCCAGTCAAAATTTATTTGCCCTTTTCTTCCCCTTCCCGGTCTTCTGTGCTCACCTCACATATCTTGTGTTCCTGTCACTGGTTTTAATTTTGCCTTCCTATTGTTGGTTTCCAAGTCTCTGCGATGCCCTCAAGAAGAGTCATGGCCAGAAAGGATGAGAGGACTAATCTGGAGTGGCACAGTGTCCAGGGAGGTGCAGTGATAGTTATCAAGACACCTCTGTAGGAAACTCGAAGCTGTCACCTTTTCTTTGATCCCCTTCAGCTCACAGTGCTGGAAGGACCAGTGGTTACCTTGTTTCTTTCCAAATCCCTTTACATGTGGCTCTGGGGCCTCATGAGAGAGAAGATACTCTTGCCTGAGCCAATTCTAACCTCCCACTTCCTTTAGCCAAAATTATGATTGCTGGTTTCACCCCTGTCGTGAACGTCAGCTTCTTCAGGAAGGCACCACAGCATTGTTAGAGTTGGCCAGTCTGCAGTTACAGAGAGACCCCAAAATTTCAGTGGCTTCAAACAAACTGCTTGCTAGGATTGCCTATTCAGTTCAGATCTCTATAGAGGGTCTTTACCTGGTCTTCAGAGACCCAAGCTGACAGGGTTTTTGCATTTTCAGCCATGGTTTCTAGGCTTGCCCTGGGCATTGACAGCCTCACAAACCAGAGAGGAAAAATCTTGGAAAGGACACAAGAGACATTTTCAGTGGGCTGGGTTTGAAAACAGCATCCTTCACTTCTGCCCATATACCATGGGAGAGAACTCAATCACATGACCACACCGAACTGCAGGGGAGGCCCGGAAATGTAATTTAGTTGTGTCCCCAGGAAGAAAGGAGAACAGATTTTGGTGGACAGCTAGCAATCTCTCCCACACTCACCCACACAACTTCTTATTTTTTGACTCTGGAAAAGATGAGTTCATGGAGTATTTCTATACAGCATTATATTCTTTGGCCTGCCGAGGCAATGATCTTTCTGGGAGAGGATTCACAAACCTCACGGTGCAATTAGTAGGCAGAGACCCGACTCACTGCCCATTTTGTCTATGGTATCCCTCCATCTCAATTCTCGATCAGGTTCTCCAATCCTAAACAGATAATCTTGAGGATAGGGAGTGATCTAGACATTTCCATCTTAGGTCCAAGCCAGCTGAGGCCCCCCACAAAAGAATCCTCCTTTTCTAAGCAGTAATAAAGGGAGCAAGGCTTATGCGAAACACATCTCACCAGCCATAAGACTTGGGCAGAGGTACTTCTTTAAGCACCTGTCATTTGCTGTTTCACTGAACAAATATTTATTGAACAGCCAGTGTGTATCAGGCACTGTGTAAGGCACCAGCAATATCTACACTGATGAGCCAGGCTGACATGATCTGCTGGACTTTAGAGTCCAGACCAAAATAAGAAAGTACACAGAAATATAAATACGTATCATCATAAGTAATTATAAAAGAAAAATGGAGCAAAAGCAGAGAATAACAGCAGAGGCGGGAGGGGTGACAGGTAAGTTAAGACCTGGAGGTTGAGGTTCTGGCCAGGCAAAGAGAGAGGAGGAGGAGGCAAGCACTCCAAGGGCAGGGCACCGCATGTGCAAAGGCTGTGGAAGACAAAAGAGCTTGGCAAGACTGAGGAACAGAAAAGCATCTGGTGTGACTGAAAATGATGAAGGAAGAATCGGTGGGAGATGAGACTGGGGTAGTGGGTGGGCCCCCATGATAAAGAGTGTTCTAGGGTTCTAGTGATGCACGCTTTGAATTTGAATCTGAATAAAATAAGAAGCCACCTGGGGCCTTAAGTAGTAGAGGGGCATGATTCTGCACTGCCTTGGCCTGCTGGGATTGCCATCACAAAGTACCACAGACTGTGTGGCCCAAACAACAAAGACGTACGGTCTCACAGTTCCGGAGGCTGGAAGTCTAATATGGAGGTATCAGCAGGGCCCGTTCCTTCTGAGAACTGTGAGAGAAAATCTGTTCAAGGCCTCCCTGCTAGCTTCTGGTGGTTCGCAGGCAATCTTTGGCATTCCTTAGAGGCGGCGCTCTCCCCGTGTCTTCACATCATCTGCGTTCCGTGTGTGTCTCTTTGTCTCCACACAGCATTCTTTCTAGAAGGAAGGACTCCAGTTGTATACAATAGGCATCCACCTTACTCCCCCTGTGAATGACCTCATCTTAACCATGTCTGCAATTAGTCTATTTCCAAGTTAGGTCACATTCTGAAGTACTGGGTTAAAACTTCGGCATATGAATGGGGAGGGGGGCAGAATTCAACCTATAACATGACCTTTCAAGATTACGCTCTGCTCATTATGAATGGGGAGAAGGTGGAGTTGGGGTAGAGATAGAGAAGCAAGCTGGGAGGCTGGTGTCACTGTTGCCAAGGGAAGAGGTGATGTTTGCTTGCTCCAGATGTCCAAGGAGATTTACAATGTATTTTGTTGATAAAACTAGCATGACAGCTGATAGATTGTATTTCATTGGCGAAGAAAAGGGGTGAATCAAGGATGACTCTTTTTTTTCTTTTTTTTTTTTTAAGGATGACTCTTAAGTTTCCCACTTGAGCAAGAAGGAAGATGGGGATACAATTTGTGGGATGAGGAGGAACTGAGGGACAGACGACTTTTGGGGTCGAGTCTCATGGTTTCATTTTGGATGTGTTAAGTTGAGATATGTATGAACCATCCGAGCAGACAGAACACATAGGCAGTTGTATATCAGAATCAAAGGAGAAATCTGGGTGAGAGATATAAATGTGGAGTCATCAGCATATAGAGTATTTAAAATCACTCAAAAAGGAGGAGGGGGGAGTGCTCCTCTCCCAGTACATCTTGTCCCCCAGCAACCCCAGCACTACCAACATCTTTTATCTCGGTGCTTCTGTGGAGGGTCCCAGGCCTACCAGGGGATTTTGAACAAGAGACTAGAGGCTCTGTTGCTTCTTCTTGAGCATGGCAGAGGGTAGAGAATCCTGTCTAACATGCCAACCCCTGATGTTCCACCTCAGTCTCTACACACATTCTATGGATCCTTGGTTTCTGGAGAAGATGAACGCTGTGCTCCCAGTTCGCTCAGGTTTAAGCCAAGAGCCCACCGTCTACACCAGAGGACACCCACATGGCCCAATGTATGTGTCCACCACCTAAATCATAGGAACATTGGTGGACAGGCATACACACACCCCGTCCCTTCCACCGAAATGACCTGAACTTTGTGAGGTTCACATGTCCCTAGAGATGATCTCATTTGCCTGCTTCAAAAGCGCTTTGGTCTGCACAGCCTGTAGCAGCAAATTTACACTTCAAAAAGCAGACAGCTTTTTCCACATCTTATTCACTTAATGGGTGAGAATGTAAAATTAGTTCCGTTGCTGATGAGGACCTTGAGCCAAATGAAAAGTGTTCATTTGTCAGCACAGACTTACAGCCTGAGACATGATTATATAGCTAATCCAATAATGGGTTTTGATGCCGAGCATTTATTTATATACAGTATGTCTTGTTATCTGTTGATAATCAGGACCTACAATTTACTCTTTCTTGTGCGTGTAGTGTAAAATAGCAACATCTTCCAGACATATTGCATTTAAGTACCAACATGCGAAGACATACAAAAAGCGCCATCATCAGCAAAATATTTTATTTGCTTTCTTTTAAAAGAGAAAAAAAAAAAAAGAGAACCAGTACTTGAATTCAGACTTTTATATTTTTACACATAAGTAGTAAATAAAGAATGAGGTCTCTCTCAGGACTATCTAAGGGTAAAAAATAAATAAATAAATAAAAATCCCTGGAAACAAGATTTCTTTTATCATCTAGAACCACCCTAATCAAGTGACGTCTCCTTCTCATTCCCTAAAAATGCTATCTACAGGTCAAATCCTACACATATTTTTACATGTCATGACACAAACCAAAAAGATGCATAGAGAAAAGCTTCGCTATTTGCCACCACCTGACTCTCTGGGTACCTGGGTCTTGCAAACACTCAGCCGGTTGCAACGATGCACATTACCAGCATGTGAGCACGGCAACTGTAATAATTATCACAAGCAAAACCTTTTCTTAAAAATTAGTAACTTAAAATTAAATATGAAACCACCACATTTCTATAAACTCCTTCAGAGACAGCACACTGCGACGTTATATTGCTTCTTACCCTGTGGATGAGCGTAAATGTCTATCACTAAAATATAGGGACACTTTCGGCCTAATATAAACATAAAATGCATAAAATCCACCATTTAAAACAAGGAGGCATTTTTATAGTATCGTAGAGTATGATGCATTGTAACATATTCTGGCTATAATAAAGCCTATGGGAAAGAAAAGGCACATCAGGATTAAGTATTCTGTTAATTGCAAACGTGTAGCACACCTGCAAAATCTGTGAGAGCCCCTACACTACGTGGAGAAAGTCAGTGTGAGTTCCTTCTCATGCTACCATCTCTTGGATGGGCCTAGAGAAATCCAGAACCAATGCAGGGAGGCATCTGAGAACTGTGGTCTCCAGTTGCCACTTTGCCCCACTTAGCGGTCTCTGACCCGCATGAAGCTGAGAAGACCGGTCAGTCGGTGATATATGAGCAGAACGGGGGCAAGTGCATTTTTTTAAGCTGAAATTTATTCTGCAATAAATACTTCAATGTTGGTGAGACATGATGTTTTATTGGATTACACTCGTTTGCTGAAGAAATCACATTGGGAATAGCAAAGCTTGCGGTTTTGTGGGTAATGCGTTTGTAATGTGAGGGCTTTACACTGGAAGAGTGTTGGAGAAGGATAACAAGGCAAATTAGGAAGTGGCTAACTGCATGCAAATCTACAGTATGGTAACACTGTAACCCCCCCTCCCCAAGTCCGAGGGGGGTTTTGTGGTGGTTGGTTCACCTAGGCTGGATAATTCATTAGATTCTGACTCCGGGAAGGAATAAATGAATACAGCATACATTACATTCTTACTTTCGTCTCAGAAACAAATCTTTCTTGTACCAGCCAGTGTAATCTTCAGAGTTTTCCTCATATAAAACACCTCAAGAAAAATGCACCTCAGTAAGATTTACACTTTATTACTCTAATGATTCTACAAACACTACCACAATGTGATGAAAGACAGAGCAGTCCCGGACTGATTGAGAGCTAATAAAAATCAGTACTGAAAACTGAAAAGAGCACCCTTATCATCTTTCTTTCATTTAGAGCTGATTACTAGGGGATTATAATGCAATCACAGCTATGTGTGAGAGGTAGCTATGGGAACCAGTTTTAACTGTTTATCTAGCCAAAGATCTTAATTTAAGTTTGAACACTCTGATTCATTTATATGTAAGACACCAAGGAGACAAAATGCAGAAGAAACAGATGCGCACTTGTTCTTTCCATTTAACTTCATAAGCTACCAGCCAATTTGTCTTTCAGGGACAAAATTAATTTCTGATGACAATGTGAGCAAGTAATAAACTAGAAGTTCCTGTCCTGGGAAACTTGTTAATGCCGTGTAATGTTCTGGAGTTATTTAGGAGGGGAAAAAAGAGATTTGCTCCTGGAGTTACGGGGACGTCTGTAACAAACTTGCCTCTGTCCCAGCTCTTAGTCACTCCTCAGAGCTTTATGACACCTTTTCTAGAGGCCGAATTGGGAAAGTTCAAAAGAAACCATGTGGCTTACCATTTCTTTCCTATGGAGTATTTTTAAGCTGCTCATTTTCCTTCATATTCTCTCCGTGATTCAGATTTGCTCATAGCACAAACCTCCAGCTCGTTGCTTCGCAGCCCTGGCGTAGGGGCAAGGCAACTGGCAAGGAGGTGAAAATGAATCACGGGACCTCCTTCGTGGAGCCCACGTTGCTAACAGAACACAGCCCCTTGCGTAGAAGAACACTCCGTGAGCAGCTCCATGCCATGGCAAACATCTCACGGAGGAACCCGGATGCGTGCAAGGGAATCCCAGCGATGGGGTTAAATGTGCCAATCCACTGCCATCGAGAAAGAAGGGTGCCAGCATGTCTGACAAAACGCATGCACGTATACCCTCAGATGGGAAATAGGATTGGCCGGTGGTCTGGGAAGCTATCTATGCCCTCGTGTCGCTGCTAACAACAATGATAATAAGAATAATAAAAGGTAGCATTTATTAAACACTGCACACACCAGAGAATAAGGTGGACCCTCTACCTACATTAGCTCATTCAATCAGCACAACCACCCTTGTGGTCATTTTTAGGGCCACTTTATAGGCGAGAAAACTGAGTCACAGAAAAATTAACTGGTCCGATCGCCAGCGGGTGGAAGAGTCAACACTGGAACTCGGTGTGTCAAATTCCAAAACTTCTATTTTCCAGCATTCTCCTAGGGCAAACCTCAGCAGTCTTATTCATCTTAGCCAGTATTATTTTCCCATCTCATTATGTATCCGGTTTTCTTAGGATCTCTGGACTATGTTCGTCCCTTAATCCGTAGCTTCTGTGCTCTGTCTCCCCACGACTTCCCCAGCCTGTATTTTTCTGCTCTCCGGGGGAACTCCCTACGGCATAATGGCTGTCCATTAGTGTGTTTTCAAAACCTCGCTCTCTCCCGTCCTCTGACAGTTTTCATATGCTCCACATGAAGGATCCTTTTCCAGAAATACTTTTGAAGAAAGTCTAAAGTAAGCTGAAAAGTATTACATTTTTCATCTCAACGGGGAAATGGATTTAAGAAAAGGAGAGAAGAGCCTGCAGGTTGTTCAGATTTTAAAAAGAATTCAACACACTGCTGCATTGGCACTGGGAACACATCTATCACAGAAACCAAGAGAGCATCTGCATTTACACGCCGAAACGGTTCCCTGCGTCCTTGATCACGATAATGACTTCAAGTTCTGCTGAGCCTTTCATCCAGAGGGACGCCGTGGCCCCTGCAGAAGCCGGCCCAGCCAGTGGCTCCCTCCACCACCAAGGCTCTGCCTCCTCCAAGGTGAAGGGGGAACAGCTCCGTTGGGGGAAAATTGAAAAGGACAAGCGAGCGCTGTAAATTCTATTTCCAAAGGCAACTAAAATAACAGTCCGACTGTCCGTATTTAATTGCCCCATCTGGAACTCGGCATAACAATGCAGTCCCGAAGAAACCTTCTACCAGGCATCAATAGCAACACATAAAAGAGGGGGAATGCTTTCAGGGCCTAGAGAAAGCCTTGCCCGATGAGCACCAGGACGGTTTACTAATTGCCCTATTTCCGGTTTTTGAAACCACGTCAGGCAACTGGGGGACATTCCTCAGGACACTTCTCGCACGCTCCCTCTTGCCCTCAGGAGTCAGTACCATGTGTGATGAGAATGAGTAAGAAAGACAGAAATGGGCTAGTTTGTGGCGTGGGGGAGAATGAGATTTAGCACGGAGCTGCTTCCTTTACCAAGTACAAGCAATCGTGTCACATACGACAGGGGTTGCAGGCTGTGCTCAGTGGGTTCTAGAATCCAGGGTCCGACTCACTCTCGGCACGCCACACGAGTGGAGTTGCCTTTCCAGCCATGCAATGAATTGGTCCTAAGCTGGTCATTTATTTATGTGTTCCCTACATGTGCTGGCGCCTCTGCCTGGAAGCCTTCTCTCACCGTCCCCTCCTCACTCCTTTTCCATTGCCAATATTCAGCTCACGTGTCCTCCTCTCCAGGCAGCCTTCCTTGAAATCCCTGAAGTTGGGCTAACTGTCTCCCTTCTGTTCTTCCACAGCACCTTATACAAATCTTGTTCTGTAATAAATAGGCATCACTTATCGAATGCTTACTATATGCCGATCACTGTGCCAGGTACTTTACACATAAATATCTCTTCATCCTTACAATCATCCACAGCAGTATTATCTTCATTTTATAGGTCAGAAAACCAAGGGTCAATGAGTTTAAAGTCTGACAACTGGCAAAGGGCAGAGCTGGGATTTGCTTCCTGTCCCCTGCCCATGCTCATCCCCCGTGGTCTCAGCACTCAGTATCCATTTCAGTGTCCCCAGCACCAGCACATTGCCAGAATTTAGAGACACACACTTGTTGCGTGGGGAGGAAGCGTATGGAGATCTCACTGACCTGGGGGGGGGGGGGGCGGGTAACCAGAGTAAACGGGTTGACTCTTCTGATTTGTCTGCATGACAATAGAACTGTTTGGGGTTTTTTTTTTGTTTTTTTGTTTTTGTTTTTGTTTTCGTTTTAGAAAAAAAAAAGCAGGTAGAAGCAGCTAAGCAGGGTCCTTGGTGTCAAGCCGACAGAGAATGTGTTGTCTTCCTGAATTCAGGTGTTCTTTTCACTGAATTCAGTCAAACCAGTTCTGCGTATTGACACAGAAGGTGTAACACACAACAAACCAGTCTGCCATCGCTGCATAATCGCTTCTGTCACCCACCTCTGTCCCTCTCCATCAAGGCTGCTGTGCCACCTTGGCAGCAGCTGCATCTTTCCCCAGGGAGTGAGCGTGGCTGAACACTCTGGGTGCAAGGGCTGTGGCAGGAGAGCCCATTCTCCTCCGGATAACAAGAGTTCGTTCTGTCCCACAGGCAGGACGCTCTGCTCATCCTTCTTCCTTCTCCGCATCCAGGAATTCAAGCCCAGCCATTTTGTCTTCATAAACGGTCTCCCCGCACCCTCCCTCAGTGTCCCTGCTGCTGCCCTAAGCCAGGCCTTGATGGGGTCTCCTCTGGCCTTCTGGCTCCAATTGGTCTGGGTCTTTCTGCATGCCCCCACCAAAGTATTCCTCCACCTATCACCCCTCTCTATGCTCAGAAACTGTTTGCGGCTCCCCATTGCTTTCAGAATAAAGTCTAAAGTCAATAGACAGTCAAAGCTTCACCAAGTGGTTTTAACCTACTGTTCCAAACTTGTCTTCCACTATTCCCTGACTCAACCCCGTGAACCAGTCAGCTGTCTCCTCACTGGTGCCCTGCACTGGGCCTTATGTCCATCCACCCACACCCTGCCTTTACTTCAAGGCCCAGTCCCAGTGCTTCCTGCTGTCTGCAATCTCCAGTGACCTTGCTCAGAATCTCATGCACTTCCTGTCTGTTTCACAGTCGCTGATTTGGTACATCTTACTGTGGCCATAGATGTTGGTTTAACTCCGTGCATATTTATGTCCCACATTCCTGGTGAAATTATAGGCTCCTTGAGGGAGAGACCATCTTTCTCTTCTACCACTGCTCCATGAGAACTGAGGCAGTCGGTGTCTTAGTGACTCTGTACCAACACCATTTAGCAATTTTTCCTGTCTCTGTACTCTACCCCAAGCATACCAGAATCCCTGTAATTCCCCAAATGAGCCATTTCCCCTCGTATTTACAGGTTCTCACACAAGATGCTCCTTTTGCCTGGGCCTTTTCACCGCCCATGCTATCCCTTCCTCCAGCTCCAGTTTTCCTGGAAAGGTACATGACCTCAGCTCCAACGTCTCTGCTTCGAGAACGTCATCCCTCATCCTGTAACACCAGGTGAGCGTTGGTTCACCCAGCAGCTGTGTTAGGTCCAATCAGGTTGTCATGCTGTGTGCTACTTAGGACTCTTCTTACATGTAATGGAAAAACAACTCAAACTGGGGGGAAAGAGGGAATTTGTTATCATAGGTAACTGCAATGGATGGGGCAGAGCTAGATTCAAAGTACATGATCGATTTACATTTCTCTTGGTCTCTCCTGAATCTTTTTCTCTTCTTCTCTAACCACTGGCTCAGCTTCACCCTGTGTGGGCCTCATCTTCTATGAGCAGAAAGTAGGGGGGTGCGAGTAGGGTTGGGGGAGAGCCTGACTGCGGAGGGTACTGGGTTTACATCATCCCGATGACCTCAGAGGAAGCAGAGCTGCTTTCTCCTGGCAGCCACATATTAGACCCCAGGGAATTACTCCTGTTGGCCTGGCTTGGGTTTACATGTTTATTCCTGGGATAATCACCATGGCCACAGGCACATATCACCTGCCCCTCAACTTCCCATGGTTTTGTGGGGGTGGAGAACTACTCTGATGGGTGCTGTCTCCAGACCACTTGAAATTGGAAAAGAGAACTTCCCCATGGGAAAGAGAAGAGTGTTGCCAGGAAAAAAGAAAGGGAGAGATGCTGGACAGATAAAAACAATATATGTTCACTACGTGGCATCTGTCTGTCTCCTCTATCTACTGAAAGCTACCTTAGGATATTATTGTACCTTAGCCACTATCTGTCTTTAGTATATGGCAGGCACGAGTAGAAATTCAATAGTATTTAGATAAATGTATGAATGAATGCATGTTCTGAGTGCCAAATACCTTGAGTTCTGGACAAGGAAACACAGTGTCATGTTCAAAGAGTTTACGTTTGCATATGGTGGCCATTGGCTGCTGCTTTGCTTTCCGAGCCAGTGCGATAGTGGCTACAAAGGGGTTCTTGAAGGATCTATGTGGGCTGCTCAACAGATTCATAAAGTGTTCCAAAGAAGGCCCAAAACTTAGCTTAGGCGTATCTGGCAGGATATGAACCGAAGGTCAGTCACCTACCCTCTTAGGCCTGACTTCATTCACTACTGTGATCATAAAAACACCCAGAGCAGCGTGTTATCAAGGAAGAGGACAACAGGGGAGAAGCTTCAGGAAAATCAACAAGACGATTTCTTCGGTTCTCATCAGATAGGAGTAAAGAGAGCTAGTGAGTTGCTTTATTTGTTAGTATATTCACATTTGACCATCCTGTTAGTATATTCACACAATGTAAGACTAATTCCATTCAGCAATTATAGTATAAGTGTCATATACCCCTGCTAGATGGCAAACTCTTCAAGGAGAAGAACGTTGTCTTTATCTCCATGTAATCCCCACAGTGATTGGCACAAAAAAAAGACTCACAAAGAGGAGGCTGGAAGTAAAGTACCCATCTGGGGTTTTCACAAACATAATTTTACAGACCTAGCTGCAATGAGATCATGACTTTCAGAGACAGAGTCACTATCTTGATGGATTCATTGCTTCCAGAAGAACTTCATTTATAATGTGGAAGTTCTTTTTATCTCTTTATAGGTTCTATAATTAAGGTAAACAAAAATGCTTTTATAATCTATTTTAAAATGTAGGTCTTACCCATTTTTCTGTCACCTGCCAAAAGCCTGCAGTCTTTTCTAATATATTAGATACCATAATACAGCAAATGTGGTGATCACATCCGATGGTGCATTAATTAAATAATGTTGGCCAAACACACACACACACACACACACACACACACACACACATCTTGGAAAAATAAATTCCTTTAAAATTCCTATTGGGTAGGATAAAAGAAAGTCATACTCTTAATCTTAGGATGCTTATAAGGAATTTTGGGATAAACTTTAAATTCTTAAATTCATTAAAAATTTTGGTTTATCACTAAGTAAAGCTTGCTGTTAAATAATTGCTGATATTGTCATCTCTTTTACTTCTCAAAATCTCTGTTAATATTATAACCTAAAATGGTAACTTTTTTAAAAAAAGATTTTATTTTTAAGTAATCTCTACACCTGACAGTGGCCTTGAACTCACCATCCTGAGATCAAAAGTCACATGCTCCACCAACTGAGCCAGTCAGACATCCCTAAAATGGCAACTTTTTTTTTTCTATTAATACGATTGATAGAATTAATTGTTAGCTATCTTTCTGTCTGGTCTTCACATTATTCTCTCCCCATGCTTCACAACTATAATTCATAAACACATCTTAAGCACATTGTAGCCTCCTCAACCACAACCTTAATCATGTACTCCTCATCAAAATCCTCTGGCTGAGCAAAACCTAAATACCTTAGCTGACATTCCAGAACTTTCACAAGGTTCCGTCCCCCTTGCTAACAAACCTTGTCCCTCCTTGCTACATTCTGTGCTTACCTCGCTGACCCACCCACCAAACACGGCACACTGCAGCCTCCCTCTTCTTGGCCACAACATTCTCTCAGTCTCACTTCTCCACCAGCCTAACTCCTATTCTTTCTTCAAAAGTCAGAGCACTGTAGTCCCCTCATCCGTGGGGGGATACATTCCAGGACTTCCGGTGGATGCCTGAAACCACGGTACCAAACCCTGAATATACCATGGTCCCGCCCCCCCATACATACATACCTACGGTGAAGTTTCATTTATAAATTCGGCACGGTAAGAGATTAACAACAATAACTAATTATGAAATAGGATGGTTTTAACAATATACTGTAATAAACGGGACTATGGTCTCTTTCAAAGTATCTTACTCTACTCACTCTTCTTGTGATGACGTGAGCTAGTTAAATGCCCGCCTGATGAGATGAAGCGAGGTGACAGACGTAGGCTTTGGGACGGAGCGTAGGTTACTATTGACCTTCTGACATCAGGTGGGGAGTGAGGATCATCTTCTTCTGGACAGGGGCTGACCACAGGTAACTGAAACCAGGGAAAGCGAGACCGCAGTTAAAGGGAAGACCACTGTATGTTTTACAGGCTTTAGCTGCCTCCATGAGCCTCCAGGACTACAGAGAGCTCCTGACTTATGAAACCATGATCCTGAAGGCTGGCCTCAGACGTGGCACTTAGGTACTGACATGTGACCTACTCTCTCTTGCCTCTAACTTTTTCTGCACATATTTTCAACTCCGCTGGGTAATGACTATATTGAGGGAAGGAATCTTATATTTGTTTGCATTCCCTCCACCACTGAGCCCAAAACTGTGGCGGCTTTTCAACATATATTTAACTTTTTGTCAATTTCTGATGCTCTCCTCACATGTCCAAAGAGCATTAGGAATAACAGTCCTCTACTTTAAACCACTTAACTATTCCCCCTGTAATTCAGGACAGGTTTGAGCTCTGAAGACAGTGGGGTTCTAGTTAAGAACCAGAGTGGAGTTTTAGTTAAGAAAGTTCTCTTCTGAGAATTGATTCCTTCACAGAGTGTTGGGTTCTGGGTTTACTTAGAGAAGGAGAGGACAGAATAGAAAAGGCAGTAGTCTTCTAAATGGATCTTTCAGTGTCACTTCATTGTTTACTTTGAGGTGGTCTTATACCCAGGAGAACAGATACATCCATATTCAGATTCAAATTCAAAAAGCATAGAGCTTTTGAACAGGGAGCTCTGGTTCATGAGGGTGTCCTGAGCACCGGTATCTGCTTCCCCTTCCTCCAAAGGTCCTAGGGAAGTTCTAGAAAAGAGATGTTTTAAAATAACGAAACCAAACCTATTCAGGAAAAGTGGAATTGCCATGTCAACAGGCTAGAAATGGAGGAATTCATGGAAGACAGCACATGGGACTGGGGTGACAGAGAAATGAAAAGTGAAGAAAACAGCAAGGAAATCCTGGACAAGTTCCAAGTTCAGAGGCAACACATGCAGAGCTGGAGGGGGGGAGAGGGAGGTGGCGGGTGGGGAGTGAGAAATCATAAGAGCAATTAATTAAAAGAACTACATTTGGAACAGCTGAACCAATGAGGCAAAGCACTCCCCACACCCTATGCTTGCAGATCAGCTAACAATTAATAGCTTTTGCGTTCTGGGTGAAGCCTAGAGAATTATTCCCTGGAGAAGGAGCAGGGCCCTTTACTGGGGCTGGGCATTGAGGTAGAAGCAGGGCAGAGCCAGAGACAATTCTGGACTTCTGTAACAGCTGCCAGGGAGAAAACAAAAGCAAAGCCGCTCTGCCTTCAGCAGGATAACCAGTCATCCTGGGTTTCCCAGTACGTTCCAGTTTACGCTACAATCCCCACACAGTCATTAATAAGCAATTTTCCTTTTATGCTCAGGAAGTCTCAGGTTTTTTGTCGTTGGTGGTTTTTTGTTTGTTTGCTTGTCACAGGGAAAATTTGGTTCTATTTACAAGGTGAGAGAGTGAAGGCAGACTGAGAAACAACGTGTGGACCCACCAAAGAGAGCAGGAGGCATGGATGGCAAAGCCCAGAGGAGGTGACGAGGGAAAAGACCCAGATTTGAGGGAGAGAGTGGCCACAGGCGGAGACAAGGGGAAGAAGCCTAGAGCCTAGGACAACTAGTCTGAGATCTTCTGCAGACCCCAGCTGGAAGTGAAGCCTGGCCCAGAAGGCTCCAGCTATTTTAAAACATAGGTTTTATTCTCTGCTTCAGATTCTGTGTCTCCCTCTCTCTCTGCCCACCCCCACTCATGCTCTCCCTCTCTCTCTCAAAAATAAATAAACATTAAAAAAAATATTTTTAACATAGGTTTTATTCTTATTCAGGTGTGATGGGATCAACAAATCAGGAGATGGCTGGATGCAAGGAACTTTGCCTCTCTTGCTCCCAGTCCCCAAATAGCCAGAGATTCCAGGTTCCAGAAGTTCTGCAGCATCATATCCTTGTTCCGGCCCCTCAGAGCCGGGTTCAGCTGCTGCTCCTCTTCCTGGGTGAAGTCCATAGCCACATCTGTGAGTGTCACCAATTCCGGGGCCTCGTCACCCAATGGCTGGGCAGCCCATGGTGGCTAGGGACAGGTAGCCAAGTGTACCAAATGTCTCCATTATTACTCCATTGAATGATAAATTATGTAGTCATCTTATCCATGAGCGAAATATACACTGAAGCCATGTTTCTCAAACCAGAACCCAGGCACCAGCATGAAGACAGTCCTCCCCAGACTGGTCTGGCTGTGCAAATCACCATCTGTGCAGAGGGCTCTGATGTCATTTGGGCAACACAAGACATGGATGCCATGATTAAAAACACAAATGCAAATGGAGGTTCTGATCCTGCTTGCCAAACTAGATATTCCAGAATCGACAACTGATATTTTAAAAGATTATCGTTAAAATGAAAACCAAATTTGAAAATTGTCTTAAAGGACTCATGAACTCCTAAGAATATATATGGAGACACATTCTTTTTTTTAATGTTTATTTAAATTTTAGTTACTTAACATCCAGTACAATATTGGTTTCAGGGGTAGAATTCAGGGATTCATCAGTTACGCACAACACCCAGTGCTCATCATAACAAGTGCCCTCCTTAGTACCCATCACCCATTTAGTCCATCCCCGCCCATTCACTTCCCTCTATCAACCCTCAGTTTATTCTCTATCATTAAGAGTCTTCTGTGGTTTGTTTCCCTCTCTCTTCTTTTTTTACCCTCTTCCCATATATTCATTTGTTCTGTTTCTTAAATTCCACATATGAGTGAAATCACATGGTATTTGTCTTTCTCTGATTGACTTATTTCACTTAGCGTAATACATTCTAGCTCCATCCATGTCTTTGCAAATGGCAAGACTTCTTTCTTTTTTTGATGGCTGAGTAATATTCCATTGTATATATATACATCTTCTTTATCTATTTATCAGTCGACGGACATTTGAGCTCTCTCCATAGTTTGGCTATTGTTAATTATGCTGCTATAAATATCAAGGTGCATGTACCCTTTTGAATCTGTGTTTTTGTATCCTTTGGGTAAATACCCAGTAGGGTAATTACTGGATCCTAAGGTAGTTCTATTTTTATTTTTTGAGGAAACTTTATACTGTTATATGGAGATACATTCTAAGGATTATTAAATATTTAAGGAAACTACAAAAAAAAAAGAGAGGGAACAATTTGCCTCACAGAGAACAGTGATTATTCAGAAAATAAAAGATGACTTTATATAAATATTCAACTACTTTCAGAAAAAATTCAAGAGAATAATGTTTCCAATAACCAAAACAACGTGCTGTTTTTCTTAAAATGCTCAGAGAACAAAATAAGAGTTCTTGAAATAGAAATACATAATGTCTGTATCAGCAATCCACTGGGTAATCTGCCTAATTGAATGTGTTATAGATGACAAATGGAGATCTAGAAAACTCCACGAAATCTCTCAAAATAAGACAAGATGTCAAATATGAGCAGAGAGAAGAAATTGAAGAGATCAGTAACTGGCTAGTGGGAATTCTAGAAGCATAAGGAAGAGCCTACAGAAAGGAGGAAATAACCAAAGATGTAATACAAGAAAAGTTTTCTAAACTGAAGAGAAGACATGAGTCTTTAGATTTAAAAAGCCCACTAAGTGGTGAGCAGTATGAATGAAAGAAAAGAAAAACCTATTATAAGATACATTCTAGTGAAATTTCAGAAATCCAAAGATAAAGAGAAAACTCAGATTTCCAGAGAGAAAAAAATAGGCTATCACAACAGAATAAAGATTGGATTGCCATTAGATATCTCATCAACAACACTTGATGTTAGAAGGCAAATGCCTTCGAAGACAGTAATGCCTTCAAAGTTCTAAGAAAAAACATTTCAAACCTAAAGTTCTATAACCAACCAAAGTATAAACATAGAGTGGGGACAAAATAAAGATTTGCAGAAATGCAGAGGCTGAAAAGTTTGCTCCATGAATTCTATGTGAAAAATAACTACTCAAGATATGTTGCAGAAAAACAAACAAAAAATCAAAATACAAGGCTACAAGAGATAAAAGCAGTGCAGTTGAACCAGAAGAAGTGAACAAAGCTAAAAAGACACTCTAAAAGAATCAATTTGGGGGCATCTGGGTGGCTCAGTCAGCTAAGCATCTGACTTTGGCTCAGGTCATAGTCTCGCTGTTCATGAGTTCGAGCCCCGTGTCAGGCTCTGTGCTGACAGCTTGGAGCCTGGAACCTGTTTCAGATTCTGTGTCTCCCTCTCTCTCTGCCCCTCCCCTGCTCACTCTCTTTCTCTCTGTCAAAAATAAATAAACATTTAAATTAAAAAGAAAAAAGAATCAATTTGACTTTAACACACTCAGAAAATTCTCTTTTGAAGGAAATAGGCTGGCAATCCAGGGTTAGTTTGTGGCCCTTTAGGTCCAACCACAGACTTCTTGGTTTGCAGTAAATATTATTTGCACAATCATAGGACTATGTTTGTTGGTTTTTAATTTTTTAACCAAATTACAAACTAAGCACAGAAAACATTATAATCACAAAACAAAATGCAAATATAAATTTTAACAAGGTGAAAATACTATAATTAAAACTGGAAGAAAAGAGAAGAGCTACAAAAGAGTATAAGGAAACCAGTGTCATTTTTTCATAGCAGGAAATAAATAGAAATCTAATTTCAATAAATCAAGAGGCAGAGGTTTGAATATACATTAATTAAAATTACAAAGTGCTCTAGGTAATAACTAAATATAACTAACAAAATCTGAGAATGAAGTGGATGAGAGGAAGTGAATAGCGCTGCAATTGCCCTGAATACTTCATATTCCGTATCAAGGGGTCAACAGGTGTCACTCCCAGTGACCAATCAATAGTAGAAACACACTGTTTAAAGTTCTAAATCATAGCTATGATAAGAGTTAAAAACAGAAACTTTTCACGGTGATTACCTAGGAGTGACTCGTTTTATATTACTCCACTTTTTACTATTCTTCCCATGTGCTCGTATGACTTTGCTAATTTAAAATAACCAGTTTAAAAGCTCTGGCTATGTGCCCTTCACAATGCACAGAGACCAAAAGAAAGTATCTCTTTTTGAAATACTGTTTTGCAAAGATTAGCCCATCCATCAAATTGGAATTATTCATTTTAGCTACAAGGAAAGATCGTCGCTGTCTGAACAGCCTGCTCTCAGTGGGTCGTGTGGCAGAATGAAAGCATTTGGAAGGCTCAGACCCCTTTCCATAGACAGCTCATGTCCAGTAGCTTTCCATATTAATGTAGTGACAGGGACAATCACGAGCCACAGGATGGGTCTCCTGGTGAGAATCATCTGAAAGGTGTTGCATTCTTATGCAGGCATTATCACACTGGAGTAGATATGGACAAGATTATTATCCTCATGTTATATACCAAGAAATACCAAGAAATAATGGATGTGTCCAAAACTTAAACCCTGGTATCCTTATTCCAGCACATTTCTTCTCAGTCTCTCCAAGGGGAGGAAAAGATTTTTTACAGTGCTCAAGGCAAGGAAATGGAAAGGCTACAGCATCTATTTACTGGATGGCAGTGAAGTTGATGAGAAAGCCGTCAACCTCCACCACCTATGTGTTTCCAAACCATTAGAAATTCAAACAACCAAAGTTTGGAAGGGAACAATAAAATAGTTCCCTTTCTCAGTCTAATAGCTTGATCTCAACAATGATTTCAAAAACCAAAATATTCTTCTGTAATTTAAAGTGACCTTAGACAAAGTATCTATTACACCCCTTTTTGTCCAGTGAAATGAAAACATATTTTTAGACATAAACAGTTTATAATTATTCATAGGCCAATTATGTAGCTGGTGCATTATCCATACCTTTTGCAATTTTTTATCTTATTTAATGTTTTTTAATGTTTATTTGTTTTTTTAATAATTTATTTTTAAATTTACATCCAAGTTAGTTAGTATATAGTGCAACAATGATTTCAGGAGTAGATTCCTTAATGCCCCTTACCCATTTAGCCCATACCTCCCTCCCACAACCCCTCCAACAAACCTCTGTTTGTTCTCCATATTTAAAAGTCTCTTATGTTTTGTACCCTTCCCTGTTTTTATATTATTTTTGCTTTTCTTCCCTTAGGTTCATCTGTTCTGTGTCTTAAAGTCCTCATATGAGTGAAGTCATATGATACTGTCTTTCTCTGACTGACTAATTTCACTTAGCGTAATACCCTTTAGTTCCATCCATGTAGTTGCAAATGGCAAGATTTCATTCTTTTTGATTGCTGAGTAATACTCCATTGTATATATATATACCATGTCTTCTTTATCCATTCACCCATAGATGGACATTTGGGCTCTTTCCATACTTTGGCTATTGCTGATAGTGCTGCTATAAACATTGGGGTGCATGTGCCCCTTCGAAACAGCACACCTGTATCCCTTGGTTAAACACCTAGTAGTGCAATTGCTGGGTCATAGGGTAGTTCTGTTTTTAATTTTTTGAGGAACCTCCATACTGTCTTCCAGAGTGGCTGCACCAGTGTGCATTCCCACCAACAGTGCAAAAGAGATCCTCTTTCTCCGCATCCTTGCCAACATCTGTTGTTGCCTGAGTTGTTCATGTTAGCCATTCTGACATGTGTGAGTTGGTATCTCACTGTGGTTTTGAACTGTATTTCCCTGATGATGAGTGATGTTGAGCATTTTTTCATGTGTTGGTTGGCCATCTGGATGTCTTCTTTGGAGAAGTGTCTATTCATTTGCCCATTTCTTCATTGGATTATTTGCTTTTTGGTGTTGAGCTTGATAAGTGCTTTATAGATTATCTGATATGTCATTTGCAAATATCTTCTCCCATTCCGTTGGTTGCCTTTTAGTTTTGCTGATTGTTTCCTTCTCTGTGCAGAAACTTTTTATCTTGAGGAGGTCCCAATAGTTCATTTTTGCTTTTGTTTCCCAATGTTTATTTATTTTTGAGAAAGAGAGTGAGAGCAGGAACGGCTGGGGCAGGAGCAGGGAGGGGACAAAGAATCCAAAGCAAGCTCCATGTTGATAGCAGAGAGCCTGACTCGGGGCTAGAATTCATGAACCGTAAAATCAATACCTGAGCTGAAGTCAGATGCTTAACCTGCTAAGTAAGGCCCACCCAGGTGCCCCTATTTAATGTTTCTAATTGTGTATTTTGTTTACTCCCTTTCACCATTCACACTTTCCTCAATCATCATCACCATTTGTTCCATTAAATTTTTTGACTGAAAATTTCTGAGAATTTCATCTCTCTATGTTATGCATCCCCCCCACATCAACAAAAGAAAGAATCAGTGTTGAAAATATTCTATTCACAACCATATCAAATTGGAATAGAATTAACTTAGCTTAAAAATAAATCTTGATCCTTATAAAGGGAACTTTTTTTCCTGCTTTTTCACTGTGAGAAAGTTTTCTTTAATATTGTTATAAATGATTTATAATAAAAATGCCGTAGGAATGGGAAGGTAGTGCATATATTCCCCAAAACAGAGCTGGTAACCCTGAACAAACAAACAAAGTCTGTAGTTGCTGAACAGACAAGATTTGTCTAAAAATAAACTAATATGCGAATAATAAACTAAAAATAAACTAATCGGCCAGGGCTTGGTTGGTCATTTTCTGACCCACGCCTCTGCCATTCCTACCTCCCTTACACCTAGGGGGGATATTGTTGGCTTCACCATTGAGTCCATGAGGGGTCACCGCAAAATGGACTTTGCCTTCCTTTGCAGTGCTGCACCACTTTGGAAAAATGAGCAGGCTATGGAGGGTTTAAAGGTAAGGAAAGAATAAGGGCCACGGAGATGGCTGATGGTAAATCTGATAGAAGAATTTATCAGAAAGTATGGAAGAAAGTATACGCTTCCCTTGGCTTGAGCATAGCTGAGTCTTGAGCTGAGCTTTCCTAAGCCTAAGAGCTTACAAACAAGAAAGCCAAGGGGCTCCAAGAAGACATGTTCTTCCTTCTCAACCCTCTCCCCCCACCCCCCAGAGCTCTCCTCTCACATCCCAGTGTTCCTCTTCCATCATTGAACCTAAAACTTCAGTCCTCAGGAAGGACATTTGTGCTTTCCTGGGGCCTCCTAATGGCCCTGAAGCACTAACAAATGAGTCTGGTGTCCATATCCACCAGGATGAGGTTATCGAGTTGTCTTCTCCAAAATAAATTGTCAAAGAAAATGGGTCAGGCGGGGAGAGGAAGAGTTTGATGACTGACGAAATTGGAAGGATGTGTCTGGAGCTTAAGGACCTGCCCAGTGAAGGGAAGGGGAAGGAAAGCGACAATTATGTTCCCTGGCATCATTTGAGGTACTTTATGTACAGCCTCACAGCAGCCCCATGAGCAGAGATGACTGTTTCCATTTTCCAGGCAAGAAAATAAAGGCTCAAAGAGGTTTTGTAAATGCCTATTTCAATCACTCATTCCTATGTAACAAACTACCTCAAAATTTAGTGGCTTAAAGCAATAATGTATTATTCCTCACAATTTTCTGGATTGACTAGGGCTCTTCTGATGTCTCACTTGAGTCTCCGATGTCAGATAGGGCTGGAACATCCAAATGTCTTCCTTCCATGACAGGTGCCTTGCTGAGAATGGCCACAAAGACCAGAGGCAGATAAGATACTGGGAAGACCAGGACTCCCTTTTGCCATGTAATTTTAGGGCCTGTTTCTGTCTCCTTTTACATGATGTCTCTAGCAGGAAAGCCATATTTCTTACATGATAGCACAGGGCTTCCAAGAGGAGGAAGACGAAGCTGTCAGTTCTCTTCGAGGCTAGGCTCAGAACTGCCAGCGTCACGTCCACTGTGTTCTATTGGTCAAAGCCAGTCACAAAACCAGCCAATCACAAAACCATGGAGCCTACGATTTTCAGCAAAAGTGATAGGATCATGCACAAAATAAACAAGTATCTCATACGGAGATACAAATGGAGCTAGAAACTGTGCATCGGGGGTGGGGTAGGGGGCAATTTTCTTTAAAACAGAATTTGGAGGAGGTCTCACAGAGAAAGTGACGTTTGAACAAAGATGTGAAGAAGGTGAGGGACTGAGCTCTGCTGTATCTGAGGGAAGAACATCCCAGACCAAGGGAGGGCAAAGGCAAACTCCTGATCAGGAGCATGCCTGGCCTCCTACTGTGTTCACAGCAGGGGGCAAGGGGGGGCGCCTGGGGGGCTCAGTCGGTTAAGCATCTGGCTTCCGCTCAGGTCTTGATCTCACAGTTCATGAGTTCGAGCCCCGCATCAGGCTCTGTGCTGACTGCTCAGAGCCTAGAGCCTGCTTCAGATTCTGTCTCTCTCTCTCCCTCGTCCGCTCACGCTCTGTCTCTCTCTCTCTCTCAAAAATAAATAAACATTTAAAAAAAAAGAAAGAAAGAAAGAACGGGGAGGCAAGGATAAAGACATTCATTCTTTGAGTCATTAACTTGACAATATTTATCAAATGCCTACTGCCCACCAGCATTTCCCTCAGCGCTGGGTGTACAAAGATACATAGGTCGCTACCCTCAAGGAACTGACAATCCAGAAGAGGGGAGAGACAAACAATACCCATGACATGGCATTTAAAAACGTGATAATGGGTATAAGTAGCGTCTTTGCAGGCAAGCTGCTCAGCTGAGCTGAAAATGTCTGTTCTCAGTCCATCTGTTGATGGATCAGAGAGACAAGGGTTGTGTTTTGTACTTGAAATAGACTCTGCCCATATCCTCAAATATTACAGAATCATAATTTTTATTAAATGCAAATTTTATTATAGCACTTTAAAGCAAAAGTACTGGGTAAACTGCATAATATAATCACCATATGACTATCACTTTGAATTAGTATTGCAGATACTTCTAACTACTTAATTATTTATTTTTAAAATATATTCCAATATTTTAATTATGTTCAGTTAAGTGTACTTGAATATTTGCGGCACTCTGCATTATTTATATTAGAGAAAAAGCAGCCTAAATCAACTTGCTCTGGCATTCCATAATTTGTGCTTGCACATCTCTAAAATAGATTTATATATAGCTATCAAATGGTTATTCTGGATATGCTATGATTTTAAATTTTTATCTGAATTTTATTTTAATGTACCACAAAAATAAAATTTATTGGCTTCTTTATACTAGGAAGTGTCTTATCTGATTATTCATATTCAATATTTGTGGAATACTAACGAGGGCCGCACACTCTTCAATTAATACAAATGCGTAGATTTCAAGTCACCCACACTAACCCCCAGCCCGCTCCACCCCTTGCCACATTCTTGGAAATATTCCAGGTTGGAATGAACCAAAATCTCTAGCAGCTCAAGGGTAAAGAGTGAGCGAAACTGTATCAACTTAGAACAACACGGTCACAAACAGGGAGAGGGGAGAAATTAGAAGCCCCAAGGGAATTTACTCTGCGGCACCAAGGAGCCTAGCATATTACTGCTTACGAGGAAGACACTGGATGGGAAGCTTACACAGACACGGGCTCTGCTATAACTGGCCTGACGAATAATGAGAGCTGCTTTGTTCTTTGGTATCTGTCCAATGCCTCTCCTAGTTTCTAAATTCATTTAAGAGTGATTTCTGTATAGAGGATAAAAAATATTAAAGTTACAGTATTTCAATAACCCTCTTTATGTCCTACAAATCCAATGGACAGACGCCCACTAAAGAGATTACAGTTTGAATACTTAATCCCAATTTGGATGTTTTCAAACAAGGCAAACCTGGCCTTAAATGCAATGCGTGCAATTTAGCTAAGTATAAAATATTAATGCACAAACATGACTATAAATATAGCCAGAGAATCCGGCAGGTGTAAACCACCTGATTCCCACCCCTGCACATTATTCTCCCCAATCAAGAGCCGGGTGAATACTGAACAAGCCCATTCCCAGGTCAAAAGTACGGCTGGCTCATGACAGACCATCTCAAAGTCTGGGCAGGGAGACCTGCTTAGAATGTAGTCACTTCAGGGGCGTCTGGGGGGCTCAGTCCGTTAAACGGCCGACTTTGACTCAGGTCATGATCTCACAGTTCATGAGGTCGGGACCCCGCATCGGGCTCTGTGCGGACAGCTCAGAGCCTGGAGCCTGCTTCAGATTCTGTCTCCCTCTCTCTCTGTTCCTCCCCCACTCGCACTCTGTCTGTCTCTCTCTCTCTTAAAAATAAATAAAGACTAAAACAAAAAAAGAATGTAGTCACTTCAAAAACTAGGGCAAGGTTAGTAGTAGCTTTCTTCAGATGGGGTTTGGTCTCCCAATCGCTCCTGCTTTCCTGAGATTCTCTCTGAAAAAGAACCAGTAGGGTCTCAATACTCAGGGTTGTGGTTTGTACCCAAGGCAACATGGAACAGTGTCACGAGCATGGGCTCAACAGTCAGATTGCCTGGGTTCAAATCTCTCTCCTCCACCACTTGTTAGCTTAGCCACCTTAGATAAACTGCTTCATTACTCTGTCCTCTCGGTTTCCTTGTGTGACTGAGAAAGTCATGTAAAGTTGTCAGTGTAAAGTCATAAGAGAAGTCATGATATAAAGTCATTTTGAGAATTCAGTTGGAACTAATAAATGAATTCAGTTAAGTCACAGGATACAAAATTAACATACAGAAATCAGCTGTGTTGTTATACAGTCATAATGAGCTATCAGAAAGAGGAATTAAGAAAAAAAATCCCAAATCTACTACTGCACCAAAAAGAAGAAAACAGCTAGGAATAAATTGAACAAAGGAGGTGAAAGACCTGAACTCTGGAAACTATAGGATATTGACAAGAGAAATTGAAGATGACACAAATAAATGAAAAGATAGTCCATGCTCATTAACTGAAAGAATTAATATTGTTAAAACGTCCATACTACCCAAAGCAATCTATGGATTCAATGCAAACCCTACCAAAATACCAATAACATTTTTCACACAATTAGAACAAAAAATCCTAAAATTTGTATGGAAGCACAAAAGGCCCTGAATAACCAAAGCAATCTTGAGAGAGAAGAACAAAGCTGGAGGTATCACACTCCCTGACTATACTACAAAACTGTGGTAATCAAAACAGGATGGTACGGCCACAAAAAAAGAGATCAATGGAACAGAATAGAGTCCAGGAATAAGCCCATCCTGATACGGTCAATCTACAACAAAGGAGGGAGAGAATACAGAATAGGGAAAAGACACTGTCTTCAATAAATGGTGTTGGGAAAACTGCCATATGCAGTTTTTGCCAAATGCAAAAGAGTAAAAATGGACCACTGTCTCATACGATGTACAAAAATTAATGCAAATGAATTAGAGATTTGAATATAAGACCTGAAAACATAAAAATCCTAAAAGAAAACATGGGCAGTAAGCTCTTTGGCGTTGGTCTTGGCATTATTTGGGGGGACCAGTCTCCCCAGCAAAAGCCAAAATAAATAAATGGGACTACATGAAATCAGTGAGTTACCGTAAGGGATCATTTTGTAATATATAAAAATAGTGACTCATTATGATAAATACATGAAACTAATAGGATACTGTATGCCAATTATACTTCAATAAAGAAAAAAGTAAATGAGCTCAATGAATATCTGTTGGGTGAATTAACTCCCGGGCTACGAACTCTCAAGAACACCAGCTGCAAAACAGCGGCCATATCCATGAGAGAGGACGGGATTAGTGAAATGCTCTTGGCTACTTCTAGCGCTCACCATGCACGTATTTTGATGAATAAAATCTTACCAGAAAAAATATGGAAAGAAAGAATGGAAGAAGATGGGAAGAAGGAAGAAAGGAAGTTGGGAAGGAGGAAGGGAGCAGAGAGAGCAGAGTGATGGAGCATTCCTCGTGTCCTGGAGGAAGCTGGCAGCAATAATTGTGGTATTGTGACAAAAAGTGGGGGCTGAAATAACATACTGTTCTTTGTGGAACTCACAATCAAGACTTATTTGCATTTTATACTGAAAATGGCAATAAAATTATAAATTTCACATTTTAAGATGTCTTGTTATAAGAACTTCACAATAATAAACGCTTCTTCTCTTCCATAAGTGGAAATAAAACCCTCACAAGAACTAGAAATGCCAGTTACAGAACTCTCAAGGGTTTTGTTTCTTGCTCTGGAAACCTCAGTAATTTCATCAAAAACCAGTCCTATTAAGATATCACAATCTTATCTTCACAAAAAAACAAAAGCAAACAAACAAACAAACAAAAAACCCTCATTCCTTCTACTTTGAGTTCCTCATCTAACTCTGACGCTGGCTGGCTCAAGTTCAAAAATGCGGAGATGTGTCTGACTCTTCCCACTCCTCCCTGCAATGAAATAATTGAACAATCCATCGCTACATGGGAAACCAAGACTACCAAATTCTCACCCTGACTTTATGCTTCTCTGACAAGTTTCCTTAATTTGAAATAGAAATAATATCTGCTTGGCAGGTTGTTGCAAAGATTAGGTAAGAAAGAAATATACTGATGAAGTGGTCAGTACCTCGTATGTGCTCAAAAAGGGTCAGTATCAAAATCATTACCATTATTAGTATTTTTACTAAGCAGAGAACTGATTTTGGAAAAGTCATTTAACTTCTCTTTGCCTTTTTTTCCGTATCCTTACAGCCAGAGCTGGGACAGGATTCTCTCTAAGGTCATTTCTGGCTATAAAATGATATCTTCATAAGGTGCCTTTTTTTTTTAAGTTTTATTTTTATTTATTTTTGAGAAAGATACAAAGAACAAGTGGGGGAGGGGCAGAGAGAGAAGGAGACAGAATCCCAAGCAGGCTCCACAGTGTCAGCGCAGAGCCCGATGTGGGGCTCGAACTCACGAACCGTGAGATCACGGAGGTGTTTTCTATTTAATAAAGCACCTTTGTGTACATTCTCTCATTCATTCTTTGCTACCCTTTGAAGAGAGGTGGTATTGTTTCCCATTTTAAAGTTAGGAAGTAGAGACTAAAAGCAGCTGAGGAAATGGTCCAAAACAATTTTTGGCAATTGGTGGAAAGTCAGGACTCAAACCTTGATTTTCTAACGCCAAAACCATCTTCTTCTCAACACATAGTGCTGCTTCTCTTTCCGAAGCTGTGTGCACATGTCCTAGGGTCCCCATTCCTTATCCCATATCACTGTTCAGACACTTGTTCATTTAGTCGTTTCTTTACTCATTCAACAAACACTTACTGAATGCCAGGCACAGAGATATATACTGAGAACACAATGGTGAGCAGAAACTATACATTCTTTTCCTCGTGGAGTTTATAGTCCAGTAAGGGAGGCAGAAGTGAATTAGATAATCATGGAAATAAATGTTAGATTAAAACCATGGAAACGAGATGCATTTAGGAGTCTGAAAACATATAATAGCAAGATTTGGCCTAAATTAGAGAAGTCCGTGAATTCTTCTCTGAGGAAGTGACTATTGAGTGAGTCTCAAAGGATGAAGGATGGTGAGCGGAGTCTGCCAGACAGAATGAGCAGCATATGCAAAGACCCTGGGTTAGGAGGAAGCATGGCCTATTTAAAAGGTTCAAAGAAGGGACGTCTGGGTGGCTCATTCAGTTAAGTGTCCAACTCTTGATTTTGGCTCAGGTCATAGGATCAAGCCCTGAGTGAGGTTCCTCGCTGAGTGTGGAGCTTACTTAAGATTCTCTCTCTTCCTCTCCTTCTGCCCCTCTCCCGTGTGTGCACATGTGCTCTTTCTCTGTCTCTCTCTCAAAAAAAAAAAAAAAAAAAAAAAAACAACTCAGAGACGACCATTGCAGGGAAAACTATGAAAGGGTGGGGCAAAGCAATTCAAAATTTTGCTAGAAAGATAGACCAAAGCCAGGCCAATAAGGTCACATCAGGCTGTTTGTCTATATCTTAAGAGCAAGAAGGAGCAGAAGGGTGGCATGGTCAGATTTTAATTTTGCAAAGATCATTCCAGCTGCAGTGTCTGAAAGGTGGAGAGCACAGGGCAAGAGTGGATGCAAATAGATTGGTTAGGAAGCTATTGCAGTGTTCATGTGGGAGAAGACCAGCAGAGCTGGAATGGCAGTAGAGATGGAGAGAAATTCGTGCATTCTAAAGGTATATGATAGATAGGCTAAGCCAAAAGGATATAATGGTGGGATTGTTTTGACAGGCTTCCAACTGTTCATCCTACATCTACTCTTTGTAGTTTATGAGCCATCCCATGTGCCACTGCAAAACAATCCATCCGTCCATACTGTTTTTTCTCTAAGGAATACCCATTACCCATTCTCTCTATTTTTCTTCTATTACCTAGAATTGCCTCCTCTCTGTTCTCCCTATACATACAAATAATAACCATTCTTCACTGTTCTGCTTAAGTCTTTCCTCATTCATTAATAATCATCAAATGTTTATTGAACACCTACTATATACCAGGCATTGCTTTAAGTGGTAGAATGCAGTGATGAGTAAAAAAATTCCCTGACCTCCTGGAATTTGTGTTCTAGATTTCTTTGATTCCCCCTCTCTTCTGAATATACACTTATGGGTTATGTCTCACAAGATGGTGTTTTCTTATTTTTTTTTTCTATTTGCTTATTTGTCTCAGTCTTAATCTTGCCTCCTCAAATGAAATTCACCTACTCTTTGAAAATAAAGACCAATGTCTTAGTTGCCTCCCAAATTGTCTCACCACCACCTGCAACGTACTAAGAACATAAACGACTTAAAAAAAAATTGGTTGTAATGTAAAACTATCTTGTATTTTTAGAATTACAAAGTTCTTTCACATTCCTTATATCATTAGGATATCTCTAAATTATAAAGCATTATTAGAAAAGTGTTGTTACAATTATTAATGGTAATATTATTACTACTGTTATAGTTCACGATGTCTACTGACTAGACTGTGAGTCTATTCTCAGTCCTGATTCAGATGGATTGAAATGATAATTATTTTATAATTGGGAATCTACACATTAGATAACATTTCTTTGTGAGAAAATCCAGTTTCTGAAGAACAATGGATACCCGTTGATGGTAATCTCAAGTAACACAGACATCAAAGGTATATAAATCCTCATTTATTCTTCTGGAAGGTTATAAGGAGGCAAAATTCCAAAGAAAAACCTCCAAATAGATGGCTCCATCTCTCTTTTAATTATAGTCCTTCTGTTGTTGAAACTGAAATTGTCACTAGTTGAGAGAGTATCAAACCCGGTTCTGAGCACATTGCAGTCTGATGCCCCAGAGTCAGAAGGCTTTGTGATATTCTGTCTGAGATTGGTAATCTACCCTCAGTCCCCCAACCTCCAGAGAATAAGGATTAAGACAGCCTCCTTTTAGACAGATTACACTTTGTGGATTTGGGAATGACTCATTTGAGATAAAGAATATTTTTTCCCTTTAGAAACAAGCATTGAAATTCAGTGTGTCAATGAAGCCTTTACATTTTCTTCCATCACAACTAATATCTCCCACTGACCTGACTTGACTGAGGGCTTTGCACAGATCTTTAAGTGAGAGAAGAAAAAGCTCTAGGAATATCAGATACCACTCTTCATATAAAAAACTAAGCAACATATGCTGTAAGTGGCATATTGCTTCATATTTTCTAGAGAAATATTAAGAGGTGATTATCAAGGACTTAAATAGCAACACAAAGAACCACATTAAAAGTATAAGTCCCCCCAAAGCCTATGAAAATTAATTTTAGAAGCACATGTTTTATTAAAATCTATTGTGGCATGTGTTTAAAAAGTCGTTTAAAATAGTGTTTAATATGTGTAATTTAACCATTTAAGCTCATTTCCAGTTTGGCATTTAAATTACTGTCTGATTATGTAATTATCATGGCCACATTTGGAGGTGTCTGCTCTTGCCCTATTCTCTAGGAATTTCTGCTGTTCTCCCTAGTTATCGATGATGGGTCCAGTGACTGACTTTTGACCCCAGCTGAGCCAACCAGATTCTCTACTGAAGATCTGGAGTTGAATCCAAGGGAACATTCATCAGACTCTGTAGGTGCGTGGGCATACAACACAGGATCTCTTCGTGTGATCTGAGAAACAGACACCCATGGGGAGGAAGAAGGAGAGAGAGGAGGAGGAGGGCAGCATGCATTCAGTATGATGAATGTTGGCCTCAGGACACTCAGCTGTCATGGGCTTTGTCCCCCCCTTAGCTCTCTCCCATTCCTGAGGATAAGGAGATGGCAACGGCCTCACTTTTCAGGTCAGAAAAATGAGACACTTGACAGAATTACAGGATTTGCTCCTGAGATCATCCGACAACTCCAGACATAGAGCTCCAAAGTCGGTGGCCTTCACCAGTTCTCACAGTCACAGGAAGCCTCAAAAGGGAACACACCTGAGAAAGTAGCCCCACAATTGGGTCTCTTGAGTATAGAGAATTATTGAAAACTACATACAGAATTATTTAAAACTACATCAGAACATATCTCAATTAAAGAGTCTTTTTGGACATTTCAATAAATGTGTTTTTTTTTTTCAGTTATATCCAAAAGACTAATGGGATGTAAACCAGGAAAATGCTTTGGGAGAAAGATTAAATATGACAAAGAGAACCCCAAAATATCATGGGGCTGAAACTCAGAAAGAAAGAAGTAAAGAACAAATACAAAGACAGTAGAAATGTAGACAATAATGAAAGCAATGTTTAAAAAAAAAAAAAAAGAGGTAGGTGTGTGTATATTGGTTTGGGGGAGCAAATACTGAATTTTGAAGAAAAAGTTATACCAGCATCAAATGAGGTAGGATCAGAGATACCCAAAGCAAGACGTAAAAATGAAACTAACTTTCCTAGTTCAACTTTCCACTCAGAAGCTTAGCAAAAAAAAAATACTTTCAGGAGAGAACAGCAGGTGGGACCGAGTTTCCATTCTGAACTATCCCAAAACAATTATTGATAATTGCTTGTCCTGAATTAAATGATTTCATCCTAGAAAACCAGATGGTCCAAGCTACTCTTTTATTTGGAGGATTTAGTGAAGTTCAAACAAACTTTGCCACCACACAAAAGTTTAATAAAGTCAGAAGGAACGACTAGTACTTTCTCTCAGGCTGTCTTAGGAACTCTAATCCAACAGCTCTGGCAGGCTGGCCTTGGTGCCTGGCCCTGCTGTCTTTTTATGTTGGTCCTTGATTGCAAAATCACTCCAGCTGTTGAAGGACTTATTAACCCTTTCTCATTAGAACAGTGCGAGAACAGCAAGGCGTCCATCTGGCCCCGCTCAGTGCTGGGTCAACTGAATCCAATCTTAGAAAGGGGTGTTCGGCCCCCAGGAATGCTCAATATGATTCCTCAAACCCACCCGACCAAGATAGCTCCCTCTTCCTAAAGCCTCTTGTCAAACTTGAACGTGCACGTGAATCCCCTGGTGATCTTCTTAGACTGTAGATCTGATCAGCGGGTCTGGAGTGGGGCCTCAGACTCTGCATCCTAACAAGTGCCACCACCCCCTGCCCCCTGCCCACCACACTCAAGGTCTTGCCGCTCGAGACCAGACTTTGCATGGGGGAGATCATAGAGGGTTCCCAAAGACAAGCATCTGAGCAATCATGTAGGAAACTTAAGATGTGCAGCAGGTAAAAGCAGGTGAGTCTAAAGCACAAATGACCATAAGATGTAGGAACTTTTGTAAAGCTTTCATATCAGCTGCTGCAACAATATCCCCAAAACAGTGACTTTCACAACATGCCAGCTGGAGGTTGAGATAATCACAGGACTTTAGACATGGACTTTATTGCCAGGGCAGATAATCGTACCAAAAAGGGGAAGAGAGCCAGAAGGCATTCAAATCTCTGGACGAATATGACTTGCAATTTATTATCATGTGAAAAGCATAAGTGGCAGCAGCATTGTGATTTTTTTTTTCAGGATATAGAGAAATTGATAACATCAGCGTTGAGCTATCTCCTGCCAGTGTCCCCTCCTGGCACAGTCCGGTCCACTGCAGACTTGGAGGGCCTTACTCCATCTATCAAGGGGGTCATGTGTGATTACACAAGCCAGATAGAAAGATTGCAAAAGAAGCCCGGGAGGGCAATGGGCCCCTTGCACCACAAGAGTAACGTGTGGAACAACAGACAACTACTATCCCAGAGGTAGCATTGCATCTGGTGTCCCTCCACTCCTGTTTAGAAAAGGAAAGGTCCCAGAAATGGTGATGGAGAAGCAGGCTCCAGGGAAACGGCTGGGATCCTGAGGCCCAGGTCCTCTTACCTTCATACTGATCCTTCCTATCCCTGCTGCAGCCTAGAGAGCCCCTCCTGGCCAAGAAAGGTGTCCCAGACTTATATCATTAAGAGGCTCTGCTGTCTTCAGGCGATCGCCTAGACTTTTTTTTTTTTTTTTTTTTTTTACCTTATTACCAATCTGCCTTTCTTAGCAAAGGTCATGAAATGGACAGGAGACGTCTCATCTTCGTTATAATCCACTGTTTGAAACATTTCAATTAAGCTTCAGATCAGGCCCCAGAACTGAGGCTGTTTTAACGAGGGGAAGTAATGACCTTCTGTTGCAGGTGGTTTCTGGCACACCATCAGTTTTAATTCTTCTTGATCTTTCTGCACCCTTTGATAGCCGGGATCAAGGGTTTTCTTTATATGTTTCAAGCACATTGGAGGACTTTTAGGGACTCCACTGACATGGTTTTCATCCCTGCGTCTCAGCCAAGCTGGTTGTCACCTGCAAGTTCTCCACGCTTGTTCAATTTACCAAAGATTAAAAGACAGCTGAAAAGGCAGGGCCCGTGTGCTAAACTGTGAGTATCTGCATGTGTTCCCAGAGCAAGTGAACATCAGGAGGGTTCCGGCAAGACAGTGAGCTCACCCCTTTGATGCATGCTCCCCGGGAGGAAGGAAGCCTCTCAGAGGACGCAAGAACAGCATTGTGGGCCTGGTGGGTTTAATGGGATGCACGCTGGGGGTGTGGTATGCGTGTGCATGTGTGTGTACATGCATGTGCAAGTGTGTCTGGAATCAAGTGCGATGTGAAAGTTGCACTGGTGTCATATTGGAAGATGCTGGCCCTTGTGAAATTTCATTTCCTTAATAGTGACATGGATATTTTAAGGAAAGTAATCCTTTTGAAAAGGATTTATCACTTTTCTCATCCTGGATAAAGGCCAGGAAGGACAGATAAAATAGCTTCTTTCCTTTCAGTACTGAAGAATTTCATTCATTTTACTTATTCTTTAACAATTCTTGAACCCTACTGTGTTCCAGGCTCACTGTTGGGCGGTCACGGCCGGAGGGGGTGGTGGGGACAGGGCGGATAGCAACGAGTAGGACAAATGACTTCCGCCTCTAGTTTATAGTCTATTCTGAGAAACTTATATTCACAAATACTTATGTAAATACATGTTTAAAGTAAGCGGGTGGATGCACTGTGTGGGAGAAGTAGAGGGGTGTGAGGAGAGCCAGCCTGGTCTCAATGGTTGCATTTTGGTACATGTTCCTGGGGGAAGAGTGAGGTTGTCAGTTAGCATCATGGTGATGAGTCAGGGCTTAGAATAAAGACGAAGGCATTCTCACCAAGCCAAGGCTGTTAGCGGGTGCTTGTGGGTGCGGATGTCAGCAAGAAACAGCGGAAATCACAGCGAAATATCCATGCACTTGAAGAAAAAAGACCACTTTATTGACACGTAAAGAGCTGTACATATTTAATGTATACGATTCGATGAGTTTGAGGATGAGATTACACCTGTGAAAGTGTCACCACCAACAAGGCCGTAGACATACCCATTACCTCCCAAAGTTTCCTCCCACTCCCTTTCATTATCATCATTATTATTATCACTTTGTATATGTGTGTGGCAAGAGCGCCTAATGGAACATCTCCCCTCTTAGCAAATCTTAAGTGTACAATACAGTATTGTTAGCTCTCCATTCTACCCTCTGCTTCTGTGATTTGAGATCCCACCTGTAAATGAGCTCGTATGCACTTCCTTGACCTGCGAGGTAGAATAACCTAGTAGCCAAATGCTCAGACTCTGGAGCCAGAGTACCTGGTGCACTCCCTAGCTTGGTCACTCACTCACTGTGATCTCGTGCAAGGTGCTTAGCCTCCGTGTGCCTGTTTCCCCAAATGGAAAAATGGAACTGCTAGGAATACAGACCTCGCGGGGTTCGTCTGAGGATTAAATGAATGAACAAGTAAAAGTGTTTGCTGTTATTATGAGAGGGCCACCAGAACTGCCCCTCCCTCAAAGTCCGCTAAGCAGGGGTGGTGAAGCCCTGTGGGGCCAGCAGCTGTGCTGAGATGGCCCCCGTCCCCCCGGCCAGGGGGCACACCCTGTCTGCTGCCAGCCCTCAGCGCGTTCCCCTCTCCTGTAATGAGGGCCGGGCCGTGTTCCCACCAGGACGCTGGGAATGGAATGGATCATTTGAAAGAAATGGCTCCTGGTGCCTTTTCATTCCTTAAGCTGTTCTCACTTGCAACCAGACGGTTTATCAGGAAGGGTATCAGCAAACACTGTGTGCTTTACTGCCGTTAGACGGCGCGGCATTGAATTGAAAAAGCCTTAAAAATGGCCATCAATCATTTGATATACGTAGCCAGTGATCTATATTGATACGGCTCCAGCTACCGTCTGAAATGGTTTGTCTTTCATTTTACCCTTTATATGAGGGTTATTACACTGCACACCACTTACAACAGACATGGTTATTATGGACAATTGGTTACAGTGGACAAAAACTGATTTCCCAAACCAAACATATTAAATCCAATACATTTTTCATAGGTTATAACCGACAGAAACCTTGGTTTCGGCTGACATTTTCTGGGGACTTTAATGACATTACTGTAGGACTCCAAAGAGGGAAAGGAAGGATGGCAAGTATCAAAATGAGGCCAGGGAACACCAGAGGTTTCATTTCCGATGAAATAATTATCCACGGGTGGGAAGCTGTTTCGGACTTAACCCCCCAAGCGCCCCTGCCCAGGTGGCCAGTTGTCTGTTAGCAGGTTGCTCTGCACAGCCCCGCCCCAGCCATGGGCCCCAAGATGCTGGCGGCGAGGCTGAGCCACGAAAACGTTCGGCTTGTCCAACGCAGGCCTCCTTGCCGGAAGACAACTGGGCCACAACAGGTCACGTCTTGTCCATGAGGTTTCCTGGAGCAAGGAGCACTTTTTTTTTCTTCACATACTCAGGCCAACAGACCCCCTTAAAGGAGTTTTTAAGAGGTTAAACAGGGGCAGGAGGACAGACCTAATGCCCTTTGGAATCCATGCCTTAAAGTCTCTGTTTCTTCTTAAGCCTGAGGTCACAGGAAATGCACGTAAAACATCAGATTGGGCAATAAATACCACAACTCAGCGCACACCGGCCAGTAAACTTTCTTTCCTGGGACCCTTTACTTGCCCCTCAGAGATTTGGGGTCAGGGGTCAGCAAAGTTTACTCGTCGTCGGAATGCTAAGGTGACTTCGTTCTGCACGGTGTCCGCTCACCCTTTACCCCCGACCCGCTCCTGTCTCGCCTGTCTGCTCTCCCCATCCAAGGGAGAAAACAGGCTATGGTATTGAGGAGTGGAGTAGAAAAAGTGACACTTTGGGCACTTTGGGCACTCAGAATGAACAGCATCAGCTTTGGAGTCCATCAAATGTGCGTTCCACCCGGGTGGCTCAGTCCGTTGGGTGCCCAGTGCTTGATTTCAGCTCAGGTCATGATCCCAGGGTCGTGGGATCGAGCCCCGTGTTGGGCTCCACACTGAGTGTGGAGCCTGCTTAAGAGTCTCTCTCTCCCTCTGCCCCTCTCTCCCACTCGCTCTTTCTAAAAATAATAAATAAATAAAATTCTTAAAAAATTTAAAAACCAAATGTGCCCTCCAAGCCTCCTTCTACCTCCTATTACCATGTTTCCTAAACCCTGTTTAGGTATTACCTATTACCATGCTTCTAAACCCTGAGCAAGTTTCTCAACCTCATGGAGCCTCATTTTCTCTTCTGAAAATTGGATGACGATGCCTACATCACATGATGTGAGACTACTCTGAGGCATCACACATGAAGACATCTAGAAAGTTCTGGCACAGAGTTGGCCCCCCTGAGTATTTGGGGCCCTTCCTCCGGGCTCCCAGAACATGCTCACTCCTCCAGTTCACCCTGTGTTATCACTTAGCTTGTCCCTCTACCCACCCCCACACGTACCACCAGTCCTATAAAGACCAGTGTTACAGGTGCCAGGGGCAGAGTGGGTGCCTGTTAAAGGTTTGCTGTTTCCCACTTAGGTTCCTTCCCACAGAGGTGGTTAAGATCTTCTCTTCAAAGGTTCTGTCTTGGGGGTTTTATTTCCGGGATTTGAACCTGATATTTCCTACTTTCAAAATGAAGCCTGTAGCTCTCGGTTCTGAATTCTTTCTTCACTTGTTCTATGCTCTCTCCAGCTCCACCTGGGCGAGGCTCATCATCTGTCTCCTCTAGAGCCTCAGACCATATCAAGTTTAAACTGCCCACCTGCCCCCTTCTCGAGCACCCAGGCCCTGCTTGTCAGATGCCAGAAGGGGCCTCTGTAAATGCAGCACAGCGTCCCTGAAAGAGCGGGTCTCCGCAGGCAGAGCACCAAGCCTAATCCCTACACGTGTGTTGTCAGCCCATTGCCTTAAACTCGTTCAGCCTCATTTCCTTGCCTGTAAAATGCCCTGCTCTCCCTGCCGAATCTCTGGGATCCAGTGACAGAACACAGGGGAAACGACTTTGAAAACTGCAGAGAACTGCACAGGGATTTTAAGACAAAATTACACTTCCCCTTTAAGGGTGCTATTCGAATTCTTCACTGCTCGAGTGACTCTTAGACCAAATGATCTATCAAGGTCATTCCTACATGACTGCAAAGCAGCAGAGTGGCAGTTTCTCATTACCGGAGCCTGGCCCCTCTCCTTAGGCCCACTGCCTGGGATCGCGCACCCAAATGGCCTCAGACCTCACAAGTTCCATCCTGGAGAAGACAAGCCCGGACACAGCTGAATATCTAGTTCCACTCCTCCTGCATCACCAAATTCAACAAAGTGACTTCCTTAAATAATTCACTCCCACCCTCCTCGCCTGAAAGAGGTTTGTTCTCTGGGGAAAGACAATTCTGTGGGCCATTGCTAGGGAGGTGCTGATCTAACACCTCCCCCACATGAAACCCTTCCCACCTCCTCCGGAGCCCCCCATCCCTCTCCACGGCTCTGAAAGTCAGCAGAAATGAGAGGGCATGAGTTAAAAATGACCTTTTCACCTCTGTCATAACATACCTGTTATCAAACATAAACTTTAAACATTTCTAGCTTGATCATTATTAATAATGTACCAGTTGGGACTCCTGGGTGAGTCAGTCAGTTAAGCGCCCAACTTCAGCTCAGGTCATGATCTCACGGTTTGTGGGTTCAAGCCCCTCATCTGGCTCTGTGCTGACAGCTCAGAGCCTGGAGCCTGCTTTGGATTCTGTGTTTCCCTCTCTCTCTGCCCCTCCCTAGCCTGCACTCCGTCTCTCTCTCAAAAATAAATAAACATTAAAAAAAAAAAAGTCCCAATTTGTGTGACATTTGCAAACACATTCCGAAGGAATGTCAACACTGAGTTTGTAGACATGTTCACTGGCCCTTCCCGCTTCTGCAGCTTTTCCCGTGGGAGGCCGGAGAACAGAATGGAAAGTGAAGGACTACTCTGCAGCAACATTTCTGGGTTCTAATCCCAGCTCTGCCCCTGACTTGCTGGGTAAACTTGAGAAAGTTACATGCTTCTCTGTGCCTCAGTTTCCTCATCCGTAAAATGGGAATTATAACAATAATAATAGAACCTTCTTCAAAGAGTTGCTTTGACAATTACAAAGACTGAATCCAGGGGCGCCTGGGTGGGTCAGTAGATGGAGTGTCTGACTTGGGCTCAGGTCATGATCTCATGGTTTGTGGCTTCGAGCCCCACATCAGGCTCTGTGCTGACAGCTCAGAGCCTGGAGCCTGCTTCGGATTCTGCGTCTCCTTCTCTCTCTGCCCCTACCCTGCTTGCTCGCTCACTCTTTCTCTCTCTCTCCCTCAAAAATAAATAAAACATTTAAAAAATTATTTTAAAAAAAGACTTAATCCATGTAAAGCATTTAGGACAGTGCCTGACACATAGTACATGTTTAATAGAGGTTAATTATTATTATGATTTGGAGAGAATAATCATTCCTTGTTGGGGCCTGGTAAAAATTAAACAAGTCAGCTGCATAGAAAGTAGTTTCCAATATTCTTGGCAAACCGTATCCAGTCCATGCAAGCCCCTCCCTGGACTGCTCTGCCCCTAACTGTGCCCGAGAAATTCCCTTCCAGCCAAAGCCCCAACTGGAGCTCCATCCTCCCCTTCCAAGAAGCCTTTCCTGATTAGCACAGCCTAAAGACAGCTTTCTCTCTCCTGACTCTGCCGTTCACACATGTAACATGACATTTGTGCACACACCATCTCTCCAATCTAACTAGAAGCTCATAGAGGGCAAGGTGTGGATTCAAGTTTTAGGACACTTACCCCTCATAAGTCCTTGGGCAGATATCTGTGGATTTCTTAGATAAACGAAAGAATGTTCCGGTGGAACTGTGAATTCTTAACGAAAAGACAGTATTAGTGGGCAGAACTTTTTTCTTCAAGCTGATTCCTGTCGAGCCTCTGCCCATTTGGGTGGACACGGTCTCCTTTTCTTTGGGCTGGAGAGCATGAGGGACCTCAGCTTGAACCATTTTTGAAGAAAGCAGAGAACAAACAAAATAAAATACAAGGGATCTATCCTTTTCAGGATGTGGAAGCATCAGCACAAAATGAGTTATTTAAGAAAAAAAAAGTGAGTTATTTAGGGTGAGAATGTAAAAGAAATCAGAAAATTGTTTCTTTTGGTGAATGAGGAGAAACCAGTTCTAGCCCTTGGGCTTACAAAAGAACTCCTTCAGCCAGTAACTCTCCGTTTAGGGAGAAGGCTCACTATTATTTTTTGCCTTCATTTTCAAGCCACTCTTTTGCGGGGAGGGAGCGGGGGTCACAGCTGGTTTGTAAACTGGTCAGGACCCCGAGCTTGGTCTTTGTGCCTCTTCCCAGCTCTGCCCGCTGAGGCCGTTCTTGGCCACACTATGGACAGCAGAAGGAAACTGGCAAAGCTCGAGCCAGTTCAGTTCATGGACAATAATTACGGGCCTAGGTTTGAGGGAGACTAGGCTTGAGCAAGGCTTCTGGCTAAAACCAAGCTTCTGTCCTGTGGATTTCATCTCACCCCAGTTATCTCTTCTTTTGCCGTTCTCTCTCTCACACACGCCTTCCCCTACAGTCACTGTGGAGAACTGAGAATTTGTATTTCCCCAAATGTATCCTCTGGACCGGGATGGCCTTGAGCATTTCCCATTACAGACTGCTGGCCTTTCTGGGCCCCCACCTATCCAGGTGGGATCTTCCTAAGAAAGAGGCTTAGGGATGGGATTCTGCTCAAGGCCATTTTCAGCTACTTGTGAAACTCCGTCTCTAGGGAATCCCCTATAATTTGGGTGCACAGAGTCATATTTTCATTGGGTATTTCTGATCTTTTCTGTGCACGTTGCACATGATGACCCCTCGCACACCTATTCCCCAATGTTTGACGAATGAACGAATGATTGTTCCCCCTAAATAGATCAGTGGCAGTCTTCTCAAAACACAGGGGCTGTGCTCAGTTATTAGTCTCCACTGCCTGCACCCAGACCAAGCTGAGCCCCAGAGAGCCCTCTTTCCATGGGTGGGACAGATAAGGGATGGATTTGCTCACACAGAGGCAGCCCTTCCTGTCTAGTGAACCCCAGGCCCAAAGGGCTACCCAGCAAGTACTAATGACACCCGTGCCAATGCCATCCTTCTGCCACCTCCAAACGCTACCCTGTCACCCCGGAGCATTGGTGCCAGCTGCAGGGGCCAGGGGTGTACAGAAACCGAGGCAGAGACAGAAGCTCTCCCTTTGCTTTCTCCGGGTATCAATGAGTGGCGGAGGCTAGGCATAGAATTCCCCTTTGCTCTAAGCATTGGACCATACTTTGTCCCAAACAACTTTCAGCTGCTCCACCTTCTGCCGAAAATCTGGCCAGGAATTCTAGCCCTGGAGTTTACCACATAAATTCCCCAGGGCTTCGGCAGAGACCCCCCACAGGAGGCTGGAAATGCAGAGCGAGAATTACTTAGTGGAACAGATCAGACTACTCAGTTTTGCCAGTTGAAGGGCATGGGAATGAACGATCTACCTTTACATGGTTGTAGTTACTGACTTATTAATCCATTATTTAAGTGTTCCATAATTTAAAAACTTCCTTGCTTTGAAAGTGGTAAGAATTTCCAGCTAAAGACAATCGTTGTAATCCCAACACCCACTCTGTTCCTAATTAGCTCTGTAATTAAATTACCAATTAAAGAGACCTGAAGAAACTCTTCCTTGGATAAAGTAAAATGTCCTTAGTTATGATGTTGTATTCTGGACGAACAGAAGCAGAAATATATATACATGCACGCTGACACACAAGAAATTAAATATATATGTACCCATCTATAAATGTCATCTTTTCATAGACTTTTCCGTACTAGAGATTCACACTCAAGCTACACGCCAGAGTTGTGACTCTCCTTGGTTTTTTTAAGAGGGTGGATGAGAGAGAAGAGGGACGAAGCAAGACAACTTTAGTGGTCCAAACTTGCCTCACGAAAATAATGATATTGATCAAACTTATAGGGCTTGATTCAAAAGGGAATTGTTTGGGCTACTTCCAAATGAGAGCAATATAATTTTTTAAAAAGACACATAAGATGTAATGCTATCATCTAAAGGGCTAACTTTTGCTACCTATTAACCCTGGTCTGTCTCACATAAAAAGCAGTTAGGAGGGTCTATGAGACATAAGACTTATTTAGAGGAGTCCGTGTGTATGGTGCCTTAGTGGGGTCTGAGGATTGGGCTTTATAAAGCTTTATGTGGCTTTCATGTTTTCCTGATGCATAACACAGAGAGGAAATACAGACTGCTATGAACAAGGAGGAAAGAAACTTTCCTTTTTTTTCTCTCTAATTACATTTTACAAAATTTACCATTTTTCCCTGAGGGCAGAATCACTCGTGTGTTAATTAAGTTCACATACCAAGCCAGGATTCCAAAAAGAAGGAGAAGGAGAAGGAGAGGAAGAAAAGGAGGGGGAAGAAGAAGCAGGGGGAGGGAGAGGGGGGAAAGGAAAGGAAAGGAAAGGAAAGGAAAGGAAAGGAAAGGAAAGGAAAGGAAAGGAAAGGAAAGGAAAGGAAAGGAAAGGAAAAAGGAAAGAGAGAAGAGAAGAGAAGAGAAGAAAGAAGAAAAGAAAAGAGAAAAGAAAAGAAAAGAAAAGAAAAGAAAAGAAAAGAAAAGAAAAGAAAAAGTTCTCTTGTTGGGGTTGCCCATGGCATAAATGAAGTTATACACTGCCTTACTATTCTGAATGTGCCAAGTAAATCGCTTCTTAATTATTGGGAGTTTAATTCATTTCCCCAACTCTCCTCAGCCTCCCCCCTGCCCACTGCCTCCCCCAAGTTATCCTACATATCTGTGCATGGCAGTGCATTACTTTTTCAGTCTTGAAGCTAGATTTTGTGTTGTATACTTCAATCAGGGAGAAAGGAATTTAGCACAAACATTCCAAAGGAAATTCTAGTAGGGCGATGAAACTTCGGGTGGAAATTTCTATCTCAAAGGGACATGAGTTTGGGAAAGTTCTTATTAAGCAGCAATTTTCCATGGACTAACACTGAACTCTTGTCGCTGCTATGGTAAGCGTAACAGCCACGTTTGTAAATATCCTTTGTGTATCTATGCGTTTGTAATTTGGAATGAATCCTACAGATGGAATCCTGACGTCTACTGGGCACTTGCTACTCCAGGGTCGGTGAATAACATGACAAAGTAAAAATGATTGCACTTCTTCCCTCAACAAAACAAAACAAAAAACAGCTTCCAGGTAGGTCTTGGCATTTTCCCTGTGAAAATTCTAAAAAGCCCAAAAGAGGATATAGAAGAATAATGCAGCCATTCATAGTTTGTAGCTAAAACGTAGACACAATTTCCAGCAGCCGGCACTTGCCTCCACTGTTCTCACAAGTGATGGAGGACTGTGGCTTCCATTTCACAAACGAGGAACCTGGAACTATCGGTAGCTTCCATTAACAGTCACAGAGAGTGATGGGCTGTCAGGCCACACCCAAAGATAAGAGCAAAACCAAGATCTGAACCCCAAACCTGATCATCTTAACTGTGAGAAACTTATTAAACTTATTAAAGCCATTCAGACGGAGTTTGCTCAAGTTCTAGAAAGTCAGCCTCTCGTCACATCAAAGACATGTGATGTTCTGTTTTTGGCTGAGAAAGCTGTACCCTATATCACACAGCTCTGCAGCAGGACCTCTTTCTACTAAACACGCTCGCTTCCCACATGAGCTGCCATATGTCTTACCCTTCATAAGAAGTTGGGTGTGAATCCATTTTTATTTTAGCAAGGACTCTGCTTCTGTTCGTCATTAATCTTCCCCCTTTGTCTCATCCCTCATCTCTTGCCAAATGACTTTTCAAGTACTCACTGAACTTATTTTAAAGGACAAAGTATTCCTATACTCCCTCTGTGAAGAGATGCCATGGGAAACGAAGAAAATGGCTGGAGGACTTTTTTGTTTCATGAAGGGTTTGTGGACAGGCTTTCCACATTTTAGTAAATGCCCTTCACTAAAGGGAACCCGTTAGAGGTGTTTAGTAAATTTATCTAGTGGTCTTTAAGTAGATGCTGGTACAGGTGACTCTCAAACTTCAGGATCCTTACAGAATCCCGGGCCCCGTCCCTATGGGGCCCATTCCTTCCTGAGCCCAGGAATCTGTATTTTTGAAAGCTCTTGGTGTCATCCTGATGCCTGGGGTCCTTAGACCACACCTTGAAGAACACTGATCCAGTCAATGTTTATCCACATCTCAAAGATAATTTACAGCCTTGGGCTCAGGCAGGGCCTGGTTCAGGACACTGGAATGTTAAGAGGTCAGGGCCAAAGGGCTTGGCTGACACAGGGGCTCTGAGATGTCAAAGGTCACCGGCCCACTTCTTTTCTGAGTCCAAGGAGTAACTTAGCTTTTCTTGTTTCCGTGAGTTCCAAACTCACCCATTAGCAAAATAAAGAGCAGCCTGTTCAAATTCTTTCTGTGAATCTTTCCTGGGCTCCTTAGGAGCCAAAGGCCTGTGTTCTCCCAGGGGCTGGCTTTCTCTTTGTATGGCTGTGTTTCCTTCTTCCCTGGACTGTCAGGACTCAGCTTAGACAGAGTAGTTTTCTTGTTCTGAGTCACATTTTTCATGTGTACCATAACTAATCTGGACTTTGAAAATCAAAATGGGGCGCACAACATGTGATCAGAATGCAATTTTTTTTTTTTTTTCAATAACCGGAGCTCTTTAATAGTTGGCTTTTGCTTAACAACCTAAGACACAGATCCACAAGGATCACTCTTTCTGCCCCATTCAATTCACACACAGAGCAGAATTCACACAACCCGGATTTAATTTTTTTCATATAAATAATTAATTCTACATTTAAAAACACGTTAAGATGTTTTATTTCTTAATCAGCTAATTTGACTGGGAAACAAAGATGCCTTTTATTCACATTCTCTTTTGAGTCGTGTTACTGTAGTAAAAGTTCCCCACAAGATTTGGCCCTGCGCTCACAAGTTTCGAGGGTGCCAATTAGTTTCCAGAGTCGCTATTTGACAAAAATGCTTCTCACTTTTAAAAAATGTAATTGAATGTCTGTTCATCACAGAGTTTCTTGTGTTCAAGCCCAGGGTGTTAAACATTTTTCGGGTTGACTTGGGTCAGCTTTGAAAAATTTCAGACAGTGAAACTTGAGAAGGGACCGTATGCTATAGTGTGTCCCTCACATCCCGTTAAGTATTAAGTGGATATTTAAATGGACTTGTTATACCTCGAGACCGCCTTAAAGTGAGCCATATAGTTTATAAGACTATTAATTAAATGAGAGGATTGCATGGGATGCACATGCATTTTCAAAATCATTCCCATCGGCCCAGAGTCGCACTTTAATTTTCAGACTAATTAAAGTAACACACGGACCCACAAAGGGTGGATAGCTGCGTCTCTGCGTAGAGGCTAACCCTGATGAAAGTGGCATGGGGAATTTTTCTTTTTAAAGCAAGGAAAAGGAGTAGGAGAAGAAAGAATTTGTCTGAGTGGCCCTGACTCCATTCCATTCATGGCTTCCTATTTGTTCCACTCCTGGATCAAGTTTTTAGTTTAACAAGACTGCATTTTGGGGGAGTTTTCAACCCCATCTGTTTGGGGCCAGAGTGTGCCCCACCTGGTGGTGCAATTGAGTTCTGAATTAACTGAGCTTTATTTCAGTACAATAGAGCGATTGTTGAGTTGCTTTTAAGCACCAGGATTCTTGGAATCTGATGGGCAAAAAATAAATAAATAAGTAAATCAGACTGCAACGTGCAGCTCTCTGGGCTGCTAATTGCATTTGACCCATTATCCTCCACAGTCCTGGTTCAAACTTTGACACAGCTGACTTGGAGTTTGAAATGTAAATGGGAGGGCCGCCCTTGCAGGTTATCACACTGCAGAATGTCTGTTCCCGGAACACTCTCCAAGGTCTGGAAAAGAGAAGAGACAGATATAAGCAATTATCCCAGGACTGTGCGGCTGCTGGCATTGGGGGCTGGCGGACACGGCCCTGGGCCCCTTCTCCCTCCAACGCCACGCAGGGCGAGGAGCCGGACAGAGGGAGTAGGGCTGCCCAAGAGAGAAGCAACCGACACATCACAGGCTCCTGTGTTCCTTGCACCCAGGGAGACAGGGACTGAGGGGAATCTCCCCTCCTGGCTCCCACACCCCACCCTTAAAGAGCGTGTGGCACTGGAGTGATAGTTAGCAACCCCCTCTCTGCCTCTCCAGCTTTATCCTGAGCGCGGTGCTGGGCCTTGCCACCCATAAAGCCTCTTTGAAAAGAGCACAGCATTTATAAAGCTCCTCTTTCTTTACAAAGGAAAGTGCCTCTACTCCTGGGAAGCTCATCCAAAAGCAATAGCTTGCGCTGCTCCCCAGCCTGGATCTAACGCAGGATGTGAGCGTTCACCTTCATCTCCGCTCCCCTGGAACCAGCTCTCTCTCTGAGGGGGGCAATCCTGAGTTGATTTCGCAGTGACTTTAAAAACAGGGTCAGGCCAGTGCTTCTAAGGGATGGATTTGGGCCCTGAGAGGAGACAGGGGAGAAGGATGGAGAGGGCCGATGGGGGAAAGTTGATTTCCAAGTCAGGAAGGACGCTGGGGGTTCAGAGGTGATGGCAGCTGGGAAGAGGAATTGGATCCAAGCCCCAGCTCCCCAGGCTGGAAGGAAAACAGGTCCTGAAAAAGATGGAGGGCCCCCAGGGAGCAGGGCTGCGGCCACAGAGCCACCTGAGTAGGGCCGCTCTGGGCCAGAGTCTGCCGTAGCACTGGGAGCTGCACCCAAGGCAGCGGGCTAGAGACGGGTGTCATTCAGGGTGGCAGCCACATGCAGATCCCGGCTTTGCTACCTTACTAGCTCTACGACCTTGGCCAAGTTATAGAACCCTTCTGCCTCAGTTTACCAAATGCTTAAATGGGCGCAGTAATAAACAGTCACTACCCAGTAGCGTTACAGTGAGGACTCCAGCATGAAAGCCTGCTGCGTTGTAGGTGTTTGTTAAGTTCCAAGTAGTACTACCATTGGAACCAAGGTCACGCCTCGTGCCGCTTGCTGAGGAGAGCTCAGGGTGTCCCAAAGACAAGCGCAAGCACAACAGTGTCAACACAGCACACTTCTAGAGGGCCCGGACTCCCGCAGGCTGGGCTCCAGGCTTGACAGAGCTCACCAGCGGGTGTCGGAGAAGAGTGCCAGGCTCCTCAAAGCCCCGTTGAACTTGAGCCTTGCAGATCTCGCCACCCTGCCTCTCTGAGGTGCATGCCCCGCTCCGTGCCAAGGCGACAACGTCTCCAGGCCAGGCGAGGGAGGTTTCCCTGCCCACCCCTGAACTTCCCCCCTCACCCCCGCCCCTACCGCCGCCCCCCCCCCCCACCAGACTGCAAATCCAGCCTAACCCTGCCACTTGCCGCATTTGACCTGGTTTCTCTTCTCAGTGGGAAATCAGAAGAGGGTGCTTTGTAAGAGTTTAATTATAGCTCCTGTGTGTATTAAAAGGAGGGTAAGGCCCCCCACTTTGGCAGTACTACAAGAGACCTCCCACCCATGTTCTTGGCTCAGAGATGGAGAGATGTACTGTGTTTGGGGCCAGGTCTACACTGCACCTGGATCCCTATATTTGCCAGTAAATAGAAGCACATGGAGTTATTAATTAGCATTTATGAGCTCATTAGCACTCATAAGTAATGTCAACACAAGATGATGAACTAAGCTGGATTGTTTGGGTAGGGGAGGTGAGGGAGAAAACTTCTCCCTCCACTTGGACTCATAGAAATGTTACTTCCCTAGAATCGACCCCCACCTAGAAGTCGGCAGAAATGAACACAAATACACAGGGCAAGACAGTAAATTCCCAGTATATGAGGGTGGCCTCTTCAGAGTTTCTGGTTCCCATTACTAATCTATTTCATATTGAATGGATTTGAGACTCAGTTTAAAGAAAACATACAGTAGCAATATCACCACCCAGGGTGGCCATATGTGATTCTTTTTCATGAAATTGTTAAGGTGAAAGGAAACTCAGAGATCATTACCTCATCCCACCACGCTTCAGGTAAGGAAACCCAGGTTCTAAAGTTGATAGCAAAACTGGGTCTGGAACCGCCACATCTCTACCTCTTTGTCTATAACTCAAAATGGATAAAACTGACCCATCAGATTTGGGGACTAAAAGTCCATGTGTGTCCAATGTGATCACTGTGTTTAAAGGGTCCTTCTCTCCACCAGGAAGGCAGGCAGGCTTTATTCATTCCGATATCTTTTGGGAACCAAGCAGCACGCACTTCCCTTTTGGGTCCGTCTTTGAGCCCAGCTCAACAGGAATCAATGGCAGCTGATGTCTGTACTCTGGTCCCTTCCGGGCAAGGCAACCAAGTGAACCACTGTGGGAACCACCCAGCTTCTAATGGAAACAGGATGGAAATTATTCTGGGCTTAAAGCTTCCAATTTACTAGGGACTGAAAGGGGCTTTTGCAGAGAAGTGAGCAGCAATTGTGTGAAGGAGGGGACAGAGAGGGACTTTCACCTCCAGTTCCTCCAGCCATTTGGAAATCTGACCATTTTGATGCAGATCGACATTTGAATTAAATTTAATAGTAGTTTCAATAGGTTGAAAAGAAACCCATTTTTTAAAGCTTCTCCCACATTCCAGTGACACTAGGTATTTTGCTTACAAAAAGCTACTCACAAATGGATGGCCCCACAGTGTCAATTGTAGCACTCACTTCTTGTCGTTGTCTTATATACAGTCTTAGTTGTATTAAACTGTTGTCTGGTTTCTAAAGGGTACCCTGTATCTCTCAATTATGATACGTGATTTCACACCGGATTTTCAGTCGCAGACCATCACAGCCAGTCAGCCCTGAATCTCTGTGCATAGTACATAGATGATACCTCGGGCTATGTGGGGACAAGTTCGGCATTCGATCTATGTAGACTACATGGGAAATGAGGAAAGACCAAGTGCTGACCCAGGATACAAACGGCTCAGTTCTTAGAGGTTTCTATGGATCCCTAATTTGGAACAGCTGGCCGAGGTGGGACATCTTTGGTGACATAATTTTTCAATAACACCACACTTCTGCAAACAAGCAGGGTTTTCATGCTGGGTAGACTGGCTTTAGCTCTTAATCTCATTGTTGATTATTCAATCATTTTGTGTTCTGTATGATTATTAGCGAATGAAACAAGGAAGAAGCCAAAGGTGACCTCTACCTCATATTGAATTCATGTACGTAGAACATCGAGTTCTACCTGGAATTCAGTGTTGACTGTTAACCTCGGTCAGGAGCTTTTTGGCAAAGTAGTTCACATGTCTCCTTGTTTCCTGCCACATGATGGTCCTCCTTGACATTTTCCCTTCTTTACCTATCAGTTCATCACTGGATATAATATTGTCTGATCATTAAAGTTCATTGCCTTCTGTACGCTCCCTTGGGATGCTGAAATCTTAGGTTTTGTGATTAGAACTGGGTGGTAATCTCATGTGGATTCTCTGTCTTCAGAAAGATCATCAGTGAGTTTTACTGACTCGACAAATGGGCGCAGTAATAAACAGTCACTACCCAGTAGCGTTATGGTGAGGACTCCAGTGTGAAAGCCTGCTGCATTGTAGGTGTTTGTTAAGTTCCAAGTAGTACTATCATTGGAACCAAGGTCACGCCTTGGTAGCCAGCACCCACGTGGACTTTCCAAGCATCAATAACGTACAGGAGCTTCTGGATGGCTATCTCGAAGAACCAATGTTCTTCTGGAACTCTGACCCATTATCAATCACTGACTTCCCCTGCCATGCCTTTGAGTACGCTGTTTCGAATAGTTAGAGGGAGGGGGGTTGGGCAGGATGAGGCAATTTTCTGCAATATAGAAAAGCTGAAAAGAATCAGCAACTTCAATGCTACCGTCCCTACCAACAGATAGTGACCTCAAGGCTGTCTTTGCAGCAACCAGATTCACTAGTATCTGTCAGAATGGAGACCTCCTGTTAATGTAAAACGCTTTTGTAAGGTGTCATGTATGGTGGCCAAAAGATACACAAGCAGCTGCATTTCAGTGGAATGAGAGGCGGCTGCAAGCAGGAGATTGAAGACAAAAGACAGACAGACACATCAGAACCCCATTCCCCACTGAAACCTGTCAATGGGCTTCACATCATCCACAGGATAAACTTGATACTCCTCAACATAGAATATAAGAGGCTTCATTTTTTGACCCCTGCTTCCCCTGACCTTGCCCTGCACCATTGATCTGCCTGGAAGATTCTTCCACAGCACCCTGGTCTCCCTTTCTTATTGGATAAGACTAATCTCAGGCATCAACCCCTCCTGGAAACTGCATTACCGGCTTTCCTCTCTGACCACTAGGTGGGATTAGGCATCCTTCCTCTATACTCCCTTCTACCACTCCATTTACCACAGTATTTATAATCGTTAAGTATCTTTTTCCTCCATTTGACTGTGATTTTCTCAAGGGCGAGAGCCATGTCTTATTCATTTTCTTATTCTCTGTACCAAGAACAAAGCCTAAGACATGGTAGGAGTGTAATAAATGTTCAATGGATGAATAATAGGCTCCAAATAATAGGAAATGGCTATGGAGAGATGATAAATGCCATCCAGAAGTCTGACCTGCTATATCAGAAATGGAAGCACTAACTTTGAGCCAAATGATCAGACAAAGAAGCTGAGCCCATAAGAGAAGCAGTGTCTATCCCTTCCAGCCCCAGCCCTGCAGACACGGCCCAGATGGCTCTCTCTGGGGCAAACTCTATCAGTAGTTGGTTGATATCATTATCCCCCTCCTTTAATGACCATTTTCGACTCCCTTCATCCTCAGCTAGCTCCTCTTCTGGTCGGGGTGACTTACCTCATGGAATGTCCCAGACCTTCATCCTTGAAGGATCTGAGCCCCTGAGCCTCTTCACAGGCCATGGTTGCTGTATTTTCCATTTATACCAAAACTGGGTAAGAGAATACCTAAAGATGCCTACGTGGTTCGCCTGAGTGGTAAACATAGGTTCCCCCCTGCCCGCCCTGATGTAGAAGAGCAGCCCTACCTCTTCTCTGTCAGGGTCAAATCCTGCCGCTAAGATGATGGTCTCCTAGCACAGGGAGTCCAAAGTGTCCTACCAGGAGCCAGAATTTAGAGTCCAGTGGGACTTTTGCTATGTCCTCAGATGGAAGCTTCCTGCTTTTGGAAATCAAGACCTCAAAGCCTGCAGAGCCAAGAGCTATGGGGAAGGGAAGTACCAAGTCTTCAAGGGGGTCACTGAGAGTAGCGATAAGCAGAGCCACCCCTACTTTCACCCCTTGGATCCTGGACCCATGTGTCCTTCCTACTGGGGCACGGCTCCTTATAATGGTTGTTGATTTAGAAAGTACACTGCCTCCTAGAAGATAGCTCCTGATCCTCATAGATACCCTCCCCAAGCCTATGCTACAGTGTTGCCTTCAACAGGCCATTCCATCACTCCAGCAGACAGCTTTATCTAGGTAGTGTTATGAGATAGGATGAGTGTATCCCATTGCCGTGTCCCCTCGGGTGCACCTCCCTTGCCATAAAGTGGGTCCCATGTGTGACATGATGCGATGCAGGACACCTGTTGATCTATCAAATAGTCCAAGCCCTCACTTCCAGTGGTACAAGCTGAGGCTCTGCAGACAGAAAAGGCAAACCCCGGAATATAATTTTTTCAAGTTAAAATGGATTTCTGCCCCTCCTAACGCTGTAGCTAACTTGCAACCAAGTGGATGATTGGTGATCTCAAAGGATAATGCCATATTCGGAATTATTCCCTGTTGGTTGACAGATCAGACATTTGGTAGCAGCAATAGCTATATTAGTTTGGTGAGTGGGAGCCAGGCTGTGGGCCCATGTCTGGCCTCCAACATCCACCATGGCCATTGCATCCGTGCACCCACTGTGCCAGCATTGTGGTGATGGATGGCAGTGGCTAGCTGATGTCAACTAGCCTAGTCCATCTATATTCTTGTTTGTTTAATGCCTCTTCTGTGTCGGACGCTCTCTGGTGGATGTTATACCTGTGATACCAAGATCTTCCTACTTCATGCCCACGCCCACAAGAATGCCTCTTCCCCAGACCTCCTTGTCTTCCAATCTTCTTTCTTCTGGCTCCTGACCATTTAGCCAAGACATTTGCCATTGCCCATGAGTTTGTGTATATTCTCCTTTCCCACAAAGTGGATGAGCAGGTACACCATTTGAAGCTATGGTCATAGGGAGGATCTCCACTGATCGGTGACCCTTGAGTAGGACTCAGTGCATAACAATCCACTTTTGATTTGTAGCACGGACCAAGTCCACACATCAATGAACCAAACTGGGCCCTTTATATTCTCCATCAACTCCATCAACATAAGAGACCTCCACGCAGCCATAGGTGTGCAGTGAGGGAGAGGCAGTGCAGTGGTGGTGAATGATGACATGGGGTCTGGGCCACATGGTCACACCATCTACTTGTGCCCTCTGGCCCTGCTTATGTCCAATCCCAAGTGTACCCCTTCCATTTTTCAATGGACTACTTCTGGGCTTACCCCCTTAACATTATGACTTGTTGAGTCTGACCAAAAAAAAAAAAAAAAACGTTTATGATGGACAATTCTAGTCTCATAACCATTTGATGACCAACAGGCAGAATCCCAAAGCATACCAGAAGCTGCATTTCATAATGTGTACAGTCTATTCTCTGGACCCTCCTATTGAACTTGGTCATTTGGTGGGATTTCTGACCTTATGTGATATCCCCACTCTGTCATGCCCATTTCTTTGAAACTTTTCATCATTTCTGTCACCAACTATCATGGTGATTCATTTCTTCTTCATTTTATGTGGACCACTACTTTCTCCAAGTTTCTGGGAGCCATCCTAGCAGAATATTAGCAACATGCTAGGATCCTTACCAGACATCCTGTATCCCAGATGAGTGACTCATATCAGAAAATTCTCCCTTTTATAATTTTATATTCCACCCACCTAGATCCAGTATTCCCAGAACCTAGTCCCTCAAATAATGTTCCAGACCCTGCCAATACCTGTTGGCTAGATCCTGTAATTCCTTCAAGTCATAGTATGTCTCCTCCCCTAGAAGAACCAGCACTTTCCCCAGCAAGGCCATGTTGGGATTTAATCCTATGTACTGGTCTGGCTGCTAAGAGAAGGGATGTGGGGACAGATCTTAAAGGGAAGGGGACACATTTGTCTTGCAAGACTGAGGCCTCCACTTCTCCTTCAAGCAAGAGAAGAGGGTAGTGCTAGTCTTTAACAAAGAGAAGTGGGCTACTTCTTGGGTTCAGAGGATTTAGGGGAATCTGGGGCCTCCAGATGTTCAAATGGATTAACTCAGATGTCGCTATCTCTTATCTCAAGGTCCTGCTCTTTCCCTATCAGAACCCTGGCCTGGCATGGTACATCTACCTAGGTTGAACATTCAACCTTTCCTGGAACTCGCTCATCTTATGATTAAGTTCTAGCCCTGACTTTCAACTTTTTCTGCCCACTAACAACAAGAGTTGAGGCTCACTTTATATCCAATCCGTGAAGCTTTGTGGTTTTCACACTGAGCCTTTAATTGCTAGCTAATTACTCTCCTTTTCCAAAGCATTAATTGCCCCCAGCAATATAGCCATTCAGTGCCACTGTTCTTATAATTGCTAGTCCCCCATATTTGTCAAATGCCCAATAGATTCACCCACTAGTGCTTTCCCTTCCACCAGCATCCCATCCAAGGTCACCACTGCTACCTTGTGCCAGGATCTATCACTGCTCCTCCTACTCCTAGAGATGGGAGTCCTCATTACCAGTGGCTATCAGGTGACCAAGTTCCAGAATCCCATCTTAGATCTCCTTTCTCATACCACTCCTGATACAAACTGTTTAGGTTGGGCTCTCTGAGAATTAGACTTTGAATCAGAGATTTATGTACAGGATACTTATTAGTATCTGCTCTAGGAAATCACCATTTGTAGAAGGAAAAGCAAAGGGAAGGAAAAAGGGTTTGGCCAAGGGAGAAGTTGGGCTACAGTGTAGTCACAACAAAGGCCTCAGCCAACCTGACAGAGACCTCTGAAGCTGGTTTGTGCATAGAAGTTGTCCCAAGCTGGGGTGAGGTAGAAAGATCTTTGTCCCTCCTGAAAACCAATCTTTGGATACAGGATGCCCCAGCAAAGGGGCATGCCTTGGGTGAAGAGCGTCACTGAAGCAGAGGCAATTAGCAGAGAGGGCTGACAGCTGAGGGCTATCAGGCAACAGCTCTCCTAGCAGCTGGAGGAGTAAACCCTTCACTCCTGAGGGGGACCTGGGGGCTACAGCATAGTGACTACTCAGAACCCAGTTCCACTTCTTATTAACTATGTGACCATGAGTAAGTCAGTCGTGGCCTCTGCACCTTAGTTTCCTGATCTATAAAGTAGCTCTGTAATGACCTATAATGATCTATAATGACCACCTCGTAGGGTTGTCACGAAGATGAAATGAGATAATAATGTAATGCACCTTAAGACACAACCTGGCACATAAGCGCTGTGTCTTTTTTGTAGCTATAAAAAGCTTAGGGTTTGTATGGGATAGCTAAGACTAAAGTATAGGCTACAGCAGAAGGAGTTGCTAAACTGTGGTCAGTGGGAGCTTAGAAGAGGGGTGAAGATCAGGGGAACAAAGAACAGTTTCAAAGAGGACATGGTCAACAGATACGTGGAATTTAGAAAGATGAGACAGGAGGGGACAGCTTCCAGGTAACATATTCACAAGAGCAAAGGCCCAGGAAGCAGACAGGGCATTTGCAGGGCAGTGAGGAAGTCATCGGGGCTGCTACAGTGCTTCCTGCCCAGAAGCTGGCTGGGAGAAGAGTGGGTCATGGAAGCTTAAAAATCCATGCAGAAACAGCTGCTCTGAGACCTCAACGGACCATGGTACAGTTGGGCTCAGAAGCGGTGTGGGCGTGTCCCTGAGGAATGACACATCTTGGCAGGAGAGGGAAAGGGAGGAGGATGGAGACAAGGAAGAGAGAAGGATGAGGAGAGACAGACACAAAGAAGAGAAACATGCCAAGGAGACAGAAAGCTGAGGACAAATTGGGATTAAAAGTCAATCCAGGGGTGCCTGAGTGGCTCAGTCGGTTAAGCGTCCAACTTTGGCTCAGGTCATGATCTCATGGTTCGTGGGTTCAAGTCCCGCGCCAGGCTCTGTGCTGACAGCTCAGAGCCTGGAGCCTGCTTTTGATTCTGTCTCCCTCTCTCTCTGCCCCTCCCCTGCTTGCACTCGGTCTCTTTCTCTCTCTCTCTCAAAAATAAGTAAACATTAAAAAAAATTTTTTTAATAATAAAAATTTTATTTTAATTTATTTTATATTTTTATATATTTTATATATTTTTATATAATTTATTTTATATTTTTTTAATAATAAAAAATAAAAGAGGAAAAGAGAATACCAGAAATGAAGAAGAAATGTGGACTAGTGCTTTAAGAAATGATGGTCTTTTAATTTCTGAAGCTCTGATACAAAGAATTAGTGTGGTAGAAACAAAATAACAATAATAGTTTAGACCTAGGTCAGCTGTGTTACTTCCTCAGAAAACAATACGAATACACTTATTAAGGGGCCCTGTGTTTTCCTATATTATAAATAGTTCTAAATTAACGTCCCTTCCCAAAATGCCTACTTTTCCAACAGGTGCAATATGACACCATCTGCCCAACAAAGGATCTAAATGTCACCAACTTCATAAGAAAATGTAATTGGCTGTTTAGGACCCTAGTTCACTATGATGATATTTAATAATTTGTACTTATAGAGCATGTAGGGGCATAAAATGAATTATAAATGTTAACTCTCTAACTCACACAGTAACTCCTTAGAAAGACAGGAAACACGACAACTCCCCTTTTAACAGATCCATTCATTCAACAAACATTTATTGGCCTCCTGCATGCCAGGCATTGTAATGATGCAGAAATCTGGCTACGTGAAGTTTGAGCGCCTGCTTCCCAAGCAGAAATGAGAGTCTCCCAAGAGCAGGAACCCTGACGTTTCCTCTCTGAAGTCCTAGGGCCCAGCACTGCACCTGGAAAAAAGAGAGTCATTGCATAAATGCATGCAGATTTTTTAAAAAAGTAAATACCACAAATTAGCTACAAGTCTGTGCTACTGTTATTAAAAACATAAACCCAGAGACTTTTGACCTCCGAGCCATTGTTAGCCACTGGACCTCACTTCCTGTGGAACCCGCTTCACCTCGTGCTCTTCAGCTCTGCCACACTGTAAAACATTCACCCGACGACTGTTGCCAAATATGCCATTTCTGTAGCCCTTTACATTTACTGGGGAAGAGGTCGAGGCTGGGCCCCACACTAAGATTTGCTTTTTTCTTAAAGATGTTGGCTTCTGTGAAGATTTTTATACCGAGCGGAAAAATAGAATTCTGAATCTAGAAATCACTCCAAGTCAATATCCTCTTGTTAGTCCGGGTTGGGTGTGGGAAAGTTCCACTTGGCAGTTGTGATGAATCACGAGGTCCCGACTACTCTCCGATGGTCAGCAGAGAATAGGAATGATTTGGACACCTGGCTTCTGTCTCGCTCAGGTCTGAATCCCCAGCAAGATTTTTCACAAGGTGTCTGGCAGCTTAACCCCATCTGCCAGGGTCCAAAACCTACGTGTGCCATACCAAAATCCTGGTGAAATGGCGAAAAAGATGAAGTGACAAGTTCGTGCCCGATTCTTGCACTTTCCCCCTGCCACATGCCAGTGTGGACACCATTAAAGAGCCGGACTGCTACAATCAGGAAGGAAGGGAGCCCTTTGCTCTCAGAACTAAGGCAACGGTGCCACCGGGGCTAGTCATGAAGCAGAATCTCTCCAAGGGAGGAGCAAAGTGACACCAAAAGGTCCAGGTGGCCCTCCCCAAGCCTGGGGCTATTGCCCTTGGGACATTCCCGGAAGAAGACCCATTTTCGCAAATGTCGAAATTCCGGCCCCAGACGGATCGCTAGGCCAAGATACACCCTACATAAGTTACTGGCTATTTCAATTATTCAGGTTATCATCTGTGTTCTCCTTTTGCCCCCTGACTTTCTCAGTGAATGACTGTATAAACCTACTGCTCTCTAAAGACCTTCAAAGCGTTTACACGTAGACAGTGTATCTGAAGAGGGCCAGAGAAGTCCAAAGAAGAGAACTTGCTTTCCTCATTCTTTAAAAAACATATCCTGTATCACTTGGCTGAAATTTACATCGGGAGGAAAAAAATAAAAAATAAAAAGAGTCTCACAGTTTCTTTCTTCTGCTTTTCGGGGGAGGGGGTGGCATTGTCTGTCTACGGCTGAGCCCACAGTTGTACATGAAAGTTAATATTTCCAGGGCCCTGCGTGGGATACCTTTCCCAGAATTCATGTTCTCAATGGGAAACTGAAATAGCGCGTGAGAGTTACCCTAAGTAGATTTAAATAATTAAATTCAAAAATTCTCAAACCACTTGCTGTTTCAAATTTATTTCTTTAATAACAACTCAGACTCAGCAACAGACTGGATTAAGATTTCATTTATTCGAAATTTAAGGTATATCCAGCCCTGGGTGTTGTTTTTAAGTATTTAAGGGGAAATTTGTGCGTGGTGAAAATGAAGAGGCTGTAGCATTATAAATTCATTTCCTCTATTAGAAGCAGGGCCCCGCCTGCACGCCGCAGCTGTTCGGGGAGGTAGTCCCGGCAGGCTGAAGGGCGCGCCGCGGAGCAGACGACCCTTTGTTTCCCCACGAGGGGAGATTTGGCCGGCCCCACACCCTCAGCAACAACTATTTCCTCAGTGGCGCCAGGCAGTTGGGCAGAATCATCTGGGGTGGTTTTCATGTGGCAAAGCAAAGCATCCTCTGGGATTCCAGAGAGACTTCTGAGGATCCATTTTCATCCGTGACCTCAAATCATGCCTGGTACCGGGCACAGAGGACGGGAGGCCACGGTGGCCTGAGCCGAGTTCGCTGACCTCTGGAATAACCCGCCCCGATACAGGCGGCAAGGCAGAGAGCGGCTCGGAAAGCAGGTGTTACATCGCAGGTAACAGCCCCACGGTACTTACTATTCATGCTAACAGTTTTACAAACAAGTGAGTTTCTTATACATTCATCGCCACCCCCAGGCATTCATATTCTTTTTAAGTACGGAAACCTTAATTAGATTTTGACCACAGACCCGGATTTGACTTACCCTGACAGGGTTTCCATTAGTGTAATCTGTGGGGGAATTCACTGTTTTAACATCTGTGTGCCTGAGGCCTATCTCACATTTACTGCAAAACTCTGAAAAGCCTCCCTTGTATGGCTGTATGTTTCCTCATGCTCCCAATTTCACAGAAGTCATTTCAGCACCAAACGGTAATTAGCAAAGGGATGGGCCTCAGCTGACATGAATGCAATTTATTGTTTTCCACGAGGCCCTGAACCAAGCAAACAAAGAACACAGTCTAGCTGTCTGGCATTTTATTAACTTGTATTGTGCAGTGCACCTTACTGAAGGGAGATCTTCGGGAGAAATTCAGCAGTTTGTGTGTGGCAACACGCAGACTTTGGAAGAATATTCATTTCAGTTCAATTAGGCAAGTTTTGTGGTACCTCAGTCTGTAATATAGGACAGCCACTTTTATAATTATCTTCCATATTAACTTTATCATCGCCAGACTTTTGCATAAATGCAACCTTTCATCTTTAAAATGCCAACACTTCTTCAATTTTGGCAACCGTACAGCACTGCTAATTATTTGCTCATTATGTGTGGTTAACTGATGAATCATTAATAAATGAATGAATGGCTAATATATTTTTATGGTAATTGGAGATATAACTGATTGCAGACTTCCTTAGCTTCTCAAAACGGCACTGAATGAGCAGTGGCTGCCTAATTGTTTACAGATGATATTTATGCCCCCACCCAGTGTTTCCCACAGTTGTGGTTTATCACTGGCATATTCTCATCGGTCCAGGGTGGCGGCTCGCCGAGGACCAGTCTGGGCAGAGGGGAGCGGGCAGCTGCATAACCGTGCTTCCTTCCCTTGTGTTTCTGTCACCTCGTTTGTCTCAGCTCAGCTGACACGTAGCCACGTATGGGCCTCAGGGCCACTTGCTAGCAATTCGAAGACTTCTCGTGGATTCTCTTCTCCTGCGCGTCGGCGGGGCCACGGCCATAACACTGCTGCGGTTACCCCTAGTCAACAACATATAAAGAGTTGGACGCGGACACGGGACCACGCTCGCCATCCAACCGCCACTTGCCTTGGCTGGCACGCCCCGAGGAAAGGTGTGGCCAGTGGCCACGCAGCCTGGCGTCTCTGTGGTTGAGGAGCCGAAGGAGACCCTTTGCAAAGTTTGGTTACAAGCCTGCAGTTCAGTTTGCACCACCGACAGAAGTCCAGAAAATAAAATGGACCGGAGATGCTCCACTCCGTTCCCTGACTCGCCGTTCGTGGCTGGTTAGTGGGTTTGGAGGTAACTGCTGTGTTACAAAAATTGTATCCATCGTGCACCTCCGTCACCACCTATAGGTTAAAGACAAAGAGTCTGCATTTGTCGGCGATTCTCGTGAAAATGAAAGATAGAATACTGGCCAAATAAGGCTTGTTTAGCTTTATACAAACAGACGGAAGATCAAGTTAAAAATGCAAAGGACATTACCAATTCTTAATTATAATTATTTAACCAGGTGGGTAGTTTCTCCTAATGAACATTTCCATGAAAACAGAATAACTAATGACAGTCTTAAAGAAGCCTTTGTCTTTCCATGTACTAATGATCACATTTATAAATATGCAGCAAGGCCCCCGTGTACATTGCTAATGATAAGTAATTAAGCACCAGGCGTGGGAAGCCAGTGAAAAGGGTCATGTTAATGCAAGAGAGGAAATTAAAAATGCAATAAAATAAGTTGCCTAGAAAAGATTAAATAAACTTCTGGCTTCTCCTTCCAGAAAGAAAAGAACGGCTCCCCATTCTCACAGTAATGCCGTGTCAAGCCATTCAACAGCTGGTTAGAAAGTCAGACAGTACGGGTGTCAGCCTGCTCACTGCCCCCATCCCCATTTTATCCTACTGGTTTGCAGGCAGGGGGTGTGGCTTCAAAGGGCACTTGGGTCACTGGAGGAGGAAAATGGACCCCTACAAAAGGCAGGGGTCGGCCAGCAAGGACGGACACCTGCCACTGTGAAATTAAACTGAACTTTGTTGTTATTGCTGATACACCACTTGCTTATGAAACCATACGGACCAGCCTGGGTTTTTCTCATCTTTTAGACGGCAGAGAGGACAAGCAGGTTGACTTTTCCAACACAGTAGAATAACCTCGGTCTCTCTTCACATGGTCTGGTTCCCCACCAGACCCCAAGCTCCTGGAAGATGAGATCATGACTCTGTGCGAGTAGACACCGTATCCCTCACACCTAGCACTGTACCACACATACACTGAGTGCTTAATAAATGCTGGTTGGATAAGTGAATGAATGAATGTTCAGAATAGAGCGTCTCTAAGCCAAGTTAGCAGTTTGTGAGAGAGTCCTTTAACATCACTCCCAGACCAAGCAGCCCTGCCACAGAAAAACACTTGGGCCCAGTGGAAAGATGTGACACATTTCCCTCTTATTCAGGTCCTGAGAAAGGCACCAGTTCTTTCTTCCACGTACCATCACCAAAAGGAACAGAAATGTGAGGCTTCAACAAAAAAATCAGTCTTTGCAAAACAAATCATACAGTTGGCATGAGACTCCTGGTTGGTGATTGAGTTAAGCATTTCCGTTAAGCATTAAAGACACACAGAATGGGGGAGAGGGGAGGGGCACCTGGGTGGTTCAGTCGGTTAAGCAATCAACTTCAGCTTAGGTCGTGATCTCTCTGCTCCTGAGTTCAAGACCCCTGTCAGGCTCTGTGCTGACAGCTTCAGATCCTGTGTGTCCCTCTCTCTCTCTCTCTGTCCCCGCCCGTACCCTGCTCGAACTCTCTCTCTCTCTCTCAAAAATAAAAACACTAAAAAAAATTTTTTTTTAAATAAAAACGGGGAGAGAAGACAGAATGAGTAAGTGGACTTCTTGGCCAAAGTAACAGGACTCATATCTGGATCTCCAACGCTCTTAAATAAGGGCAATTTGGGTTCTTTTTTAAAAGTGTCTTAGTGGGGCGCCTGGGTGGCTCAGTCGGTTAAGCGGCCCACTTCCGCTCAGGTCATGACTTGGCTCAGGTCATGATCTCACGGTCCATGAGTTCGAGCCCTGCATCCAGCTCTGTGCTGACAGCTCAGAGCCTGGAGCCTCTTTCAGATTCTGTGTCTCCCTGTCTCTGACCCTCCCCCGTTCATGCTCTGTCTCTCTCTGTCTCAAAAATAAAGAAACGTTAAAATAAAAAATAAATAAATAAAATTAAAGTGTCTTAGTGAAGCTCTTAAGCCACTGAAGGTTTTTTTTTTTTTCTTTCAAACATTTCAAACTCGCTGATATCCAGTCTCTCAAGGCTTCCACATTCCCTAACTCTTCTTTCTGGTTAATCCCTCAGCGAAGGCAATCTAATTTTCTGCCGCTGCAGTCCAGGGTTAACAAGAAGGCAACCTTGATCTGAAGAAAACAGCAGCGGCAAACAAAAATTAAACCGTGGTTGGATATTTTGGGTAGTGTTTCCTTTTCCTCCCCCCCCCAAACCCCCCCCCCCCCCCCGCCTCTCTTTTTTCTTAAACGAGTTCTAAGAAGCGAGTCACAAGGCAGAATATCCAAGGCTTGGATCTTCCCGGCCTGTTTTAATATTCCTTCTGAATTCAAATGAACCATTTCCTTTTACATAAAATCTTCGACAAGGCCACACTTCTTTTGTTATCAGAGCGTTGTCATCGGCAAGCCTGCTCGGCTCTCATAAAGGCAATTTAGTACCTGACGCGCGCGCGGGCCTAGATGGGCCTCGCAAATAAGGGGCTCCCGGGGCGGGGGGGTGGGGGGGACCCCGGGGAGGACGGCCGGCTGCGGGGACACCTAAGGCGCGCCTTCCATCAACTTCTCAGGCGGGGCCTCGGTGTCTCGGGAAAGTCCGGCCCGCGGCAGGGACGCTCGGCAAGCGCATCCTGACCCCCAGCGGCCGGCCCCGTCATCGGACCCACGCTGGTTCCCACTCCTGCGGATCCCCGCGCCCCCGGGCCCCCTTCGCTTTAATTGACAATTAAAACAAACTTCAGTTCTCACAGAATCAACCGGGTGAAATTTCGCAACGCGAGTTGCACAACTCCATTCCCTCGAAGCAAAACCGACAGTCCCCCCCCCCCCCCCCCGAGGTTTCACTCTACACCTCTGCGTTGGTTGCTGAACTTCCCCCTCGAGTTTCTCTTCCCACACACACCGCTTTATTTCAGAGGCAGCCATGGAGACGGTTTCGGTATGTTTCTGGGGGTCCCCGCCTCGTGCCCGGCCCGGTGCTGAGCTGGCGGTGCCGCGACGCCCCGGTGCGATCGGGGCGCGTTTCCAAGCGGAGCGCGGCGCCGACCTCCAGCCCGGAGGGGTGGGGGCGCTTGTGGCTCCTGCCCTGCCGCCGACATCACACAACCCGGATAAGGCTTCCTGGCCTGGAACGACACGCAGTCACCCGGCCGGTGGTAGGGGTGCCCGACTGAGCAAGCAAAAGTGTGGCACGCTGCGGCTCGTCGTTATACTAAAAAAAATATTTGTTGTTTATCTGAAGTTCAGATTCAACTCGGGGTTCTCTATTTTATCCGGCAACCTCACCTCCTCATTTGGTGGTTGTATTACTGACCAGCTGCTGACCAGACCCTTGGATAGTCCAGGGGGCCTGGGTGCCCCCTAAGAATTGAGCAAGGATATATACACATTTATTTATATTTGTATATTTGTATATTTGAAAAATATATATATTTTTTTCAACCGTAGAAAAATAGAATGGGGTTCTAGAACCTCTCTGGAGGATCAGACCTCCCTGGGCATTGGCCCATGTCTCAGACTGTTAGTCCTCCTCCCTCCCCCTCTCTTCAGAGGGGAGGCAAGCCCCTGTCCTGAAGGGTCTCTTTCCCACAGTCAGCCTTGCAGAGAATCTGCCACCCGAATCCTTGGCCGCAGATGTTGAAACAAAAGTCATAAACAAGGTAATTTTAGGGGATACTAGATTAAACCGCAGCTTGGTCTTTAAGGGTTAGAAGTGCCTACATTCTCAACTGCCGTTTGTATCCACTGAAATGCTAAAAAGTTCAAAAACCGAGTTTTGGATTACTGTTATCTGTCTGCCATTAAAAAAAAAAAAAAAGAAGGCTATAGCCTTGGGAATACTGTACGTATCTGTTACCAACAACTCTGAAAACCACCTCTGCGGGCTTGTCAGTTAAACCAAATGTTAAATGGAAAATATTTGGCGGGATTTAAAATTAGACCCACACACATTACTTACAGATGTTTCCATGAAAAACACTTGAAACTGAACCACACCAAGTAATAAACCCCACAATGGTGTATTTTTTATACCCCAAGTTAATTTTTATTATATAAGTAGCCATATGAAGAAGGTATTGCATACTGCTTAAATTAAATACGGAGGAATGAAATCAGCAGTATCCCTTTACAGCATATGGCCCAGCAAATCAAATTACAAAGCTTTCCACATCTCATTAACTGCAATGAGTACAGTGAGTTTTCTAATAAGTCACATCTTTTTCATGTGAGTGGTGAGCAGTGACTTATTGTAAGAATTCACAGGATGACCCTTGTGCTGAAATTAAGAACTAATCTAAAATGGGCAGGGTCATCTGGTCAAGACTGATCATAACATTTCCTCATTATTGTTTTAGTTGGCATTGAAGCATATGTTTTCCCGGTGCCCCAGCTGAAAAATGCCTTTGATAATTTCACTGACAGCAAATAACCCACACACTGCCATTTAATGAGTTCAGGCAGGATTAGCTGACAATAAAGAATATAGTATAAATGTTTTTATTAGAACTGATTTATTTTTTAGCTGCAAGAAGAAGAAGAAGAAGACGTCACGTGGAAATGCTGAGCTGACTTCCCCTTGGGATGGCTATGGTGGCAATGGTGCTGCAGGTAAAAGGCAGGAGTCGTCCTGAGAGCCCAGGCCTGGCCAAGACCGTGCCTTTGGGCTGCAAATGGTGAAAGGAAAACACCAGCTGGAACCCACACTCAGATGTCGGGTTCCTTCTTTGCACAACAAGGAAAAAACACTTCTACAATTGCTCATCATGTGGCCTTTGGCTGAGATGAATTACCAATTTACAACCTCTTGTGTTTGGAGAGAAGCAAACTGTGCTCTTCTGAGGCAAGAATCAGGAACCTAAAAATCATTCAAGCCTTCTTGTTTATAAGGCCAGAGTGAGGCCAAAAATCCATTTCCTTCTGTGCTCTAAGCCCTTTCAATGACGAGTTTCTCACCATCTGCACTAATAAATATGGACTGGTGTGTGTATAACCATGCACGGAGGAGAAAGGAAGAGTGAAAGGAGTTTAAATGGTTGCAAATTGCTCTCCTGCTGAGATAACAGCAGTTTGCATGTGAGCCTCAGTTGTTACACATTAAGAATGGGCATTTGGCTTCTTTTCACACAGCTGTGAGAGAAGGGGTAGGTTTCCACCAGCGAGAAAAGAGGTCTGTTCTTAGGGAGACAGGCTTGCTGGTGGCATCTTGCCCAGAAGCTCTTTCTTCCCAGCTCCAACTGTGGGGACTGGAGACAGGATACGCAGATAAGTCCCGGAGTTGGGAGGGAGGGGATCTTTGGCACCGGTGACGTGAGCCCTGAGATGGGGACCATTCACCCCAAACCTCAGCAGAGACCAAAGGTATCAAAACGGAGGCAAGGCCAGACAGTTGATGTAGCCAGCATGTAAGAAAGTGATCCTTGGGGCACCTGGGTGGTTCAATTGGTCGAGTGTCCCTTCGGCTCAGGTCATGATCTCACAGTTCATGAGTTCAAGCCCCACATCAGGCTCACTGCTGTGAGGTAAGAGCCTGCTTCTGATTCTCTGTCCCCCTCTCTCTCTGCCCATCCCCTACTTGTGCGCTCTCAAAAATAATGAATAAACATTAAAAAAAAAAAAGAAAGAAAGTTATCCTCGAGGTCAAGGTGGACTGCTGGAAAGATCTGAAAGTTTAGGCACAAGTGGACATAGGATAATATGTCCTGGGAATATGCAAAAAAACACCATGAAGAAAATGGTGTATGGGGTAGCAGGGCCTGGCAGGGAGGGCAGCATAGGAAAGGCTCTCAGGGCTGACTGAGACTCAGTGGTGTCCTCCCAAACAGAAAGAAGTGACTCCTTGTTCGCAACATAATGTAGTGTGCAATTATGGGAGCTTCCAAGAGACTGCCCGGTGAACTATGGAAGAGTCACAGGAGTGGAAAAGCAGCCACGTAAAAGTGCTCCCTGAACATCCGTCCATCAGAAAGTGCACTTCGGTGAATGCTAAGGAGCATGAAAAGACCCTTCAGTCCAAACACCTAAATACATCCTCCAACAGAATGCAGACTGCTCCCAGACGGGAATACGGAACCCGAGTCTCATACCTCCCCTCTCAGGCGATGAGAATGTGCGGGAAGAGGACCGTAGGAAGCAAGGGAGACTCTGAAGCACTGCGTTCGAGGGAGGAGACAGAGAGCAAGAACTGGAAATGAAGCAGAGGGTCAGCCACTGAGCCCAGGCTACAGTGGGATCAGGTTTGGAAGACGAGCGAGAAAGATCACTCACTACGGAGGGGAGATGCTTAAGAAGCACAGCAGCTATGGCTCGGATGCCTGGGTGGCTCAGCCAGCGAAGCAGCTGACTCTTGATTTCAGCTCAGGTCATGATCTCAGGGTCGTGAGTTTGAGCCATGCATTGGGCTCTGCACTGGGAGTGGAGCCTACTTAAAAGAAGAAGGTAGAAGAAATAAAAAGAAAGAAGACGACGAAGCAGCAGCAGCAGCTATGGCTGGGAGGGGAAGGAGCTGTTAAGGGTGCCAAGCCTTCAGCAACACCCAAGACAAAATGCTGAGGTGGGGTGTGGGGGAGTTAAATACAATCCTTGGTATTAAACACAATCCTCCTCACCCAATCCCTGGCGAGAAGGAATTCGTAGTTACCACCCAAAGCAACTGTTCAGGAAAATGGTATGTGGTTTACCTGTGGTTTCTTCTACGTCTTCAAAATGAAACCCGTATTATCATCTAATTTCACCCTTCAGTTATAATGGAAACTGCCAAGCACTTGGTTACACAGACCCTGGCTACTTAACTAGAACCTAGACGAGGACAATCCCTGCGTATTGCTAGGTAACAATAACAAACTAACTAATATTTGCACAACTTTACAGTTTACAATGTGTTGTCATAACGCTTCTCATTTGCCCTTCATTACTTTGCTCTGAAAGAGGCAACTTGGCCGTAGCTAGGAAGTAAAAGAGCCAGATCTCAGAACCTGAGTCTTCAGATGCCAGGCCTGGTGTAATTTTTATTACAGCAAATAGCTTTTATGTACTATTAAGATAACACAAAAATGCTCTGGCTGTCTGAGGAAATATCCATGTTCTGCTCTTGAGAGACTGCATTCAGGGCTTAAGGCAAAGTTCTCCAGAAGAATCCACCCTCTCCTAAGTTCCCTCAGAATGCCTCTAAATCTAATGTATGCGATGGTCTGCCTTTATTCCTCCCTGACTGGCACAGACAGGACAGTCTTGCCAAGATGGCATCCTTAAGACAGATGATTGGTAGGACATTCCCCTCACCCCACTCTTGGTAGCTGCTTATTGACTGTGCTTGGTTGCTTTGGGGCTGAAAGAAAAACATAAGAGGGGCACCTGGGTGCCCCTGTTGGCTAAGCATCCGACTTCAGCTCAGGTCATGATCTCACGGTTCGTGAGTTCGAGCCCCACGTCAGGCTCCGTGCTGACAGCTCAGAGCCTGGAGCCTGCTTCGGATTCTGTGTCTCCCTCTCTGTCTGCTCCTCCCCCACTCACACTCTGTCTCTCAAAAATAAATAAAGGCTAAAAAAAAAAAAGAACACAAGAAAAAAAATCATGTACACGCTTGAATGACAGACAAAAGGACCATAATAAATGAACCCACGTAGCTCTTAACGCAGCATCAGCCAAGGAAACAGCTCACAGGAACCGGAGTGGAGTTACTGGGTGGTGCCCTCCATATGTGCCTTTGCCTTCCTTCTCCTGTGTCTTCCTCTTTCTGTCCGTCTCCACCACTGGTGGTGCTCAGGATATAAGTCGCTCTCTAAAGAAAATAGGAAACTCTCACTCCTTTCTGCCTTCTTGCCCCCAACTCTAGCTGGTGAGCAGGGCCCAACTTAAAGAGGGTTCTTGAAGAAGAAAGATATAAAAGCTCCAGATGAATGTTAAAGATTAGTTGTGCAAGTAGATTATAAAACTTCTGCTCCAAGTAGGAGGCTTTGGAGGCCTCGTCCTCTGCTGTAGTTTCTAAAACTTGGTATTAGACACTCCCCTCCCGGTTACCCAAAGCAACCAAACATTGTACAGACGGCCTAAGGCACTTTATGCAGGTAATTGACGGAGGCATTATGGTAATGAATAGGAAAACAGTTTAAACCTGGGAAAACATTCCTCCTGGTCATATTCTTCTTTCCCAGACATCCCAAATGCTACCATTTGGCCCCACGCTATTACCTATAGCCTTCCTTCATTCCAGCCAACAATGGCTTCCAGCAGTCCCACAATTCTCTTCTCCGTCGCCTCCAAGCTCCAACCCAAGATACCCCAGGAGCACTTCCTTCATGTTTTCTTCCTTCCTTTGAAGTTCCTCTCACTGACTCTGGGAAGACTTCGTAGTACTGTGTTCCCCAAATTGCAGATTGGCAAAGCCTTGACAAGTACCCTGTTTATGTATGGAAAAATTAACAATCATTTACAGGTTAAGATTCATACAGTCTTAGGGGCTGAAAGGGACACTTGAAGCAGTATTTGTCAGTTTGCAAACATTTCTCTGGCTTCTGACAACTTCCATCTATACAGTGAGGGTTCCGGGCCTTTGTGGCTAATGTTCTAGAAGCCACATAGTTGGAGTTCCAGTGCAAAAACCTGGGCCATAGGTACAGCTTCCTCCCTTCTTGTCCACACTCTTCATTCCGTCATGCTGTGTGTGCACGTATAAACATGAGCCAACTTGCCTGCCTTCACTCTATTCGAATGCTCATCAATTTGAGACCAAGGAGCAATTTTTATCCTTATACCTTAAATACTTAATATCGGATTGGCCACTGAATCGTATTTTCTTAATTGCAAATGTAAACACTCTACCTTATCCACATTTGTATCCACCCACCACAGGCCACCACCCCCTCCTTGGATGTTTTGCATATCCAAGATGCTTGATAAAAGCTTTTGAATGGCTAAATGAATGAAGAACCTTTCGTATCTGGTTATTTCAATGAGTACCGCTTGCCAGTTGATTGGAACTAAAGTCCCTAATTTTCAAGCTAGGTTTACCTTCCAAATGTGTTCTTCCATGGTCTTGGCTCCGCCGTTAAATAGCTGTATCGCTCAACAATTACACAACCTTGCTTTACCTCCATTTCCTCATCTGTAAAATGGGGATAAAAACTGTGCTTGCATGAAAGAATTAAATGAGGAAACCCATCAAAGCCCCAAGAACAGTGGCTAGCAATACGTCGCAAAATGCTCAATAAAGGTGACTACTGTTCTTTTAAACTTTGTCCAGCATACGCTTCATTACATATCACTGTGATTCTTGTGTAATGTGTCGACTTCAAAAAGACTATAAGCTCATGTCTGTCTTGGTCTTATCCCCAGCGTGGTGGTCAGGTAGGGGGTAGGTGGTCAATAAATGTCTGAAGGCACCCATACAAGCATGGGAAGGAATATTTTATGGCTGGCACACATTTCCACAGCCTTTTTGGGTGCTCTGAATGACAGTGTTGATGCATGCTCCTACACCATTCAAGATGCAGGAGTGGTTAAGATGCCAAGTGGTTAAGAGCACAGTTGGCAAAGCCAGCGAGAAAGGACATGAATCCTTGGCTCCACTACTTACCAGAATGTGATCTTACGTGACTTAACTTCTGTGCCTCATTTTCCTCATCTGCAAAAGGGGAATAGTAATAATAGTACCAACCTAAAAGGGGTTTTATGAAGACTAAACAAGTTAATGTTCGAAAAGCCCCTAGCGTTATATAAATGTCAGCTGCTATCATCATCATCATCACTTGTGAGTAAAGACAAGACACAAAGAAGACCTGAGAGTGAAAACAGGTGCGTGGCCTGGTGCTCGGGGGTGAAAAAGAAACGTGCCATACGGGCGCCTGGGTGGCTCAGGCGACTCTTGATTTCGGCTCAGGTTTCTATCTCATGGGTTCATGGGTTTGAGCCCCATGTCAGGCTCTGTGCTGACAGAGCAGAGCCTGCTTGGGATTCTCTCTCCCTCTTTCCTTCTTTCTCTGCCCCCTCCCCACCCTCTTAAAATAAATAAACTTTGAAGCAAAAGAAATAAGGAGAGTAAATTAAGCTTCTCTTTTGGGGCACCTGAGTGGCTCAGTGGATGACGCGTCCGACTCTTGATTTTGGCTCAGGTCATGATCTGATGCTTTCTGAGTTTGAGCCACGCATAGGACTTCTCCACTCCGAGCAGCAGAACCTGCTTGAGATTCTCTCTTTCTCCCTCTCCCTCTGTACTTCCTCTGCTCTCTCTCTAAAAAAATAAATAAATAAACATTAAAACAAAACAAAACAAAAAAAACAAAAAAACATTGTGCCACAAATACAGAGAATCTGTGGGATGGTTGAAAAGCAGTACTCAAAATAAACATGAAGGTGTGCCATGACAATTTAGCTGTCATCAATATACCGTGGGAATATTTTAGGTTCACCCAATCAAGGCCATACTTGAGGATAGGGGGTCACGGGGTGGGGGAGGGGGAGGGTTTTCAGAAGAGTGTCTGATTGGCAAAATGCAAACACTGCCTTGCCCACCATCTCCCATCACAAAGGTGGAGGCACACCTGTGGCCCAACACCCCTCCTCCAGTCTTATGGCTGGAACCACTCTTCCCGCCTTGCCAGCTCCTCCTGACCTGGGTTTTCTCATCACACTCCAGTTCAGAGACCCTCCAGATGTGGGGCTCTCTGAGGCTCCAGGAAACTTCAGGAAAAGACATCTTCGGTCTCAGAGCGATTGAAGGGCAGGCATGGGATTGGAGGAAGGAATGCAGAGAGCTTTGCTTCCTCTGTTTCCTACTGTGTGCCCACGATGGCTTTGGCGCCCCCTGCAGCCCAAAGCCGGGAGGTGATTTTCAGCTCACCACACTTAGCCAGGGATTGATTTTAAAATTATTCATGATTAGCCATCTCACCACTATCTACCTGCCTCAAGATTAGATGCTGCCCCTGTGTTACCATCCTCTTATAAGGGCCTGAAATCAAAATCTCATGGCTGGAATTTATCTGCCAAAATATACCGTGGCTTGAGAGTTCTTTTTTCAAGTCTTTGCATAACCCACCTATCTAATTCATGGCATGCAAATTATATTGCAAATCCTACGTCAGGGACAGAAACATGTCGTGGTTCTGTTACAGTCAGTACCTTATTTGTTATATCTATTGCAGACCATGACCTTCTGATATTTATTACCCCCACCCCTTACCCGTGTGCACAAATTGAAATGGGTCTCTGAAGATATATCATGAATGGGTCAACTTTACTCAAGATTCTTGGCTCTTACATAACACTACACTTACATAATAAAGACTGGTGTGGCTACTTAAGTAAGTTTTGCAAGATGTTAATAAATATTATTATTTATAATATTCCAAGGAATATTATTTCCTGGGATGGCCAAACTATCACATCGTGATTGCAGCAGGAATGCACACAGAGGTGTCTGGCTGCCAACAGAAGTTAAAACATTTGATATCAGGAAGGGTCTCAGAAGGGATGCAGAGAACATTGTCCACGAGGTTTCTCACTCGATAGATCAGCACGGAAAGCTTCACTCGTGTAGTCACGTGCTCATTGCCTGACTCTGGTGGGCAGATTCCATCCATGTAACATACAATTAAAAACATTTTTTAAATTTATTTATTTTATTTTGAGAGAGAGAGAGGGAGAGGAGGAGGGGCAGAGAGAGAGAATCCCAAGTAGACTCCAAACTCTCAGCGTGGAGCTGAAGGCAGGGCTCTAACTCAAGAACCGGGGGATCATGACTGGAGCCAAAATCAAGAGTCAGACATTTAGGGCACCTGGGTGGCTCGGTCGGTTGAGCGTCCGACTGCAGCTCAGGTCATGATCTCACAGTTCGTGAGTTCGAGCCCCGCATCAGGCTCTGTGCTGACAGTCTGGAGCCTGCTTCTGCTTCTGTGTCTCCCTCTCTCTCTCCCCCAACCTACTTGCATTCTGTCTCTGTCTCTCTCAAAAATAAGTAAACATTAAAAAATAAATTAAAAAATAAAAGAGTCAGACACTTGACCAACTGAGCCACCCAAGCACCCCTAAAACATTTTTAAATTTCTTTTTTAATGTTTATTTATTTTTGAGAGAGAGAGAGAGAGACAGAGCAAAAGCGGGGAAGGGGCAGAGAGAAAGAGGGAGACACAGAATCTGAAGCAGGCTCCAGGCTCTGAGCAGTCAGAACAGATCCCGGTGCGGGCTTTCGAACCCATGGACTGTGAGATCATGACCTGAACTGAAGTCAGATGCTTAACCGACTGAGCCACCCACCTGCCCCCAAAACACTTTTTTAAAGGGGATAATGTCCCTGTTTAAATTGGCCAGGCAGTGGTATAAAGGACGAAATCAAAATTCTTCGTGGCCTTCCCAAGAGTGGCATCACGCTCTTTGGAGAGAGAGGGAAGGGAGGGGCGGAGTTACACACGCTAGAATGTGCTGGGCTTGTGCCACAGCTCCTCTGGAATACAAGACGGCACAAAACCTCTTGAAGCCGATGGGAGTCCAAGGTAAGCTGCTTCACAAACACTCAGCCAATAATAAAATGTTTTGAAAAGCACTTAAGCTTAATGGGTTGAGGTGTTAACTCAGTGGAAGCGTCTGTTACTATGGAGAGGGACTGTGACAACAGGGCAACGCAACGCCACAGGGCTGGAAAGGGAAGGCCATCAGGAGGAGTCACGCCTCACACAGCAAACACATAACGAGAGGGCCTCCTGTACACAACAGGCGGCCACATCGGGCCCGGAATGATGATGATGTCCCCATGGGACGTGCGATCGGCATCAGGATGGTCTCCAGATCCCCTGACGCCTGTTGGCTCGAATCAGCCTTCTTGAGTCGCTACTGTCTCCAGGCCCTCTCTGAACCAGACCTTCTAGGACCCATACTGATTCTTCCAGTCCCCTCTTGGCCGTTAGCTCAGAAGCTAAGGACCATGCTGAGACATTGTGAAATGCATAGCCTGGTTCGGGCCTGCTGGTGTCACGGGCTCATGTTACATTCCGCCAGAATCTCTGACACGAGGCAGGCCGTAGAGACGTCACCAGGCCCAGGAGGTTCTCCTGCAAGAATGATTTTAGTTCCCCATGACTACTCACTTGGTGATTAGTCTTTTTATAATGCTGTTTCCTATCAAACATAGCATTGCCTTTAAAAGGATTTCAGTCTCCAAACTTCCTGTGATTGCATCATACCCTAAATGCTCATGTTCTAGCACCCATGCCATCTGGCAGCCATTCAAGTTCAGGGGCTGTGCATCAAGGGGGAAAACTGGTTCATCCTAACGCCATTTGACACAGGCCTTCCTGACAGTCTTCTGTGGTACAAGACACTGGGAGAGGCTGAGTCATCAGCCAGCTAAGTGCCTTCCTGACCCATACTGTTGAGTCATCTGAACAGCATTCAGAACCGTTGCTGTTGGCTCGGCAACAACTTAATACTCTGAAATTTATCCTTCATCAGGAGTATCCAGTCTCCTAGTCTGAGATTCACACCATTCTTTGAAACAGATAATATATTTTTTAATGAAAGAACAAAATAACATAATTACTTAGCTACAGAATAAACAGACCTCTGCCAGCCCAGGTAGAGAATATGAGAACGAGGGTTTGATTTTTTTAATTACACACAGCTTTTGGATAAGGGTGGTCGAAAGGACACTTTATTCCTCTCCCTGTCATCATGATTGCTCTGTTGCAGCTAATCAAACTCTAATTCATTACAAACTGGGACAAAAAACAGAAGAGAAAAATAAATAATGGCTTCCACCAGCCCTTAAGCCCTATGGGAATCGCTGATTAAATTTGGCACCTGGGCCCTGCTAGAATGTGCCCTCCGTGAGAGCAGAGGCCTTGTCTGGCTTGCTTACAAATGTATCTCCAGCACCAAGGTGAGCACCTGGCACATAGGTATTTGCTCAAGGAATGAATGAATGAACGAACAAACGAACGAACTAGGCCAGAGCCATCAAGAGCAGCAGAGAGGCCAAACGTCATAGTGGATAAAGTATGCAATTGAGATGAAATGCCTTGGGTTGAGTCCCAAGTCTTCTGACTGGATGAACTTGAATAAATTACCTCACTTCTCAGAGCCATTTCCTCACCGTAAAATGGAAGTAACAAAAATATGTATTCCGCAGGACTATTTTGCACATCGAATGATAAAATTCCTGTGAAGGTATTTCATAAGAAAGTAGCAGTTGCCCACACTAGCAAACTGGAAGTTACCTTATATCCCACTGGCTCATGTCCTCCCCAGTCCCACCAGCCCTGCCTTATACATGAGTCATCACCCAGATAGTTCCTGTCCCTTCCTGATGGACTCCCTGCCTTGAGCCTGGCTCCCCTATGGCCTCCTGCTGCCAACAAGCATCATGGGTAAGTAACCACTGCCACTGCCCAGGACCTCATGCTCAGAAAGACCCCATACTTGAGGTCTAATGCACCATGGTGCCATCTTGAAATTCTTTTTTTTTTTTTATGTATTTTTAAAAGTTTATTTATCTATTATTTTGAGAGAGAGAGAGAGAGAGAGAGAGAGCACACAAGTGTGGAGGGACAGAGAGGGAGAAAGGGAGAGAAAGAGAATCACTGCACGGTCAGTGCCCCAACGTGAGGCTTGAATTCACGAACTGCAAGATCACGACCTGAGCCGAAGTCGGACACTTAACTGACCAAGACACCCAAGCACCCTTCTGTCTTGAAATTCTTAATAATTTAGTGTTTTGGAAGTAAAGTCCATGAGACAATGACCTGTGTGCTGAGGACTGAGGGCCTTGGCTTATATGGGTCACAACTTCCACCACCTCCTACCTCCTGGGACAGTTTCCCAGCCACCCACTTACCTGTGTCCTGGCACCGTAGGCCCTACCCAGCCTCCCGCCTCCTTAACCCCTTCCAGTGACCACTGCCAACTCCACCAGCAGCAGGGGGCTGGTCACGGGTGTGAGAGGTCAGGGTTGGGTGAGCAGCCCTCACAATGCCTGGGGGTGGGCATGATGATGGCTGCCTCCACCCTAGGCTGACAGTGCATTTGGCAGGGACTTTCTGCAGGCAAGCCTTGCAACTAGTGCGTCCTGACACAGACATTGTGATACCCTTTTGGGGGGCAACTGCCTGCCGAGGTGGGGGGCATCTGGCCTCTGGGAAGTAGAGATGCCTGACTCCACCTGGAGCTGGGGCACAGCCCATTAGTCCAGCAGCTTCTGGGAGTGGGATCCCAGCAGCTAGTGACCACAAGACCCCAAGTCTTGGGGTAGGGCCCCAGGACTCTGTGAGGGTCTACACTTGCCCCATGGATATCCCTGTGCCTCACAAAGGTAATATTAAATAGCAAGTTTAAAAAAAACACCATGACAGGTCGAGACTACCGAATAAAGGGAAAAAGCTCTTTTCTTTTTTTAAGTACCATTAACAGCAATTTTTTTTCCTGTTTTTGAATAGGGAGCCCCACTTTTTATTTTGTACTGGGCCCCCTAAATGACCCTCTAAAGCTTGCCCTTGAATGTGTCACTCATCTGTCAGACTCCTTCATTACTTGTCCATAATGTGGGTCATAAAGTTCAAGCTTCCTGGCGAGGCCCCCAGGAAGACCCTTCCTCGTCTGGCACACGGTGACTTCCTCGGCCTCATTCTTTTCCCCTCACCCACGTGTACTCTTCTCCTTGCCAGCTTGAAAGATTAGTAGCTTCCCGAATGTGGTTGTCATTGGTCCTCACATATCCTTCCCTGTTACCATTCCTCTACCCCCACTTTTATCTGACAATGTCCACTCAAGCCTCCCTTCCCTTCATGGCCTTCCCTGACTTTCCCAGACCTCCAGACTGAGTTAGGTGCTCCTTGCTGTGCTCCTAGATCAGCCTCCACTCTCAGGAGAACCTTGTCATGACCCTCATCACTCTGTCCTATTATCCCTGAAGTTCCTACCTGGCCTCTCCACCCGACTCAGACAACCTGGTCCTGATAACAGGGATCATGTCTTTGGGAATTTCTATTCCTAGCACCAGTTAAAGTGCTGCTACTTTTGGGGGAAACTGAATTCAATACTAAGCCGGACATGCTGGCCCTCTCTGCTCGTCCCCTTCACTGCCTGCTTAGGGAGATGATCTGAATTAAACAAATCACATCAGCCACTTTCTCTAGAGAGAAGAGTCTTTTCAACAACAGAGATTCCCAAGGTATGCTTTTAAACCTGTTTTATAGACCTACTGCTTTCTGACCATGACCCCTTGGGTTTCAGCCCTTGCTTATCACCAAGCCTCAGCCACAGAAATTGGAGCTAGAAAGCACTGGACTAATTTTCTTAAGAGAACGAATCATTTTTTCTCTTTAGCACATTCATAAAGCTCCAGCAACTCAACCCCAGGGGTTAGCTCTTCCCTCTACCATTTTCCTATGGAGATTAATGCCCCATCTATTAGGATTCATGATCTTGGACCCAGAATCTGAACATAAGCTATTTGATCATCTGGTCCTCATTTTATAGTTTCAGGAGGCCAAGTGGCAGCCCCAGATTCTGACCTCTGGGACCTTGCTCCTTACACTGCTCCACATGGGCTCTTGTGAACCAGGAATGTTATTTCCTGGCTTTTAATTCACTCTTTTGCCCATCTCTCTTTGAAGATGCAAAGTCATCCTTGCTTCTAGGTTTCTTTCTCTCAGGATCTCTAGACCATAGTGGAATCCCATCAAGTGTCTAGTAAGTATACCAGCCAGTACTAAGCGAACGAGGATTCGGTCATTTTCAATTGTCATTTCTCACCGGTGCTTCCCCACCACTCCCCAAACGTCCATCAGGTGGTTTGGTAAAAGTTGGGAAGAAGGACGGATCAGACTATTGACAGCTATCGGTGACAAGACAATATAGTTTACTTCACTAATGTGGGGGAGAGCCGATGATAAAGAAACGATCCTTGATGCCACGTAATATTGACACAGTAGCCACACAAACCACATTCATCATCTCCCTAAACCAGCTGTCTCCTTGCTCTTGGGGGCAGTGCAATTGCTGCCGCCATGATGTCATGAACAATCCCCTCCTTATTCCACCACCATTCACGGATTCGTTAATAAGCTAGTAAGTTTCTGTTCCAGGCAGAGAGCAGTATGCAAGTCAGAAGCTTTCCAAATAGTCTGGAAATGGGTAGTTTTATGGTACACATCCCTAGTCACTTTGCTAACAGCCTCGGCTTTCAGAAATGTCATTAAATATTCCTTTCAAGAAACACATGAACCCCTAAATATGGCCCTCCTCCTCCTCCTCCTCCTCCCTACCCCTCCCACAGTCTCCATCCTTCAGGCACACTCTCAACTCCGAGAAATGTGGCCAGGAGAGAGCGAGACTATTTAGTGTGATGCAATACAGCCTGCTCAACTTTTGCATAGCAATTCAGCAAACACAGTTTTAAGCATTCAATTCTACTTCTACAGCTTCTTAAAATTCCCTGCAATATAATTATACTGATGGGAATGCAGAAAGATAATTGCTTTTAGAGGAAAGTTTCTCCTTTGTTCCATGTTCATCTGGCTTCCAGAAATGGAACAAGAGCCCTTGAACAGCAGAAATACGCATCCATGTGTCTCTAGTTATCATTTATTTACAAAGATAGACCTTGACAAATGTAATTTGTTCAATAAAATTAAAAGGATGCACGATAATTCACTTAGACAAAGAGACTTGAAAGGGGACGTCATCGGCAACAGCGCCGTCCATCATTCCAAATGATCAGCTGACTTTGAAGAAGTGGCAGGTGTTCCCCTTTTGGAATGCAGCATTGAAATAGTATTTAGAAGGGGGGGAAGAAAGAAAGAGAGCTCGGAATTGGAGCAATTCTTTATTCAGGCAATAATTATACAAATTAGATCTATGAAAGCCAGAGAATGACTGTGCCTTGAACCCTGTCTGTGTGCATAGAACAATGGGGAAATTAATAATTAAATCTATTACATATGCTCATAATTCAATACAAAAGATACCTCAGTAGTTCAAACACTCCTGTATTTTCATTTGAATAAGGCTTTCACACATTCTCCTCATTATATATGTATTATATTTTAAATTTAACAGCTTATTTTGTTGCCTTTATGTTTGAATTAATAAGGGCACACTTTAATGCACTAATGGGGAAATGCATTAGCTGGCTTTGCAGACATAACTTTGAAAAATCTCCAGTTTCCCAAGGGTGAAATCAATTTGCCCCATAACGTGTTGTCTCGCAGACACATCTGGAATCTTGGAAGAATAGCTCCCCTCTACAAGCTTCTGATTTGGGCCCCTGGATCTGAAAGAGGATCCCCAGAGTAGAAACCTTTGCTAAACTGAACAGACACCTCAAGATCATCTTCTGGATTCTGCAACGGCTTGCCCAGCTATCACATGGTTTTCCGTGCCTGGCCCATGTTAGTTTTTTCAAGGAGCAAAAATAATTCGCCTATGAAAAAGTAAAGGTTTATTTTGAATCCAATAATTCATTTTCTCTTTTTCTGCTTTCTCACTCTCTCTCTCCCTCTGGCTCCCTCCATCTCCCTATTTTTAACTCTCCTTCATACTACTTCTGAGCCATGGAGGGTAGTAAAGAAATGGAAGTTAGAGAAGACAAAAGAGAGAGAGAGAAAGGAAAGTATAGAAAGGAAAGTATAACGTAGGGTGAGTAATGGTGGTGGGGGGCGGGGTGGGGGCGGCTTTCACCACTGCTGAGGCACCAAGAATTACTGGGGTTCCAGCATAGGGGGAACGCTGGTGAAGGGAAGCCCTAAAATCCAAGAGGGCAAAATGAGGTCACAAAGTGGGGGTCCCACTTACTTAGAAAACAGAGTGAGTGAGTCCCCTGAGGACTGAATGCTAAGGATATAACCAATGGAAAACAATCCATCCCCCTGCAACCAGGAAAAGAGACAAAGAAGTCGGTTGCTGAGAGAGAGAAAGAGAGGAAGCCTAACCAAATGTTCATATTTTGGTGCAAAACGCTGCCAGCATACCCGGGGCGCCCAGGCCCACGCGGAGGCGCCGCTGCCACAGCGGTATGACGAGGACCGTGCCTTCGGAGGAGCGGAGGAGCGACAAATCCAATGATGCTAATTGCATTGCAGATTTCCAGCATCATTAGCAATTCTTAAAATTACATTTGCCCTGCTTAAGTTCTCTATTTCCACGTTGGTATACGGAGGGGGCAGGTCTCCGAAGGGGATGCGGGTTACGAAGAAATTCAATTGGACACATTGGCTTCAGGTGTGCGGGTGGAGGCAGGCCAGCAGGGATTCACAGCCCAGGAAAAAATGCTTGTTTGTCTTATTTTAAATGCTGATTGCCGGGAGAATAAACAAAACCCGCAGCTAAATGGGCCTTAAAGGAACGCTGGGAATTTTGGAAAGAAAAAAAGCCTTACCGAATAACGGCTGGAACTAGCCCTGTGGGTCCTATGGTGACAAGCACCATCCAAACACCCTGAGCGACAGAGGAACTTGCATTTGAAATAGTTGGTGCAGAAATAACCACTTCTCCCCTCTCCTTTTGTTTGTTTGTATTTAAAACAAATGAATAAAATCCAGATGAATTAGTGTTTTTGCTTTGTTTGTTTCCTTAAAGAGAACATATTTGCTCATTAGGAGAGTTCGACAGCCAGCTCCAGAAACAAAAGCCCCAACTCCATGTCTCTTTTGGCAAGGACACCTTCCCCCAGCATTCCCCAGCTCAAGCCCCTCCGTGCTGTTGGGACAGGAAAGGAGCATCCCAAGAGGAGAGCAGAGGTCAGAACCTGCCTCTCCCAAAGCTTTGGGGCCCTGATGCTGGGGCAGGGCTCTGCGCAGCTGGGACTTCCACTGCGGAGTCATTGAGAAGCCACCAACGCCACCCCCTCACAGGGTGGCCTCTAGTCTGAATCTAGCAACAGAAAGGGGGCCAGCTCTCGGGTATTTTTCCAACAATTTATGCCATATAATTAAATTGCTAAGTATATATATATATATATATATATATATATAACACATACACACGCTTAGAAATATATATTATATATACAGCTCTATATATAAACACACACATACAAAGTATGTATAGCTTTTAATTGGGCCGTCTTTTAAAAATAATTAAGCCAGTTTTAATGAAATACTGCTTAAGGCTGCTGGCAAGTGAAGGAGCCATCTTGTGCAGAGCATTAATAAACTGAGTCATTCGTACTAGAGGATGGCTAGCTAGCCGCATCGGCCAATTCACAGTATTTACTACCAGACAAGCTCAGTTCTCTGCCACGGGCCCAGGACCACCGTGGGGGGGTACTGAGGCAAGAGCAGCAAGTCTGGGCCTCTCCTGTTCACTGTCTCATATGGTCCTCAGCGCTGCAATGCACTCCTGGCCCTGAGCTGGATGAAGGGTTTGTCTCCTTCCAGACAGGATCACAGCAGGAATCCAAGTCCATTCACTCTGCCCATGGAAGGACGAGGTGACCAACCACAGAGGCTGGTGAGACCTTCAGAGACCTTCAGATGCCTGTGGGCATACTGGACCAGGACTGGGAACAAGTGGATGATCAGTTTCCTCTTCCTGTGTCTCAGTTTCCTCATCTACAGAGTGAAAGGTATGTGCTTGTCAACCCCATAGTATCAGTAAGATAAAAACACAGCATTATTCAAATGCAAGGTGCCGACGTGTTAATATTTCAAACTCAACACGAGGGCAGTACACACCTTAAGCTAACACAATGTTATGTATCAATCGCATCTCAATAAAATAGGAAGAAAAAAAGATAAGGGTAGTCATTATTTTATTTTTGACATTTATTTTTGAGAGAGAGAGAGAGCGTGAGCAGGGGAGGGGAAGAGAGAGAGGGAGACACAGAATCCGAAGCAGGCTCCAGGCCCTGCGCTGTCAGCACAGAGCCCGATGGGAGCTCGAACTCACGAACCATGAGATCACGACCTGAGCCAAAGTGGGACCCTTAACTGACTGAGCCACCCAGGTGCCTCAGGGGTAGTTGTTCTTTAACAGCACATGACCATCTCTACACAACAAAACAAGGCATTTAGATAAGACTGTTTTTATATTTTCGGTAGCAAGAAGTATTTAGAGGCAAAGGAATGTCTGGCTTGGGTTTTAGTCAAAGGGATGGTTGACACAGTCTCCCATTCAGAAATCTTTACAAACCTGCTGACTTCCACCAAAACCAGAGATGGGCATGCTGCCGTGCACAGGTCTGTTCCGACAAGATGCTACAGCAACGTTTCTTGACGGAAGGGGCCTGTGTGAGACTCCCCTTGAATAAGGGAGGAAGCTGACAAGCCCCCACATTACCCTGTTTATTTATCCCCAGTGACTGGCTACATCATGAAATGCTCTCCTCCAGACTCCTAGGAGAGGAGTGCCGGATGGCTCAGGAAGTTAAGCATCTGACTCTTGATTTCAGCTCAGGTCGTGATCTCACAGTTTGTGAGATGGAACCCCTAGTGGGGCTCTGAGCTGGCAGCATGGAACCTGCTTGGGATTGTCTTTCTCCTCTCCCTTTGCCCCTCCCCCTGCATGCTCATGCGTGTGCTCTCTCTAAAAATAAATAAACATTTAAAAAAAAAAAAAAAAAGAGTCCCAGGAGAAGAAAATAAGCCATTTACCCTCTCTTCCTTTCTAATGAGGAGAGGACATTGTAGCCCCATAAAATGAAGGAGAATACTAGTAACTCAGGGAACTTTCTCCTAATTCCACAGTGAGAAAAGCTGGTACTTTTAGATGTCTGTAATCAGCAAGGTGAAAGATTAGAGCAGTGGCTTAGATTGGATCACGTGAACAGCTGTCATATATTAGCCTTTGCTATTTGCCAGGAGGGCACTTCATAGCATGAGTTAATAATCTTCACCACAACCCTATGAGGTAGGTAGTAGTATTCCCATTTTACAGAAGAGGGAACTGAGGCTCAAGAAGTAAAGCAACCTGAATTGCTTGAGGTCACAGTCCCAGAGGTCACAGATGTCAGAGGCAGGATTCCTCCACCCCAGGTCTGCAAACATGGGGGCCCTGGTTCTTGTAACCCTTCCTGGTCCTCCCTCGCCCTTCTCCTTCCCCTGGGACTCTTGATGCTCTGTCTAGTGTCTCTTTATTCTCACAGCTGAGGCTAATGTAGTTGAAGTTTCCATCAACTTCCCAGGCCTGCACTCCCAGGACACAATACTTCCTAGTCAAAAGGCAACTTCTGGGGCAGAAAAAAAAGCTGCCTTTATTCACAAATCACTTCCAGATCTGACAGCCCTGGTAAACAGGGAAAGCATAATACCTGAATGTTCATACAGCACTAAGGAAGGAAAGGGACCAAACTTGGCTCCATTCTTGACTCTCCAGAATGGGGAGGCGGCGGCAAGCCTTGGTGTGGGGAGGGACCCCGGATCCGGCCTAAACCAGGGCCTGAGGGGCAAGACCAACCAAGGGACCTTGGACAAAGGAGCCGAACTGGAGGAGTGAGGGGGTGACCCAGTGGGGGCCAAGAAGCCATTTGTCTGGATGCAGCAGAGGAAATTGGCCAGGTGTAAATGGTGATGTGGACGTGAGAGAACAGCAACTGACTTTGAAGTAGGGAAACTTTATTGCGATTTGAGAGGCTGCTGGGAATCTCTGCGGGATCCTGAGGGGCACCTAAAAGAAGAGGGGCGGGGACCCCTGGGCTGCGGGAGGCGCGCCGATCCCCGCTCCCCCGACCGCCTCCAGGGGGCGCCCGCGGCGCAGGGCCGGAGGAGAGGCCAGTCGGTTCGCACCTGGCTGAATAGCGTCGTGACACCTGAGCCGGGCACCTAAACTCCCTGCGGCCCCACAGCCCCCGCGACAATCTCTCTAGGCCGGCTCGGAGGCGTCCATCATGCAAGCATACCGTGTATGACGTCTGCAGCCTTTCAAAAGAGAAAAAAAGGGAGCTATAGTTAGCACCCCAAACCCCTGGAATGATGCCACTCAAGGCAAATGAATCTTTACTAACACAGGGGGCGGGGGCAGCGAAGAGGAACAAACACGTTTCGTCCTTTGGGGTTTAAAATGCTGAACTGGTGAATCCTAAAACCAAATGGGAGTATGACTCCCATCGCCAGACAACACCAGGGCTTTCCCCAGAGGAAAGCCGTGCTTTTGATGGGAGGACAGGGTGGCGAGAGGTGGCCAGCCGGAACCCCAGCCCCGAGTGGAAAGCCCGAGAATTCCGCGGCTCAACAGCGAGTCCTCTCCACCTGCGACCGCTCCTCGAGCCGCGAGGATGTTCCTGTGGCGCCACCTAGTGTCCGAGGCGCAGACAACGCCCTGGCGAGAGCTCCTAGGACCTTAGACTCAGGCCACCCGACTTTGGATTAGGCCTGTCATCCTGAGGACGAGTAACAACCTGAGGCTGCGCAAAAAGCTTCCCAAGACCCCTGTTCCTGCTGCCACCAAAACTAAGTAGAAAATTTTCCAGAATAAGTGGAATAAATGACGCCTCCTTTCAGTGAGACGTCCATGAGGTGATGTCTGGTTTTTCCTAAATACAATGGCAAGTCGATTATTAATTCATCCAGAAAAAATATAGATGCTGTCATCGTATAAACATGAGTCCTAAGCAGAACTGAGCCTCAGACCATCTGGAGGAGCCGTCTGAGAAACACTGAACTAGAATTTTGGGCGGGACAAAGAAGAAGCTTTACTTTTAATTTAATGGCAAGTTGCAGACCTCCAGAGAAGAAGATTCCACAATGTAATGGAAAGAAGAGAGATCTGGGAGTCAGGATACTGGGGTTCTGACACTGCCTCTGCCCCCAGTTATATGTGTGACCTCGACCAGGGGCAAACAGTTTTTACCTCTCACAACAATGCTGTGAGGTTCAGATTACTATTTCCACATGATAGATGAGGAAATGGGGGCTCCGAGAGGTTACCCAAGGTCAGGCAGCTGGCCAGTGTCAAAGGCAAGCTTCAGACCCACCTCAGTTTAACTCCAAAGAGCACCCTCCTTTCACAACACACCAAATCTGTCTGTTTGGGCTTCCTCACCGACACTATGGAGGGGCTGTGCAAAGTGATCACTTGGTCCCTTCCAGATATAGCAGACTCTGATCTAAGGTCTCAAGGGTCCCTTAAAACCCACTTCTAGTGCTCACAAACTCCACAGTGATAACAAAAGGGCCTTTAAAAAGGATTTATCTCCCTATAAGAACCATCGGACTTTATTTTCAGCTATGGGCAAGGAAACACCAAAACAGACATGTCGGAACATCAAGCCTCCTTTAAAATTTAGGACTGTGGGAAAGAGGAGAAAATCTGCACAGGGCATTGAGTGACAACTTATGGATCCGGGTCAGAAACCAGACCTGCGGGGTGCTGCTTATCTCTTGAGCCACTGGCCTCCCAGGGGATAATTGCCTTCTGATAATTGTTTAGACTTGATAAATACAAGAAATCAGGCAGCCGGCAGTTTATCTGGCTACCAGTTCAGATCTGGACAGAACTAGATTAAGGAGTCAGGCACATTTGCAATAACCTCAAAGATAAAGCCTTCCTATCTGAAGCAGTTTATCTCCTCCTCAAGGGTCATGTTGCCCAGTAACTGCCACCTCCAAAAGTCGGAAGGGAGAAACACACCAAAGGGCTCCAGATCAGCCCCGAGCCTTCTCTTGCTGCTAATTCTTACAGGTCACCAGCTTGAGAGCAAGGGGGTGGTACTCTGCCCTTGTCTGGAAAGCCCGGGGAAATATGTTGTCCAAGTGGGACCTGGGCAATTAGGCCCCGCCACCAAGGTCACCTGACTCCGAGGTCAATGGTTTTCTCATGGCTCTTCCTCTATCTCAGAGGGACAAGCTAAAGGAACCTCAACTGTCACCAGCAAAGATAAGACCAGGAACTACAGCTCAGATCTTGGATGCTGCTGAGCTGCACACTCACCATGTGACCAAAGGCCACTTAAAACTCCTCTGGACCTCAGTCTCCTCAACTCTGAACTCAAGGGTTGAAGCAAATAATCTCTGAAACCCTCATTGAGACATTTCAAGGACCTGAATCAAATAGGCAGGTACCCTTCTCCCCATCTCCCTCACTTGCACTCTCCCTCCACCTGCTTCCCAGCCTAAATTCCTCTCATTCCTTGAGCACACTTCTCTCAATGTCTGGTCACTTCCCTGCACCCTCCAACCCCTTCCATCTGCTAGCAGCTGGCTCTACCGGGTGGCTGGGGAGCACTGGAAGAGCATCCCCTCAGAAAGCAGCCCCCCTGGGAGGACCTCTGAGCACTTTGCCTGGGGTATGGACACAGCTTTTATTATCCACTCGTTACCAAGAAGTGAGGCCACCTGTTGTCCCCCCCTCCCACTCGTCTACCTTCCAAGGGCAGCTCTTCGGCTTCCATAATATTCTGCTGGGGGACAGCAGGACATCTTCTTCAGACAAACTCACTTGGGGTCAGATACTGAGGCAGCCCCACCCCTCCTTCACATGCCAGCTCTGGAGAAGGGGCTCCATTAGGAAAGCAATGCGCAGCAAACAAAAGTCTTCTTCAACTTCCCTAAAGGCCTGGCCTGACACCATCTCTTTTAACAAAAAAAAAAAAAAAAAAAAAAAAAAAAAAAAAACCCACGTTGGGAGCCTTTAGGGGACTCATAATTGAGCTGTATTCCAGGAAAGAATTTTCTAAAGAAAGGAATAAGGCATTGTTTTTCCAAGAACATTTTCTCCCTCAAGAAACTCCAAATTAACTAAGAATATTGTGCCTTATTTTCCTTTTGGTTGCAGAAGAGGCCAGGGAAAGAGTATGATCTTTTTCAGGAAAGAGAAGTCCCACGGGGTTGAGGTAAATCCTTTGTGGAGACAGAACAGTCTACTTCTTTCAGAGCTGCCCCCACTAGGCTGGCCCCACAATAAGCATTTACTAGATGTGGTTAATTGACTGGAGGCAATGGTCAGATGGATTTATTCAGGAGAGTAGATTACAAAACTGGGTGCCAGCAAAGACTAGCCAGTCCATCAGACAGGCTAGCCTACTCATCAGACGGCCTCACAGCCACCTCCCTCTCTGCCAGCCTCAGACCAAAGCCGGGGGAGAAAGGTAACATATGCCCTATCAGGAAGGCCCTCTTCTGCCCCCCGGGAGCCAGAGTGCTGTCCCTGGGTGCCTCTGTTCTGTGCCTTCCCTCTGAGCAATGATTCATGGCAGATATTAGAGAGGAAACAGCATCCTTCAATTCTTCCTACCATTTCTCTTTACAGGGTTCTTATTAAGCAGTATCTTCAAACTTATTTATGTGATGTCATGCTAGGAAGCAGTGCCACTTTCCATGAGCACCGAATTCAATATAAATAAGAGCCAAATAAATGCCACACGATCCCCATGCAGGATCTTCTTGGGGAGGCAGGACGGGGAGCCTGGATAATCCCAGAGAGAGGTGGTGAACTCCGGAAGATAACCAGATAATGGAAACTTGGCTTCTTGGGCAGTTGAAGAGCTCTCCTCGCCTCTTCTCTGAGTGATTACTCCAGGGAAGCCAGCTTCCTGCTGGAGCACAACTTCAGTATGCTCTTAGAACCAACTCAGAAGCAGGGACACAGAATCATAGGTGCTGCCCATTGCCAAAGGGCCAGGACATCACCCTTCACATCCTGTATCTGTTCTTTTTTTGGATGTTGTAAAAGACGCACAGATAGATGTCTTTTATCCCTGTTTCCATATTGAAAATGAACGGGCCGGAGAAGTAAGGAAGGAGAAGAAGCTAGCCCTGGAGCACGTCAAGGGCCAAGCACTGTGTTGGGAAATTGGTGAGGGCCCAAGCCCTCCAATTTTGGCCAGTGGGGAAAGGGAATAGTCATCACCAATTCCTTTATATTTGAATAAATGCACACATTTGAAAATGGCTTGAGCCACAACCAGACATGGGTGGGGAACCCCACAAGGTCTCCATGTCTTCTCTAAGAGCCCCTCTTTCTTCCAATCGGGTAGACCTCCTTTCATCCCCCGCTAGTTGATCATGTAGTTCCCTTTGTCTTCAGTACCTTCCCACTCTCCGCTCCCTCATTCCCGACCCCTTTCCACTCCTCGTGACTCATTTAGACATCACCCTCAAGAAAGCCTCCCCGATTCTCTCCTGTCCAATTTCAGCTGGGTGGGCACCTGGATGCATAGACATCTTGTATCTCGTTTGCCACCACTGTGTTGTAATACTCTGTTTATTTGCCTGCTTCCCCAAGTTCCTGTGAGCTCTTTGAAGACAGGGTCTTTTCCGTATTTGCACCCCCAGCATCTGTGCATCGAATTCTATGCTACCACTTGCCCAGACAACCCCTCTGTGTTCTAAAACAAAAGATGTTCCTTTCAGGAGAATGCAGGCCCATTCCTCCTACCCACCCCCTACATACGCAATTGGCCTCCAAGCAAGACCTGACCAGTATGCGACTCTCCTGTTCGAGTCGGAAGAAGATGCTCTTTCCCCCTAGTGGCTGCAGCCCTACAGCAGGCAGCAAGGCCTAGTCAGGCAAACATGAGCTGGATTTCTGTACTCACCTGCCCCTGCTTCCAGGCAACCTGCACAACTGTATTGCGTGGCCCTGCTTGAGTCAGTCACTCAGCCATGACCACGGTGGCCCGCTTCTCCTGACCTCTGGTTCAGCTTCCAAGACACCGGGCTGCTTTTCCACCCTGTTTCCTACCACTCCCCACCTAACCACAGCTGCTCATGAGATAAATAGCTGATGTGTCCTCAAAGTCACGATGCCCCCATGAAACCCAAACACAGCATCCAGGAGAGAGAGGCTGAAGACTTCCCGTTTCTTCCAGGTTCATTGCTGGCCTGCATTCAGGCCTAGGCGCGGGGGCTCGTTTGCATGGCTGGTTTGGAGCCCTTGGCAGATGAAAGTGTGCAGATAGTTTTATATGTGTTGCCTATCATTAAACCTCCCCTTCAGGGTTTCTTGTCGCCTTTGGTTTGTGTCTCAATCTGGAGCAAATTGAAGCAAAGGTTTAGGCCTCTGTGTTTTCTTGGTTTAATTAATAATTCATAATAAAATTTAATCAAGGCATAAGCTTTTGTGCAAGGTTATAAAACACTTTTATTTGCCCTGGAGATCAGAATGACCACTTTCTAAATCTGTGAAATGATTTTTTTTTTCCCAAATGAGGAAATTTTACTCTCAACTGTAAATTTCAGCTGTTTGCCATATGTAACCACAGAGAATCTGTTTATTGACTTAGTATATTAGAAGTAGTTAGGCAGGAAGAAAAATAAACCCAAACTCCAGACGGGAGAAAGTGCGGGGAAGAAATGAAGAGCTGGAGTAAAGGGTCTAGCAAAACTCTAGCCTCAGAAAATAAGGAGACGAATGTCTGAACCCGCCTCCCAAAGGAGAAGACAGGGAGAGTAACCAGATTGGGAGACAAAGACAATGCCTGGATGGTAATCACAAACTAAATCAAGATCTTTGGAGAAATAAGCCGAGAGTGCAACAGGGAAAAGGCGCCGTGAAAGGATATCAGACACTGCAAGGGGTCCCCAGGGGGGTATGGAGTCCTGCTTGTTAAAGTCCAACACAGGGCAGGTTTCCACCTGCCTGGAATAGCAGAAAGGAATTCTTGCCTAATGGCAGAGTAAGAATCTAGGCAAGGGGTAACTCAAACCCCCATCTGTGGACAAAGCCAAACCACTAGGAAAGCAACTTAGAAACACGGATTCCTCAGCATCTCCTTTAAATGCCTTATAAAGCTCTGCAGGTGACTCATGTGCAGCCAGGTTTGAGAACCAGTGTTCCAGATGACCTTTCAAGGATCAGCACTCTCTGAGATTAAACAAATTAGAGCCAGAGAGGAAGGACAAAGTTGATGCAGAAGAATTAGACACCAGCCATGGATTTAGGCAATAATGTGTGATAAGAATTACTCTGTAAGAATTCCTGTAATAACAACATGTTATCAAGTGTGTGACAACAATCCCGAAGGAAGGGAATTATGATCTTCGCTTTACAAAGGAGGACATGGAGTGTCAGAGAAGTTGAAGGGACTGGCCTAAAGCCATACTGCCGGTGAGCAGCAGGGATGGGTTTCTTCTTAGCGCACCACCAGAAGGAGACTTTGCAAAATGATAAATTGTGGCTCACAACATGCTTAGAGTACACGCATTTCTCAGTCCTCAGTGTAGCTTGATGACTTCACACTAAAACAAGGTTCAGAGAAACTAGAAGGGGGGCAAGGGAGATACCATGCGGTCCAGATACGCACACTGATGGCCCAGGGAGGCAGGAGAAATGTCTGCTCCTGACACCGTGGGACGGCAACCTGCATGGACCCCATATGGGGGACCTTGGAACAGCACCGTTGGTATCCCATGTGGACTTGCAAATATTGCCACTGGCCCACCCACCAGAGTTAACACTGATATGAGGCTGATGTCCCCAAGTTCTCCAGATGGGGAAAATTCTTCCCAACTCAGCTCTCATGCCAGGAGGCTTCAGAAAAGCCTGTCTTCAGTGTGTCTACCCGATCCCAGGTATTTCTGAGAATCCCCGAGGAACATGTCCATGTTCCAGAGGTCAGGCCTATCTGTCACTTGTCACATTGTTCCATTCTCTCTCAGTCTCCTCTGTCTCCCTCATGGCGTAGGCACAGGCCCCTCACCTACTCCCCCAGAACATAATCAAGACCAACCTATAATATCAAGATTATCCGAAGCTTAAAGATAGCAGAAGGGAAGTACAACATAGAAACAGAAAGCTTAAACCCTGGTGGGAGAGTCCGAGCTATCTTTGTTCCTATCTTCTAACTTGCCCCACATTTCAGGGACTAGCCTAACTTTCCCCCAGTTAAATGCTCTGACTGTGTCCCTTTATTAGAACCTAGGTTGCCCATACCTTGCAGGGTAAAGCAAGAGGTAGAGACATCTTAGGCTGGTCTCCAAGTCAACGGCAACTCTGCGTACAGAGAAGACAACCCCTCGCCTTATTTTACAAGCCACCTAGCTCCTCTTTGTCTGGAGTCTCTCCAGTCCAAATAGACTTTACTTGAACATGCCTCAATGCCCATTAAAGTGCTTCCTCCAAAATAAAGCACCATTTCCCTCAAGGATGAATCATATGGTTGCAATGAGTACGTCTCCATTTCTAGTTATCATGTTTCCAAAATTGTGGGGCACCAGCTAAGTTCCAACAACACCCTTTTCCCACTTCCACTGAGCAGAGCAGAAGGGGCCAGGCTCATTCCTTCTGCCCCGCATACTCTTTCTGGCAGTGGGCAGGATTGCTTTAAATGTTTGTGGGTTGGTAATTTTTGGACTCATTTGCAAGGCAAATGCAGACTATCTAAAATTAAGGTTCGGTGATGTGGGGCCCTAGCTGAGGATTTCTTTTGTTTATTTTGTTCTAAAACCACAGTCTTTCTCTACAAGATCATTATTGCAGACCTCGCAAGAGGGCTGATGGCTTTTATTCAAAGTCTGTGCTTTCCTCCCCATAAAACCTGGATGAACATGTCCTACTGGAAGGGACTGTCAAGGTGGGGTGGTTGGCTGGTTGCTGCTAAGTGCCAGTGCCGCTGGGGACAAGTCCAGGCTGGGAAGTTGGCCTGGCCTGGGGGCTGGTCTCTGTGCCAGTGTTATGGGTCACAATCCCCAGTGGGGAGGCTTTGGGCTGATTCCCCTTAGTGAAGTGTGGTGGTGGAGAGTGTTTGGTCAACTTCAAAGCCCCATGCAACTTCCTCAGCTCTTTAGTTCGGATTCAACCCAAGTCCCATCCGAACGTGGGAAGTGGGGGCAGGGAGGGGCGGTGCTTAGTAAACTAAACTTCAACTGAGTTTACTCTTGGCAAAACAGATCTTCCCGAGTCTCAGGGGGGAAAAGCGCAGCTTAGACAGATGTAAACAGGCTCTGAGACCCTTCGGACATCAAATAACACTAGCAAAACAACGTTTAGATGAGTTAAGTGTAAATCAATCAGAAACATATGGACTACATTTCCCTGAAAATACACAGGGGTTTACAAATTACAGGCACAAGGGTTTGGCAAAAATGCAATTCAGGTTTTGCCAAACCTAAAATGTTTGGAGAAGATTTAAAGAAAGTAGACTGACCCAAAATGCCTTCAACTTCGCCCATCCCTGACACTGATAATATCCCACACAACCGCAAGCATTTAAGTGCATGGGTTTTAAGAGATTTATATGTTGAATAAACTTAACTACTCACAACAAGCGGAGATTCTTTTCCAGACGAACGTTCAGAGAAAGCTGGCTGCCAAGTGTCTGTACTCGCAGAAGGCAGAAAACATCTACCTTTTGAGTTGGGCCAAGGAGATATACCTACACGTTTCAACTTGCAACAGAATGAAATATGCTAAGCTCCGAAGCCTAGAGTTGCATATTCATGGAGCACAGGCTCCACTTTTCCACAGCCCACGCTTATCTTTCTGTCTTCGCACGACTGGCGGTATGGGTCCCTGTGTAGGGACAATATGTTGATAAATTCCCTAGAGTCTCTGTTGCACGGTGACTCTCCCACATGTGGCAGCGGGCCATGACCGTTTCTGTCTCAGAGGGAGGTTGTCCCAGTGGAACTAGGGCACCCAGCACCCAAACGTTTAGCTTTTGAGACTCCAGAGTGAAGACAAAAGGTAGGGCAGACCTTACCCTGGGAGGAGGTCAAGGCCCCACACTGGCTTGGAGACAGTGAGAGCAGAAGGGAAAGAGAGGACTGAGGAGGGACCCCTGATAAAGCCCTGCCATGGCTCTGCTGCCCCGCAGAGGTTCGTCTCAGAGGGTCCTCCCTTAGGGGAAAGAGGGAACCACCCAAGAGGTAGGAGAATTGAAAACGAAAGGTCATCTCTGCCCTTCCTTCCTGTGCCGCAAGGGCCGGCTGGCAGGGGTGGAATTGACCCTTAGTGTGGGGAAGGCCTGTGACAGTCCCAGAGTTCCCTTAGTTTAGCAGCAGCGTGGGTGGGCAGTGGAATTTCCTGTAGACCCTCTTCAGAAGGAGCCTGGAAGTCATTAGTGTCTGTGACCAAGGGTGGGACGGGATGATACAGTCCTGGGAGGCTGGCATAGACAGAGGACCTGGGTCAGGGGCCACCTCTCTCCGCTCCCCACTCCCCCCACTCTCCAGCTGCGATCATGAGCCACTCAGAATGGGGGCATAATCACCAAGGACAAAAAGCCTATCCAGCAGTCAAGGGAAGTACCAGCCGTCAAGCAGAATAGGGATTTGAAATGGAAAGGATGCTGATGTAAACAAAACGTAACCTTTCTTGCACCCTTGAGCTGTGGTGGGAGAGTCTTGCCTCCTCAGGTGGATAAGGTCACAGGGTTGAGCAGACATACCTTGACCCCTAGGAGGCATCCAAAACTGCCCCCCCCCCCACTCCACTCCAGGCTGAGGAAGGAAGGAGATTTGACCTGGTCTTCAGGGGGGTAGGAGAAGGTGCAGATTGCAACGGAAGGAACAAAGGGATTGTGAAGGGACCTGGGCTGCGTGGATAACCCCCTTTTGTTGTTTCCTCACAGAATCTCAAACGTCTGAGCGACTGATTAGGGAGATGGCGTCCATAGACCTCTTGACGTCTTCCCACCCTCCACATCAGAGAAGGCCCAGAAGACCCCAGAGAACCCTCCGTAGTAAAGCAGGCATCACCGAGAAGCTGAGCCTCTCTTGTTCTGTCACTTTATGGGGACCGGAGTCCTCCTCCTGCCATCAGAGACCCTCAGGGCTAAGACTGGGCAGGGGCACTGGGCCAAGGGAGCAAGGAGGCCCGGCAGGTGCCTCCAGCAGGGAAGACAGTGCCTGGTATTTCACTCAACAGGGCGGGAGTTTAGTTTCCAGGCAGAGAAAATGCAAATAGTAGCAATAAAAATTACAAAGGATACAAACACCTTTTTTCTCACTTACAAAATGCCTGCTCCTCTAGTGGGAGCCTCTGAGGGGAGGTTTTGATAATTCTGTGGGTTGGTGGTTGACAAGTAGGGACAAACTGGCCACTGAAAAGAAAAAGGGCTCCCTCCATCCCTAAGGGTAGAAGCTGGAATTTGTCTTTGGGGCAGAGGCTTTCTTCCTTTCCGGGTGGTTCCTTTCGGTGACTCTCTCAGTCATGCAGGAGTCACTCAGGTGTCTCCCCTGGTCCCAACCTTGGTGAAGCTCTCTATGATGCAAAGACTATAATCTATACTAGGGGCTTTGGAGCAGAAAATCTCCATTATTTTGAGAGAACCACCCAATAGGAAACTACTTGAGAGAGACAATTTTATTGTAAATAGGAGGGGGAGAAAAAGTTCTGTTGGAGCTTGAACTTGAAAAATAAAACAAAAGATTAAGTTAAGCTTTTAAAACTCTCCGATCTAACACAAGTTATAAATACAACTATGCATTAGTTCTTACTGAACAAAAAAAATGAATTATTTAAGAAAAATTTAAAAAAAATATTTGTACAACAGCTTTGTATTTTACTTTGATAGCCAATCGCACAAAGAGACATTTTCACAAAAGTATGCAAGAGGGTTATGAATTTCCCCAAAGGCTTCTCATGACTGTTTGATACACACACTTTTTCTTTGAAGCGCCTCTGGTGTCCCTGTCTCTGCCAATTTTTTGTTTTTCCCATCATTAACTGGTACACCCCGCCATGCCCCTATTTTTGACAGCTTGCGATGATTTGAGCCATTCTCCAACTTCATTCTCCTTAATGCCACGAAAGCTTCCATTGCTTGCAAGATCTGAAACTTGACTTGGAAATGGATTTGCATCACTTCCACTGTCCTGTCAGATATTTATAATATCCCACAACCATCAGGAGTCTGATCCAAAAGGGGCTTCATTCCGTAGTCGGGTGGGAGAACGAGACGGTGCGTGATCACGGACAAACGTTTTTGCATTTGTCACGACTTTCATTTCCCTAAGCAACCTTCTAGCTACAGGGACTCCAGTGATGAATCCTTGAATGTAATTCTGCTATAATTCTGCTTATGAACATTGGGGAAAGAAATAGTACATCCCTACAGGAAAGGTTGTTGTTTTCTGTTGTTTTGTTTTCTGAGCGAGAGAGAGAGAGGGTGCAAGTGAGCAAGGGGTGAAGAGAGAGAGAGAGAGAGAAGCAGGGCTTGTGTTTTACCCAAAGTGGGGCTCAGACTCGCCCTATGTGGGGCTCGAACTCAAGAATCGTGAGATCATGACCTGACCCAAAGTCAGATGCTTAACGACTGCGCCACTGAGGTGCTCTGGGTTTATTTGTTTTTAACTTTTCCTTTTTCTCTCTCCTTCTCCTCTTGGCCTTCTTGAGGAGAACATCCAGCAATGTTAGTCTTTAGTCTAGGCCTGAAATTTGCAGTTGAGAATAATTCCCGGAGGTCTGCATGAGGACCGTGGCAGTTCGCCAGAATAGGTCATACAGTGATTTGAGGCCAAAGCTCTGGGTAGCAAGAGAGCTCATTTGCCTGGGTGTCCATGAAGCCAGAATGAAAACGGTGAGTGGTCAATAGTAACAACATAACTGATATCTTTAACAAGAAATAAAGGGGGTCAACAGAAAAGACTTATATTTGTTGCTCCCCCACTGCCCGGTCAAGCCCACCCTGAGGGCGAGCGTTCCCCCATATCCCTGGGAAATCTCAGGCTACCCCACAGCTTTACCTTTCCATTGAGGTAATTAAGTCTTCTGGTCACTTCTAACCACAGGAACAGACACAGCCTGAGCTAATATGTCCAGTTCATGTAATAAACAAAATACCAACTCACTTCTGTCACCTGCAGTGTGCTCCTGCTTCAGGCTGGAAGGTTCCAGCAGTAAAGGCAGAAGGTGAGGGGTGGAGGCAAGCTGGGCTCTTCTATTTCCTGCCAGGAGAGCCACAGGTTTACTCTTCTCGCAACCCCCTCATGGAAGCAGAAGAAGGCTCTGTGAGAGTGAAAGGGGGGTGAAAAGGAGGAGGGGGCACCGAGACCCCTCCCGTGGGTTGGGTGTGGTTACCTCTGACTTCGGTGGAGAGTAATCTCTTGTCCAAGCGGAGACACTTTTAAGAGTGAAAGTGGACGTGCTTTATAATTACACGAGAACGGCAGATACAAACCAGGACTGTCCTGGACAAACGAGACTAGTGATCACCCTACTTAAAGCGGACTTTCTCTGGCTCTGCTTGGATCTTCCAGCTCGTCTGAAGTTCTGCTGACCCAGGCACTGCACCCTCCCCCACCAGCTGCTTCCATCCCCCACCTGCCTGCGGACCTCTGCAGACCTCTTCCCCATAGGTTCTCTTTTGGGGTCGCACCGCCCTTCCAGGAGGGCCTCGTCGACCTGGAAGACAATTCCAGTCCACTCTCCTAGGGGACCCCTCAAGTCCACAGAACACACGTTCACCACCCTGCTGGGCAAGGAGGAAGGTGCCACAGAACACATATTTCTTTTGAAAGAAATTTTCTCTCCAGCCTCGGTTACTCTCTTGGCCTCTGAATCTTCCGATTGTCAGCTCATTGTTGGAACACCAGTTCTGGGCCACATCCTTTCACCTCCTGCTTTGGCGGCCAGCATCTCACTATGAAGACATGGACGAAATTGACACTCATTGTCTTAAAGACTTCAGCTGAAACTACCTTTCTGTGGTAGAAAGGGTCTGTTTTGCTAACCTTTTAGAACAGCAAAAACAATAGTAACAGAAGCAGTCGCTCTCCCTTCGTGTTACTATAACACGGCGACCACGCTTCGGGCCAAAGGGATCATCTCATTTAACCCTTACAACAACCCCAGGAGCTAGATGTTATTATCATCCATAGTTCAGAGATGAAGAAACTGAGGTCTAGAGATCACACAGCTGATGAAGAGCAGAGATTCACATTTATGTTCCTCTCACCATAGACGATTGTGGAAATTCAGAACTTTGGCTTTATGGGGAGACACTGCTCATGGTAACTGTTTTGGGGTCAACTAATCATGCACCTTTCTAATGTAGGGTTTGGGACCACTGAGGAGTCAAAACATGAGCTTTATTGCTGAGAAAAGCTAAATTGGAAATACAGCTGAACTTCCAACCAAACAAGCCTCCTGCTCTTTCTCCTCTGCGTTGACCTCACCCCCTCAACACCCACCAGTCTAGGAGTAGAGCCTGCCCAAGACGGCTTGCCATGGTGGGGAGATTTGGCACAGAGGGGAGAGGAGGGCGCAAAATCCCCTGGGGGTCATTGAGGCACATCTCAAAGGCAGAACGGGGTTCCGGTGCGCCTCCAAAAAATCATTTTCCATGTCAGGCCAACCAGCCACATCTACCTGCTGGGGAGATGAAGGGAGGGGCGGACAGACACGAGGACTTCTGAGGTGGCCAGTGTGCTCCATCCAAGGCTCTGCTTGGAGAGGTAGATGCTGAGGGCAGAGGGGCCTGGAGGCACAGTAACTGTGGAGACGGGAGGAGCTTGGAATTGTTCAGATAGATGTGTGCCATTGGCTTTCAAGGGCTGGCCTTATGTGGGTGGTTAACCGAAAGAGAGGACTCATTGCCCTAGAGGAAATCCCAGGCCTTTCCCCAGCTTCTGTGGCACAGAGGCCACAAAGGCCAGCCCACAATGTCCCTATTCTCCCCTGCATGTGGGAGTAGAGGAGAATGGGGCACCGGGTGTTAGGGCTTGCAGCGGTTGAATGTGAGGCTGCCTCTGTGCTCATGAAAGCACCAGAGATTTGACACGGGCCTCATCAGCACGAACTACCCAGGGAAGCTGCCGTAACCAGCCCACCCACTTTTGTATCAATATTCGACGGCTGCTGTAACATCACCGCCGACTTAGCAATGCATAACGACACAGATTTATTACCTTACACTTCTTGATGTCAGAAGTCCAAAACGGGTCTCACTAGGCTAAAGTTAAGGTGTTGTCAGAGCTGGGATCCTTTCTGGAATCAGTTTTCTCTCCTTTGTTATCTTCCAGAGGCTGCTTGTATTTTTTGGCTCTCAGCCCCCTTCTGTCTTCACAACCGGCCATGGCCAGTGAGCCCTTTCCCCTCCCATCCCGTCACTGATTTTTTTTTTCCCTCTCCCAACTTCTAAGGGCCCATGAGATTACACTGGGCCTAGCTGGATAATCCAGGAGGCCCTCCTGATTTTAAGGTCAGTTGATTAGCAAACTTAATTCCACCTGCATTCTTTTTTAATTGTTTTTAACCTTTTTGTTTATTTTTGAGAGATAGAAGCATGAGTGGGGGAGGGGCAGAGAGAGAGGGAGACACAGAATCGGAAGCAGGCTCCCAGGGTCCGAGCCATCACCACAGAGCCCGACGCGGGGCTCAAACCCATGAACCGTGAGATCATGCCCTGAGCTGAAATGAAGAGCTTAACTGATTGAGCCTCCCAGGCACCCGGGGCGGGGGTGGGGGGGTCATTGTTCTGACCAGCACACGCCCCTGAACCCCATCGAGCGCTGAGCATCTGCTAATAGACACACACACACACACACACACACACACACACACACAGAGGACATACCTAAACACTTCTAAAGAGAAAATCTGAACAAGGAGCTCACTCATATCTAGTGGCTTCTGCATCTGCTGTATATGGTCTCCCTCCTAAATGAGGCTGATTTTTACTTTTTCATCAGACATTCACTGCTTGCTGATGTTTAATCTTCTATTGAGTTAGAAATGCTTTAGCCCAATTAGGAACAGCGTGTTGCATGCGGATGTGATCTCAAGCCAGTTATTTCTTTATTTCAATCGGGCTTCTGCCAAGCAGGGTCCTTTCATGCCCGCACACTCCGTGAGGTGTGCTCAGGAGGGCTCGGCTCAGCCTCCGCACAAACATCTGCACGCTTTCGGAGCTGCTTCCCAGCAGTGGAAGTGTTAACGGCATGATGAAAGATCATGAGAGAGAGAAATATTTTATATTTTGAAAACCCCACAGTTATCAATCTTTATTATAAAAAACATATGCGCCTCCCCTCCTGTAGTAGATGTGTTCCTGACCGGGTGTATGTAAATCAAATTCTTTATAAATTGAGTCATCTTTTAAATGCACTAGGGGAGCTGGCTATTTAAAGGCATCCTGCTGTGAATCTTTTTGTCAAGCCAAGAGGCTGTGTGGGATGCTAATTTTCACCCCTTAATTTGTCTGTTTGGTAGGTGCAGATTTTCATAAAGTCCCCCAAATTCACAAACCCAAACAAGGCACACCTGTATGCTCTATTTCAAGGGTATCTTTTTCATAAGAGCTCAAAGAGCTGTCAGGTGGATTATCTCATTTATCTTCTCAACCTTCTTCCAAAGGAGTTTGGGGCACTCATTATTATCCTCAAAGGAGGTATAACTGTCTCCCAAACAGCCACTGCTTGCAGGGGGGGCCCATGAAAGGAGAAGCCATGCTCAGCTGAGAGCTATTTATTTTCCAATTAACAATGGGCTCTATCCTGGGAGGAGTGCTTGGGGAGGGTTTCTTTAGACCCCAGAATGTTCTTTTTCGCTACTCTTTGTCACTACTGTCCAGAGAGAGAAACAGAAGAACAGAGAAATAAAACGCTCACAAATGTTTTCAGTGCTTACCGAATGCCCACCTTTTACAAGACGTGCTAGTGCAGGTGGGCGGGGCAAGTGTCACAACGCCCGACGTGGCCCTGACCTGGAGCTGGCCACCTAGGACACAGGCAGGTTGACCTAGAATGCGATATTAGGAAACACTGACACCTTCCGCTCGCCCACGATGTTCTTCTCCCAAGGATGTTACAGACACGAACTCAATCAATCCTCACGACACTGTTAGGTAAGGTGGGCTTTGGCTTTACTCTTTGTAGATTAGTGATTTTCCAAAAGTCACATGGCAGGAAAGTGAGGGAGCCAGGACTTCAACCCAAGAAGTCTGTCTCATTCCAAAAGCACACGTTTCGCATCTCTATGACTGAGCACGGGCACAAGCAATGGCCTTTGTGGGTGTAGTGGCAGGAACAATGGATTCTGACTCTTGGGATCAAAGAAACTGTCCCAGAAAGATGCTATTTGAACCAGGCCTTGAATGGTAAGGAGGATTTCCACAGAGAATTGAGAAAAGAAAATGGACAAAAGCATGAAAGTGTATGTGAGTGGTCTGGTGTGACCACGTTCTGAGAGGGAGTCACAGTGGCAAACATGCTTGAAAAGGGAATAAGGGACATATCATAGAAGGTCTTAAATGCTTTACTAAAGGAGGTGAAAGTCCTTCCTACAGTGGTGGGAAGCCACTGAGACTTTTCAAGTGAGGAAGCAAATTCTCTTTTTGGAAGACAGTTTTGTCATCAGTGTGAAGAATGAGTTTGAGCCAGAAGATCAAATCTCGATAATTAAAGTTAGATAGTACTCTCTCCTCTTATAGAAAGCAAGCAAAACCTTGTGGATACTGCCCTAACCCCTGGTGAGAAAGGGAGCTGTCAGAACTAGAAGCTGCATGCCTGATTCCAAGACTAATCCTTTTCTTCCTATCATACAAAATGGCTGGACCTTTGAATAAAGAAAAGAAGGGCAGGTCAGGTACTAGCCAAAGCCCCCACAGGCTTACCTCCCCTCCCTCCGCACCCAGTGGTGCCAGGCACAGAGGAGTAGGCCATCCATGTTCTGTATTTGTCTTCACCCCTCGGAAAGCTTCACAGGTGCTAAACACAAGGTTGCTGGGGCGGGGCGGGGGGGAGCCCAAATCTCACTCTTGCCCTTTGAGGTGACTGTGTCTTCCAAGGCACCTGTTCTAAGGCATACAACCACCAGCTGGGCCTGGTGAGCACCTCTAGGGGCACAGGAGGCTAATATAACCATACCGAACTTTCTTCTTCTAAGACACAAGTCTATTAGACTCATCTAAATGGAGTTCCAAGGTCTTGGAGCCGCAAACCCAAGAAAGAAGAAGGTGAAAGCTGGTGGGGCATGGGGGCAACATGAAGCCTCAGGTCTCCGTTCCAGATCCATACCGCCCACCAGAGTTTATGAATTTCTAATATCCACCTTTCAGAGCAAGTGTGTAAGTCCGGGAAGGAGGAGCAGAATTGGAATACGGTGGATATTTTCCCTCGGTTTGTTTTTTTGTCCTGCAGCATAATTCTCGCATTCATTAAAGAGCTTGGGGCTCCTGGAAGAAAGGAAATTTAAGTATAAAAGTGAGTATGATCAAATTGCTATTAGCAGTCGTGGGATTGGCATGAGGCCTGGGCCACCCGGATACCAGAGGCCTAAGTGACTAAATGGGAGGCTCAGTCTGACTCAGATGGGTCTGATCTGTCAGCCACAATGGTGCTGGGAAACCTCCCTGAAACACAGCGGGAAGGGTAGGGGGTGGGGAGTTGCACAGGGGGAGGGAAAGAGGCAGTAACAGAGGGTACAGTGGGATGGGGGGCGGTTCTGGAGAGTTCAGGGCAGGTGCCACCTATGAAGCAAAACCTCTGGAGGCAGGAAGCCCTCCTGCTCACGTGCTACTGTGCCAACCCTCCTTGCTTATGGATCCTGGACTTCCACGAGGCAGAGATTTTATTGCTTAAGCATCAGGCTTTGTATACACTGCAAATTTTCCACTCTGCCCTCCCACCCTGGGAAGGTTAGACTGACTAGGCATTGGTATCTCCAAAGCCCTCTTTGCAGAAAGTGCCTGGGTGTGTAGAGGGGGGAGGGTGTGAACAATAAGCCACAGAGGGGAGTGAGGGGGTGACCAGGAGGGGGCAGAGACACTGGGAGACAACTAGGCCTTCTTGGTCCCCGAGCTGGACCATGGAGCCAAGTCTGCTCCATGCAGCACCTAGGAAGACGTTTAGCACCTGCCACCTCCCCAGGGCAGCCTGGACAACTGCCTGCCATGGTGGCTCTTATGCAAAAGGTGAGGCTTGCATCCGGAGCCCCTGCTAGAACAGAGAGCCCTGGGAGAATTTTCCAGGATGTCCCAGCTGGCCCTGGGGAGCCAAGGCCTCAGGTTCAGGCTGCACGGGTACACTGAAAAGCAGACACAGGGCACCTATGGTGATTTTCCAAACGCCAGATCTGTTAATCTGGCTACTCTTTATAGACAGTAACAACAACAAACGGCCATTTGTTGACCTGGGAAAGATCATGAAGAAATAGAGAGTAGGAGGAAGCATTTCCGAAAGCAAAATGGCCTGAGCACGCCCTTCCCCACTCCCAGTTAAAAGCCGTCCAGGTGGAGGCCTTTGCTGGGCTCCAGCCACAGCTGCAGCCCACATGGGTACGTGCCATGGCTCCAAGGTCCCATGTCTCCCGCTGCCAAGCCCTATGGGGCTGTGCAGCCAGACGTTCAGTACAAAGCCTCTCCCTTGCCTGCCACAGCCGTCAGAGTCTATGTGGCACAATGGTTAACAGATTGACGTCTGCAGTCAGACCTGAATTTGAGTCCCATCTCCACCACTTCCCAGCTGTGTGTTTGTGGGAAAGTGGACCTCGGTGAGCCTCATTTTCCTCATCTGTAAGATGGGGCTAATAGGAGTATCTTCCTCAGAGTGCTGAGAGTGAGAGGAGATAATGTAGGCAAAGCACTCGGTGCAGCACCAGCTGCTAGGAAGTGCTCTGTGGGTGGGCAACAGTTCTCCTCTTTCAAAAAAGAAAGGCTCAGGCTTCTCCTTTGCTGATCTCTAGAGCCTGTGGCAGAAACGCCTTGCCTCACGGGTGTGTATGTGTGTGTGGGGTCAGTTCTGGTTTCCCTGGACACCCTTGGAGCTGTGGCCTAAGCCTCCGTTTGGGCTCTTGCTTCAAGGAGAAATAAAATGCAGGTGAAATTCATGAGAACCAGGTGGGCACTTTTGTTTATGCCACACAGCTGACAGGGACCACGTGTGACCTCAGGCTGTGGATCTCAGCTAGGAAAGTCCCGCCAGCGAGGACGGCACCAGGAATTTCCCATACCACCTGAACCCACACCTCCACGGATACTGCCAGGCAGGGAGCAAAGAGCTCTCTTGCCATGAAATCCATCATAGGAAAACGTCAGGAGTGAACAAGAACACCGGACCCGGAAAGCTCTGGGTGAAATGTGCGTAGTCTGAGCAGCCATTTGGGACCCTCTGCTCTACGGCTGGATTTCCTGCCCTTGGGGATTCTAGTGGTGATTTTAAGGGTCCCCCGCGCCCTGACAATGTTCATCTCACCCAGAAACCAGAAAGTCAGTAGATGGGGCAGAATTTGTGCCTTACATCCAGAGATGTGTTTCTCTTATTTTTTTTAATGTTTCATTTATTTATTTTCAGAGAGACAGAGTGTGAACAGAGGAGGGACAAAGAGACAGACACAGATTCCGAAGCAGGTTCCAGGCTTTGAGCCATCAGCACAGAGCCTAATGAGAGGCTCGAACCCACTAACCACTAGATCATGACCTGAGCCGAAGTTGGACGCTCAACCGACTGAGCCCCCCAGGCACCCCTGAGATGCGTTTTTCTTATTGACCTTTTCTCCTGTCCCCCAATGGATATTTCAGAAAGGAATTTACCAAAATGGAAAATCTAAGATTATTTTAAGGAGCCCACCCGGAAAACACACGGCATCGGAGCCGGACAGACTTGGGTTCAAATCCTAGCTCACAGGCTCTTTGTCACGGGAGGCCTTTGTCATCTCATCCGTGCACTGGTGCCCTAGGCTAGTGGCTCCTGAACTTGTCTGTGTCAGAACCTCGCGGAGGGCTTGTTAACACAGAGATTGCTGGCTCTACTCAGAAGGTCTGGGGCCCGAGCAAATTGCCTTTCAACAAGTTCCCAGCTGACGCTGATGCTATTGATCCAGAGACAGCACTACACTTTAAGAACCACTGCAACAGTTAATCTGTAGCAGAGCATTTATTCACACAGAAACAGGAACACAGCGAGAGGAAGCTCAGTTTGCTGGCCCAGGCAGCCTGGGGGCTGGTTACTCAGTCCATCTCCCTCTTACTAGCTGTGTCGGTTTCCTCAATTGCCAGTGAGGCTAATGACAGCCACCCTTTAGGTGAGAATATTGGGAGAAAATAAATGTGAAAGAGCCTTGTAAACTATAACATTCCTCCATGGTAAAGCACTAAACATGAGGATTATTCTAAGGGTTAATCTTTATAGTGCATAGGGAGGTCTGTGTGCAGCGCCTGGCACGTAGTGGGGCTCATTAAATATTAATTAAATGAAAAAAAAACCAGCAACTAAAAATAGCCACTGACTCCACGCCAGAGATTTTGGTCTCTGTCATATATTTAAACAAACAAAAAATGGTAATAAAGTTACAACACATGAAATTCATATTTCGATCGTGGGTGGCAGGGACCTCCTTCCTGGCTTCTGATCCAACTCATTATTCAAATCCTTTTACCATCGAGCACTTCACTGCTTAATGTGGAACCAACTATGGATCTTGATAAGAGGGAAAGACTGGGCTCTGTTTCCACTTTGCTCTTGGCAGTACTCAGGCCTCCAGGATAACTTTCTTACAAAATGAATAGTGTTGGCTCCCAGAGAGACCAATCTAATCTCATCTTGTCCACTCAGAAGATCCGTATCAAACATTACAGACTGTCTGACTGCAGGAAGGGGCATCTAATTCCATCTGGATTTGGACCAGTGTTTTAAATGATCAAGAAGGGAGCCATTAGCATGGCAGAACTGGAGAAGCAAAATGTAACTGGCCCACTTTTTAAACATTGTTCTTGTCTAAGGTTTTATTTGAAAAGCCCCCATATGAGACAAAGACAGAGAGAAACAGAGCATGAGTGAGAAAGCAAGAAGAGGGCCTAAAGCCCATAGCCTTCTTTAATAACAAAACAAAACAAAACAAAACAAAAAAAACCACATATGAATGAACCAACATCCTCATTTTTACTGTTTACGGGCATGACAGTCTGATCAGATAACAATGCTGTGCCAAGAGACCTAATTACAGGTCCACCAGAGAATTTAAATTACCTTTCAGAGGGGGGCAGAAAAAAAGTCTGTGGTTACTCTTGGTTGAATAAAATGTCACTTATTTCCAGTCAGCCATTTTCAGAAAGGCTCTGCCCACTTCATCAAAATGGCATTATTGGTAAACTGTTGCTCAGAGAAGGGGTAACTTTAGCCAATCAGTTTTGAGAGCAGCTTAAAAACATCAGTGTCTAACACATGAGACTCCGAAAACTCTCAACATTGTTACCTACCTCTCAACGTGGCTGTGTTAAGGGGGCCCCCGAATGAGTAAAAGGGATGCAAATTAAATGTTATTGCCACAAACACTTTAAATCTCTAGGGATGCTATGTGAACTATGCCAGTTTAGGTCAAAAAGGTTCACATTTGTGAGAGAAAACCAAAGTTCAGAAGCCAGATCACTTGGGGACCAGAAGTCTACCCTTTGCCAGATTTTAACACTCAATGAGATGCAGGCTAAAGTTTTAAGTTGCTACTTTAAGAGGGCACGATCTTTAAAAAAACAAAACATCAGATTAGGTGTTCAAATGTCAGAGTTTCTTTGATGTCAAGTTTCTACTAAGAGATTGAATGATTTAAATTGGAAAGAAAGAAGAGAGGGAGGTGGAGAAAGAAAGAAGCAAACTGTGATGCCAGAGTCCCGGGATAATCCCTCTTGGATCTGCCTGAGTTCCACCCTCACAGAGGATTGCGGCTTCCAGTGGAGGCCCAGCAGGAGGAATTTCCCAACACTCTCACAGGTCAAAATACTTGCTGTATGTTGCCTGTTTGCTGGGAGGGCAGGGAGTGTTTAGCAGTAAAACCTGAACACGGGATAGTTACTGCACCTGCTGGAGCCCACTGCATTCCTTTCTCAGCATCACTGATAGGCCGACAGCTCTAGTCATCTCGTTGCCCAATGTTTGGCTGAAGTTCTAAAATGAACATTGATCCAACAACTATGCTTTCTCTATTTCCCTTTAAATTTGCAGTGCTAATGATGTGAGCCATTTCCAGGCATGGCTTTAATTTTGAGGCTTTGGATTTAGGAAAATCAGATAAGGCAGAGGCTAAAGTTGACTGATAGGTTTCACTAGATGCCACAGAGCGGTAGCAAAGTGTTTGGGAGGTTCTTTGCCAAACCCTCAACCGGGTCACAAAATCTGAATGTGCAAAAACAGGCATGGGAGTCAAATATTTGATAGTGAGACAGTGAATCCTGTCTTAGTGATCCTAGGTTCTTTGGGCAAACACTAGCCTGTTTTATAAACTTGCACTTGGAAAATAACCATCATTGCATAACTGGGGCAAAGGCAAGAGATGTGAACATTTGTACTGTTGCCGTGTTTTGCAAACCCAAATATTGCCTCCCACTCTCCATTTACTGATCACTTCCCATCTGTCGCCAAATGTTGGGGGTTTTGGCCCTGAGACACAACTGCTTCTCCCCAACCTTGTAATCGCTTCCCGTGACAACTGCAGAAACCTCAGAGGTTTTCGTGTTCCCAGGTTTCAGCCTGAGAGCCCATTCTCTACACTGCTGCAAGTATCTTTTAAGAACGCAAACGTGACTATCCTCTGCTTACAACCCCATCATCCACAGGTGGAAACAGAAACTGTTTAGCTTTAGGAGTCAAGACTAAAACATCTCCTTGGGGGAAACAGCAGAAAAACAGGAAGGGCATAGCCCTTAGCTCCTTCTGCCTTAATAAAGGGACAAATCCTTGCGTGTTTAGATTAAACCAACTTTTGTGGGCTGTGCCCATGTGTATATTGGTTTCACATGGGTTTCAAAGAACTGTTTTTAATAAATTCTGGGAACACAACCCAATTATAAGGTCGGGGCTAGGTGTATTGCCTTATTCGTATTTCTTAGTTTTACTGACTTTTGAATTGAAATATAATAGAATTAAATATTACACCTGAATGTTAGCAATGCCTCTCACAGTAAAACCGTATCATTTTAATCTATGAACCCAATTAGTTGTCAGGTTCATTTGTCATGAAATTAAGCCTATCATATAAACGACTATGGAGGTTTACATTTTAGAGCCAACTAATGGGTCCTAGGCGTCTAGAGCTTGATTACTCGGGCTAGGTTGGTACCTCTGCGATTTCAAGGTTAAAACTAAGAGATGAGCTGTTCAGTGTATTAAATTAAAAGGTCTGGGATGGGTGTTATGAATCCTTAACAGTAACAAAATAGGTGATTTACCAGGAAGGCAAAAAATAGATTTTTGCTCAGTGCTCTTTATTTCTTTACCTCCTTTCTTCCTAACAAACAGAGGCCAGGACTCTGTTGTTCATCTTTCACATTCCTCGTGCCTGGCACATGTTAATGACTGAGTGCATATACACCTCAACATGGGATATCCGAATCTTTGCCATAGAAGATAATGTTAGCACTTTAGAGCTCACTGGTAACAGGAACTAAGTAAGTGCTAAGTAAGTTTACACACATATTAATTATCTCAATCCTCAAACTGATCGTTGTTATTAGTGTCATTTTACAGAGGAGGAAACTCAGCTTTAGGCTGATTTGTTCAAGACCAGGCAGGCAGAGCCCATACCATAACTACCATAAAACTGCCTTTTTCAGGGCCAATCACAGACCTATCTTTCGTAACTGCATCTTTCAAAAGTGACTTTCAGTGGCCCAGCTACGAGCGTGTGCAGAAACAATGTGTCTGTGGTGAAAGGCTGTGGGGAAAAGGAGGGAGGCCCTGAATCTTACGGGTATAGCAGAGATCAGATACAGTCTGAGACCTGTTTTCAAGGTGAAAAGCAAGGATATCAAGTTTTGCAAAACAGGGCATGGTAATCTCACCAGGTTGGTCATCTGGTTTTGAGTAAACATGGGGCCCAAAAGTGGGGAGAAAGGAGTAACGAACCAGTCAAAACTTGGAGGGTTATCTTCTCATGAATTCCACAGTTCTCGTTTTCAAACCAAAAAAAAAGTAACCTATTCCAGGGACTTTATTCTCTCTCGTAAAATAACAGAGATAAAAGGCAACAACAGCAACCACAAACTCGACATTTTTCCTGTTGTTTCCCCTCATAGGTCTTAAGCGGTAACTACATTATCTTCAAGTGCATTATACCTTAAATAGGCCCTTGGAATATTTTTTAAACTTTATGTTCCGTCTCATGCATCTAGAATCTAGCAAACCATAAAGAGAATAGCCTTTGTAAAATCTTCCCTTGTTTGCGCATTCCTGGAATAAAAAGGGGCAAACTTGCATTTTGAAGAGAATTTCGTCGGTGGTGCGGTTATTTTTTGTTTGGTTGCGGGGGATGGGGGGGGAGACACGTGTGCTCTGTGGTGACAAAGGTGAGACTGGGGCTAATGAAGACAGGTAAGGCAATGGGTAGGGAGATGCCTACAGACAGACAGTGATCTGGAATGTGCATTTCTGTACTTGTTACTGCTGGGAGAAAATTCCAAAAGCTTAAATGCTGCTTTAAAAAAACACACTGTGCCTGGCTCGGTCGGTAGAGCGTGTGACTCCTGACCTCGTCTTGAGTTCCAGCCCCACAGTGGGTGCAGAGATTACTTTAAAAGAATAATAAAGCTCACTAGCTTATTCTATTAAAAAAAAAAATAGGTAGTGATGATGAGAGTACAGTGAAAATGTGAAGGCTGAGGCAACAATCATTGTGTACTAAATTTGTTTTTCAGATGTCCTAAAACCCTGGGATTCTGACATGATCAGCTGATTTATAACTAAGGCAAGTGTTCTCTTTTCTCACAGAGTGTAGTTTTTTTCTTTCCTGTTGAAAGAGGGAGAATCGTTTCAGTCTAGATATCCTGAGCTTTATACAAGTACTTCTTGGCAGTCCACATTGTTCCCATATGATGTGCGAACACAGCCACTGCTGAAGGCAAGTCCGGTCTCCCTTAGCACAGTGAGTGGCACCCCCGTCCCCCGCTTCTCTCATAGGAAGTCTGTAGATGGAGACAAGAGCAGGTATGGGAACCATGAATGTCTGTTATAGGCTCGTAAAGAGGCATTGCAATAATAACTCGTCAGTAAAAAGTAAAATTCAGTGCCATTCACAGTATTTCTAAAAAGATCTTCGATAAGGTGACACAACCCTCTGCAGGGTCAGAAGGGCCGGCCGGCTTCCTCCCCACATTCTCACAGAGCTCGTAAAAGCTGTTAGTTAGTAGTCTGCCTCGGGGCAGCACTTTGTATCCATGATATCCAGTCCTCACAACACTGTTCTCTCCATCTACTAACGTCACACTGCCAAAGGCAGGCCCTTCTGACTGTCAAATCAATGCTCTGTGGGTGCAGACCAAACTCCGTGTTTATCACTGAACTGGTATGTTATTCAACACGATACCATACAATGTAAAAAGAACCAATGGCTTGCTGAGAACAACGAGCCAGTGGCTGGGAATTGGCAATCTATGTAATTGAGAGTTTCTCCTTTAAGGACAAAAGACACGTAATCATTAGAAATGTGTGTTCTCAAAAAACACTATGGGCATGTCTACACTGTGAAATAAATGTTAATCAGGTTAGCTCCCCCTCCTCAAAAAAAATTTTTTTATTCTAAGTTGATAGTCCTTTTCTTATTTCCTTTATTCTTCTAATTAAGTGTATATCCTAAGTACATGTTGTAAATTTTCTATCTGAACATTTCAATACTAATGAGGAGATAAATACAAAGCAAAAAAAAAAAAAAAGTGTCGGTCTGTATGTCACAAATAAGCCAGAAAAATCATTACAGACCAGTGATGATGCATACGTTTCTGGTGGCAATGATAATTGAGGCATTTAACACTGAGTCCGCTTGGAAAACGTCCATCAGTGTCAAGGCTACGGAAGAAAATATTAAAACAGGACACCAAACCATTTTTCCCCTTCCCACTGAGTGTTTATTTTATAGCTTTTGCATTAGGTAATCAACTGAAACACTTTTCAACAACAGAAAGCTGGCAGAATGTTAAAGAAAAGGAGTGATTATCTCTCCAACAGATGTGACAAAATGGCTTCAAGTTGGAAACAGTATTGCATAAATGAATCAAGTGAATGGGGGAGGAGGGAGAAGGGAGAGAAAGCCGAGACAGAGGAAGGAGTGAGCATCTTCCGGCATGGATTGTGAGGGGGAAAAGGCACTCTTTAGCTGTCTGTGGCATTCATAAAATAAGAGTCAAAATATACAACCCATGTTCCTCAAAATTACATTCAATGCTGCTTTAGAGATGCTCACGCTCCTGACTCTCAACAGAAAGCTAGGGAAGCTGTCTAAAAAATCAGATCGACAGCACTGGTAGGTCTGAATCATAGGCTCACCAGTAATGTGTTTTAAAGAGATAATCATCATCAGGGTCCTTCTATAAATAGTACTGCAAAGGTCACAAAGCTGCATGAACCTAAATTATAGGATAAATCTGACTAACTGATCGCCCATTACAAGCTCTAAAATTCCCACTGCAGGAAACCAGAAAGTAAGCTCTACTCCAGAGGAGCTGAATTGGCAGTGCATTTGAAACAGGGATGCTTCTCCCTCAAAAGGCTGCCTGAGCAGCAGTTCGGTGGGCTTGGTACAGCAATTCTGCAGAGGGTAAATGGATGCAAAACTCTCACAGCGATCGCCCTGCTTCCTCTCACAGTGAATAGCACTAATTTATGAAGAGGCGGATTTTCAAACCATAAAGTAGAAGCACCTGGGCCTCTAACAGGCAAACTTCATAAGAGGTTACAGTACCATACCCTACTTCTCATAATAAAGGCTTCTAGGACCATAGGTGTGGTTGGAAATGATCAATGGGAAAACCTAGATGGCTTACACAGATGTTCTCTACATAGAATCTGAATATAAATTAAAATACCAGCTATGCACTTGGGAACCAGCCTTTAGTTAAATCCTCTAGTGCGTTTAAGAACTTTTATTTCATTTTATTAGAAAAAGAGAATCATCGTCTACAAACTATTTTCTTTCTAACTATGCAAATACAATGAGCAAATCATCTGTAATATCAAAATACTGTTTGTAAACCACTGATGGCACTAACAATTTCAGGAATTTCCAGTAGGACATATATTGAGAAAGAGCAACACCAGATTTCAAATTATAGGCATTAACTGAATTTTAAGACTACAAAATAAAATTTAAAGTTTAAAAGTCAGTAAGTTTAAGTTCTCTGATTTTCAATAATTGAAACCCAATCACCAAGAATTCAGAAGCACCCAGTATGTTCAAAGTTGCACAGATGGGTATGGATGATAGAAAAGTAATCCCCATGCAATATTTTAAGTGTTGCTATCAGATATATTTAAGTGATACTTTACAGATTAAAGCTCCGTAAAACCAAAATATATCCTCCCCATTATATTTTAAAAGTCACAATAATTTATCAACAGTTGCCATTTCACAGCAATTAGAAAACAGGAGTTGATACAAGTTGAACAAAAAAAGTACTTTTTCCTCTTTTAGGAAATAAACATAGATGTACACACACACACACACACACACACACACACACACACACATATAACATCGTTTTTTTACAATACAGAGTGGTTAATTTGCTTTTGTATTATTAAAAAAAAAATTCCCTATGGTCAAAATACTGAAAAAGCGCAAAGGCTGAAAAAAGGAAACCACATTTGCCACTTTTAAAAAATACATTATTGTCTCAGTGGTTCTTTTTATTTTTATTATTATTATAAAGTTAGGTATTACGAGGACTCTGCGGTTGTCAGACTCCTAGGGCTGTACTGGACCAGACGGAATTAAATCTAACCCTTTCTCAGTCTCCAGGAAGGATACTCCCTAACCCATCGACAAGATGATAGAATAAATGCCTCTATTCCAAACTGTTAAACTGGGAAAGAAAACATGCTCACCTGGAAGCAATCTAACTCATGAAAGTTTATGAATCTGTGGGAGAGACCGCCCGAATGAGAAAGATATTCTTTGGATAGAAGTTAGGAGCTTTTGGAAGTATATAAACTTTTAGGTCACTAGAATACAGATTTAAAAATGATTTTTCCATAAATAATGATCTATTACAGGGATTGGTAAACTACAACCAATGGTCCCTATCTGGCATGTCACTTGCTTTTGTAATCAAGTTTTATTGGAACACAGCCATGCTCACTCATTTATGTGCTATCTATCATTGCTTTTGTGTTAACATGGCAAGCGTTGAGTAGTTTTGACAGGGACTGTACAGACTGCAAAGCCTAAAACATATACTCTCTGTGTCTTCAAAGGAAAAGTTGACTGAACCCATGATGTAGGGCACTCCATACTACTCTAGTTTCCTAAGAGTTAATGCACCTCAAGAAGATTTTAGCACGTACTCCAAGAGTAACCTGCATACTGGGGGTTCCTTAGCAGAATAAGTGTCAAACACATCACCTTAAAGTGGTGCTTTGCTTTTGGGCAAGGGAATAATTTGTATAGATTTTCAACAATTATCTGTAAAAGTTAATAAATACACAAGAAAGAAAGAAAGCCAAGTAAGAAAAGTATGCCTGCCAATGTTCTCTTAATATCCTCCTATTATTGGAGGTGGGAGGGAAGGGCGCTAAACTGATTCTTTCCACCAACTTCCTTTAGCTTTTCTTTAAATCTATGTTTTTTCATTAAGTAGTGTTCCCTCCTCACCTCCCGTACGGTTAATAACCTTTAGAGTAGTCTGCCTAAAATGTTTGCCTAGTTTGTGAGGACTTGTTCAGGAATAGTGTTTATTTAAACTAAACATAGTAAAGATTATTCTTTTAGAAAACGTGTCTAAAAATCTTATCTCAGTTACTCCAAGAAGGGGAAGATGGCAAAGAATGCACAGGGTAATGAAACTCTGCAAAATATACCTGAACAACCAGAGGTAAAAAAGAGCTACCATTTCTGAATGGTAATGGAAAATAAAACCAGACAAGTCTCTCCAAAGTTGAAGAGCAAATTGTACCCTGCCCTGAGTCAGCTAAGAAAGTCTTTTTCAAACAGGGAACCTCCTGAACTCAAGCAGCTGTTCATGAATCTTTAAGAGTTAGTTCACAGGTGTTTCGTATTTCCATAGTTGTTGAAACAGAGAAGATAAAACAGAGAAGATATTTATCAAACACAAATTTCTATCAAGATTCACTTTTTTCCCCAACCAGCTAATAAGTGGACTTTTCCCTTTCTTTGTTAAAAAAATGAATGGTAGGAAACCATATGTTAAAGATGTTTCCATAATACCTTATGTTTATATAGCGCATTACAGTTTTCAAAGTGCTTTCACATGCCATCTCATGTAATCCTCACAACACCCCTGCGAGGTAGGTACAGCAGGTATTAGTATCCTCATTTCAAGATGAGGAAATTGAGGCAAAGAGAGGTTAAGTGACTTGCCCGAGATCACACAGCTGATAAGCGGCAGAGCCAGGACCAGAAATCAAATTTTCTGACTCCTTGTCCAGTACTCCTTCCACTATAGCTACTGCCCCAATTATGAACAATGTACTATGTATCAAAATTGAAAGGTTACTGAAGTTCATTTCAGTGATGTCTTAACAGTAAAGTTAAATGAGAACTACAAGAACAGTAGGTCTGATGATTTTACTTGACTTAATAAAACGGGTGCAAAACCACTTTTATCTAATTACGTCTAACCTTTTGGTCCAAATACATAAAATATGCAATATTTACAGCATTTTCCTTTCTTTTTTTTGTAAATGCAATGCTTTAAAACACATTATAAAGCACCTTAGTAAAAATAGTCTACAAGTAAAAGTACAGAAGAAGTAGGAAAATCCTACCCATACCACAGCTCACTAATGGAGTTATAATATGGAATCACCAATGTCAGTTTACTGCTTTACAAATAACCCATGGGGGAACAAATACTAAACTTACTTTTTTGATATTAATGTGTGGAAGTCTTAAACTAAAACGTCAGCATTCTTTGAAGTGTCTCCCCAGTCTTAGGTACTGGGGAGACAGGAATGAGAAATACTGCTTTGATTATTTTAAAATTGGTTTTTAACACTAAAGATCTTTTTTTTTTTTTAAAGAATATTAAAACGGCCTACATAAATATGGGCAATTCCAACTACAGCAGAGACATTCTCAGCAAACAGGATCAAACATTCCAGTAAATTTCATGAGACAGGATTCACGAAAACAAAGCACACACTGCCCAACAGTTAATAACGCTATTCGGTACAGGTGTGTATCTCGAACCTCCAGGTGAAGGTGGAAGTAGCAAATGGACTCATCTTCATTCATGGTTAGTTGAAAAAAAAATGCTTTATCAAAAAGGGAGTATCAGAACTTTTTTGTGAAATTGTATTTAGCCTCTGACTAGACCTGCTATGTGTTGATTTTTAGGTGATGTGTAGGCTTTTTCCAGGCAGGAGATTATAACTCCCATGAAAATTTAACCAGGGGGGTAAAAAAAAAAAAAGAAAGAAAGAAAGAAAGAAAGAAAAAAAGGCTGAAACTTAAACTTCTCAGGCCACTGAAACTTACCAGCCAGTATCTACTTCCTCGGTGTTTCTGTCTGTTTCCTAACTTGGCTCAATACAAATTGTCTCATACACCTATCAGCAACCGAGCTGTAGAGCTGAGAACTAAGGTGAAGACAGGGTCAAAGTTTTAGTTCAAGAATCGAACAGTCACACCTGTACTCAGTTCGATTTAGGGTAAATCTTTTCATAGAAAAAGTTTTGTGCGAGGATGTAGAGGTCTCCGTCTTTTTCTCGTACGGCGTGGGCTCTGATGAACTGGAACTGCTCCAGAGCAAACTCATAGAACTCATTCTCCATTTTCCATATGTCAGACTGCTGCAGTTTTGCAATGGTTTGTTTAGTGGGGAGCTTCTTCTCCGTGGTTTTCCTAAGATGAGATTTCTTTCCTACTTACAAATGAGAAAGAGAAGAGGTAAATACTTGTGAGAACAAACGATGGATGCTTCTTTATGTGAAAAGATGAAGTCAATGTGGCACATTGAAGGGCGGGTAACAACCGTTTTGCATTAATATCATTCAGACAAAAATGGTGCCCTGAACCTACTAGAACTGTGATTTACTCCTTCATAATATAAATCCTCAACCTGTTTACAGACTTAATTAGCTGTCAAATAATAAAAATAAGGATCACCATCAGTAAAGAGTAGGCTGTCACCTTACATGCTGTAGTCTCAAATGCTTGGTGTTCTGACTAGTTTATTTTTAAAAAATGACAAAATATCTAACTAAATACTAGTTAGATATTCAAATATTCAAACTAAATGCTAGTTTTACCATAACCTGCATTCTCTATGTGTTAGAAGCTAGGGCCCATGCATACTCTAGGAAGAGTTGCTAGACTGCATCTTCGCAAAGAACAGGGGAAAAAAATCAGAATCAGACTGGACCAGAGCACTGTCACTTTTGGATATGTCACACTGTCAAGGCTGCTGAAGCACACTTAGCCATGACAGACACAGCACATGCTGATGATCGTCATGAACGTGACTCAGTCTCACCATCCCACCCCTACTTTAAACAGCGTTCGGCCCGTAGATCTAAGGTGCAATATGGTCATAATGTTTGGTATCTGCAATTAGTTAATATTACACATTTCTAACTAAGGCTGGTTCTGCAGATCATGTTTTTCCACTATTCCTACAATGCCTTTTAATTATCATCTAATGCATGTTTATTCAAAAAATATTTTGTGTGTGTGTGTGTGTGTGTGTGTGTGTGTGTGCCAGGCACTGTTTTGTATTGAAAATGGTAAGAAGAAATAGGCAATATACCTGCTTTTCTGGACTTATTTCTTGTGCTTTACTCAAGAAACTGAAATCACACATATTTTTCAAGTTGCAAACAAACTTAAGGACAGCTTACAAAAGAAACCCATCCTTTGTATACCTGTACGGTAGAGTTCTGTAGCACCCCTGAAGAACCGGGGCAAAGCTGCCTCCAGTAACATGATAAAATCTTCAAGCTCTTCAGTAACTCCCACCAGAAAGTATTCATTAATTAGGTTATACTTGGCTTGATCCATGGCCCACCTGCTTCCCACATTCCTAAAACCAAAGAAAAGGAATTAAAAACCTGGCTGTGAAATCTGCTAAGAACTTTTGATGCCCCTGACCCTATGTATTATGGAGGAAACAAACACATGTCCATCCAAAGCCTTAATGCTCTTTTATTAATGTTCCTCGTGGGGAGAGGGGTACTTGATTTCAAAGGTCCCTCCCACTTCTATGAATCTATGGAACAAACTAAAGAAGTTCAATTAAAATCTTCTCAATAGTGTCCAAAAGAGCAATACCCTTTATTGCTCTAAGGTCGGCAAACTTTTTCTGTAAAGTGCCAGAGAGTAATAAATACCTTAGTCTTTGCAGGCCATATGTTCTTGGTCACAATTATTTAACTTTGCTTTTGCAGAATAAAAACAGACAATAAGTAAATAAACGGAGATGGCTGTGTTCTAGTAAAACTTTATAAAAACAGGTGATGGGCCAAATTTGGTCTCCAGGTTGTAATCTGTCAATCCCTGTTCTAAGGAAATGACTAAAAATTGAGAAGATGTTCTTCCTATGCTTGTTATGCTGTTATTATGCTCTGATATAATCTATTAAGTAAGAACTTAAGGTGCACAGTGATCCAGTAACATGTCTCAAACAATGAGGAAAAGAATGAAGGCATTCTTTGCATTTCTCGCCACAGTTTTAAGGAAGATACTAACTTTGTGTTCCTTTCTAGTTTTCCTATTAAAATGATTGATTAGAACATATAAATATGTATAAAAATGTGTCATTTTTTTAAACTGTAAACTCTGCACATGCTGAGGAAATAAACTCTTTATTGAAGATAAAATATCTTTTTATTTTCCACCTCACATTTATTGGTAAACTAGACCACAACCATAATGTTGGCTTCTCTCAAAGTAAAAAGTCAGTTAATAGTAAAACCTGGTGAATGATTTACCCACTAAGCCTTTTCTTGATCTAACGTGAGTGGCTAAAACAATAAGCTTAGGAGAAAACGAGGTTTATGAAATAACCCCTGAACTCTAAATGAAGAGCTCTGCTGGAATAGAGCAAAACATGTAACACCAAAAACAAAAAAATAAAAACCAGCATCTGATGGGGCGCTTGGGTGGCTCCGTCAGTGAAGTGTCCGACTCTTGATCTTGGCTTGGGTCATGATCTCACAATTCGCGGGCCTGAGCCCTGCACTGGGCTCTGCGCTAACAGCACAAATGGGCCTCCATGGAATTCTGTCTCTCTCCCTCTTTCAAAATAAAGAAATAAATTTAAAAAAATAAAAACCAGCAACTGAGAAAACGTTGCAAGGATAAGATGTATGAAGAAACTTTTCAATGCACTTAAAGGTAACTATAAAACTAGAAATTGCTTAATTACATGTTATTTTTAGCCTGGTCTTTCACTAATTTCCCTATACTTAGCCCTTGACGAATACATTCACACTTGTGAAATACAGATGCTAGAGAAAACAAAGAAGAGCATCAATTTAAGCTTTATCTCCCTACCAGCATTCCGAGCTGTGGCCACAGAAGAATGGGATTTGAAGCCAGAGCTTCTCCGGAGCACAGTCTGAGCCGCCCTCAGCTACACATTCATCAAAGGTCTGGAATAAACACAAAGCAGCACACGTGAGCCCTAAACCCAGGTCTCACCTATCAACTACCCTAACAGGGTAAGTAAGTCATTAAATACACGAGGAACAGCAGGTGGAATGAGCTAGTGAACTAAAGAGATGGGTGGGTAATGAAAATATACTTAAGATACTGAGGAAAATACATGGATTTTCCTCCTGTCTTTGTTTTATGCCAATGTATATAAGAGGGCTTTTTTTTTTTTTTTAACTGCATGACTTGAACCCTCTCCCCCGCTTCAGATAATTTGTCCTTGAGTGTAAATACTGGTTTATGTTGAATTTGTGTATTTGTAATTTCTATCCCCCTTAGAAAGGAAATTAAATAAAAATAAAGCTAAAGATACTCTATGTGAAATAACCATTTGAGAAGAATATAAAGTAGGGCTACACTTAAGTCTTCTCTCCTTTTCTCATTAAAGCAAACAAAAGCTCGTTGTACAAAAAGCAGAAATGACCTCAGACACTTATGACTTGCGTGCCCTCCTGTCCATGGTATCTGACTGAATTAATTAAAAGGGAAAGAGACTCACAGGGTATGAACGTAAAATTAATCAACTCCACTTCCTCAAGCATTTACTATCTGCCACAGGCATTTTAACAGTAGGCCCCGTCTACCTGAAATGACACTGAGATACCAGAGAGCAAACTTGGGAACTCGGGTTGTGGTGATGAGACACCCACAAATGCCACCTGTTATTTCCGAGAGGACAAAGTGTGAAAGAGTGGAGTCAAGGCTCTTGAGTTTCTAGAAGCAGGTTTGACCATATTTCAAGTAAGTCTTTAAGGACTCCAAACCTCAGTTTCTAATCTGTGCAATTAGATAAACTCAAAGGGCCCTTTCAACCAAAAATCTGAGAACAGGGCAAAAAAATCTTTACACCCAGTGTTGGGTGGTCTCTTTATTCTGGCAACATTCAAAAGACAACAGCAAACACAGTCCACAATCTGCCCATTTCTTTTACCGATGACCTCTTCCATGATACAGTAAAAAGATCTATGACTTGGGTTTGAACCCTGAACCCAGAAAATCTAAGTTTTGTGTTTGTTCCTTATCTAAAAAAGCAGGACAGGATCTTACTTTGAGGAAGAAATAAAATCATGGATGTAAAAGAATCTACCACAGCGACTGGTTCACTGTAGACATTTGATAAACAGAATGTATGTATGTCTGTGCTTGTCTCTCTCCCCTCCTCCCTAATAGTCAAGTACAATGTCTTGTTGGTTCTTGTTCTCCTTGACCTTCACAGCATTTGACCACCCTCTCCTTTCTGAAATCTCCTGGTCTCTCTGCCCCTAAGAGATTCTTGTTTACTTCTTTGGACACTGCCCTTTCTGGCTTTGCTGGTTCTCTGTACCTTTCTGAATGTATTATTATTATCCTCTTTGAAGGCATGTTTTGGTCCTCCTAATAGTTATGGAAATTCATCTCAACTATCTTCTCTTTGCCCACTCCCTTCCTTAGCTTATTCACATTTCCTACTTCCTTGGCTTCATTTATAATTTCTAGGCAAAGGACTTCCAAATCTGTACCTCCAGATCCATTACTTCTCATCTTCTAATACCTCGTGTGCATTTTCATTTGAATTTCCACTATTACCTCATACTCAATACTTCAGGCAACAGAACTATACTGCCTGTGTAATTCAGACTGAAGACCTCAGAACATTTCCTAACATTTCCTTCTTCTCTCTCCCCTAACATCATTGAGGTCATGTCTTTCCAATCTATCTTTTCTTTTTTCAACCTTGCTTTTATCAGGGTCCCACAATGCTGTGATTCCATTGTTACAATCACTTTCTAATGGGCTCCCCCACCTTCCTCCCTTCAACCTGTTCTGTACAGGCATCAGATTAGTGGAAGGAGTCACTTCTAACATCCTCTACTCAGAAACCTTCAATGGTTTCCGGTGTGTCAACAACAACAAAAAAATCCAAATTTTTTATTCTGGCTTTAAGAAATGCTTCATACTCTGCCCTCAATATGCTAGTCTAGCTTAATTCTATGTGTAACTTCCACCTTTACCAGATTAGCCTGTTTTATAGTTTCTCAAGCATGTGATACGTACCTTAAATCTATATACTTTTGTTGACTACATTTACTTCCTCTGAAAGTGCCTTCCTTCCACCATTGTAGTCTACATGAAGCTACTCTCTCCAATGATTCTGGCCCAAAGTGACTCTTACCTTCTTTGGACTCATATAAATCAATGATATACTGCCTTGTAATAGCCATCTCTTAGGATCCAGGTATGTGTATCTACATATATATCTTTACCTGAAGAACTTGCTTCATGTAATTTTTTTTTTTTTTTTATGTGTGTTATGTTCTCTCTCCTCAACTACAAAGAGAAGTTCTTTGAGGGATCATGCAGTATGCATTTGTGTCCTTTACCGCACACAATCTACTGCCAAGCAAATTGTCTGCATAATCAGTAGTTGTAAATGCACTGCAGGGAACTTACATAAATACTAAAGGCACAGTTCCAGTGAGGACGAAGATAGGGGCAGTAACATCTTTTCATGAAGCATTTTGACAGTCCTTAGAGTTCTCTCAAATTCTCTTAGGATCTCTCTATAGCTAGATACACAAACACAAATTATATATACACAAATAAAGTGAAAACACCTCAGTTTACTCTTCAGACTCAATAAACCCCATTTTAGTGGCCATAATGTTATTTCTCAATCTTACTAGATGGTCTGACTTAGATGTGCTGGCCTAAGTCACTTTCTAAAAAGTAGTTTTATTATCATTTATGCCAACTTGTAGCTCATAAAAATAAAACAACTGATGTATGTATCTCTACCATGTTCCAATTTCCAAGAAATCTTTGGCTCAATGAACTGAGTGATGATATATTGGAAGGTTTCTGACTCCATGCCTATCCAATTTAAAAAAGATCCTAGATCATAGTGAGGTGCCTCTGAAGCTCAGAAGAAGCGCTCTGCTCCTTTACGCCTCTATCTGATTAAAGTCCCAGATAGAAAATAAATGAATTATTAAGGTGATTGTGGGTGAATGCACAATCTCTACCACCATTTTGTGTAAGACTCAAACATTAAAAAGATTTTGCTTAAATATAAGAAACTGGGATATTAAAATACTGCAGTATTTTTTCTTCCTTTTTTAATTTTTAAATTTTTAAGTGACCTCTACACACAATGTGGGGCTCGAATTTACAATCCTGTGATCAAGGATCATATGCTCTACCGACTGACCAGCCAGGCGCCCCTAAATGCTACAGTATTAGAAGTTTCCAGAGTTGCTCTGTGGACAACTTTGGGAATTTATCCACTATTGGAATTAAAACAGATTAATGAATAAGCATGTATTAAATTCTACAGTTAGCCAACTCCTAATTCCTGTGCTCAACTCTTGAAGTATTTTTGTATTTCAAATAAAAAAATGTATAGATATTCTTCAAATCTACTTTTGGCCAGTGATTTTAAATCTGCTAGCCCATTCTGGGAGTCTCCCAAAATCCATTCTTCCAGAGTCATAGAAATTTACCTTCTCTTACAGTTAGGTATAGCCATGTGACTAAGCTCCTGTCAGTGCATTGGAGGCAGAAGTGATGTGAACAGGTTCTGGGTCATTTGGTTATTAAAAGGAAACTGCGGGGCTCCTGGGTGGCTCAGTTGGTTGTGCGTCTGACTTCGGCTCAGGTCATGATCTCACGGTCTAGGAGTTCGAGCCCCATGTCAGGCTCTGTGCTGACAGCTCAGAGCCTGGAGCCTGCTTCAGAGTCTGTGTCTCCCTCTCTCTCTCTGCCCCTCCCCCGCTCATGGTCTGTCTCTCTCTCTCTCTCTCTGTCAAAAGTAAATAAAACATTAAAAAAAAATTTAAAAAAAAAAAAAGGAAATTGCTTGCCTTCTACTTCCTTTCTTCCCACAAGCGAGAAGGCAGATATAGTGGTGACCCAAATTCAACCAAGCACATAAGGACAATGTCTTAAAGAACAGCACAATAACACTAAGGAAGGAACCTAGGTCCCTGAATAACAGTGTGGAGCTAAGTTGCTCTAAGAGCCTGGGCCCCTCACTTTTAGGGTTTTAAGTATAAAAATATTATTTAAATTATTTGGACTTCTTTCTTTTAGAAGCTTAGCATCTAGTTTAACTAATTCACCTACCAAGTATTTTATTAGACAATATAAAGGTGGAAAAATAGATTGGGTTTTGCCTCCTGTGTGGTTCCTTCTTATCATTTGGGGGCAGAGTTTTGCTCCCATCAACTAAAAGAGACGATCTGAACATGGCCGGTAGCAAGGAAGACGTGGAGGAAACAACGGACTATGAGTAATAAAAAACTGGTGAACGTACATGAGTGTGCCATGTCTTAGCATAACGGAAATTCTCCCATTTCTACATAAATATTTGATGAATAAAGTAAAGCATTTCGTAGCAAGAGAAACCAAATTAAGAGAACTCAATGCTGTCTTTAGCACATCACCCTGATAAACTGGTCCCCGAAGATTTTAATTGAGATGAGCTGTTTCACTGACTCCTCTACGGTGACATTAGTACTTGGGTTTCTGTATTCACAGCAGAACATGTCATTCAAATGCATGGTCATCAAAATTTTCCTGCTTACCTGCTAGCTTTTATTAGCTTTGCACACATTTGGTCCTATTTCAGAAATAGGATTTTCTATACATAAATCTTTTTCTCTTATAAAATTTCAAGTCCTTAAGATAAAAGGCAGAAACAAATAAAAACACTCCAGACTCTGTTCCTTTCCCACAAAACCTGGTTCAGTACACCAAAGAAACAAAAAATTATGATCACCTTTTTCACTTAAAAGCCATATCTGTTTAGAAAGAACAATTTTTTGGCAACAAGATACAGATATTTTTAAAAGCATGAAAGTCCAAATATTCTCTAGACTATTTAGATTAGATACTTAACTCTTAAAATTGAAGTTTAAAAAAATTAATCAAAATTTGATGCTTGATAGTGATGACAATTATATTTACATTCAAACCCTTTTCTGCAAATGAACTTACATAGAAAACCAAAGCTAAGAGTAAGCTCCCTCCATTTCCTGCTTAGACAAAAGCTTATCTGCATCTCTAGCCCCCTGCTGCCCTCATCTTTAAGGAGGTGTTTCCTTCTCCTATCTTTGCACACCATCCTCACCCCTTTCTAAGACCCTGCTCCATCAATTTTCTCTACTCTCCTGTATCATCCATCACCCCTGCTCCCTTTGGATACATAATATGCCCAAGTGTCTGTCATCTTAAAGAAACATTTCCTGATGTGTTTTGTTCCTTCTAAAGCCAAACTTCTATCTCAAGAGTAGTCTTTCCTCTCAGTCTTAACTTCATTTCTCGGTTACTCCTTGACCCTTTGGATTCTACTTATATTACTTTCTCAAACATCCCTAATGACCTCCCCATTGACAAATCTAAGGGACAGTTTTAAATCCCCAATGCGCTAACTTCTTTGCAATGGAAATTATTTTCCCATCTGTTTCAATGACCGCATTCAAGGACCTGATTCTCTGGACCTCAGTCCCCCTGGCCGTGCTCCTCTTTCTCTGTCTACCCCTTAAACGCCAGCAGCCCCCGGAACTACATACTTGCTCCCCCCTCATTTTCTTCTTTCTTTTTCATTTGGTCCTCTTTTCACATTCTATATGTCTTCCAAGTGCAATTTCATTCAATCTCTTGTTTCAATTCCCACCTAATGTTGCTAACTCCCAAATCTATAGTTTAGTTTAGACCTATTTCTTGAGATACAAATACAATTTCTAGTGGCTAACTCCACTTACTTCTACATGACTAAAGATAATGTCCAGTTTGAACTCATCATCTCTTTCTTCAACTCCTGTTTTCTCTCTTTTGGTGAAAGGAAACACCTATGGTTCAATCAGAAACCTGGGAAGAAGACAAGTCAAGGCTGACTCTGGGTTGTGTACCTTTTACTGAGCTGTAAAGAATTATATTGCTTTCCTGTGATGCTTTTTCTATATAATAAAATACTTTCTATGCAAACAGTAATTTCTCACATGCCTTTATGAGACAGAATAGTAAAATTCATGCTCTATATACAAACCATGGTCAGGGGGTTGTGAATTGCTAAGAACTTCGGAGGCGATATTTTGTAAGTTAATGGCAGGAATCAGGTAGTACAGATTTCTTCTAAACTCATTACTATCTTTTATAAGTTAACACATATTTTTAGGTAGAATATCCTAAATTCACTATTATACAGCAGCTGTCAATTAAGTCTAGTTAATTTAGAGTAAGAAATAAAAAGAATACAAATTGGGGTAGGAATTGTAATCCCTGGGACCACTGAGTACTTAACAACATAAACTGACTCTCCTTCTCAGACTGTTATTTAGAGCAAGTTAACTACTCTAAGAATAACCCCACCTTGATGTTCTGCTAATAAAACAATAGTTAATAAAAAATGTTTAACAACCTATAGGGGAGTTCAAAGCTGAAAAATTTATAAAATAAATTTTACATATTTAGAAAATGTGAGTGATGAGAATTATAGGTGCAGTTAATATTATTTAGAAGCCACAGGAAGGCCTACATTGAAAGAAGGACTGAGAGACAAACCATGGTTATTCAAACTTGGATATTTGGTAGATATTTTCTCCAAATCAACAGTGTACCTGTCACTCGGCAGAAAACAACTGACAGTGTTAGTAGCCCAGTGTTTTCAAATGGTGACATCTGGCAATGTCTGGAGACATTTTTGGTTTTCACAGTGGGTGGCGGGGGAGGCAAGGGGGGGGACGGGATGCTGCTAGTCAATGATCAGAGCTGCTGGTAAATATCCTACATGTATAGGCAGCCCCTCACAACAAGCAGTTGTCTGGCCCAAAACAACAGTGTTGAGGCTGAGAATTCTGTGGCAGTGACAAAAGTTAAGCTTTCAAACAAAAAAATAAAATTTCAGAAAACTTGATCTGCCACCGTAAGTTTGACAGTTTCCCAATACTTAAAGACTTCTCTGATGTGATCAGTGGTGATGTTAATGAACAGTCTTATATTCTGGTACTATATAATCAAATGCGTCAACATTTGGAAGGTCCACATAACTCAGTGTGTGTGAATATGTTTCCAATGACCAAAGCATGATGTTACAAAATTATGCTCTGGTAAAAACTCCATTCAAAGTATAAAATGTATCAATGGATTTTAATGTAGCAGAGCATAAAAAATTCACTGCTGTGTTTTCGGATTCCACACTTCAAAGACTTTAAGAAACTACTACTCGCCAGGTTTTAGTGTAATATTAAGAAGAACATCTACAATCTTCTAAAAAGGCTATTAAAATCCCCCCTTTTCCAATTACATATCTGTGCAAATCTGGATTTTCTTTATATGCTTCAACCAAAGGAACATATTCAACAGACTGGTTCAGTAGCAAATATGAAAATCCAACTGTCCATATTAAGCCAGATATTGTAAAAAAACTTGCAAAAATGTAAAATACAACTCTGTATTTTTTTGAAAATGGTTATTTGCACTAAAATATATTATTTATGATACCATATGATGGGCTTCCAACTGTTACCTTTAAATTAATATTTTCTAAATTTCCCAGCAAATCGATACATTTATTGATACTGCTAAATATCAACAGCTGTAACCCACACAAACAAAAGCTTTTTCCAGATCCTTAATAATTTTTAAGAGCAAAAGGAGTTCTGACACTATGAAGTTTGAGAATCACTGATTTCTCCATATAGGTTTTTATTGCTTATCTTTAGGTTATTTAATATCCCTAATTTCCAGATGCTGGCCAGAGATTATACTAAGCAAAACTCCAGCTACAAAATACAAAGAACAGAGTATTTGAAATTTCCCAAAAAATCTTTTGTTCCTTACAAGATCAACTGAAAGCTGTCATAGGCACGCATATGCCTGAAATGTGTTTGCAATGACTGTTTGGCAGTGTAAGGAGGGAGCAATGTAGATTATGGAGTACTGCAGTTTAAAACATAATAGTTGCATATTATCTGATATGCTTCCAAGCATCACTTGAGGTGTCAACAATATACAGTTTAATGGAAGTGAAGCCAATGCAAGGTATTTCCAACCTTTGCCAGGTACTTCCTGCGTCATCACAGCCACCTTTTAATCCCCCTTATCTTCAAGTGCCCTGCCATTTAAAAAATGTTATATGCCATGCAGTCTTATCAACTCTATGGATACGAGTTTATTAATTAATGAAAGCTCTTGCCAGTTTGATATGGAGATATTTGTAATAAAACAACATCATACAGGTTTAGGTGCGAGAATGTTGCCAACACTTGTATCATGAGAAAGAAGCCAAATTATTAAAAATGTATATTTCAATACGTTTCAAGACCAAAAAGTTCATTTTGCCTATCATAAGATGAAGTAATTGTTGTAATAAAGCATTTGTATACGGCCCTGTACTCATGAGAATTAAGGTCATAGCATTGTGTTGATGTTACTAATATTACATCTAAATACAGATATGTATTAATATGTATTTTATGATGACATAAAAAGACAAAAACAAAAACAAACCAAGCCCTATAATATCAGGGGGAAGAATGGTTAAGTCTCTAGGCTTGAGAGGGCGTATCTACTTGAAACTTTCAAATATGAAAGGAAAATGCCTGAAGTTTTCTGTGGGCATTGAAAATGCCACTTTGGAACAACTCTTACATACAAATGTTGGGTAGCATCTGGCATTCCCTCCCTCCTTTATAAAGGGTACAGGGGGCTTAAGACTGTGAGCTCTGGAATTAGAGTACTTGGGTTTAAATTCCAGCTCTACCATTTACTGGTAGCATTAACACTGGGCACGGTACTTAACCTTTCTGTGCCTCAACTTCCCCATCTGTAAAGTGGAGACAATAACAGTACCCACCCTACAGAAATGCTGTACAGGCTACCTGAAAAAATACATATATGTAAGTTAAAACAGTACCTGATGCACAATAAGCACTCAATAGATGTGAACTATTATTGTTGTTATGTTAAGTGTTATTATTACCTAATTCCCCAAACTACATAGGGCAGCAACCACTAAAGCATGGTATCCAGGGCTGACAGTGACAGACAGTGCATGTAGGAACCTCTGTGACTGTAAATCTTTTCCTTACTGACATTAATATTCCTTTGGTCAAAGGAGGGAGATGAATACTAACATTTACTGAGTAAAAAGAGTGTAAATGAGAAGGCTAAACTTTTAAAACACTAAAGGAAGGAAAGGAGGAAGAAGCATTAAAGTGAATTTAGAAATAACTATCAATAAACTGTAAAGTACTAGGTCACAAAAGAGTTTTATTATTAGATTTTATAAAGAAAGTAAATAAAAGAAAATCACCCGCTCACATGATACAGAAAGCCCATCTAACTTAAGAGAAAAAGTAATTGTTGGATGTTAATTATTATATCCAGTACCTAGCATCATGATTATGCAATTCTTTACGTAAAAGAATACATTAAAAGGTGTAGAATTCACTCATTCAACTCATTTGCCAGGCACTTAACAGATGAACTGGGCACTGTGCTAAACACTAGGGAAACAGGGAGGAATGAAATACAGCCCCTGCTTCAGGGAGTTTACAAGCTTTTAGAGAAGACATACATGTAAACAAATAACTCAAATATCACAAATAAATGCTTTAAAAAAGGGTCTGAATGGAGTGCCCTGGGAGCCTTAAAAAGGACACGGCTAACTGCTTAAGGGGCACCAGAAAAGACTTTGTCAAACAGTTAACATTTGAGCCGGACCTTAAAAGTGGACAGTTTTCCAGAGTGAAGGAGAGACATTCTAAATATGGGGACAACACGTGTGCCAAAATTATGAAGGAATAATAAGTTTGGAAGACGGTGACATTTCATGTGGCTGAAGCACCGGGTGCCTGAGGGAAAATGAGGCAGGAGAAGTCGGTCTTGGGTTTCATCAGATGGTGTCTCCTGTGCCTTGGGCAGACTTGTGAGCAATGGGGTCCCAGTAAAGGTGTTCCACCAGAAAACTGACAAATCAGTTTGGTTTCTCAGAAAAATAACTCTGGTGCTACTCTGGAGGAGCACTTAAATAGAAGACAACCCAAATCTGAATGTGCTTATTAATAAGTAAGATTATTATTCGCATCTTGCCTGAAGAAAACAGCTGCTTTGGCGAAACAGTGTTCCTAAGCCAATGAGCACAAATCAATATAAACTGCTATCATTAAGACTAAGAGAACCAAAGTACTTACTCAAAACCATCATACGAATGAATAATTATAATGGTCTCACAGAAAACGGTTAGTTAGGACTATTGTAAAAGCAATATTCAGCTCTAGAACTAAGGTAAAATATTTTTTAAGTGACAAAAAATTATGTGTACTCCAAAATATCAACTATATTTTACTTTTGCTTCTTTATACTTTTGGGTTCTTTTCAAAATTTCCACAATAAGCCAGTAGTACCTTCATAATGAATAATAAATTTTAAACGCAATTATTCATTGCAGTTGATAAACAATTACCTTCATAAACATCTTAAAACTTAACTATTACCTTTTTGTCTCCTTGTTTTCGTCTTCTTAACCCTGGTCTATAATCATCTCCGAATCTCAGAAAATAATAGTAAGAAACTAGCCTCTCAATAGGATCCCTTATAACATTAATGTAAATTGGCTTCTTCTTCACACCAAATCTGAAACAGAACAAAACGTAAAAGGTGAAATCTATATTGTCATTTGTTTTGGGGTGTCCTGAAATTGTAAGTTTGAGGTATTACTTCTATATGGAAAGAAGAATGTGCATTTATTTAAATAAAATAGACTATGTGGAGATTAGGAAACAGTTTATGATTATTTGTTACAACATAATAACCAGGAAATAAGAATTTAAAAATCACTGCTGAAGATAAAGAAGGGAAATTTGAACAAAAATAATTTTTTAAAATTTTACTGGCAAGAATTACATAAAACATCTTAATTTTATATAGCAATGATTTCTCATTTCTGGCCCACCAAACCAGACAAACATTATCAACGGATACAGCATTAAGTCCACACAATATGACCACTAGAGTCAACCTTCTGCTCTTGCTGATTTTATTTTTATTATTATTTTTTTAAATCTTCATTTATTTTTGAGAGAGAAAGAGAGAGCGTGAGCTAGGGAGGGGCAGAGAGAGAGGGAGACACAAAATCTGAAGCAGGCTCCAGGCTCCGAGCTGTCAGCACAGAGCCCGACACAGGGCTCAAACTCATGGACCGTGAGATCATGACCTGAGCCAAAGTCGGACGCTTAACCAACTGAGCCACCCAGGCGCCCCATGCTCTTGCTGATTTTAAAGACAAGAGTGGGGGCGCCTGGGTGGCGCAGTCGGTTAAGCGTCCGACTTCAGCCAGGTCACGATCTCACGGTCCGTGAGTTCGAGCCCCGCGTCAGGCTCTGGGCTGATGGCTCAGAGCCTGGAGCCTGTTTCCGATTCTGTGTCTCCCTCTCTCTCTGCCCCTCCCCCGTTCATGCTCTGTCTCTCTCTGTCCCAAAAATAAATAAAAAACGTTGAAAAAAAAAAAATTAAAAAAAAAAAAAAAAAAATAAAGACAAGAGTGAAAGCCATTTGGTTTCAGCACTGTTTCCTTGGGGAATGAGAAAGAGTTGAAGGAACAAAGGAAACACAGAAGGCTTTTACTTTAGCAACCCATGCAGCCCCTAGAATTGTCCAGCTGGCTCCTGTTCTAACATCCTCACTTGTCCCAGTCTTGAAACCTTCGTGTTATCTTGATCTCTACTTTCCTTTATTCTTCACTTAGTACAGTTACCAAGTCCTTTGATTTTTTTCTGCTGTTGGCTTCCCCACAGATCTGACCTGTCCTCATCATTCCCTTCCCTTCCACCACCGCCCTCTCCCAAGGTCTCCGGTTTGGATTACTGCAATAACCTTGTTGGTTTTCTTGCATCAGTGTTTCTCCCTTCCAACCTACCTTTCAGAGCAATTCCCAACTGATATTCCTAAAACACCATTTATTAGATCACTCTTCTTAGAAACATGAAATAAATAACTCTACTGTTTATGTTGACATCGAATCCAAACTCCTTTGCCTGGCTGCTAATGTCTTCTGGCCTATGTCTCAGGCACCACCTTATTGACCTAACTGTATTTTTAACTGTCCTCAAAGAAGAAGCCAGCTATCTGTTATGGTTAGGCCCACCTCTTCTACCTCCCCCAACCTATCACAGTTACTCCTCTTCCTCCTTGCATGCCTTTGCTCATTCGGTCTTCCTTAACCAGAATGCCAGTCTCATTTTTCCATTTTTTTGTCACATTAATTAATTTAAAGAAATACTTTTTTGCATATGCCAGCACTATTATAATATGAAGAGTACAGCCATGGGAAAAAAAATTCCTCGGCTTTGTGGAGCCAATGCTCTACTTGGGAGAGACAACATAAACATAGTAAAAAATACTAAGGAAAAGAATGAAGGGAAAGGAACAAGGACTGCCAGGAGAGGTGGGACGAGTACAATTCAGAAATAGGGTTTTCCAGGCAGGCCTCACTAGTATTAGGTGATGATAGGAGGGAGCCATGTAGATGAAAGTGTTCCAGGAAGATGAAACTCCAGGAGTATGAAGCCCTTTAAGCAGCAAGGTGCCAGGTGTTCTCAAGGAATAGCAAGATGGGCCTGGCTGCAGCAGAATCAGAAATGGAGAGAGAAGGGGGTGGGGTGGAGGAAATGCAGATCATGTGGGCCCCGTAGATCTTTATGAGCATCAGGACGGCAGCCTGACTGAGTCAGCAGGGACATATCATGATATGGGATGTAATGTACAGCATGGTGACTGTGGTTACCAACACTGTATGGTAAACTTGAAAGTTGCTATGAGAATCGATTTTTGAAAAGTTCTCACCATAACAGCAGCAACAAGATGGAAATTATTTGAGGGGAAGGATGTGTTAACTAACCTTACTGTGGTAAACATTTTACAATATATACGTGCATCAAATCATCACATTGTACACTTTGAACTTACACAACATATATCAATATCTCTCAATAAAGCAGGAGGGGGAAAAACAACCATTGGCTGCTGTTTTGGAGCAAAACACAGAGGGCCAATAATGCAATCTTGTAAAGTCTAGACAGCCTGTGGCACACGGTACTATCTGCTTTCACGGACACCTGCACCCAGGAGCTACTGCTCTCAGGCAAGTCTATCCACTGCTTATCTTACTCATGCTTGTCTTGTAAGTGGAGAATTTTCTCCTTAGCACCATGATCAACCATTTGAGAATAGGCACAGTACTCTACATTTCTTTTTATAGATTTCACAAGGCCTAGTATACATAAATACTTGCCCACTGATTAATTAGTACTAATTTGAAAGATTAGAAAAATACTAACAATCTCTCTGAAAATAAGAATCACGATGAGAAATGATACAACTAAGCCTGGGTTGTAGGACTCTGGTAAGAGACAAGTGAAAGTTGCTTATTCTTTTAAACCACTCCTGGTATGTCCACTCATCTGTCCACAGAAACCTTCATTTTAGTGAATAGCTTAGAATTTAAATTTCCCTTCTTACTAAAATCTTCTTCCGAAGGCACTAAAAAGCAAATAGCTAAACTAACCAACCATGTCTCCCCCTTACTTCTGCCTACTGCAATCAATGTCTTACACACAGCGGGCATTCTATAAATGTTTTATACTTAATTCTTAAGCAAATGAGTAGTGAAAGAGACTATAGATAAGAGAAAAAGCAAGGTGCCTGGATAACTGGATTCTTTCAGTCTCTAAATTACTGAAAATTAACTAAACAGGAAGTTTCTAACCTACAAATAAGCTGTATTCTACAAGAACTGTTTTGTGTGTAAAAAGTGGTCAGCTGTCTTGAATTTCAGTTCTTTTCTCACCATTAACACTTAAGGTCACTAAAATTTGTGTTCACATGGAAATACTGAAAACTACAGAGAATCCTTTTCTAAAACATTAATTACAATATTACAGTTGTGAATTGTTGATCAGAATTGGGATGCATTTTTTTAAGTGAACAACTCATAAAACTATAAAACCAATAATGCAGTAAAATTTTTTTTCACAATGTTTTAAAGGAGGAAACAATATCATTACAAATATATGGCACTGTCACACTGGGCATTACACTGGAAGCTCCATGAGGGCAGGACTGTTTCCCTCTTGTTCATGGCTTTGTTCCTAGTATTTAGCACAGCGCCAGACACACGAGTGTCAAATATCACAGAATTACATTGAACAGACTATTGGGAAGTAACCACTTAGGAAGCCTTTCTGTGGGACAGTGCACTCAGTAGTGAGAAGAGGTGGGGAGGCATCAGGAATACACAGGTGCTACATGAAATAAGTGGAAAGTCTTGTAACAGGAAGCAACAAGGAAGGGAAAGTACAAGACCGTGGGGTAAGGGCTCCAATCTTCAGACTGTGGGATTTCCTGGGAACCCCCTTACCATCTTCTCCATTATTAGCCACTGACGGCCCTGAGTCATTCTCTTGGGAATTACCTCCTTCCCGTATCATCTTCCATCACTGCTTCCTCTTTTTTCCTTCCCCCTAGTCCTCGACATGTGGGACAGACAGCAATTCTTACCAAGTGGCAGTGAAAAGGGGATATGACACTTTACCAAATTCTCCTTGCTGTCTGGAAGATGACTTTCTGGAACATGGCTTGGGATGGCATTTACCTGTATGAAGTATGATTTCAATGAAATACATGTGAACTCATTCTGAAGATGGATAAGACTACTGTTTATAAGGTAGGGTATGGTTATAAGGTAGGATATGGCTATATAGACAAGAAAGCAAGAGATTCTAACAGAAAACAGGCATGGTAAAAACAGCATCTGGGCTGTTTAGCTCAGCTGGTTAGGAAACAGGCATACTTTTAGGTTTGTGGGTTTAATTCTTTTGCCAACCAGGTAGTTTTGTACAGGGGGAAGTGTTCTATGGTTGTAAACTCTGCCTTTAACCTGACCAGGCATCTGAACTGTTCCTCAGGAGGGCTCAGGTGGAAGAAGAGACAACCCATCTTCATTCCAAAAAATATAAACTATTATTATTGACCTGTTAGAACATGATCTTCCTAGGAAAAGAACAGCATCATTTGGTAGGCATCTGTAATGTTCTATAAAGATCAAAAGGCAAAAGTCTAATGTGAGCAGCAGGTTGGTAAGAAGACATTTTAGGAACCTTGCTCTTGCCACATCAGCATATGTGGAGTGACAAAGCATGGACACAAACTCGGCCCGTTTCTTTACAACCACACCCTACATATTTTGGACAGATGAGCAGGCACCAAGAATTGTCAATAGAGCAAGTACATACCCAGAACATCTGAAAGGAACCTTTTCAACAAGCTGGACAGATCTCAAAGAGGGCTGACTAGCCTTCAGGAAGCACAATGCTTTATGATTTCTGCTTCATACTAGGTGTAACATCTCTAGGAAAGCAGCAGTCTCACTGCTTAGATGGGACACTCCCATCTACTATATATTTATTCTGGACTCTCTTAGCCCTAAAGGGTTCACAGAAATTTCAAATCCTCCCCAGTGTGGCAGGTTCCCAGTGTCTTGTTTTGAAAATAGTATATGACCTGTTGGTATTTGTTGATTCCGCTGGTGATGTTGTGATTTTTGTAGTAATTATTTATCTCTTAAAAAGGATATTCATCTACTATGCATCTATTAAAATAGCCCAAATTAAAAAAAAAATTAAAAAAAGGTCTAACAATACCAAATGGTGGCAAGAATACACAGCACCTGGGCCTCCCATACATTGTTGGTGAGACTGCAGAGTAACACAGCCACATGAAAAAAGTTCTGCAGTGTCCTAGAGTTACCATACAATCTAGCAGTCCCACTTGTAGCTTTTACCCAAGAGAAACGAAGACATATGTTCACATAAAACCTGAGTGCAGGGGCGCCTGGGTGGCTCAGTCGGTTAAGCGTCCGACTTCAGCTCAGGTCATGATCTCACGGATTGTGGGTTCGAGCCCCACGTTGGGCTCTGCGCTGACAGCTCAGAGCCTAGAGCCTGCTTCGGATTCTGTGTCTCCCTCTCTCTCTGTCCCCGCCCTGTGCACACTCTGTCTCTCTCTCTCCCTCAAAAATAAATAAAGATTAAAAAACAAAAACACAAGAAAACCTATGTGCAAATGTTTCCGCAGCTTTATTCATAATCAACAAAAGCTGGAAACCCAAGTATGCAGAAACTGGTGAATGGATAAAGACTGTGGCATATGCACACAATGGAATACTACACATCCAAGAATTAACTACCAATATGCATAAATTGGATGCATGCCAAAAGTCTATGCTAAGTGAAAGAAGCCAAACTCAAAAGACCTGGTGACTAATTAAAAGTATGTGGTGAAGAAAAGGGTTGTCCAAGAGGACTCTAGGTTCTGGCTTCCATGTCTTGATAAATAAACACGGGGAAACTTCCCAAAAGGGAATAATGGAGGCAAAGACAAGAGTCTTGAGCAATACCTTAGCTGGGAACAGGAAGGGCCAGCACAGATTCAGGTAGGGAGAAGAAGAAAACACCGGTAGGACAATGCGATAAATGAAAGGAGACAGAATTTTAAAAGAACATAACACTGCTTTGCATGAGACACAGAACCTACTGCTTCATATACATTATCATATTTAATCCTCACAACCACCATGAAGTAGTTACTTTAATTATCTTCACTTTATAAACGGGGAAAACGCAGACCTGAAGTAACGTGCCGGTAAGGAACCGAAGGGATTTAACTGCAGGTCTGGCTGGCTTCAGAGACAGCTCCCTAGCAGTCTACAGGATCAGTGCTGTAAAAAGGGCTGGTGGTACGAGGTCAATAAAATGGCAACTCTCGCATATTGCCTGTAATGATTAAAATAAGGAATGTTTCTCTAGTGTTGTGACGTATTTGTTGAAAGCTATAGAAAATGGTGCTGACTTCAACCGGCTCAGGAGAGAATTACAGGGTAAAATGGACAATCTCACATAAATCTATAGACCGACAAACTATATTAGGCCTAAAATATTGTCACTTTATTACTCTCTAGGATACCTTAGACCTAGTGAAGCACTCAGTTATGTGTCTCTTGTCCTGACGTATCTGTGCTTTACTGATTGACCTTAATTGTTCTGAAAAAGACAACAGGGGTGATGTGGACAAACCAAATGACAGTGATAAAAACCCATACTCTTTCCTGGGGACAACCACAAAGGTACACACCTGACATGTACCTGAATAAAACTGCTGTACCAAAAATCATTTCCAAATAGCTAAGACAGATACCGACATGTTAGCCATAGGTAGCTAGGTCATGGACAGTCTCAGCAGACTGATTGAAACCAGCATGAACAGTTTTCTTTTAGCTGAATATTATTCTATAAAGGCAAATGTCACTGAAATAAAGCAAAGAGATGTTCTAATGTTTTTATTTTGTAAAATCTGAAAAAAGTCAAAGTGGAGGTAATAGATGGTGCTGGTTAGGAGTATGAATTTAAAAGGGAGGATGATCTGTAATATTTTCACTGTTTATAATAAAACATAATTCTGGGGGAAAAATGGGGCTTCAGTGAACTCACTGAAGACAAGCACTACAACTTATTCAACTTCATGTGGCCTATACTCAGGACATTTTGAAAATGTCCAACCTATACAATTTTTTAAGTGGAAAATTTCTACATTCATGACATTAATGATCATATCTGCATTATTTTAAAATTATGGTGTTCACTAACTGAATAGCAAAAAAACGTAATTGTACACTAAAAAGAATGAGGAAATATGCTAAAAAAAAATCGAGAGTAAAAAAAAAATCAAGAATGAGACTAAGACAGAAAGGAGCAAGACAGGACAGGAATACAAACTTGGAACAAAGATATTTCTGTTATTATGCTAAAGTCCTGAATAAAACCAGATAAATATAACCAAAACATGGCTTGAGCACATATAGGTTTACATATAAAATGTGTGTTTCTTAGTGATTGGTCTAAACCAGAAACCACTTTTCATTTTTTATTTCTTTATCTTGCTTCCTGGGTTTCTGGGGACATACTAAGTTTATATGCTTTTCAGGGACTCTTTTAAAACAAATGAAAAGCTATGTGATTAAATATTTCTTTCACCAAATTCAACTGTTTTCTCCTAAAGGCAAGTATTTTAGTGGACTCCACAAAGTACTATGGCAGTCCAGAATACATTTTGAAGAATAAAGTATTTTAAAAATTAGTAAGGTTATGTTTCTTTCCTCTTAGTCATTCATGGTGAGTATGCCTGCTACACTAAAATTTATTTTAAAAGATACTAGTTACATCTACCATAGTTCTTGATGATATACATCAAAATACATTTCCTCTAGGTGATTTCTTTTAGGTGTTTATTTAAAATCTTGTAAAAGTCTGTTGAAATGTTTTACAATATTTTTAACCTCTAATAGCATGAGACCCATTATGAAAATACTCAAAATCATTTAAATATTCGTTAGTATTTAATAAATGAGATTAATCTTTTCAAGAAATTTTGTAACTTTTTCATCTGCAAGAACCCTAGCATATACCAGAGCTTCAAGTACAAGACTTTTGCCAAAAGCAAAAGCACTCAATATATTATTTTAATAATGGAAACCTCAAGTATTAGAAACCAAGCTGTATTTGGAAAAAATAAATCATTTAGGTGAAAGAGTAACAAACATTCAATTGAAGGATAATGCAGCCCTCAGGGAAAATATGCATATGAATCGAGTTTATGAAATTGGTTCAGTGCCTCTGCAAGGAAAAAATAATTAGTTTATTTTAAAGCTGCCCATAAAATGTTTTCAATATTGCATTATGAATTATTTACAGAAAAATGTACATCTAACTTTAAAGCTACCATTTTACGGAAACATCTTGAGTACCGTGGAGCTAGAAATAAGAATATATTATTTCATGTACATAATATTCTGGAGATTCCCTTTTAATTACATGCTTTTCAAAAAGTTAAGGTTTAGTATCTGAATCAGTAATAATTCACTCAACTCTTTTTCTTTTCAAATTCAAGAAGTTAAAATGACTGGGATATCAATTTAATTGTCAAATTTTACACAGAATGTTCTCTGGAGTTGACAAACACAAGACAGTATATTACTTTGAAGTCATGACTGCTAATGAAATGACTGAGGGGACCATGTCTGAGCTTAAATCATTTTAAAAATACATTTTAGATGTGTCTTTGAAGTTAGTACAGGTTATTGAGGAAAAGATTTGGATTTGAGGTTTTACTATATAATGCTACACTATGTGCTGTGAAAAAGCATTCAAATGGATTCACAGAGTAGCCCATGTTTAGAATACACCTTGTGCCCAGTTTTTGGAACAGTATCTTAATATGGCACAGACTCCAGGGGGAGCCACACAGGACTTGCATACCATGCAAATGCCTGGAGTTTCATGAACTTTTCTTGAGAGAATTATGATAGGAATACCCTGAACCCATTCCACCCCAAAAATATGGAAAATGAGAATTATTTATCTCGTTTCAGACAAATCACCATAAAGGAAAATCACCATCTTTTTAACAGTCTCTTTTGAATACACCACAATTTTAAAACAAACACAAGGTGGCCTAAAAGAAAGTGTATACTTTCCTATGTCTTGGCTGAAATGCAGAGGCATTGGGAAACCAAAAACTGTGTGATGGGGTTCTCTGCTTTCTCAGTTCTCGGTCAATGATATGTTAAGTCAGAATCTGACTGGCCTCTAGGTTAAAACGTGGGGCTCTCCTAAAATAGTGTCATTTAGTTGTAAAAGACACATAAACAGAATAATGATAAATAACTTTAAAGAGTATTACCTGCATTTAGTCTAATTTGAATTTCCAAAATTAATATGACAATTTTCAATTTATGAACACTAGAGGGCAGTAAAACACTAGAAGGTATATTTAAATTACATTATCTAAAAGTGGCAAAGGCAAGCCAGTAGTACATTTTTAAAAATCAAAATAGTAACAATTTAATACATTTGTGTCTTTTTAGGTTGCTAAGGTACAAAGCATTCTTCAGTGTGTCATTTCAGGTATAACTTACTTTGCAAAATCCAAATAAGAAACATGTCCATGATAAAACCCTGGTTTCATCTCTTTCCAGGAAGTTATATTCTTTACAAAGCGTACCTAAAATAGGAGAACACACTCATTACTTAAGTTCAACTTAAAGAAAAATGAAATTTGATGATAGTAAACTAGTTTCCATCTAGGCTTTTAAAACAAATCACACCAGTTTGACAATTACAGAGCTTGAAACACAGGTTTCAACTAAGGAGAGCACAGTGTGATCTGTAATTACCAATTCATCATAGAGAGAGCTATTATCACCACACTCAGAAAAGAGTGAGACAGAAGCCTGAAAAACCCACACAATGCAATCATTTACAATGCTGCACAGTGAGTAATTCACAAGGGGTGAGGGGAGGGTGGGTACCAACACACGCGCTCAAGTCTGTTTTTGACTCCCAGAAACTCATTATTCACAAAAAATCGTATTAATGGCTCAAAGAATGAAACAAAAAAAGTAATCCTTAAACCAAAATGATTAAAGATGATGATTAATCAGAGAACTTTAAAGAACTAAAGATATCATAAGATTGTTGATAAAAAAGGTTAATAAAATTAGAGATGTGATATAGAAAAAAATTTTTTAAATCTAAATATGTCACTATCACTATTTTAATTTGCTGGAATTAAAAGTATGCAAAAGATTAGTTAATAAAAAATTCTTTTACTGCAAATATATTTTAAAAATTTAAAGAACTGGTTAATACAGAACTTGATAAGCCTAAGTATCACCAGCTATAAAAGAGCAGTGATACACAATTTCTCAAAGAAAAATGGCATCTGTTTTTGATAAGGAAATTTCTGAATGATAAACAGCAAGTGGCTAAGAATCTTCTAGGGACTAGATATAGTGTAGGGGCGGGTTAGGGGGTAGAGAAGGGCTAATGAGTAGGGGGCCCAGCACCCTAAACTGCACTGAAAGCATCTGCAAGCTGTGACCACAGCCTCTAAAGCACAGGCCTATCAACTGCATACTTCTGACAATTTATCAATCTTTCATTTACGTTTTAGAATAGTTAGTCATATGGAAATATTCTGGACCACTTCTACCAGATTAGTCAATAAATTAATAGCACTGAATGATGATGGCTGCCTCCTAGAAAAGGCCTGTTGGTAGGGCAGAGCACAAAACAGTGCAGAAGCAGCCATATGTCAGAGAATGTGAACTAGGGAAAAACAGAAGGTTCTGAGGAAATTTATTTTTTAGGGGAAGCATTAATAACTCATATGCTAACAGAAATAGAGTTCTGGGGTGCCTGGGTGGCTCAGTCAGGTGAGCGTCTGACTGCGGCTCAGGTCATGATCTCGCAGTTGACAAGTTCGAGCCCCCACATTGGACTCTGTGCTGACAGCCTAGAGCCTGCTTTGGATTCTGTGTCTCCCTCTCTCTCTGCCCCTGCCCCGCTCATGCTCTGTCTTAAAAATAAACAAACATTAAAAAAAAATTAAAAAAGAAAAGAAGTAACAGAGCTCTTGGAAGTGATACAAACCTTATCTTATTATCTTATACACACACAACACCCTTAAATTAAATCTGAAAACTACTACCATCATGTAGATGATAAAATTATGTTGCCTTAGAAAATACACCTGAGTGCCCCGTAGTTGGTTGAGCATCCAACTCTTGACATCGGCTCAGTTCATGATCCCAGTGGGATCGAGACCCATGTCAGGCTCTAAGCTGAGTGTGGAGCCTGCTTGAGATTCTCATATTCTCGTATTCTCGTATTCTCTCTCTCTCTCCCCCTGCTCTCCCCAACTTGTTTTCTCTCTCAAAAAAAATACAAAATTATATTTTAGCAGATATTTATGACTGTTCCCCACCAAAAAAAAAAAAAAAAAAAAAAAAAAAAAAGAGCCAAATGTGTGATTTGAGCTTCTCATGTTGTTTCCTATCTGTTTAAGGAAGGCACCAAATAAAATAAAAATATCAAATTGCAAATGAAAAACAAACAGAAAATAAAAAATTAGATAACCCAAAAACTGAATCCTTAAAAAATTTTACATGTTGCATATGAAAAGTCCTTATAACTGCCATTTACTAGTAATTATTTCATATAAGCTTTTGCTTCTGTGAAAATCAGTTCCATTACTTCAGCCAAAAATGAGGGAGAAACAGAAAAGAAGGAAAAGAGAAAAGGAATGGGAAATGGTGGTTTAAGGGTACTTAAGGCATAGTTAGCAACTCAGCTTTATTTCCCAGAAGCCTAGATTTAATGGGGATGTGATGGTGTGGGAGAGAAATGAAAGGAGATGCTAGACTGGAATCTGAGAAAACAGTGTTACATAAACCAAATGTTAGAGCGGATCAATGGTACAAACTGTGAGTACACTGTGGTAAAAGACTCAGGTGGAAATAAGAGTTAGGTATAAATATAAACTTCAAGCGTCCCTCATTCTTCCACCTTTCCTAAGGATGGTCAGGATTAAACTGAACCCTCCTAAGAACATGCTTTATCCAGCACGTGTCCTTCAACGTGAGGTGAAGAGCCCAGGAAGCTGGATAATATCTGGACTGCTGCAGGGCTTCTCAAACTCAATGTGCAAATGGATCATCTGGGACTCCTGTTAAAATGCAGATTTTGATTCAGCAGGTCTGGAGTGGGGCCCAAGATTCTGCACTTCTAACAAGTCTCCACATGATGGCACGTCAATGGACCACATGGAGAAGCAAGCCTCCAGCATGGGTAGGCCCAGGAGCTTCCGCTTGGTTTTATTTACACGAAGCTTGTTTTTGTAGTACTTTGCAGAGGAGGCCCTGAGGTGTATAAAAGCTCTTCAGCAAAGATATATCTCATATTCACTGCTTTTATAATAAGGAAAAAAAGTGTACTGAAATAGAGTGAACTTTTAAAGACTGCCTTGTAAGCTCCCACAGTACATAAAACAGAAGTGAGGACAGGGGCAGAATAAACCCTGCCTACTCAGTCTCCTCCTACCCACGCAGTGATGCCTGGGGCATACTAGAACCAAAGGATTCCAAGAAACACTATTTAAAAGCGAATAGAGGGGCGCCTGGTGGCTCAGTCGTTAAGCGTCCAACTTCAGCTCAGGTCATGATCTCACGGTTCGTGGACTGGAGCCCTGCATCGGGCTCAGTGCTGACAGCTCGGAGCCTGAAGCCTGCTTCGGATTCTGTGTCTCCCTCTCTCCCACTCTGCTCATACTCTGTCTCTCTCTCAAAAATAAACAAACATTAAAAGAAATTTTTTAAAAACCTAACAGAAATTAGAAAAAGGGTTGTGCCTTCCAGTTGGACTCAGGGAAGTTTAGTGATGGCGGAGAACAGAACAAGGCAGGCATCTTCCACTGTTGTCACCAACCTCAAACCCTCTTGTTTACAGAATCAGCATTTTAGATGTGAAAGGGACTTCGGAGATCCTGTACCCCTTATTTTATAGATAAAAAAACCTGGAGCTCAGGAACCATATACTGTAGATTTTGGTCCAATCATCCTTCTAGGCCACATGCTAACTTCCTTAATACATTATTGTTCAATTTAAACAAGGAGGAAAAAACCCAGAAGGATGTGAAAAGAATAGCATTTGTATCATGTTTCTGATCAACAAACTTGGGCACTGAGAATTTCAGGTTTTATCCACTGCCAAGGAAACCCCTCAGATCCAGTCATTCAAAACTCCTCAACCTACAAGACCACAAAGCTGTTGACAAAGCTCTCAAAACTGTTTATTTTCCTGATCACATTCATTATACTCTCAGCTTCCAATTCACCCTGTTCATTACTCTCACATTGGACAACCATTTGTCAACAATGACCGTTGACTTACTCTTGCCTTTTTACTGTCTTGGGTAACCTCAAGGGGTGCTGAACACCGTCAGTCAAAAGTAAGAGACCTGGTTTAAATGTCTATGCAGGGCTTTTGAATTTTATTTCCTAAAATCATTCTGAGGTAAATTCACGTGAGTTATTGCTTTTAAATTCTCTACACTATTACTGTTAAAGTCTCTCAAAACACACAGAATCTTCCGCTAATCTCCAACTATGACAACACCGAAGGCTACGTATGTGCATGTGTTTTTTTTTCCTTTCATCTCACAAACATTTTACCAGGGCGATGTGTTAAAGTCTCACTAATAAAGCTGTGGCTGATTTACAATCAGCAATAAATCAAAAGATGCTGAGCTGAGATTTACCTTCTCATTACAGGGAAGAAAAAAAGTGCTAAGCAAACAAATGATGTCAATAAGGTTCAAGTGGCGGTTCAGACTAATCTGCAGGGTAGTTGGAGCATTTAGAAGTATCATTTACATACCACTGAAGTTCTATAACCATCCTTTAAACCCCTTTGAGGAACAGTCTTTTTTGAAAAGTTTCCTTTTCAAAGTGTGAATTTCGCTGCTTGTCCCGAGTTTCCCTGCCTCTCCACTCTCCATCCCCCTTCTCTCCCTCTGTCAGGAAGCCTCACTGCAGCTCCCGCTCTACCACTGGCTGCCTTCTCACCTCTCCTGCACCATTCGCCTTGTCAGTTTCTCTTCTGGCTTTCCTCTGCAGTGGGGGATTCTGCTCCAGACCTTGAGATAAAGCTCTGGAATACAGAGGAGTGAGTGGAAATCGAGATCAGGTGAACAAGCTTCTACAGCACTCACTGGGTGCACTCTCACCGACTATACTTGGCACTAGCGAAAGGTAAAGGGGTGGGCGAAGGGAGCAAAACATAATAGTGGCAAATGAAGTTAAAGAGACGGAAGACCCTGAAAACAGTGGCTTGGGGAGAAGACATAATGTCACTGTAGTGACTTTACTCAAAGAGTAGTTCCATACCCCCACTGAAATAGGCTATCAAGAAGGATGTTTCAGAAGCAGTTGTTAGATACGCTACATGAAAAGAGATGTTTTTATAGCTAGCCTGAAGCAGATCCGAAACTGTGATTTTTGTCAGATTTTATAACTCAAGCAGAGTCAGGCTAGCAAGTAATCAGAGGAGACCTTTAGGGAAAACCCAAGCAATGTAGGGAGTGGTGCTGTGATTTATTTGCTGGTGGAATCAGACTGAACCAGTGCTACAGGAAAAAGTGAAGAAAGCACCATCTCACAACAGTGCACCTAGACCTACATTCTTAATAAGATTAATCTCAACATTATGATTATCTGAAAGAACTTGTTTTCACTATCTAAAAGTAGCAATGTCATCCTGACAATCCTGGCCAAATTCCAACTTTGTAATTACTACCTAGTGAACGAATACTACTATTAACTCGGATAATTATTATCTATCAAACTCCTACTCATGCCTATACTTAAAATAAATATCCATTGTACAGCTGTGGGTAGTTTTTCGAGACTAAACTAGAGAGAAAGTTTTCTATGCAAAAAGGAAAAGTGAATAATAACTGGATAAAACATAAGAAAGGTTCGGCAGCAACAGAACACAGTATCTTCACCAAAGTTCAGGATTGTGTTGTTTAGGCTTTCCTTTGCAGGAGGCTCAGTGGGTGTGTCTCAAATCACCCGAGGTAAGGGGAGAACACATTGCCATCGATAAAAGGGGTTCATTCTGCCAGTAATTATCATCAGTGGTACTATGCTCAACTAGGAACTACTTTCAGTACCTAAGTTCATTTGTTCTCTCATTCATTCTTTCAACAAAAATTTTATGGAGCATATATACTATTTCTCAGACACCATTCTAAATACAAGGAATACTGGGGCACCTGGGTGGCTCAGTCAGTTGAGCGTCCAACTTCAGGTCAGGTCATGATCTCACAGTCTGCGAGTTCGAGCCCCATGGCAGGCTTTGTGCTGGCAATGCAGAGCCTTCTATGGATTCTCTGTCTCCCTCTCTCTCTCTCTGACCCTCCCATGCTCACTCCCTCTCAAAAATAAATAAATATTTTAAAAAATTTAAAGATTAAACACAAGGAATATGGTAATGAATAAAACAGACACGGTTCCTGCCCTTTAGGAGCTTATACAGAGGAAAAGACCAATAGTAAACAAATGAGTAAGTAATAAGAAAGATCCAGAAAGAATGCTGATGGTACACAGTAACTTGGAAGAAGTATTTAATATATAGGATGGGTAGCAAGGTTTTTCTGAGAGGATGTCATTTAAGCTGAAATGTTAAAAGGATAACATGAAGCCAATCAGGAGAAACCAGAACACTCTAAGATGGAATGGTTAAGTGCAGAAGCCTTGAAGTGGAAAAGGACTGGTGCAGACAATGAACCAAAAGGCCAGTGTGTGGCTGGTAAACAAGAGGATACAGCAATGGACGAGGACTAGATTTAAAAGAGCCTGTTGGTCTAGGTAAGGAATCTGGATTTTGTTGGGGAGGTGGGAACATGAATTTAAAGATTCGCTATCCTATGATAGCCAGAGCTTTATCTCAAGGTCTGGAGCAGAATCTCCAGATAAAGGTCTGGACCTTTATCTCAAGGTCCACTGCAGAGGAAAGCCAGAAGAGAAACTGACAAGGCGAATGGTGCAGGAGAGGTGAGAAGGCAGCCAGTGGTAGAGCGGGAGCTGCAGTGAGGCTTCCTGACAGAGGGAGAGAAGGGGGATGGAGAGTGGAGAGGCAGGGAAACTCGGGACAAGCAGCGAAATTCATAGATTTCATAGATTCGCTATCCTATGAAGATTATAATACATATGTTCTCATAACCCCACTGAGACCTGTGTCCTAGATATTTTGCTACTTAAACTATAGTTCAAGGACCAGAAGAATCAGTTTTGGCATCAGGTGGAAGATTTTTTAGAAATTCACATTATCAGGTTCCATCTTAGTCTTCTGAATCGGAATCTATACTTTAACTGGTGGTCAATATACACATGACAGGATAAGGAGCACTCATCTAAAGTGACGCTTGAAAAATCAGTATCTGCAACTAATCCAATCACAGGCATTAATGCAAAGATCAGAAGGTGTCTTAACTGTGAATTAAAACGAAAAAAAAATCACTATGTTGTCCTACACAGAATGCAAATTCTGGATATTTTCAATGCTGAGAAAAGGACTAAATATGATCACAAGCCTAAACATATGAATGTAGAAAAGAATTAAGAAAGATCCTAAAAGATGCTGCCACTTAACACCTATTTGACAGTTACTTTAAAGACAAGACGTTCTCTAATGTAGAAGTATGTTCATGATAGCAGAGTAAACTTCATTTTCCAACTACAAGAGCTAAATGATTACCTGTCTCTTGCCAATTCCTGCCTATTCACTGAGTAAGGCACACCTCACAAATATAACTCCCAAGACTGCCTCCGGCTCACTCTCATTGCTTCGTCTTCCCACGCCTCACATTCTCAAATGTTTATCTTTCCAATCCCTTGTTCTAACTTTCCCTCTTCTTTTATTCCAATTTCTTCATTGTGAAAAATCCCTAAACTACAGAAAAGATGAAAGAATAATATGGTCAAAATCTGCATACTCATGCACTAAGATTCACTAACTTCACCTTTTGCCACCTTTGCTTATCTCTTTGTTCTTTCTCCATATGCACACACAGTTTTTTTCTGAACCATTTGAAAACGAGTAGCAGACATTTTTGATCACAGATCCAGTTACAGATCACATATGACGTTTGGTTTTCATGTCTCTTTAGTCTCCTCACCTCTAGAGAGGACTGTCTTGCCTCACCCCCAACCATACCTGGTTTAGTTGTCATGATATTGATACCTTAGAAGAGTTCAAGACGATTATTCCAGAGAATGTTCCAACAAGACGGATTTCTCTGTTTCTTTCAAGATTAGGTCTAGATTAAACATTCTGGTAAGAAACATTTTGCATTCAATAATTTTGTGAGAATATCATGAAGTGATATTTCCTTTTTTTTTTTTTAAAGATTTTTAAGTATTTTCTACACTCAGTGTGGGGCTCAAACTCACAACTCTGAGATCAAGAGCTGCATGCTCTTCTGACTGAGCCAGCCAGGTACCCCAGATCTTTTCTTTAAACAGTTCTCACAGTTCCTGCATCTATGTTTTATGTTCCGAGTAAATTACAAAGAAGCTTCTTCAAAGATGTGGCCTTGCTTTTTCGTTCCTATTTCAAGAAAGAATATAGCACAAACTCTGTATATACTACATACTCAAAAATAAATGAAAACTTGAAAGCAGAGTGGACAACTACTTCTCAGGATGATAGAGTATGCATAGACAGCTATTACCCACTCAGTAGTTTTAGATCAGACTCAAAATATTTGCACTTTGCCTCTAAATTTTTTGAGAAAAGTAATTAAGCATGTGAGCAATTTAGTACAATGCCTAGTACAGTATGTATAAAATACATTTAGGAAAGAACTGGAGCTAAAAAGTATTTCTCTACACAAGCACAATTTAAGTGCTGTTCATCATGTAATCCCACTGCATTTAAGATAGTGTTTATCAGGGCGCCTGGGAGGCTCAGTTGGTTAAGAGTCTGACTTCGGCTCAGGTCATGATCTTGTAGTTCACAGGTTTGAGCCCTGTGTCAGGCTCTGTGCTAACAGCTCAAAGCCTGGAGCCTGCTTCTGATTCTGTGTCTCCCTCTCTCTTTGCCCCTCCTCTGCTTGTGCTCTGTCTCTCTCTCTCTCTCTCTCTCGAAAATAAACATTAAAAAAAAATTTTTAAAAAGATAGTGCTTTTCTTTTAATGTTCTTTTTGTCTACATGTAACTCATGAGCTATTGAAAGAAAAACAGAAGCTTTAGCTCATCCAAATGTAACTGGGAAAATGTATCACTACATGATGCCTATAAATGTCATATGTGGAGAGCTTCCATAGATTCTTACTTCATAAGAAAAAATGGTCAATGTCACTGTCAGATACTTGTAGCTGTCATAAAACTTTGTAATGCTGGACACAAAATAAGCAAGATAACTTTACTTTTCTAAAAAAATACTACGGGGCTCCTGGGTGGCTCAGTCAGGCATTCAACTCTTAATTTCAGCTCTGGTCATGATCTCACAGTTCATGAGTTTGAGCCCCATTTGGGATTCTTTCTCTGTCCCTCTCCCTCTCTGCCTCTCCCCTGCACATGCTCTCTCTCTCAAAATAAACTTAAAAAAATAAAGAAGGAAATAATAAAAGATACTACTAATAAATCTAAATCTAAAATTACTATGTGAGTATTAAGAGTTGTTCCTTTTAAACCAAGATACATTTTGAAAAGCAATCAAGCAAGAAATTTAAAATCTACCACACACTACATATAAACTGATTATTTAGGATACTTGCCCTTGAGATATACAGTATTACATAATGAATAGTTTTTATGACCCACTTAGCTAAATAAGCTCATGTTTCTTCTCATTTACAGAAGAGTTATTTAGTTTGGCTGATGGATGTAGATTTTTGGTTTTATGAAAAAGAGTAATTGAGGATACTGCAGAAAGCCAAGAATTATATGGGCAGATGATATGCCATATACTATTAGTCTTTACAAACAGCTCTCTAAGAAAACAAATCTTAACCTTGTGTATCAGTGTTACTCTGTTGTTTCTGTGTAAAGATTTTAAGTATACTTAAGAATGGGATTAGAGTCAATTCTGTGACAAATAAAACAAGTTCAGCTGCTGTCAAACAGATAAATACAATCTTAACTATATGACTATCAACAATCTTTCTAATAAGGCTACTGCAATATGGTATTTAATCCTAGAGAGTATTTTCAAATATCATCTTTTCTCCTCATCGAGCCCAATTCCCATTCCCTTCAATATTTATAGAGAATTCTATTTATTTATAATTACAGTCAGAACTCCAGGTGTGGAGAAAATGTGTGCTACCACTGCTAAAGAGATAATTTTTTTTTCATGAGATAATTTCCTCCATTATTCTTAAATCTATTTCATAGCTACCCATTTGTTTATCTAAAGTTTCTTGACAACTTAAAAGGCAAGATTATGTTAAACATATAAGCTCCAATTCCTGTTCTCCAGAAGTTTGTAGCTAATATTATAGAAATTACTAGTATAGACAAGATGAAGTTCAGGAGGTTAGTCACAAAACTGAGTGATACAGGACACAGGTACTCGGCTGTGAACACAGCTGTGCTGACAGCTCAGAGCCTGGAGCCTGCTTCAGATTCCGTGTCTCCCTCTCTCAGAAACAAACAAACAAACAAACAAACATGTAAGTAAGTAAGTGAATGAATGAATGAATGAATGAATGAATGAATAAATAAATAAATAAATAAATAAATAAATAAATAAATAAATTTCTCTACCATAAAATGAGACAGCAGAATGATTTTTATTGCAGGGTATCTTGCTAAAAAATTTTCATATTTTTAAAAGGATATCAAAGGCATCATTTTCTCTTCACAAATCCAAAACTATTAATAAACTACTTTTTATAAATATTTGAATGCATATAATATGCAAAGAAATGTATCAAATACTGTGAAAAATGTAAAACTATAAAAAAGGTGTGTTTGGTCCTTCCCCCAAGAGACTTACAATTCACTGGAGTCAGCACACAGATCTCTTAAAATGTTCCTTCCTCTTGAGATACAAAGAGAGTGGGGAAGTATCAGAAAACATTTATTCATCTCCTAAGTGTTTACCTGGTCTTGTAGTGACATCACTGGATTATTTTTGGTAGTGTTGATGTGAAGAACATGGTATTTATTCTTTGCACAAAGGTCATAGGCAATATTGGTAAAAGAGGTGCTTGCAGTTTTGGGGACTCTGTTATAAATGATCACCATATCCTCCTCCTCATCTAGCGCTGCCTCTTGTCGAGGACCATCCATTGTATGTCGCTGCTCAATTTCTCGAACTTCATGTCTTGCGATAGCCCTTTCTGCAAAGAAAAACAGATATGAACTAAGTTTTTAAAGACAATGAAAATAATTTCTCATTTCTAGAACATAATTTTCCTACTCAAGAAATGGGTAAGAGTACTTGAAGAAATGTTCTGAAGACCCAAACCTCAGAATTACCTTTGAAGGATAATACATATGCATATACAGAACAAGAGAATAAACAGTCATTAAGTTTAGAATACCAAAGACCAGAGATCAGTGTAGTTCAAAAGTCACTCTACATTCTAATAGAATTTCTACAGCCTGAATTCATTCTCAAACACACAAAGACATATTGCATGGCATACTAAACTTCACGGTAAAAAATGCACTTACAGAATGAATCATTTATAATTTAAGCAGAGATTCTGAAATTTATTACTTAGGATTTAATTACTCCCTGGTTTATCAAAATGTAGCAGGACAGTGGTTATAAATGCTAGAGTGATTTTTGGTAACAAGAGGAGAAACTACATCATCACAAGCCCTTTTTCATTTTTGGTGTTGCATTACATTCTAAGTCCTGGCTGTTCACTCCTTAAATTCTACGGTTCATCTAACTCAAATCACTACCACATGGTTTGAAAAGCAGTTACCTTTTGCATTCTATTACTATTACTCTCTATTTAATATAAACTTTTAGCTTTGAGGGTTTTTTTTTTTTTTTTTTTTTTTTTAGAATAAGGAAATAAGAAAGGGGCAAGAGAGAAAAGAGGGGATAAAAACCTCTACCAAGATGACAAGTTACCTTGCACAGAGACAGCTGCCCACACACACTATGCACCTTCCTACCACCAGATCTCGGTGCAAGCTGTCTCGCTTGAACATTCTTCCATTTCCCCCATACCCTAATGCTGCCTGGTGAACTCCTCAACCTCCACATGGAATTTCATCATCCCTTGAAGGCAAAGCATTATCTCATCTCCCTAATTAGGTAACATCACACACACAATGCATGCATATGTACCACATACCACATGTCTCATACTAATCAGAGTTGTGATTTTTTTAATATTAAATGTATTACTGGTGTCTGTCCACCATAATGCCAACAACTTAATAAAATGACACAAAAAAGCAATGAGGTATAATTACAGTAACAAGCACAGGCTTCAAATACTGTCAAACCATATATCTTATATTTTGGTTCAGAAGACACGGTCACCACCACATTATATAAAGTATACTCTGAGCTCAGGATTCACATTCAGAAGACTTGAATAGAAGTTCCAAGCCTGCTACATATTAGCAGTGGGCTTTCCAAAACAGGAGGAGAAGCCCATATACTCTATATGTATATGCATGTGTGCACGTGCATGTGTGTGTGTGTGTGTGTGTGTGTGTCCACATTCTATATGTATGTGAATACATGTGTTCTTTTATTTTCCCTTGGAAAAGTTAGATGGGAATGTGCCAAGAAGGAGATGAGCTTAATGTTGAACATATCACTGAATTGCCTGGGACCATCCAGGAGATGTTATGTAGATAATTGGGCACATAGGTCAAGGGTTCAGAATAAACATTCAAGTAGAAGAAAGACATCTGGGAAAACCATGGAAATGAATGCAACTGCCTAGATAATCTAAAATATGTAGCATGGGAGAGAGACTCTGGAACAGAATCTTAGGAAATACCAACATTTAAGGAGCAAATAAAGACAATCTATAGAATGAGGCTAAGAAGAAACAGAGAAAGGAAGCAGGGTAGACTTTTAAGAAGCATATGCCACATGATAGAAAGCGTAATATTTTTCAAATCGACAGTGCTTCCCAAATGGATCTATAAATCAAGGTAATGTGTGAGGCTATAAGCATCTACACAGGATTTGGAGGTTGTCTCAGGTTAAACTCAAAGAGTATTTATTGAGAACCTACACACGTTATTATATTCAATAATTTTAAGAAATCTTATCTCCCAAACAACCTCAAACTGTCATCATAGTCTAAAACTATTATGATATTGTTATGTACACACACCGCCCTCTTTCCACAAAGGAAAATAAAACAGTGCTGCTGTCATTCAGGTGCTGACAGAAGCGTGAGAGGTCTCCTCTAGCAGCCCAGACATGCATAAAATTGCCTTTAAAAGATTCACCTACAAGCAACAATGCTGAATTTACTTTCACTAGTTTTTCTAAAACCAAGTATTTGGAAAAGAAGATTTTATGTGCTGTTTCACAACTGGGTACCCATTCCATCTACAGAATACATAATGACAGAATATATAAAGAAATTCTGTAATATTAACAGTTTTTGTAATTATTCCATCTACTTGTAAAATTTTACATACTCAATCACTGCTGTGAAAATTAGCCACAAAATTAATTAAAAATATTTTTAAAAAGGGGTGCCTGGGTGGCTCGGTTGGTTAAGCATCTGACTCTTGATTTTGGCTCAGGTCATGATCTCATGGTTCAGGAGTTCAAGCCCTGCATCGGGCTCTGTGCTGACAGTGTGGAGCCTGCTTCAGATCCTCTCTCTTCCTCCCTCTCCCCCTTCCCTGCTCGCTCACTCTCTCGCTCTCTCTCAAAAATAAACTTTTAAAAAGAAGTTATCGTTTTGTATGTGGAATTTTTTTTATTATTATTTTAGAGAGCAAGCAAGCACAAACATGGAAGAGGGGCACAGAGAGAGAGAGGCAGAATCTTAAGAAGGCTCCACACTCAGCACAGAACCCAATGTGGGGCTTGATCCCATGACTATGAAATCATGACCTGAGCTGAAATCAAGAGTCGAACACTCAAATGACTGGGCCATCCAGGCAACCCTGTGGATTTTTTAGTTTTTAAAGTGATAAAACTCTAGCCAGACCATGAAACATGTTGTAAAAATTAATCACTGTTCTTGGTTCATCATGTGTACTAAATTATATGCACTGTATATTGAACACAACTTTAAAAAATTTCTATAAAAACGTGCAAATATGGGAGTCACTACTTTCCTCATTTAAATAATATATTTATATGCACGTTCTATTTTTCAAGTGTTTTTACTTTGCTTTAACAAACACGATAATTAGTAACATAGTGTTATGCCTAAACATAAAATGATAAAAAGTGTGGAAAATTAAGAGTATTTTTATTAGTAATGTTTACAGAATCAAATCTCACTTAGTTGAATAATAACAGTAATAGCTCTTGATGGTAAAATACTCTCTTTCCACCTGTGACAAATGTAAAACCAGTAAGGGTGTTTGCAATATAGCCATATTCTTGACTTGCTAAGTATTTGACAGTTCCAAGTCTTTTTTTTTTTTTTTTTTTTTTTTTATCAAAGATGCTCTGCATCTAGTTAGTACAGCTTCTTCTGAGACTCTCTTAAATCAGTGGGGAAGCTTTATTAGTTACAGCACATTTGCAGTGCACTTAGAGAATGTAGGCAGTATATTTAAAATCATTACGATGCTTTTTTGAAGTAACGTTTTCTTCATGTTTGAGTAATGAATTACAGAATCTGCTATGCAAGCTATTTCAGGACCACCACAAAACCTATCACCTCCAAACAACATGGGCACAACCTGAGAGTCATAAAATTACAGGTGGGTTAGGGACTACTGGCACTAAACCACCCGCCCAACACCAAAGATAGACGCTAAACTTCATGGCCATTCTAGTTCTTCAAGGCTCCCGTGCAAGGTGGCATAGACCTTGGCTCAATGAACCTTTCCATATGGCAGATTATCAACAAACTCAAGTCTTTTAAAAGACTATTCATAACAGCAGTAATTACCTATTCCTGCACTGGCAGGGCGTTAAAGGCCTTATTTAGTGCAAGAAGGTAATGATCAAGCTAAATATGAAACACTATAGCTGCATTAAAAACACCAAACTAAATTCTACACATCACTGAAGTCACCAAGATGTATACACATCAGGCTACAGAAAAACTGATGAAAACAGAACTGAAGATTAAAAAAAAAAAAAATCATGTATCGTTTAATGACGATTGTTTTGAACATTACAGTTGTTTTGGGGAACACCCTTCTCTTTGAATGTGTAATTAAATGTTCAATGAACTAAATAATTTAAGCTACACATTTAAAGAGAAATAAGAGAAATTATATGGAAATAAGTTTTGTGGTTTATACAAATTAAAGGACCCACGAATATATAACTATCTCTCCCTGCCACAGCTCAATTCTGCAATGGTCTCAGCAGAAAATAAATACCTCACAAATGCCCCAAAAGTATAGTATTTCTGTACTGTGGGTAGCAGATTAGGACTTCAGGGAGAAAAGATATAGCAGAAGGAAAGAGCAATCCATTGCCTTGCTTTAAATACTGAAACTTCTGGGGGCGCTTGGGTGGCTCAGTCAGTTGAGCGTCCGACTTCGACTCAGGCCACGATCTCACGGCTTGTGTGTTCAAGCCCCGCGTCGGGCTCTGTGCTGACAGCTCAGAGCCGGGAGCCTGCTTCTGCTTCTGTGTCTCCCTCTCTCTCTGCCCCTAACCCACTCGCATTCTGTCTCTGTCTCTCTCAAAAATAAATAAACATTAAGAAAAAAATTTAAAAAAAAAATACTGAAACTTCTGCATGTTAAACTGAAAAGTATATAGACAACAGGTGAATAATAAAAGGCAAAGAACACGAAGAAAAAAATTACCAAATTTTAATATTTATAAGAAAAAACCATACAAATTGGCAATGACATCATTAAAACTTCAGTAGATAATAAGCTAAGGTGCTTTATAAGAGATTTAAACTATATGTGCATGATAGAGCAGAGTAAAAGTATTACTGGCATTATGATTTTTTGGGGTCATGGACTCCTTTGAGAATATGTAGAATACTGTGGACACCCTCTCTCCAGAAAGACGGACTGGTACATTTTAGGAAGGGGGTGGTCTGTGACCCCAGAGTAACTACTCCTAAAAAAGAAAAAAACAAAAACCAAAAACTCCCCAAACAGCAAGCCTAATAGTAAACTGCCTTAGGGCGATAGTATATATATAGAAAAAAAATAGGTTACTCATAAGTAAGACCTGTAGGCAAAGAGAAATCACTGAAGAAACTGGCAGTGTTCATCTGAGAAATGTCTGCAGGTGAGGATGCAGGGCACAAAACTTGACCCATCAGGACCCCATGGCAAGTACACCTGTTGCACAGCTAGATAAGCGGTGCTCTAAGAGCTTGGCGCATCAAATAACTGAATTAAACTGGATCTTCAGTATTTTCTAGGGACAAATCTGAATTGTGTAAATCCCCAAACACTGTTATGAAGTCTAATTTATTCCCCATAAAATGTGTGCACTATGCAAAGTAGGAAGCAACAAAGCTGCACCAAAAACAAGTTATTATGAAGCTATTTAACTGATCCTTTCCTCAGCAACACTCACTGTGAATGTACTGTCCAAACAAACACTACCTCATCTGCGTGGATGGAGCATTTGGCAATCACTATAAATTACATAAAGTGGTTGTCTGATTGTATACATCATTTTCTTAAGAATATTTTTAGCTTGGATCACTCTCCTTGAACTCTTCTTCCTGAACTCAATCACATCATTTTCTTACGAGTATTTTTAGCTTGGATCACTTCTCCTCGAACTCAATCACTATGAGAACTGACCAAATAAATTTCTATATGAAAGGCTGAAGGCTGGACACTGAACACTGCCAAGTGCTTTCTTGTGTGGTTTCCAGGCAGTAACAAGGGGTGCCTGTGCTATCATTAACACTTAAAAGTTTAAGTAGATCATCCTGTAAAAAAAGAAGTGATAGCACCTTTCACTTCAAGGGAGATGGAGTAGACCAATGTTTTCTATTCTTCTCACTATGTACAACTAAAAACCCTGGACATTATATGTAAAATAACCACAAGACTCTAAGAAGGTGGAGGGAAAGTTCCTCTACAAAATCCTACAGCTACCATGACATTAATAGTAAAAAACTGAAATTGAATGTTTTCCTTCTAATATCAGAAACAAGGTTTAAGGTATAATCTCATTACTTTTATTTAAAATAGTATTAGAAGATCTAACATTACCAACAACAACAGCAGCAACATACAGATAGAAAAAGAAGAAATAAAACTAACCCTATTTGAACATGATATGATTTTCTATGAAGACAATCACAAGGAATCTACAAAAACAAAACAAAACAATCCTAGAATAAGTGCAGTCAACCAAGTTCCAGGATACAAGATAAAAATACAAAACCCAATGTATTTCTATACTAGAAATAAACACATAGACACAAAAATGAAAATTACAAAATCATCTATAATTACGCAAAAAATACCCAGTTGTAAACCTAACAAAACATATAGAGGACTTATATGCAGAAATAAAGGTTGAAAACACACCAAACTTGTTGTAAGACATGAATCTACACATTTAAGCTCAATGAACTACAGGAAGGATAAACTCAAAGAGATCCACGGTGACACATTAAATCAAACGGTTAAAAGCCAAGGCCAAAATGAGAATCTTGAAAACAGCAAGAAAAAAAAAAAACACAACTGATTACATATAAAAGATTTGCAATAAGATTAACAGTATAAGACCAACAGTATTTTGGTCCACTTGATCGTGTCCCATAAGTTCCAAAGGCTCTGATCACTTTTCTTCACTAGTTTTTCTTTTCACTCCTCTGACTATAATGTTAAATGATCTTTCTGTTCACTGATGGAAACTAAAAATAGGAATAGATCACTTGAGAAATCTGTAAAAACATGGAGGATGTTTTGAGATGCACTATCTTGGGAAAACTCAAGAAAAGATACGAAGAATTATCAGATGGAGTCCCCATCTTCTATCAAAGTATTCATTTTAAGTGATTGAGAGGCATAAAGAATTGTCTTGAAATGGGCTTACCCATGACTAACTATAATATTTCATATTTTAAAAATAGGTACTTGAGGAAAAAAGGTACTTCTATGATATTATCATTCTGTATTTAACTGTGCAGTTAAATTCCTTCTTAAAATAAAAACAAACCAAGTCTCAGACAACCAAAGGTGGAGCACAGGCTCTGGAGCCAGATTAACATGGGAATAGTATCCTGATATCAGTATTCAGCTGGTGATCACTTTGACACCAAGTTTCCTCATCAGATGACAATAATAATGGGGCCTCTTAGGTTTTTTTTTTTTTAATTTTTTTTAATGTTTATTTATTTTTTGAGAGAGAGAGAGAGAGAGAGAGAGCGCGCACAAGCAGGGGAGGGGCAAGAGAGAGAGGGAGACACAGAATCCGAAGCAGGCTCCAGGCTCTGAGCTGTTAGCACAGAGCCCGATGTGGGGCTCGAACCCACAAACTGTGAGATCATGACCTGAGCCAAAGTCTGGCGCTCAACCGACTGAGCCACCCAGGCGCCCCTCTTAGGGTTTATTTTAAGAATCAAAACATGAGAATGCATATAAAACACTCACCACAGAGCATGCACAGAACAAATGATGCATATAAAGCACTTAAAATACATAATGAGAATTCCACATTAGCTACTACCAATATTATTATTTCATATAGGTGATTAGTATATTTCTCAGATTGATAATAAAAAAAAGGTTGTAATGTATAAGGATTTCACATTTTTTAGGGGCGCCTGGGTGGCTCAGCCGGTTGAGCTTCCGACTTAGGCTCAGGTCATGATCTCACAGTTGGTGGGTTTGAGCCCTGCGTTGGGCTCTGTGCTGACAGCTCAGAGCCTGGAGCCTGCTTCAGTTTCTGTGTCTCTCTCTCCCTGCCCCTCCCCCACTCATACACTGTCTCACTCTCTCAAAAATAAATGTAAAAATTAAAAAAAAAAAAAAAAAGAATTGCACATTTTTTAATTTGTGCAATAACTGTAAAACCTATAATCAAGTTTGGCAAGTACATTAAGTAAAATATAACTCATATTCCTTTAATTTAGTAACCTAACAACAAAAAGAATTATATTGGTGGTTATCGGACTGATGGGATATTTAATAGCTACTTTAATTTTCTTACCTAATCATCTCAAGAGCATTAACCAATATATTTTTAGTGGCAGTTCATCAGTGAGATTAAGTTTGGAAAGAAAATTTGATTTTTGTAATGTATTTTCATTAATGTTAAGAATTAATGTATAATTAATGCACAAGCATAATGTATATGTAAAACATGTATCTACAGGGCCTAGGAAAAGATACTGCATATAGAGGCATTCAATAAGTGCTTGTTAAAACTGTTGAGTTTATAAATGCTTTTGTTTTTAGTATTAATGAACTCATGTAAGATTTTGTGAGTACTTGCTTATTTTTGGTGATTTTTAAAAGTGAAGTTCTTATAACAAAATTAATCATTTCAAAGTGAACAATTCAGTGGCATTTAGCACATTCACAATGGGGGCAACCATCATATCTATCTAGTTCTGAAACACTTTCTTCACCCTCAAGGAAATCCAATACCCATTAAGCATTTCCCTCTCCACTATCCCCTGGCAACTACTAATCTGTGTTGTCTCTATGGATTTACTTCTTCTGGATATTTCATTATGCAATATTGTGATAAAGATCAACAAGTATTATCCATATCCAAAAAACAAGCTGGTAGTGAAAGTTTAAGAGGAATTTTTATATGTAAACATTATAATATCTAAGCCCTCATTTTAACTTTAAGTCTCCTAAGTGCTATTTTTTTTTTCCTCCAAACTTTAAGATTTCCTTTCTCTTATACATCCAAGGGGAAATGTTAACTTACTCATATGGACACATACTGATTGTGAAGAAAGTACTCACATGGGCAAAGCCCCTGATTAATATTTCTCCAAAGAAGGTACACAAAATGATCAACTAACACATGAAAAAATGCTCAACACAATATTAGTCATTAGGGAAATGCAAATCCAAACCAGTTTACATCCCCTAGGATGGCTGTAATTAAACCAAACCAACCAACTCACAAAGATGTGGAGAAATTGGAGCCTTCATGCCCTGCTAGTAGGAATGTAAAATGGTGTGATGATGGAAAAGCGCTTGGAGGCACACAACACTGCCTGGTGCATTTAGACCCTAAAAGTGGTTCTTGATAAGCTTAGAATATGGGAAAAACAGGCAGTTGGGCAGAAGCCAGATCATAGTATCTTCATCACCACGTTGGGAATATGAACTTTTAAGTCAGCAGTTCTCAAACCTACTGATCTTGGAACTTCTTTATACGCTTAAAAATTGAGGACTTCAGAGTTTTTGTTCATGTGGGTTGTAGCTATCATTATCTTAGTAGAAATAAAAATTATAAAACTTAAAATATTAATTCATTTACACATAACAATAAAACATGTTAGAAATAAATGATATATTTTTGTGTTTTTCCAAAACAAAAAAATCAGTAAAGGGTTTTTATATTTTTTGCACATTTTAAAAAAATGTTTGGCTTAATGAAAGAAAACTGGATTCTCATACTTGCTTCTCCATTCAAAATGTAAACATATATTCTTTGGATTGGAGTCTATGAAGAAAATCAGACTCATGAATATACATAGTTGAAAAAGGAGTATTTTAATAGCTTTTGCAAACACTTAGGAATATTCTTTGACACTACATTAAAACTCAGCAAGTGTTGATTTCTTAAAGGTTAATTGCAATGTGATATAAAACTATATTGTTAAACTTTTCATACATTGTTATACTGATCTACCTTGTACTGTCACTTGGAAAATACTGGCTCATGGCATTATGTAGATCCTCCAAATGCTAGCACATTTAATTATATGATCCCCCGCCCCCTAGCAAAAAAAAAAATCACATTCATTATATCACCACCATTCTCATAAGAAAAGTCTGTAAGTATTGGTAAGCTGTCATATTTGTGGTGACAGCCACAGTTTGTCAAATTTTATAATAGCAATAAATACCGTCAGTCAGTTGGTTTTCCTTGAAGTGACAAGTTCACTTTGTTTGTTTCTGAGAAAATGTCTGCCAACTACCCAAGTCTGAATAAACATAGTTTATCTGTTGGTTTTTCTTTCAAGTAAAAACAGTGTTCTATGAAAAAATGGCTTGTTGAGCTTACAATTCAAACAATCAACACAATTGTTTTTTCTCAAGACAATCATCGTACTTTGATACACAGAAGCGCTTGGTATATCTTCCATTTTGTGTCACACAGTATTAAAAGTATACATATACTAAATAGTCAGGATTTAATAAGGTTAATGGTTTTGACTGCTTTATAAAAGACACCGTTATATGAAAACGACTTTGTTTTGTAACTATGATCAAAGTGGTAAAGAATACAAAGATTAAATAGTACAATCTGATGTCATGACTGCTTTTGTACCATGAGCACAAATGGCAACTAGTGAAAAAGGCAACTAACATCTCAGAATTATTATGGAATAGTTGTGGACTACTTTGTGAACTCCCTGAAAGGGTCTTGAGAACCCCTGACACCCATGGATCACACTTTGAGAACTTCTTTGCAAGCAACGTAGAGACATTTTTGAAGAGCTTTAAGTAAAAGCCCATACAATCCCTCCACAATGCAAGGTTCTATGAAGCATCACTTTATAGGGTGATAGCCCTGGAGTTGAGTATTAATCAGCTGAAGACATAATGGAGATTAAGACCCAAAGGAAAGCGGTTGCAATACGGATGAAGCCTGGGAACCCAGAAGAGGTTAAGGCTTTTTTTCTAAGCTATACTGAGGAGGAGGATGGTACCCTTCACTGAGTTTGGAAATTAGGAATAGGAAGAAAAGCAATTGGGGTAGAAGAGGAAAGGAATTCAAGACATTTGGAAATCTACACTGAAGTTCAAACTGACAAATCAAGTATGTAGGGGGTATGTTGAAGAGTCTATTTCATAAGGGCTTTTATTTCGAGCTTATTATATAAGAATACTACCAAGCCTGACAGGTATAGAAGACAGGATAGAAAAAGCAAAAGAGCAGAAAAGATCTGAACTAGAAAGTGTAATGTGGCAGCTGTTCTCTCCCAGCCCCATGGACAGCCATATACCCAAGTGTTTGGGTTGGAGAAAGGAAATACAGGACAATGATAAAGGAACTGTTTTTATTTTTTTAAGTTTATTTTTTTTGAGAGAGAGAGAGAGAGAGAGAGAGAGAGAGAGAGAGAATCCCAAGCAGGCTCTGCACTGTCAGCACAGAGCCAGATGCAGGGCTCAAACTCACAAACCCTGAGATCATGACCTGAGCCAAAACCTAGAGTCAGACGCTTAACCCACTGAGCTACCCAGGCGCCCCAAGGAGCCGTTTAATGAAGGGCTCTGTAATACAGAGGCGTACTATTTTAGTTAGGGAAATAATAAGTACTAGAATACATAAAATTTCAATCATTTACCATAACAGAAGTTTAGTTCTTATTCAAGTACCAATGTGTGTTCCAGACTGGTAGATGGCCTTTTATACAATGATTCAAGGAGTCAGCTTCCTTCCTTCTTGTAACTTTGACATTTCTCCAAGAACTCAAAGTATTTTGCATCTAGTTAGCAGATGTGGGAAGACAGAGTGGAGAAAACACAGTAATTTCCCAACTATCTTGGCAAACACTAGTCATATGGCTATCCCTAGCTGTAGGGGTGGTGGTAAAAAATTGAGCCTTGGGTGGGCAGCTGCTTCCTAGCAATAAAGACATACTATGAGAGGGAAAGCATGAATAGTTGTATAGTCAGCCACCTCCCCACAAAGGCACACGAATCAGATTCACAAGTGATAAAGTATGACACGGATCGAGAAGGATACAAGAATTTTCTCTATTTCTGTATGGAACATAGCATCAATCTTGGCACCATGAGGGCTCTACTTTCTGACATTTCCTTTTGGGGAAGCAGCAGAGACAATGATGCTTGATTGGAGATGGTTGTTCAGTTGACAAAAAGTTGATAGGGCAGATGCTTGGAGACGGGGGCGGGGGGGGTGGTTCTACCTTTTTTTACTTTTTTCCTTAACACATTTGAGACACCTCTGGAAGATTTCCAGAAACATCAGAATGACATTTTAATGGAGAATAAGGTCCTGTGTGAATATCTGGGATCAAGACCATGTGAAAAACAGACTATTATTAACTCTGATTCCATAAATGTCCACAGGGCTACTGTGAAGAAAACTTGGATTATGAGTTTTAGACATAGGTGTCTATGGAACGTCTAGTCAATAATGTGTAGGTTGCTGAAGACATACAACTCACAGGAGAAATTTCTGAAGTAAAGACAGAACTTTAGGAGTCACAACATAAAGGCAGCAGCTGATGTCAAGGGAGTGAATGAGATCATGAGGATAAAGTAGAGTTAAAAATAAAGAGCATCAAGACAGAATTTTAAGACCATCAGCCTTTGATCTAAAGATTTATTTTACTAACACTACCTAAATATATGTGCAATACAACCCAAATGAATCTTAGAATATTAGTGTAAAATCATGTGTTTACCTGTTTACCTACTAATAAACATCTTAAATGTTTCTGACCACACTGTCCACTTTTAAATACCCATTTTAACTCACTTCAACAGGTAAAGCAATTTTAAGACCTATATCCTTGGCTTCACATCTTACTAATATGCCTTTGGAACACTTTTTTTTTTTTAAATTTTAAAAATGGTTATTGATTTATTTTGAGAGAGAGAGAGAGAGAGCAAGCATAGGAGTTGCAGACAGAGGGAGACAGAATCCCAAGCAGGTTTCACACCATCAGTAATAGAGTCCAGCGTGGGGCTCAAACTCATGAACCACGAGATCATGACCCAAGCTGAAACCAAGAGTCAGCCGCTTAACCAACCCAGCCACCCAGGCGCCTCTGGAATGCCTTCTGGGAACTTGATGAGTTTTGTAATTCAGAAAGCATATATTTGGGCCTTATTACTATAGGATGCACTTTATTAAAACAAATCTCTGCTAGCATTCTTTTTAAAAGTAAAAATAAAGATGCAGTAATATGAAAGATGTAAAAGTACAAAGTTAAGTTATTCAGGGAAGACAAAAATTGTTCCTAAAATGTAAACACTGGAGGAAAATTACAATAGGAGGAACTCAACTACATGTAAACTTTGTAATCCAGCTAAAATATTAATTTTGATATTAAACTGGCAGGAAGATTCAGAGGTTTCCTCCAATTTTATTGTAAGTCCAACTGCCGTTAAAATAGATGTGCTTTGATTACTGAATACCATAGCAGGAAAACTAAAGCATTTTCAAAATCAAGAAAGAAATGCCAATACTATCTACAAAGCTGAATTATTTTCACACTTCAACAACTGCACCTGGTGCTCCATTGACTAGTAAGTAAAAAGAATAAGGAAATAACTTGGATTCAACTCCAGCTGGGTTTGGAGATCATTAACTAAAACCTAATGCAACAGCTGTCTGAAAATTAGAATTCGTTATGCTGAAAACTTGCCATTATTTCACTACAGCTTGGTGTACGTCATACTGTAAAGGAGCAGTTTTGAATTTGAGCATGTACCAGAATGACTTGCAGGATCTGTAAAATATAGATTCCTGCCATCCTACCTTCTCCAGTTAACTAATCCTCAGGGCCCAAGAAAAGTGCATTTCTATCAAGTTCCCAGGTGATGCTGGTATGATGGTCCAGGAACCGAGAAATCATGTTATATAGAGTATTTCTTTTGGTTTATGAAAAAACAGTTTTAGAATATCCTTTTTTTCTATGTAAATAGTTCATTGGTATTCCCATTAATTTGGAATTTATAGCAATTTTTGAAATAGTTTAGATCTGTGAAAAATAACGCTACTCAACTTCACGGTATAAACTAGTTGTAAGCGGTAGGGTGGGGGGGGGTGCCTGGGTGGCTCAGTCAGTTGACCATTGGACTCTTGATTTCGGCTCAGGTCATGATCTCACAGTTCGTGGGTTCAAGCCCCACGTAGGGCTCTGCACTGACAACGTGGAGTCTGCTTGGGATCCTCTCCCTCTCTCTGCCATTCCCCTGTCTGTGCTCTCTCTCTCAAAATAAACAAACTTAAAAAAAAAAAAAAAATTAAACCTGTTGTATGGGTATTCCAGTCAAGATAGTCTTTAACTGATGGGACTGATTCTTCTGGGCTAAGTGCATGTCCCATCTCCCTCACTGCTCCCCACCAACCATTAGGTCTCCTAAGGCTGGGCAGTCCCTTCTTTCAAGGATGCTATAACCATCATTATGGGAGGCATATAGAGAAATATTTTAAATGTTCTTGAGAATAAACTGTTTGTTACCAAACCCAATGAAATGCAACATTTATTAATTCTGACTGGCCTTCACTGCCCCCATCCTTTTAGTTTGAAATAATAAGATTTGGATACAACCAGTAGTTCAAGAACAAATGTTAAAGGTATTTATTTTGCAGGATTCTACTACAGATGAAGAAATTCTGATCAGATAACGGTTTCCAGTCTTAGCTTGCTAAATATCAACTGAAGTTCACATAGACTAGATATCATCATTGTCATTAATTTTTATATTTTAATAACAAAGTTTTGATATTCATTTTTATATCTTACAGTTTCATACCTTGAGATATGGATACATTATAGCTTTTTAGATGAATTCATGCTTTTAATAGATCTTTAAAAATCAGTTACAGATTTTAAGATTCTAGAAAAGTTAATTTTTAAGCACCAATTTCCAAAATTCTCCTACTTTACTTAGGTCTTATATAACAAAAACTCATTATCCAGCATCCTGTTAACTAGAATTCCTTACTAGCTGATGATTCAACGTGCCCAATGCAACGATGATTGGTATTCTCAGTGATAACCAAAGATGCAGGAAAATTCTAAGCAGTAGTATCCATCAGTGAAGACTAACATTTAATCACTTGGATCTTAACACGTGTTTTATTGTATTTTAATTATGAGAAACATAGATAATCCAAGTATTATATGGATAAGATTCTCAAGTACAACATTTTTTATCTTGTTGAAAAGCAAACATTTCCCACACACTACTACTAATGGTCATTTTAATATGTATTTTAAAACAACTTACTCAAAACTGACCTATTTTATAGTCATCTTATTCTATTTGAATCAGGCAAACATAAATAAATACATTCTAGTTCACACTGAGACCAAGGAAATTGTAGAAACTAAAAAATCATGGTAGAATTAATGTGACTTTTTGGCAGAGAAGTGGGGTGGAAGGAGAGGAAGCACAAGTTTAAAAAAACTATTTTCGTTCTCAAAAAGAAGGTGATGACCATTACCCAGCAAGAGAGTAGGTAATAAATTTGCTTAATGAAAACAACATGGTATTACTAAATTAAACCATACAGAAGGTAGAATTCTTTACTGAGCAATCTAAGAAAGAGAAATTTTTTAAAAAGAAGTGATTTGATCCCTACTAACCTGGCAATTTATACACAGCATAGTCAAAGCTGAAGCTACATACATGTCAAGCCTGTTTCCTCCAGGCTTGATATTCTAGGTTTGTCATACCTAATCCTCAGGGCTTTTTCCTCTGATGGTACCAAGATTGTGTGAGAAAAGGCTAAGAAGCAGAAAAGTTAGAGATTAAAGGGGTCAAATAACCATGGCGGCACCATGGTTTCCAAACCTATGAGCTAAGAACCCTATGGTGAGTTATATATGTTATCTTAAAATAGATTTCAGGGCATAGGCCTGGGGCAATACTGGGGATGAGTATTTTTAAAAAGCTCCCAATGTGATAGAAGATTCTGGGTGACCTAAAGACTATACCAATATGAGCCATTACAAAGCATACTAGAAAAACACTGGAACCTGGTTAATATATTTTTGTTAATTTTGGTTTATGACCCTCTACCTATCATTCACCATTTTACCCTTATATAACTAACATATTACGGAAGAATTCTCTATAGCACAATTTCTCATCTTTGGAGATCATTTGATTTCTAAAGAAGTCCCACCTTGTTCTCAATTTTGGGCTTTTTTTTTTTTTTTGGTGGCTGAAGGTAAACTGGAAATAATAAATCTAAATAAAACAAAGTGGTCTTAAGGACAATTAAAATTTAGGAACAAGGTTTGGGCACCTGGGTGGCTCAGTCAGTTAAGCATTTGACTCTGAATTTTGGCTCATATAATGATCTCACAGTTCATGAGTTCAAGCCCTGTGTTGGGCTCCATACTGAGAGTGAAGAGCCTGCTTGGGATTCATTCTCATTCTCTCTCTCTCTCGCAATATAAATAAGTAAACTTAAAAAAAAAATCTAGGAACAAGGTTACCTGATGGGATCTACCAAATAATTCAAATTCATAAATCCTTATTTATAATTATGAAAGCTATTTGCATATTAAGAGCAAATAATTTATAAACTACAATGAAAAGGCAAAGATTGTCAAACTGGGTAAAAAAGCAAGATTCAACTATATCCTGCCTACGAGCAACCTACCTTAAATAAAAGAAACAAATAACTTAAAAGAAAAAAGATGGAAAAAAAACATTTATCATGTAAACATAAATCAAAATAAAGCTGGAGTAATCAGATTAATAACATGGATTTCAGAAGAAAGAATACTGCTAGAGAAAAAAGGTTATTCCATAATTTATAATAAAGGGGTCAATTTATCATGCAGACATAACGACCTTAAAACCCTGTGCATCTATAAGTCTCAAAATACACAAATAAAAAACTCACAAAAAAACTAGACAAATCCACAGGTACAACTGGTTATTTCACCATTATGCTCTCAATAATGGACAGCACAAGTAGATAGAAAACCAGTAAAGACATAGAAAACCTGAACAATACTATCAACTAACTGACCAACTGGTATTTATAGAACACTCCAACCAGAATGCAGATACACATTCTTTTCAAGTACACCTGGAACTTTTAATAAGATGGACCATATTTTGTCTTAAAAACAAGGCTTGATAAATTTGAAGGAATTCAAATCATACAAAGTATGTTCTCTGACTACAATGGAATTAAATTAACAAAATAACAGAAAAGACATTAGAAAAGTGCACTAATATTTGAACTAAACAGCAAGCTTCAAGTAATCCAAGAAAACACCAAAAAGGAAATTAGAAAAGCATTTTGAACCTAATAAAACTTAAATATACTGAAATTTCTAAGATGTAGCTAAAGCAATGCTTACAGGGAAACTTACCATATTAAAAAAGAAGGAAGGTTCAGGGGTGCCTGGGTGGTTAAGCATCCAACTCTTGATTTTAGCTCAGGTCATGATCTGACAGTTCATGGGATTGAGTCCCATACTGGGCTGTGCATTGCCAGTGCAGAGCCTGCTTGTGCATTGCCAGTGCAGAGCCTGCTTGAGATTCTCTCTCTCCCTCTCTCTCTCTGCCCCCCCCATCACTTGCGCGCTCTCTCTCTCTCTCTCTCTCAAAATAAATAAACAAACAAACCTAAAAAAAATTTTTTAAAGGAAGGTCTAATATCAATGAACAAGCTCTGTCCTAAGAAACTAGAAAGAGTAAATAAAAGCAGAAACCAACAAAACAGAGAAGAGAAAATACAAAAAAAAAATCAATAAAAACTGACAAATCTGTAGCCAAACTAATATGACAAAAGAAGAAAAGACAAAATTATCAATATCTGGAATAATAAGCCACTATAGAATATAAAGGAATATTACATATAAACAACTCTATGCCAAGACAACTTAAAAGAAATGGCCAAATTCCTTGGTAAACAAAAATTAACAAAGCTCACTCAAGTATAGATAACTGAATAACCTTTTATCTACTAAGGAAGTCAAATTTGTAGACTAAAAACCTTCCCACAAAACAAAGAAACATCTTCCCAAAGATAAAGCAATGGGCCCAGATTGCTTCACTAGGAAATTCTACCAAACAGTCAAGAAAAATACCAACTCAGCACAAACTTAAAGAAAACTGAAGAGAGAAAACACTTCCCAACTCATTCTGTGAAGCCAACGTTACTGTGATACCCAAAACGAGACAGATATTACAAGACACTACAGAGCTGGAAGGGCAGTGCAATGAAGGGCCAGGTGGCAGGATCTCACAGGCTGACTAGTACCTTCTCTGCCTTGCTTGTATGACCTTTAGCAAAATCTGAAATGGCAGGCGGTAAGGCTGGGAAGGCTCCCAAGGCCAAGACAAAGGCAGTTTCCCACTCGTGGAAAGCCAGCTTGCAGTTCCCAGTGGGCCATATTCATGGACACCTGTAATCCAGGACCACCAGTCTTGTACGAGTGGGCATGACTGCCTTGGTGCACAGCACAGCCATCCTACTGTACCTCACCGCAGAGGTTCCTGAGTTGACAGGAAATACATCAAAAGACTTGAAGGTAAAGTGTATTACACCTCCTCACTTGCAACTTGCTGTTTGTGGAGACGAAGAATTGGACGCTCTTATCAAGGCTGTAATTACTAGTGGTGGTGTCATTCCACACATCCACAAATCTCTGGGAAGAAATGACAACAGAAGACTGTTTAAAGGATGCATGGATTCCTTATTATCTCAAGACTCTAAATACTCTTTTTTTTTTTTTTTTTTTTAATGTTTATTTATTTTTGAGATGGAGAGAGACAGAGCATGAACGGGGGAGGGTTAGAGAGAGGGAGACACAGAATCTGAAACAGGCTTCAGGCTCTGAGCTGTCAGCACTGAGCCTGACGCAGGGCTCAAACTCACGGACCGCGAAATCATGACCTGAGCCAAAGTCGGCCACTCAACCGACTGAGCCACCCAGGCGCCCCTCAAGACTCTAAATACTCTTAACAGCTGTCTGGTGTTGGTGATTCCAGGGGACTGTATCTCTGTGAAAAACACAATTCTGCCTTGTAATTCCATTTGGTCAAGCTGGAAGTTTAATTAGCTTTCCAACCAACCAAATCTCTGCATTCAAGTCTTAACCATGTTTAAGTGTAACTGCGGCTTCAAAAAAAGCTATTGAGGGGCACCTGTGTGGCTCAGTTGGTTGAGTGTCCGACTTCAGCTCAGCTCATGATCTCACTGTTCATGAGTTTGAGCCCCGCATTGGGCTCTGTGCTGACAGCTTGGAGCCTGGAGCCTGGAGCCTGCTTTGGATTCTGTGTCTCCCTCTCTCTCTGTTCCTCCCCTGCTTGTGTTCTGTCTCTCTCTCTCTCTCTCTTTCTCCCTCCCTCAAAAATAAATAACGATTAAAAAAAAATTTTTTTTTAAGCTATTGATTCTGACTGAAGTAGTGCATTTTTGACTTGACTGTTTTTAAACAACTGTTTGGATTTTAATTGTGAGGCAGAAGTTACAGTAACAAACATTTGGTTCTATACAGGCATTATTTCCACTCCAGTGGATAAGCTCAATAAAGATTATATGCCCCATCCCCCCCCCCACCAAAACACTATAGAACAAATCCCAGACAAACACAGAGGCAAAAATTAACATTTAGTTAAGTGAGTACAATACATAAAAGGATAATCATCCTACCCATGTGGGAATTCAAAGTTGGTTTAACATTTGGAAGTCAATGTAATTCATCATATTAACAAACTAAACAGAAAAACCATATGATCATCTTAATACATGAAGGGAGGGGCGCCTGGGTGGCTCAGTCAGTTAAGCATCCAACTTCAGCTCACATCATGATCTCAGGGCCTGTGAGTTCAAGCCCTGCCTCCGGCTCTGTACAGATCAAAGTGTGTAGCCTGCTTCATATTCTATGTCTCCCTCTTTCTCTGCCCTTCCCCAACTCTTGCTCTGTCTCTCAAAAATAAACGGTAAGACAACAACAACAACAACAACAACAACAACAACAACAACAACAAAACACATGGAGGGAAAGCATTTGACAAAATCCAACATCCATTCGTGATCAAAACAAATCAGCACAGAAGGTATAGAAGAGAATTTCCTCAGTGATAAAGGGAGACCTTTGAAAAGTCTATAGCTAACATCATTATTGAAATACTGGTGTTTTTACCCTAAGATTAGTAGTAAGGCAAGAGTGTCCATTCTTACCACTTTTATGCAACACTGTCCTGGAGGCTCTAGCCAGTGCGGTAAGGTAAGAAAACGAAATAGTGGCACATAAAGAGCAAAAAGTAAAACTGCCTTTTGCTGCAGAAAGCACAGTTGCTCTGCAGAAATTCCTAAGGAATCTACAAAAGACCTAGGAGAATTAATGAGTTTAGCAAGGTTACAGGATACAACAATCAGTAACACATGACGATTTATTTCTATACACTAATAACAATCATATTAAATTTTTCAAAACTACCATGTAAAATACCATAAAAATATGAATAAATTTTCAAAAAGATACATAAGACATAGTAAGACATTATAAAACATTGCTAAGGAAAATCAAATAAGACCTAAATAGAGAGATACCATGGTTCATGGTTGAAAGACTATTATTAAGATGTCAATTCTCTCTCGAATTTATATATAGATATATAATCAAAATCTTAGCGGGCATCTTGGTATAAATATTAGTTATAACACAATCATAAAACTTACATGGAAATGCAAAGGCTCTAGAATAGCTAAAACAATTTTTTAAAAGATCAGAATTGGAGAACTTATAGTAATTTATCTCAAGAATTATTATCAAGTTACAGTAATCAAGACATTGTGGTATTGGTGTAAAGACAGACATCGAGATTAAAGAAACAGAACAGTTAATCCAAAAATACAACCACACATACATGATCAATTTATTTTTTACAAAGTTGGCAAGGCAGTTCAATGGAAAAGCTGATCACTTTTTCAACAAACGATACAGGAACAATTGGATAGCCATAAGTTTAAAAACATACTTCATAATACGTGGAATTCTCACTTCACACTACATAGAAAAACAAAATCAAAATGGAACATAGACCTAAACATAGGAACTAAAATTATAAAACTTCTATAAAAAATATGATCCTAGTAACTTTGGGTTTGGATTATTTCTTAAATATATCATAAGCAAGAACTACAAAAGCAAAAATCAATACATTCAACTTCACTGAAATCAAAAGACACAAAAATTAAAAGGAAAGCCACAGAGGAGGAGGTAATATTTGCAAATTATATAACCAACAAAAGCTCTGCATCTGGTATGTAGAGAAAACAACCAATCTCATTTTTTTTTTTTTTGAACGGACAAGATTTGGACACTTCCCCAAAGGAGATACAGATAGAAGATAAGAATGTGAAGAGATATTCAAAATTCCTACTCATCAGGGAAAAGAAAATTAAAAGCACAAGGAGATAACACATGACTTATATAAATGGCTAAAATTAAAGAATGACCATACCAAGTCTTCACAAGAATGTGGAGAAAATGGTTCTCCTGAACAGCTGGTGGGAATGTAAAATTGGACAACTACCCTGGAAAACAGTTCGAGAGTTTCTTAAAAAGTCAAACTTACATTTGACCACAGAACCCAGCCACTCCATACCTACGTACTTAACCAAGAAAAATAAAAATGTATACCCAAAGTCTTGTAACCAAATGTTCACCTTTATTTTTAATAGTGCCAAACAGAAAACATCAATATGTTCATCAAATAAATTACTAAACAATTGGGGGTATATCCATACAATGGATTACTACTCAGTAAAAAGGAAAAGACCTATTGACAAATACACCATGAATGAATTGCAAATATTGTGCTAAGTTAAAGAAGCCAAACCCCACTCCCCCCCAAAAGAATACATACTGTACTATACAGTAACAAAGAACAAAGCTGCTAGTTACATAAAGTTCACCATTCGGTCAACTGTTCATTCCCAAACTAGATTATAACACGTTATATTTAATATTTTAATTGTATAAATCAATGATACATGAGTGCAAAAACTAAGAGTGCTGTTGCTTCCATGAAAATCAAATGGGATACTGTGGGAAGGCCAAGTAAAAATTGCTCTTGAATCCGATATTGACAAGACAATTGCAAAAGACTTGAGAAAACTGGAGATCTAGCTTGTTTTGCAAAGGATTAAGTTTTTTTTTTTTTTTTTTGGTTACTTATTAAAGAAGCCCAAAGTGGAAAATACAGACTAAGTATTATAGTAAGTGTGCTTTATAAAACAAAAATAATGTGGAACTCCCACAAGCAGATTTATAGTCAAAGAAAAAAATTTATTTTGTAGTTTTGATATGTGCATGAATGAATGCACTTATTACAGATTTTGAAATTAAAATATTTAAGGTACAATTCCTGCATGCATCAAACAACAAAATATGGGCTTAATCCCATTGAATAATTTAGCGTCTTTTTTGAGTTTACCTTTTTCTATTGCAAAAGCTAATACACTCCTGAAAAAAATGGATTCACAAAACCAGAAAGATGAAGAAAATAACATATAAGTTCCTCATTCAAATATAACCCTTGTAAATATCCAGGAACATTTCTTCACTATTTTTTTTTCCTATGGTTTTATTAAACAGTAATCATAACATATAACCACTTTTGTATCGGCCTCTTCCCATGTTTAGAAACATGTTATTTTTCCCTTATCACTGAAAAAAAATGGCCATTTCTAAGACTCGCATTTGGCACAGGCTTTTCAAATCACAGAAGCCACACATGTACATACTAACGTATACCTGTACTAAGGTACAGAGAGAGCCATTCATTTCTCTTCTTGAATTGAAAATCAGATATTAAAGACAGTATGAATTAAGAAAGGCTAAAAACTGGATTCCTAAAAGTGTCATCCTAGGCGATAGATAACTGCTACTTTAAGAAACAAGGTCTGGGGGCGCCTGGGTGGCTCAGTCGGTTAAGCGGCCGAAGACTTCGGCTCAGGTCATGATCTCACAATCTGTGAGTTCGAGCCCCGCGTTGGGCTCTATGCTGACAGCTCAGAGCCTGGAGCCTGTTTCAGATTCTGTGTCTCCCTCTCTCTGACCCTCCCCCATTCATGCTCTGTCTCCCTCTATCTCAAAAATAAATAAACATTAAAAAAAAAAAATTAAAAAAAAAAAAGAAAAAAAAAGAAACAAGGTCTGACCTATTATTTCTCCCCTTTATTCTCATTTATTACCTCAGCTTATTTAAATCTATAAAAGCAGCTTCTCTGAAAGCCTGAGACAACCAGAAAATCGCTGCTAACTCAAATAACAACCTGTGGCATTAGCGAAGCACTTCCCACTTCAAAGAACAGTAAAAAACAATGACCTCTGTGGAGTTTCCAAAAGGAGTTTCCAAAACACCCTCCTTTATGTGTAAAGACAGATATAAATTCTGACATCTCAGGCCTGGTGTCTTAACTGCCACTTTCCTATGTTTGCATTCTAGGGAACCAATAAAAAAAAACATATGATAAAGATGACAGGAATAGTTAATGGTGTCAACTAGAAAGCTAAGAGGAAGTACAGCTGTAATGTCCAAAAATGTGGGCACCGCCCAGAATTGCTGCTTATTTAATGGCCTCTATGTTCTTATTTTCTAGTTCCATATAACAAAAGTTACACACATTTCAGAATTATGGGACTGAATAACGCTATTATTCAATACTATAAAACTTTTCTCCTGCCAGGTGTTTTAGCCTATTGATTGGCAAATATTTGTTCTAAGCTCAACTTTCAATGGTTCCACATAAATTTCAAAGCTTAACCGCTCTGAGGCTTAAAATACTAGCGTATTCTCCAGTTATTTCCCAAATTTTCTAAAATAAACATTACTTCTGGAACCCACAGAAAATTTATTCTCACAGAATATATTATGGCACAAATATAGTCACTCAGCTGAAAGATACAAAATACTATATATTTCTATACATGCATTTTGTGGCTACATACACACTTTTGTTGATAAATACTAACGCTGATATAGAGAATCAGAGATGATGCCTTTAGTAAAGTCCTATTTTAGAAGCATTTTTATGTATATAAAAACATAAACATCCACTTTTTGAATGAGAAAGACATCTTTTTAGTTCCAAATGACCATACTCACAGCAGGGCACAGACTAACCATGCAGGATACGAGGCAGGACTGTAACAACAAAATACTTATTTTCACTTCTGACTACATAAGAATGTAATAAACAACAAATCTCCATCAGCGGTTTAAGACAGAAAAAAAGTAAATCCAGTAGTTGTTTTGCTTTACTACAATAAATTTGAATAAATTTTTTTACTGATTGCTAAATCAGTTAAAGTAAAAGGCACTTTAAACAGGTTTACCTGGTCTCATAACAGGATTCAAGCTAAAAGCCTTAATTTAGAATCACATATAAAGTAACACTAAAGACTAGTCCTTACAATGCTAATCTTAAAAGTTTGACAGCTCTCAAAGTTACAAAATTTCTTACATTATACCCAGAAATCTAGGTTATTACCCCTTCCCATCAGCCCTACTCCATACAAAATAGTGTTAAATTACCAGGAAGATCCTCCCTAGTATGACATCTTTGCCTTGCAGTATATTTTGAGTTAGAAGGCACAATGAACAGAACTGTTTTCTGTATGGAGACATTTGTTATATCCATCTCCTTACACAAATATGTGGCTTTCCACAGGCAAAATTTCATCTTGAAAGGTGAAAAGAAAGGAGAATAGACAAGAACATGGCTCCTCTTTACTTGCATTTATTTTTTTGAAGTTTTATTTATTTATTTTGAGAGACAAAGAGAGCAAGCAGGGAAGGGGCAGAGAGAGGAGAGAGAGAATCCCAAGCAAGCTCCACGGTGTCAGTGTGGAGCCCCATCTGGGGCTAGAATTCACCGACAGCGAGATCATGACCTGAGCTTTCACACCCAAGAGTGGGATGCTTAACCGACTGAGCCCATCCAGGCCCCCACTTTCATTTTAGATGGCCACCATGAAAAGAGCTGGGTTTTAGTAAGGATGCACTCATTTTTTTCATGTGGTGTAAAGCTTAGAAAAAAAGTTGGTTAAGTGTCAGACTCTGGATTTTGACTCTGGTCATGATCTCATGGTTCATGAGTTGGAGCCCCAGTCAGCCTGCACTGAAAGTGCAGACAGAGCCTACTTGGGATTCTCTCTCTCTCTCCCTCGCTCTCTGCCCCTCCTCCTCCTCCTCCTCCTGCTACCAGGCTCTTGCATGCACGCTCTCACTCCCTCAAAATAAATAAACTTAAAAAAAAAAAAAGTCCGGAAAGGTAATTCCTATGAATCATATACTTTTTACACAGTATTTCATTGAACATATTCCCTAACATACATACAGTATTATGTATAATAAATACAGTATTATAAAATACAGCCAATTATAATCTATTTAATGATGACTATGGAAACACATAATCTCCAATGAATGACACATTTATCATCTTGGTTTTTTAGAAGAACTAAGTGATACACAAGTTCTCTTCACAAGAAGTTAATCTGTTTTGAAGGAAAAAGGTTTATATGTTTAGACATGTTTTGTGGGCAATGCAAGAGAGCACTTTTTCTCTATTTAACACAGCTAATGCCTATCTCTCCAAAAATATTAAAAGGAGGCACGCATAAAAAGAAAATGGGCTTTTCATTTTTATTTTAAAAATAATAACTGCTGTAAAAAGAGCAACTGCAACTCAAAATAGATTAAAGACTTAAATGTAAGACTTGAAACTATAAGACTTAAAAGAACACATAGGGAAAAAGCTTCATGACATTGGTCTTGGCAATGATTTCTTAGCTACAACATCAAAAGCACAGGCAACAAAAACAAAAATAGACAATTCAGACTACATCAAACTAAAAAGCTTCTGCACAGCAAAGGAAACAACATTAAAAAGTAACATATGGAATGGGAGAAAATATTTGCAAGCCATATATCTGAAGGAACTCCTATTAACTCAGTAGCAAAAATACAAAAGCCCAATTAAAAGATGGACAAAGGACTAAATAAACACTCCTCCAAAGACATACAAAGGACCAAGAGGTACAGGAAAAGATGCAATCACTCACCATCAGAGAAATGCAAATGAAGTATCACAACAAACAACAACAAAGAAGTATCACCTCATACTTGTTAGGATGAACATAACGAAAGAATGAAAGAAAGAAAGAAAAAAAGAGAAAATAGTAAGTATTGAATGGAGTGTGGAGAAACGGCAATCCTTGTTCACTACTGGTGGGAATGTAGAATGGTATAACCACAATGGAAAATAGTATGTAGGCTGCTTAGAAAATTAAACAGATGATCCAGCAATCCTACTTCTGGGTATTTATCCGAAAGAATTGAAATCAGGCTCTTTGTGCTCACATGTTCACTACAGCATGATTCATAACAGCCATGAAGTAGAACAACCTAAATGTCCACCCGTGAATGAATGAATAAAGAAAACTTGGTGTATACGTACAATGGAATAACATTTAGTCTTGAAAAACAAATGAAATCCTGTCATACACAACAGTATTGATGACTTCGGGGGATGTTATGCTAGATGAAATGAACCAGCCAGAGAGGGCAAATACTGTATGATTCCACTTATTCCAAGTATCTAAAGTAGTCAAACTGACAGAAACAGAAAGTAGAATGGTGGCTGCCAGGGGCTGAGAGATGGCAAAATGGGCTGTTGTTGTTCAGTGCGTATACAGTTTCAGTTACATAAGATAAAAAAAGTTCTAGCGATCAGGCGTACAACAATTATGCTTAATAGTTAATAATGTACTGTACCCCCCAAAATTTGTTATGAGGGTTAAAAAAAAAAAAGGCTCATGATTATTTTTGCCAATTTACTTTTTCCATTGAAAATTTAAAAACGATTTACAATTGTACACAACAGGTATTTTATTAAAATTATAGATTACCTTGAGAGGAAAAAAAGCAATATATTCAAGTGGTTCAAATATTAAGAAGTATTTTTAAATACTTTTTGTGCAACAAAAAGTCTCAAGAGGTCCTGTTCCATCTGCCCAATTTTCATTCTTCACAATATGTAACCATATTACTGAAGGTATTAGTTACACCTTCAGAGATCGTTTTATGTAAATATGAGCAAAAACTAATAAATACCTTTTTGACTCAAATATTAAGATAACATATACTTTACCTTGCCTTTATTTCTTTTAAAATTTTTCCATATCAAAACATAAAGAACTTCCTTGTTCCTTTTTTTTTCTTTTTAAAGTGGCACAGCACTCCACTACGTACATGTACCATAATTTATTCAATCAATCCTACTGATGGGCATTTAGCTGGTTTCTATTCTTTAGTCATAATAAAAATATTTTGGTATAATCTGGTACATACATCAAGTTATGGAATTTTTCAGATCCTTAAGAACAATAGTAAGAATGCTAAAGGCTTTAGGTATAGAAACTCTTTTTTCTTTTAAATATTTATTTTTGGGCGAGCGCAACTGGGGGAGAGGCAGAGAGAGGGAGACACAAGATCTGAAGCTGGCTCTGTGCTGACAGGCTGACAGCGGTGAGCCCAAGGTGGGGCTCGAACTCATGAATTGCAAGATCGTGACCTGAACCAAAGTTGGACGCTCAACCAACTGAGCCACCCCAGTGCCCCGAAACCCTCTTTTCAACAGGTTTGGCTGACACAACCCTTCAATAAATTTTTTTCTCTTATCTATAAAATGGAGGATTGGGGCTGGATTATATCTCTATGGTCTCCATAATTTTTACTGGACTTTCCATAACATCTATCACATATAATATTTTTAGCTTTCGTTTTATAAACTTCAATTAATTTTATTGAACTTATGTTTTCCTTTGATATTTAATTTAACATTTTTTCATGACAGTAACCTTAAAAGTCAATGTTAAAATATACAAGAGTAGTTTAATTACTTACACGTGTAATAAGTTTCCAAGATGGCACCCCCAAACCCAAAATAAAATGCATGTACTGTTAATTATATTATGTGCTTAAAATAATTATTTCAGTGGTAGTGATTGATATACACATCTGTACTTTCAATGCATTTCACTATTTTCCTTAGTAATAAAAGACTCAGTTTGAGGTAATTGCTGGGTGTTAACAGCACAGCATACTGTCACAGAGCAGATCAAAGCCACCCAAATCATACAAATGATCCTGACCTAACCAAACATAATTTGATAACTTTTTTTTCTTTTTAAGTAGGCTCCACACTCAGCAGGGAGCCCAATGCAGGACTTAAACTCACAGCCCAGAGATCAAGACCTGAGCTGAGATCAAGAGTCAGACCCTTAACCAACTGAGCCACCCAGGCGCAGTAAAGTGTATGTCTATTTATAACTAAAACACCACTGGTTAAAATAAAGTATATTGATCACTAATTCTACAAAGCTATTCATTGTCATCCTTCTCTTATAAAAGCAACCAGAATCAAATTGTACTACATGAACTGAACACTGACCAAGAAACAAGCTCCCAATAAAATGTTAAATGAGAAAAGAGGCCACAAAAATATATAGACAGTAGAATCTCACTTTTAATAAAAATTATACACATACAAACACAATATGTTGTGAGTAGTACAAGCTGGTACAATCACTCTGAGGGCAATTTGGCAATATAAAGATGTGTACCCTGTGCCAAGCAATTTTATTTCTAGGCACCTACTAGAAAAGTATTTGCTCATGTGTACAAAGAAACGAATAATTATGTCGACAGCTGAACTGCTTAAAATTGGCAAAAAAAAAAAAAAAAAAAAAAAGATTATTGGGTGAAAATGCAAGCTGTATACAGAATGACACATACAGTATGTTAAACATCTCTGCAAATAAAAAATATTTTTTCTCTGGTTATATACATGTGAGTAAAACTGTTTACCAGAAAAATAGTAGATAAATACACATCCAATATATAATCGCTTCTAAAAGAGAGACGGGTATCAGAATTAGAGATGGTCATCAAAGGGAGTGTTAGCTTTATTTGAAATTTATATATTTAAGAAATAATTTCTGTAATTTAAAAAATGTTGCAGTGGCTAAATGTCTGGAAGTAAGTATGCCAACATGTTAATATTTCATAATTCTGATAGGAGTGATTTATTTATGCTTTTCTGTATTCTCTTAATTTCTAAAATGTGTTTTTAAAAGAAAAAAAATTTTTTTGAGAGCAAGAGAGAGAGCTCATGTGCGTGAGAGAGTGAGAGCAGGAGAGAGAAGCAGATGGAAAGGAAGAGAGACAATCTTAAGCAGATTCCACGTCCAGCTTGGAGTCCAACATGGGGCTCAATCCCATGACCATTAGATCATGACCTAAGCCGAAATCAAGAGTTGGAAGCTTAACCAATGAGCCACCCAGGTGCCCCCAAAGAAAAATATTCAGTACAACTTATGTACGGATTTATTAAGCCAGAGAATTTTATTTTACAATTACAAACATGCAGGACAATAGAAGGACTAGAAAACATTTTAACTTGTGCTTTTCAACAGCAAGATGTGTTGAACAATTACAATAGTTATCCAACTTGCAAATCACCTTAGCAACCTTCAATAGCTGTCTCATATCACAGGGAGACATTTTTCACTTTCGAAGCAAAAGCAAACTATCACCAAGATAGTCACTATTCAAAGTATTATTTAATTAGTAAACATTCAGGTACCTCTTTTCCCAGAAGATGAGCACATTCAAATGACAAAAAAGCAAAAGTTGGGAGCAGATAAAGAAAATGTCAGTATCCGTGAATGTGATAAATTAGATAATCAAAGAAATAAATGAATTTTTATTATTAATTTCATTAGAAGAGGGAAAAAAAAAACACTTCAATTACCAAAATGTATAATATGTCATTTAACAAATACTGTTGGGAAATGATGTGACATATACAAGTGAATTTTCCAGATAAATGGAACTCACCCTTTTAAAATCAAAACCTTTCAATTTAACCATTCTGATGAAAATCCCTCAAGAATTACATACCCCCCCCTGTGGTTTAAAACACACATACTGCACATAACCAAGGTTTTCCTTGAAAACTATAGGTCAGTATTCACTCATTCACTCATTCATTTAGCAAATTAGATCTGTCTTCAGAGAGCATGCAATCTAGATATTCTAGTCTTGATATTAGTCTGATTAATTTTACAGTTAATTCATCAATTTAATTAAAAATAAAATCTACAAAAATGGAAATTCTTAAGCACTTTTTCACTTCATTTCAGTATTCTCTTCCACTCTTTCCCTAAACAAATCTTCTAGCCAAACTGTTATGCCCCCATAACCTAGTCCATGCTTTCATATCTTTGAGCCTTTGCTCAATATTCATTCCACTTGGAATATACTCCCTCCAACTGCTGTCAAAAACCTACTCATCCTTCAAAGCCTATCTCAAATTCCAACTATGCCATGAATGGTATTTCTTATTTTCCCAATTAAATCAATGGTGCCAAAAACAAGATATTCACTTTCCTCAACAACTTGTATTACTTCCTAAACAACAGTACAGAATTTTAAATCCTTCTGGGAGAAAAGATTTACAGAACAAACATTAACTCATTTCAAACTAATTAGTCATGGATCATACTCAAGATCCTCACTTGTAAAATATATAATGTCAAACTTACAAACTTATTGTGAAACTTGTAATATACATATATGTATGTATGTGTGTATATATATGTATATATATGTGTATACACACACACACACACACACACACATATGAAGTATCCATATCAATGAGGATTATATAGTAGATGCATAAAAAATGATCAATATAATCCACACTACAAGTGGAAAACCAAGTAGAGGAAATGCTTGCCAAATTATCATGACAATATCCTCCTTTAACAGGCATGTACGAACATCAGAAAATCTGGGCCATGGAACTCAACCATGTGATATCTCTAAGAGAAAAAAGTAACTTGCAACAAGAGCTCCCTTATTTATCTGAGTACATGAACACTCTGAATCCTAAAGGAGATAAGTTTTTCAAGAAAAAAAATATTTAAAAAAATGTTTAGAAGTAATGCTTATAATATGAACAGGTCAATGCCACTATTAAAAATTATTCATGGGTATATTAGTTTCCTATTGCTGCTGTAATAAATTACCACAAACTTTGTGGCTCAGGAACGGAAACATGAGAAGTCCTAAAATCAAGGTTTTATCAAGGCTGCTTTCCTTCTAGAGGCTCTAGGGTAAAGTCCACTCCATAGAAGCTTCTTCTAAGCTTCTAAGGGCTCTCTCTATTCATATCTTGGCTCATGGCCTCTACCCCTACCTTCCAAGCTAGCATCATAGCTTCTTTAAGTATCTCATTATGACCCCTGATTCTATCTTCTCACCTCTTTTTCTGACTCTGACACTCCTGTCTCCTTCTTGTAAGGACCCTGGGAATTACACTGAGATTACCTAGATAATCCAGGATGATCTCCCCATCTCAAAATGCTTGATCATGCCTGAAAGTCTCTTTTGTCATGTAAAGTAACATATTCACAAGGTTCTGGGGGACTATTATTCAACCTACCACAATAGGTATTTTTATCTCTTTAATTTTATAAAGATTACTGACACTAATTCTTTGATCCAATTTTAAATAATCTTTTAAAAGGAAAAGCTTACTATAAATTCTCGGTAAAACTGATAAAATTTGTAACGTATTTGAAAGTTCAAGATTCTTGTAAAAGATTTTGATTTCTTGGAGCCTCACTCTACTAGCCTGATAGACTATAACTGCATTTTTGAAAATATAGTTCATTAAGTGGTCACTTACTAACACATTTACAACTTCAGGACAATTTTAGTGAATTTAAAATCCCATAATGAAAAGAATAACAATTGCTTGAAGAATAAAATGATCAATCCATTATTAATTTATTTTCTTCCCTTTAGCATCCGGGAAAACCATACATAATAGTTACCTTGGAGTCCCTATGTCACAGAAAATGAAAGAAAAAACAACCAAAAAACAAAAAACACAAACCCTAACTGCTCTAGGATAATGATTTTCCAAGTGTACAATATATATTGGCTATTTCCTGTAATACTAACATTTCCAATCTCAAAGAGTTCACAATTTGTCATGGAATAATAACTTACTATGACCGTCTTCACTGGTATCTCATTGAGCCACTTACAAAAAATCCCATTTTTAACACTTGGAAACAAATTAAAAGGTAGGTAGTAGTCTACTCATTTTTTAGATTTAATCAAGATTAAGAACTACTTCCCCTGTAAAAGCAGCAAGAGAAAAACAGCTAGTTAGGAACAATGAAATCCCCATAAGGCTATCAGCTTATCTTTCACCAGAAACTTCACAGGTCAGAAGGAAGTGGCAAAATATATTCAAAATGCTGAAAGAAAAACATCAACCAAGAATATCTGACCCATCAAAGTTATCACTTGGAATCCAAGGAGAGACAAGTTTTCCAGACAAGCAAAAGCTAAAAAAGTTCATCAATATTAAATCAGCCTTACAACAAATGTTTTTATTTTTTAAATTAAAAAAATTTTTTTTATTTTAGAGAGAGAGAGCATAAGCAGGGGAGGGCAGAGGGAGATGGAAAGAGAGAATCCTAAGTAGGCTCCATGCTCAGTGCTGAGCCTATCGTGGGGCTCGTTCCCCAGCTGGGATCATGACCTGAGTCAAAATCAAGAGTCTGATGCTCAACTGAATGGGCCACCCAAGGCACACCTTACAAGAAATGTTAAAGGGACTTCTTTAAATGGGGAAGGTGGGGGTGGGGTAGGGGGAGGAGAGGGAGACCATAAATAACAATAAGAAAATTATGAAAAAAAATATCTCACTGACAAAGGTAAGCATATAGTAAAGACCAAGGACCTATATAGCTAGTATGAAGGTTTAAAGACAAAAGTAGTAAAAATATCTAGATCTACAATAATTAGTCAAGGATACAGAAAATAAAAAGATATAAAATAGGACATCACAAACAAACTGTAGGGGGAGGGGAATAAAAATGTAATGCTTTGAAAATGCACTTGAACTTAAAAGACTACTAACTTAAAATAGACTGCTATATACATAAGATGTTATATATGAACCTCTTGGTAACCATAAATCAAACACCTATAATAGATACACAAAAAATAAAGGAAAAACCATATAAACATAACACCAAATCTCAATGGAAGAGAAGAAACAAGAGGAGAAAAAAAGAAACAAGAGGAGAAAAAAGAAACAAAACTAAAAAAACAATCAGAAAACTGACAAAATGGCAACGAGTATATAAGAGCACTTCATATTCATACTGCAGAGTCTTAGTAATGTAGTTTACCATAGGAGTCAGCCATTTAACTCTAGCAGAAAATTCATATTCCTCTCTAGGAAAGATTCTTCATTACTGATTATCTCTGAACAGCCAAAGGAGTTCTTGTAGTTGATTCATTCTAGTTTGCCAAATATATGCCAATAATCCCCTTGAGGAATATTTATGAATAAAATGATAACAATGTCTGAGATATGCTACAGAGGGAGGCATAAATGAAATAAGATTGTATGTGAGTTCATATTACTGTATCTTGGTGATAAGTATACAGGGACTTATTTTACTATTCTAGTTATGTCTCTTGAAAATGATTCACAAATATATATAATCTCAGCTTTCATAACTGATTAAAACTTTTAAACAATGGCATTTATCATTATTATTTTTCAATCTAGAGGCTCATCATAATTAGAAGATTGGGTTTACAACACACTAAATGGATTAGGAAAACCAAAGACTGGGAATGAGTCAGATGAAAGGGAGAAAATTATTTTTATAAAGGGCAGTAATCACAGATGGTCAAATGGAACCAGCTGTTCATCCATACAATCTGTGGGAGTTAATCTGGAGCCTATTCAAAACTTTTAATTACACTGGTCTTCCAATATATACATTTCATAGCTTTTTAGGCCAAGAATATCTGTTGTTGGGACTACCTTCATTATCAAAATAACTGGGGGAGGGAGGAAACAGCAATAAAAAGAAAAGGAAAATGCATTTTTAAAATCTTTTTGTTCATGTTTATTTATTTTTGAGACCGTGCACACAAGTGGGTGAGATGCACAGTGGGGGACAGAGGATCCAAAGCATGATCCGTGCTGACAGCAGAGAGCCTAATGCATGCAGGGCTCGAATTAAGGAACTGTGAGATCATGACCTAAACCGAAGTCGGATGCTCAACCAACTAAGTCACACAGGTGCCCCATAGAAAATGCATTTTTATTCAAACTGAGAACTCCGAATAAATAGTAAGCAAGACCATAAATAATGAGAATTCTGACTACTTTGGGAATTAACCCCTGATAGTAAAGAGCTATCCTAACCAATCTAGAATCATCTACAATATTTGCTCTGAGATAAAGCAAATAATTTCCTATAAACATCTATAAGTGAATCAAAATAATAAAATAAAGTCTCAAATATATCAATAACAGAAAGAGAGAGGACCTTAATTCTGTCTTAAAGTTAGTGGTTCAAATTAGAGCTTTAATTAAATTAGCATTTTAATATTCAGCTCCATTTTTGACCTTTAGAATTTATGCAGAATTAGGAAAGAGAACTGACACACCAGTTACTCCAAAATAGATGAATTCTCCTCCAATACTGTTCATAGTACTAATATCTTCTTCAAATATAGAGAAGTTTATACATTTCAGTTGCACATCATCCAGTCAATTTTAGTTTTTCTGTGATAGTCAAAAATGTTCTCATGAGTCTGGTATTCTCAGTCCACTCATGAGCAATCCTTTTGGTATGAGCTATTTGCACAATGATGTTTATTGATTAACTGAGACACTTAAGAACAACTATGTTCTTAATTTTCTTCAGCTATCATCATTGGAGTCCTAGTCAATAGATCACAGAAGTTTTTACATTTTAAAACTGACCTGCAATCATTTTTAATAATTAACCATGTGTAATTCAATTCTCTCTTGTGACAATGAAGAAAGAATGGTACACTGAAGCAGTAAATTATGCCATAAAATATTAGAATTATAGTATCATGGTAGCAGGGTGGAACATTTTCCATTTTAGAGGACTAACACCTGCACTTTTTCATTTGTCCTTTAAAAAACTGTCACTCAAGGGGCACCTGGGTGGCTCTGTTGGTTGAGCATCCAACTTCAGCTAAGATCACGATCTCATGGTTCGTAGGATCGAGCCCCGTGTCTGGCTCTGTGCTGACAGCTCGGAGCCTGGAGCCTGCTTCAGATTCTGTGTCTCCTGCTCTCTCCGCCGCCCCTCCCTCGATCATGCTCTAAGAATAAACATTAAAAACATTTTTTTAAATTGTCACTCCATATTTTTAACTTTTCAAACTCTGCCATTTTCATTATCTAAGCAACGTTCTGTTTGTTATGATTTTAATTAATATTGCAATAGTGCTTTAAATCAGCAAATCTTAAACGACTGTATAGTGAATATTTGGTCACAGTTTACAAACTAGGAAAGATCTTCGAGAAGTCCTACTCAAAGTGCTCATTTGAGAGCAGATGAGGACCCTGTGCCTGAGTGTAAATTAAATTCGCTCCTTTCTAATCAACAAACGCTGGCTACCAACACCAAAAAATTTTTTTTTCCAGCCCAATTCATTGGTGCACTAGTGCTTTAGCTGATTTACATTCTGGCACTAGCACCACATGTCCTCACGGACTGGTAATAAACATTTGTAGACCGGCAGGCAAGCAACCCATGGACCACACTCTTGAGGTGCACTGTCTTACAGATGATCTAGTGCAGTGGTTCTCACTTCTGGCTCCACAAGAGAATCAACCGGGAAGTGCCAGAAAACAGGAACATCTGGGCCCTGTTGCAGAGATTCTGATTTAATCAGTACTGGCTGAGCCTGGGGCATAAGTACTTTTGCTGATCTAGGCTCATCCCATTCTACACATGATAACCCTGAGGCTAAGAGAGCCAACTCATTCCTAGCTTATGAGACCTGAGAATCACAGAACCAGCTTTCAGTGCAGTAACTTTTCACGACACACCGAACATAAGATTGGTTACAATTATTACAGCACTATTTTATATTCAGGATATTGGAAAAATGGTAACGTTTGTGAGATTTTTGCTAACTATTGAAATAAGGGACAATAAAGTATAAAGAAAGCATGATACGGTTAAATTTAGGTTATCTAATTTTTTTTTAATGTTTTTTATTTTTGAAGGAGAGAGAGAGAGACAGAGCATGAGTTGGAGAGGAGTAGAGAGAGAGGGAGACACAGAATTCGAAGCAGGCTCCAGGCTCCGAGCTGTCAGCACAGAGCCCGATGCAGGGCTTGAACTCACAAACCACGAGATCATGACTTGAGCTGAAGTCGGAAGCTTAACCGACTGAGCCACCCAGGGGCCCCTAGGTTATCTAAATTTAAGTTAAATTTGGGTTGTCTTCCTTAAGATACAAATAAATTTCTGTCACCTGAGATAAATGCAAAAGGGGACATTACTAAATTAAATAATCTGTGCTTTTCTTCAAAATACTGACATCAATTCTCGAGCAGCAAGCTATTAACAAATTAACTTGTTTTAATGTCAAGTGTACATATGTTTTTTTCTAATTTGAAAAGATCCTATTAGCATCAAAGGCAAATGGACTTTTATACCTTTCTCTCCTGATTTAACGCTCAGTGTGAAAACAGTCAGCCAGCTTCTCCTGGCCAGCAATGAGGATGTTTTCAATAAAGAGCCCAGGGCTTTGTAACTCTTTCTATAACGCCTATAAACCAGCGAAAGCATAGATGGGAGCAAGCTAGAACTTACACTTGTACCTGCTGGAGTGCTTTGTTTCCCCTGCATTTGAAAATAAAACTACATTGATTTTTCTTTTTTTTTTTTTTTTTTTTTTTCATTTTTACTGAACTACTTTTCTTCTGGGGCATGAAACCAAGAAGCAGTATATATGTTATAAGTGAAACTCAGTTCTACTTATAAGACCAATACATTTAAACCTGGCCTTTACCCATTTGTATGTGTCATATGAAAATGTTTCTTCACCTTTTGGAGCTTCAGCTTCCTGATCTGGATAAATCTTCTAGCCACTATCCCTAAGTGCCCTGCCCTAGATGAACTGGGTGCCTCTCCTTTTTATTTTAGCCTCTAATATACAGAGAGCTATCTCATTTTAATGAGGCTACATGGAAAAATTAAAGAAGAATATAAGATAGCATGTAACCTTATAACAAGTATTCGACTGTGTGGTTCAGGTAGTAAAAGCTATACATTTCAGAAGAAAGGGGGACAAATGAGACCTAGGATTGTTTTGTACACGAGATGGGATCTGACCTGGGCTTCGGAAAATGGGTAGAATTTCAAGATGGAGGAAAGCAATGAAGCACGGTGTATTTAGTCTGCTGGAGCTGCTATAACAGAATAACACAGACTCAATGGCTTTAACAATATACATTTATTTCTTATGATTCTGGAGGCGGAAGTCCAAGTTCAAGGTGCCGCTGATTTGGTTCCTGGTGAGAGCTCTTTTTCTGACTTAAAGATGGCCATCTTTTTGCTGGTGGAAAGAGTTCTCTGGTGTCTCTTCCTCTTTTTAAAAGGGCACTAAATCTTCTCATGAGGGAGTTAATGCCAAAAAAATATCCAGAAATAATGTAAGGAAGTATTTTTTAATATTGTAAAATAAAACTAATCATCTCCCAAAGGCCCCATCTCTAAATACAATCACACTGGGGGTTAGGGCTACAAAATATGAATTCTGGAGGGATACAATTCAGTCCACAGTACAGTATTCCATCAGAGAAGAATAACATTACTGAAAGCATAGAGGTGGCAATGAATACAGCATGTTAATGGAATTAGGCAGAGACTTCTTTAGATCCAATGAAGCTTGGAATACAGTAGAAAATTCAAGGGATATAAAGAATGGTATAAAATTCTGGGAGATCTAGAAAACTAGTTTAAAATTTGACAACGCTAGAAATAAGGAGATACCAAATGTCACAGAACAATGCAGTGACAAAAGGAAAACATTCGTTGAGGCTAGCATGGCAAAAAAGAAGCATGGCTTGCAGTAAGAGTTCCCAAAAACCCCAAATGAAAACTTTAAATCAACATGTGCCCATATTAACTCTGTATACAGGGGCCCTAGAGACTCAAGAGTTGAGATGGCCTAGGGATAGGTATGAACTTGAGATGTAAACAACATTGTCGCCTGTAGTCAAATTAAATGTTAAGGAAGTTATAGAACAACCTCAAAGTTGGAAATCTGGGTAAGGACTACTTAGATACTTTATTTTTCACAATCACTGTTTTTGATTGACTTCTCTCAACCATCATCATCCTCATCCTATCACGATCAAAACAAAATACAAAAACAACCAAATACCCTTTGCACCAGCCCCTCTCCCACCACAATGAATTTAATCTAAAAGAAAACACTTGGGTACGTTTGTTTCTGATGTCCAAACTGAAGATGCCCAGTTCTTTTTTTTTTTTAAGTTTATTTATTTATTTTGAGAGAGAGCATGAGTGGGGAAGGGACAGAGAGAGAGAAGAGAGTAAACTCCAAGCAGGCTCTCCATGCTGTCAGCACAGAGCCTGATGCAGGGCTTGAACTCACGAACTGCGAAATAATGCCTGAGCTGAAATCCTGAGTAGGATGTTTAACCAACTGTTCCCCATATATCCAGTTATTTCAACCAGGAATAGAACACTAGAGCAAATTTTGTTTTGTTACCTTTGTATAAAAGAGCCTCTGATTTCAGTAGAGGTTAAAAAAAAAAAAACTGTACTTTTTAGTAGAAACTTACTTTTTAATAGAAAAATAACAAAAGAATAGTGGCACTATATTTCAGAAATAATCAGCTTTCCTATTTTTACAGTAGTTTTTTTTTTTTTTTTCCCCCCATATAATCCTTTTCAACCATTGAGTGTAAAAATGATGGGCCATTATTACCTTTAGCTCTTGGTAAAGAACAACAGTATCTTAGTCCATAGGATCTTCCACTCAAATAGAGTATATGCTTTTTAGGAAATCCTTTAAAATACGTTGCCATCTCCCAAAATTAGACTGCAAATGTGTGTGTGTGTGTGTGTGTGTGTGTGTGTGTGTGTGTGTGTGTGTGTATCCAATCCCACTGTTAAAATTTCCAAACTGGGAAGTTTTAATTCGCTTTATAAATCTTTCCATTTACTTAAAGGGTGGTAAACAAAATAATGTCAGTTTCATGTGGAAGAATAGAGAGCAAAATCTCTTTAGAAAAATTCCCTAAACTGAGTACACCCACCATAAAGGAAATATGGTGTTATTTGTGGGAAAGCTCTTCAACAGTTATCCAAATTATTTTTTAAGACAGTAGAATTATTTTCTTCCCCTAGTAAAGTATTTTGCAAATAAATAACCAAATAAATACCAAATAAATAACCAAATACCAAATAAATAACCAAATAACCAAATAAATACCAAATAGATAACCAAATAACCAAATAAAAACAGAAAAATGTGGCAGTGCTCTGATTTGAAGGGTGATTTGAAGCCCAACAGGCTTCTACCCTGGCTCTCAGAGCTGGCATTGAGGCACATTTATTTGTAAGACTCAGAGATTACCTGGTACACTATTTAGAAATCACTGCTCAGATTTATCTCAGTTGGGAGTTTCAATCTGGAGTTCTCCCGACATGAAAATCATTTGACTGGTAGAGATATCTGAACGGTCTACTTAAGTAGTCATTCTCTAGTGTTATCCTGTATTGTTTGGCCCTTCAAAGGAATCTTTGAAGTAGGAGGGAGTTAATGCCAGAAAATATCCAGAAATAACATAAGGCAGTATTACTTAATATTGTAAAAACTTCTGTCCCATTCTGGTAACAAAAAAAAAAAATTTCCCTTCTTCTCAGTTGAGGATCTGTAACGTTTCATCCCCATCAGTTACTGAACTTTACTCCTGTGGTTTGTATTACAAAACACCACCTTTTGGAGGTGCCTGGGTGGCTCAGTTGAACAGCCACCTCCTCATTTTGCCTCTGGTCATTATCCTAGGGTCATGGGATGGGCCCTGCACCAGGCTCTACACTGAGAAAGGAGCCTACTTAAGATTCATTCTCTTTCTCTTTCTCTCTTTCTCTCTTTCTCTTTCTCTCTCTCTCTCTCTCTCTCTCTCTCTCTCTCTCTCTCTCTCTCTCTGGGCACCTGAGTGGTTCAGTTGGTTAAGCATCCGACTCTTGATTTTGGCTTCAGTCATCACATCATGGTTCGAGAGTTCAAGTCCTGTATCAGACTATGTGCTGACAGTGGGGAGCCTGCTTGGGATTCTCTCCCCCCCTCTCTCTACCCCTACCTCCCCCTCCCCTGCACATGTTCTCACTCTCTCTTTCTCTCAAAATAAATAAATAAACTTAAAAAAAAAAAGATGTTCTTTCTCTCTGTCTCTCTCTCTTTCTTTCCCTCTCACTCTGCCCCTCTCCCTGGCTCACACACTATACCCAGAGGCATTTACTAAATTCTCCCAGTTCCAAATTAGATTTTTGCTATGATAATTCAATCACAAGCATATACAAGTGTATACTTAAAGCAGTAACATAAAACTTACAAAAATATCAGTTTTAGAATGGACCCTAGAAACCAAATAGTATCTTGTACTACCTTGTATCCAAAAGCATTTCTATTTCAATGGCAATAGTCACCATTTATTGAGGGCATAATATACAACATGGTATTGGGTACTTTATCCTTTATTAATCCTTACAGCAATCCCATGAGATACATTTTATTATACTTGTCTTGTAGTTAAGGAAATTTTAAAAGCTATTAAGTTTCTTACTCAAGGTCACAATAGTTCCTAAGTGGCAAGGCATTCAAACCCAGATATGCTTGGTTCTAAAAAAGGACTACAAATCTCTCCATTTCACCATTAATCCTGACAGGAATCTTGATGCAAACAATTGCTACCAAAAGGCTTTATAACAACGCTCTCTCCATTGTTAATAGCTGTTAGCTAGCTCTTGCATTAGGCTGAAATTTGTCTCCCTGTATCTTCCATATCCATTATAGTCCTACTTTTGTCCTTTGAAAAAAACCAGAACTTAAATAATGCCTCCTGATGACAGCTCTTCAAATATTAAAAATTTAACATACCTGCCCTTTGTACTATTCCCCTCCTTCTCCAATTTCTTCAATGGCTCTTCATCCCTTAGTTTCTCTACAATGGATTATGTTGCAGTAGCATGACCAAAAAAGATACATTTAAATCAAAATCCTGATAAAAGAATAATGTTCTAAGTGCAGGAAAAAGTACACTGCTTGAAAACAAAACAAAACAAAAAACAAAAGCCAGTAATACAAATGAATACCTTAGTAACTCAATCCTCCCCAGTCTGTTTTTCATTTCACATCCTGTGTATCAAATTTTCTTACAGATATGAATGTTAGGAGAAATGTCCATTTATCTTATTCAACATATCCTTATTTGTGTGCCTGGTAAGAGCTAGGTACTATGCACCCTGTTGAGGAGAGAAACATGAATAAAACAAAGTTCTTGTCCTTAAGGAATTCCAAGTCTGGTATTATCAAGATATTAGCATGTGCCTCAGTTTTATTCCGTTCATATAAACACACAAAAATTATTACTTTTTATGCAAGTGACAGCACATTATACATACTATTCTCAACTCTTGTTTTTAAACATATCTTAAAGAACATCACACATCAGTTTATGGAAGCAGTTGTCCTTAACACAGCAGCACAGTATTCCTCAGAATGCATGAACCATAACTTATTTACCCACTGATCTGCTAATAGACATTTAAGATGTTTATAATCTTTTATTACAAGCAATTGCTGCAGTGAATATCCTTGTAAATACATCATTTTGCATAAGTACTTATCTCTAGGATAATTAGAATTTGTGGGTAAATGGGTATGTACATTTGTAATTTGATACATATCCTCAAATTACTATCCATAAAAGTTACACCAATTTCTGCTATAACAGAAATTTCTGTTCTGCTATAATACTCACTTTGAAATGTGAATTTTTTGCAACATAACTGATATGCTGGGATACAATGTGAGCACGACACAAACTTTGTGTTTGCTTATGGACTGACCTGATCCCTAAGAAGCTCTTGATAAATACAGAAAAATGCACCCAGAACCAAGCAAGGTAGGAATACACAAGTTGCATACACCTCAAACTAAACCAGGTACCTCAGTTTTCTGCTTATGTCACGAGTCACACTCATTCACATCTGATACTGCCAAGTTTCCATCCCATTTCAGATAACCTTCCTTCTGCCACTTCACAGTAACTCCCAAGGTGCTACTCTTCCAACGCTCAATGCCCAGGCACCCTGCCCTGTGTTTTTTTATTGCACGATTTTGCCTATTAGCATAGTGATTTTTAGGAACACATATGTCAAATTATGGTACAACTGAACGTACTCTCTTGTAACAACTTTTGAGGATGTCTGTTTTCCACTACCTATTAAAAAAGCATATTGGAAATATTTTAAATCTTATTAACATGATAGATAAGAAAGGTACCTTAGGGTTAACCTGCATTTCAGTTGTATTTTTAATATGAAGAAAAACTGTCCGTAAGAAATAAAAATAGTCATTTTGCCACTTATTAAAACTAGTGAGGAGCGTCTGGGTGGCTCAGTCGGGTAAGTGACCGACTCCTGATTTGAACTCAGGCCATGATCTCACAGTTGGTGGGATCCAGCCCTGTGCTGGGCTCCCGGGGCTCCGGGGTTCCAGGGCTCTGTGCTGCGTCTAAAGCCTCCTTCAGATTCTCTCTCACCCTCTCTCTCTACCCCTCCCCTACTAGCACGCACACCCATGCACACTCTCAAAATAAATAAGTAAACTTAAAAAGCTCCAAAACAAACAAAAGAGTGAATTATTTGTCAAATTAAAATAATCTGTCAAAATATACCTACCGACTTCAGCCATTCTACTACTTTTCCTTTCTAATCTCTCAAAAAAAGAATTTTAGGAATCCTGTGCCAAAATAGTATACCTGCTCCCTCCACACACATAAATTATCTCAAAGTATAAAACTGTCACTTTCAGACTGTTGTGTGATCTTCAGCACCACATATTACAAGAAGAGTGACTAACATTTCCTAACAAAATAAAAGAGAACAAAACTTCTGGTTGAAATATACAGTTAATGAATCTGTGTTATCAACACGTGTAGGAAATAATATTGTCAACTACCAACTATGAGATGGGTCTTATACATGACAAGTAAGCTGAGGACCCTGACTTAAAAGGTACAGTACTTCATTATTTCAAGAAGTGATTCATTAAAGACAGAATCTTTATATGGCATACAGTTACTGGCTGAAATAATGAATCAATACCATGTGGTCTCTAAACAAGGTGTAAATTCAGCACTTCTTGCAAGCTCAAAATAAGAGTTGTGGGGAGGGCAGATCCAGAGGGCTGGAAGGATGGGCCCACAGGGGATCTATTTGTATGTAATGAAAAAACTTCATACTTAAGGACAAACCTTTAGGTTTGTACAGATAAAACACTCTCCACTAAATCCCTTAAATTACCCCTTGACTAACTTCCTAGTCAATATATGAGATAGGGAAAAAGGTGATCCTAAATGGAGGAAGGGCAGCCAGGATACAAAGGAACTTGATATTAAAGGTGAAGAAGACTCTTGAGTATATTCTTTACAGAATGATGCTCAAAACTGTTAATGGTCATGCTTCATTTGGGTGAAGGCTAAAGACCTTGTTAGGTGAACTGTGTCCACTCAGTGATATAATAAGAAACATATACAGACATATCTATCTATCTAGACATATATATATAGACATATATAGACATATATAGACATGTGTATATATATATATATATATACACACACACACACACACACACACACACACACACACACTCTTCACCCCAGCTCCTGGCCAAAGCTCCTTAAATCCCTTATAATTTCCTAAGTGAAAGAATGAAAGAAGCACCTTTTATTATATTTGGTTTTTTGTCCATACAGGTGAAAAGAGTGTCTTAAGTTCTTCATAACAAGCCCCTTTTAACCACATCTGAGTTTAAGCTAATAAGATGATTTTTGGAAAGTCCCTAGATAATCTCAGGATGGAGGAGTGGTGGGCGAGACTGAGTAAATCATTAATGGACAATGATTTAATCACCCCGGCATATAATAAAGTCCCATTAAAAAAAATCAAACCAAAGGAGCTGACACAAATGGAGGTGCTCGGAGAGTAGCATACCTGGAGAGGGCATGGAAGCTTGGCACCTCTTCCCCATACCTTGTGCTGTGCATCTCTTACATCTCACTGTTCCTGAACTGTATCTTTTTATAATAAGCTAATAATCTAGTATGTGAACTCTTTCTGAGTTTTACGAGCCATTCTAGCAAATTATCAAATCTGAGGAGGGAGCTGTTGGAATTTCCAACTTACAGCTTGTTGGTCAGAAGCAAGATAACAACTTGAACTTGTGACTAGCGTCTGAAGGGAGAGTGGTACAGACTGAGCCCTTAATCTGTGGAGTCTGACATGAACTCCAGGTGACTGGTGTCATAACTGAACTTTACAAAACCCACTTGGTGTCTGGAGGTTAGAAAGTTGGTGTGGAAAAACATGTAAGGTGGCAGTAGTGTAGAAGAGTCCAGAAAGCAGAAGAGGTGTCCCCTTATAGACACACACACCAAAATTCATGTACTGATGTCCTAACCTCCAGTACCTTAGAATGCGACTGGACTTGGAGACAGGGCCTCTAAAGAGGTAATTAAGGTAAAATGAGGTCTTATGGGTGAGCCATAATCCAATTTGACTGGTGTCCTTATAAGAAGAGATTAAGGCACAGACAAGCGCTATTAACCAAGAAGGGTAGCCTCAGGGGAAAAAAAAAAAAAAAAAAAAAAAAAAATCAACCCTGCCCAAACACCTTGATCTCAAGACTTCTAGCACCCAAGACTGTAAGAAAATAAACTTCTGTTGTTTAAACCACCCAATCTGTGGTAATTTATAATGGCAGCCTTAGGAAACTAATACAGACCTAAAGAAAAGGGACAACAAAAACAATCAAATTAAGAACAGTATCTAAAATCTGTTTGAAACTCAGGAAACACACTGCTACTTTGTGATTAAGAGTGCAACAGAGGAGCACCTGGGTGGCTCAGTTGGTTAAGCCACTGACTTGTGATTCAGGCTCAGGTCATGATCTCACGGTTCGTGGGTTAGGGCCTTGCATGGGGCTCTGTGCTGACAGCACAGGAGCTTGCTTGGGATTCTCTTCTCTCCCTCTGCTCCTCCCCTGCTTGCTCTCTCTCTCTAAACAAACAAACAAACAAATAAAAGAAGGCAGCAGAGCACGGATGGCTGGAAGTATGGTTTTCCTCACTTGCTGTAGCATTGTATCTACAGGCATAGAAAACAGAAAAGAAAATGACCAGAGAGCCAATCAGACCTGAGAATAAGAGGTGCATTTGTAAAAGTGTAATAGAGGCAAATGTACACTTTGGGAACTAAAATCGGTTGGAAGTACTCAACACTCTATATACTCCAGGGACCATCATTTTCATCTCCTTTTTTCTATGCTTAACTGTAGAGCCAAAGAGATGTACAACTGCTAGAGTTCCATATGATAAGGGAAACTATTTTTATTCAGTAAACGTAAACATATTCCCAAAATAAAATTTAGCAAAAATTATACTGTCACGTAACAACACCCCACCCACTCTCATAGTTAAGTCACACGAAATAATGGAAGATCTTCTCCATGGCAATAGAAAAAAGATATTTTTTTAAGGATATTCAAATTGACTTATACTATCTCCCTGCCTGCCTGGCTTCCATTATTAGTATACATATGAGCAAACTGATCAGTTTCTAGGAGAGTCAGAAAAGTTTTTATTGTTGACAGCACAAACACACACTGTAGAGCAGATGCTGTCATCAAATCGTAGTATTCAGTTTCTCTGCTTTGAAATTAAGTGAAGTACTTGTTTAAAAATGTTTTCTCATTAGAATGTACAATGATCATTTCAAATTCTATCTGCTGTAATGGGATATTTCTATCACCCTACAATCTGGACTATGCTATAAACACTATTGTACGTGAGCAGATGGAAATCATAAAGTGATATTTAGCCACAGATTTCCTGTCATATAGTTTTGCAAACTGAAAAAGGAGAAATCAACATTTGCAATCATCTAAAAACAAAATACTATCTAGTAAGCTGAAGTGATGCTAATGTGACACAGGAATATAAATGCCTTCAATTTAATGTGCTGTAGCTTTCAGGGAAAAAGAAAATATTAAAATGGTACCTCACAAAGTTCGTCAAGACTGTGACGTGTGGGGGCAGAGCTGGGGAAGAAGTGATATGTAAGTTATCTACAAGAGACATGTCTGGCATTGTGCAAACAGTTTTAACTGATCAAGTGATATATGTTCCAGTGAACTTACACTTGATGGTTAAGAAATATCCAAGAGTATTAGAGAATACCCTTTGAACTTCAGAGTCTTAATTTCTTCTTAGAGAAAATGGGATGATGATATTTGTAATATAGTTCATAAAATTACTAAGGAAATTAATAAATTTATGCATAGTACTATAAACTGCAAAGTGACTTTAATTCCACAGAGGTGTTTTTTTTTAAACTTAGTAGATGGATGTCTAATCTATTAACCACATGACATAAGGTCACAATGCTGATGCATATATCAAAATTCTGAGTCCTGAACTTACAGTTAAAAAAATCAATAGTCATCAAAATTAACATTAAGATGAGACATACTCCCTTCATATGCTCAAGAATAGCAATCTAAAGAAACATCTTAATTAGAAATTTATATGTATTAGACTCCATGCATTTTATAAACACACAGTCACGGTCCAGTTAGGAATTAAAAGCCACCCAGCAATTTGAACAGAGGAAGTTTAATATAAAGAATTATTAACTAAACAGGGTATTTAAGTAATAAGAAATTAGCTACCAAGAAAAGAACTCTGAAGAGTAAAAAGAGCAGATGCAAGGAGCAACGACTAGCCCTAGGACTGAAAGAGTGGCCAAGAAAGAACGCCACATCCCATGCCTGGCAAAGATCCGTATATTTTCGGAAAGGTCACAGTTAAGACTCACTGGATGGTAGAGTTCTGTGGTGCTGCACCAGCAGAACTTGCTGGAAATCCATCCTCAAGAATGTTAAAAAAAAAACCATTCATGGGGGCGTGTCTCACCAGAAGCACTCCATTATGAAACCACCCAGAAGCTGCTGGCTGTCATACACTGCAGAAGCTGGACACTGTCGTTGCAGCCAGTACAGGCAATAGAAGTAGTCGGCTACAAAACTGCCTGGTCGGGGGAGGTGAAGGTGATAAAGGACTCACAGGAGGAAGCTACTGGTTGTTGGGAGTTGCTGGCCATCTGGCTGCAGGAACCAGGGAAGCTGCAAACACCCTGGAACCATAAAAGAAACTTTCCTCCTTCAATGGGACTGTCCCAGCAAACACAACTGACAAAACCTGACACCATGCCAACTGGTGAAGGGAAAACATTTAAAAGGGATACCCCAATTTTTGCTGAGCAGCCAATGAAGGGTGAATATGGAGTTGAGAGGTAATAAATTGATGAGTGGAACACTGAGCTAGAATTCTAAACTGCTATACATTTTACCTTGAAAACTAAAACTAAAGATATATTTGAATGAGTCAAGGACAAAAGAATCTTAGATAAAATCCATTCTTTGAATCCCAGTTTTCCTAATTTAACAATGAAAGAACAACCATTCACATTTAAGACTTACTCGAGGGGAACAGACTAATAAAATACAAAACTGAAGATTCTCATTTAGGGCCTGTTTTCCCTCTGAAACCTAAGCTAAGCCAGGGGAAAAAACACACTTGTGAAAAAAACAGAAACATCAACCTCATATGCAGTTACTATGCAAATAACTATTTTTGCCAAGTCTGCTCCTGTTGAAACCCAAGACCTAATGACTGTTTCCATTCCCTTTTGCTATCCTGCCTGCCAAGCACTGCCAAGTGTGAGCTGCTAATATTTAAAATATTTCTCCACACCAAGTAGGTATAACATACTGGTTAAAATGGTTAAACAATAGTATATGATAAACGTGAAGAAAATGTTAATTAAAAAAAAAAATAAGAGAAAGAAGCAGCTAGATGCAATATCTGATCTTGGTTCCCTTCACTATGAATTTTAAAGCCTTGGCCTAGAAACCTTACTCACTTCCCTGTTGATGATTAAATCTTCAATTCCAGGCTAACTTCTTTCCTAAATTCCAGACATACAACATACTGTATGAAATTACCAAGCACCTAGAAAAATATATAAAAATTCACCACCCTCCCACAAAAGGACACTAATAACTATGAAGGAAATTAAACTGGTAGTAAAAAATCTCCACCATACTCTAACTCAAAAGGCATCAGATACAAATCATTCACCACTGAGTTTTACCAATTCTTTTAAAAAGAATGAAATTATAGAAGGAAAACAGAATACCATTTTATGAGGCAATTAATACCTTATACCAACTTCAATAATATAACTAGACACACATAGTACAATAAAAGAATTCTGCACACCAATATACCTTACAGACACAGATGTAAAATCCTAAGTACTGGCAAATTAAATGTAACGTTAATAATAATGGTAATAGTTAAGTCCATCAAGACTTTTTTTTAAAAATTTTTTTAAATGTTTATTTATTTTTGAGACAGAGAGAGACAGAGCATGAACAGGGGAGGGTCAGAGAGAGAGGGAGACACAGAATCTGAAGCAGGCTCCAGGCTCTGAGCCATCAGCCCAGAGCCCGACGCGGGGCTCGAACTCACGGACCGCGAGATCGTGACCTGAGCTGAAGTAGGACGCTTAATCGACTGAGCCACCCAGGTGCCCCTAGACTTTAAAGGATTGTAATAGTCAAGACTTGGAAAGAACCTAAATGCCCACCAATGGACCTATGGATAAAGAAAATGTGGCATATATATAAGGGAATTACTGTTTAGCCACAAAAAGGAAGGAAATCCTGACATCTGCAACCATGGACCTTGAGGGAATTATGCTAAGTGAAATAAATCAGACAAAGAAAGATGAACAGTGTGTGATCTCACTTATATGTGGAATCTAAAAAAAACGAACTCATAGAAACAGAGAGTAGATTGGTGGTTGACAGAGGTAGGGGTGGGAAAAATGGGGGAAGATGAGCAAAAGGTATGAAGTTCTAGTTTATAAGATGAATAAGTTCTGGTGATGTAATGTACAGCATAGTGACTACAGTATTGTATATATGAAAGTGTCTATGACAGTAAATCTTAAGTTCTCATCACAAAGAAAAAAATCTGTAACTATGTGAGTAATGGATGTGTTAATTTAAATGTATTACGGTGATTTCACAACATATCCATGTATCAATTCATGCTGTATACCTTTAATATAATGTTATATGCCAATCATATATATCTCAGTAAAACTGGAAAAAAGACTAAGAAGCGTGTATCCAAAGAATGATAGGATGGTTTATTAATTGAAAAACTCAGTATTAACTTATTACATAAATAGATTAAAGGGGAAAAAACCAAATTACTATTTCAGGGGCACCTGGGTGGCTCAGTCAGTTAAGTGTCTCTTGATTTCGGCTCAGGTCATGATCTCAGTTTGTGGATGCGAGCCCCGCATCTGGCTTGGTGCAGACAGCATGGATCCTGCTTGGGATTCTTTCTCTCCCTCTCTCCCTGCCCCTCCCTCCCCTGTTCACTCGTGTGTGCATGCACACGCACACACACTCTGTCTCTCTCAAAATAAATAAATAAACTTTAGAAACATTCTTATTTCAACGCGTACCTTGGTTTTACCTAGAACTGAAACTAGTAGCTTTGGTCTTAACTGTATTCTTCCTCCTATGTTTTAGGTAATCAGATATGCACATGTAAACTATATAGTTCTTTGTGAACTTTTCCATATGTCTCATTTTTCTCTCATCCAATTCCTCTTAATCATACCTCCAGAGTGCCTTTGCTACTAGAACAGAAATACAACCACACTTGACTCCTTGCCCCCAAACAGATTCTCACCATCTCATGCCCAGATTATTAGAGTCTACTAGTGTGTCTGCCTCCAGCACCTTTACTTAGTATTGAATATTTTTATACCCTTGTTCTCTTTCCAAAGAGAAACTAATTTAATTTCTTTTAATATTTATTTGTTTTTGAGAAAGAGCGCAAGTGGCGAGGGGCAGAGGGAAAGGGAGGGACAGAGGATCTGAAGCAAACTCCATGCTGACAGCAGCAAGCCCGATGCAGGGCTCCGACTCCTGAGCTACGAGATTAAGACCTGAGCCAAAGTTGATGCTCAACCGACTGAGCCACCCAGGCACCCCAAGAACCTTATTTTAAAAAGACATCTCAATATGATTGATAAAAAGGAATAAAAAGAAAAAAAAGTAAGAAAAAGAAAGCAACTATGTCAGTCTTAAGGGTCAACATACCTGCCATAACTGTGAAGCTTCTAAGCACTCACGGCAAAAAAGAAAATTCACTCTTTCACAGAAATCTTCATTATCAAAAATGAGGAAATATGCCACTTCTTATAAGATTGACCCCAAAATAAACTCTCTGAGAAACTTGTCATGTGTGAAATAATATAATACAATGAGCAGTGTCCTCAACAATAGAATTACAGTAAGTTGGGGGTGCCTGGGTGGCTCAGTAGGTTGAGCGTCCGACTTTGGCTCAGGTCATGATCTCGCGGTCTGTGGGTTTGAGCCCCGCGTCGGGCTCTGTGTCTGCCTCTCTCTCTGCCCCTCCCCTGCTCCAGATTCTGTGTCTCCTTCTCTCTCTGCCCCTCCCCTACTCATGCTCTGTCTCTCTCTGTCAAAAATAAATAAACATTAAAAAAAAAATTGAATAGTATTCCAGTAAGTAAAGAGAATTCACAAGCTGATTTTCCAAAGACTTAAAAAAAAAAAAAAAAAAAGGAAAAGTATAAAACTGAGGCATAGTACAATAATTTTACAGAACACCAGGGTGATTTGGTCCAAGTTTATATTCTCCCAGGAACCAGAATGGAGCTAAGGAAAAGAGAATGCCTAAAGGGAAGGATGGATTGCCCGTTCTTTGAACAAAATGCTCTACATTCTATTCCTTAGATCCTGAGTAGTTCCCCAGAATGTCAAAAAGGCAGGCTGATATAGGGCACAAAGTAGAGAGGACAAGGTGGGATTCTAATCCCTTTAGTATATCAGCGCCACTCTACCTCTGTGTTTATATACCGGCATAAGCCACAAGGTGTTAACAGGAGTCCTAGGAAAAAATCTTGTGTTCTACAAAGTCACACACTGTAAATAACTGGCCTTGGGAAGAAAGACAGGGTATTAAAGGCCACTTAAATGCAATGCAATTTGAACCAGAGAACTAAAAGATGTAATAATGACTCAAGTAAAAAGACATGGTAAGTTCCTAATGAATAATTATAAATAATTACTATAGTAAATACAGAGCATTATTTTAAAAATAAAATTGAAGAGAGTTTGGCCTAAGAGGTGGGGGTGTGAGAAACAGCTGAGTTATAAGAAAATGGGCAAAATGAATGAAAACTGTGGAGCACAGAGAACAAATACCGTTCAGACAGAGCAGGTGGTCAAACAGAACCAAAAGGTAGAGTGTGGGGTGAATGAGCTGCAGGTTTTCAGTTTCAAGGTTCAGTTTAATGTTTTCATCCAACTGCTCCAACTTTGAGGTGCTGAGAAATATGACATTAACCAACCTACTTCCATATTACACTGACATCACTCCCTTATTTACCAATGTGTATTAGCCAAAAATGAACACTGCAACAGAATAGACTGTACTGTGTTTTTCTAACATTTTATTTGAAAAAGAATTATACTGAAAGGAGGGAAGACAGAAGTATGGGAGGAGCCGTGAAAAAAAAAAGTAAAGGAGGGAGAAGAAAGAAGAGAGGAATTAATTAATTTACTAATTTGGAAAACAATTGTATTACATTATCACTTCCCTAAAACTGACTTCTCCCATCCAGGTGTCTAATTGGTGGTGAAAGGGTAATGAATGACCTGAAGATTAACCATCACTGATGATAAACTAAGATTCCCAGAGCCCATGGCATTCTGTTTTTAACTGGGTCTGTCCAGACTGGGTTGACACATTTGGCTTTAACATCTGAGTTAAATCAAGATATAGTACCTAGAAAAACATTTATTCTCCTTGAGAAAAAGAGCTAAATTACTTTTCATTGGCAGTAATTTTCAACTCTGTGATATAAAATTCAAAACCGTATCACTCCAAACCACAAAGTTTAACTTAGACTAGGATGGGCCATCTTAAGGTATTTCCTTCCAAATGCCCTTCTAGAAAACACCTAACCTAAAGCCTGATACCAAAAAAAGGTACTGCTGAGTAAAGGCATGTAATAATAGCTCTTTTGAAATTTCATTTTGTGAAATGAATGTTGACAATAGTGATAGAAAAATCTATGATTTGGATACAAGTGCCAGTAAAAAGGTAAAAATACTTATGGGGAAGTAATTCTCAGATGAAGAAAAAAAATGTGGACAACCTCTAAACATTACTGGCAATTTCTATTCTCTGAAAAGCATTGGAAGACAATATTATGGAGAGGTGTGAATCAATTAGTTATGAATAAATACACTGCCCATATACTGAAGGAACACTTACCCAGATACAAAAAATGAATTGAGAATTCAAGTTAAAACCTTCCTAGCCACTAAAAATATATAAACTAATGTCTTAGGTATGCTACTTGCATCTCCAAAATCATGTATAAAGAAGAAAGTTACAGCAACAATTCCTCAAAGTACATACTGAGACCTAGATCTGTCATTTTGACAAACTACCTTTAGCTTTGGATGGTACTGCTACCAAATAAGAAAAATTCTTGTCTACCCTGATGGAGGTGGCTCAATATGATATTAAGATTTAAATTATGCTGATTTTGCTAGATAAGACAGATGGCTGTCCTATAAAGTAACAACACACAATGCCCTAATTCTATTATTAATAAGTGAATTAAGGAATAAAAAGAAAAGAGAGTAAGTTTATAAAATTAAACCTTTCAAACGGTATTAAGAATACTGGGGAGGGGCGCCTGGGTGGCTCAGTCAGTTGAGCGCCGACTTCGGCTCGGGTCACGATCTCGCGGTCCGTGAGTTCGAGCCCTGCATCGGGCCCCTGTGCTGACAGCTCAGAGCCCGGAGCCTGTTTCAGATTCTGTGTCTCCCTCTCTCTGACCCTCCCCCATTCATGCTCTGTCTCTCTCTGTCTCAAAAATAAATAAACGTTAAAAAAAAAAAAAAAAGAATACTGGGGAGAGCAGCCGAAACAGCTCAGTGGGGAGAGTATTAGACAAAAGAATACTTGGGATCCAGCACCTGGGTGGCTCAGTTGGTTAAGCTCTGACTCTGGATTTCAGCTCATCATGATCTCACCATTGGCAAGTTGGAGCCCTCGCATTGGGCTCTGCACTGACAGTGCCCAGGGAGCTTGCTTGGGATTCTCTTTCTCTCTCCCCCTCTCCCACTTCTACACTTGCTCTCTCTCTCTCAAAATAAATAAATAAACATTAAAAACAAAGAATACCGGGGATAGAATTTTGGTAAAAATAAATGTTAATAACTACAGAATGAAAATATAATGAATCTGGGGTTGTGTTGACAGAAAGGAAGTTCAGAATCCCAATTTTTGTTTTTTACATTTTTTTTTAATGTTTTTATTTATTTTTGAGATACAGAGAGACAGAGCATGAGCAGGGGAGGAGCAGAGGGAGAGGAAGACACAGAATCCGAAACAGGCTCCAGGCTCTGAGCTGTCAGCACAGAGCCCGACGCGGGGCTCAAACTCACGGACTGTGAGCTGACAGTCCGAACTCATGACCTGAGCTGAAGTTGGATGCTTAACCGACTGAGCCACCCAGGTGCCCCCAAAATCCATATTTTATGTTCAAAATGATTTGCTGTTCATTACTAAGAGTATTTCTCTATAACAGATTTGAAGAAGCCTGAAAAATTCCCAGGTTATAGGACTGCCACTATCTCCACGTATCCGAATATATTCAGAGTAATTTTTCTTTTAAATCTCACTTGGTTATCACCAATGCACTATTCTCCCTAAAAATTTCCTCAAAAATGCATGGAGCGCCTGGGTGGCTCAGTCATCAGACTTTGGCTCAGGGCAAGATCTCAGGGCTTGTGAGTTTGAGCCCCGCATAGGGCTCTGTGCTGCCGTCTCAGAGCCTGGAGCCTGTGTCTCAGTCTCTCTCTGCCCCTCCCCTGTTCACGATCTGTCTCTCTCTCAAAAATAAACAAACATTAAAAATAAGTAAATAAATAAAAATTTCCTCAAAAATCTTAACAACAATGCTATAAAATAGGTACTACTCTCATAGATGAGGAAATTGTACCATGAAGAGGTTTAGGAACTTACTCAAGATGATAAGGCTGGTAATGAACAGCACTGAGATAAAAGTCTAAGATAGCAGAAAGGTTTCTGATTTCTGTTTTCCTGTGTAATTAACATCAATAGCTGATAGTTTTCTAGGTGAGTTGGTATTGTTAGTTAAATGAAATTTCCACAGGAAAATCAATTCCGAATTACAAAGAACAAATTTTACAAAACAAAACCTTCTTTATAACTTGGGAACTCTTTCTCTATTTCATCACATCTACTGTCACAGATGCGGTAATACTGTGGGGAGTAAAACACAGGTAGATACCTTGCAGGAAGCGGAAAGAGCAGAGCCAGGCAGGGTGGCATTATAGTATAATAAATACTCTTGAGCTTAAGGAGGCACATAACTCAATCCAGTTTGATTCAAATACTTATTAATTCACAGTTCATTCTGATCTTTTTATTTTGAAGATTTTATTAAACTCAAGAATTAGAGTAAACACCACAAATTTGAGTTTTTTCCTAATGTTTTTGTCTGTGATATGTTAAAATCTCCATTTGTTACTTTATCCTCTATTTTCCTGCCTCAAATAGCCTCCTTTTAACATCTCTCTTGCTTCCCACTTTTATTTAGTTATTAATTCTTGGCTTCATCCCAGAAATCTTTGTCAAATCCTATCTTTCCATCTACAAGGCCACTGTCATAGTCTTACTTTTTAAACTACCTAACATGAATGTTAACAACTGATTCCCCTAAATGTAATTCTTCACTGTTGTTCATGTTCCACAAAGGAGATAGGATTTTACGATGGAAGGAAGGTTATTATTTTATCCTCTTCATCACTTCTCGGCCTTTTGGCTAAGATCAAGTGTATCTTACTCAAAAAAGAACTTCTTGAGGCTCCTGAGTGGCACAGTCGGTTAAGTGTCCTACTTCAGCTCAAGTCATGATCTCACAATTTGTGAGTCTGAACCCTGCTTTAGGGTCTGTGCTCACAGCTTGGGAGTGTTGGAGCCTGCTTCATGTTCTGTGTCTTCCTCTCTCTCTAATCCCTCCCCTGCTCACACTCTCTCTCACTCTCTTAAAAATAAGCAAACATGAAAAAAAAAATGAAAAAAACAAAAAAACAAAAAAACTTCTTGATGTCATAAATCCAAACTCCATAGGCTGGCAAACAAACCTCTTGGTAATCAAGCCCCAAACAACCATTTCCAGTTTATCTATCCCCATTTCCTTCTCCACAATGGATTTCTCCCTATTCTCTGTTTAACACAGTTTTGTATCATTCCCTTCACTCTAACTACTGTTCCTTGTTCCTGGGATGCCCTTCTAAACCTCCTACTCAGTCTAAGAGGCCCAGCTCAAGTCCCACCTTCCTTGAAAACATCAGAGGAAGGCCTCTAGACATTAAGTTACAGTAATTTGTTTCCATCTAGAACATAGCGGAATACATTTTACAGTTTTTCACTACTTAAGTGTCTGTCTTCCAAACCAGAGGTTTAGTTCATCTTTATAACCCAAACTTCTAATCCAAAGCCTGGCTTATAGTAGGTACTTGATTAGTGTTCATTGTTTAAACAATTAAGAGTACCGTATTGGAGTGACATTAACATGACTGTAGAATAAGAAGTCCCAGCCCTCATTTACCCACAGAAACATCAATTTAACAATAAAGACCAAAATAGAAGATTTCCAGATTCCAGTTAAAAACCTGCAGTACCCCAGGCAAGCGCTTACAAAGCCAAAAAGAGCTGTGAAATGGGTAAAAAGAAAATATCACTATTCCCACATCAATCCCTCTACCAAGCCAGGACAGATAAGCATCAGGAATAGCCCTGGCTTGGAACTTCTCCCTGGGAGAAGCAGAATGGAGTCAAGGTTCTGGCTTTTTGGAAGGAATATCTGAGGGACTAGTTTCTGTCACACCCCAACTCTTAACCAAAGAAACAAAAGACTTGCATAGTGAAAACTACAAAATATTGTTGCAAGAAACTGAAGACAATACAAACAAATGGAAAGACATCCCACATTCACCAATTAGAAGACCTAATATTGTTAAAACAGCCATACTACTGAAAATGATCTATCAATTTCAATGTAATCCCTATCATAATGCCAATGACATTTTTTTTTTCAGAAACAGAGAAAAAGAATCCTAAAATTTACATGGAACTACAAAGGACCCCAAAGAGCCAAAACAATCTTGAGAATAAAGAACAAAGCTGAGGGCCTCACACTTCCAGATTTTAAAACATATTACAAAACTGGGACACCTGGGTGGCTCAGTAGGTTAGGTATCCAACTTCAGCTCAGGTCATGATCTCCTGTGTCAGGCTCTGTGCTGACAGCCTGGAGCCTGAAGCCTGCTTTGGATTCTGCCTCCCTCTCTCTCTCTCTCTCTCTCTGCCCTTCTCCTGCTCATGCTGTCTCTCCCCATGTCTCAAAAATAAATAAACATTTAAAAAAATTTAAAAAACATATTGCAAAATTACAGTAATTAGAACAGTATGGTATTGGCATAAAGACTGAAATATAAACTAATAAAACAGAAGTTAAAACACATGCATATACAGTCAAATCATCTTCTACAAGGGTGCCAGGACTACACAATGGGGAAAGGATAGTCTCTTTAACAAAACATGTTGGGAGGGGCACCTGCGAAGCTCAGTTGGCTGAGCGACCACTTCAGCTCAAGTCATGATCTCACAGTTCATGAGTTCAAGCCCCACATCAGACTCACTGCTGTGAGTGCACGGAGCCCGCTTCAGATCCTCTGTCCCCTCCTTTCTGTCCCTCCCCTATTTGCACTGTCTTACTCAAAATTAAATAAACATTAAAAAAAATCATGCTAGGAAACTGGATATCCACATGCAAAAGACTAAAACTGGACCCTTATCTTACACCACACAAAAAAATCAACTGCAAATGGATTAAAGACTTAATCTTAGAAGAAAACAGAGGGGGAAAAAGCTTCATGACATTAATCTTGGCAATGATTTCTTGGACAGGATACCAAAAGCACTGGCAACAAAAGGCAAAAATAGACAAGCAGGACTACATCAAACCAAAATCTTCTGCTAATTAATCTTCTTGTTAATAAATCAATTAATAAAATGAAAAGGCAACCTACAGGATGGAAGAAACTATTTTCAAACTATGTATCTGATAATTAATATCCAAAATATGTAAGGATCTCCTATAACTCAATGGCAAAAACACATCTTAATTAAAAAATGGGCAAAGGAATACACTCTTCTTTAAAAAGGATTTACAAGTGGCATACAAAACACATTTGGGTATAGGAAAAGACATTGGATATCACTCATCATGAGGGAAATAATGCAAGTCAAAACCACAACAAGATATATAACCTCACATTTGTTAGGATGGCTATTATCAAAAACAAAAAGAAACAAAACACAAAAAATAACAAATGCTGGCAAAGACATGGAGAAATTGGAACCCTTGTGCACTGTTGGTGAGAATGTAAAAGGGTACAGCTGCTGTGGAAAACAGTATGGAGGTTCCTCAGAAAATTAAATATAGAAGTACCATATGATCTAGCAATGCTACTTCTGGGTTTTTATCCAAAGAATTTAAATCAGGATCTTAAAGAGATATTTGCACTCCCATGTTCATTGCAGAATGATTCACAATAGCCAAGAGATGGAAAAAACCTAAAGGTCCGTCCAGGTATGAATGGATTAAAAAAAACTGGCATATACATACAATGAAATATTATTGAGTCTTAACAAAAGGAGGAAATCCTCATATGCAACAAAATGGATGTACCTGGAGGACATTATGCTAAATAAGCTCGTCACAGAAGGATAAAAAATGCAAGGTTCCACTTACATGAAGTATCCAAAGCAGTCAAACTCAGAGAACCAGAAAGTAGAACGGTGGTTGCCAGAGAATGGGGGTGGGGGAGGAAATGGGAAGTTGCTGTGCAACTGGGTATCGTGTCAGTTATGCAACATGAAAAAGTTCTAATAATCTCTACAACATTGTGCTTTACCGTTACAAATATCTTACTTTACACTTAAAAGTTTGTTGAGAGTAACTCTCTTGTTATATGTGTTTTTTTCACAAAAACAAAAACAAAAACCCAAACAGAAAACTAAAAACACTACAGTGTTGATGATGTGTCCGCTGGAATATTACAGACTATCTTGGGAAAAAGCAAAGATCCAGACCCATGGGGGGGCCATATGCTGACAGCTCAGAGCCTGTTTGGGATTCTCTGTCTCCTCCTCTCTTTGTCCCTCCCCCACTCACACTTTATCTCTCAAAATAAATAAACATTAAAAATTTTTTTTTAAACTATAATAGACAATGTGAACTTGAACGTTTATATATGCATTCAGTCTTTTCCCTTCATCTTTACCTACTACTCTCTTTTTTCTAGTGCAAATTGCTTCCCCCTCAGCCATAAGTTGCGCCAAATTCTTTGCGTATTCAGAAAAGTTATAAATGTCTAAAAAATAACACTTAAAAGTAAAACAAATTAAATATAATTGCTTGAAAAATTTTTTAATTTCCACAAATATTTTGCATTGATTGGATGACGTTGTGCAGTGATGCAGAATTAGAGTTGGAATTCAGTGATTTTAGTGAAGACTGCATGATGTAAAACAATTCTGTTTTAATTACTCTAGCAACTAAACACAGTATTTATTATTACAATCATAACATTTGAAATGTGTTGACAATGTTTTAACTGAAGCCATCATGGATTTGAGGAGAAAAGAAAGGAAAAAAAGCTATCTATTTAAAATTTGGCTTATTATGGTTTGTTCTGACTATTCCAACTTTGTTTTGTATGTACTTACTATCTTAAGACCAATTTTCTTTTTTAATCCTAAGAAACTGCCCGAAAGACTAAGAAACGTAAGCACTGGGTTTTTTTTGTTTGTTTGTTTGTTTGTTTTAATCTGTTTTAATGAAAGATGAGCAGGAGAAAAGCCTGGACAATCTGAAACATATCAATACCAAGCCCCAGTCACTATATACAGAAGGAGTACCCTTCAAGTTTTTGTTGGACTTTGTTCAGATGGGGTGACTTCAACTCAGTAATCTCATCAATCTGACTGGATAAGAGAAGCACTTTTTCCATTTACAGTGGGGAGAGAAATATACTGAAAACTAGTGAGAATACGGTTTCAGATCTGGTGTTGTTTCAATTTCCTAATGAGGTAGCCTCTAAGGAGTCGGTCTTAAGAAGCCTACGCAGAAGTGTAAGACCATTATAATGTTACCAAACACCCCAAAGAATTTAGTAACTGAAATGGAACATGGTTTTATAATATATAAAACTACTAGGACCAACCTCCATTACAGCATTTATATTGTCTTTCTCAGAACCCAGGACCTAAAAGATTATAAAGTCAATAGTCTGCTAAATCAATGTTTTGCTATTTAAAGCACTTTGAGTCTACCTTCCAAAATGTACGAGTTGATTTTAAACCAACTAAATGTAAGCCAAGCAAAAATTTTAAATAACTTTTTAATTAAAAATAAATTCAGGGACGCCTGGATGGCTCAGTTGGTTAAGCTTCTGACCGGCTCAGGTCATGATCTTGCAGTCCGTGAGTTTGAGCCCCACATTGGGCTCTGTACTGACAGCTCAGAGCCTGGAGCCTGTTTCAGATGCTGTGTCTCCCTCTCTCTCTGACCGTCCCCCGTTCATGCTCTGTCTCTCTCTGTCTCAAAAATAGATAAACATTAAATTTTTTTTTTTTAATGAATAAATAAATAAATAAATTCAAGGGGCGCCTGGGTGGCTCAATTGGTTGAGCATCCTACTTGGGCTCAGGTCATGATCTCATGGTTCATGGGTTCAAACCCCGCATTGGGCTCTGTGCTAACAGCTCAGAGCCTGGAGTCTGCTTTGGATTCTGTGTCTCCCTCTCTCTCTGTCCCTCCCTCGCTCACACTCTGTCTCTCTCTCTCTCAAAAATAAATAAATGTAAAAAAAATTTTTTTTAATAAATAAATAAATAAATTCAAGGTATCCAAATCAGATGCAGCAAATGATGGAAAAAAGAATGCAGAGAACTCTTCTGGTATAGTGAAAAACAAAACTCCACAATCTACAAATGAAGACAGACCCAAAATATATTAAAATACACCAAAAGGTATGTTTTCTTAAAAAGACACTATAACTTATAGTTAACCTTGACAATTTCCAGGGTAGAGTGATTTGTATTTTAAGTAGCTGGTTACTAAATTTGTGTGACAGATACACTTAATGCACTAAAATTACAATACTGTTCTTTTCTAAATGCTAATAACAAATGCATGATTAACATTATGTAAATATACCCCCTTTCTGATCAGGACCAGGCAGAATATTTCATTAAGATATGCACACAATACATGGAAGTTAGTTCACATTACCACAGTAACATTTCTATACTAATAACTAAGGATACGCAGAACGCAGGTTGGCTTACAGAGGGCCAGACAATAAACAAATACCTAACAGTAAAAATCAGAAAATGTATATTGCTTTTATCAAGTGAAAGCACAGAAGTATATTTTGATTTTTATGAGCTTTTATTGAATTTTAATGAAAAACCTTACTTTAAAAGCTTTGGTACTTCAAAATATTTCAAATTTATATCCATATGAAAATAAGAGCAAGACATCTACTTTTAGTCTGATGAAAATTATTAATATGAGATATAAAAATGTATTGTGGCAGGATTCTCACACAGAGAGTCATGACACCGAGACTTTTCTTTCCAGGAAGCAACTTTATTTGTGAGGCACAGGCTCAGTTGGGTTTGTACCTGAAAAACTGAATGTGAAATGCCACATGGTGTAGCCTTTTATGCGTTTTCAACTTCTCTGTCTCCCATATATGGGTATCATATAGACATACAGTTTGATGAAGTGGTCTCATGTTACAGGGTCGTGATGGATGTCATGTAGGCACATAGACAGGCTGCCTTCCCTTATCCTGAGGCTTTTTTTTCTCACCACATTCCTTAGGGAGGGGATCCTACCATAGTATAATACAAAGTAATTTGTTATTCTAAATTTCTCTACTGGTTCCTTAATCTCCTAAAAGGTATTCTATAAAAAATAAAAGAGGAGGAAAAGGTCATTTTTTTCTACATTACTGTCAACTTTTTTTTGTAGTTACTCAGAAGTCATCACCAGTATGGATATGAATAACATAATATGCTCTGTAAACTAATCTCTTTACACTCACCAGTGTCACTGATTTCTCTGTTACTTTCTAATTCTCGGCCAGTCATATGTAAATAGCAATTAAGAAAAAAAATCAAGAATCAAATAAAACTAAAACAAAATCTGTACTTCTCTACCATAAACAGTAGAGGTAAGGGCTGGTTGGTAAGGGTGGGGAGATGGAAATTTTAGAACCTACAGGATAGATTTTATTACTGTCCTAATATTTGCTGCCCCTCTTTACTAGACCTATTTCCATAGGAGAGTTAGATTTCCTGCTTTTATTTGACCTGCTTTTATTTGACCTGCTTTTATCAATGAAACATGTGAAAGTGCATGCACCTGTTTAAGACCCATCATACAGTTCCATCACTTTCTCCTTCTCCTTCAGATCTCAGAATGAGGACAGCAACTAGCAGGGCCACAGCAGATCCGCAAAGTATACATAACACGAAAATAATTAAGCCTCAGAGCTTTTAAAGTTGTATAATATCACAATTTAGGAAAGCTCTCCAATACACCCTATCTATGGCAAGTGAGAGAGGTAACCAGTATTATTAATGCAGACATTAAACAGTCAGATGGTGCATATCCATGGCAACTGTTCAACATAAAGCCCATTACTGTATTCCTAAGTGCTAAGCTGGTTAAATGTCAGAAGACTGCCCTAACAAGGCCAGCTGTTGCCACTTTCTTGCATGTGTCTCTGATGTCTGCAATAGCATATAATTTGAGCCCACTTACCTTTTCTTTCTACTACTCTCCAAAGATCACAGGCAGCCAGTAATCACACTTACTACATTTCACACAGGGTAAAAGGATGGGGAAAGGTAAAAGCATAATGCACACTGGACACAACAGAGGTGGTAGCAGCCAGCTAGCCATTGACAATAATGGACACAGGAATTTTCCAATCTCAAATTCCTTCTCAATTTTGCATTTGAGTAGCTATAGAATTAGTTAGTTAATATTAGTGTAAAGGATTTTTAATATAATTGGGCTTGTCTAACTTTCTTAAGATATAGCTAGCCAAATATAAACAGTCATTGCATCTATTCAAAGTCTTTTTTATTCTATTCTGCGTTGTTTCATAATACATTCACCTACTTGCCATTTTAAAAGGCTTGTCAAAACTTTAATTCATGTGCTGGGCTAAAAGGTTATATACTGCTGAGTTTAGAAAGTTCACTAAAGAAATGTGTTGAACCTTTTAGAGAACTGATAGAATAAATGCTATTGAATAAGGTGTTCGTATGTCATTTTTGCTCAGCAAATATATTTCAAAATACCACAGTACATAAATGCTTTATCAAAAGATGGCACAGTCTTCATTCTTGCTTGAGTGCTAGATATAATTTAATTATCAAATTTCAAATGTGAGCCATTAACTAATGGTATATATGTCCTTCAACATGTCATGTTATTTTGCGGTAAGAACATGAGTTGTGGAAAGAAAACTGAGACACATTTCCATCTAAGAATTGTTGAACACGTCTTATAATTGGTTAGTCACCCCATATATGTTGACTCTATTTAGGGAAGATTTTACACAAGTTGATTCTGAGATTTAACACAGGTGTTATTTGATTTAAACCACTTGTCAGGAAGCCCAGACCTAAACAGTGACCAAGAATGCTCGATTTAAGCAATTTTCTTCCTGATACATTACTGTTTTCTCCACAATTCAGAAACATGAATAGTTCTTTTAGCTGGCATATGCTACAATTTAAAGAAGCAATTTTTACATTTGGGTTAAATTTGTAAATGAGATTAGAGGACAGAATGATTTGTACCATTTTACTGAAAATGAAGATAACATAGTTGAGGTTACTGACAGTTTTAAAACTGGATACACAGGGGCACCTGGGTGGCTCAGTCGGTTGAGTGGCCGACTTCGGCTCAGGTCACGATCTCGCGGTCCGTGAGTTCGAGCCCCGCGTCGGGCTCTGTGCTGACAGCTCGGAGCCTGGAGCCTGTTTTGGATTCTGTGTCTCCCTCTCTCTGACCCTCCCCCGTTCATGCTCTGTCTCTCAAAAATAAATAAACGTTAAAAACAAAAATTTAAAAAATAAAACTGGATACACAGAAGTACACAAAAAATCATAAGTACAGCATTTAAAGATTTCCATGTGACTGTGTTTAAATGATAGAGAGGCAAGGACACGGACACTGAGACAGTAATGGTATTATGCATTAGTGTTGTGCATAAATAAAGCATGCCACACTGCAACATACTACTTAAAAAATACTGAAGAGCCATGCATTGTGGAGTAAGCTCAGAATGGAACAAATACTGTTTTCACTGTGCGTGACACACCAGAGATGTCAGAGGAGTGCCACATATTTTGAGATGAAAAAAAAAAAACTTTGAATAAAATAGACAGGAAAACAACAGATGAGAGGTGAAACAGAAGAGGTGGTCTCCTCTACCACATTTTATGGAACCTTGCAGTGTAACTCATAGTGCTTCAGTTCATGTTCTTCTGTGTGCTATGATACCAAGAGGCCTGCCAACAATCATTGTGGGAATCTTGGCAGGATCTCCAAACATTTGGTAGATCTTTTTCTTCATGTGCTAGGAAGCTAAGGACTACAAACTCTAAAGTAGACAGAAAGATGCAGATACATATGTATGTATTTATTAGGATTTTATACGAATACATGTGAGGGTATGTGTATGAAAGTGTATTCTAGAACATAGCTTTCTCTTTTTTTTTTTAAGCTCCAACAAACAGTCTCATAAACTCTGCTGAACATGAGTTCCTAAATGGTTGCGTTCCCACCAGCTCCTGGTGTGGCCATAGGCCTGAAGAAGAGAGATTAAGAGGATATTTAGGTACAATCCATACAGAATTTGGTAACCAACAAACTTTTATGGTATTGTTAGAAAGGAATTTACTCTTCTTCCCATGCAATGGGTAGCCTTATCCATCTAGATGAAAAGCACCACTTTAAAATGCTTTCTCTTTTATAACACTGCTATCTCACTCAATCTACACTATAGAGGAAAAGAAAGTTATAAGTTAAAAAATACCAGTAACCACATAATGAAAGGACCGGAAAAATTATCCAATAGAATGTTAATAATGACTTATCTTTAACTCTAACTCAGCAGCTGCTAGTGAACAAAAATTATTGCTAATAAAGGAATTAAGCCAACATCTTATGTTAGCAAATATTTGGAAATTCACTTCAGATCATAATATATTAACATTAGAAAAATGGACTAAAATCATTCAAACTTTACTTAGAATACTCAAAGCATGAGTTAGCTATAGGTAGCAATCTTAAACTTCAATAATTTTAGGTAGAGTGAGTCAATATAATAAAATGATTCAATCTATTCCAATTAGAATTTTCACCTTGCCCATTTTAATTAATTAAAATCTATAATTATTTGGCTATTAATCATTTGTGCACAGAATTACTGAATTGTTACCTTTAATAAATACAATCTCATGGTAATAGACCTCATCAATCAGCAGGCAGGTATTGCCTATATATGCAAACCAGCCCCTGTTGACTGCTAAATGCTCTGTGTGCATTATTTACTTTGATGTCATTTAAGGATTCCCTGCATATTTGGGTATTGCTATAACAGGGAACTAGCTCAGCAAATCCTATGGTTCACAGCATTATAAATGTCTTCTCCTGGATATTTTGACAGCAAAAAGTAAGCTGAGTGGGTTATGTCAATGCTACAATTTTTTTATTAATTCACTACTATCCCTAGGCATTAGGGGTGCATTTTAAGGTAATGGAAAACATTACAAGGAAAACAGTGAAGTATTTCTCAAACCTTGCTGGGATGCTAAATAACCTATTTCAAAACTTGCCGGCACATTTTTAAAATTTCACTAAAAAATTCACCTAAAATTTTGTTTCCATAACAAATCAGACAAGAATTTTTCCTGTTCTGATATTTAAAATATCATGAAAAACCCTACTTTTACTCAAAAATAATATGGCTCTGTTGTATGTAAGTGATGAATCATGGGAATCTGCTCCCGAAGGCAAGAGCACACTGTATACTCTGTATGTTAGCTAACTTGACAATAAATTATATTAAAACAAGAACAAAAACAACAAAAATAACATGGCTCTAGAAATACATCTTTCCCTTCACTCAACTGCATAATGAGGATATTTTCTTTACATGAAAGAAGTGGAGGCAAAGGTAACGTAATCTTCCACTGCTCGAAACACTGCTAATAGAAATCCACTCTTTTCTGCAATTGGACTCATTCTAAAAAAATTAGAATAAAAGGTTATTTCATTAGAAGAGAATTCTTCCAAACACCCTAAGTTTTGGTAATGGAATTAGAAGAGAACAAAGATTGGCATGTGATGTCTTTCACTAATTACACTTTAGAAGCATCTCAGTTCTTCTAATAAGAGTCTCTTAAAAACACCAGAAAAGCAACCTAAATACTCCTGTATCTAACAAGTAATGATCTGTAACAGAGGAATTTTAAACATACTTATCCCACTCCTTTTGTACAATCCATGATTGAGTGAGCTGGAAAAACATCAAAGGCAAATGTACAGAACCTTGCCATTAATTCCTCTGCTCAGTTAATTTTGTGACTATAATTTTCTTAAGATTCTTCTCTTTATATAGCTACTCTTCATTTTCCTAAATTTTTTTCTCCCTAGTTTTCTCCATTAATAAAGGATAACTAAAGTAGACACTTATTTTATCTAATTCTTGAATCCAAGACTGCTTACAAGGAGATCACGTGTGTTAACTATCCTTTCAACTGCTGTAAAGTACTGACATCTATTTAAACACAGAACTTCCAATATCACTCAGTTTTGGCTTTTATTGGAGTTAATTTTGTAAAGACTATGCGTTAATATTCACTATATCATTAAATACAGTGATTCTTAAGAGTCCATTTTTTAAATACATGAAACAAGATTAAAACATTTTCTATGCCTGAAGTTACCAGGATTAATCTGAACAATTAGAAAAATTACAGGATCATGGGGCTACTGGGTAGCTCAGTTGGTTATGGGTCCAACTCTTGATTTTAGTCATTATCTAAGGGTTCATGGGATCAAGCCCCATGTCAGGCTCCGCACTGACAGCACAAAGCCTGCTTGGGAGTCTCTCTTCACTTCCCCTGTCCCTCCCTGATTCGTGCTCTCTCTCTCTCAAAATAAATAAATAAACTCAAAGAAAGAAAGAAAGAAAGAAAGAAAGAAAGAAAGAAAGAAAGAAAGAAAGAAAGAAAGAAAGAAAGAAAGAGAAAGAAAAGAAGAAAGGAAGAAAGAAAGAAAGGAACAAACAAAGAGAAAGAAACATTACAGGATCAGGTACCTACCCCCCAAAGTTTCTCAAGCTATCAAGGCATAAAATATGAAAAGTTCAAGAAAAATGACAGCACCAACATACACAGAAGAGATTCTACCTATAAGTGGGCAAAAGGGAATTTATATATGATAAATGATCCTTCTGAATTTGAATATTATAGCAAAAGATATATACTAGGTATTTAAAAAAAAAACTTACTGGAGGAACATGATAAGTATCTTTAAACAGGTCAACTGCCATCATGTGGAACTTGAGATAAGATTAGACTTAAACTGTTAACTCAAAAAAAAAAAAAAAAAAAAAAAAAAAAAAAAAAATTGTTAACACCAGAAGTCAAAACGGAGACCACAGAACGGAAAATAAGAGACACCTTTAACAATTTTTCAATGACAGTTACTTAAAATTGATCACCCTTTACTAATGTTACTGTTTCTAGAAATTTTAAGAAGAAGACTTATGCTGGCCTGTCAAAAATAATACGGAGAGGGGCGCCTGGATGGCTTAGTCGGTTGAGCATCCAACTTCGGCTCAGGTCATGATCTCTCGGTCTGTGAGTTCGAGCCCTGTGTCGGGCTCTGTGCTGACAGCCCGGAACCTGGAGCCTGCTTCGGATTCTGTGTCTCCCTCTCTCTCTGTCCCTCCCCCGCTCATGCTCTGTCTCTCTCTGTCAAAAAAAAAAAATTGAAAAAATAACAATACAGAGATTTCTATATTGGTTGAGACTATGTAGCTTCTAACTCTCACTCTATGCTGAATATTCTTTCAAATACCTGAACTTCTTTAGCACCCTAGTGTTCATGAATCCACAGCCAATACTGTTAGATAGGATATTTTTTCTTTTACATTCTCATATCGAACTACATCAATGAGTTCCGGGAACACACTCAACTTAGTGCATAAATATTTATTTGGTCATTCTTCAGATGACAATGACTTTAATACAGCAGTAAATATTTCTTTTATAAAAGCTGATAAACAATATTTGCTATATGATGTACTCCTCTGACAAAGAAGCACCTCTTTAATAAGCAATGACATATAATAACAATTTAGATCCTAGTTAAATGTTGGAGATGTACCGCTGGCATTTGGTATTTTCTGAATCAATAAGTAAATAACAAAAAGTATCTGGAAACTATGCTTGGTGGCATAAGCAAACATCTGCCTTGGCCACATACTAAGAATCCTATTGCTAAAAAACACAAACTACACTAAGCTGCTGACTAAAGGCAACACAATTACATACCTGACAGTGCCTATAAAGGTAACAGCATCAACCACAATTCAAGACAAGCACAAAATTATACAAATTAACTTTTGGTTCTAACACAAACCCAGAATATGCACCCCTAAGTGCATATGATTAAATGGGTCAATGGTAATGTAAGCATTTAACTTTATAATGCCATTTCATGAAAAGATGAAAAAAAGCACCTTAACAGCTTTTGTTTGTGAACACAATACAAAGATTTTTTTAAGATTTTTTTTTTTTTTTTTAAGTAACCTCTACACCCAACCTGAGGCCTGAACTCATGACCCCGAGATCAAGAGTTGCACATCCTCCAACTTGCACACTCCTCAAAGCTTACTGTTTAACTTTGGTTAACTGTATATGAAATCCCATCTAGTATGAATACTAATGATAAGTTTCTACCCAACTTCAACACTGTGTAAACATTAATCTTTTTCTGTTGAACTTTAGCCTCAACTAATTTCATATCTAACACAAAACAGATGAAAAGCACCTTAAACAGCTGTTGATTTAATTCTATGACCTACTTCAAGGAAGTCAACCATAACCAACCAAGTGTTTACTCAAAACTTATGAGACAGCACCCTTTGCTTTTCCTTTTGAAAGATCCTTCTTCATCACACCCATTACTTACTAAAGACTTAGTCTGAAATGCTTGTTCACACAATAGATAGGGCTCAAACCCCCACCTCTGCGCCTACTGCTTCAAAAGAGCAACAATACGTTAATGTGTCTCATATTTATACATACGAAGCTTCTAGGAAAGATTTTAAAGAATTCCACTGCTAAAAATTTTGAGGAGCTATTGCTCTAGTCTATATGCTAGATTGAGCAATGATTCCCAAAAGACCTCAAATGGCTCCCAAAGGTCCAATTAGAAGTAAAACAAGAATTTTCAGAATTGCTGGTGACCAAAAAGTGGACTACACAAGGTATTCAGGGGGGAAAAAAGAAAAGAAATTAGTATTTTGTTGAAAAGACATGTAAAAGAATTAGAATTTTACATAGTAATAATCTAAAAACTACATTGAGATAAGTGAGATATAAAGGCTTACCATTTTAGAGTCTACCAAAGATTCAGAAGAGTTACTAAAAAAAAAAAAAAAAATACAATAGGAATTGATCACAATAAAAACTTTTTTTAGTCTTTTTCAAATTATACTTTAAAGTTCCTTATTCTAGGGGTGTCTAGGTGGCTCAGTCAGTTAAGCGTCTTACTCTTAGTTTCAGCTCAGGTCATGATCCCAGGCCCCATGCTGGGCTCTGTGCTGACAGCAAGGAGCCTACTTAGGATTCTCTCTCTCCCTAAAAAAAAAATTAAAAATAAAAATAAAAGTTCTTTATCCTAAGCTCTAAAGTCCTAAAAGGCTCTTTGACTTAATCTCAGAGCGTAACTGTTTTGAATCTTTAAAAATCACTTAAAAGTAAATACTTGAAGTCACATTAAATTTAGATATCAAATAACCCCCTTGCAGATAGCCCTTACAGAAAAGGACAAGGCAAGGAAAATTTTAAAACAACCACTAAAATAGACTTAACTTTTCAAAAAGCAATAAAGATTTGAATTTCTTGATACTAACAAAATTTAACCCAGAAATTATACAGACATATCTTGGAGACAAGAACTTGGTTCAAAAAGATAAACAACAGATTATAAGAAATAGCCTTACAGTAAACCCACAGTGCCTCTCTTCTACTGACTGTTCCCACCACACACTCTAGCATTTTAGGAAAATGTTTTTAAAGGATATTTTTGCTCTCATGATTTATCTATTTTTCCAATTCTCCAAACTAATCTAGTGAGATTATCAGGATTATGCTCATTTCAATAAATGCAAAAAAATTTCCCCCCATTATACTTGAGACTAGGCTTCTGTGTAGCTGCTCACCGGGTACCCCTCTCTGTCCAGCCCTCCCTATGCCTGGGGGATGGGGTGTTTTCTGGGTGAGCATTAGTGAGTGGGAGTTACTGTGACTCAGGCCCCTTTCACATCTGTATTCATGTCAACTGCAGAAACCCCCTCCCCAGATGGGGATGAGGCTTCTCTTACTCCTCACAGAGTTCCAGGCTCACATGGGAAACCTCAACCCACACATCTTGTCAGAACAGCAACAAAAAGGAAATAAACTCTGGAAACCAATATATTACAGACATTAGTTTTTACTCTGAGTGACTGGTATCTTAATTACCTCTAAAATAGTAGGAATATTTACCTACTGTTCAATTAAAAAAAAAATGAGAGTAAAATTATTAAAACTGTTTTAGTAGTTATAGCCCAAAAAACAAGGGAGTTATTTTCCTAAGTGTAAAACTGAATACATTCCCACTGGGCTATATAACTGAAGCATACAAAAGCTATAAAAGCTATAAAATGCTCACCACACCTTACAAAGAAAAGGTCCGTTAGAAAAAAATGCAAAGAGTGAAATTGGCAAAATCTTGTAAGCTTTTAAACACACAATTGTAGACATGCCCAATAATCCATTAACTGCAAATTAACAGACACATCCTACCCTTTAGATCATTTTTTAGAACATGAAGTTTTTTGTGTTTAAAACTACTCACGTGCACAGTCTGATGCCAAATGCTGTCATTTAAGCCACGTGTTAACCTTTTATTCCAGATTGGAAGTGCACGTAATTTGTAAATTATACATCTTCAAGCTTCTGGATTTTAGACTAAAGATCAAAAGCTTAGAGAGGTGTCCTGTATACTGTTTTGGCATTAAATAGAAACATTTAACTGTTGTTTCCTTTAATATAAAATAAGAGGGCTATGATCTTTCATGTTCTTCCATTCTAAAATTGTTTTTTTTTTTAAGTTAGTATTAGTTTCCATTTGTATCATTTAATTAGCCTTAAGAAATAACTACCTGTCCATTAATGTTATGTAAATATTACGTTAATGTAAATGTTAATTCCTCTTTTTATGTACCTAAGCATGAACACTCGGATATATCTGCTTTATAAGAAGGATTCTGTCGTTGGGGTTTTCATTTAGTTTTTGGTTTTTGATGAGTCAAATTGTGGTAAGAGTTGGTTACTGCATAATATGGAAACCTTGTTAACTGTAAAACACAAACTTAAAAATCAATGTTCACAGTCAACCAATTGGCAAAGTATACTTGCTGGCATACATTTTCAACTTAACAATTTACAGTAATTTTTTTAATTTAAAAAGATGCATTTTATTTTTTAAATGTTTATTTATTTTGAGAGAGAGAAAGAGAGAGTGTGTGTGTAATCAGGGGAGGGGCAGAGAGAGAGGGAGAGAGAATCCCAAGCAGGCTCCACGCCATCAGCGCAGTGCGTGATGTGGGGTTTGATCCCACGAACTGCAAGATCATGACCTGAGCCGAAATCAAGAGATGGATGCTTAACCGACTGAGCCACCCAGGTGCCCCCCAAAAAGATGTATTTTAAAGGCTGTTTTCTGGGGCGCTTGGGTGGCTCAGTTGGTTGCGCGTCCGGCTTCGGCTCAGGTCATGATCTCACAGTTCATGAGTTTGAGCCCCGCGCTGGGCTCTGTGCTGACAGCTTAGAGCCTGGAGCCTGCTTCGAATTCTGTGTCTCCCTCTCTCTCTGCTCCTCCCCCACTCACGCTCTGTCTCTCTCTCTCTCTCTCTCCTTCAAAAATAAATAAAAACATTTAAAAAATAAAATAAAGGCTGTTTTCTGTCAGAAACTTCATTTACAGAAGTAGAAGTAATGTGGAAATAGGAAGTTGTGTTGAAGACGTGAATTCCAACTCTTTTTCTTCTAGAAGGGATAAAAAGGGGCTAGAGAAATAAAGGGGAAATCTGTGTATACAAGAAAAGTTGTGAAAAGACACAGAATTTGATGATGTAGTGAGGCTAAAACAGATATATGATAAAAGGAAGTTAGGAAAGGAAGCATTTTTTAAAAGGATGATAATACATTCTTTAAAAAAAAATTTTTTTTAACATTGTTTAATTTTGAGAGAGAGACTGAGAGCAAGCGAGAGCGTGCACACAAGTGTGCAAGCAGGGGAGGGGGAGAGAGAAAGAGGGGACAGAGGATCTGAAGCAGGCTCCGCACTGACAGCAGAGAGTCCAGATGGGGCCTCGAACTCACAAACCGTGAGATCATGACCTGAACCGAAGTTGGCTGCATAACCGACTGAGACACCCAGGTGCCCCAGAATGGAATATATTCTATCTGGGTCACGATGAATGTCAGAAATGTAAAGTTAAGAAAGAGCTAAGATGGAAAACTTAAGGCTGATAATGGTTTAAAAGTCTACAGCAAAAAGCTGAGAACTAAACATGTGACTGGATTAGATTAGCAGAAAGGAAAGGAAAAGAAGGGTATATAACAAAAAACATGGTAAAACCACTAGGAACAAAATAAATATTATTTTCTTAAAAGTATAGATTACATCAGCCTCTGAGATATTCCTTGAAAGCTTCTAAAAAATGCTGATCTGGGGCACCTGGGTGGCTCAGTCAGTCAAGTGTCCAACTCTTGATCTCAGCTCAGGTTATGATCTCCTGGTTTGTGAGTTTAAGCTCCTCGACACTCACAGCTTGGAGCCTGCTTGGGATTCTGTCTCTCCCTCTCTCTGCCCCTCCCCTGCTCGTTCTCTGTCTCTCTCAAAATCAATAAATAAAACTTAAAAAATTAAAATTAAAAAGTTAAAAATGCTGATCTTTATGCTTTTAAAGTATAGGGGTCCTTCCCTTTAAAGGTTAGCTAGATTTACTATAAGCACTAGGAAACAGGCTGTTAGATCTGTGTTCCTCAAACGTTAGTGTATATAAAAATCACTGGAGCATATTAAAATGCAGATTATGATTCAATAAATCTGGGATGAGACCCAAGATTCTGCGTTTATAATAAGCTCCCAGGTAATGGCCATTAATGCTATTCCAAGGACCAAAGTTTGAGTATCAAGGTTTTAGATGAATTTCTAAAAATGGGCCATGAGATTAGATCTTGGGAAAGAAGTAACAAATATTACACTTTGTGAATTTTATTGAAAAGTTCAAGTGAAGATGCTTGAAACATGGTAAAAAAAAAAAAAAAAAAAAAAAAAAAAAACCATACACTGTAATAAAGAAAAAACACTAACTTTAAAAAGCTGTATTGTGTGTGTGTGTGTGTGTGTGTGTGCATGCGTGCACACATACATGTATAGGAAAAGAAACCTAAGACAATTCAAGACCTAACAAAATCAGTCTTATAAAAAAACCAAGAAATTAATAATTCTCATTGAGAAGAAAACAGGAATGACTTGTGGTTTTATAGTATAACTACTGTGAGCATTACATAAATAGAGACATTATGTCACTTGAGGAAACAATTTGCTTAGTGTTTTGCTTTACGTATTGCTTGAACACTTTTCTAGCGCACTACGCTTATTGACTTAGACAAGCATATATGAGAAGGTACTTTAAAAATAATTCTCAGCAACAGCTCTGTAGAAAATTCACTGACCTGTAAAAAACATGCTCCTGAGTGCTATATGTTCCTGTGGATGCTGAATGCATTTGGTCATGCATTAAGCATGCTGGTCAATTCTGAGGACATTTTAGTGCTTACATTATATTTCCCTAAGCATTTAAAAGTCAGTTGTATACGAGAGCAAAACAAATTGAAAACTCTTAGAAGATGAAAACAAAAGGACTTACAGAATTATATATAGACCAACATATGGATATCCAGTGACCTCTAAGTACTTCTTACCTCCTGTAGCAATTAGGTAAAGCAAATGAAAAGTTGGTAAGAATCATATATTGCTTTTTCAGATAATGTGCAGTTATGACTCAAAGATGTATTATTTTCATAGTTGAATCTCCAAAAACTCAAGCAACATTTGCATTTGGGCATAGCCTAACTCCTCTCTATTTTATAAGACAAATGATCACAATGCGTGGTCTATTGCATTTCTTTAAACAGATTTTCTCATCATTAGCTCTTAAAAACAAAATAACTATACCTAGGTTAAGTAAATCCAGCAGATATGTATTTTTTTGATAATGGCTTAAGTGTGCCACTTACTAGTTTTTGGTGGACCTGAACTCTAATCTGTACTCCCCAAGTTTGCTGAAATTTCTGCTCAGCTCTTTATCCTCAGTCAATGTTGTCTGATGGGTTTCCAAAGTCCTGCTCTGACCCTGGTAGTTATTAAACTAACACATCGAGGAAGAGTGTATGTGCAGATATTAGATGTCGAATATTCAATTCTCTGCAGTTTTCTGCCTCAGGGATTTGGCCTCAGTTTCATTTCTTTGGACCCTTTGCCCAGTGAAAATGCTGCTTTCTGCTTGAGCTCTATCCGGCATTGAGAAGTGGAAAATTTCCTCAAGGGAAAAACCAGAATAAATACAGAGATCATTCCTGAGCTTTCCTTTTCTGAAGAAGCACAGCCCCTCAAATCCAGCTTACACTGGTTGCTCACCAAGGCCTTCAACTAGTTGTTTTACATCCACGGCCCAACTGTTGTTATAACTGATTTCAGCAGGAGGGTTCATCTGATTCAAGCTAACCAACAACCTGAACCAGAAGGCTCACCCACTTTGTTAACTGTGTTTTTCATTTCTAAGTCACGTTTCTTCTCCAATCTGCTATGGTACTTTTTATGGTTTCCTTACAGATATTTTCATGTGTGTCAAATTTGTAAGCACAGTTACTTTAAATCTGCATCTAATAATTTCAGCATCTGAAGTCTATGCAATTCTGATTTTGCTTATTCTTGCTGGTTTTGTTAATTCAATTGCCTTATCTTTGACTACCTGCTCAGAAGTGTGCTTGTAAGGGTTCATTGCAAGATAATGTGACTCATCTAGAGAAGTTTACATTTGCTTGGGGGGGACAATACCAGACCATCTCTAGCCAAGCTGGGCTACATGTGTCTGCAACACAAATATGTATGAAAGGCAGTCTGCGGCCATACTTTCCCAGTTATTTCTTTTAAAAATATCTTCCCACTTAATTCCTTATTCTGCTCAGCACTCGAATATTCCTCTCTTCAGTCCCTATCTGGTTATAGGCTGTTATGTAAAAAGTAGCTATTTTTTCAGAGCTTCAGTATTTTTAAAGCATTTACAAATATATTTTATCCAGTGTATTACTCTTAGTGAGAAAGCTGATCTGAATAATTTGGCTCACCATTTTGAGAAACCAGACACCACTGGTACTCTCTCATTATCTTAATTACCCCCCTTTCAGAGAGACCTTCCGTGAGCACTGAATCTAAAATAGCTCCCCCAATCACTCTTTATCACTCCATCCTCCATTGTTTCCTTCATCGCACTTATTGTTCTATGAAATTATCTTGTTTACTTATTTTTTGCTATCCCTGAATACAACGTAAGCTCCAGTGAAGCAAGAAGCCTCTCTATCCTGTTTAGCAATATATCCCCAGAATTTGTCTAGCACAGTTACTGACATAGTACAGTTGTTCCAACACATATTAAAGGAATATATTAAAACAATAAACTAGGTTAGAAACCTCAAATTTCCAAATAAAGTAGTAAGGCCAAGGGGGGGACTAGGTTGGGGAAGGGGGACAGAGAACCCCTTTCATTTCGTTTCTCTTTAGACAAACCTCCAATTTCTAACAGCTCAGTCCCAAGTGGCCAAATCTAATCCCTTCTATCTAACTCTTCATCACATCTCTGTGTCACCGAGGAACTGCTAATAAACGTTGGTGTTTTTAAGAGCTATCAAGTATCAGACTGTGAAAATGACTGCAGATCATAACCTGATAAATAGATTAATACTCATTAGAACTCTTAAACACTAAGGTAACCACACATGCCTTAAGAGCAGCTATTTTTACACAGAGATATTCATGCTTAATGGTTTATAATAAGTGTTTTTTTAAATTAATTTATTTTTGAGAGGGAGAGTGTGCATGAGCAGGGGAGGGGGAGGAAAGGAGGGGGAGGGAGAGGGAGAGAGACAGAGACAGACAGAAACAGAGAGAGAGAGAGAGAGAGAGAGAGAGAGAGAGAGAGAGAATCCCAAGCAGACTCTGTGCTGTTAGAGCAGAGCCCAAGGTGGGGCTTGATCCCACAAACAGTGAGATCATAACCTGAGTCAAAGTCAAGGGTCAGATGTTTAACCAACTGAGCCACCCAGATGCCCCTCACATCCCTATTCTAGGTACCTTTAGTCCGTTAACAGAACCACAGAAAACTTCATTATTTAACAGAACTATGTACTTTCTGTTGTTTGAAGACACTTGGGAATGACACTATAAATCAGTGTTAAGCAACAAGCACATGCACTTTCAGTCTATTAATTTTTCAAGAAACAATACAGCTTCCATTTTGGAATACAAGAGCCTAAAACATTAGCTTTCCTTACCCAGCATCAGACTCAACCACTGCAATCCCACCACAAAGTCTCACATCTCACAAAGATGACAGCACCTTCTTACACTCTACTTCTGAAATCACCAATATTATTAAATTTTTTAAAAGAAACTGAATCTTCCCAAAGGAGGGAGGACACTTTTGAAAATTTTAATTGCACATTACAGTTCTTATTACAAATACTTTTGTATTCTAGAATTAGCCAACAGTCAACTTGCAGCTGTTTTCACTATAGGACCCAGTAAGTGGTAACAAGGCCAATTTTGTTGCCCATAATTAAGAGAAAACATGTACCCCATCCAAATTCTCTACACACCACATAAATACACATGACATAAATACACCTACTGAAGAGCACTGAAAAGCAAAATGTGTAAACCTGCATATTCTGTGGAACATTTATTTGTATCTATACAAACATCAGTTTATCAAATTTCATCAAGAGAAAATGCAATCATATTGAATAGATTATATGATTATGCAATGATTACATTAAGTTTTCCCTCTTGGTGTAATTTGGCAAATGTTAACTTATGTAAATGTGCAGTGATAATTTATAGGTAATATAATTCATACAGAAATGGAATTAAGGATCATCTTTAATATACTTCTTAAAATACTACATTTATAAAGTCTCAGTATCAATATAATTGTGTGTATGTGTTTAAAGTACAGTTAAGGGGGTGCCTGGGTGGCTCAGTTAGGTTAAGCATCCCACTCCTGATTTCAGCTTAGATCATGATCTCATGGTTCTTGAGATCGAGTCCCAAGTCAGGCTTTGCACTGACAGCATGGAGCCTGCTTGGGATTCTCTCTCTCCCTGTCTTTCTGCTCCTCCCCTGCTTGTTCTCTCTCTCATAAAATAAATAAATATTTAAAAATAAATAAACATAGTATCTAGATGTGTCAAAAAATAAGTATATATATCTTAGTGATAAGAGTGCATGAATAAGCCCCCCAAAAGGGTATGTAACCCATTTTTAAATTATCTAGGAACAAAGACAACAAAACTTTAAAATAGCATGTTCCTGTAGACATGTAAACAGGAGACAAAAAACACTGCTGTAGTTTTGCAAAGAGAAAACAATTTTTATCTAAGTACCAGATAAGCCCATGTAATAGATTTAGGGGTAACCCCTCCCCATACTCTTATCAGGTTTTAGATTTCTGAGTATGGTTGTCCAAATGAATCACATTTATCACAAAGGATTCAAAAGTTTTTTAAATGAAAGCCAGCATACATATAAAAGAACAGAAAATTAAAGTATTACAAAACTCCAACTAACTTTCAGAGTATGAGTTACTCAAAATGGAAAAGTATTCCAGACAGTTTAAATCTAATCTCTTCAAGACTCAAAGAATATTTAATAATTTTGGTTACTAAAATGTATCTTCCTTCTTAAAGTGTTCTGAATGTATTTTATCCTCTTAATACTGAAGGGTAACAGAGTATGCCACCCCAAAATATGACTAGGACTTGAGGACATGCCAGCCCAATAGATGCTATCTTGGTTATTGATTATTTTGAGCTGTAAGATCTTGAGAAACATCAAATGCAGGGAGAAGCTTTTTCTGAACTTTTCATATCTGTCTAAAAACATATCTGCAGAAAGAACTCTACTGTCACAAATCCCCTCCCCAGTTTCATCAACCAGAGGACTGCCTCCTATCTCAGGAGAGAAGATGGGAAGCCAATACCACACCCTGACAAACTTTGTCTCAAGTTATCATACCTCGTATCTATTCCATAAGGACCCATTTATCTTTCTTAAAAACCCTTTACTCTCCCCTAAAAGGCCTTCCCCTTTTCCTATTAAATATGATAATTAAGTCTAAATTCTAAACCACTTCAGGGAGTTATTCCTTTTTCCCTGGGTATCTCTTATGTATGCACAAGGCATCCATGTTAATCAACGTGTTTGTTTTCATCTTGTTAAACCGTCTTTTATTACAGGGGCCTCAACTAAAACTCAGAAAGGTAGAAGGGAAAATTATTTTTCCTAGCCTACAATACATTAATAAGAGTATCAAAGGGCCAAACTATGCTGAACATTTTTATACATTTTCTCACTTAATTCATAAAACACTCTATGAGACAGGTCTTATCATTTCCATTTTGCAGATGAGAAAACAGAGCCTTGGAAAGGTTGTTTCTTGTCAGAGGAAGTGGCATGCTTAGGATTTACCCTTAAGCGTGTTTTACTCCACATACAAGCTCTTTTCAAAATGAGTTGTTCACCCAATTAAAAAAGAAAACTACCAACATGGTTTTTACCTGACATGCATATACACAGCTTCATTATGTTTTTTTATCTGACATGCATAAACACAGCTTCAACAGCAAAGACAGGCACAGCATATACTAAGAGTCAAAATCTTTAAAACTGTGGAAAATTGAGGTCATGTTTCCTTACATTTCTTAGTGTAAACAAAAGGTACAATATATTTGTGATATAAACTGCAAGTGTCTATAAGACAATAGGCTCATGACCTTCTGAAGCCCTCACCCCAAGAGAACTGGCGCCGATCCATTAACTAACTTAAAGAACAAAATGAAAAACAGAGGATAATGCATATCTAGATAGACATGGGTTAAGAGAAAGAAGAGGAAACAAATCCAGAGATGAAAGGAAAAGGAGATGGAAAAAAACCAAAGTAGTAGTGAAATGAATTCCATTTCTTAAAAAGGAGACTTTGTGGGTGGTGACACACACACACACACACACACACACACACACACAGGAAAGGGAAGCTCTTATGCGACAGAGTAAAACACTCCAGAGGTTTAGGCAATAAAGATAATATAGAGGAAATACACTATAGAGAGGAGAGCAGAGTCTAACTACTCACTGAGGTGTTATGTTGGCATTTGTGTTCTGCACTGTTGTATTGTGACCTGCAATTTCCTCTTCCCACAGGAGTAGGTAAGGCAGGAAAAAGTCCTGAACAGCCACAATGTCGTGTCCTACCAACCCTGCCACCATCCTCATCACCTCTGCTTCTAATTGCATCATTAGAAGATTTAGGAGACTTTTTTTTTTAAATCTTACTTTCCATCTTCTTGATGTGACCTCAGAAGGACAGTCTTTTTGATCTTCATCCAGACCTTCATCCTCACTGCAAATGAAGCTGAAGGGAGAGACTAGCAACTCTTATGTGGATCAGCAGGAGAAGTGAGCCTCTCAAACTGAAAATCTGAATTGTAATGAGGGGTAGGGGAGGAATGGAGAGTCAGTGGCCACAGACTCTAAAGGCAAAAAGAGAGATGGTAAGAATTAGCAAGGAGGAGGAATAATGCTATAAAGTTAAAGGAAGAAGGTGTGTGTGTTTGGCTAAGGGTAACTTCTCTTTACACACTGAGCAAATGAGCTGTTACTATGCACCAGCTAGATGCATATACTCTTGAGCACAATCTTAAGACAGCAGAAGAGTGTTCTGAGTAGTATGAAGATATTCCAGGGAATAAGAATGACCTATAAGGTGTCGAGACAAAAGAGGGAAGAAGATATACAGATGCCAACATGTACACTTAGATATTAAGTATAAACAACACCATTTCTTAAAACATAGTAACGGCTGTACTATGGAATTTCTCAGAATTTTGATTGAGGATATCTGAGAAAATAAAGTAAGGAGAGCAAGGTCAGAGTATGGACTGCAAGTAACGTCAAGCAGGTCTACTAATTTTGAGTATTTATTTTATGAGTTATGCCTGAGATCCACCACGATCCCTCACAGGGGCCTTGATACAGTCAACTCATGGTCCAAGCCTTCTTAACAATACATCCACCATTAGCCACATCTAAAATGGTGGTAATCTTGAAGTTGACATTATTTATGACATTATCAGTTGAAAACTGATTGAAACAAGGGAAGAACAGTTGGTGCTCTTTCCTCCTCTGACTAGTTTGGAAAATAAATAGTTCTTCATGTTGAATGCTTAATTATTTGATCCATGTGAATGGTTTAAGGAGATCTGAAATAAACCTGCTCCCTACCATTAATTCCTGCAGTTTATAGAGATCAACATCACTTATAGGGCAAGCAACATTTACCAAAACAAATAAGAAAGAGTAGTGTTCCTCCTACTAGAGAACATAAAGGGCAAAGATCTGAGAGAATTTTAATATAGGGCTAAGGACAGAGCATAGTAAGGATTTCTTGCAACCTACTCAGCTATCCATAGTAAGGTATATAACTGAAAAACTGCAAACAGAAATTAAAAAAAAAAAAAAAACAACAACTCTAATCCTGACAATTACCTGCTAACTCAACAATCACAAACTTTTCTTCAGTTGCTAAGAAGTTGTAGGACTGATTCAACCTTTACTTTCACTGCTAACCTCTGAAATTTTAAAGAACATATAAACACAGGGAATAGAAATAAGAGGTTCTATTTTTTTTTTTTTTAAATCTGTAATTTGGATAACCACTCTTTGAATGAATAGTGAGTTCACACTTTATATGTCTATTCTGAAATGAGTGTCAGTATTGTTTATTTTTTCCAGGGCAAGCAAACATTTTTTTAAAAAAATATATGGATCCAGGGGCAGCTGAGTGGCTTAGTTAGCTGAGCATCTGACTCTTGAATTTGGCTCAGGTGATGATCTCACAGTCATGAGATCAAGCCCTTCATCAGGCTACAAGTTAACAGCACAGAGCCTGCTTAAGATTCTCTCTCTTCCTCTCTCTCTCTACCCCTCCCTCACACTCATGCACATGCACTCTCTCGAAAAAAAAAAAAATATATATATATATACACACACATATATATGTGTGTGTATATATATATGTGTGTGTGTATATATATATATATATATATATATATATATATATATATATATATATATGTAACGGTCTCTACAAAATCAAAAACAAAAATAACTTTTGAAATTTATGTTCAAATGCTCTACATATTATTTTTGGACAAATCAGATCAGTATAAAGTTTCCTATTCTACCATAAATGAACACTAGAATTTAAACAATAGTAGTGAATGGCTTTGAGAAGTGACTCCAGTTTGTTCAATAAAGATGTAGATGTGAATGACACAGGCACATGGCAGTAAATATAGTAGTAGAAATAAAATTGAAAATAATTCCTCTGAATTACCAGAACACTCTGGCAAGGTACTACTTTTTCAAAATTAACCTGTAGATTAAATGATAAAGCTACATTCAATGGAAGTCTTATTTAGAATCAAAAAGCCTCTAGAGACTAAAAAATATATAATGGATCATGTAGCCTTTCCAATTCTTGAAAAAACAAAGCACTTTCAGAAATGTGCATTTACTTCTTCAAGAAATACTTACTGAGAACTCATAATGTTTTGGCACTGTTATTGGTATTAGAGATATATCAACAAAGAAAAACTGCTCTAGTGGAATGAAACATAATTTTTTAAAAGCCAAACGAGTAAATTATATAGTATATTAAAAGGTGACAAATATCGGGGCGCCTGGGGGGCTCAGTCGGTTAAGCAGCCGACTTCAGCTCAGGTCATGATCTCGCAGTCCGTGAGTTCGAGCCCCGCGTCGGGCTCTGTGCTGACAGCTCAGAGCCTGGAGCCTGTTTCAGATTCTGTGTCTCCCTCTCTCTGACCCTCCCCTGTTCATGCTCTGTCTCTCTCTGTCTCAAAAATAAATAAAAAACGTTAAAAAAAAAAAAAAAAGGTGACAAATATTAAGGAGAAAAATAAAATTAAGAGGATTAGATGTACTCAGACAGGTTGCAATCTTAAAAAGGGTGGGCGAGGCGCCTGGGTGGCGCAGTCGGTTAAGCGTCGGACTTCAGCCAGGTCACGATCTCGCGGTCCTGAGTTCGAGCCCCGCGTCAGGCTCTGGGCTGATGGCTCCGAGCCTGGAGCCTGTTTCTGATTCTGTGTCTCCCTCTCTCTCTGCCCCTCCCCCGTTCGTGCTCTGTCTCTCTCTGTCCCAAAAATAAATAAAAAACGTTGAAAAAAAAAATAAAAAAAAAAAAGGGTGGGCAAGTAAAGTCTTACTGCAATAGTGTTATTTAATGGAAAAGCTGAAGATGAGGACATAAATCATGCAGGTGCCAGGTGGAAAGAGCAGCAAATGCAAATGCCCTGTAACTAAAGCATGTCTGAAAGTCTAGAAATAGCAACAAGACGATGTTCCTAGACCAAAGCGAAAGGGATAAAGGAATAGGAGAAAGGTACAACAGGGTCAGATAGTTTACGGCGATGTGGATCACAGTAAGATTTAGGTCATGGTAGAGGACAAATGACCTGGAGCCAGCAGCTGTGACAGCAGCCTTCAGATTCAGTGGTTTCCAGATCAAAGCACAGGGAGCAGCAACTTAGTCTATCTACTTCAGCAGTGTGGTTTTGAGAGCCCTTCCTAGAAGCTCAATCTGTTCCTCTAGCCCTCCAAACAATTTCCCATGCTACAAAACCTTTTACAAGCGTGTACTAAAACTAGCTACAGTGGATTCCTCTTCTGTGACTCAGTATCCTGTCAAATCCAACCCTGCTAACAAAGGAGAGCCTAGGGACTGTAGCTCTGAAGTCAGATGGGGAAAAGCCCTCCCAGGCTGTTTAGGGAGCATCTTTCTAGGCCTAGAGTGACTAACAAAAACCAAAAGTCCTGGGAATTAGGTGGTGTATTATTTCTTTAGATGCTTTAACAAAATACCATAAATTTAGTGGCTCAAAACAACACAAATTATCTTACAATTCTGAAGTAAGTCCCAAATGGGTCTTACTAGGCAAAACTCAAGGGGTCAACACGACGGTATTTCTTCTCAGAATCTCAAAGGGAGAATCTGATTCCTTGCCTTTTCCACTTTCTGGAACCCTCATACCCTGGCTCATGCCCGTTTCATCTTCAAAGCCAGCAATAACGGTCAAGTCTTTCTCACATGGCATCATTCAGACATTGACACTCCTGCTTCCCTCTTCCACATTTAAGAATTCTTCTGTTTATACTGAGCACAGGTGGATAATCCACAACAATCTATTTTAAGGTCAGCTGATACTAAACCTTAATTTCATCTGCTACCTTAACTCCCCTTTACCATGTAAAGAAATATATTCACAAATTCCAGATATTAGGACACAGATATCCGTGGGGGCCCATTATCATGCCTACCGAAGGCAAGAGAAGCAGAAGACTGGCTGCGTAATAGGATACTTAGGATGGAACAATTGTTGAGCAGTAAGACACCAACCTAATGAAACTAATTCAAACTAATTTGTCAAGTTGACAAAATATGTAGCCAAGTTAACTGTAACAAATGTGGGCCAGGAAAGACTTTTTGCTTTGAGGATCTACATACAGAAATACTTATATAAAAAGTTATTTTAAGAACTCACTAAATGATATAAACCTTACATCATACACTTGGTCAATCACTTTTAATAAATTTAGAAGTAAAACAATATTTACCAAATGCATCAGAGAAAATTATCGTTAATTGTATGAAGTTAGGGCTATTCTGAAAATCTGGGAGGCTTTTTCAATTTCTGAAGAAATAAAGCCAAGCTCATTAATGCATTACAAACAGACAACGAACTTAACATGCTGTAAACATGCAAAGTCCATAAACTTAAAAGGATTTTATAAAAGGAAAATAATTTGTGTAACTTTCTAAAAAACCAGGTGTCAGTTCCTATCTTCTAGGTTAATAGAAGTGGTTGGTTAAAAAAAGAAAAGAATGGGGCACCTGGGTGGCTCGGTTGGTTGAGCGTCTGACTCGGGCTCAGGTCATGATCTCGCGGTTTGTGAGTTCGAGCCCCAAGTCAGGCTCTGTGCTGATGGCTCGGAGCCTGGAGCCTGCTTTGGATTCTGTGTCTCCCTCTCTCTCTCTCTCGGCCCCTCCCCTGCTCATGCTCTATCTCTGTCTCTCAATAATAAATAAACGTTAAAAAAATTAAAAAATATATTAAAAAAAGAAAAAAGGAAAAAAGAAAAGAAAATAAAGAAAGAAATGGTTGGTTTCCTTTGTGTGGTTGTAGACCAAAAGTATTAGGTACGGGGTGGGCAAAATGGATAAAGGCAGTCCAAAGGTACAAACTTCCAGTTGTAAAATAAATAAGCCCTGTATATGTGAGGTAAAGCATGTGGATACAGTTAGTAATACTGTATTTTACATTTGAAAGTTGCTAAGACAGTAAATTAAAAGTTATAAGAAAAAACAATGTGTCATTATGTGTGGTGAGGGGTGGTAAAAAAAATTATTAGTAGTATGAATTAAGGTGGGGGGGGGAAGGATGCAGTAAAATACTGTAAAATATGTAAAAGGTTTTAGAAGCTCTGGCCTTTGAAAATATGTTTTTAGAGGTAAAATCTCCCTGAATTAATGAGACTGAGGGTGTCAGATATTCTGTCAAGTAAACAATATAGGATTTTTTCGTTGTTGTTGGATGAAATTTAATCTCCCAACACATTAAAAAAAATCAATTGTAAATATGTACTAAGATTGGAATCGGGATTATTCGGTCAGAAAGGTATATACTTTTGGGGTGCTTGGGTGGCTCAGTCAGTTGAGCCACTCAGTCAGCTGACTTCTGATCTTGGCTCAGGTCATATCAGGGTCATGGGATCGAGCACCGCACTGGGCTCTGTGCTGAGCATGGAGCCTGCTTGGGATTCTCCCTCACTTTCTCTGTCTCCTCCTTCATGTGCTCTCTCAAAAAAAAAAAAAAAAAAAAAAAAAAAAAATGTATACTTCTAAAAACTATTTGACCACAAATTCCAGAAGCAAAATAATAGAATAGGTTTAAATGAACAAATACCAACACCTTTACCTAAAAAAAGCATTATGTCAAAACAAAATTGACTTAAAATTAACCAAGAATTGGCATTACACAGATTCATAAATAACTCTGAGGAACTAATTCACAGTAAAGAAGACCTTGATTTATAAACCAGAATGTCAATTTACAGTATTAATTAATACACAAAACTAAGACAGAAAGTTTCTATCCCTATTTGTCAATAACCATTCAGTAAGCATCTCCATACAGAAAAACCTAGCTAAAATATGTATTTAACTAGTAATTAACATATACCAGTAATTAAAGAATAAAACAGAATACATGGGTATCAACATCTAGGGAACTGAGAGAGATTTATACATCTTGTAATTTCTTGCAAATGCTAACAGGTTACTTAATAGTTTATTGTATTCAACTGGATTAAACTGTTATCTATAAGAAGTGGCATAATTTATTTCTTTTAAACATTTAACTCAAATGAAGCTATAAAAATCCCATAAGAAAACAGGATTAAGCTGAGCATATTTTAAATCTCTCATTTTCCTTCCTTTTCATATCCTAATTAATCACCTTACTTCCACTTTCTCTCATTTCAATGGAGAAGAAGAGGACAACAAGGGACAGTGACTTTTGAAAAAAATTTCCTCCTAGACAGTTGAGATGACAAAATGAATTCATAGCTAGGTATCATGCGAACTAGGTAGTTACAATATGTAGCTCATAATTTTGAATCAAATATCAGAAATCTATGAACACATCTATTTCTAGGCCTATTGGACATTTATTTAATCTAAAGTTTCTTATGTACTTTTTTTTTTTTAACCTGAAACATAAAATATTAACTGTGACTTTAGAAAAACTGAATAAAACTGCTAGGCCCCAACTTTCTCTTCTACTGAGACACGACGTGCTCTATGGCATTAAGTGGCTATTACTCAGTTGAAAATCTTCATTTCTTTAGGAGGGGCATTTTCTGTACTGGTCAGGAAAAAGTGAGAAGAGTACACTGACAGTTTCTCCAGTGCTGGTGGTCTTCAACAGTCAGAATGCCAGAGTTCAGGATAAAGGGGAGTGAGAAGGCAAGGGTCAAGCCTGACTAACTGGCTCTCTTCTTCCTTCAAAGGCATATGAAGAGTCCATTCCTGCCATAACTTCGATCTCTGCTCCTCTGCCATAGCAGCACACAGCTTCCTCTCCAGAGGCTCCTTCTGAAACTTTATTACTAGGTAATACACCGCACTTGCTATGCTGAGGGGTACTCTTCAAATCAGAATGCGACATCAAATTAGAACAACAAGGTTATTCAAAATTCAGTGATATCCTGTGGTCTTATTTACCAGTGTGTGTGTATATATATATATTTTTTTTTTAGCCAGAAAGAATGGACTATAGCCAATTTTCCACTATTTCCTTTCTTCTTGATTAAAATGACAAGTTTCCCTTAATAAAAATTAAGGTAACTTATTTTTTTAATTCATATCCAAGTTAGTTAGCATACAGTGCAACAATGATTTCAGGAGTAGATTCCTTATTGCCCCTTACCTTAGCCCATCCCCTGTCCCACAACCCTGCCAGTAACCCTCTGTTTGTTCTCCATATTAAAGAATCTCTTATGTTTTGTCCCCCTCCCTGTTTTTTATATTATTTTTGCTTCCCTTCTTTTGTGTTCATCTGTTCTGTGTCTTAAAGTCCTCATATGAATGAAGTCATATGATATGTCTTTCTCTGACTAATTTCACTTAGCATAATACCCTCTAGTTCCAACCATGTAGTTGCAAATGGCAAGATTTCATTCTTTTTGATTGCCAAGTAACACTCCATTGTATATACACACCAAACCTTCTTCATCCATTCATCCGTCGATGGACATTTGGGCTCTTTCCATACTTTGGCTATTGTTGATAGTGCTGCTATATACATGGGGGTGCATGTGTCCCTTCGAAACAGCACACCTGTATCCCTTGGATAAATGCCTAGTAGTACAATTGCTGAATCGTAGGGTAGTTCTATTTTTAGTTTTTAGAGGAACTTCCATACTGTTTTCCAGAGTGGCTGCACCACTTTGCATTCCAACCAGCAGTGCAAAATAGATCCTCTTTCTCCGCATCCTCGCCAACATCTGTTGTTGCCTGAGTTGTTAATGTTAGCCATCTGACAAGTGTGAGGTGGTATCTCATTGTGGTTTTGATTTGTATTTCCCTGATGATGACTGATGTTGAGCATTTTTTCATGTGTCGGCTGGCCATCTGGATGTCTTCTTTGAAGAAGTATCTACTCATGTCTTTCCCCCATTTCTTCGCTGGATTATTTGTTTTGTGGGTGTAAAATTAAGGTGATTTTTAAGTGGTACTCCTTACTTAGGCTAGAATATTTGGATAATGCTGGATGGAAATTGATCAAAACTAAAACTACCTTCCCAGAGCTAAAATTAACATTCTTCTTTGATCACAATAAACTCTGGATTTACTTAGCATGAATCGAAGGTGGACAAAATGCTCTATAATACTGAGCAACATAAGAGAAAGAAGAATTAAACAGCATCCCTAAATTCTTTTCCTTTGCTGTATATGTAATTATCTGTAATTTCTAAAGTAATATAATATGTGCACACTGTAGGAATGTTAGGAAATTCAGGGAAAAAATAATGAAGTGGCTCGGCATCCTAGAACCACTGTTACCATGTTTTATATTATCTAACAGTGTCTTTTCACAAACATTTTTAAAAATGAGATTGTAACTGGATATATGCAACATAAAATGCTGCAATATGTATGCTTTAATATATTAACAATTTTCCTTGAATACTGTATACATTGTGTTTGAAGCCACAATGTTTTATAAATAAATTCCACAATAGTTATTGTCTGTCTCTCCCGTTAAACCCCACGTTACCTCAGGTGAGGGGCTTTGATTTCCTTATTCATCACTGCATACTCACTGCTTAGTATACCGTGCCAGGCATGAAGCAGGTGTTTAATACATACTGGTGAATAAATGAATGAATGAAGGAACTCAGTTAGCCATTCTCACTGTGAAATAATTCTTCTCCCTTAAAGCAACCGCTTATGCAGTGTAGTAATCTTTCATGCCGAACAAAATTTTTCGAACAAAAAACATAATAAATCCAATGAAGAGAGGGATAGATAATCCTAAGCAGTAGGATGGCTACTATCAAACAAAAGACAAAACAAAACAAAACAAAAAACAGAAAACAGCAGGTATTAGCCAGGAGGTAGAGAAACTGTTACCCTTGTGCATTGCTAGTGGAAAGTAAAATGGGGCAGCCACTGTGCAAAAGTCATATGGTTATTTCTCAAAAGTTACACACAGAATTACGATATGACCCAGTAATTCCACTTCTGGGTATATACTCAAAAGAAGTGAAAGCAAGGACTCCAATAGATATCTGTACACCATATCCATAGCGGCATTATTCACAATACCCAAAAGGTGGAAGCAATCCAAGTGTCCACTGATGAATGAATGGATAGACAAAATATAGTATACACACACAGCAGAGTATTATTCAGCCTTAAAAAGCAATGAAATTCTGATAACTGTGACAAGTGTGAACCTTGAAGACATTATGTTAAGTGAAATAAGTTAAGAATAAAAAGGCAAATGCTGTATGATTCCATTTAAGTGAGATACCTGAAACAGTCAAATTTACAGAGACAAAAAGTGGAACAGTGGTTACCAGGGACTGGAGAGAGGAGGGAAATGGGGAGTGACTGTTAAAAGGGTGTAGAGTTTCAGTTTAGGATGATGAAAAGTATTGGCAACAGTGGTGATGATTGCACACAATGTGCATGTACTTAATATCACTGAACTATATGCTTAAAAATGGTAAAAATGTTAAACTTTTATGATATATATATATATATATATATACATATATATATATATATGTATATATATATGTATATATATATATATAACAAAAAATAAAAAACTAATAAAGATTCATAGTGGAAAAAAAAACCACCCTAGGAATCAGTGTTTTCTAACTGAAAGATTTCAACGTTGGGGCACCTGGGTGGCTCAGTAGGTTAAGGGTCCAACTCTTTAGTTTCAGCTCAAGTCATGATTTCCCTGCTTCGTGGGTTAGGACCTCACCTCAGGCTCTGTGCTGCCAGCTTGAGATTCTCTTGTGCGCTCTCTGCCCCTTCCCCACTAGTGCTGGCTCTGCCTCTCTCAAAATAAATAAATAAACTTAAAAAAAGAAAACGATTTCACTTTTAGGTAGCACTGTCAAAAGGAACTAAGACACAGTTCAGTACCGATTTTACCACTATCAATGTATTAAACTCTCAATCACAAATAATTCCATCTCTATTATTATACATGTATAATTGTTCAGTTAGGAATGTAATTGTGACTAATCACATATTCTCAATGTTCAGATCTTCTGCAACATGCCAAATTACACAACTGGAGATGTATTAAGCATTCAACTACAATATCATCTGAAGACTTAGATGCTACTGTTTAAATATCCTAAGTCTGATCCTTGGCTATATATGAATATAGGGTACAAGGAAAGAACATTTCTCAAGGATTTCAAAATTGATATTCTATACCTAAGAAACTAGTTAGAAAACTGCCTTCTAACAGTACATATTCCTACCTTTTAGAGTAAAACTTGTCTAGTACAGATACATTTGAATTTTCTCCACCTTTTGACACTGCCCAGTGTATTTTATTGACTAAAATGTGCAAGATACGTAATAGTTGACAAATTCTTAAAACTCTCTACAAACTTAAAAATACTGAGAGTACTCCAAGATTCTTATTAAATTGTACATGTGTATTAACAATAAACAAAACAAAGCTATGAACTTTTATTTTTACTTTTAAATTTCCACCATATTCACCTCTACATTTCTTCATGTCTCAAAAACAAAAAAGTAAGTGTTGCCTTCAGCTACCATATTCATTCCCTTAAGTATTTAGCCTTAAAAACATTATCAAAGAGCCAACAGAACAGAGAAACGAGACTTGATAAATTGGTGACATGGTCTTGCTTTCTTTTGTGCTGGAGATTAAAAGGCTTTCCTATTTGAAAGGTTAAGTAGTAAGTGGCATCCTCATTTAAATACAAGACTTTTAGTCTTTCATTAGATGGTCTTTCACATGCTCAGATGACCAAGGAATCATAATTCTGCCTCAGTAAATGTCACCACAATAGCTGCATTATCTCAGGACATGACATTACAAATATGTAATGTGTCTTAAAGCTGCCAAGCCAATATGATACAAAATACCACCAATTAATCAAAGACATGTTTGTTAGCCTTACAATACACTGGGATACTATGTATCAGCCAATAGCAGTGTGTACATTAAGAATCAAAATCACAGAAATTGAGGGTAATGCAATTAGAAAATAGTCATTTACCAACAAAGGCCTCTCTCCCAGATAAAAGAATGTGAATTTTCAGAGACACACACAGTGGAGTGAGAAGAGTGTCTCCAGTATTTCTACATTGTCTGAGGGCAAAAATGAGTCAAGAAAAAGACTAGATTTTTAGTTGAGGGTTAATATGTATCATATAGAGAATTATTAGTCTGGCAAAAGTTGAACTACTATTCTGCCTACAAATACGTTAACGAAAAACAAACTATTCAGTTATGCTTCAAAAATCACTTCTACCAACCAGATTATAATGCTATGGTTTTCAAGAGAACAAGTGGGAAAATGAGGTGGAGGCTGTGGTGAGCAGGAGGCATGGGGATAGGTTCTTTTATAATCATGGCTATACAATTTTATAAAGAAAAGATCAATTTGCACTTGTCTCATGGTCTGGAAATAATACTCAAATAAAAGTAAGCCTTTTCATAACTTACATTTGGAGAGGTTATTCATTGAATTAGTCAAAAATAATGTTATACTAGGCTCATATTTTTCTTCTTTAAAAATGTCCAGCTTTATCTTGCCAGTTTTTAATTGAGAAGAATCCATTCTAATTATACCTAATCAAAGCCAATTGTTTTATTAAGCTTTAGTCTTTCTAACTTCTATCCCATTAGGAAGCATTCAGCATTGTCCTAAAGAAAGCTTTCCAACAGAACAAACAGTTCATCCTTCCTACCCAAGGGAATAAGCAGCCAGAAAGATCACTTCAATGGCAAAGATAAAAGATGAGATAGCAAGTTACTTTGCCATGGCAACAACTTTTAAAATTCTAAACAGATCACTTTCTCCTATTTGAATATAAATGCAATCTAAAGCAGCTGCTACAGTGACTGACAAGTTCTCAATCAAAATCTATTACCATGAGGGTTTCTGACTTGGAATATGTAACAGTATCCACTACTGAACAGATACAGAAGCTTAAAAATCCATCATTCCAAACTATGTTTCAACTATAGATAAATGAATTGCAATATCTGAGACTAATCTTAATCATATGTTCAATAAAGTGTACTTTGGTTTTATTCTAGAGTATTAAGACCAATAAATATGCCAAATATACATGTGCCGTAGCTTGGGTTTGTAAAGCTGGATCTAATGGGAGCTATTTAATTCCTCCAAAGTATTTGTCAAAATGTATAGCCTATAGGGGCACCTGGGTGGCTCAGTCAGTTAAGCATCTGACTTCAGCTCAGGTCATGATCTCATGGTTCATGGGTTCAAGCCCCACTTTGGGCTCTGTGCTGACAGCTCAGAGCCTGGAACCTGCTTCAGATTCTGTGTCTTCCACTCTCTCCACCTCTCTCCCACTCTCTCTCTCCCTCAAAAAACAAAATAAACATTAAAAAATATATTTAAAAAAAGTGTATAGCCTATAGAAATACCTAGTAGAAAGACAGTTATTTTTAGTTATTAGCCCTTGTATCCCACCCCAAAATAGGTTCTCACAGGAATATAACCTGAAAACAAAATTTGTAAGATTTCTCTATTAATAATGCATATACATATTACATATACATACTATGTAACATACATAGTATATATTTACTAAATGCCATCAGTTACATTTAAAAGAACAACATATTTGGCAGAAGGTGTAAAATATACAGTACTTTAAAATGAACCTGAATTTGAGGTAAAAATCCAATCCTGACTTTTTACTTCAGATTTAAATGTAACATGTAATTGTAATTTATCCAGCACAGTTCAAAGTCATCTTGATACCACTAACAAAACTGTATTAAACACCAACTACATGAGTCAAAAGCTCTGCCCCTGCCTTTAAGCAGTCTATCAATTAGTAGCTTATCTGCATATTTAGAATTTCTATTTAAATATATTACTATCTAAAAAACTATACATCTTTTCATTAATCCTTTCAGCCTTTGATCTTTCTAGGGGGAGAGCTACCAATTGAATTTACTACAATCAGAGAAAAACAAAATTAAACGGCCTTTATATGCTGCCAATTAGAACCGTGAGCACTACAAATCCTAACAGCACTCCTTCTTTTGCCCAGCATCAAAACAAGAAAAGTCAGAATTATAAAATACTAATCTACTTTCTACAGAATATGACTTTTAAATTACATGGAAAGGAACAAGATCTTAAAATACACATATAAAAATTATTTCTCTACTAAAGTCCTTAAACACTCTAAGAATAAATTAGACATCAGTTCATATGTATATACGCACATGGGTACACCAATCTTAAAAACTACAGATTACCAAGTAAGAATTCCCAGGAGCTTGTCAGGTTTCAGCATATTCTGGAGTTACAAAGGAAAGCATAAAATTCTGTACTCAAAGAGTCTCAAGAGTGGATTTCAGTCAACTTGACCTCCTGGGTAATCAACACACCCCTCCCAGATCATTAATTCAAAAGGTTCTAAGAAGACCAAAGGCTCTGGATTCAAATCACACCAAAGAAGATCCCTAAGGGTTTGGAATCTACTTAAGAATGAGTGACTTAAGGGGCACCTAGGTGGCTCAGTTGGTTAAGCATTAAGCATGCAACTTCTTAAGCATCTGACTTCAGCTCAGGTCCCCACTGTTGAGTTCCAGCCCAGTGTCGGGCTCTGTGCTGACAGCTCAGAGCTGGACCTGCTTGGGATTCTCTGTCTCCTTCTCTCTGCCCCTTTCCCACTCATTCTCTCTCTCTCCCTCTCTCTCTCTCTCTCTCTCAAAAATAAACATTAAAAAAAAATTTTTTTTAAGTGACTTAAGAGACTTAGACCCAAGACTTACTAAATTATAAAGACTACAGACCTGAATGAACTCTTGGATCACTCTGCACATGGCCATGGTGTCACAAGGCTCCTCTGAACTAGGGGAGAGCTGGATGATTTTGAAAACCAAAGACTTTTATGGATTCCAAGTAATCATATCTTGCATCATTAAATAGAAAATCATGTTCAAAAAGAACTTCAGTTCTTCAATTAACTTCATTGCCATATAATTTATATACAATAAAATATGCTAACTTCAAATGTACAGTAGGATGAGTTTTAGAAAAATAATTAAAATTTAGGAATTTCCTTCATCTGAAAAAGCTTCCTCAGCCCCCTCTGAACTCAGCTTCCCATCCTTAGCCCCAGGCAACCAATAATGCACTATCATTACAGATTAGTTTTGCCTTTTCTAGAATTTCATATTTATTTCTCATTAATAATTCTGTGAGATGAACGTTTGGCTCAGTGAAGTTAAGCAAACTGCACAATTTCACACAACTCAAGACTCAAAATGAGGATCTGAAATCAGGTCTTCTGATGCCAAAGTATACTATTAGGTGATACTACAGGATTTGGCGCTTGTTCATTTTTACATTCCTAGCATTTTGCATACCTGACCCTTTGAACAAGGAACTAAATTTAAGGAAGCCGACCTGAACTGGGTGGGACCCAAGGAAAACAAAGATCCATTTTGAATGGTCATTAGTTAAAGGGAGAAAAGAAAGATAAAAGGTCCTTGACTGTTATTTGCAAAGTCTCAAAGTATCTCCCAAGAAATTTATTAACTACAAAGGGAAAGATAGTAGCTTTACAGTGGATACACCAGCAGAAACCACCTTAACCAAGTGAACAAAATCAACATCACCAGTAAATAAAACATATTGACTTCATGAGCACATACCATTTTTGTAGTATTCTTGTCAAACCTGTGTAACTTCAGTCTAACTGATGAGGGATAGAAGCAAAAAATGTCCACCTTTAGCCCAGGAGGATGACCTACAGCCTGCATAGTTTCTGCGAGGATAGTAAGTGCTGGTTGCTATATTCTTAAAGGGTTTCATGACTGCCTGTACATCTCACCGATAGTTAATATCAAGCTGAACAATAAGCCCCAGAGAAATCTTGTGAAAGTAGTTTCACAAGTAGAAATCTGAAGAAAACATTTATGATCTAATACTCCTTGCATGTCCCCTCCCCCTTGAGCACTAAGCACAAACCACCAGCTTCAGAGAGCAAAAGTGCAGCTCTTTCTGCCCATGAGTCTTGTCCCCATGCTACTTGAGTGAACTTACTATTTGCACCATGAAACATCTCAAGAATTCTTTCTTGACCGTTGTGCTCAACGATCTCACAACATAATCATGAGAAACCACTGAACAACCAAACTGAGGTCATGAAAGACAAAGCACTGAAGTACTTCTAAGTACTGAAGAATTAAGATGAAAGAACAACTAAATCCAATGTGGGATCCTGATCAGAAAAAGGGCATTAGTGGAAAAACAGGTAAAATTCAAATAAAGTCTATAGTTTACTTAATAGTATTGTACCAGTGTTACTTTCTGAGGTTTGATAACCATCCAATGGCTACACAAGACGTTAACATTAGATGAAGCTGGTAAGGGATATATAGAAACTCTGTCCTATTTTTGCAACTTTTCTGTCTAAAATCAGTTCAAGATAAAAAGAAAAGAGAGGACCTTGAATATTTTTCTGCAACTAAAAAATACTTCATAATCTTGTAATAATGAATTCATTTAAACCAAACCTGTGATAAAACTATATATGGTCAATTTTTGTTAAATTCAAACCATGCCAACATTTATTGAACATCATCTCTGTTTAAGATGGCATATATAGAATGTGGTGACATGGTGACGGCCTTCAAGCTATTAATGATTTAATAAGTGAGCTATGAGAAATACAAAATGTTGAAGGCCAAAATCTTGAAAGCATTAGTTCAACACACAAAAGTAATTATTGTGAAAAGTAACAGTTTTTATATCTTCTGAGACCAGAATATTTTTGCTTTTTTCATCTTTTGAGAACGAAGAAGTCAACTTCAGACAGACTATTAAATATAAGTACTAGATCCTAACGTCCAGAAAGTTCCTATAACTTCTTAATAAAAACATGAGATACTATAGAATACAATTTGAAAATCCTAACACAACACAACATTGGTATGCGCTGTAGGGACATTGTTTCGTCTATAGAGAAAACAGAACAAATTTCTGCGGTAAAATGCTCATCTCTCTGTTCTTAAGATTGAAACTGTTAAGAAGTTACCATTTGTATGCAAATCCCACATCTTCATGGGCAAGCTGTCTGTCCAGTCTTGAGCAGACATCTAACCTAAGTGGAGTCCATCATAAAACCCTACTCCAGGCCCAATTATATTTAAGCTCTTTTGATTTAAAACAAATTGAAGAAATTATAAGTAAGAGAGGGAAGCAATCAGCTTTATTGGAAAGACTGGAAGGATACTGAAGTAAGAACTCCAGTTCACAGAACTGAAGAAAGAATTAAATCATCAGGATGACAGAACCAGGGGAGTTCTGCAGACCATGACAGCACATATTTATGGGTCTTCCCTCTTGAATGCCACCATCTCTACGTCAAGCCACAATTTAATTTGTTTCAGGAGGGCAAGAACTTTGTTTTATCTGTCTTTTCTACTATTATACCTCTAGCAATTAAAACAATGTTTATCCAAAACAAAAAACAAAAGAACAATGTCTATCCTATAACAGGCCCTCAATAAACATTTGGTGAATGAATGAACAGATACATTAGCTACAATAATTCCCGGGTAAGAAAATGCCATTGGTCCAGGTTATTTCAGGAATCTACCCCTTGATCCTAGATAGGTTGATGCCATCTGGGGGAGTTTTCCATAAATGAGACACCTGTAAATGATGCTAAAGGGTACTTACAAGATACACAAATATTAAAATATTTGACCGTAAATTATTGTATCATACCAAAGAAAGGCATTTTTTATGTACACTTTAAGACCTCTAGATTTGCATATTTGTATCATCCCTTAATTTTCTTATGTTGTTTTTTTTTTTTTCTCAAAAACAATGTGTGAATCAAACTAACTTTAAACATGGACAATCACCCACACCACTACTGCCAAAACTAAATAAAAAGTGTAAGTGCTAAAATTAGGCTTAAAATCTTTTAACTTGCATTTCATTATGCAGATTTATTCATTCAGTTTTTGATTCAAAAATGATCTATATTTCTTTCAGATTCTTCTGAGTATTGTTACATTTACTAACACAGGAAATTATCTTAATCATGTTTATTTACATTAGTTTACTATTATTTGTAAAACGTGCGTTAGTAGAATGAATAACCTAAAAAAGGCTTAATCATTGTTACGAAATATTAGTTATCTCTTGTACTGAACACTCTTAATTTAAAAAACTTGTTAAAGATTTTATACAACTCCATCTTGTCAGTAAACAAGTTTAATCTAATTGTCACAGCTCAAAAGCAAAAGCCAAGTAAACAAAGATTAATTTATCAAATTGTGCTTATAAATTTATACCATAAGCTCCTCCAATTCATATGACCATAATTCCAAATTTCAGAGTACCTACATGGGTATCTATTTGTTTATAATATGTGTTTTAAAATGGAACATTATAAAAGTCTACCCTTTGGAAAGAAAACCATTAAATCATTCCAACCTTCAGACTGAGAAGAATTATAGGAAATTCGCTGAGAAAGAATGACTTGCAGCTGCAACCCTCCCACCCCTCAACATCTTCGTGCATAAGCACAACGTTTATAAAGCTACGTGAGCAAGTCAGAATTAGAGAGATGGGCCCCACTAGATAAATTAAGATGTCTGCTGCAGAAAGAGAAGGCACAGAAGGCAAATTGATCCTTAAAAGAAAACCCAATTGAGGTTTTAAAGACTCTAACTAGATACTTGTAACTAGGTATAGAATTAAGAAATAAAATTTTACACCTGAAAGGCAACTTTAAACCTGAAAGATTAATGTAACTTTGTTTATGAACAGGCTTTTAAGAAAGAACCTCTGTAGGGGCACCTGGGTGGCTCAGTCCATTAAGCGTCTGACTTAGGTCATGATCTCACGGTTTGCAGGTTTGAGCCCCACATCGGGTTCTGTGCTGACAGCTCAGAGCCTGCAGCCTGCTTCGAATTCTGTGTCTCTGTCTCTCTCTCTCTGCCCTGCTCTTGCTCCTGTGCTCGCTCGCGCCCGCGCTCTCTCTCTCTCACAAAAGTAAATAAACATCTGTAAGTAGATCAAAGTAAAGTTGCTATAAGCCAAGTAAGAAAAGTATACTTAGAATTTTGGAGCACTAAATGCAAAATCAAATTACCTTTGATCCTGGCAGACCTTGTATCAACTGTAGAACTTAACTTCTCTATGTCTCAATTACCTGATTTGTAAACACCTCACAGGTTTATAAATATCAATGTAATATTACAAAACACTTGGAATTGTGTTCGGCACACAGACCTCAATATAGGCAATAATTTTTTAAAAATAGCTAGATAAAGTGAGGGAAACTTTTTTTACATTACATAAAGACACTGTTGTGGCATTTTTCTAAGGACCAATTAGTTATCCCCATTTAAAGTTCAAACTTGGATTAACAATAACCACACCAATCTAACAAAATAATCCTCATTAGGGTTGGTTCAAAGAAGCTTCTTTTAACACTACTCCCACCCTATACAAGATCAATGAACTAATTCTAGGAATTGAAGAAATTTATAAAAATTGATGTAAATGGCTGTCTGTCATAGCAGTATTTATAATACTGAAAAACTAGAAATATGTCTACAAATAGAGGACTGATTAAAATAGTAATCAACACAAAAGAATATCACACCACTGCCACCATAATCATCATGGCTAACAATTTTCATAATGCTTTACTAAGTTCCAGGCACTGTTCTAAGTGCTTAACATACGAACTCATTTAGCCCACAACTCCATAAAAGAGATCATTTTATTTTCTCCATTTTAAAAATGAAATGATAAAATAACCTACTCTAAATCAAATGACCAGAGAAAGAAGGAACCAAGACTTGAGCCCATGTAGTTCCAGAATCAATGCTTTTAACCATAGGTATGAAACTAACACTGCAAAAACTGAGGTTACTATCTTGATTGGACTGTATCTTGATTGGGGTGTATCTTCAGTACTGATGATCCCTGAATAACGCAGGGGTTAGGGGCGCTGATCCCCCCCCCCCACACAAGCAGTTAAACATCCACATACAACTTCTGACTTCCCTAAAACTTAACTACTAATAGCCTACTGTTGACTAAAAGCCTTACTGATAATAACAGCTGATCAACACATATTTTGCATATGTGTTATATACTGTATTCTTATAATAAAGTAAGCAAGGGAAAAGAACATGTTATTAAGAAAATCATAAGCATGGCACGGGGGTGGGGGGGCGGGAGAGGAGGGAGCAGTGGCGCTCAGTCAGTTAAGCGTCCAGACTCTGATTTTGGCTCAAGTCATGTTATCACAATTTGTGGGTTTGAGCCCCGAATCTGGCTCTGTGCTAATGAAAGCCTACTTGGGATTCTCTCTTTCTCCCTCTCTCTGCCCCTTCCCTGCTCATGCTCTCTCTCTCAAAATAAATAAACATTAAAAAAGAAAAAAAATCATAATGAAAACACGTTTACAGTACTGTACTTAATGGAAAAAATTTGTATATAAGTGGACCCACGCATTTTAAATCAGTGTTGTTTCAAGGGTCAACTGGACCTTTGGAAAGCTGTAGTTTTGTTTTTAATCATTGCTTGCAACATCTACTCCAGATGTTTACTCAAAGCACAGGAAGATAATTACAGTTGTTTTTTATAGAACTCTGATACGGCCAATAAAGACTTAAGCTTTAAGTTACTGGCTTTTAATCTTGGCTGAATATTAAAAATTACAAGGACAGTTTTTAAAACATACCAATACCCAGGTCCCAAACCTAGAGTTCTAGCTTAAGAGGCATCCTTATCCTAGTCCAAATAAATCAGTATCTCTCAGTATGGGGCTCAGACATAATTTTTCTTTATCCCTCTGGTAATTCTAGGTGGAAACAGGGTTGAGATCCACAACCTTAAATAGTAACAGTCTTGAAGAAAGGAGATATTTTACATGAGTTTTCAGCAATTCCTATCAACAATCAAGAATTTAATTAGCACCTGGGTGGCTCAGTTGGTTAAGTGTCCAACTTTGGCTCGGGTCATGATCTCACGGTTCATGAGTTCAAGCTCCACATCAGGCTCTGTGCTGACAGTTCAGAGCCCGGAGCCTGCTTCAGATTCTGTGTCTCCCTCTCTCTCTCTGCCCCTTACCTGCTCATTTGCTAGCGTGCTTTCTCTCTCTCTCAAAAATAAATAAAACACTAAAAAAAAAAAAACTTAAAAAGAATCCTATTAGCCAACATATTAGATAAGAGAAACATAAGGCAAAAAAAAAAAAAAAAAAAAAAAAGACTGTGGAGTCAAGAATCAGAACTAACCAAGGCCATGAGATTAAAAGGAGTAAAAGGGGGGTAAGGTTCATGAAGCTGCTACATCCAAAGTCAATGATCAAAGCTCTATCCTGAGGATAAGAAGAGCTGAGATGCCAGGGTTCCTCTTTGGGAGATTGGTTGATTATGGTAGGAATGCAAAAGTGGAATGCCCTTCAACCTGACATAAGAAAAGCTTAAACTATGTGAAAGAAAGCTTTAGAAAAGGGGGCCGTGCTTTGGGCTAGGACTCTAAAGGGCTGCACTTGAGAAATAATCATGTGAATCAGAAATAAAACAGTCCTTCAACAGCCCACAGCACCCTGGCCTTAAGTCATCTCCGTGACCTAGAAAATCTGAAGTCTCCAAACTGAAGGTGCTTCTGAGTGCTAGTACTCCCAAGGTACCTGGTCCAGGTAAACACAGGAAAATGCTCCCTGGAGGAAAATAACAACATCCAAGGCTTCAAATTATCTCTATAAATAATTTTTTAAATACGGAGCCTAACATATAGTCAAAGGAGATGAGACTACCCAATAAGAGCCAATAGTAGATGAAAAAAAGCACAGAATACAGCCTACCAGTACTCAAGATATTGGAACTGTCCATTGATTGTAAACCAATGAGGCTTATGTTTAAGGAATTTTTTTAAAAAGAGTAGAAAAACCTGGCAGGGAACTAGAAAACTCTAAAAAGCAACTAAGCTTATTTCAAAAAGAAACAGAGGAGCACCTGAGTGTCTGACTCTTGATTTTGGCTCAGGTTATGATCCCAGTGTTGTGAGATCAAACCCTGCATCGAGCTCCATGCTGAGTGTGGAGCCTGCTTGAGATTCTCTTTCTCTCCCTGTGTCTCTCCCCCTCTCCCCGACTCGCACACTCCTTTACACTCAAAAAACAAAACAAAACAAAAACAAAAACAAAAACAAAAAACCAACCAGTGGAAAAACAGAATAACTAAAGAAGTCAACAGATGAGCTGAACAGCAAATTAAATACATCTGAAGAGTTACTGAACTAAAAGGTCAAAAGAAACTATGCATAAAGAAGAAAGAAAATAATAGAATGTACAGAAGAGATAAACAGAAAACAATGAGATATTCTAACATACATTTAAGAGGAGTTCAGAGGAATAAAATGTATACAGCAGAGACACTATTTGAAGAGATAATGGATATGTATATTCCAAAAGTAATAAGAAATCAGTTCACATATCCTAGGAGCCCAATAAATACAAAGCAAAATACGGACCTACGTTTAAGAAAAAAATAAAAGATCTCTTCAGGCAAAAGAAAAAAATAACCCAGAAGTAGTAAAAGTACAAAGACCAAATAAAAATGGACTGCACTGGGGCATCCACAGAATGAAAAGAAATCAGAGGGTATATGAATACAGAAAAGGAAGAGAAGAAAAGAAGGGAAGGGAGGGGAGGGGGAAAATAGGGGTAGCAGAGAAATCCGTATCATTTTCAGAAGTGAAAAAAATCTTAAGTCCCATCATCTTGATTCAAGACAACTACACAGGAAAGATCAAAGAACTAAAAATCCCAAATTAAACCAAACCCCCAAAAGCACCCAAGATATGGTATGAGTATCCATGGTCCATAACTCTACCCCTAACACCAGCACCACAGTATTTTTGATAAAAATCTGAAAACAAACATTAATTCATCCTCAAAGAAAATATATTTTAAGAGTTCATCTGGAAACTTGCTTTTTAGATTCTGAAACACATTTTACCAATGAAGTGGAGTTATAAATGATGAATAAATCAGATTCCCAGGCCACTCTACAAAGACATACTTCACATGAGATTACAGGCTGCAATGACAATGACATAGTTATTTTCTTTCTTTCTTTCTTTCTTTCTTTCTTTCTTTCTTTCTTTCTTTCTTTCTTTCTTTCTTTCTTTATAAGTCTAAGAGAAAATGTTTGAGAGTTTCAACGTCAGGAAACTTTTTTCTCAGTTGCTCCAGTACCAAGACAGTATTTTTTCTCCTCCTTATCTCACATGCTTCTTCAGCATCAGAAACCCTAACACCTGAACTAGGGAATGAGTTTAGAATACAGTAGGTACTGGTAGTATCCAGGAAGTGTTTGCCCTACTTTTGGAGTAAAATATAGTTAACTGGTTGGAAAACAGAAGTCTGTAATCATGAACAGGGAGTGAAATGATGAAGCCATGGGTAAATGAGGAGGGAAAGTAGAAAAAATAAGGTATATGGTTTTTCCCGAAAAAGTGAGAAATACACACATGTTCCTACCTAAAGGACACAAATATGTCAAAAAATCAAGTATTTGGAACAACCTTACCTACATGGAATTGGTACAAAGAACAATTTGATTAAAATGTCTTTATTCCATTCTTTCAGCAAAAAAAAAAAAAAAAAAAAAAAAAAAAAAAAATCCAATTTTCTACACTACTCAGCTGAATGGTACTAATGATTTCTTATTCCTATCTCGACACAAACAACAGAGAATAAAATTAGTTTACAAAACTTATTTTCAACAGCGTTGAATTTCCAAATATATGATTTTTTAACATCTCAAATCTTAAAATCTAGCAGCACAAAGTTTGTTTTGTTTTGTTTTTTTCAAGCAAACCAAAGATACTTACACAGTCCTTAGAAATAGGGGTTAGAGGAGCCTTATGTTTCAAAGACTAAAGAAATAAGTAATCCAAAGGTGACCTAAGCCAAAACCATACAAACACCCATTATGTTTTTCCCAGGACTTCAAGAACTCTGCTACCAAATACATATATATGCTTTGGATATCATGCAAAGCCTATCTCTGAATAAATAAATCTCTGGAGAAGAAGAAATACAGTGAAGTGGGAATATTAGCGAACTAATTAATATGACACTTAAAAAACTAAAGATCCTAAAACTTGTTCAAAGACTACATAAAGAACTATAATTATTTTGATAAATTTAGCAAGTATCTCAAGTGTTAGCTGCTTTAGTATTACATTCCCAAGATCTCTGGTGGTTAAAAAAAAAAAAAAAAAGACCATCAATTAGATAAATTCTCAGTAATATGCTCTAACAAACAAGGTAATATAATTTACTATAAATCTTCCTTTCAAAATGAAAATAAAGGTTCTTGTTGAAATAACTCCTTTGTACACTAGAGTGCTGATCTAAAATCCCTGAAGAATGGAATACATTCTATTTTTTTAAATAATCCAAATTAAAGTTTACTAAGAGATGTATATCATGGGTCAAAATGTAAAAAAACAAAAACAGTACTGCTAACAGTATTATTTAGAAAATAGTTAATGGGCGGGGTGCCTGGATTGCTCAGCTGGTTAAGCCTCCAACTTTGGCTGAGGCCATGATCTCGTGGTTCCTGGGTCTGAGCCCCGCATCGAGCTCTGTGCAGACAGCTCAGAGCCTGAAGCCTGCTTCAGATTCTGTGTCTCCCTCTCTCTCTGGCCCCTCCCCCATTCATGTTCTGTTTTCTTCTGTCTCAAAAATAAACAAACATAATTTTTTTTTAAAAATAGTTAATGGGCAAGAAGCATCATTTAAAAGATGATTACAAATATATTTAACAGCAAATTTCATTTAAGAAGTTCATTATAAAAATATACCTCCTATCACGTTTCTAATCCAACAGAGAAATAATATTAGTAAGAATTTTCCCCCCATACTCCTTAGTATGAGTATCTCCCAATCACTAAATCCATGCATAAGCCCCTGAGATAGAAAGACAGAAGTAAAACTTCAGAAATGAATCTAAAAGCTAAAAGGCAAATGACAACACAGAATATACCCAAAAATCTCTTCTGGTATTAGTAGATATCATATAGACCTTATATTTTATCATTTATGTCATATCCTTGTCTAAACGAAACCTTTTCCTAAAGAGGGTAGAAATGTTTTTAATTCATTATGCTATCTAAAAATGTAAAGATTATTTCTAAGTAGTTCAAGCCCTACAGGGTTTCAAGGGTCATCTTGGTTAGATTTAAATCACTGGCTAGATATTTTAATCATCTAACAAAACAAAAACAATGCCAAGTTCCCCCAACTGTGCCCCCAGACCAACTATATCAGAATCTCCAAAAGTGGAACTCAGGCACTGGCAGTTTCTTTAAAACTTTCCAAAGTGATTTTAATGTGCAACTAGGCTTGAGAACCACTGGTCTACACAAGATCTTGTTAGAATTCTATGGATTAAAAACTAAAATATGCTCAGTGACACCCTGAAGTCACAGCCAGAAGAGGGCAGCAAGGAGCTGTTATGGAAAGCCACACATGGGAAAATAAGGTGCTAAGGAGGTGTCTTCAGGGAAAGACCCCATGGAGATTCAAGTGTTTGGGGAGAAACATCATGCCTCAAGTGGAAACTAATGAATGGTGGGGAACCAAGCAGAGATGAGCCAGCAAACAATGATTTGAAGAAACAAGAGAGTGCCAGGAAATGTCAAAAGAGTTCTTGACACAAAAAAGACTTAAGGGATAGAGAGGATAAGTTTAGAGTCACTAGCATGCAGCACGTAATTCTCCAAAATAAGAAGGCAGAGGTTAGATCAGTTTCTTGAAGCCTCCATCTTCGACAATAAAAATCTTAGCTGAACTAGAAAAATAGTGTGAATCTTGAGAGGTGGCTTTGTAATTCACAAAAATAGAGTAACTTTAGTATAAAACAGGTAGCTTAAAAAAAATCTTGGACAGCATAATATGACACACCAATATGAGATGCTGGAGTATTCTATAATAAAGAACATATACTTATTTTAAAATCAAAACTACAGAACCTTTAGCCATGAGTATAACACTTCATATCCCTCTTCTATAGGATGCTTGGGGGAGGGGGTGGAGCTTGATGTTCCAATTCAGAAACACCTACAACTATTTATAACCTATAATATATATTTTGGCAAAAGAAAACAAAGCATATCTCATATTTCACAAACCAATCCTTCTTTTCATTAGCCATGAGGAAACTCAGAGCTTTTAAGAACATTTTTTCTGAGCCTTTTAAGGTTGCATGTTATGACATACATTTTTCTGCATTAACATTATCCTTAGAACTCTTTATCTTCCTCATGTTCTTTTTCCAGTCATCCTGATTTCCTTAGCTATTTATCTTACTGTATCAGTGAAAAATGAATAAAATCCTTTTTGAAATGAGACTGAGATTAAAGGAATCAATTAGAATATGATCCAGACTCATCTAACCTCTGCTATCTGATCACTTAGTACTTTAGAAGCACTATTAGTAAAGTAATATTACAAATACACGATACTCAAAAGGAGTCCAGTGGGGAGTTTACCAGTACAAATCCATCTTGACAATCAGAAGAACAGCTCTAAGCATACGGGACATTGTGATCCTTTATAAATGAAGAAAATATATCTACTACTACCAATATCCCCACCTAGAACCACATAATATAAACAATACACTGAACTCAAAAATTGTACCTTTAACACTCAGACTGGCACTGAACAACTGTTGTTTATTATTTTTAAAAGAATGCAAAGAAAATTACTTAAGAGTATTTTGAAAAATATTTCAGCTTTAAGATTTAAATTTCTGACAATTTTTCTCACTTTTTGCCAGAAAAACATACAGAAAGGCAATGAAAATTTCTTGGAACTCTTTGTTTTAAACTAAAACTGTAGCCTCTACCCTTCAGTTTTTTCAAAAATAAATACAGCAAAACCACTTGTTCCTATACCATCATCATTATCCAGGGGCTGTGGAGCAAAAGAGAATCATAACCTTGGAAGAAAAATCAATTATCAGATTTTCATTTGTAATTCACTTGTAATCACAAATGCTTAGCTTAATATCCTAACCAATATTCTGTGTGCAAATTTCATATAACTGTATTAACTCAATCTATATTACCTTAAAATTACTTCATGGGTAGTCTCAACTCTGTGCTGTAGCTCTTGAAATGTATACTGTCAGTTTACAGCTTTTACAGTAAAATTCCACATGCCGAATTATTTATAAATTTCTTGGGAACAGGACCATGCTTAATTTATTTTTGTATTTCTCAATATTCAGCACAATGCCACTGATGACAGTAAATATGGCATCAATGAAATCTTTTTTTCTTATTTTTTTCATTATTACATATATACATATATATATATATATATATACACACCTTACGTACATTATAGTACATAAAACTATGTATACAGAGTAATTATAGCAGAATTACTATTAATTCCCAAAAGGTAGAAACCCAGATGTTCCTCAATGGATAAACAGATGGACAAGTTGTGGTATATACACATAATGGAATATTATTCAGCTATAAAAAGCAATGAAGTGCTGATATATACCACGACTTGGATGAATCTTGAAAACATTATGCTAAGTGAAAGTCGTCAGACAAAAAGGTCATACACTGTAGGATCCCTTCACATGACACACTCAGTATGAGCAAATCCAGGGACAAAAATCAGATTCAAGACTACAAGGGGACTGGAAGATAGACATTACTGGACTTCCAGATTCAATATAAAGCCAAAGTAATCAAGACAGTGTGATCTTGGTAAAACAATAGACAAAGTAATGAAACAAAACAGAGAGTCCAGAAATATACCCACTTAAATCTAGTTACCTGATCCTTGATAAAGGAGCCACGGCATATATCAATGGGAAAAGTACAGTGATTTTAACAAATGGTACTGGAACAAAAGGATATTCTCATAAAAAATAAGTTAAATACAGACCTTACATCTTTTACAAAAATTACCTCAAAGTTGATCACAGACCTAAATGTAAAACACAAACCCATAAAATTCAGGGCACCTGGCTGGCTCAGTCAGAAGAGCATAAGACTCTTGATCTCGGGGTCATGAGTTCGAGCCCTAGGTTGGGTATAGAGATTACTTAAATAAATAAAATTTTAAAAACATACACACAAAACTGTAAAACTCCTAGAAGATAACACAGGAGAAAAACTAGATGACTACAGGTTTGGATATGATCTTTCAGACACATTTCAATGTTAAATACAATGCATTTTTACTATCCAAAGATTCAGGGATGAGGAGGAATCCTATTTTACAATTTCTGAATATATTCCCTAATTCCTTAAATTCAACTAGCAAGGGTCTGTGTGAAACTAATAAGAAAATGTTACTCGAAGTCTAAGCAGAGAAAATCATGCAGCAATATAAGCCCTTCTAAACACAGGATAATTCACAAGGGAGATGCCAGAGCTAAGTGGCATTTTTCCTAGTGGGGAAATCTTAGTATCACCCCATAAAGAAGCCAATCCTTTCTACCTAAACTGCAGGTTTTCCTGTAAGAAAATCACAAGTCAAGACAGCAGAGCAAAAAGTCAGATCATACAAACTGGAAATAAAGGTATCACAAGTAGATAATCTGAAGGGAAAAAAACAAAACAGTTCCTTTTACCATCAGTTCCTCTTGGGCAGCTTCACATTGCTCAAAACCAGATTTTTATGGGAGTACTATTGCTATTTCCTATAACCTATGGCGGCCAACTGGGAATATTGTTTGAAACTATCTTCCAGCTAAACGTATCTAGGCCATGCTATGTTTTAAAGAATTTTAAGGACTTGACTGATTCCTTTTCAGCACTGCATCAGACACAGAATTATTCCTTCAGAAAAATCCTGGCTTCAAATGCAGGTTCTCTATTGGCCTACTTTCCTCTGAATGTGGGACAACCTTGGATTCAAAAAGAATTTTTTTTTTAAATCCTGAATTTTCAGAAAAGGAAATTGTGACATGATAGAAAATATATGTATCGGTCTCTGCCCCTAGATCCTGGCACAGAGCTCTTAAAACCCTTGTAATTTCCTGGGTGATAGGAGTATCTTTTGTTCTAATGAGGTGGCTCTGGGCGAGATGCTGGATAAAACACAGGTGTAACCTGGGCTATGACTGTCATCTGAAGGCAGCAGGGGTATTCTTGCTACTGCCCTTAACCTGTCGGATCTGTTGCTATCTATCTCCAGGCAGATAGTGTCAGAACTAGTGTCAGTGAGTTCAACTGTAGGAGATCCAGCTGGTGTCACAGAGAATTTCCTCTCGTGGGGGAAAAACCTCCACACATTTGGTGACGAGAAATATGAATTCCGTGTTAAGTACTAAAGACAAGTCAGAGAGAAAGACACAGGAGGGAAGAACTGGGCTTTTTCTCTACACAGAAAGTGGAAAAGTGAGTTGTTCTTTTATAGAAATTATCACTTGCATGTTTATTCCTTAAAGCAATGAATCCACTCCTAGTTGATAATCCCAAATCATCGTTGCTCAAGCCCTTTCTTTGACCAATTCTTATCAAAGAGATTTAGAGAAATTATATACATACACATACCTATGTATAATACATAGTTATGTATATAATACACATGTATACAAACATATACACCTACTTATCCATAATTTATAAATGTGCATATACATACATAGAGAAAGAAATTTTATCTCAAGGATATACAGGTCAACCGTTTCCTGATACACTCCACGTTTTATTTTTGAATAAAGATGACTTATTTAGATCCCCACCCCCTATTACACCTCAGCATCACGACCTCATCTTTCACTTAGGATATTGTAAGAAAACAGTTTGTGAAGCCGACTACATCATTTAGTACTCCCTACATGAAGACCTGTTCAAGTTCTTTCAGAAATATGCACAAGGAAAATGTTTGCCCCCTCTAAGGAACTACTGTGTTTTATTTTTTACTTTAGATAAAGGAAACTCTCAGAACCAAATTCCCAGATCAAACTCATCAAGCTGTACACAAGATTTATATATTTTACTATAAATTATAACTCAAAAAAGTTTTTTTCAGGTCAAACTCAGCAAATGATTAAGGACTCCAAGACAGCATATGTGTTCTGTTTCTGTAGTCTTGACTTTATAGTCTAATTTATATTTTGCTCTGATCCTACAACTTTATTCCTTTTCCATCTATTTCATTTTCCCCTGATAGAGGTCACCTGGAAAGGCCCTACAACATACATGAGAAGAAAGCAGAACAAAATAGACTGGGGCTTTGACACAGCCAATCCTGACCAGTGAATTATCTCCTAGAAAGAGGAATAAAATACATGCTAATTGCTTATGCATACATCATATTTATAATCACTTGAATAGTGTACAATGAAACAATTTGGTAAATCTATTAACATGCATTCATATTGTACATGGAGACATTATTCTCAGACAAATGTCTTTATCTTAAAATCCTAATTCAAGAATCTCAACCAAATATTATTTACAATAAATATCTGAATCTAGTTGGGCACCAAAATGCTATAAAGTTGAGACATCGACAGCATGTCGGGTAAGTGCTATTAAGAGAATTTATATGCAAATACTTCTCATATGCATTCCAATTTGCCATAAAAGGAAAGAACAAATCTGAATAATCCACTGCCAATAAATTTGAATTGAAACAAATATTGAAAACATACACTACTGGGGCACCTGGCTGGCTCAGTCGGTGGAGCATGCGACTTGATCTCAGGGTTTTGAGTTCAAGCCCCACATTGGGTGCAGAGATTACTTAAAAATAAAATCTTAAAAAAAAGAGAAACATATAAGCTACTAAAAAGTGCCTTAACTTGTGTTGTTTCCTTGCCCGAAATGCTTATCTTCCTATTAGGTGGCTGAACCAACTTACTTACAACTCCTCATCAGAGGTTCAGCTCAATACCACCTTCTCTTGAAAGGACTATGCAAGTTAGACAAATCTGTTCCACTGCAATCATAAGACAGGAAAAATGGAGGAGCATTTCCTGGAATTGTCTGCTAAGCAGACAGAACAAGGCTTTTCTCTTACTTACTATTTTGAAAAAATTCAAACCTAAAATAAGTTATAAGAAAGTACAATGAACACCCTTACATCCTTCATCGGATCATTCAGTTTCAACGAGGGCAAAACTGGTTCTTCAGGATGAAAAACTCTTAGACATTACAAGAAGGTTGTGAAATCTAGACAGACCAATTATTAACATTTTGCCTCATTTGCCTTCTCTCTTTACACGCACATACACCATTTTTTCTTTTTGGTTGAACCCTTTGAAAGTTACCTGCAGCATCATGACACTTCACTCCTATATATGTCAGTATTTAACCCCTCAGAACATGGGTATTTTCCACTATCATCAATACAATTATCCCACTCAGAAAAATCTATGATGATGATTTATTATCGATTCTCAAGTTTCTCTAATCACTCCAAAAATGTCCTTTATAATCTGTCTGACCTTCCAATCCAAGACCCAACGAAGGATTCAGCAAACGACAGTTATGGCCAGGTCTCTGTAGTCTCCTTTAATTTTCCTATTTAGTTTTTCATGATACCAAGATTTCTGAAGAGGGTAAGCCAATTTTTTGGTAGAAAAATTTCCTTTTTGTATTTTTCTGGTTGTTTTTTCATTACATTATCATTTAAAAAAAAATTTTTTTTAACGTTTATTTATTTTTGAGACAGAGAGAGACAGAGCATGAACGGGGGAGGGTCGGAGAGAGGGAGACACAGAATCTGAAACAGGCTTCAGGCTCTGAGCTGTGAGCACAGAGCCCGACGCGGGGCTCGAACTCACAGACCGTGAGATCATGACCTGAGCCGAAGCCGGCCGCTTAACTGACTGAGCCACCCAGGCGCCCCACATTATCATTTTAAAAAACTAGAATAAGTACTACATAAGTGAAGCTGCATTCTTAGTGTATCACATCAACAAACATTTAATATCAGTTCATCCTATAATATTAAGTCTGGTTATTTACATAAACTGTTAAGATTTCTCCATATCCTATCCTAATTATCCTCCCACCCAATGATTTCAGCATCCTACCTCAATCAAATATTTCTGTAGTGCTTATTCTACAGATTTTTCTATTTCTCTAATTCTTTCCACATTTATTATTTCCTTTCAAAAAGAGAAAGACAGAGCAAATGGTCCAACTATGAACCTAAAGGTCCTGTTTCCTGACAAAACAAGGGTAGATTAACTGAAGTGATTCTGGGGTCTCTTGAACCATCTCTGCATCTTACCTCCTTTTATATGGGATTCTGTTTAAAATTGCATGATTAAAGGGTTCTACTAATTGGGGAGAAATACTGAAAACCACTACCTCAGAATAGCACTGTCCAATTCAACATTCTGCAAAGATGAAAATGTTCTACACCATCAGCAGTGGCTATTAGCCACACACAGCTATTGAGCACTTGAAAGGTGGCTGGTAGGACCAAGGAACAGAATTTTTCATTTCAACTGAAATAACCACATGTGGCTTATTGGTACTGTATTGAACAACACAGGTTTAGAGAATCTCCGTTTTAAAATCCGTATCGTCATTTTCTAGGATAGCTTGCCACTGGGTGGCTCAGTTGGTTAAGTATCCAGCTCCAGGTCAGGTCATGATCTCATGGTTCATGAGTGCAAGCCCCTCACAGGGCTCTGTGCTGACAGTGTGGAACCTGCTTTGGATCCTGTCTCCCTCTCTCTCTGCCCCTCCCCAACTCACACAAGCGTGCAAGCTCTCTAGACCTCAAAAATAAACATTAAAAAAAAAGCAGCTTTAAAAAATAATAATATGGTAAAAGAAGTAGTAACTCTCATTTAAGAGCTTTCTAAATGTCGAATTTTACATAAGATGCTTTACAGGTATTCTCATTTAGTCCTATGACCTTCTAATCAAGAGTATACCATTTCAAGAAATGTTTCATAAGGAAATTACCCATGTAATTAGAGCATGGTTCTCTTGAACAAAATACATTTAGAAAGGCTAGGGTCCATTAAACTATTAATTGCATCTGTATTTTAATACACTAAAATTTTTAATACCAGAGTAAAACAACTCTAATTGGTAGACTTTTTAAAAAATTACCACCACCTTTACTATTCGGATTAAAAAGAAATGGCAGAGGGAAAACCTTATTTAATTCCTAATTTCATGGACAGCTTAAGAATATGGACCATACTGTGACTGGATCAAGTGGTAAGTTTTTCAAATGTAAAACGCACAATCCTGGTCAACAAACAAATACCCAAGTCTAGTTAAATAAGGGTATTTTGAAAATGTTATTACTGATACATAACTACTCAAGAAAGAAAACTATGCTTTAAACAGGAAACTCACAAGGAGTTTCCTGCACACACTGATGCCTTTGATTCTGTAGCATTCTAACATTCTAAGATCCATGGTGAAATATTTCCCACTCCTCTTCTCCTCCTCAAAAGAGATTTGAAAAGTCTGCATGGAAGGTTTCATACATGATAAACACAACCACTGAGATCCATAAAATCAGAACTTTACTCCCTGATCGAGTATAATTTGCAAAATCCTCAACAGTTTACATTTGGAACTTTAGTTTAAAAAGGAGTTTAGTATCAGTATCATGAAGTACGCAATTCTATATTCTTTCTTCTAGACCTTCAACATATGTTGTTGCTCTTCTTAGGATGGCCTTTAGTGTCTATTTCCTGTCTTCTCCAAACCTTGTGTATATGTTGTCCACTCGCCCAGGAATACCCTTTTAACCTTTAGCCTACACTGTCTGCTTCCCTCAATTTGCACAGAATGGTGTGGGAATTAAATAAAAACTAAAATGTCTGGCATGTAACAACCCCAAATAAAGGACAATCTTTCATATCTATATATAAAGCTAGCACACAGTACCTTGTCTATGACGGGCACACTCTTAAGCATCTGCTGAAACAAAACAACACAGGAAAAATGGTCTGAAGTAAAAACAGGGAAGGGAAATAAAGGGACAGGGTATGTTCTTTCAGCATACAGGAATTTGAATATTTTAAGAGAAAATTCAGTTAAACAGAATACCCAACATCAAAACTAAGGAAGTTAGTTTTCATGTTACTATACTCGCAGGGGTATGTAATATGCAAACGAAAGGTTTTTTTCTCGAAATAAAAACAAAGCGCACAGAGGTCACACTCCTGACACCCTGTTTATTTTTTAACATATTTCATTTAGATTGAGAATAAACAATGGTCTAGTTTGTCTAATATAATACAATGCCTACTAGGAGGCAGTTTTCCACTGGCCTATCACATTTCTGCATGCTCTGCGAGCAGAGGCAGTGACCGCTGTTTGGTCGAGACTACTTTTTCAAGGGCAGCTGTAAAGCAATGGCCTTAGAAGACAGAAATAATGTGTCCTTCTGGAGCAAACACTCATGCTCCCTAAACTCAGGGCTGCTCTGCAGTAACACACCTCACTGGTGTGCAGTTGTCATCCAGCTCACTTCATGCCGCCCTATGCCAGGTGGCGCTCAGGAAACTGGTACAAAATGCTGATACTCACGTCTTCTTACCAGCATCCAAGAAACTATGGCACTCTAACTTGCTGGCTTAAAATAAAATCTCAGAATTCATATATACGTATAAGTAATCATGTGGAAGAATCAAATATAACACAAATCTTTTTTTTTTTTTTTTTTACTTACAGTTTTCCAGAACATATATGGATGTCTTTTGTGAACACTGGAAAGGATAACTTTATGGTATCCACCTGCAATGCTGTCATTAGGTTATTAAGCTGCCTGTTTTCAGACATATTTTTCCAAAACACAAGAATATTCTGCATGTTTTATAGACACAGGGCCTACACTTAATGGTTAAAGATGCTCTTCATATGATGGGTTCTTTAGCCAAGTGGTTTTCAAAGAAGGAAAAGTACATGTATTTTGTGAAAGATTCCCAGAAGATATATCTCAACCAGATAAGACCATTGCTTTAGGAGGCCAGCCTCATAATCAGTAAGAGACTCTGACGGTTACGGCTGTGGTCTACATATATAAGAGGGTAGCTAGCTGCACTGGGGTAACGCAGTTTGGTAAAAAGTGCTTTAGCTCTAATAGCCTCAAATTAAGTAATTGCAGCCACATCATCTAATTCCTTGCTTCATTTGCCTTACCTGTACAAGAAGAATTTAGTAGACAATTACTTATTAGTAACTTCAACTCCAAAGTTCTTTAATTCTCATGCTATCAGTTACTAAAATTGCTGCGGTTCAAAGGAAATCCTTCACCTGCTCCAACAATAACAAAAATACTTGTTTGGCATTCCTTTAAAATATAAAGAATGCCACTTCTGGGTTAGAAAAAATTAAAACACACATATGAATCAGCTTCTAAAATCAAGAAGCCAAAAGGTACATAGCCACATTAGTAAAACCAGATGCTTTCAGCCCCAGACCTAAATTGTCAAATACTTAAAGCCTAGACAGAGTGATGAGCGTCTCCATGAACATACAGTTTGGAGCATTTGTCCCAGAGGCTTTCTATTATTTTAAAAAGTCTTGGATATCAAGAAATTATTTTGTTATCCAAAATAAACACATTCTTCTCTTTGGGGCCATCGGTTCATGACCCTGTACTAGCAAATTTATATTTAAAGTTCTTCTGAAGCTTGGTACATTAATAATCATGGCTCTTCACTCAGTCCAATGTAACAGTAACTGTCTAGTTTGTGAGAACGAAGTTCAAGACCACTGCACATTTCTTGTATAAAATCTACAGGTCACTATAAAGCAATTTTAATTAGCTAGAAAGGCCTATGATGGCAACATATCATAAGAGAGATATGGATTCAAATCTAACTTATTAGCTCTTTGAGTCTTATCAACGTATTTAACCTAAGCCCCACTTTCTTCAGAGGATATTACCTGCCACGTAGGATAGTTGTTTGTAAGAATTAAATGAGATTATTTCATAAAGGGCTTAACACAGACTTGAATACATAGTAGGTAGTCAATAAGTGATAGATAATATTACTAAATGACCTGGAACTCACAGAGTTCTACAATCTTTTCCTTATCTTCCCAATGGTATCCCCTCCTATATCCTAACAATACTGTACATTTTTACTATGCCATATCACATCCCATATGTTGAATATACTGTATGTGCCTCCACTTTCATACCTTTGATCATGCCATACTCTGCCTGAATTTCCCCTGTCAAATTCCTATCCATTCTTAAAATCCTTGATCAAATTCCATTCTCCTTCAAAGGAACTTCAAACACCTACTCCTCTCAGAAAGTCAGTCAGAATGCTTGCAGCTGGTGCTCAAAGGGAAACAAATTATTAATTCCCAAGAAAATTTAGAAAGCTATAAGAGATAACAGGTGCTGGCTTTTTAGAAGGAAGAAACTAGCAGTCCGAACATTAGAAATAAGCCAAAGGAATAGATCATTTTGAAGCTACACTTGTAACAAAAGTGGGGCGAAGACAGCAAAATATCCAGTATCCAGTGGAGTTCCTTCATGACTATCTGAGTTAATGAACATAAGGAAACAAGTCTGAGAATTTAAAAATACCATTTTTCACCCTTCTTTGCAGGTTCAGGAACTAGGTTAGCTACATTAGAGAAAAAGGCCCAAAACAGCCTTTATAGCCTTCAAGTAAACATGCTTTCCACCATTTAAAACAAAAAAACCTAAATTATCAAAATGCCACTTAGAAATATATGTCAACTTTCACTAATGCTTCATTTAAAAAAAAATTTTTTTTTTATGTTTATTTTTGAGTGAAAGAGAAAGAGAGAGACAAGAGTGCGAGCAGGGAGGAACAGACAGGGAGGAAGACAGAATCCGAAGCAGGCTGCAGGCTCTGAGCGGTCAGCACAGAGCACTACACAGGGCTTGAACTCATGAACTACACGATCATGACCTGAGCCAAAGTCGGACGCTTAACCAACTGAGCCACTTAGGTACCCCTAAAGTTTCATTTTTTTAATCACTAAGTCAAAAATCTTTATGTCATTCTGGCCTTTAATATTTTCTAATTTACTCAAATTTAACCACCCACTCTACCTCAAAAGTCAAATCCTCAAAAGCCAACGTCCTCAAAACTTTGTTTAGACTCTCACAGAAATCTTCCCCTATCAAGTAAATTCTTTCATAATTCTCTCATAAAGAGACCAAACCAATAGTCTCTTTTCACGGTGTATGATCCCCAAAGGAAATGAACAACACACTATAAATCTTTCAAAGTGACTTTTGAAATCCTTTGAAAGAGGACTTCAGAAATAAAAATTTTCAATTAAAACCTTTTTTCCTTGGGGACCAGGTCCTCCCATTTGCCCAGATGTTGGTCAATATAATATTAGAGTAAATTTACTCTTCTCTCTTCAATAAGAACTCAAAGTTTTCTCTCCAGAAAAAAATGAGATACAAAGTTCAGTATCAGACATTTAAACCTTATTAATATTCAATGATTCACATGTAACATTAATACCAAGACTTCACACTAAGCACAAAGTTCTAAATGTCTTATTTTCAATTTTTAGAATCCTTTTAGAGGAGTCTGATCTAAAATCAGTACTTTTGTTCAAAATTTATTATTAATATTCCTTCAACAAGCCTTTAATATGACATTCTAACATTTAATTTTAGATTGTAAAGGTCACGTAGTATTTTAAAGTTGGAAGAACCCTCAAACGTCTCATGCTTGTTTGAAATGAAAAGCTTACAGTAAGCCTGTAGTAAGCCTAAAAGAGAAAGAACAGAATCCAGGAAGTTTGGTGATTGACTATACATTAAGGGAAAGAGTCAAGAATCACTCCCAGCTTTCAAGCCTAGGAGATAAGGAAATATTAAGGACTAACCAAAGTAGAGCTCTAAAGGGAAACGAATTCAGGGGCAGGAAGAGTGGAAGCAAGAAAGGTCGTTTTGTTGTCATTTTAAGTAAATGGAGTGTGATGCTAACCTCACCTTAATAATGAAGAGAAGTGTAGTTCTTCTTAGAGAGATGCATGGGGGCTGGGGGAGCAGGGGGTAGAGAAGAGGCTATTCACTGCCTCAGCTTAAAGCAGGAAATCTATCTCTAACCCATACATGGATCCTTTCTCATTTCCCACAAACAGCTAAACGAGAGCCACAGGAAAAGTCTTCCAAAAAGTTTATTTTCTTAGAAATAATGCAAAATATTTCCATTAATTCTGAAATAATTTTACTTACATTTTTGAATTCTAAAAAGGTTTATAATCTTTGTTTTACCTTCTTCTGCATTACTTCAGCCCTTTTCATGTGAACCAAATAGAATAGCATTATCAGGATAATCTAATCAACAATAAATTATTTCAGCTGTGCACTGTAAATTACAGTCTAAATGAATTCTATTCATTATCTAAAACTTAAAGGGACTGATCTCTTATTTGACAGAGATAAAAGAGTTGGCTGGTTATGGTGATGCTGGCACTGTTAATTGTGCCTGCCAACAACCTAGTCCCATAAACACTGAATTCTGTTCATCCAATGGTTCCTTGTCAACAAGCCATAATCACATTTTGACACACATTACTAGATTTTAACAAAGTAGAATTAATCCTCTGTGTCCCCTTACAGGCTATGTTCACAAGCTTTTTTACGAGTTTTTAACAGGAAAGTCTCTAAACAACCAGTACAGAACATTCAGATTCAGAAGGATGAAAAAAATCTAGTGGCAGAATTGGTTTTATCACTAATAATAACCTCTAAGTGGGGTATCAAGTTTCTGCTCATAAACATTTCCCTCCCCCACTATGGAAAACAATAAACAGCATGGAGGTTCCTCAAAAAACTAAAAATAGAACTACTCTACGACCCAGCAATTGCACTACTAGGTATTTATCCAAGGGATACAGGTGTGCTGTTTCGAAGGAGAACATGTACCCAAATGTTTATAGCAAGCAGCCCTATGGACAATAGCCAAAGTATGGAAAGAGTCCAAACGTCCGTCGACGGATGAATGGATAAAGATGTGGTATATACATACAAGTGGAGTACCACTTGGCAATCAAAAAGAACAAAATCTTGCCATTTGCAACTACATGGATGGAACTAGGGGGTATTATACTAAGCGAAATTGGTCAGTCAGAGAAAGACAAACATCATATGACCTCACTTATATGAGGAATTTAAGATACAAAACAGATGAACATAAGGGAAGCAAACATAATATAAAAACAGGGAGGGGGACAAAACAAAAGAGACTCTTAAATATAGAGAACAGGGGTGCCTAGGTGGCTCAGTCAGTTAAGCGTCCAACTTTGGTTCAGGACATGATCTTGCAGTTGGTGAGTTCGAGCCCCACGTCGGGCTCTGTGCTGATGGCTCGGAGCCTGGAGTCTGCTTCAAAGTCTGTGTCTCCCTCTCTCTCTGTTCCTCCCCTGCTTGGACTCTGTCCCTCTCTGTTTCAAAAATAAATAAAGATTTAAAAAATATATATCGAGAGAAAACAAACAGAGGGTTACTGGAGGGTTTGTGGGAGGGGGGATGGGCTAAATGGATAAGGGGCATTAAGGAATCTACTCCTGAAATCATTGTTGCACTATATGCTAACTAACTTGGATGTAAATTAAAAAATAAATAAATAAAAATTAAAAAAATAAACATTTCCCTCTCAAATTTCCCTCATTTTGATTTATTACTTAAGAGATTGATTTGGGGGCGCCTGGGTGGCTCAGTCGGTTAAGCGTCCGACTTCGGCTCAGGTCATGATCTCGCGGTCCGTGAGTTCGAGCCCCGCGTCGGGCTCTGGGCTGATGGCTCGGAGCCTGGAGCCTGCTTCCGATTCTGTGTCTCCCTCTCTCTCTGCCCCTCCCCCGTTCATGCTCTGTCTCTCTCTGTCTCAAAAATAAACGTTAAAAAAAAAAAAAAAAAAATTAAAAAAAAAAAAAAAAAGAGATTGATTTGGTTTATGAAAAATTTTTGGAAAAAAAATAATCCACACAGTGGTTATCCATGCAGAGGAAAAGAGGGAAATGGGTTCAGTTAGAAATACCAGAGGCTTTGACATATCTGTAATGTTTTATTATAAATGTGGAAATACATTAATACTTAAGGCCAAATGGTGGGTATACAGGCTATAAGGTAAATATATGGTTAGGGGGAAAATTTCATGAATTGTTTTCTCTCTCAACCCATCATTCCTACCCCTCACCTCCAGTAAAAACTCTATGGCTAAGAGAAATTTTGGTTACAAAGAGAGAAGAAATTTAGGGAATATTATACATTTCATAGGCCAGACACTTTATAGAAAGTGACTGGGAGGAACAGTGTCGCAGCACAACAGACAGGGTAGGAAAGACTCCAGAAACAGGCAAGCACCCAATACGAACTATGACGTAATTTTTCTAAGAATCAATCAGCCTGGATCAATAACTGCCCATGGAGATGCTTCTAAAATTATCCTTAATATCATCTTTTTCCAATTCTACAGCAGATTACAGATGCTTGGGTCACATACCTTTGACCAGTGTGTGAACAGCTTATCTACCTTCCAGTGTGTTTTTATTAGTCATCATTTTCCAAAGTCATATGAAATATGTTGGTTTAGTAAATTTTCCCACACTCAAACATGCTGAAATAAGACAGTCACCATTCCCCAAGTAACATCAGCTGCTCTGAATAGAAGATTAAATGTCAGTTTAGATCTAATTGGCCTTCCTATCATAGCCTATCAAATTTAGAAACCTACATGAAGTCACCTAAAGAAGCTCTTAAACATGCAGCTTTAGTAAATAGTAATTAAGTATTATTAGAATCATGAAGCTATTTTAATAACGTTTGCACATACAACTTCAAAAATCTCTGTTCCAATTTTGAAAATGAGAGAAAAAGGATGAACTAAAATACATTTGACGGATTTACAAAACACCTTGTGAAAACGTATAGCTGACAGCAAATGTACTAACGGGAACTATATTCATCCCATGAATTACAGAAGTTATGAAACAAACCCCCCCCAAAACAACCCCAGTATTTTTCTACTTATGTTTTTATTATATTTTGAAAGTAATTTAACTGTTAAGCCTTTTAATCTTTTGACCAAATCCGGTAAACTTGCAGATACAGGTAGCATCAACAATGCTCATTTGAAGGTGACCATGGTAAACTCAAAAACATAATTTAAAATATTCATAATAGTAACTATGACAAGAATTTTTAGGAGCTAATTTTAAAAAAAACATCAGCATATGTTCAAAATAAGTAGATTCAGTCTGAGTCTCTAGAACAGAGGCTTTCAACCTTAGCTGCACAGGAGAATCACCCAGGGAAATGAAGCCCAGGCCACACCCCAAACCGATCAAATCAATCTTTAGAGGGTGAGACCCAGCCAGCACCATTTCAAAAGCTTCTGAGGTGACTCTAGCAAGTTACTAACGTTGAGAATCATGAAAGATTCTAACAGTATAAACTTGATTCACTATTCCACAAACAGAAAATGCAAGCACATATATGATATGGAGCAAAAAAACCAAGTAGTCTTTTTTTTGTGGCACAACACACAGTAACTTTTTCCTAAGTGATCCTGACATACTTCAGCTCAAATTAATTTTTCCATCACAAGAACAAAGTCAACAAATTGAACAAATAAGACATAACCCACAGATCTGGGAGAAATGGAAACACCTTTTACAACTAATTATTTCATAGAGCTGCAACTAGTCTGTACCCTGAAATAAGTGTGACATGAAACATTTATTTTTCCTAAGGACTTACATTTTTTTTTTTTTAATTTTTTTTTTCAATGTTTTTTATTTATTTTTGGGACAGAGAGAGAGACAGAGCATGAAAGGGGAAGGGGCAGAGAGAGAGGGAGACACAGAATCGGAAACAGGCTCCAGGCTCTGAGCCATCAGCCCAGAGCCCGACGCGGGGCTCGAACTCACAGACCGCGAGATCGTGACCTGGCTGAAGTCGGAGGCTTAACCGACTGCGCCACCCAGGCGCCCCCTAAGGACTTACATTTTAACTCTTGTTCTTAAAGAAAATAAAAGTACAAAAGCTAATGATGAAAATGGTTCAGCCCTATCAATGAGAAAACACCTAGTCTGAAAACAAATCTCAAGAAGCCCTCCTACACATTTTATGTGGCAAGAAATTTAAATTGAACCTATTTGCATAAACACTTCACAACTTAAAAAAAAAAAAAAACACTTAGAAGTTTTACATATGCTCAAGAATTAATTAGTATTCAGAAATAAAGACCATACAGAAACTCAAATCCAATCTCTCCCTTAAAGATTCTTCTACAAGTTCAATTCCTTTTTTTTTTTTTCAGAACAGCTTTTATCATAATAGTTTGCATTTATACTGTTTTGACATTTCTCTGTCAACACCTCTCTGAGGTGGATACTAATCAGTTAGCCACACATTATTCTCAACTCCTTATTTCTAAGGCTGAGAAAACTTACTCATAAGCAGTCACTGATTGGAGCCAAGGTGAATGATACAAAAGAAATACCTGAACGCTTGCCAGTGTTCACTGTTTTTTGTTTTTGCTTTTCTACTAATCCACACCACCTAAGCCAATAAAAGGAAGTTATAATGTGAACATTTATCCCACTGTTTTTCATAACTGGGCTATCACAAAAGCTACATAGGGAGTCCTTGCCTTCCAAGGGAAAAAAAAAAAAAAAAGCCCTGTCAAAAGAGTGTGAGTATAAACAACTCAACTGGGAAAAGAATGAAAAAGCTTAACAGAAATGGACAGGAGGAATTATTCACAGCAACTTAATTGAAAGTGATTGATATTTTATGTATTGGGAAAGAAGATTCTCATTTAAAAAATTAAGCAATGGTGCTAGAAAATACCCCTATGGTCATACAGAAAAGTCTATGTACACTTTAATTTCAAATTTTCAAGCATCAGAACCAGGCTCAGATATAACAGATATTTTTAGAATTACCATATCTGAGAATTTAATATTATAATAAATATACTGGGGCTTCAATGGAAAAAGTGGACACCATGAAGGAACAGGTGGGTAATGTAAGCAGGGATATGGAAACCCTAAGAAGGAACCAAAGGAAAACAACAAAGATAAATTACCATTAACACTGTAACAGAAATAAATGCCTTCGATGGGTTCATCAGTAGATGGGACACAGCCAAGAAAGGAATCAGTGATCTTGAAGACATGTTAGTACGAATTCCCAAACTGAAAACCTAAGAGAAAAAAAAAAAATAACAAACAAAAAAAACCCCAGGGTATCCAAGAACTGTGGGATGATCACAAAATGTGTAACATATGCATAATGGGAATATTAGAAGAGGAAAACAAAACTACAGAAGAAATTTGAAGTAATAATGGCTGAAAATTTTCCAAAATAACAGATACCAAATCACAGATCCATAAAGCTCAGACACCATGAAACAGAATACTGAAAATATCTACACTTAGGCATATCACTGTCAAACTACAGAAGAGCAAAGACAGAGAAAATCTTGAAGGAAACCAGAGGAAATAACACCTTACCTAAAAGAACACAGTTAAGAATTACATCACAATCCTCTTCAGAAACCATGAAAGCAAGAAGTGACTGAAGTAAAATATTTTTAAAGTGTTGAAAGGAAAAAAAAAAAAAAAACCACCAACGAAGAATTCTGCATCCCAGCAAAATGATCCTTCAAAGGTGAAGGACAAATCAAGATTTTCTCAGACAAACAAAAATTAAGGGAATTTGTTACCAGCAGACCTGCCTGCAAGAAATGTTAAAACTTCTTCAGAGATAAAAAATGTTAAGTATTAGCAACAAGGTTTATATAAAGAATGAAAACTCTTACAGAAAGAATAAAAATAAAATAGCATTAAGCACATACACACTTAGATAGAATTATATACATATATACATCTTTACTTAAATATATATATAACCAAAGGCAAAAACCCTAAAAGATGAATAATTTTAACTATTTCAAAATCACCATCTATGGCATACATAAAAATACCATGAACCAAACTAAAAGCCAATTACTATCTAAGGAAAGTTGTTAATAGTCTTAATTCCTTTATTTTAATACCTTAAAAAAAAAAAAAAAAAGTGTGGGGAGGGAGAAAGTAAAAGACCTCTAGTGAATTTGGGAGATGGAACTGGGCATGCTCTGTTCAGTGTTACATAGGTTTCTTCCCATTTAGAGCCAGTCTTCATCTGCAGATGCACAGTTTTTGCTGCTCTGTGTTATAGACTTAAAGGAATGTATGCATTCAGGCCCTTGGCAAGAGGACTGCAGTTGTCTACAGCAGTAAATGGCTGGATAAATCTTAATCAGAGATGAAGCACTGGGAAGGCCATTGTGGGGACATATCTACACCAAACCTTCCAATCCAGCTTTATCCAACCAAAATTCTGATCTCCACCTGCAAATTTCTGATCTCCATCTGATTTCCTTATGTATTTGTTCAATCGGTAAAGAATTCAACAGGGCGGAGGGTGGGTATATTAATTATCTGTTCCCCAGACCAAAGCAGTTATCTCCAACATCAACCATGTTTTATAACTTCATCTAAATGTTTCGCAAACCAAATATTCACAATTAAAAGGGCTAGGGTGTAGGTATAGAGAAAGAAATGTACAGATGAAGAGACATAAAATTTGCTTTAAAGAAAAACAAAGAATAGTTCTTTAGTATATCAGAGAGCACTTTCCTTCTTGGACTTTGAGTATCATGAGGCATCAGAAGGATGGAATCACACATGGATTTACACTATAAAGCTAATAAAGTTTAAACTTTCAGTTCATACACTTGACATGGTCCCATCCAAAAGTCATAGGCATGATTTTATATCCATAATTTTGTACTTTTTTTTCCTTAAAAAGGACCCCAGAAATTATAAAAGTTTGAGGCCTCACGAAACTTGAAACCACGCTGGATGAAACTCACAAGGGAAAGCAGAATAAAGTCAAATGCATCCTAGATTGGGATTTTAAATTTTAATCCAACTAAGGAGGTTCTGAAACTCATATCTTATTATAAATATTCTAGAATTGGGGTGCCTGGGTGGCTCAGTTGGTTAAACGTCCAACTCTTGGTTTCGGCTCAGGTCATGATCTCAAGGTTTTCGTGAGTTTGAGCCCTGCTTTGGGCTCCATGCTGACAGAGCTTGGTTGGGATTCTCTCTTTCTCTCCCTCTGCTCCCTTCGTCCCCACTCATGCTGTCTCTCTCTCAAAAATAAAAAAAAATTTTTAAAAACCTTAAAAAAATAAAAATAAATATTCTAGAGTATTACAGCTAAATGAAACAAAATCAGTACAAGTGGTTACTTCATAGTTTACCATAATGAAAGGCTAAAACCCTAATAAGTCTATTTCCCCTCTTCAAAAGAGAGCTTATCATTACACTGTTATGTTAGCTATTATGATAGCAACCTAGGAAAATGTTTATGGTCTGATGTTAAATGAAAAGATAAAATATTATAATCACTTTTATCTAAGAAACCTACATTAAAGAAACTTGCAAAGACTTGTTAGTATGTGTAATAAGGATTACCTTTTCTTTCCCCTTTATCCAAATAATCTATAATTACTTGTATAATTTAAACATTTTTAAGATTTTATTTGTAAGCAATCACTACACCTACTATGGGGCTTGAACTCAACCCCGAGATGAAGAGTCGCATGCTCCTCTGACTGAGCCAGCCGGGCACCCCTATAATTTAAATTTTTATATTATAATTTTAAACTATATCCATAAAGAAATAAAAATGATCTTGTGTAGTTTTAAAAGTTCTAACTCCAATTCCATACAGTTCCAAAAATATTTTTAGCAACTACATTATTTTTAATGTATAACTTTCTCAAGGTCACTACTTTGACAAATAATATTATTATCGCGTCCTATTATAAGCATACCATAACTGCATTACTTCCTTCAGAACTACGCTCAGAAGCTTTTAAGGAAGACAGGTGAACCATTTTAACTTAACCTAGATTGTTACACTTTTCCTGCCCTCTTTGGTCTCCTCCCTTGAAAAGAGCTCCCACTTATGACTCACAGTACTTGTGCCTTTAGTAACTACCTTACTTATTTCCTATCATTAATGCTGTTCTAATAAAGAAAAATGACTATTAGGCATTGCTACTTATTAAATCAACAATCTTAATTTTATAAATCTTAAATTTATATATTTGATCATGATCCTAACCTAAAACAAAATGTTGTATGACTTTCTGTGCATCACTTTATTTATTCAGAAATATTTTCATCCCCATCCAAGATAATTAGATTGCTACTGCTTGGACTATAAAATAAGTCAGTAAAGTAAAACTGTATGTACTATACCATGAATAAACAGAGGAATAGTAAGAAAAAATAAATAAATAATAAAAAATGATTTAAAAATATTAAAAATAAAAGCAACAGCTCTCCTCAAAACTATCTTTCATTTAAGCACTGGCAATTTCTTTTTAGCCTTTAATGTTAATCTAACAATACTTATTTTAAATCCTATTTGAAAACTGTAGCTTCAAAATGCCAACTGAATCCATATTTTTCTTAGCCATCATGGCTACGTGAATAAGTTACAAACCATTTTATCAGATTTTCTTAAATTAAAAACTGAATAAAAAGATTATTTACATACCATAAATAATCTTTTTCTAAATAATCAACATGGTCTTAAATTCTCTGTCAAAATGCAGTTAAATAATCAATACATATATGGTTCTACCTTAATGGATTTTACAGTGAAAACAACCTTAAATCACAGAGCATTATCACAAAGCATTTATGCTATAATATTATAACCTCATGATTAGATGCCCAATTTTCCCAATCTTTGTCATTACTAAATTATTAAGAGGTTCCCACTTTGCTTTTATTGTGTAATCAAATGCAAGTATGGAATGCTTCCCTGATTCCCTAAAGAAAAGGCAGCAAATATGCTACCATTCCAAAATTTACCTCAGAAGCTGAAGCATTCTATTTAAGTGTAGTTGAAGGTTGAAAAGCCTCTGATGCTGTGTAAGAGTCAAGAATTCTGTTCTTTGAGATTCTCATAATCCCAGCATTAAAGCTATAAATACAATCAAATAAAAAATAAGAAAAAGTTGAAATTCCTAAATTAAAGGATACAAAACACATTTTTTCCCTTGTATTTGAGAATATGACAATGAATCATTGTGGTAATATTGACAATAAAGGAACTATCACATAAAACTTGTTCCATAGTGGAGAAATAGACTTAGGTTCTTTCTCCCTCTACTAATTTGACTATCAACACTTAAAAAAATTATTTAGAAGCTAAAGAACTATTTTACACAAACACACACAGAAATTCCTGTCACAATTCAAATTTAATGTGCATTTTATAAAAATCTATCCTTAAACCGCCAACTTGGCAAAAATTAGGAAGAAAGACTGAAGAAACTTTAGTCATGTTATAAAGGGCTTTTCTATAATTTTTATGAAAGTAAACAGATGTCTATTTTTAGGAACAATAATATGAACTGCCAGTGATTTTTACTCCTTCCTAAGAGGAAAAAAAACAGCCTGAATGTCAAAACTTTAACTCCTGTAACATCATCATTTGATTTATATATCAGACGACTATAATCCTGGGTATAGGCACTGGGTAGGTAGGGCAGTGGGCAAAGCCGACAGCAGCAAAAAAAAAAAAACAAAAAAAAAACAAGAAACAATGTAAACTCAAAACTACATTACACTAAAAGACAACAGCAACAAAGAGAAAGTAAATATATTATTATTATTATTAAAAATTTATAACTGTAGTTTTTATAGTTTACAAACATTTTCATTATATCATTTGAAGAGCATTTTATCTTCCCACTCTGAGAACAGAAGTAAGCACCATTTTTATTACATGCAGTTATACAGATAAAACACTTAAAGTATCTCTAGTTTACAATAAGTATTCAATAAATGTTAGTTATTATTATTGTCTGTTACAGATGAAGGTTCAGAGGTCATGAGGCTTGCCACTAGTGGGAGAAGCAGAAAACCACTGAAGAAACATGGGCACAATGGTAAAGAAGGAAGAAATTCAAGTCAAGTAAGAAAAAAAAAAAGACCAAAGCAGGGGCGCCTGGGTGGCTCAGTCGGTTAAGCATCTGACTCCCTAGTTTCGCCTCAGGTCACAATCTCAGGATTCCTGAGTTCAAGCTTGATTCCTGAGTTCAAGCTTGATTCCTGAGTTCAAGCTCTGTGTCCGGCACTGCACTGAAGGTGCGAGCCTGCTTGGGATTCTCTCTCTGCCCCTCCCCAGCTTGTGCATTCTCTCAACATAAATAAATAAACAAAAAAACTTAAAAAAAAAAAAAGACCAAAAGGAAGTCAGAGTGTCATGAGTTAGATTAGATGGTAACTAGTCACAGGCTTAATTAGTTAGGGCTCCAACCTAGGACAAAACAAAAAGCGCACTCTATGGCATCTCATCAATCACACATTCCTGAAAAGGTCCATCCCAAATCAGAGAGAGACTATCATAATAATTCCCAAGTTCAGGATCAAAAGTCACACACACCCCTAATTTTCCTTGCTGAGAAATCTATCTTGAGACACTAAAATATCATTAGAAGCGTGTTTGCTTCTTTTATTTTAATCTTCAAAACGTGAAGGACAACAGTGAATGGTTTTTATTCTATCCTATATAATAAAATGAAGAAGCTGTCCGTTAATCTATACCTTAAGATCATGTCAAGCCAGGTTTTCTAATAAGCTCTTCTATGGAGGAAACAATTGAGCTACGCTGGCCTTCTGCCAAAGCTGTATAGCACACAGGGAATATGCAACACTTTATTAGAGATGGGTGTGTTTTGTTAAAAAACAATACTATGGTGAAATTAAAAATCCTGACAATCAGAAGTAGATTTAATACAAAATAATTTAAATACAAAATAATCACAAACTTCTCAGTTATATTTGATCAAGAATCTTCATGTCATTGGGGTGCCTGGGTGGCTCAGTTGGTTAAGCACCCAACTTCAGCTCAGGTTGTGATCTCACAGTTCTCGAGTTCGAGCCCCACATTGAGCTCTCTGCTGTCGGCACAGAACCTGCTTCAGATCCTCTGTACCCCTCTGTCTCTGCCCCTTCCCTGCTTGTTCTATCTCTCTTTCTCAAAAATAAAATAAGTTAAAAAAAAAAAGAATCTTCATGTCAAAACCAACTGCTGAACTAGTTTCAGTATGACATGAACAAAACTAAAACAACTAAGTCAAATGCATGGTTGAAAGAGGATTTTATTTATTTTAATTCAATAACTCATTTTACTCAAAGCTCGAACATTCTTCCCTATATTCAAAATATTGTATTTCTCATCACTGACTACTTAAGATATTGTCCTTTTACATCACACCTTAGAAACTGAAAGAGGAGTACCTGGGTGACTCAGTGGGTTAGGCGTCTAGCTCTTGGTTTCAGTTCAAGTAATGATCCCACAATTTGTTGGATCGAGCCCCACATCAGAAATAAACATACATTAAAAAAAAGAAGAAGAAATTGAAAGAACCACAGATAGCTCTAATGAATCACGAGGCTGTTTTCTGAAGAACAAAAATAGGGTAGAGTTTACAACTCTCTTAAGACTAAAGAAGAATTCATTTTTTGCAGTAGGATTTTAGTTATGATGTTTATACAGTGCAGCCAGATTTTTTTTAATTTCTATTTTTTTAAAAGTTACTGTTAAGCAAAATACTGTTATATATACTGTAACAATATTAACAAAAATAACACACATACTATTACTGGGCAATCAAAAAGAATGAAATCTTGCCATCTGCAACTACATGGATGGAACTAGAGGGTATTATGCTAAGCAAAATTACTCAGAGAAAGACAAATATATGACTTCACTCATATAAGGACTTTAAGATACTAAACAGATGAACAGAAGGGAAGAGAAGCAAAAATAATATAAAAACAAGGAGGGGGACAAAACATAAGGGACTCTTAAATATAGAAAACAGAGGGTTGCTGGAGAGGTTGTGGGAGGAGGATGGACTAAATAGGTAGGGGGATTAAGTAATCTACTCCTGAAATCATTGTTGTACTATATGCTAACTTGGATGCAAATTAAAAAATAAATAAATTATTAATAAAAAAAGAACTCTGGAAGTATAAATAAATACATACATGCATACATACATACATACATACATAAAACACATACTAAAACATACATACATACATACATACATAAAACACATACTAAAACATGAAGAAAATTACAGCAAGGCTCATTTTAGTTACTTAAAACCTAGTGAAAATCTTAAAAGCAGTCAAAAGAAAAAAAAGGACACTATGTACAGCTGGACAGAAAGAATAATGATGGCAGCCTCATAAGAAACAACATAAGCCAAAAGACAATGGAACAACATCTGTAAGGTACTGAAAGAACAAAAATATGTGTCAACCTAGAATTTCTATACCCATCAAAAATATCTAAGGCAACTAGGGACTTTTTCAGACATACAAAAGTGAAAAGATTTCATCACCAGCAGACTTTCAGTATAACTAATTTTTAAAAAATCTTCAGGATTAAGCAAAATAGTACCAAATGAAACCTGCATCTACACAAAGGAGTGAAGAGCACTGGGAATGGAGAATGAATGACCAAATATAAAGCAGGAACATTTAATCTCTTTAAAAGATAACTGTTTAAAATAAAATAATGTATAATAGAACTTACATGTAAAAGTAAAATATATAATAACAATAGCAAAAATCCAGGAGAGAGGAAATGGAAGTATAATGATTAAGGTTCTTACACAAAACATAGTATAATATATACCATTAACCCTACAGCAACCACAAAAAAAAATAATAAAATAAAATCACAAGAAAGTGCACTGGTAGTAAGTCAACAAATGAGATAAAATGGAATAAACAAAATACTCAGTTAATCCTAAGGAAGGCAGCAAAAAAGGGAAATGGAACAGATGCAACAAATAAGAAACAAATAGTAATGCAGCAATGTAAACCAAATCATATCAATAATTACATTAGCTGTAAATGCTCTAAACACCACTATTTACAATGGGGATTATGAAATTGGATGAAAGCCCCAACTATGTACCGCCTACAAGAAATTCATTTTAAATAAAAAGATACAAACCAGTTGATATCAAGAGTGGGAAAAGATCTACAATGCTTACACTAATCAACAGAAAACTGAAGTGGCTAATCAGACCAACTAGGTTTCAGAGCAAAGAATATTACCAAGAATAAAAAGGGCCATCTCATAATGAAAAGGAGGTTAATTAGTCAAGAAGACATGACATTCCTACACATTTATGTACCAATCATAGTACCTCAAAATACATGAAGCAGAAAGTAACAGAGCTTCAGGGGAAAATAGACAAATTCACAATTATTATCAGAGACTTCAAAACCCCTCTTTCCATAATTAATGGAACAAGTACGCAGAAGGAAAATCAAGGATATAGAACAACTTTACCAACCAACTTGACCTGACATTTACTGCATGTTCCACCCCCACAGCAACAGAATATACATTTTTCACGTTCACATAGAACACTTACTGAGACAGTTTATATGTTGAGGCATAAAACAAAATAAATAAATTTTAGGATTTATGCAAAGAAATTCAAAAAATTCAAATGTATGCTGCCCTCTTCTATAATACACAGTTGGAACTGGTAAGTAACTGCCAGCTAAAAACCCCATTTCCCAACTTCCCCCCTTGCATATGGATAAAGAATTGTCTTCATCAATAAACTGAGGATACAAGAGGCCAAAAAAGTTCAGAAAGGGGGGCTCCTCACTCCTTTCTTGCCCCTACCCAGGGATGACAGCAGAAAACTTCCAAAGACTGGATGGTAGAATTATAAGGCAGGAGGTACCTGAGACCCTGAATCAATCACCCATGTAAAGGAAAACCATCCACCAAAATGATCATTTAATATATGAATGGGAAAAACAGTCATTTACTGTGTTTAGTCAAAAAAAATTGTGGGCTTTGTTTTAAAAGGAGTTAGCATCACTCTAAATCAGGAAGTTTCTAAAGAGGAGTGACATGATTTGATTTACATTTTAAAAGGATCACTCTAGCTGTTATATTAAGAATAGTCTGTAGAAAGGCAAGTGTGGAAGCATTCTAGTTAAGACATGGCAGTAATCCAGGGAAGAGATGATGGTACGTATCTTGAACTAAGGTGATAACAGTGCGAGTGCTGAGTAGTAGTTATATTCTAGAAATATTTGAAGATAAAGTTAACAAGATTTTTCTGACAGATTAGATGCAGTGTGTGAGAAAAAGAAAAGGCAAGTAAAACCCTGGCAAATGAAAGGATACAGCTGCCATCAACTGACTGAGATAGGGAAGGTAAAAGATAAAATAGATTTAGGATGAGGCAGTGGACAAAGACATCAGAAGATCCATTTTGAAAACACTGAGCTTGAGATGTCTACTAATTACTCAAAGACAAATTCAAGTGGGCAGCCAAATTACTAGGAAATAAGCCTGAATTAGAAATATATATTTGATTGGGTAAGGGGCATTAAGGTAGACACTTGTTGGGATGAGCACTAGGTGTTATACGTAGGGATGAATCACTGGAATCTACTCCTGAAATCATTATTGCACTCTATGCTAACTGGGATGTAAATTTAAAAATTTATTTAAAAAATGTGCCTTCAAAAAAAAAAAAGAATTATATATTTGGAAATTGTCAGCATATAAATCACCAACTAAGGGAGAGTAAATAGAGAAGAGTAAATAGAGAAGGTTATTCTTATGCTAAGAGGTTGAGGAGAAAAGGAGAATCCAACATGGGATTCAGAGAAGTGACCAATGAGGTAGGAAGAAAACCAAGATCATGGTATCTTGAAAACCAAGTAAAGAAAATCTATCAAAAAAAGAGGAAGTGATCAATTGTGTCAAATTCTGATAGGTCAAATAAAATGAAGACCAAAAATTGAGCATAGGATTTAGAGAAATTACTGGTGAGTTTGGCAATTGGAGTCAGTAAGACAAGTTTTTAGTTATACTGCAAAGGGAAGCCAAAATATGGAACAGAGGTTGGCTGAGAAAAGGCGAGTCAAGAGAAAGTATTGTTTTGGTTTTTGGATGGGAGAAATAATAGCATGCTCATAGGCTATTTCTGCTTAAGAATATTCAAGCAGAAAGAGAAGACATGATGATTATAGGAGAACAAAGGAAAACTTCTGGAACCATGCCTTGTAGGTTAGGGAACAGGATCAGGTGCACAAGTGACCTAACAGGCAGTTAATCCATAGTTAACAGGCAGAAAGGCAAAGTACATAAACACAGTTACTAGTGGGTGGGTAGAAAACTGTAAATAATTAGGCTATAGTGAACCATGATTGTAAAGTCCAGATATGTGTAAGACCATGGCTCAAAAGTGGTCTTTCGGGAAGCAGTGTTTGAATATTCATTTTTATTCCAACTCCACTAAGTACCAAAAAGCTATTAGAAGTCTTAACGGAGTAGTAGACAGACATCCTGGGGTTACCTTAATTGAGACCAACTATTTCTAGTGACTACTCTATGGCACTAGATATCCTATCCAGGACTCATAAGTGAGGCACTAATTAGCAATTCTACAATAACTGCATTCCAATTAATCCAAAGTCCTCTAAACAGTAGCTACCATGAGTTTTGCAAACAATTTCTACTTGCAAAAGTAGAGAAATCTATCATTCTTGGGAACATTTTACAGATACCGCTGAACGGTTTCAGGCACTTTAAATACTACCAAATTCCAAAGAACAGTATCAACTTTAGTCCCGGAATTAGTTCATAAGTTTAGGGGGATTTTAAGAACATAGAGAGTAACATAATTTTCATCCAGTGAAGAGGATTACACAATCCATTCTGAGTTACTGTCCTCATTTAAAAGATTATATCCTAATGTATTTGTAAATTCACGTAGTGGTGTTAGAAGTAGTCAAACAACAAACATTATTTTAAATGCTTAGACCCTATAGACAATAAAATTATCAAGCATATAATTCTAATATTTATGTAACAAAGGTTTCATTGCAGTTCCATCAGTCAGCATTAGCTACACGTGTCTCTGAAGATTTAGAAAAAACCGCTTCGTAAAAGCAACAAATTGCAGCTCTAACAGCTAAGTAAATACTAAGCTAAGTAACAGTTTTCATTGATTCCATGTCATGTTACATTAGAAAAATTAAGTATACATTTTAATAAAATGACTTAAATACTATGTTCTTCAACATAACATCCCAAAGACCTTTTCTCCTAACTAATGTGTTCATATCCTAAATGTAACTCACAAGCTGCATGTTAATATTAAAAACAAAGAAATAAAAAACACACTTAAATACAAACCATCTACTCCAAGTCAGTGATTCCCACTATTAAGGGGATCGCATATGCCTTCACAAATCTAATACAAGCTGTGCATATAATTTCAGGGAATTTATGGGTACCTTGAAGTCTATATACAGGTCCTTTGAGATTTAAAGAATCTCTAAATTAGTAAAAAACATGGAGTTCAAAATCAATTCTAAAACATAAAAAAATTTAATATATGAAAAAGGAACTATGTGAAAAAAAAAACTAACATACAGTGGGAAATGATTTATTAATATTTGCCATAAGTGGCTGTTCATTGAGAGAAATTACAATAAATCTCTACAAATATATGAATGCTTTAAAGAACTAAATGTAAGAAATAAAAATTATAAAATACTATAACAAAATCTAGAGAATGTACATAATCTTGGTTGGGGAAAGTCTTCAAGAAACAGAAGAAACTTAGTGGCTTAAGTTGATAGATTTGCCTGTGTAAATTTTATAACTTTTGCATAAGCTAACAGAAAGCTTTACACTTACAGAAAACAACCACAGGCTTTTTTTTTTCTAAAACAGAAATAAACTATTGCAGTCGTTTCATTGGGTAATATAATTATGTTCATTATATGGATATAAACAAGGAGCAGACATTACAGTAAACCAATTTCTTTGTGTCAGAAATTAGATTTTCTCAGAATTATATTCATTCTCAGCAATAAACGCAATTAAACATTGATATTACCATTTAGAAATTCTACTCAAACTGCTAAATCTTAGTGTAGCATCAGTACAAAGCCCTAAGCAGGCTGGTCTAATTAAAGAAGCACTTGGTGTGGAATCACACTTAACCTGGGTTCCAATCCTGACTCTGCCACTACTAGCTCTGTGGTCAAGCTATATAACCTTTGAGCCTATTCCCACATCTGTAAAAATAGTCTTCTATAGTGTTCTTGGAAAATTACATAAGAATATCCCGTATGGAAGTGCCTAGTACAGAGTCTGATTATCAACTATGCCTTCTCTGCATTCCTTCCCTAAGATTACTAACTGGTAACATCCGTTTTAGTACTGCTTTTTATAAGACTTTTCTTTTTAAAAAATAAAAACTAGTGATATAAAGTTATACATTTTATTTGCCATGTTTTTGCAGCTCCAGAGCATTATTATTAGTTCCTTCAAGTGTTTTGTATCTGAGCTCCTCTTGTTAGCTTATTTTTGAGTACTTGGTTTGATCCATATTTACTCCCTCTGATGGAATTTAAAGGTTTCTTACAAAATATAATGAAAAAAAACCACATTGTTTTCTACCCGTGGCTTTCTACATGTTAAGATAATCCTCTTTTTAAAATAATTTAGGTTGTGTCTATGGAACTCACTTTCAAGTATTATGAAGAAAATCTGAGGCAAAAAAGAAACATAAAAAAGTGAGGTTATCCTTACCAGCGTAATGTGCCTAAGAAATCTAAATAGCAATATAACAAAGAATAAGTACAAATCTAAATTTTAATATAACTTTCAAATTTCTCCTAGAGTCATTTTTTTTTCTGTAAAGCTGGGTCATTAAAGAGGCCAGAATATGACCCTGAATGCTGCGAAGTGTATCCAAACAAAAAGGAAAACTGTACTGGCCAACCTTCAATATGTAAGGTGAACAATTTTTCCATCATACAAGATACATATTAATAAAATCATGGTAAATAAATGTGATCTCTCTTCAAAACTGTATAGTTTTACCCTAGAGTTCAGGACTGGAATTATCCTTAGCTCCTCCTTCAACTTTAGTTGCACTTCAGTTAGATTTATCTGATGCTCTTTGATAGACTGCTCTTCAAAATGTTTCCAAGGCTTTCTGCAAAGTCTGCCAAAACTGCAAATAGGAAGCTATACTTGTAACAATTATTTGCTAATACATTTTCCTTAATATTAATAATCACCCACAGCAGCATCTAGCTGTTACTCAGTCTAAATGATTTTGCTGCTGCTATTTTATTGCTTGCTTCTCAAAAAGTATTTAAAACAACAGGTGAAAGTGTACCCATAAAAACACTACATTTCTTTTCCATATTCAAATTATAGCCTCTTGAGCTGATTTTTAAATGCCGTGTACATTTTTTAATCAAAATGTATCGCAGACATTCTTTTAACACTCCCTACATCCATCCAAAATTCCTACCAAATGCCAAAGTTCTTTATTAATCTGAAAGTACCTATTATCTGTGCATTTTTCTGGTCTTTCACAACTTCATACTCCAACATTTTGTACTTGAGACCTCTTCTCTCATTAAAGTAATCACTGTTAACTCCTTAAGATACTTAAGGATATGGTTAATTTGTTGTACAATCTTACTTTTCCTTCCACAAACTTCAATCTCACTATAATTCCCCTTTAGCGTTCCCTCCTCTTCTAAATTCATTACATCAACATTGCCGGGAACCACGTACATCAACATTCCTATTAAGCCCAAAATATTAACAAAATTCAGCTCCACTAAAAAAAGAAAAAAGTTTAAATGCCTGTATGCCTCCTTTCAGTACCTCATTGAAAAGCTTTTTATTTGCTTTCCTGTCCTACCTGGCAGCCTATTTCCCCCATCAGTTGTGTGGTCCCCTGCTGCCCCCAGCACAAGAGTGCAACTCACTACAGTGTATTTCTTTTACTCACCATCATTCCCAGTATCTCCCTCCATTTCTGAGCATCTATCCCTTCGTGAACAGCCCCATCCCCAAAAGATCTGTCTCCAGGTGCCAACGTCTCAATTAGCACACCCCTGGACTGGCACTGCCAGGGCTTTCGGCAGACTCAAGAAAACACGCAACGCTGAGCGTTTCTGCCTCCTCCAGCAGTTCCCGCTCCCTACTGAGTTCGGTCTTCTTTAGCGGTCTCCCCCTTGGAATGCTTACTTCGGGTAACCCTTAGGCACGGGAAAGCCCACCCTAGCAACCTCTGCCCCGTGACCTCGCGAGCACAGCACGCCACTCAAGCTTAATTCACACCTTTCTTGGAGCTTGTGTTCTCGATGCCCCCAGTCCCAGCTCTCTTTGCAAGCTCTTTCAGCTTCCTGCCCCCGAGCCAGACCGCAGGTTAGACGAAAGCCCACTTGCTCGGGTTGCCATGCCTCCCTGGCCCGACCCCTTCTACACCACTCAGCCCCGAGTGGCTCTGCTCCTTACCTAGCTTCGATCGGGACTCCTCCAGTTTCTGGATTTGGTTCTCCAAGAAGAGCATCGCCACTGCGAAGGCCACCACCGCCAGCAGCTGCAACTTGGGCGGCATCATAATCCTAAGGAGCCCCATGAAACCCGCTGCTCGGGATCAAGACATACCGCGGGGGGCGGGGAGCGGGGCCCCGGAGGCGAGTGAGACGCCGGGGGAAGCCCACCGAGCCGGGAGAAAGGCAAGGAGAGCGCGACAGCTAGAGAACCACCGCAGCGACCCCCCTTCTTGCCTCTCCAGTCCCCCGCCCCCAGGCGCCAGCACCAACGCCGCCGGTGCCCGCTTCTCCTGGACCGACTCAACGGTCGCCCCCTCCAAAAGCCCGCGCAGCAAACACAGCGCGAAGCGGCTGCCGGGCTCTCGCCTCTCTCTACTGCCTCAGTCCCCGACCCCCGCGCTTGCCTGCCTGCCTGCCCGCCTCCTTCTCTTCCTTCCTTCCCTCCCTCCTTTGCTCGCGGCCGCGCGCTCCTCCGCCAGCGCTGCGGCTGCGGCTGCGCCGCCCTCGGCTCCGCCCCCTGCCCATCCCCCTCAGCCACCACGCGCACGCATCCACGTACGCTGCTCGGCAACCAGAGGCTCCACCCTCTGCTCCCGTTCCGTTGTGCCTATTGGACCGAAGAACCCCGGAGCTTTGCTCTTGGTTCGTGTTACGGTTGGTTTCCTTTGCCGCAGGTGTCAACCAAAGCGACATTCGATTGGGTAAACTTGGAGAAGGAGGCAGGCCTAGACTGCCAAAGGCGGAGCTTCTTGGCTGCTTGACGAAATGTCGTGAATAAAAGGAAGGAACGCGGAGCTTCATAAGTTTGGGAGCTTAGGGGAATGCCTGATAGGGGTTATCGAAAGGACCCAGCGACTTTATATTTATATGAAATATAAAGGTATTCGACCATCTTTAAGCTTCCATATACCCTTAGGTAATACGCGTCTCTGCAGAGTAAGAGATTTGATGGCAACGGCCATTAGTAGCCTGTTTTGGATCAGGCTCTGGAGTGGACGCCCCTAGCTGCGGGGTCTTCTGGGCAGTTGGAGACCTACGGAAGATGGTAGCGATGGCGGCTGGGCCTGGTGGATGGCTGGGGCCGGCGTTTGGGCTGCGGTTGCTCTTGGCGGCTGTACTTCAAGCGGTGAGTGAAGATCATCTCCGCGGCATCCTAGGCGCGAGTGGGGGATATTGCTCTGAGGAAGACGAAACATTCAGTACTGAATGGGAGCCACACTTGGAGAGGGTGGGAGGTCTGGGTTTCCTTAGCCACCGCTGTGGCCGGAATGCTACGTGGCTTCATTCCTGATTTGATGTTTTTCCTTTCCCGCCCGGGTTTCTAGCGGTTCTTTCTCCTGACTTCAGAATATCTTGAGTAGTATTTATCTTCTTTTGCAGAGCTCCAGCTAATAACAGTCTGTAAACCACACAGTGAGGCGGGGGGGGGGGGGGGGGGGGGGGTATTGGGGAGGCAATAGACCTTGGAAAGGAATGAAGATTGTTTTTAAATGGACGAAATACAAGGGACTATCTACCGTTCCTTGTGACAAGGCTCCCTAAATCTTAGAAGAAAGCCCCAATTCTTTGGTTCAGGGTACATTTTCTGTTTACTTTTTCCCCTGAATGGTTAGTGGTGTCTAATTCACTGTTAAACAAACCTTTTTATCTCTGATATGTTATTCACGTGCTGTTGGGTGCGTTTTAGTGCCATTTGTGGTTTTTGACGTTTCAATTAAAGGAACTACTCCGTGGTAAAGCACAATTTTTTTAATTGATTTTCTAAAATTGATAGCCTTCATCTCGTTTAACATCGGGCAGTGTTAACTTTTTTATTTAGTTTTTCTCCATTAACACAACAGATGCGTTTTCAATCTTTGAACTGGATAGGGCTAATTTTGTCTTATTTTTCTGTTGGGTTAGGTACAACTTAATATTGATTAATTCCTCCCAAGAATCTTGCAGTCCATGTTTTGCTATGTGAATGAATAACTTTTTTTTCTAGGCACTGTGGGAGCCTTTACATGCTTCATTAATCAACGTAATTCTTCAGGTATTTATTTTTCTGAACCTGCTGAAAATTTTTCTCCAAGGAGACCTGGTTTGATTGGTTTATCCAAGGTTTGAGGGAGTTAGGACCTATACCGAAGGCTTCTATAAACACCCCTGCTTTACTTTCCTCAAAGAGTTTGAAGATCCTGGGGCACCTAGGTAGCTCAGTGTCCAACTTCAGCTCTGGTCATGATCTTGAGTCCTTGCGTTCAAACCCTTCGGGCTCTGTACTGACAGCCTGGAGCCTGCTTTGGATTCTATGTCTCCCTCTCTCTCTACCCTTGCTCCTGCTCTGTCTCTCAAAAAATACAATAAAAAGTCAAATTAGAAAAAAAAGGTTTGAAGATCCTGCCTGTTTTTGCAACCATACCTAAAAGGCGGATTTTTTACTTCTCTGATTAATATTACAGTACTCTGTTATTCAGGCATTTGGTGCCTTAGAAATTACTGAAAGACCCCTCTCTGAACTTTCTCCTGGAGGTTGGTTTTTGTGTTGGGGGGGGTGGTTTTTTGTTTTGTTTGTTTGTTTTTTTGCCTATCTTGGGTAATTTGAGTCCACCACCATGCAAAGATAAGGAATAACATTTCACGTTGACTTCCCCTCATTTCACTTTAATTATCAACTGCTGTGTAACCACCCCAAAACTTAATGGCTTAAAATAACAAGGATTTCTCATAATTCTGTGGGTCTGCTGAGCAGTTCCTCAACTGTTGATTTCCTGTGCTCATATATGCAGCTCTGTTTAGCTAGCTAGTAGCTAGCTGAACTGCAGGGTCCAAGATGGCTTCATTCTTAGTTGGTGCTGTTAGCCAGGATAACTTGGTTCTCCTCCATGTGACCTCTTGGCCTCCAATAGGCCAGCCCAGCTTCTTTTCATAGCAGTCTCCGGGCAGCACTCCTAAAGAGCAAAAGCTGCAATGCCTCCTGAAGCCCAGGAGGCTTTACATATATTTTGAAATTACATATATCACTTCTACCCCACAGTATTTGTCAAAACAAATCATAGGGCGAGTCTAGATTTCAGGGATGGAGAAACAGACTACTTCTAAATGGGAGCAGTGACATACTCCTCGTATGTATATGGAAATATACATATCAGGATAGGAGGAATTTATGGCCATTAAATAATCTACCACAGTGACCACAGAATTTAAGTCAGAAAGTTGGATATTTGATTCTTTCCTTTCTTTACATCCCTCACATCAGGCAGTTGCCAAGTCTTGTTGATTTTACTTCCTAAATCTCTCTCAAATCCATGCACTTATTGTCAATCCCTCATTCAGGCCACCAATATCTCTCTCCTTAGCAATAACAGCCTCCTGGCTCACTCTTATAATTATCAGAACCTAAATGGTTGACTTTGCCAGCTTCCCAATTGCCCAACCCAGCAAGTAGTCATTTTAAAATTCTTCTCTTTCATTCATTAGTCATTAAACCCTTAAAAATTTCCAAGCCAGTCCACTTAATTCTATTTCCATAGGCAGTACCTAAATTCAGGCCACCATTTTTGCTTGCCTGGAATTCCCACAACAGCTTCCTTAAACAAGGTTCCCTATTTCATTTTCCCCCTTTTTAGTTCAATCTTTATGATGCATTCAAAGTCATCTTTTTAAAACTTAGAACTGTCATTATTAAAATTCAGTGATTCCCTGTTGCTTTTAAGATGGAGTCTATTTTGAACATTCCTTAACAAGGCCTGTTTCACCTGATACGTATTTGTTTAGGCAGGTTTAATTCCCAAATCTTACCTCTACTGCGAGAGCCAAAAGGTAGAGCTGGAGAATTGGGGTCATTTGTTTTAGCATATCTCCCATACCATGCTCTTCCTCACCAGGCCTAAAGTAGAGTATTTAGATAAAATGCAGAGCTTAATTTACATGCCATTTCCAGATTTGCAAAGCCAGGTGTACTCTCTCCCTCGCATATTTTATCATCATATCTTATACTCTGTTACGCAGATGCACAGTCTTAACAGCATCATAACTCTGTGCACTCCCGCAGCTCCTGTGCCAATTAGATCGTACCCAGAGGGAATACAGAGACTTTTTTGGGGGCTGTTTTTTTATATTGTTCCTCGTATGTATTCATTAAAATCTTTCTGATCATTAAAATCCTTCTGACGTGTGGATGGCTTCCTAGTTCACTTGTGTTTGTTCCTTGATATCAGAATCCTGAGGATATCTGTAGTTTGTGTAGATTGGTGATGAACCCCACCCACTCCCACAAATGAAGAATGACTCCAAAAATAGAGAGTTCTGAGAAATTCACCCCTGTTGAAATATTGTTAACTTCCCTAAGGTGTATTTCTGTCTCTTCAGTAATGAGTAGTATTTTTAACAAAATAAGTCAATAAATTCCTTGAGAATGAAAAGGGAAGCATGGAGGGTTGTTGGTAAAATACTAAGAAGTTAGAAAACTGCATTTCCCAGTTAGTCTAAAGCCAGGGGGTGGGGGGAGGCCAACTAGAATAAGTAGTTGGCGGTGGTAACAATAAGCCAAATCTTTGGAACCTGACAGATGAATGAAAAGAGAGTGAGGAAAGAATTCCTTGGCACCTTGAGGTTGAGCTGCTGGGTTGGTTAGAGGATTTAGCTCCTTCTTTGTTTATTTAAACCTCTGAGTCCTTAGACTAGACAAGTTTTCATCACTGTGCCATTGTAGATCTCTAATTTAAAGTTAATAGTAATGCATAGTTATCAGCATTCCAGTGAGGTGACATCTGGGAGGATATAAAGTGATTTAATCTGAAAATACATTCTGAATATGCTTAAGCATTAGAAAAGTAATAGTTTAGTATGGCCTACGGGAGCTGTTCTCTGGGGCACCCAGAACTAAGTGGTATTCAAGTCTTCATTTAGCTCATTCATAATATTTCTTCAATATTTTGAAAGGCACTATATACCCAAAGCAGTACAGAACGATACTGTGTATCTTTAATTCTGAAACATAACACTTCATTCCCCTTTTCTTCACAGGTTAACACCTCCATCAATCTGGGGGACAGGATTATAATTGCCAGCATTTTTGTTATTATTCTTTGTGGTACATACAATAATGGTGCATCATGGATTTTTTGAAATATGATAGCTCATAGTAAGGGTTTTGAGGGCCAATCAGGATTACAATCTTGATATTGCCACCTCCTGTGTGCTGTATTATCTTAGATTACCTTAACTATCCTAAGCCTCTATTTCTCTGTAAAATGGGGATAATAACTACTTAAGAGAGTGGTTGAGATTGAATGGAGTAATGATATAAAATGCTTAGCAGAATATCTGGTGCTTTGTAAGAGCTTGCTATAATGGCCATGTTTCTGGTATTTATTTTCATAGGGTTGATCTATAATCCCATCCCTTTGGTTTAGTCTCAGATTTGAAATCCGTTCACAATTATATGAGAAACTTATGAGTTTTCTGAGACTAAGGGTACGTTAAGAGACAACTATTCATATGTATGTATAGTAAGTTGTATATACCAGACTTCTGCCTGAATAGGTAATGTTACAATATGGTTGATTCAGTTTCCCTGACAACAACCCTCACCTACAAAGAAATAGTGATACCAGAAAAATCATGAGTAATGCATGAAGGAAAGAATGGAGTCTCTTAGCTTGTCAATCCTACTTTGAATTGGGGAAAGTTAAACTTAAATGGTTATCCCAAACAGGGTTGTCCCACCCTGTCCTTAGAATCTGTGTCTTTCTTACAAGTGTGGCCAATTATTTTAAAATTTAATGTGTGGCCTTAATGTGGCCATTTAAATGTTGTACAGTTTTTGCTAACAAAAGGATCATCATACATTTATAATTTTGAACTCCTATATTATTTAGCATTTGATATTTATTAGTGAAGTACTAAATATGTTCCGATCTCCTTAGATTCAAAGCACTGAGTCTGCAAAACTAATGAAAGAAGAGCTAGAAAGTAGTTCATTCATGAATGTAACTTCACTACACTTGTCCTCTGTCCTGTGTCTAATGATTAAAACATAAGTAGTGTGTTGTGTTTTTTAAGAAGGTTTTTAAGAGCACTGGAAAGTGGGAATAATGCTAACATTTATTAAGTACCTACTGTGCCTTGGCTAGGAAACTAGATGCTGCCAGTACTTTTTCTCCTTTAATCCTCAGAATTTTGTGAGATAAATAGTAATTATTCCTATTCAGAAATTCAGAAGTAAGGTTGCTCTGTGCTGACATTTGAATCAAGATGTCATCAGACTCCAGAACACCTGTTTAGCATATTATGCCACCTGTCAGTAGGTGCTCAATAAATGCCAGAATAAAACCAAATAACACAACTGCATGATCATTCGAGATTTTTGTTTTGTTAAACCTGCTTTGGCAATAACAATTTCTTGACATTTGTTAAGCAGTTCATAGTTTCAAAGTGATTTCACTTTTATTGCCTATTTTAATTACCATGGCTACAAAACAAGTCACCATAAAATATAGTGGAATAAAAAATATTGTTTTGCCTTTAGATTCTGTGGGTGAGCAGTTCAGACAGGGCACAACAGGATGAGTTGTATGTTCCATGGTGTCTCAGCTGAAAGACTGGGGTCTGAAATAATGAAGATTCTTTTCTCCTATGTCTATTGGTTGATGATGGTTGTCAGTTTGGGGCTTCAGTTGCTATCTACATGGGAATCTCCATGTTATCCCTCTAATTTAGGTTACCTTACAGTATGGTGGCTAAGTTCCGAAGTTGAATGTTCCAAGAGAGACAGAGGCACAGAATGTGGGACCAACAGCCATGCTGTTTCCTTTTTTATGACCTACCCTCAAATTACATAGTGTCACTTCTTTTGCACTCGGGTCAAATCCGTCACAAGCCCCTGTCCAGATTCATGGGGAGGGAAAATAGACTCCTACTCTGCGGTAGAGGACTGCCAGTCACACTGTAAGAACATCGTGTGGGATGATGCATATGTTCGTGTGGCCATCTTTGAAAAATACAAATTAACCTGTGAAGTAGATCAAGCATATCACTTTACTAATGAAGAAATACTTTATTCATAGTAGAGTAGCACATATCTTAGGTGCCTCCCATAAGACTGGGATACTTGATCTATTTGAATATTATACACATCCCACATTATTACTGAGATAAGGTAAAAGATGTATAAAGTATCAAATTAGGGTATTGACTAACACAAGACCAGTGGGATGATCAGCATTTTGGGAGAGTATGCCAGCACTACTTAGTTTTTATATTGGCAGATGCCCTTGGATTTTGATCTACCTGGTTAGCTTAGAAGGTTGACAGACCACATACAGCTGGTGGCCCAAATCCAGCTAGCCCTGTTTATGTAAAGTTATATTGGAACACAGACACCCACTCATTTGTTATTTTCTGTGACTGCTTTTGTGTCGCCATGGCTGAGTTGAGTAGTTGCAACAAAACCATTTAGCCACCAAAACCTAACACAATTACTAATCTGGCCCTTTACAGAAAGTTTGAACACCCTTGGTCTAGAAGATGAACCAGTTGCAGTCAAACAATCTGAAATTCCTCTAGACTTGAGGCTGTAGTTTTGACCAATTCATTTGTTCAGTACACATGAGAACTAGCACAAGTGCTATTAAAACAGGTAACTTAATGCTTGCCCTCAAAAGAGTTCACAGTACTAGGGAATCAGACAACTCTAGATTCACATAGTACAGTGTCATGAGTGGCACCATCTTAGACCTATGCACAGATTTCTTCCTCTGAAAAGTACTATGGCTAAAGATAGGATCTCATACTCCACCCCCCCTACCCCCCCACCCCCCAGAGAAGGCTTCCTGGAAGACTGATACTAATCAGGTTCTTGAAATAAGTTGAAAAAGGAGCCTTAGATGTAAGAAAAGTTTGAGCAAATGTATGAGTGGGAGTTTTATTCTTCCAGGAATTTGTTATAGCTGAAAAGTAGAATGGGATTGGAGAAGTAAAGAAAGGTAGGACTGGTGGTGACCATTAAAGCCGCTGAGACAAGAAATGATTTGAGAGCTCTTTAAGAAACAGAATTGTCAAAACTTGTTAATTGCTTGTAAGAATGGTGAAGAATGTCGAATGTAGAATGACTGACCTCAGCAACTAGGTGGTCAGGGAAAATGGTGCCATTTTACTAAAATAATTGGATACATTGGGAGGAATAGATTTAAGCAGAAAAGGTAAGTTTCACTGTTGGAGTTTTTTTTTGATTTGCAATGCCTGTGGAACATAATGAAGTTGGGTAGGCTGTTGGCTTTGGAAGTTTGACACTCAAAAAGACTCAAGAGTTTTCAATAAGTGGGTATTTGAAGCCTTGGGAAAGATACGGTCATCTATAGAATATATGTAAAGCAAAGAAAAAGCCAAAAATAGAATGGGAAACAGAAGTGCTTAAGAGATGCATGCATAGAAAAGGAAGAAGGAAGACAAGCCCATGGAAGGAACAGCTAGAGCCAGAACAGTTTTGAATGTCTTTGCATTTAATGATTTTTGGCAAGTTTAGTCAAGTGGTAGGATCAGAAGCTGGACTATAGTAACAATTCAGAAATGACAGAAGGTGGGGGAAAGTGGTTAGAACCATAAGGTTTGAATACACTGAAGAATTGAGTTACCGACTAAATTAAAATCCCTGTGGAGATGGCAGAAGATAGACTCCAAAGCACAGGTAGAGAGACTGACCTTAGGTGAAGATATACCATATTCACTGAGACATGCATGAGACAATGGATAAGGGATGAGAACAGATAAACCCACTTTTGCCGGTTGTTTTGATGGGTTACATAACTCATTTCATTCATCTCTACTGCAATCTCTTTTATGTAAGCATTATTGTCCTTGCTTTATCAGTGAGGAAATTAAAGCTGAGGGAGGTTATCTTGCTCAGGGTCACAACATCTTTTAAGTGATGGAGCTGGTACCTAATCCCCAAAGTTCATTTCTTTTTTTTTTTTTTTTTTTTAATGTTTATTTTTTAGAGAGAGAGAGAGAGAGACAAAATCACAAGCAGGTTCCACACTGTCAGCACAGAGCCCAGCGTGAGGCTAGAGCTCATTAAACCATGAGATCTTGACCTGAGCTGAAATTAAGAATCGGACACTTAACCGACTGAGCCACCCAGGTGCCCCCATAGTTTTATTTCTGATGTGCTCCTGCTCTTCTCCATCCTCTTCACCTTTCCCCTGCTAGATGTGAAGGAAGAGAAGTCTAGAAGTTAGTATTAATTACTCCATAGACCCATATCAACAGGGGCATTGGTTTATCTTCTAAGGAAATTCCTTTTCAAAAAAAACGTGAGTGTTTAGTAAAGGTATTGTATGTAATATACACATCATAAAGAAAGCATATTCATATTTCAGCTAAGCTGAAAAATAGCAAATTTTTAAGAAAAAAATTGTGAGGGAAGTAGGAAGAGCCAAAGACTCATCTAAGGTTATAGAGTTCAAAAATATTTAACAATTTGTCTCTAAATGAGGCATTTCGGAAATTCATCTCCAGTGTGTTAGATTTGGATAACCCTAGTTTTTCCTTTCTGGGAAGTTGTGTGATACAAATATGGAATAATGTTTTATTTCTCATTTTTTTTTTATTTTCAGGTGTGTGCACTTGGGGCAGAGTTTTCATCGGAGGCTTGCAGAGAGTTGGGCTTCTCCAGCAACTTACTCTGCAGCTCTTGTGATCTTCTTGGACAGTTTAACCTGCTTCAGCTGGATCCTGACTGTAGAGGATGCTGTCAGGAAGAAGCACAACTTGAAACAAAAAAGGTATTGTTTTGTAGGATCTCTCTTCCATTAGTTGGTGTAGTTGAGATAAGGTGAAATACTAAATTGCTTAATCAAGTTAAATATAAAGAAGTCTCTAGCTTTTACATTTTGTATTTTTAAAAACTCAACTGATTTCTGTCTGGCCCACTAGATCAATTAAAACAAACAGGAAGGAAAAGTAAGATTACATACCAGGACCTCATTCTATCATGGTTGTTCAGCAGAGAGGTTGCCGAATTATTGTAGCATGATTGGATCCTAAAGTCCTCCAGTCTTCCTAACTTCTGGCCACATGATGACAAAGAAGAATTAATTAGATGCTTATATTCATTTGTAAGAAGAACTCCGTCTTTACAATGAAATTTGAGACGAAAGTATAGCACCTATTACCTGGCACATAATTGTAGGCAGTAAACTATAACTTTTTATCTGGTTAACAAAGAAAATTCTTTGTTAATTTAGACAGCTCTGTGTTAATTTACACAGCTATCACTAATATTTACAGATACCTAATCTCCTCTTTAACACCTGAAAACAGCCAAGGATAGATAGTTATAACTGTCCAATAAAATCATCTATGTTTTGATTCATTGTTCAGATTAATAATGAACTCGCTCAATTTTTAAAGCTTTTCATCAAAGCCCTGATACTTTTTAAAATTAGAAGGTGGCCTGAAAAGATCCTTTATATAAGCCAAATAAAACTGAATTAGTGAGTTCCCTTGTTCGGGGTAAGTAAAAAAGTTCACATCTCTGTGTTAGATTTCCTTTTAATATTCTCTTTCACTTGTACATACTGAATTCTATTTTGAGGTGTTAGAGTTTAGAAAGCTTTCAGACTGTAATTCTATCTTATTAGGTAGTGAAGGTTTGTTTCTAACACGGAATATAGTTTTATAGTTCTAAAAAGAAAACAAGCTTTAAATGTTAATATTTAACCAAAACTTATTTAATATTTGATTTTTTTTTCATTTTTTTAATGTTTCTTTTGAGAAAGGTGGGGAGAGAGAGTGAGAGAGAGAGAGAAAATCCCAAGCAGGCTTTGCCACTGTCAGCATGGAGCCCGATGCAGAGCTCAAACTCACAAACTATGAAATCATGACCTAAACCAAAGTCAAGAGTCAGACACTTAACTGATGGAGCCACCCAGGTGCCCCTTTAATATTTGATTTCTTAGTTGTGAACCTGAAATTCCTGGTGTCCCAGAAATAGGTTCCAAGCCTTCTGTGTTTTTTCATTTTCTTGATTCACATATACCATTGATATTTTTTCATGTTTAGAAGATTTCCATACATAGGAATTAGTCTTCACTGCATGTAGGTCATGTCTAAACAAGAAGTTTTAAAAATTTGATTTTAAGTAGGGGCGCCTGAGTGGCTCAGTCAGTCAAGCGTCCGACTTTGGCTCAGGTCATGATCTCACAGTTCGTGGGTTCGAACCCTGCATCTGGCTCTGTGCTGAGAGCTCAGGGCCTGGAGCCTGCTTCGGATTCTGTCTGTCTGTCTCTCTCTGTGTCTCTCAAAAATAAACATCAAAAAAACATTTTTTTTTAATTTTAAGTAGATTTAAAATGTGTGACTTGACTAGTTTAGTAAAACCCTTCCACTTGATTTTTGGGGTGTAATTTTTTTTTTTTTTTTTTTAATGAGCTATTCACATGGGACAAATTGAGGAAGGAATCTATATGTCATCCTCTAGCCATAGTGCTTTTATTCTATGGTTCATACTACTGCTTAGCCGACAACAATTCTTTCCTAAGATACCAAACTTACAAGAATTGAACAAGGAATGTTTTATAATAAACAGTGTTCATCACAGACAGTGTCTTATAATTAAGGGTAAATTGAGAGGTTCTACTTTAAGTGATATCAAATATTCCTAAACTGTAAACCAAGTGCATATAAACTCTATTTTTATTTACTGCCCTTTCTCAGTAATCCTCCAATAGTATACTATTTTTATGTTATACTTTTACTAGAATCAAACTTGAGTCACACACTTCAAATTATATTCCTGTTCAGTTTTCATCATTAATTGTGTGGTATCTTGATAATTCTGACCACTTACAGCTCAGCAGTAACCGTAGGCAAGTAGTCTTCCAGTTAGTATGCCTAACTAATTACAAGCTGAAATGATTATTGTATGTAAGTACAAGTGGGTCTTATCCTAATATGACTTTATGCTGTTTCCATTGTATTTTCTTTACTCCTTACTCCTAATTACTACAATATACTTCTCATTAAGCATTTGCTAGCACACTGCTGCACAAAATTGATGAGTGGTTTTCTTTAAGAAGCCTAGTGGAACCAAAACATGCCAGAAACTCTTAGAAATATTGCTGGACATATAAAAGTATGGCATATTGGACAAGGCATATTAGATGCAAACCACATTAAAGTATAGAAGTAGTACTTAATTTAATGTGTGTAGTACTGCCCTCTGGATTACTGGTATAAGATCATCGGTAAATATGTGCAGTATTTTTTTCTATCTTAGCCCTGGCTTAAGGCTTAATTTTGAAATCATAGTTGGGATGGCTGAGTGGCTCAGACCTTGATTTCAGTTCACGTCACAATCTCGTGGGTTTGTGAGTTCAAGCCCCATGTCGGGCTCTGCACTGACCCTGCAGAATCTTCTTGGGATTCTTTGCTACCCTCCTTTGCTCACATTCCCTCTGTCTCTCTCAAAATAAATAAACTTTTAAAAAAAAATTTTTTTTAATGTTTTATTTATTTTTGAGAGAGACAGAGACAGAGCATGAGCAGGGGAGGGGCGGAGAGAGAGCAAGACACAGAATCCCAAGCAGGCTCCAGGCTCTGAGCTGTCAGCACAGAGCCCTATGTAGGGCTTGAACTCACAAACTGCGAGATCATGAGCTGAGCCGAAGTCGGACGCTTACCCGACTGAGCCACCCAGGCACCCCTCCAAGTAAATAAACTTTAAAAAATTACGAAATCATAGTTAAATTTAGTTCTAATTTAAAACTAAAATTTAAAAGGAAAAATCTGTAATATATAGACTAGTGCCTTACATTAAAAACATTGAAAATACTTAAATACATTTGTGTATATATGTAAATCATTGTGAATGTAAATTCTTTAGGAGAGAAAATTGTAAATGTATTCATCAAACAGCAATGTTTTCCTAATTTATATATAAGTGCAACCAGAATATTCATTTTGGTTCTTGCTTAGCTGTATGCTTTCCAGAGCTGATATGTCTTTCCAGAGATGAGGCTAATTGTTTTTAGTAATGCTTACTCATTTCACAGGCTAAATTTAGCCTTTGATAGCCAGAAGTTTGCTTTAAAAAATAATAATAATAACAAAACTTAATAGCATAGGATGTCTTTGAAATCCCTTATCATTCTACAAATGTGTACTCCATTATTTTTATTTGATCTTGTTCTCCCCTACCCATTTTAATTATAAAGGACCTACTAAACATCACAATACTAGCTAGAATGAAATTTTCTTTTTTTTTTGGACAGTTGCTATTTATTACTTGTTAAATGTCAGTTCAAATATCGCTTTTTCAGACCTCATATCTGTCACACCTTTACTACTTTCTATGCATACATCTGTGGTGGCACTCATGACATTGTAAAGAAACAATCTTTTTTTAAATTATATCCTACTTTGGACTATGTTAAGTCTTCATAGAATGAGATTTTTTGATACGCTGTTTTCCTACTAATTTTGCTCATAACTATGTACCTAAGTACCATTTACAAACAAAAGGATGTTGGCTTAATTGTGAAGGGTGTACTAATTTATAGTTTGAAGAAAAAACATAAACTAATGAAAGAAAGGATATGTATACAGTTAGTATTTACTAAGTAGCATGAGTAACTTCAGCTTAGTCCATATGTAGAATCTTTGGATGGAAGGGAAGGGACCATTGTTTTGTTTTGTTTTTTCCACTACTGACTGGCTTTCTCCTTGTGGTGGGACAGCATAGTAACTGCTAGTTCCTTAGTGTTATATCTTTTAACTCTTCCCATGAGAAGGGGATTAATTCTTCCTCATTTACTTTTTTTGAAATATTTCAGACAGGGATTTTTTTCTAGCTCAAGTTTGGTCACTGACTATTAACTAAGATTATGGAATAATGTAAGGCCAGTTGGCTCCCACAGCAGCTATGTGAAATGCTGCACTGGGGCACAGACAGATGAAGCAGTAAAGAGCAGAGACTAGGTAAGCAATCTCATAGATAACTTTTCCCCCCCTCAATTCCTAGAGTAAACAAATTCTACCTGGGCTGTCTTTAAAGATTTAGCTCGATTGTCCCCCCCCCTTTTTGGAAGGCTTCCCTAATTTCAATTCCCTTACTTATCCACCACTAGCACTCTCAGGTTATGTTAGCTGTACCTCTGTATTCCCAAAAACACTTGAGGATACCTTGATATACACTTAACCTTCACTATATTATTTTGCTTTTCTCTTCCAGTAAATTATGCTGTTTGAAGTCTAGGACAGTTTATTTCTGAATCCACAGGCTTTAGCATTTGGTATTTCATAAGTTTTTGCCTTTGAATGAGACTGTTTTTACTAAGTTGGAAAAGTTGATTTTTTTTTTCATTAAACATGTATTGAGAGCTTTTTATATACCAAACACCTAGACAGACACTATTGATACAAATATTGAAGGGCAGTCCCTACAATCAGTGGGGAGGTAGACCAGTAAGCAGGTAGGTAAACCCAAAGTGATAGGTGTGGTGTGCTGGAGGGAAAGGAGACAAAGCTCGGAGGAGGTGAAACATAATTTGAGAATTGACGGAAAATGTACCCAGGTGAGCAGAAGAAAAGGGAATCAAAGTGGCATCTCTGGCTACAGGAGACTGGGACCCAGTACAAGGTGGCAGGTGAGGAGTCCAGAGGACAGTCCTGAGACCAGGACATCCTGTCTCACAAGTCATGCCAAGAAGTCTGGACTTTATCTTAAGGGCTGTGGGAGCCATGGAAGTTTGTAAGCCAGGGGGTTATTTGATCAACTATGCATTGGTAGACAGAAAAGGTAATTTAAAATATATATATGTATATACACACACGCCAAAAATATACTTGAACTTTGTCGACACTTGTGAAAGACTTTTTCATATATTTCACTTACACATGCTGAGTATAAAAAATGAGATTTGTCTTTGTTGGCAGTTATCCATTTATAACACTTTAGTTATTATCATCGAAGTGTAGATCTTTCATTTGTTTATTTTATTTATAAGGGCTTCGTAAACATCCCAAATGTATCTAAAAAGAGATGTTAGTGAGCACAGATTTCAGGTGATCCCAGTCTGACTGCTAACCTTAATAGGTATTTTTTTCAAACCATACATGACCATCAGATTAAAAGTTTCCTGGGATTTTCCTGAAGATAAGCATAGATCAACTTTTTTTCTATAAAAAATTTTTTGGCTTCCGTTATCTAAGATTTATAAGATTAAATGTAGTATTCCAATAGATGGGTTATTTTTCTCATCTTTTTATAATCTTTGCAGTTCTGTGAATTTGACCTTGATTAAGGAAGCTGGGTGCTTTTTTCCTGTCTCCTCATTCATTTAAGGTTTTCACATCTTAATGATTTCAGCTTCTTCTGGACGCAGTTATTGTAGAACTTTTATATTTCTCCTTAATTGTATGCCTCTATTTCCATAGCTAGTACCTGTTCTCTTTAAGATCTTGGTTCATCAAGATGCTTGTAGTTACACTGCTTTCCTTTTTCCTTCAAAATATTTTATATTTAATTATTATTTAATTAAATCCATTATTTTGTTGGTTTTTAGTACTTCCTATTCTGCATTTATACCTACCTTATCTCTGAGCGATCATTTTGAAGATTTGGCTAATGACCAAACCAGAGTACCTTCTTTTTTAATTTTAATGTTTATTCACTTTTTGAGAGAGAGAGAGAGAGAGAGACAGAGTGTGGGTGGGGGAGGGGCAGAGAGAGAGGGAGACAGAATCTGAAGCAGGTTCCGGGCCCTGAGCTGTCAGCACAGAGCCTGATGTGGGGCTCGAACTCTGGATGGCGAGATCATGACCTGAGCCGAAGGTGGACGCTCAACTGACTGAGCCACCCAGGCGCCCACCAGAGTACCTTCTGAGAGAAAAAAATCAACTTACCTGAATTATTAAAAAATATGAACCAGTAAGCAAATGATTTCAACTTAATTTGCTGTTCAATCTTGATTGTATCAGGAAGGAGTTTAGAGTGGTGTTTAAGAACACAGGCTCTGGAACCAGACTATCTAGGTTCAGAAAGTGCTACTCATCTGATGATCTTGGACAAATTACTTGATAATTCTGATTATTTCCTCGTTTATAAATTGGAGATAATAGTTACTATCTCATAGGGTGGTTATGAGGAGTAAATGAGTTTATAAATGCACTGCTTAGAATAGTCCCAGCATGTAATAAATCCTAGGTAAATAATTGGGTCTGGTGGTGGTATCTGATTTGCTGATTAAAAAAGCAAACAAGGGGCTCCTGGGTGGCTCAGTCCATTAAGTATCCAGCTTCAGCTCAGGTCATGATCTCATGGCTCATGAGTTCAAGCCCCGCGTTCAGCTCTCTGCAGACTGCTCAGAGCCTAGAACCTGCTTTGGATTCTGTGTCTCCCTCTCTCTCTCTGCCCCTCCGCTGCTTGGGCTCTGTCTCTCTCTCAGAAATAAACATTTAAAAAGTTTTTAAAAAGTTTTTTTGAAAAATAAAAATAGAAAATTTGGAGGACTCCAAGAATAGAATTATAATGATTGCTCTTGGCAAAGTAGGATAAAATAGTTAAGAAATACAACATGAACTATTAGATTTGCCAGTACTAAAAATTAGCAGCAAAATTTTCTGTTACTCCACTTTTGAGCTCCTGAATCAGTTGAATCAAGAACAAGAGGAAATACGATAACAGAATTGGTAGTATGAAAACTTACCGTTTGCAATTACTTGTTTATGTGGAACAACATACAGAAATAAATTGTCAAACATAACCATAGGTTTCAAATTTTTGATTGATGTATTTTAATAAGGAAAATACTGCAAATACGAATTTTTTAAATGCGTACCATTTTCATCATTATTAAATGCATATAAAAATTGCATTTGAAGAGAAAAGGTTTTGCTACTTAAAAAAATTTCAAAACCATTATAAAGCAAAGCTTTTTCTTAGGATAAACCTATTCCAGAAATTAATTGATACCCTTTTAAAAATCCGTGTAGAATAAAATATATTACTGGCTTTCAAAGTTTTTCAGATGGTAGATCAGATTGAAGCTATGGGATTCTTTGAAATAACATTATAAGAAAGTAAAGTGTATGTTTGTAATATAAAAATGATTGCTTTGTGAACAAACAAGTCATTGGACTAATTACAAGTATTTTTCCTAACATTCCTCTGCTACTTACATTTTTGATCTAATACATGGTTATGGATTTCAAAGGTTTAAGAAAATTCTGGAAGAGAAGAGCTTAAAAGTGATTTTTAAAAATTCTACAGATTGAGATTTTTTTTAATTTGAATTTTGGAACATCTTGGTCTCATTCTCAGAATACAAGTAGAAGCCTAGTCTGCAGATCATCAATTTATACCATTACTGGTTCTGGAAAATAGCTCAACAGTTCTGGTATTTGATAAAGGGCCTTTATTTTCATCTAAAAATATACTAGTCAGATAATATTTGAAAAATACTTATCTTCAGTAATGATTACACTAGATTTGAATAAATGGACCTAAGTAGTGCATAAAATAATTTTAAGAATATAGTTAGATCCCTTCGACTTCCCCTGCATCCCTTCTACTCCATTACCTAATTAGAGTTAGACTAATGTAAATTGACTAGCTTATATAGTAACATTCCCATTTTCTATGTGTACAATACTCTTCTTTTGACATTTATATGCACTCCCAGCAAGCCAGAGACAGTAGAGAGGAAATATTAATATCTACAGTTTATTAGAAGTCTATCCCCTTCTTTTTACAAAAGTTTTTTGAAAGAGTTGAATTTTTATCTCAGCTACTAGTTTTGTGACTTTGAGTTAGCAAGTTGCTCTCGAATCTTCAGTTTTGTTGTAGTAATTACACTGGCTTCCCTCTGAGTGTTTTTTTATACCTTGGTTATATGCTAAGTATCTTACCTACATTATTTAATCCCAACAACTCTCTAATGTAAATACTACTACCCCTATTTAACAGAAAAGGAAACTACGGTGTTATCTGTCCAGAATTACCAAGCAATCAGGTGCCACAACCCGGCTTCACCTCAGGTCTGTTTGACTCCAGAGCCCCAAGTTTTTAAAAACCTCTATTCTATTTTCCCTTTCATCTTGGAAATATGAATAGTAATACCTACTTCACAGACTTACTGGAAGAAAATGAATGAGTTAAATATAAAACACCAGACTGACTTTTTGAAGGTCTCTTTTGCATTTATAATTAACATAATTCCATTGGTAGTTTTTATTTTAAATTATTAAATCCTTACTTTTCAGTTTACCATAGACTTTAATGACTCCCATTACTTGTTTTTTTCTCTCAAGGATATATTGACAATTTGGCCTAAAGACCCAAACAAACATTTTCAATAATATTTCATATAATATTTCATAATTCAGGGAAAAGAACATCAAAACATTTAGTTACATTCAATTTACATAGAAAATCTGTAGCTGGTTTGAGAGTAATTTAGAAGTCAGCTTAAACAGCATTATTCAAGAAAGTGGCATATTTTAAGCTTTAGCCTATCTACTACTGGTAGAGCTGCTACTGGTGTGTAAAACATAGAAGGATGAAATGGAGGTTAAGCTAACTGTGCGTGAAATTGTCGCTAAAGAAATTTCACAGTTACTTAAAATAGCTTCTCTTTTGTAGTGTGTCTGTAGCATCAATACATGAGCTATTTCTTCAAAGGAAACAAAAATATGTCTTCAGTAGATTATTCTAATTATAGTATTAAAACATTATTCACAAAGAAGCTTTTTTTTAAAGATCTAAATATTTGGCAACAGTTCTAGTTCAGTGAAAGAATCACTAAGACTCCTACATAGCAACGGTACAAAATAATAACACAAATATTTACCTAATAATAGCTACTAACATTTGTTATTATGTGAAGGTGCTGTTCCAAGTCCTTTATATTAATTAATTTATATAATCCTCACAACAACTCTTGAGGTAAGTGCAATTATTATCCCATCTCATAGTTGAGTCTAAGGCCTGGAGATCTTGCCTAAAGTCATTCAGCTAATAAATGGTTATAAATAATGTATAATTTATGTAGGAGAAGTTTTAAAATATTTTATGTAGTTATTTCATTGAACTGAAAATATTAATTTTTTAATGTTTTCTAAATGTGGCATTTCATCTATATTCAACTAAAAAATAAGGGGCGCCTGGGTGGCTCAGTTGGTTAAGCGACCACCTTCGGCTCAGGTCATGATCTCGCAGTTTGTGAGTTTGAGCCCCACGTTGGGCTCTGTGCTGACAGCTCAGAGCCTGAAGCCTACTTCAGATTCTATGTCTCCCACTCTCTCTACCCCTCCCCTGCTCATGCTCTGTCTCTGTCTCTCAATAATAAATAAATGTTAAAGAAAAAAAATTTTTTATGAATGAAGAAAGAGAGGGAGGGACAGAGGAAGGAAGGAAGGAAGGAAGGAAGGAAGGAAGGAAGGAAGGAAGGAAGGAAGGAAGTCAGGAAGTCGGGGTGCCTGGGTGGCTCAAGTCAGTTAAGCATCTGACTCTTGATTTCAGCTCAGGTCATAATCTCAAGGTCATGAGATCGAGCCCTGTGTTGGGCTCTGTTGTGGGCATGGACCCTGCTTAACATTCTCTCTCCCTCTTCCTCTACCCCTCCCCAGCTCACTCATGCGCGTGTGCTCGCTCTTTCTCTCTTTTTCAAGTAAATAAATGTAGTCAGTGTTTTAGGTATTTAACAAGTTCGGATCAAGGTTCTATCTATGCATATTAAAACATTTTGTCACATTTGCAGATTACCATATTTAAAAAGGAAATAAACCCTTAAAGTAATTCATGATCGAGGCTGCCTTACAACTACATTTCTAGACATACCTACCTCAGAGTCAAAATAAACTTTGTTTATACCATAAATATTTCTTCTTGGTATGGGCTTTGAGAATGTCAAAATAAGACAATAGTCACTGTCATCGAGGAGTCAGGTAGAGAAATAGGCATGGAAATTGGGCTGCTAGAATGCATTTGGCAGGATATTTTACTGAACGAACGCATAATATCCAGTGTTATGAAGGTAACTGCTAAAAGAATTAGGAATAAGCTAAAAGTTGAAAAGAAGACAATAAATCTCTTTAAGTTGATATATTGAGAACTGTAGATATAACCATGTTAATCATTACTAACAGAAGAACTAAAAACAGTTTAAAAGTTATTGAATGGCAGGTAGGAGGCAGAGGAAAATTTTTACTTCTTTTATACCCTTCTGTACAATTTCTTCTTTATTACTTCCAGATGCATTGGTTTCCTGAAAGAATTCAGTGAAATGCATGCTGTAAACAAAATACACTTATGTGCTATGAACGCACACAGAAAGAAGGGCATATAACCTTTTGACATTTCAGGTAAATATCACAACTTGCTTATGTAGAAGTTGCTGTTTATGATAACATGGAAAATAACTAGGAGAAAACTAGTGATAAGACAAAGATAGTGAAAAGGCAAAGTCATGAAAAAGAGGGCCATCTCAGGTAGCTTGGTTATGATGAGAGAGGGTGCTGGTTAGGAAGGTAGAGCCTATGTACCTTGGTAAGAAGTTTGGACTCTGTTCTATAGGCAGGGGACAAAATTAAAAGATTATAAACAATGAACCGGCGTCAGATTTGTATTTTAATTACATTCGTTGTCAGTGTGAAGGAAAATTGATAGGAGAGAGGGGAATACGGTTGCCAGAAAAATATATTGCTGTTTTCCAGAGGCAAGATAAAAGGGCTTAAGCCAACATATTGGTAGTAAAAATGGAGAAGGGACAGATCTAAAACAGATTTAGGCAATAAAACCTTCAGGATTTATTGATTATACTGGATTGGAAGGGGGAATAGGTGAGTAAAGATGCTTCCCATGTTCTTATTTGAGAAACTGGTAGCCTCAACAAAAGAAGACTACAGTAGACTTCAGCTATTTGCATGGTAGCCCCCTAAAGGCAGTAGTTGGGGATGAGAGAAGGGGCAGTAAAGAGGATAACTTTTCATAAAAGCATACCCCGTAGGTACAGACTGCCTTTTCAGTTTTCCTTCTGAAGAGGTGTTAAAAGTTTTAACTTAGAAGGTCATAGATTTTATCTGAGTACCTTAATGAAATGTAAAATTGGTAGTGTGCTTGTCAAAAAATAAAAGGTGTTGAATGGTCTAGTTTCTTTTGTTCTGCTTTCATATTGCCATTCTTAATATTTAAAATATTTAACCTTCTGAATTATTACAGCTTTATTTTTGTATCTTTTTACGATAAGGAGATTACCTTCTTTAGTTTTAATAGAGTGCAACCATAATGTAGTTTGTGCTGGTTGTGTTTTATATTTCATATATTTGTAACTTTTTTTTTAGGATATTTGTAACCTTTCTTAAGGATGATCATAATTGCCCATTTTATGACAAATAATGATGTTCAGTTTTGACATGGTAATAACACCAACAGAATTTAATTCTCTTTTGAAAAGCAGCTTTTGCTACCATATATAGCACCTTTGTGGTCAGTTTTTGAGGCTATTGAATGTTTGGATTTTGAACCATATTTTGTCTGGATCTCAGTTTTTCAAATCAAGAAGAAAATGTATTGAAAATGTATTTTTCAAACATTAAGGAGCAAAAAGACATTGAATTTTTTATTGGGAACTATATACTAAATAAGCCGTTTTCTAAAATATTTTTACTTTACCAAGGGGCTAGTTGGTTTTATTTTAAAACTACTTACTAAGATATTCAAGCTGGAGCGCCTGGGTGGCTCAGTCAGTTAAGCATCCAACTTCAGCTCAGGTCACGATCTCACAGTTCATGAGTTCGAACCCCGTGTCAGGCTCTGTGTTGACAGCTCAAAGCCTGGAGCCTGCTTCGGATTCTGTCTCCCCCTCTCTCTCTGCCCCTCCCCTGCTTGCACTCTGTCTCTCTCCCTCTCAAAAATAAATAAACATTAAAAAAAATTTTAAGATATTCAAGCTTAGGCTCATTTTTACTAATTCTTTGGATATTTTGAGCTCAGGAAATCTAGTGGTGGTGTGTCAAGTCATTTCATTTCATTCTGTGATGTTTCCTAAATATCAGTAGAATTGAATGTGTTGTTCCCAGATGATGCCCTTGGGTCATTCATACTGGTGGCTGAAATGTAAAGGGGGAGGGGGAGTATATCTGTGGGTGTATTTGTTTTCAGGTGACAGTCCAGTCGTTACAGTTTTACCTCTTGGTTATGAAATTCTCTTTGTTTTAGGTACATATGCAAATTCTGTTATTAATCACAATACTGAAAGAAACCTTGTTCTTTTTTTTTTTTTTTTAATCAGATTTCATATTTGGAATGATCTGATTTGGAGTGTGATGTCAAACATTTTATATTTTGGTTTTTGTTTCATTTTGTTTTAATACATTTTTATTGAGCTTTTCAGTGGAACAATGATTGTATGTTAATGAAAGATTCCCCTGGTGTATTCTTACTTCCTTGGAATTTAATTTAAATTAAGGTTGATGTTAGCTTGTTTTCTAGCTTTCTCAATCTCAGAGCAGAAACTAAAGATACAAAAATAAATAGCACTTTAATACTATAGTAGAATAAGCTTTAAACTTAGGGAGCTTCCTTAGACATGGTCATTGCTTTGTTTTTTCAGAGTTCATTAGAAAGCACCTAAAAATAAATAGTGTAATCTCAGGGATATAATGTTAGAGAATTATCTTTACCAGTTTGGTTTTCTATAATTGTAAAACTGAACTTACTTCCCTAATCCTCCATATTCATTCATTATTCCTTTGCAAGAATGCCATTAGTCAAAGTGTATGAAAGTGTCAACACATAAACTATTTGCCTTATACATCTGCTGCTTCAGTGACTTAAAGTGAAATCTTGATCAAAGCTTTACTACTAGATCTCAAAAACTGTAGTATCCTAATTGTCCATGTGTAACTGTAACTTGTTTCTAGCACTCTGCACTTTAAAAAAATATCAACAAATATGGGAATGATAAAAAAAAAATACCAAAAACTATGGGAATGATTTGATGATGAATAATGAATTAAAATTTAAGACATCAGCAGGTCACTAAACGTATAGTTCTGTTGAAAATGTTTTTCTTGAGAATTAACTGACCAAATTTTGCTACAAGTAGCTTCGGTGTGGTGTATTTTGTCCTTCATATAAAAGAGTAAAGTTAACTTTAAGAAATTACACTGGATGCAGTTAACCATTTGGAAGAATGGCTTATTTAATATATTTGAGTGCATCATCATTGTTTTTATTTAAGAGCTCTAAATAATGCACTCAGTTCTAATTGTGTTATAGCCATACTCCCTTATTTTTAAATCCCTACATTTTATTTAAGGGCAAGCCTTCAGTAGACCTATAAAATAGTGACTCCCCCATATCTGAATTTTATTCCACTGTTAAAAGTTTTTCCTTTCGTTCGTGTAACATTAGAGCATTTTCTTCATATTGCTACTTAATATTCAAAGTTTTGTAGTTTTTTCTGAATGTACCAAATTGTATTTATACTAAAGCTTTGCCTTTAAGAGGATTTCAAAAATAAGAGTATATGGCTGCAAGCAAGGCTTCGTAAGGGAAGAAAACAGTATTACAGCATTTGTCTTGCTTTGGCCAATGCCCACTAGATTTACCTTTCAGAATTGGTTAGTCTCCTGTTGGTCATTTTGCAATTTTTGCCTTATTAATACTTGAGTATAGTCCAAGGCAGTGATTCTTCTCTCTGTCTGTTCATTACAATTGCTTGGGTGTCTTTAAAAGTCATAACAGTAATTAAAGTACTGATACCAGGATCTTATCCCCAAGTATCCTAATTTAATTTGTCTGGGATGGGTTCAGAGATCAGTAATTTTCCTGTTTCTGCATGTGTCTAGTTGCTTTTTAATGTACACTTGATATTGTGATTTATATGTTTCTAGGTCTCTAGATTATATCATCATGTGTGAAGAGCATTGGATTTTGCTCTTGCATACTGTTACACTATGGGTGAATACCTTGATCTTATGGAGTCTTGGTTTTTAGCTTTGTTAAAGAGTGGTTATTCCGGTTTTTTCATTAGTACTAAGGTGAATTCTTTAGCATAGGCTTAGAAGTGGCAGATCGAGTTTAAATGAAAAAGCCAAAGGGGTTTGCCTAGCTCTACTTTCTAGCACAGTGAAGCTGTTGAAATTTTTGTCCATCTCATATGGCCCATAGAGAATGTTGTCTATCGTTATGTCTAGAATTCTTAGCCTAATATAGTTCAATAGTTCTTAAATGTGCATTTTTTTGGGAAAGGCCAAGTTTTGAAGAGAATTTATTCACAGATTTTGGGAGTATCCCCTTTTTGTGGCTCCCTCCATTCTTTGATGTTACCTTCAATTTCCAGCTGCTCTGGCATCACTGAAGTTAAATTTTTGATTTCTCAACCCAACAACACTTGTTCTTATTTCTTATGAGCAAGAGACTGCCTTCTGGGAAAATTAGTGGAGGATGTCTGACATGGAGCGAGTTTACGGGTTTGTCATGGTAGTGCGATGGCAGAAAAGTTAGCAAATTCAGAAAATTTACATAACTCAAAAGTGTCCCCTTTGTTCATTGTTATAAATTAACATGTCATAATTTAGTTATCTGGTGAGAAACTGTATAGACATTTTTTTTGACTTGCCTGTTAATTTGAACCATTTTGTATAGCCACATAGTTATACTTTAATTACAGAATAGTTATCACCACAAAATTAAGATTTTGGCTGTTTTCTGTATATGAAAACCTCATTATAAGCCCTAACTAAAAAAAAATTTAAAACAAGAGGTTGGCCAAGTTGGTATGTGAGGGAAAAAATTATTATATTCCAATAAATTATTATTCTCTGATAAATTATTATCAGAGAAGTCTTTCTATAATCAAAAGGAGTATAACTTTTAAAAACTGGGAATAAACTGAGGGTTGATGGGGGGTGGGAGGGAGGGGAAAGTGGGTGATGGGCATTGACAAGGGCACCTGTTGGGATGAGCACTGAGTGTTGTATGGAAACCAATTTGACAATAAATTTCATATTAAAAAAAAAAAGAAGTATATTGTTCCAAAATATTAGGAAAATTTATGAATCTACAATTGAGATACATATAAATAATAATCTTGGTAATACTTAAAATATCTTAAATTGGGAAAAAATCAGCAGACCCCAAAGCTGAAATTTATTTTAAGAATAGTAAAAGTCACTTGTTTTTTCTTTTGTTTTTGATTTTACCCATTCTGACAAGTATAAGATGATATGTCATTGTGGTTTTGATATGCATTTCCCTGATGATTAGTGCTGGTGGGTAGCTTTATATGTCTGTCTGCCATCTGTGTATCTTTGAAAAAATGTCTTTTCAGGTCCTCTGCCATTAAATAGATTATTTGGGGGTTTTTGTGTTGAGCTATAGAACTTGTTTATTTTAACAATATTGATTCTTATCCATAGACATGATAGGTTTTTTCATTTTTGTGTGTCCTAATTTCTTTCCTCAGTGCTTTATAGTTTTCATAGTACAGATATTTCACATCCTTAAATAAGTTTATTCTGAATATTTTATTTTCTGTTGCAATTATAAATGGGATTCTTGATTTCTCTTTCTGCTTCTTCATTATCAGTGTGTACAAGTGCAACAGATTTCTGTACATATTGTATCCTGCAACTTTTGAATTCATTGATCAGTTGTAGTTTTTTGGTGGAGTCTTTAGGGTTTTCTGTAGATAGTATCATTTCATCTACAAATAGTGATGGTTTTACTTCTTTTTTACCAACTTAGATGTCTTTATAACTTTTTCTTGTCTGACCTCTGCAACTAGGATTTTCTATACTATGTTGAATAAAAGCGCAAGTGGATATATTCTGGTCTTGTTCCTGATCTTAGAGGAAAAGCTTTCTGGTTTTCACCATTGAGTATGATGTTAACTTTGGGTTATTCATACATAGCCTAAGGTATGTTCCCTCTAAATCTGCTTGTTGAGAGTTGTTATCATGAATGGATGTTGTACCTTGTCAAATGCTTTTTTTTTTTTTTTTTTTGTACATTGAAATGATCATACAGTTTTTATCCTTTGTTTTGTGAATGTGGTGGATCACATGGATTTGTGAATATCGAACCACCCTTGCATTCCTGGAATAAATCCCTCAATCATGGTGAATAGTTTTCTTTTAACATATTATTGGATTCAGTTTGCTAATATTTTGAGGGTTTTTGCATCCATGGTCATCAGAGGTACTGGCCTGTGTTTTCTTTTTTAGTAGTGTCTTTATCTGGTTTTGGTATCAGGGTAATGCCTCATTGAATGAATTTGGAAGATTTCCTTCCTCTATTTTTTGGAATAGTTTGAGAGGAATAGATATTAATTCTTCTTTAAGTGTTTGATAGAATTCATCTGTGAAGCCATCCATTCCTGGACTAGTTTATTGGGAGTTTTTTGAATACTGACTCAATTTCATTACTGGTAATTGGTCTGTTCAAATTTTCTATTTCTTACAGATTCAATTTTGGACGTTGTGTATTTCTAGGAATTTATCCATGTCTTCTATATTGTCCAATTTGTTGGCATCTCTTATAATCCTTTGTATGTCTGTGGTGTTGGTTGTTATTTCTCCTCCTTCATTTCTGATTTTGAGTCTTCTCTCTTTGTCTTGATGAGTCCTGCTAAAGGTTTATCAATTTTGTTTATCTTTTCACAGAACCAGCTTCTGGTTTCAATGATCTGTTGTATTGGGGTTTTAGTCTCTATTTTATTTCTTTCTGCTCTAATCTGTATTATTTCCTCCCTCTTACTGGCTTGGGCTTTATTGTTGTTGGTTGTTTTTTTTTGTTGTTTGTTTGTTTTAAGCTCCTTTAGGCCTTAAAAGTTAAGTTGTTTGAGATTTTTCTTGTTTCTTGAGGTAGACCTGTATTGTTGTAGTCTTCTCTCTTGTAACAGTTTTTGCTGTATCCTAAAGATTTTGGATCATTGTGTTTTCATTTTCATTTGTCTCCATGTATTTTCTTCTTTGATTTCTGAGTAGACCCATTCATTGTTTAGTAGTATGTTATTTATCCTCCATGTATTTGTGTTCTTTTCAGGTTTTTTCTTGGTGATTTTCATACCATTATGGTCAGAAAAGATGCCTGATATGATTTCAGTCTTTTTGAATTTATTATGACGTGTTTATGGCCTAATGTGATCTATTCTGGAGAACGTCCCATGTGCACTTGAAAAGAATGTGTATTCCACTCTGTTTGGATGGAATGTTTTGAATATATTTGTTAGGCCCATGTGGTCTAATGTGTCAATTATAGCCACTGTTTCCTTGATTTTCTGTTTGGATGATCTTTCCATTGATGTAAGTAGGATCTTAAAGTCCCTTACTACTACAGTATTACTGTGTATTTCTTTTTTTATGTCTGTTAATAATTGCTTTATGTACTTAGCTGCTCCCATGTTGTGTGCAGAGATATTCACCACTTTTATATCCTCTTGTTAGAAGTAACCAGTGTTGGCAAAGATGCAGAGAAAAAGGAACCCTCATGCACTGTTGTGGGAGTGCAAATTGGTGTAGCCATTGTGGAAAACAGTATGAAGGTTCCCCCAAAATTAAAAGTAGAATTACCATATGATCCAGTAATTCCATAACTAAGTTTTTACCCTAAGAAGATGAAAACACTAATTCAAAGAGATGTACTTCTGTGTTTATTGCAGCATTATGTACAGTAGCTCAGTTATGAAAGCAACCCAAGTGTCCATTGACAGATGAAGGGATACACACACACACACACACACACACACACACAGTGGAATATTACCCAGCCATGAAAAAAAAAAAGTCCAAATGCTAGGGGCGCCTAGGTGACTCATTAGGTTAAGCGTCCGACTTCGGCTCAGGTCATGATCGCACAGTTTGTGAGTTGAAGTCCCGCATCAGGCTCTGTGCTGACAGCTCGGAGCCTACTTCAGATTCTGTGTCTCCCTCTCTCTGTTCCTCCCTGCTCCTCACACTTTTTCTCTCTGTCTCTGTTAAATAAAAAAAAGTCCAAATGCTAAGAGGGAAAGTCAAGGAGTTACAATTTTTAACCTTTTTAAATCCTTTCATACTTTATTCCCTAGAGAATTTCTGTTAGAAGTAGCATATTTTCAACTTTTCTTTTTGATATTTATTTTGAGAGAGCACATGAGGGAGGGCACATAGAGAGTAAGGGAGAGAGAGCCCAACATGGCTCACTCAGTGCAGAGCCCAACACGAGGCTCTGAGATCGTGACCTGAGCCGAAATCAAGAGTTAGACACTCAACCGACTAAGCCACCCAGACGCCCCTTAATAGTATATATTTTATTATGTGAACTTGTGTGATGCCAAAGATGCTTATTATTACTTTATAAGTCCCTGAAAGTTGACCACAATTTGTAGTTAATTTAAATTATTCATCATGAAAAACCAGTATTGTCCTATGAACAAATTCATAAGAAAAAAACCAACTAACATAACAAGTTAATGCTTTTAGAATTTAATATTAATAATGTTAGGCAGCTCTGAGATAAATTTTCTGTTTACCCTAGACTGAAACTAAGCACAATGTAGTCTAGTCTATAAGTTGATATCAAAGGAACTTGAAATGTTTTTAAAGTTCTGTAATGAAAAAAGAGGTATTTAATTCTGTTAAATGAACAATTCTCTCCATTCAGCACACATACATTGAGAAGCTTTGTATCTAGTTCTGGAGATAATTATGATAGATAAGACATTTCCTTTCCACAAATTATAGAATATTTATAGTACATCATAAGAACAGATTTCCACTGAAAGTACCACAAACAGAATAGGAGATAAACAGAAGTTTTCCTGGAGAAGGTTACATCTGAGCTGCTATTCACTAAAGAATATGTTTCTAACATTTTTAACCAGTTGATGTTTCGTTGTGCAGAGATGGGCTTTCCATGAATGCATTACAAGTGTGCTAGGATATGGAGTCCTTCAATCCTTGTGACAACCAAATGGAGACTGTGGTGCTCAGGGCCCAAAAAGCTATTCATCTGTTATAAGCAGCCGCCTCTTACCCCAGGACTCCATAAAGTTGTTAACGTGTCATGATATGAAGAATATTGGGAAACAGCAGTGTAGAGAAATGTTACTACGGAAGCTAATCGAATCTCCACTTAGAGTTTCCGAGGGATCACAAACTTGCAAATAAAATATAAGTCAAATAACCAAATTTTACTATGGGCCTTATAACTTTTTAAATTTTTTTGATTCTGGTAATATATACATAACATAAAATTCACCATTTTAACTATTTTTAGTACTCTATCTCCAGAACCGTTTCATCTTCCTAAACTGAAATTCCATTCCATTCTCGGTAAACAGTAGCTCCCCATTCTTCCCTCCCCCAGCTCCTGGCAACCACCATTCTACTTTTGTCTCTCAATTTGTAAGTACCTCATAAAAGTGGAAATGTACAGTATTTATCGTTTTGTAACTACTTTGTTTCATTTAGTTTACTGTCTTCAAGATTCATCCATGTGACAGCATGTGTCATAATTTTCTGTTTTTAAGACTGAATATTTCGTTATATGCATATGCCGCATTTTGTTTATCCATTCATCTGTCATTTGAGTTGGCCTCTAACTTTTTGTTACCAAATCATATAATTCTATTTTTAATTTTTTTCCAACATTTTTTTTTTTTTTTTTTTTTTTTTTTTAATTTTTGGGACAGAGAGAGACAGAGCATGAACGGGGGAGGGGCAGAGAGAGAGGGAGACACAGAATCGGAAACAGGCTCCAGGCTCCGAGCCATCAGCCCAGAGCCTGACGCGGGGCTCGAACTCACGGACCGCGAGATCGTGACCTGGCTGAAGTCGGACGCTTAACCGACTGCGCCACCCAGGCGCCCCTCTATTTTTAATTTTTTAAGGAGCCACCATTTTATCTTCCATGGTGGCTGCACCACTTTACAGTTACCAACATAAGGTCCCAGGGGTTCTAATTTCTCCACATCCTCACCACCACTTATTTTTTGTGTTGTTGTTGTTTTTGTTGTTAATAATAGACATCGTGATGAGTGTGAAGTGGTATCTCATTGTCGTTTTGATTTGTATTTCCCTAATGATTAGTGATGTTGAACATCTTTTCATGACCTTGTGGGTAATATGGCCTGTTATTCTTAAAGATATTCTGAGGGGTTGTCTAATGGATTAACTAAATCTTATTCAAAAGTGACTTACTGTATAAAGTTATGTCAGGTTATTAATGCTGCAAAGACTCTTTGGAGATTATCAGAGTTTTTTGGTTTTGTTTCTAATTTTAGTTAACATATGGTGCAATATTGGCTTCAGGAGTAGAATTCGGTGATCATCACTTATGTACAACACCCAGAGCTCATCACAAGTGCCTTCCTTAATACCCATCACCCATCTCCTACCCACTCTTCTCCATCAACCGTCAGTTTGTTCTCTGTTGTTAAGAGTGTTTTGTGGTTGGTTTCCTTCTCTCCCACCCCTCCCCCCACCTTCTCAGATGTTCATCTGTTTTGTTTCTTTAATTCTACACATGAGTGAAATCACATGGTATTTGTCTTTCTCTGATTGACTTATTTCGCTTAGCATAATACAATTTACCTCCATTCACATCATTGCAAATGATAAGCTTTTATTCTTTTTGTGTATACACACACCACATCTTTATCCATTCATCAGTCAATGTACATTTGGCTGTCTCCATAGTTGGGCTATTGTTGATAATGCTGCTATAAACATCAGGGTAAATGTACCCCTTTGAATCTGTAATTTTTATCCTTTGCATGATCGTTAAAGTTCTTAATCTGAAATTCATCAGTATTTTCCCAGAGTCCATGAATAGTCCGAATTAAAACAATTTCATCAGATTCTCAAACGTATCTATGACCCTCAAAACTTTAAGAATTATTGATTTAGCTCAGAATCTCTAAAATGTTTAAAAATTCATTATCACTTGGGTAGGTGGAATTAAAATGAATTTCTAATTTCTACTTTGTGCTTTTTTATATTTTCCAAAGTATCGAATATAATCATACATAGTATATGGGATTTTTATGTTACTTTATAACTTAAAAAGTAAAAGTCATCTTTAGCTCTTGGACCTATAATAAAAAAACCAAATGTAAAAGCTAACAAATAAAAACAAATGCAAAAGCCAACAAAATATAGTATGTTCTTATAATTGCCTGCCTTCTCTTAGAGTCCTAGCATTACCATGTCACTAAAAAAAAAAAAAAAAAAAATGGGCAGGTTCTAGAGCTTAAAAAAAGTGATGTTTACCATTGATTCCATTTCAGCTAAATTCATTGCAGTAAAATATTTGCATTGGAGTTTTTCATAATTAGCTTTTACTGTAAAGAGATTGTGCAGGTTCTATATAGCTGGAAAAACAATATTTACCATTTAATTCATTTCAAGTGAATTTCATTAAGGGAAAATATTTGCATTTTAGTTCTTTCTAATGAGATTTTACTGGTTTTTTCATAATATCTTTATATAGTACATACTGTAATTATTTTTTAAAGATATTGAGGTTTTGGGGGCACCTGGGTGGCTCAGTCGGTTGAGCATCTGACTTTGGCTCAGGTCATGATCTCATGGTCCGTGAGTTCGAGCCCTGTGCCGGGCTTTGTGCTAACAGCTCAGAGCCTGGAGCCTGCTTGAGATTCTGTGTCTCCCTCTCTCTCTGCCCTTCCCCCACTCATGCTCTGTCTCTCTCTCTGTCAAAAATAAATAAACATTAAAAAAAAAAAATACTGAGGTTTGTTTTTTTTATTTCATTTTAAAACACTGATTACTTAATTTTAACAGCAACCAGAAAAAATTCTCATTAAGTATGTATGTTGGATAGATGAATAGAATACATACCTGTGTTCAATATAGCATTTTAAAAATCCATAGGAAATCTTAAGGATTTTGTGAAGAACTTCCAAGGACATCTTACCTATTCAAATCCATCATCAATTCTCCATATCTCCTTCAATCTTTTTCCTACTAAACCTAAATTCCTCTATCATTTAATGTCCCCGGGCCTCTATTTTCTCTTCTGTTGTACTGGAAATACATAGTTCTCTCCAACTCTGACATTTATTTTATTCCATATTATCTGTTTAACTTCAGTGTTTATGCTATGAAATAACTACATTTTTAAAACTATACCAGTTTTTTCAATTCTTGTCTTTTTGCAGCTTTATGCGGGTGCTATCCTTGAAGTTTGTGGATGAAAATTGGGGAGGTTCCCTCAAGTCCAAGGTATGTAAAATTATCTCCAGCAAATTCTCACTTTAATAATTTTAAATCAACATTTTACAAGAATAATTTTATTAAATATTCCCAAGAATAAGAATTTTTAGGATTGTACTTTTTCAACATTATATGTATTTTTTCCACATTTGTCTTCATGGAGGTAGAGTTTTATAGTAATTGTTGAATACTAGTAGTTTACTTTAAGCAAGCATAATATATGATGTAACACATAATGAAGTGATTATTTTCTTAAAAGGAGAGCCTTTCCTTTACCAAGTATAAATTTTACAAGAGACTTTGTTTTACCAGATATAAATATAATCCCCTTAAATAGCACACCATTCTAATATATCTTAAATGTAAATTCATTTATATAAAACTCTCCTAAGGAGCAATTGGAGTGAGAATAGACCTGTACAAAGTGACAAGTCGTCAAAAAGAGAATTAATTACCATAAAATTTGAGGTGCAAAGAAGTTGCATGTACATGTACATCTTCACAGGGAATTTTAAAGATAAATATGTAAAAGGATAATTGTGAAAATGTGTTCTTTTGTTTGACATCACAGTAGTGGAGCTTTGCATGTCGAAAAAGACATGGGCTAAGACTTTTCTGTTCTGTCCTGGCTTGTCATTTGAAAATCAGTTTTATAAAACTAAAATTGTCTAAAGGTAAAAAAGTTCTTTTGTTTGTTTGTTTTTTAATTGAAATATGTAAGTGCTCTATTATATGGCTTATTTTTACATCTCCTGACTTTCTCATGACTTCTTGCCTTGTTCACTTAATGGCAAGATAATTTTGTGGATTTAGTATCTTAATGGCAAGATAATTTTGTGGCTTTAGTATCTTATAAAACTACCTGTATTCACAGATGCCCTTTATTGCTGACCTAGGATTATTTATGATAAAATATTGCTCATTTTGGCACAGAAGTGTAATAGTAAGGCCCAAAGCAGATACACATTTAATTAAATACATTCTTGGTTAGAATAAACATATTCTAATGTAGCACAGAATATATCTACTTCTGCTTAGGGAAAAAATTTCTCACGCTGATTTTTTTTTTTTTTTTTTTTTTTTTTTTGCCTTCAGCAAATAGACAGATTTTATTATGTCTATGGTAATAATTTTTCTACAGTCGGAAGTTCAATCTTTAAAAGCTTGAGTGGAATTTATCAAACCTTGTAGTAGAAATTAATTATATATACATTTCTTATGTATACTTAAATTATCATACTTGGGGTGCATGTAGTCATACTGTCTTTTCCTTTTGAAAAACAATTAGAGTTTAATCCTATGTATAAATATTTAATGTAAGTTTAAAATGAAAATGATTGTTTAATTCTGTAATATATAACCATATTGAACATAATTATATATGATGCCATTGTTTTCTGAGTCCCTGAGAAGCTGGCATATTTTAAGTATAACCATTATTATATTCCCTAAAGATATTCTGGAATAGGGCATGAAGGACCATTGTCACTTGTTGCAGTAACTACAAATACCAAACTAACTTTCATGTCATCATCGCTTTATAGTCTTTGTCATCAACAAACCTTTTATTGAACTTAAACCATTCAGTGCCTGTGGGGAAAAAGTCCCAAATTCTATTCCAAAGCCAATTCCAGGTCTGGCTCTTAAGATTCTTCTGACTTCCATGTTTTGGTTGTTTAAGTAGAAAGGGCAGTCTGAATACTTTCTTATAATCCTTAATATTTTATTGAAGTATATAATTGACATAGTGTTTCATGTGTACAACATATTCATTCAACAATTTTATGTATTCCACAGTGCTAACCACAATAAGTATAGTCATCATTTGATACCATACAGTGTTGTACAATATTACTGACTGTATTCTCTATGCTGTACTTTTATCTGACTTATTTATTTTATAACTTGAAGCTGGTAGCTCTTAACTCCATTCATCTATTTCACCCATCCCAACCCCCATCCACTTCTGTGGCATCTACTGGTTCTATGTATTTAAAGTCTGTGTTTTTTGGTTATTTTATTTTTTAGATATATGTGAAATCATATGGTATTTTTCTTTCTCTGACTTATCTCACTTAGCTTAATTCCTCTAAATCCATCCATGTTGTTGCAAATGGCAAGATCTCATTCTTTTCTGTGGCTGAGTAATACTCCATTGTGAATTCCATACTTTGTTTTTTTAATTAAAATGTAATTGACACACAATTTTACATTACTTCCAGGTGTACAGCGTAGTGATTTGACAAGTCTATACACTAATGGGCTGTACCCACATGGGCAGAGCTACCATCTCTTGTTATACAGTGCTATTACAATACCATTGACTACCTTCCTTGTATACTTGTTCTATCTTTAGCTGTTCATTCATCAATGGAGTCTTGGGTTGCTTCCCTATCTTAGCTATTATAAATAATTCTGCAATAAACATAGAAATGCATATATCTTTTTTTAAATTAGTATTTTTGTTTTCCTTGGATGAATACCCCAGTAGTGGAATTATTGGAATATATGGTATTTCTATTTTAAAATTTTTCAAGACCCTCCATGCTGTTTTCACAAGTGACTGCACCAATTTACATTCTCACCAGCAGTGCATGAGAGTTCCTTTTTCCCCACATCCTCACCAACACTTGTTATTTCCTTTTGATTCTAACCATCCTGACAGGTATAAGGTTATCTCTCATTCTGATTTTGATTTGTAGTTCCTTGATTAGTGATGTTCAGCATCATTTCATAGGTCTCTTTGTCATCTGTCTTTTTTGTAAAGAAATCTTTTTAATTTTTTTTTTTTTTTAACATTTATTCATCTTTGAGAGACAGAGACAGAGCGTGAGTTGGGGGAAGAGTAGACAGAGAGGGAGACACAGAATCTGAAGCAGGCTCCAGGCTCTCTTTGAGCTGTCAGCACAGAGCCCGATGCGGGACTCAAACTCACTGACTGCAAGATCATGACCTGAGCCAAAGTCGGACACAACCGACTGAGCCACCCAGGTGCCCCTGTAAAGAAATCTTTTTAGGCCCTCTATCCAGTTTTTAATTGGATTGTTTATTTGGTGTTGAGTTCTGTAGAAGTTCTTTATATATTTAAGATATTATCAGATCATTTGCAAACACCTTTTCCCATTCAGTAGGTTACCTTCTCATTTTGCTGATGGTTTTCTTTGCATAAGCTTGTTATTTTTGTATAGTTCCATTAGTTTGTTCTTGCTCTTGTTTCCCTTGTCGAGAAGAAACCAAGAAAAATGTTGCTAAGGCCAGTGCTAAACAGATGCTGCCTATGTGTTCTTCTAGGACTTTGATGATTTCAGGTATCCCATTTAGGTCTTGAATCATTTTTAGTTATTTTTGTAAATAGTAGAAGAAAATGGCCTAGTTTTATTCTTCTACATGTAGCTGTCTAGTTTTCCCAGTACCATTTGTAGAAGAGACTGTCTTTTCCCTATTGTATATTTTGTCTCCTTTGTTTTAGATTAATTGACCATACTCGTGGGTTGTTTTTTTTTTTTCTTTCAGACTTTGTACTCTATTCTGTTGATCTATGTGTCTATATTGGTGCCAGCACCATACTCTTGATTAGTATGGCTTTGTAGGATAATTTGAAGTCTAAGGTTTTGATACAGCTAGCTTTGTTCTTCAGTCTCAAGATTGTTTTGGCTCTTCAGGGTATTTTGTAGTTCCATACAAATTTTAGGGTGATTTGTTCTAGTTTGGTGAAAATGCTGTTGGTATTTTAATAGGGGTTGTGTCACATCTTTAGGTTGTTTTGGTTAGTATGGACATTTCACAACATCAATTCTTCCAGACCATTTGCATAGTATCTTTCCATTTTTTTTATAGCATCATCAATTTCTTTTTTTTTTTTTAATGTTTTTATTTATTTTTGAGAGAGAGACAGCAAGTGGGAGAGGGGCAGAGAGAGAAACACACACACACACACACACACACACACACACACACAGAATCTGAGGCAGACTCCAGGCTCTGAGCTGTCAGCACAGAGCCCGATGCAGGGCTCGAACTCATGAGCAGTGAGATCATGACCTGAGCCGAAGTTGGATGCTCAACCGACTGAGCCACCCAGGCGCCCTTATCATCTTCAGTTTCTATTGTAAATGTCTTATACTTTTCAGAGTGCAGCTCTTTCATGTCCTAGATTAAGTTTATTCCTAAGTATTTTATTGTTTTTGGCGCAATTGTAAATGGAATTATTTTATTTCCCTTCCTGCTACTTCATTGTTAATATGTAGAAATATAACCAATTTCTGCATTATTAATTTTATATCCTGAAACTTTACTGGAATCATTGATCAGTTCTAATAGTTTTTTGGTGGTATTTTTAGGTTTTTATGTAGTATTTCATCTGCAAATAGTGACAGTTTTGTTTTTTTTTTAAAGTTTATTCGTTTTGTGAGAGAGAGAACACATTAACTGAGGAAGGAAAGAGAGAGAATCCCATACAGTCTTCATGCTGTCGTCATAGAGCCCGAATGTGGGGCTCAATCCCATGAACCATGAGATTATGACCTAAGCCGAAATCAAGAGTTGGTTGCTCAACCAATTGAACCACCCAGGTCTCCCTTACTTCTTTTGTAACAATTTTTATGCCTTTTATTTCTTTTTCTTGTCTGATTGCTACAGCTAGGACCTCCAGTACTAGGTGGAAGAAAAGTGGCAAGACAGGAAGTAGGCATCCTTTTCTTGTTTTGGATCTTGGAGGAAAAACTTTCACCATTGTGTACGATGTTAGCTTTAGGTTTTTATATAATGGCCTTTATTATGTTGAGGTATGATCCCTCTAAACCCACTTTGTTGAGCATTTTTATCCTGAGCAATGTTGTACTTTGTCAAAGAATGACTTTTCTGTCTTTGTTGAGATGATCATTTGGTTTTTATCGTTTCTGTCATTAATGTGGTATACCAAAGTGACTGATTTGTGAATATTGAACCCTCCTTGCATCCCCTAGAATAAATTTCACTTGACTGTGGTGAACGATCCTTTTAATGTATTGTCGAATGATTGAATAATAATGTGTTGAATACTTTTGCATCTGTGTTAATCAGGGATATTAGCCTGTAATTTACTTTTTTGTAGTGTCTTTGTTTTGGTATCAGGGTAACACTGTCCTAGTGGAAAGTATTTGGAAGCTTTCCTTCTTCCTCTCTTTTTTGAGGATAGTTATTAAATCTTGAAATGTTTGGCAGAATTCACCTATGGAGCCATCTGGTCCTTGAGTCTTGTTTGTTGGAAGTTTTTTTGATTACCATTTCAGTTCCCTTACAAGTTAATTGGTCTGTTCAGGTTTTCTGTTTTATTTCCTGATTGAATTTTAGAAGATTGTATGTTCCTAGGACACTATCCATTTCTTCTAGGTTGTCCAACTTGTTGGCATATTAATTTTTCATAGTATTTTCTTAAAATCTTTTGTTTTTCTGTGTGTTAGTTATTCTCTCATTTCTGATTTTATTTTGAGTCCTCTCTCTTTTTTTCTTGATGAGTATGGCTAAAGGTTTGTAAATTTTGTTTCTTTCCAGAGATCCAACTCTTGGTTTCGTTGATCTTTTCTGTTGTGTTTTTATCTCTATTTATTCCTGCTCTTATCTTGATTTTTTTTTTCTTCTAACCTTTTGTTTTTCTTTTTGTACTTTAGGTGTAAGGTTAGACTGTTTGAGGCTTTTATTGTCTTGTTTACACAGCAGCCTATATTGCTATAAAGTTTCCTCTTGGTGGGCTCCTGGGTGGCTCAGTCATTAAGCATCTGACTTGTGCTCAAGTGATGATCTCATAGTTCGTGAGCTCAAACCCCACTTTGTCTCTCTCTCCTTCTCTCCCCCAACTCCCCTGTTCTCTGTCTCTTTGCCCGTCCTGGGATTCTCTTTGTGTCCCTCACTTACTTGCACCCTCTCTCTCTCAGAAAAAAAATAATAATAAATAAAAATTTCCCTCTTAGAATTGCTTTTGCTGCAGCCCACAGATTTTGAACCATTATGTTTTCCTTTTCATTTGTCTTTATGTATTTTTTTTTTTATTTCCTCTTTGCTTTCTTCATTGATCCATTGGTTATTTAGAAGCATGTCATTTAGCCTCCATGTGTTTGTGTGTTTTTAGTTTTTTGGTGTATGATTTATTTCTAGCTTCCTTGTGATTGGAAAAGATGTGTGATATGTTTTCAATCTTAAATAAATGGAGACTTCTTTTGTGGCCTAATGTGATATATCCTGGAGAATGTTTCATGTGCACTCGAATGTGTATTCTGTTTGTGAATGGAATGTTCTGTAGATATGTTAAACTCATCCAGTCTAGTATGTCCTTCAAAGATGCTTTTTCCTTATTGATTTTCTGCCTGGATGATCTATCCATTTATGTAATTGGGGTGTTAAAGTCTCCTACTCTTACTGTATTACTGTCAGTCTCTCCTTTTATTTGCTTTATTATTGTCAGTCTCTCCTAATATTTGCTTTATGTATTTAGGTGCTCCATTGCTGGGTGCATAGATATTTATAATTGTTAGTTCCTCTTATTGGATTGATTCTTTTATCATTATGTAATATCCGTCTTTGTTTCTTGTTAGAGTCTTTGTTTGATAGTCTATTTTGTCTGATAAAAATGTTGCTACCCAGGCTTTTTTTTCTCACTTGATTTGCATGGAATATCTTTTTCCATCCCTTCACATTCAGTCTGTATGTGTGTTTAGATGTGAAGTGAGGTCTTGTCAGTGGCATATTGATGGGTCTTGGTTTTTGTTTTGTTTTGTTTCTATCCATTTTGCCACCCTAGGTCTTTAGATTGGAGCATTTAGTCCATTTACATTTAAAGTAGTTATAGGTAGCTATGTACTTGTCATTTTATTGTGCTTTTGGTTTTTATAGTTCTTCTCTTTCTTACCTTGCTCTCTGATGAATTATTATCTATAGTGTTTTGCTTGGCTTTCTTTCTCTTTATTTTTTGTGTATCTGTTTTGGGTTTGGGGTTTGTAGTTACAATGAGGTTCATATATAATATCCTAAGTTTATAGCAGTCTGTATTCATTTCTTTATTGTGTTTTTGTTTTTACTTTTTAATTAAGGCCTTTTCCACTTAAGTCCCTTTAACATTTCTTGTAAGTCTGATGTAGTACTGATAAACTCCTTTAATTTTGCTTGGGAAGTTCTTGGTCTTTGCTTCAATTCTGAATGATAATTTTACCATATCGAATATTCTTGGTGGTAGGTTGTGGGTGGGGTGGTTTTCTTGTTTTCCCTCTCTGGACTTTGATTATATCATGCCACTGCTTTCTGGCCTGTAGTGTTTCTGCTGAAAATTCAGCTGATAGCTTTATGGAGTTTCCCTTGTATGTAATTTTTCACTTTCTTGCTGCTTTAATGTTTTTCCCTTATCTTAAACCTTTGACATTTTTATTATTCTGTGTCCTGGTGTGGATCTCCTTAGGTTCATCTTGTTTTGAACTCTCTGTGCTTCCTGAACCTGAATGTCTGTTTCCTTCCCTATGTTATGGAAGTTTTCAACTATTATTTCTTAAGTTTTCTGCTCTTTTTCTCTCTCCTTCTAGGACCCTTGTAATGCAAATGTTTGCTGCAAACAGTTCCTGTTATCAAAGAGATCCCTTAATATCATCATTTTTTTAGTTTTATTTATTTTTTTATTATTTTTCATTTTTTAAAAAAAATTTTTTAATGTTTATTTATTTTTGAGAGAGAGACAGAGTGTGAGCAAGGGAGGGGCAGAGAGAGAGAGACACACACAGAATCCTAAGCAGGCTCCAGGCTCCGAGCTGTCAGCACAGAGCGCAAACCAGGTCTCAAACCCATGAACCGGGAGAGCATGACCTGAGCCGAAGTCGGATGCTTTACCGACTGAGCCACCCAAGTGCCCCTTAAGTTTTATTTATTTAAGTACTCTCTACACCCAACATGAGGCCTGAACTCACAACCCCAAGATCAAGAGTCATACTCTTTTCAGACTGAGCCAGCCAGGCACCGCTCTATGCACTTTTAAAATTCTTTTTTGGGGCACCTGAGTGGCTCAGTCAGTTAAGCATCCCACTTCAGCTCAGGTCATGATCTCATGGTCTGTCAGTTCGAGCCCTGCATCAGGCTCTGTGCTGACAGCTCAGACCCTGGAGTCTGCTTCAGATTCTGTGTCTTCTTCTATCTCTGCCTCTCCCTCTCTCCCCCCCTCCCTCCCTCTCTCTCTCTCTTAAAAATAAAACATTAAAAAATAATAATTTAAAAAAATAAAATTATTTTCATTTTGCTATTCAGCTCAGTTGCTTTCTGTAGCAGTTAAGGTCTTCCAGATCATTAAACCATTCTTCTGCATCTGCCAACCTACTGTTGATGCCTCCTAATGTATTTTTCATTTCAGTTATTGTATTCTTCAACTCTAATTGGTTCTTACATTTTCTCCTTTTTGAAGTTCTCAGTTCTTCCATTCTTCTCTGCAATCCAGTAAGCATCTTTATGATTAAACTCTGTCAGCCACAAGGCTTGTCTGTGTTTCATTTAGTCTTTCCCTGATGTTCTGTCTTATTCTTTCATTGGGAGCATATTCTTCTGTCTCTCCACTTTGCTTTACTTTCTGTGCTTGTTTCTGTGGATTAGGCAGAACAGCTACTTCTTAACTTGCAAGAACGGTCTTGTGTATTGTCATCCCCTGTGTAGACTGTGAAGCTGATCAAATGCATGCTGAGGTGTCCTGGGGCCCTCCAGAGGGTGCCCTGGCAAAGCAGCTTGATTCAAGGTGGGGCATGTGCCTGGGGGTCCCATGGTATTCTGTGTACATGGCATTTTGGTAAGACATCTGTAGGTGAAGTGGGCTTGGTCAAGGTGGTCCTGGAGCTCTCTGTGTAGAGGGTGCCCTGGAAGGAGATCTGAAACCACAGTGGGTGTTGGTTGTTGCTATCCCAGGGCTCTCCAGGTAGAAAGTATCCTGGTAAGACAGCTGAAGCTGAAGCGGGTGTAAGCCAGAGTGTCCCAGAATGTTCAGTGCAGGGAGTGTCCTGGCAGAGGACTGGATCTGGGCCAACATGCGCGGGGGGTTCCAAGAGCTGAAGCAGGTGAGAGCCAGGCGTCCCCAGTGCACTGTGTGCTGGGGGTGCTCTAGGAAGCCATTTGAAGCCAAAGAGGTTGTGAGCCCAGAGTGCTGCATCACCTTGGCACAACTGCTAGATCTATAGTGAACATCAGCTAGGGGTGTCCCAGAGTGCACTGTGCTAGAGCTGCTTGGTGGGGTGGTTGGGGCTGATGTGGGCTCTGGGGCTCACTGAAGCAGCAGGCTGGTTAGGGTACCTGGACCCTCTTTCCATCCAAGCTATCCAAGTTGAAGGAGAACATAAACCATGGTACTGCCCAGCCCCTCCAGCCTGGAGAGAGTACCAGCAGCAATCCTACCATTTGGCAGTGTTCTAGTGCTGGATCTTGAAATTCTGGTAAACCTTTAAACCCATTTTTTGTCTATACCCCAGGGTTTCTGTGGCTGGTGTGGGATGGGAGCCCTGGTCTTGTTTGCACTGTCACAGTGGAAAGGGAATGTAAACCATGGCGCTCACCCCCTATTTTGACCCAGACAGAGTTCCAGCAGCTTCCTCACTGTTTGGCAAGGTTCTGGAGCTAGTTCCTTGAAGTTCTAGTTGCTGTTTTAAACCTTGGCTCTTTTTCTGTGCCTCAAGGGATCCGGGGCTACCGTGGGCTAGGGGCCAGTGCAGCAGGCTATCCACAGGGCAGATGAATCTACTTAACCCTCAGTACTATCCCTCCCCACTGCAGTTCCTTAGTGTCTCTTCTCCTGCCATTCTCTATGTGGTCTCTATCTTGTGTTCTGCAGAAGCTGTTCTTTTCAGCCCTCAGTTCTTTTTGTTGTGTCCATGGCCATGGTGAAGGTGAGTTCACGATCTTCCGGAGTCGCCATCTTGGACCAGAACTCTTCCTGTACCATATTTACTTTATCCATTCGTTTATCAGTGGACACTTGGGTAGCTTCCGCATCTAGGCTATGATAAGTAACGTTGCAGTAAACAAAGAGAGTGCATATATATCTTTTCAAAATAGTGTTTTGTTTCTTTGAGTAAATACCCTGTAGTGGAATAACTGGATCGTATGGTGTTTCTGTTTAATTTTTTGAGGAACCTCCATACTGTTTTCCCATCAGCAGTGCATGAGTGGAAAGTTCCCTTTTCTTCACATCATAGCCAACAGTTATTTCTTACCATTTTCATATTAGGCACTCTGGTGTGAGGTGATGTCATTATGGATTTGATTTTGCATTTCCCTCGTGATTAGTGATATTCAGCATCTTTTATATGTGTTTGCCCTGCGTATGTCTTCTTTGGCAAAATGCCTGTTTAGGTCCTCTGCCCGTTTTTTAATCGGATTGTTTGATTTTTGGTGTTGAGTAGTGTAATTGCTTTATATAATTTGGATAGTAACCACTTCTCATGTATGTCATTTGCAGATCTCCTGTTCACTAGGTTGCCCTTTTGTTTTATAGATAGTTTTCTATGCTGTGCAAAGACTTTTTGTTTTAGTGTAGTCCTAACAATTTATTTTTCTTTCCTTCACCTGAGGAGACATTTCCATAAATATGTTGCTAAGGCCAATATCTGAGAGATTATAGTCAGCGTTTTCTTTTAGGAGTTTAATGATTTTGGGTCTCACATTTAGGTCCTTAGTCCATTTTGAGTTTTTCCCTATGAATGGTGTAAGAAACTGGTCCAGTTTATTAATTCTTTTGCATATATGTGTCTAGTTTTCCCAGTACCATTTATTGAAGATACTTTTCCCATTGTATGTTTTGCCTCCTTTGTTATAGATTAATTCACTGTGTAAGCATGGGTTTATTTCTGGGTTCTCTGTCCTGTTCCATGATCTATGTGTCTGTTTTTGTGCCAGTACCATACTGTTTTGATTACTAACAGCTTTATCTTGAAATCTGGGATAGTGTTACCTCTAGTTTTGTTTTTCCTTCTGAAGATTGCTTTGGCTATTAAAGGTCTGTTACGGTTCTGAAAATTTTAGGATTATTTGTTCTATTTCTGTGAAAAATGCTATTGGTATTTAATAGGGATCCCATTGAATCTATAGATTGTTTTGGGTAGTATGGACATTTTTAACAATAGTAGTTCTTCCAAGTTTCTAGAGCACAAAATATCTTTCCATGTGTTTTTGTCATGTTCAGTTTCTTTCATCAGTGTCCTATAGTTTTCAGAATACAATATAGGTGTTTCACTTCAGTGGTTAAATTATTCCTAGGTATTTTATTATTTTTGGTTCAATTTAAATGGGATTGTTTTCTTAATTTCTCTTTCTGTGTATTAATTTTGTATCCTGAAAGTTTGCTGAATTTATCTGTTCAAATTGTTTTGGGTAGTCTTTAGTGTTTTTTGTTTTGTTTTGTTTTTAATGTTTGTTTATTTTTGAGAGAGCGCGCGTGCCTGAGTGGGGGAGGGGCAGAGAGAGGGAGACAGAATCAGAAGTAGGCTCCAGGCTCAGAGCTGTCAGCACAGAGCTCAACGTGGGGCTCCAACTCACAAACCAGGAGATCATGACCTGAGCCGAAGTCAGACGCTTAACCACCTGATCCACCCAGGCGCCCCAGTCTTTAGTGTTTTCTATATAAAGTATCATGTCAGGACACCTGCATGGCTCAGCATCCACCTCTTGATTTTGGCTCAGGTCATGAGATCAAGCCCCGGGTTAGGCGCTGCCCTGAGCATGGAGTCTGCTTATGATTCTCTCTCTCTTTCCCTCTTCTTCTACCCTTCCCCCATTCATGCATTCTCTCTCTCTTTCAAAAGAAAATTTTTATTAAATAAGGTATCCTGTCATCTGCAGATAGTGACAGTTTTACTTCTTTATGAATTTGGTTGTCCATTTTTTGGTCTGATTGCTACAGCTATGACTTCCAGTTCTATGTTGAGTAAAAGTTGTGAGTGTGGGGGCGCCTGGGTGGCTTTGTCGGTTAAGTGTCTGACTTCGGCTCAGGTCATGATCTCACGGTCTATGAGTTCGAGCCCCACGTCGGGCTCTGTGCTGAGAGCTCAGAGCCTGGAGCCTGCTTCAGATTCTGTGTCTTCCTCTCTCTCTGCCCCTCCCCTGTTCATGCTCTGTCTCTGTCTCATAAATAAACGTTAAAAAAAAAAAAAAAAAAGTTGTGAGTGTGGACATCCTTGTCTTGATCTTAGAGTAAAAGCTTTCAGTGTTTCACCATTGAGTGTGATGTTAGCTGTGACTTTTTCATATATGGCCTATATTATGTTGAAGTATTTTCCCTCTAAAACCCACTTTGTTTTGAGTTTGTATCATGAATGGATGTGGAATTTTGTCAAATGCCTTTTCTGCATCTATTGAGATGATCACAAGGTTTGTATCCTTCTTATTAATGTGATATATCACATTGATTTGTGAAAATTGAGCTGCTCTTGCATCCTTGGAACAAATCCCATTTGATCATAATGAGTGATCCTTTTAATGTATTGTTGCATGTGGTTTACTAATATTTTGGTGGGGATATTTGCATCTGTGTTCATCAGGAATATGAGCCTGTAGTTTCCTTGTTTCATGTGAGGGCAGTGCTGGCCTCAGAATATACGGCATTTGGAAGCTTTCCTTCCTCCTCTATTTTTTGGCAACGTTTGAGAATAGGTATTAAATCTTCCTTACATGTTTGATAGAATTCACTTGTGAGTCCGTCTGGTTCTGGACTTTTTTGTTGTTCATTGGGTGTTTTTAAATTATTCAGTCTCATCACACATGATTGGTCCGTTAAAATACATACTCTCTTTTCTCCCTAATTCTATTTTGGAACATTGTGTGTTGCTGGGAAGTTAGTTATTTTTCATAATATTCTCTTACAATTCTTTGTATTTCTGTGGTGTCAGTTGTTTTTTGTCCTTTATTTATAAATTTTACTTAAGTCCTCTCTTTCTTGATGAGTCTGGCTAAAGGTTTGTTAATTTTATTTATCTTTTCAGAGTACCAGCTTTTGGTTTCATTGGTGTTTTGGGTTTTTGGTTGTTTTTTTTTTTTTTTTTTTTTTTCCTATTGTTTTCGTGTTTCTATCTCATGTATTTCTACTCTAACCTTTATTCCCCTTCACTGACTTTGGGCTTTGTGTGTTCCTCTTTCTCTAGTTCCTTTAGGTGTAATGTTAGGTTTTTAGAGATTTTTCTTGTTTCTTGAGATAGGCCTAGATCTCTAAATTTCCCACTGAGTACGGCTTTTGCTCAATCCCAAAGATTTTGGACCATTGCATTTCCATTTTTATTTGTCTCCGTGTATTTTTTATTTCCTGGATTTTTTTTTTTTTTTTTTTTTTTAGTTGACCCATTGGTTGTTTAATAGCATGTTTTTTAACCTCCATGTATTTTGCTTTTTCAAGTTTTTTTTTTCTTGTAGTTCATTTCTAGTTTCATACTTTTATTGTCAGAAAAGATTCAGGATATGATTTCAGACTTCTAAAATTATTTAAACCTGTTTGTGGCCTAAGATGATCCGCCAGGAGAATGTAACATGTGCACTTGAATGTATATTCTGCAGTTTTGAGGTAGAATATTCTGTGTATATTTGTTAGGTCTATCTGGTCTAATGTGTCATTCAAAGCCACTTTTTCCTTGTTGATTTTATGTCCAAATGTTTTATGAATTGATATAAGTGGGGTGTTTAAGTCACCTATCATATTATTACCAATTTCTTACTTTATGCCTGTTAATATTTGTTTTATGTATTTAGGTGCTCCTATTTTGGGTGCAGAGATATTTGTAATTCTTAAATTCTCTTGTTGAAGTGATTATTTTATCATTATGTAATTCCCTTTGTCTCTTGCTGCAGTCTTTGACAAAAGTATTGCTACCCCGACTTTTTTTTCCCCTTGCATTTGCATAGAGTATCTTTACTCTTACCTTCACTTTCACTCTGTATGTCCTTAGGTCTGAAGAGTCTCTTGTAAACCACATATAGATCGGTCTTCCCCCCCCCCCCCCCCCCCCCGCCCCCCCATTCAGTCACCCTGTGTCTTTTGATTGGAGCATTTAATCCATTTACATTTAAATTAATTATTCATAGGTATGTATTTTCTTTGTTAATTGCTTTGCGTTTTGTAGTTCTCTGTTCTCTGTCGCTTTTTGGTTTAATGGCTTTAGTGTTATGCTTGGATTCCTTTTGATTTTGTATGTATATCACAGATTTATTTTTAGGTACCATTGGGTTCATATATAACATTCTCTGTGTATAGCATTCTGTGTAAAGTTGATGACCACTTATATTTGAACATGTGCTCAAAAGCATTCAAAAGCACTAAAAGCACTGTTTTTAACCTCCCTTTCCACATTTCGTGTGTATGATTTCATATTTTACATCTTTTTGTGTATCCCTTGACTAATTTTTTTTAATGTTTATTTATTTTTGAGAGTAAGAGAGAGAGCACGAGTTGGGGAGGGAGAAGGACAGAGGGTCCAAAGAAGGCTTTGTCTTGATAGCAGAGAACCTGATGTGGATGTAGATGTGACGCTCCAACTCACGAACCACAAGATCATGACCTGAACCAAAGTTGGATGTTATCTGACTGAGCCACCCAGACACCCTTCCCTTGACTAATTTTTGTAGATGTAATTGATTTTACTACTTCTGTGTTTTAATCTCCATACTGGCTTTAAAGTATTTAATCTACTACCTTTACTATATGTTTGCTTTTACCTTTGAGAATTTTTCCTTTCCTAGTTTTCTTCTCATTGTGGCCTTTTCTTTCTGCTTAAGGAAATCTCTATCATTTTTTGTGAGACTAGTTAACTGGTGAACTCCTTTAACTTTTGTCTGGGAAATTATTTCTGTTTCTAAATGATAACCTTACTGCCTATTCTTGATTGAAGGTTGTTCCCTTTCAGTACGTTGAGTATATCATGCCACTTCCTTCGGGCCTCAAATTTTCTTGTGAAAAATGGGATTTCCCTGATCATAACTTGCTGCTTCTAAGATTCTCTCTTTATCTTTAGTCTTTGATACTTTAATTATTATAGGTCTTGGTGCAGACCTCCTTAGATTTACCTTGTTAGGGGCTCTGCATGCTTCCTGGATCTGGCTGTTTCTTTCCTTTCCCAGGTTAGGGAAGTTTTCAACTATAATTTTTTTTAAGAAGTTTTCTGACCCCTTGTTTTTCTTTTCTTTTTCTGGCATCCCTATAATATGAATGTGTTACAGTGGATGACAATGAAAATTTCCTTTAACCAGTTCTCATTTCTTCTTTTGATGTTCAGTTTTGTTGCTTTCCATTACCTTGTCTTCCTGATTACTGATCCATTCTTCTTCATTCTGTTATCTGTTGATTCCTTCTAGTATATTTTTCATTTTAGTTATTGACTTCTTCGATTCTGACTGGTTTTTATATTTTCTCTTTGTTGAAGTTCTCACTGTCTTCGTCTACTCTTCTCAAGTAGTATCTTTATGACCATTACTTTAAAGCTTCATCAGACATATTGTTTATTTGTTTCATTTAGCTCTTTCACTGTGATTTTTGTTCTGTTCTTTCATTTAGGACATATGCCTCGGTCTCCTCATTTTGTCTTACTCTGTATTTGTGTATATTAGGTATGTCAGCTATAGCTTTTGGTCTTGGAAAGCAGTAACCTTGTGTAGAAGTGGTATTGCAGTGCCCTATGGTGCAGTCCATTCTTTTCACCAGAATCAGGTGCTCCATGGGTGTCTCCTCTGTGGGCTGCATGTGCCCTCCTTATTATGGTTGAGCTGTGATTGCCTTCCATTCAGCTGATCACAGTCACCCACTTTGCCCACTGTGGGCGCACCGGAACAAGATTTGTTCCCTGTGCTATTAGAGGTCCCTCTATAGCTGATGTGGCCTCATTGGTGGGTGGGGCCAGCAGTCATCCTACTTGTGTGCAGTTAGCCTCTCTGCCACAGCTACAAGCACACTGAAGAACAGGGCTTCCTGCCTGTTCAACCACTAAGAGGCTCAGCTTCATGAACTACAGGCATGCTGGTGTGAGGGGTTATCTCTCCCCTTCCCCAGCATAGGAGTCACTTTGGAGTGGCCCTGTCGACCTAATGATTTATCACTTGTGGTAGCATAACTAATAATAATTCCTTCTCAAGCATGAGTCTTGCAATGTTAAACGTATCTGTGTCTCAAAAAAAAAAATCAATTTTCCCAAATTTTGCAGGTCTCGGCAGACTTGTTGTGAAAAGTTAAATAAAAATTTTCAGCTTACCAGCAACAAGTTCTCTGCTACAAGTATTGAACTCTTTTGTAGTATGGAAACAGCCATACTACAGTATTTAAATGAGTAAGTGTGGCTTTGTTCCAGTAAAACTGTATTTATTAAAGCAACAGGCTAGACTTTGGCCCTCAGACCATAGTTTGCCAGTTCCATATTAGAATCAGATACCTTTAGGGGCACCTGGTGCTCAGTCAGTTGAGCGTCCCAACTGTTGATTTCAGCTCAGGTCATGATCTCGTGGTTCATGAGTTTGAGCCCTGTGTGCTCCATGGTGGCAGTGTGGAGCCTGCTTGGGATCATCTCTGCTTCTCTCTCTCGCTCTCAAAATTAATTAATTTTTTAGAAAAAGGATATACCTTTGGAGGCAGAAAAAAATTTAAAGTAATACAGAACTGAGATAGGACATAGGCTTTCACTTCTCATACTAACTGTGATTGATTGGTAGTGATGGCTAGGATTATGGTGCTACGTTGGAGTTTTGCTAGCAGTATCATTCTTTAGTATTAGCTTCATCAGTTTTTCTCATTTCTAAAATGGGTAATAGATGGTATAAAATTATAATACCTATATAATAAGATTGTTTTGAGGATTAAGTATCACACATAAATTACTTAGTATGTGTGGCACCAACAAATACAGAGTAAACCATTCACTAATTCTGTGAGTACTTAACTGAGTGCTTACTGTGTGTCAAGCACTAGTTCAGTACTGAGGATATTAAATGGTAGGTATTGTCTTAACTCCAGCATTTGAAACTTTTCCTTTCATTTGTTTGAATTTCTTACCTCCTAGTTTCTCCTACATCTAACAGCCTTTCCATTCTCCTTTCCTGGCATCTCATCTACCACCCACCTTTCAAATACTAGTTGCAGTCAAGGTCTAACTTTATATTTTATTTTCTTACTCCCTTGAATGTCCCACTCCCTCAGTTCCAATTACAGTATTTACCTAATGACTCCTAATCTGTATTTTTAGGTCACACCTTTCTGCTGTTACAAATCACATTTTTAAAAAAATTTTTAAATGTTTATTTTTGAGAGAAACAGCACAAGCGGGAAGGGGCAGAGAGAGAGAGAGGCACAGAATTGGAAGCAGCCTGCAGGCTCTGAGCTGTTAACACAGAGCCCAAGGTGGGGGGGAGCTCAAACCCACGAGTCATGACCTGAGCCGAAGTTCAATGTGTGACCAATTGAGCCACCCAGGTGCCTCAGAAATCACATTTCTGACTGCAAATGAACAATTTTGTTTGTATGATCTCATGGGTACCTTAAGCCTATTTACATATGAATCATCAGATCTTGTTAAATGTAGAATGTATATTTGGGGTGGATCCTGAGATTCTTCTTGCTAATATCCTACAGGCTGCAGGCCACATTTTTTAAGAAAAAAATTTTTAATGTTTATTTATTTTTGAGAGATACAGAGACAGAGTGTGAGCAAGGCAGGGGCAGAGAGAAAGGGAGACCGAATCCGGAACAGGCTCCAGGCTCTGAGCTGTCAGCACAGCTGAAGTCAGATGCTTAACCAGCTGAGCCACCCAGGTGCCCCTGCAGCCCACATTTTTGGTAAAAAGGCCTTAAACCCAGCATGTCCAAAAACTGAATTAATCCTCTTCTGAAAGTATACTATCTTCTGTCCTCTTTCTACAGATGTCAGTATCACCAAGCAAAAGCATAAAATAATCATGATTAACCTTTCTTTCACTTCTTTTACACGTTATATGCAGTTAATCACCAAATTGTCTCTTCTCCTCCTCAAGAACTTTCAAATCTCACTCCCTTGGCCTTCTCTAGGAATTTAATCAAGCCTTTGGCATCTTTCTCCAGAAGGATTAGTTACTTGTTATCTGGTCTAGGTATCACTGTTCCCTTTTCTTTCTTCTGTTGCATCTTCTACACAACTACCAAAAAGACCTTTCCCATTAGACATATTTGGTTTCTGTGGCCCTCTTGCTTAAAAGCCTTTATAGTTTACCCATCACATACAGAATAAATGTCAAATCCATAACATCATGTAGAAGACCCATCACAACGTGCTTTCTCTTTTCTAGTTCATGTCTCTAGTTCTTTGCAGTTCTCTGAACTCTGACCTCTTAAGTCTTTGCACACACTGCATGTTTCTCCTGACTTAGGCCCCTTCTCAGTTCTTCTGGCAAACTGCTCTTCATTCAAACATTGTTTTTGTGCGGCCTTTAGACAAAATTTTTCACTCCTTTATCTTCCACAGTTTCCATTATTTAATTTTATAATGTATTTATTTGCTTTGTTGGTCTTCTGCCTCTACCAAACTAGGAACTCCTTAAAGCACAGAGTTTTAATGTTTTTGGTCATTAATATGCCCAGAATCTATCTAATACTGTTCCTCGTATTAAGAAGAATTCAAATATTTATTGAGTGGATGAATGGATTTATGAAACTTACCTAATTTAAGGGTGCCCCACTTTTGACAGGTGGACTTCAAGTGAAAAGCTTGTGTGTACATTGGCTGATATATTCCTGATGAATTTATAGTCTTCAAACATTCTTTTTCTGACTTTATCATTCTGGACTAAGAAGTCATATATTTAGTTTGTCTTCATTATTGTACCTCCAGTCTCCTCAAGTTCTTTCAATTATTTAAGTTGCTCTTCTCTGGATATTTTTAAGTGCTTTTAAATTGTTTTGTTGGTGGAAATGCAAGCTGGTGCAGCCATTCTGGAAAACAGTATGGAGGTTCCTCAAAAAACTAAAAATAAAACTACCCTATGACCCAGCAATTGCACTACTAGGCATTTATCCAAGGGATACAGGTGTGCTGTTTCGAAGGGACACATGCACCCCCATGTTTCTAGCAGCACTATCAACAATAGCCAAAGTATGGAAAGAGCCCAAATGTCCATATATATGTATATACACACACACACATACATACATACATACATACATACATACATACATACATAGATACATACACACAATGGAGTATTACCCGGCAATCAAAAAGAATGAAATTTTGCTGTTTGCAACTACGTGGATGGAACTGGAGGTTATTATGCTAAGTGAAATTAGTCAGAGAAAGACAAAAATCTTATGACTTCACTCATATGAGGACTTTAAGAGACAAAACAGATGAGGATAAGGGAAGGGAAACAAAAATAATATAAAAACAGGAAGGGGAACAAAATGTAAAAGACTCTTAAATATGGAGAACAAACAGAGGGTTACTGGGAGGGTTGTGGGAGGAGGGATGGACTAAATGGGTAAGTGGCACTAAGGAATCTACTCCTGAAATCATTGTTGCACTATATGCTAACTAATTTGGATGTAAATTTAAAAAAATAAAACAAATTAAAAAAACATTGTCTTGTTGGGAGGACCCACATGACTCCTAATTCTACACTCCAGATGGTTTGTATACAATAGTATCTTTTCTTTATTTTAGATATACTCTTTTAGGTACCCAGAAGCTGTCTTGAGCAAAGTTGAGAATTCAGTTCTACTGTTTGTTGTTGTTGCTGTTGTTGTATTGTTGTTTCTGCATATGATGCAACATTTTTACTTAGAATACATTCTGATTCAAATAGGTGTTTTTACTAACAGGAAAACATCAAATTGTCATTCCCTATAATTTCATGTGATAGCCACAAGTTTTAACCATACTTGCTATACGCCCTTATACTCAAATCTTAAAACCAGTACATTGTATGACTACTTGTGATGTGATCAAAAGCCTATCATTACAGGTAGTCAAGTATATTGTCTTTTTTCACTTATATTTTTACTTACTTTGAAACTACATTAATTCAAACATGTTTCTTTAACTTCGAGACTGTCCTTCCTATTATCCCATCATCCTCAATTTTATCTTCTTTTTGAAACGAGGATAGATTTTTTTTTTTAATTTTTGTTTATATTTAACTCTCAAGAGTCTGAATTACAGGAGTTCTGCAAGTTTCCCAAGAAATAATGTATAGCACAGCTAAGCTCTTATTTTTACAGGGTTGCTGCATAAATGACATGCTGATAAGAATCCAGAGTGAAAAGCTAAAATTTCATGTGTTGTCTAATCACTTCTGTATATTTGATCACTTTAAAGGATTATTCCTAAAACTGCCTTTATAACTGACAAATAAGTTGGCATAGGAACATTTTCTGGGGGTGCCTGAGTGGCTCAGTAGGTAGAGCATCCAACTCTGGATTTTTGGCTCAGGTCCTGGTCCCAGGACTGTAGGATTGAGCACCCTGTGGGGCTCTACTCAGAGCATGGAGCCTACTTATACTGTCATATAGCCCATCCTAGTGCCGTATGTACATAAAAGTAGTCAAGTTTATCTGTTAAAAGATTACTTCCCAGCTTGTAAAATGTGAGTTGCTACTACCGAGTATTTAACAGATATTCCCCTCATTCAAAATTAGGAGGCTTTATAGATCTGTGCTTAGCAAAGAGCAAAGAACTAGTGAAAATAGTCATTAGTGACATTAAATTTAAATTTGTTCATTTATTTCAGCCTATTAAAAATCTATTGAATAAATGAATGAACACTATTAAATGCACTAGGCTCTATTAAATGGATACAAAAAATATATATAAGAATAGTCCTTTTCCCCAGGCACCTTGATTTCGTGTCCAGCTTGATTTCAGGTCAGGTCGTGATCTCATGGTTTGTGGGATCGAGCCCCATGCAGACTGCAGGGACTCTGCTTGGGATTCTCTCTCTCTGCCCCTCCCCTGCTCACACTCTCTCTCAAAATGAATAAATGAACTTTAAAAAAACAACAACAACAACAACTTTAGAACAAAAAAAGAGTAGTCTTTTTCCCCAGAGAGATTTCTTAGGCAGTAGAGAACACACTTCAAGTTAAGCAGTGTTTTGCACAGGTGTGCATATAGCCTTTGCCAAAGGGATGGTATAAAATGCAACAGGATATCATGAGATCATTTTTGGGGATTCAGGAATCTGCAGAGTATTTGGACAAGGATGAAGTTGATAGAGAAGAAATCCTAATAAGCAGACTAATGACCAATTTTATTTTGAACTAAATTTTGTAGGGAAAATACAGATATGGGTCTTTTCCGACAAGTTCTTAACCTTAAAAAGAAAAACTATTTACCGCTCTTCGTTTTATATACTTGCGTTTAGGACAATAAAAGACCTTCGTAATGAAATGTGTATAGTGCTTGTTATTGCTAGTTAATTGTAAGTTTAAAAAGTAAGTTCTCAAAAGCATGTATGTCACCATAAAATCTAAGAACTCTCAAGTATCTAAGTGAAACATCTCACTTGAACAATTTAACGTGATCATTACTAAAAAATTGATAAAATATAGACCCTAAAAAGGAAAAGCATTCATTTGAAACTTCCCCAAGCCCTGTACTCCAGATATAACCCCCTATTAAAATAATAGTTAACATTTGTTTTAAATGGTTCTGTGTATTATACCAGGTATTTTATATATGCTGGGTTAATTTAAGATTTTGTATAGTGCTTCTGGCCTTTATTTACAAATATGAGTTTGCTTCTATGTCACTAAACAGATTAATTTTTAATGATTGGATGCATTCTATAATGTAGTCCATGTTATTAACATACTTATTAACCTGTAGTTTTTGTTACAAGTTTATATTTTTTTCCCCCAAGTTTCTAGATTTGGTTAGCAGGACCTTATATATTATAGATCTTTGCATTACTGTACAATTATTTCCTCAGAATCAATACCTAGAAGGGGACTTTCAGATTTAAAGAATATGTACATTTTAGGACTTCAGGTTCATTTTGTTAAGTACCTGTCTGGAAATATGTGTCCATTTATATTTCTCCCACAACCCCCAGAAAAATCCTTCTCTCCACCCCCTCTCTAACCCTAAAGGTGTTTAACTTTTGTCACTCTGAATGAGGCACTTCATTGTTTTGACATTTGATTTTTAGTGAGGTTGAACATTTATTTCAAATGTTTACGACCATCTGTATATTTGTACATTACATGCTCCTGTCCCTAGCCCATTTCTCCATCTAGTATGCATTTCTTAACTTAATAAGAACTCTTCCCTACATTACATGGTGGGCATTATTTTCCTAGGTATATTAGTGTTTTAATTTTGTTTCTAGTGGTGTTAGCTATCCTGAAGTTTTCATTTTTATAGAGGCATATCAATAAAGTATTTCCTTTATGGTCATGATTAGGAAAGGAATTTTATATTCCACATTCAAGTCATCTATTTTAAATACTATGGCAGTATTCTAAACTTGTAATGCTTCTCACAGTTGAAATTATTAGTGTGATTACCTATTTAGCATCTTTCTTCCTCACCAGACTGTAAACTCCATAAGAGCAGGAATCATGTTTTGTATAGCTTTATCTCTGTTGTCTGGCATACAGTTAGATATGCAATAAATATTTGTTGAATGAACTGAAAGTGTTAATCCATGTGGATTGAGATATATATGATAATAGAATAATACATAATAGATTATATATCTTACATTAGATATAAGATAGAAAAACAGGTGCCTGTATCCATTTTTTTCCCCAAATAGTTTGACAGTTTTCTCCAGTGTTTTGTTTTTGTTTGTTTGTTTGTTTGTTTCCCAGAGAGAGATCACAGGCACACAAGCAGGGGAGGGGCAGAGAGAGAATCCCAAGCAGGCTCTGTGCTGTCAGCACAGAGCCCAAGACAGGGCTCAATCTCATGAACCATGAGATTATGACCTGAGCCAAAATCAAGGGTGGGAGGCACCCCTCCAGTGTTTTGAATAATTCGCACACACACACAATCTTTCTCTCCTTCCCTCTCTGATTTGATAGTGTTACCATATTAAACAACTTATGCAGATATTTGAATTTCTCCAGATTTCATAATCTGTTTTACTATTCTAGTATCGGTATCACATAGTATGTTAACAATGGAACAAATTCTCCCATATTTCACTTTTTCTAAACTACCCTGACTTCTTACACATTTACTCTTCTCACAGAACTTTACTGCCATTTTGTCAAGCCCTTAGAATCCCATTGGAATTTGGGATTTTGATTAGTTTGAAACAACATCTTAAAATATTTATTCTTCCCATTGAATAATATGATGCCTTTCCACTTATTTATGTATTTTAATTTCCTTAGTTTTTTTTTTTTTTGTAGAAGATCTAATGTTTTATTGAGCTTATTTATACTTTTCGTATTAATCTTTGTAGCTAGCTTCAGTTTGGAAGTGAACAATTTGAATCTTTTTCTTTTTTCTTAAGCTTTCGTCAGGAGTGATAAACCCAAACTATTCAGAGGACTACAAATCAAGGTAAGAGGATTTTAATGGAATCCTTTTTTTTTTCCTTCAGTATTGTTTTCTGAATTAAAATATTTGAATACTTTTTTTTAATACCTTAGAGCAATTTTAGGTTTGCAGAAAAACTGATCCAAAAGTACACTGCTCCTATATATACTCCCTCCCTACTCTCACCTTACTTCATCCCCACTTCCCTTATTAACATCTTACATTGATGTGGTATAATTGATGAACCAATATTGATACAGTATTCATAAATTCTGTAGTTTGTATTAGGGTTTATTTTTTTATATTGTGTAGTTCTAGGAGTTTTGCCAAATATATATAATATCATGTATGTACCATTACAGTAGCCTACAGAATAGTTTCATTGCCCTAAAAATCTCCTGTGCTGTACCTATTCATACCTCCTCCCTGCCCCACCCCAAACCCTTGGTCACCCTTGGTGACCACTGATCTTACCACCTCTGTAGTTTTTTCATTTTCCAGAATGTCATATGGTTGGAATCATACAGTATGTAGCCTTTTCAGATTGGATCCCATATCTTCTTGTAGCTGGATAGCTCATTTCTTTTTAACAATAAATATTATTAATATTCTGTTGTACCATCATTTGTTTTTATATTCAGCAATGGAAGAACATTTGGGTCACTTCCAATTTTTGGCAATTACAAATAAAGCCACCATACACATTTTTGTATTGACATAACTTTTCAACTTGTTTAGATAATTACCTAGAAGCACAGTTGCTGGGTCACATAGTAAGCCTGTTTAGCTTTATAAGAAATCCCCAAACTGTCTTCTAAATTGGGTGTATCATGTTGCATTCCACTAGTTAGGATGAGAGTTTCTGTGACTCCACATCCTCACCAGCATCAAGTATAGTCAGTGCCTTGCATTTTAGCCATTCTAATAAGTACATAGTATTATCTCATAGTTTTAATTTGCAGTTCCCTAATTGAGCATCTTTTCATAAGCTTATTTGCCATCTATTTATCTTCTTTGGTATATCTGTTGATCTTTAGCCTACTTTTTAAAATTTTGTGATACATTAAGTTTATCATCTTAACTATAAAAATACAGTTCAGTAGTATTAAGTATATTCACCTTGTGCAACAAATCTGTAGACTTTTTTCATCTGGCAAAACAAACTCTATACCCATAAAACACTAATTCCCCCTCTCCTCCTCCCAGCCCTTGGCCAACCACCCTTCTGCTTTGTTTATGTGATTTTCACTACTTTAGATACCTTATAGGAGTTGAATCATGCAGTATTTGTCCTTTCATGGCTGACTTAATTCACTTAGCATCCAGGTTGAAGCATGCAACTGGATGTCTTTTTCTGCATCTACTGACGTATTTTTCCTATTTAGCCTATTGGGGACGATATATTACATCCATTGATTCTCAAATGTTGTGCCAGGCTTGTATACCTGGAATAAATCTAAATTGACCATGGCATATAATTCCTTTATACATTGTTAGATTTGACAATACCTGGTTGAGGATTTTTACAACTACATTCTACATGTTTATCTCTTGTAGACTAAAATGAGGTTTTGAATAGTCAAATCTTTTACTTTGTAGATAATTAATCAAAAATGATTACATAGTATTGTTATTGATTCATTAACCTAGAGGGCCTATATTTCTGAACTCCACAAATGGGTTGAGAATATACCAAATGCTGGTAATCACATCAGAGCTTGTCTCCAGCTCTAGAGTTCACAATCTAGAAAAACTAAAGCATAAATTGCTGAAAGGTCTAAGAGCTGCTTTCATCATCACTGCTACATCTTTAGTTATGTAGTTCTACTTAATTTAGCAATGAAGATTGATTTTGAAATGAATTGGGATATGTTTGTTGATGGTGTTGATCACATTTAGCCAGAGTTAGAATTTCTCCATTCTGTCAAAATATTAGTCAACTAATTATAACAACAACAAAATCATTGGATTTCTTAAAGAAAATTTAAAATCCAATACAGAATTCTGATAATTTGTGTGCACAGCCTACTTCCAGTCATTCTCATTTGGAACTTGTCTGCCTCCTCCTCTAAGTTTTAAGCTCATCTAGAGTTTAAGTGTATGCAATAAATATGTTACATTTAATCTTAAATCTCAAATGATCTTGCTACCAACAGGTGTTTTTCTTTTTAGAGGTAAATGTGATTTTCTCTTTTTTTTTTTTTTTTTTTTTGAAATCCCGGAAGACCTGTTGTGATGTCCTGTAAGCCTTATTTTTATTGAGTTAAGCTGGATTGAATTGGTTTGGGTTTGGGTTGAGGCTGAGAAGCCTCTTCCAAGCAGATAATAATGAATCATTATTGTCCTTCTTTTTTGTAGTATGTTCGTGGTTCAGACCCTGTATTAAAGCTTTTGGACGACAATGGGAACATTGCTGAAGAACTAAGCATCCTCAAGTGGAACACAGACAGTGTAGAGGAATTCCTGAGTGAAAAGTTGGAACGCATATAAATCTTGCTTCAATTTTGTCCTATCCTTTTGTGACTTTATCAAATGAAATATTATAGTACCTAGAGAATATTGTAGTTTTGCTTCCTTCTCTGTCTTTTTCCGTGAGGCATTAAACATCTAATTAACAGTTGAAGTGGCAGCACAGCTCACGTTACCCAGGGATTTGGCACGCTTAACAAAACTCATTTTTAATAAAGTTCCATCCTCCTATAGTTGTTGGGACCACTAACAAAATGCTTTGTAATAGACCTGTGGTCAATTAGGCAAATGATGGTTTGTAATAATTGGTCCAGTTTTACAAAGGACAGATTTTTAAATCAGGGAGGTTAATAAGGGAGAGGATTGCTGTGCCTCATCCATGTACTGTGTGCTCTTTGAAAGTAATAACAAAAAACTACAAAGCAAATAAGATAGACTGAGCCTCAACAGATTGCCTGATTCTCAGATTCTCTCATATTTTTGTAATACCCAGCTTTCCTTTGAATAGAAATGTTATAGTTTATAATGAATGTGTTGCGTTAAAACTTTATGGCTTCATTATTGTAAAACAGATTCAAGATCTACAGTAAGAGGGAAGCATTCACAACGATTTGCATTAATGAAGACTACACAGAAAACCTTCATGAGGATTTGTGTGGATCTGATGATATTTAGCAAATTTTTGTGCTTTACCTTCTTACAGAAAAGCCAATTTAGAAATGATTGTTTTTAAGACCAAAATATAAATAAAGTTTCAAAAATCAATGAGAATTTGAAATTCTGATTTGTTCTTTCATGTCTAAAAAATGATACATTTCTCAGTGTATTTTTTATGTTCTTTTCGTAGAAGCCCTCCCTTTTTTATCCAGATTATTAAAATGGCTACACTGCTTGAAACTTATAATTTATTGTGGGTAATGTTGCTTTATATTTGCAATTTTTTTATTTCTCTAAATTGCTTTCATCTGTGAACACATTTTTATTGATACCTTCTATAAGGAATATTTCAAAAGACAGAATTTTTATGCACTATTAAAAATGATTTTTCTTGGGGCACCTGAGTGGCTCAATTGGTTAAGCTTCGGCTCAGGTCCTCATCTCACAGTTTGTGAATTCAAACTCCACATCAGGCTCTGGGCTGAGCATGGAGCCTGCTTGGGATTCTCTCTCCCCCTTTCGCTCCCCCATATCCACATGTGTGTGCATGCTCTCACAGAAATAAACATTCATTTTTAAAAAATGATTTTTGTTGTTTGACCCTCTGTTTGATGGTCCACTCAGAACAACATTCATCCAAATGAATTTAGGTCATTTAAACCTCTTACTAACTTATCAAATTGGTCTAATCTTATTATGTCAGCTTAATCTTAGGATAAATTATTTTAATCTGGAAACTTTAAAAATAAATCGAGAATTAAACCATCTAAATGAAGGATATTTGGAAGTCTTTAAAGACAACTCTACCAGAAAACTGTATATAGAATATTTTAATAGAGATTGGTTAATTTTTACTAGCATTTTGTATCCTGTCCTATTTTAAATTAAGTATGTTTATTAAAGCCATGAAGAGAATAAACTCTAGGCAAGTTGGTTAATCAATATACGAGAAGTCTTGACAAACAGACTGTGATCTACCTTTGATCATTTAGAGTAATGGGAAGAACGATCATTGTGATAGTACAAGACCCTGGATAGTGTGGCACTAATTCCCAGTGGCTATTGTTACTTCAGAACAAGAGGCAGGGGAAGCAGTCATGGACAGTGGGAAAAGCACAAGGAGGTGCTGCCACATACAGATGAACAGTAGAAGGGGTGACATTTCAAAACTTCTGGATTGGCACAGGACACTAATTGGACTGCTGTCTGGGCAGGGAGAGCCAATTAAATGAGTATCTGGCATTGGTTTAAAAAAAAAAACAGTGACAAGAAGTTTAAGAAGTCCTTTTAAGTTATTATATTCAAGTTATTATGAGAGATCAAAAGAGGCTAAAGAACCCCACAGGATCTTAGAACTTGAAGTTCTTGAGTTGATGAATAGCCGTGTTTCTACCAAGCTCCACTATTTTAACTGTGAGGTTCACTGAATCAGCCAATTCTGACTTTTTCACCAGTTCCGACCAAAGGATACCTGAAAGCCCTTTTTAAAAAAAATGATTACCAGGAAAGAGAAAAATCCTGATCCAAAAGTGTCATTTTGTAGCCCAGTTCTGACATTTGATTAAGCTTATTTATGTTCACAAATATGAATATGTAATACTTGATACTTATAAACTTGTTCCCCCTGCCAAAGTGGTACATAAACCTAAAACAGTTTATCTCTAAATTCCTGAATTTGGCAAAAGCCTCATAAAAGGAACTACGAACAAAAACTAGCATTTCTTGTTTTAAGAGGATTTGAGGTTTAAAAGCTAATCTAAAATTAAAAGATACTAAAATGCAGAAAATGCTTTTGAAAGCAAATACTGCAAAACTTTGGAAAGTAAAATCAGCCTTACCTTGTACGTGAAAGCAAATACATGGAGAGAGGGGGTACAGGTTCCAGATAGGAGCACAGCTAGGTAAGTAGTTCTTTTACTTGAGAATTCTAAAGTGCATTCTAATTACATTCTGTGGTGACAGAGGACTTGTTCTGGGAGAAGGCCTGCATTTGTGCCCAAAAATTCAGACTAGACTTTTGCTGATTAAATATAAGCATTTTAGGGGTGCCTGGGTGATTCAGTTGGTTAAGCGTCTGACTTCAGCTCAGGTCATGATCTCGTGGTTCGTGAGTTCATGCCCTGCATCGGGCTCTGTGCTGACAGCTCAGAGCCTGGAGCCTGCTTTGGGTTCTGTCTCTGGCTCTCTCTCTCTGCCTTTCCTCCGCTCTCAGGCATGCTTGCTCGCTCTCTCGCTGTCAAAATTAAGCATTTTTTAAAAATGTAATAAAAAAGTAATAAAACTGTCTATAACCCCACAATCCTAATACCCAAGGCAGTTTTAAAGTCATTCACAGATGTGTGCAGAGCAGCAAAAAATTTGAATCCCCCAATGCACACATTCCTAGCTAAAGTCAAACAAGTGACACTGCCTTATTTCAGCTCTCATGCTGTAGACAAATAGCCTTTTCATAGTCTATTTAATGCCACGTTTTTTGTATTTTTGTGCTTTTTGTTGATTTAGCCTTTTAAAATGGCCCCCAAGCTGAGCACTAAAGTGCTGTCTAGTGTTCCTAATACGAGCAAAAAGGCTACAATGCACCTTATGGAAAAGAGGCATTTTAGAGTTTTGTTGAGGCATGAGTTACAGTGCTAGGGGCCGTGAGTTCAGTGGTGATAAAATCAACCGTATGCTTCAAGTGTCTTCAAATAGTAACACAAATAGGTTGACAAAAATTTTGTGACCAACGGCTTCCAGGAACTTAACCCTGCCTGTATGTCCCCTGAGAGCAAGGGTCTGTTACCTGTAAATTCAGCTTTGCAGCAACTTTATAGAACTACCATAAGTACTGGAAATGGACTGTTACTGTACATTTTTATTGAGATACAATTCACATTACCCGCTTAGAGTATGCAATTCAGTGTTTTTTTAGTATATTCACAGAATTGTGCAATCATCATCCACTAAATTTAGAACATTTTCATCATCTCAAAAAGAATTCCTATACCTATTGGCAGTGACTCCCACACCCACCTACCCCCAGCCCTGACAACCACTAATCCTGCTTTTCTGTCCAAGTGGGTTTTCCTATTCTGGATATTTCATATAAATGGAATCATCCAATATGTGGTTACCTGGCTCACGTCTTTCATTTAGTATGTCTTCAAGGCTCATCCATATTACAGCATGTGTCATCAGTGCTTCATTCCTTTTTATGGCTAATATTCCTTTGTATAACTATACCATATTTTATCCATTATTTGGTAGACATTTTGATTGTTTCCACTTTGGGGCTGTTATGAATAATGCAGCTATATGTACTCATGTACAAGTTTGTGTATAGAATTAACTTTCATTTCTCTTACATCTATTACTAGGAAGGGAACTGCTGAATCATACTATCTATGTTTAACTTTTTGAGGCACAGCCAAACTTCCAAAGTGACTACACCATTTTACGTTCCCACCAGCAAATGTACAGGGTTCCACTTTCTGTAGGTCCTAAATTTCTTGATCTCTCATTAAGAGTACTCATTTTATAGTCTCATCATCAGGGGCTACTGAGATGTGTTAAATGCTTTGCCCCCCATTAACCCGTCTTCAGACTAATTCTTTCAGTTCTTTATTCTCTCAATTTTACCTGCCCTACTGTCACTTTACTCTCTTTCCCAACCTCAGTCATTAAAAAAACTAATGTCCCGGGGCACCCTAATGTCCCGGGTGGCTCAGTCGGTTAAGCGTCCGACTTCGGCTCAGGTCATGATCTCGCGGTCCGTGAGTTCGAGCCCTGCGTCGGGCTCTGTGCTGACAGCTCAGAGCCTGGAGCCTGTTTCAGATTCTGTGTCTCCCTCTCTCTCTGACCCTCCCCCATTCATGCTCTGTCTCTCTCTGTCTCAAAAATAAACGCTAAAAAAATTTTTTTTTTTTTTTAAAACTAATGTCCCCACATCTAGTAGAGGTCACATTCTAATGAGAGCTAACAATTAAATAAAAGCACAAATATAACAATTATGGTAAAAGTAAAGAAGAAAAAGTTACTAGAAAAGAACTACAAAGGAAACTAATGAGCTTAGGGAGCTCTGAAGGATGTGATATTTAAACTGAGGTCTAAAATATGAATAGAAGCTCTCCAGGTAAGGAGTGAATTAAAATGTCTTCCAGTCAGAAGGGAGAGCATGTGCAAAGATCCTGGCTTAGTAGAAAGTTTGGAAGCCACATACCTGAAAGAAGGCCAATGTGTCTGGAAACAAGTTAACCAGAGGAAAGGGTAGTAGGAAATGAGGTCATGAGGGTAGGCAGGGAGGATCCAATACATGTCATCTAAGAATTCAGCTGTATTCTAAGTTGCTTTCAGAATAAAACCTTGAGCCGGGGAATGACAAAATCCAATAAGGCCAACTCTAAAGGTCATAAACAATCAACAAATATTTATGCCTACGTAAACACTTAGCTTTCACCAAGGACTATTAACCTCTTCGGGAACCTTTAGTATACAACTTGCTTTGAGTCCAATATTCATTTGTACGCATACTAAAAGGATTCTTAAAATATTCACTAGTTATGTGAACTAAGAGGAAGTGTCTTAGTTCACACTACACTCAGGCATTCCTCCTTGCTATCTTTAAGCTAAACACAAATCTCAATTCTAGCTCCAGTGAAAGACCGTGGAGCTCTAGTCTCGGAACTATTTGACTCAACATCCAAGCCTTTTCTGTCACCACCTCCATTGTAACGGTTACCAGAGTTCTTGGGACTGGTTCGATCTCCGATACTCAGACTTTTCACCTAAGTCCCTGGTTCCAGTTGCCTGATCTTTCCAGTTGCCTGAATGCCCATATGCCCATGAATACCAAACTAGACTATCCTGTTTGCCACTCAAGATTTTGAAATCCATTATCCTGGCCTGAATTGTGCTTCCATTTCTTCTTTCCCGGCTTGAACATCTGGATACTGAGGCTGATCTGATTTCTGTGTTTTCCTAACTCCTCCACTTTAAAGTGGATATTTTATCTCTGCATCTTAGTCCAACAATACAGAATTCTCAGTTCTTTCCCATATGGAATGACATCTCTGTCCATCTCTACCCTTTGCCTACCCACTTGGTATTAGCTACATCTTACTCCACAGGCCCAGCCAGACCCCAGCCAACCATCTAGTCTAGTTTCTTTTACTGCATAACAAATCACACCAAAACTTTAAGTGGTTTAAACCCTAATTATTTTGCTCACAGATATATACTTTGGGCAGGGCTCAGTGAGGGCAGCTCATTTCTGCTCCATCAGGCATCAACTGAACTAGCTCAACTGGGACAAGAGGATCCACTTCCAAGATGGGCCACTCGGAGCTGGCAAACTGCCACTGACTGTAAATTCTATTCCGTTAGGCAGTGTAGGCTTTCTCACAGCATGGTGCCTGGGTTCCAAAAGCAAGGGGTTCCAATTTCTCAAGGCCTGGGCCCCAAAATGACATGATGTCACTTTCACCATATCCTATGAATCAAGCAGTCACAGAGCTTAGATTGAGGGGAAGGAGACATAAACTCAGTGGAGGAGTGTCATGTTTTAGAGCCATGAATTTTTGGATTTTTGGAGCCATGTTTAAAACCACCACACCTGCTCACCTACAGCCCAGTGCATTTAGGCGATCTTTTCTTTCTGCCCCTGCCCCCCACTCCTTTTTTTAGTATGTTTTTATTTTGCCTTAAGGGGCATTTTTCTCATTGCAGACTTGCTTTTAGCACTGTTTGAGAAATTCTTAGTTGCTACATGTGGTTCTAGGTCTAAAACTTGCCTCTTGGGGTACCTAGATGGCTCAGTCGGTTAAGCATCCCACTCAATTTCCACTCAGGTCATGTTCTCACAGTTTGAGAGTTTGAGCCCTGTGTTGGGCTCCATGTTGACAGCGTGGAGCCTGCTTGGGATTCTCCCCCTCTCCCTCCCTCCCTCTCTCCCTCTCTCCCTTTCTAGCTGTTCCTCCCCGGCACACACACTCTCTCTTTAAATAAAGACACTTATAAAATATTAAAACTTGCCTCTTGGACTTCTAATTAGAGCAAAGCAACTTTGTCAGTTTTGAACTGCTAATTTTCAAAGCAACATGAACATCTCTAAGTTAGTGTCACACAGGACACTCCCAACCTTAAAGCAGACCTGATGTAAGATACCTGCCCACTCTGCCAGCACAATTCAATAATTCTGTTTATCTGGTCACCTTATTTGTAATTGGTAGAAATAAACTTCGTATTCATGAATATGAATGATGATTTGTTTTAAATCGTCAACATTTCTTCCTGTGATGGGTCAAAATGGCCGGGCTATGGCACCCAGTTGTTTAGTCAAACTCTAGTCTAGATGTTGCTATAAAAGGTACTATTAAATATGATTAATAGTTCAAATATGATTCAAATAGTTCAAATATGATTAATATTTCAAATGAATAGGGCCTTCGTTTGAAGGCCCTAACAACAAAGACTGAGGTTTCCTGAAGTAGAAGGAATTCTGCCTCAAGAGAGCAACACAGATAGTTCTCCAGTCCAAGGTGGCAACATAGGAAGACCCTGAACTCACATCCTCCATGGACACACCGAATCTACACCTCATTATAGAGCAGTTTGTCCTAAATAATTGCCGACTGCAGCTTCTGCACAATAAAAGATAGACCATATAGAGAAGGTCAAGGGAGACAGAGAACAGAGTAACAAAGAGCCCCCAACACCTGGTTCTGTAAACTGCAGTGGGGAGAGATGGTACGGAGGGACCACGAGCAGATTCATCTGCCCTGGGGCACAGGAAAAAAGGCACAGTTTAAAACGGCAACTAAATTATAAAGGAACGAGCCTAGAACCCTATCAAACAGTGGGGGTGACACTAGAACTCTGTCCAGGTCAGAGGGGCTAGTGAGCACTGTAGTTTACCTCTCCCCTTCACCTTGATAGTACAGATGGGAGCTAACTCTGGGCACCTGTTGCCTCGGCAAGCCCTGGACACTCCAGGGCACAGAGAAAAAAGCTGTGGTTTTAAAAGGCAATGAGAACATAAAGAATCCAGCCCTAGAACTCCACCAAATGGCTGAGGAGCTGCTGGAACTCTAGGTCGGAAGGGCTGGCAAGCACCAAAATTACCTTTCCCCTCCACCGTGACAGTGCATACAGGAGCAGGGTCTGGATCCCCTGGCCAACCTACCATCTCAGTAAACTCGGCCCCAGCCCACACCAGCCCAAGCCATCCCACCAAGGAGTTCCAGAAAAGTGCACACCAGGACAATCCTGGTCAGCGCTCACTACAGCTCCAGTTGTCTTGCTAAGGTGACCCAAATACAAAGCATCCCGGAACACTCCAGGCCCACATCACTTTGCCTCCAGACAACTTGCCAGGACAATATTGGCACATAGCACCCCAGGAACTCCCTGATCATAGCTATTTCTATTCTAACTATCCCACCAGGGTGCCTTCTTTACAAAGTGCCCTGGGACTCCCCGGCCCAAGCCTGCCTTGGCTCCTGCCACCTTGCCAGGACACCCCCTGTGTGGAGTGCCCTGGGACCCCCTGCACCATATCCAATTCTGCTCCAGGCACCCCAGCAGGGTGCTCCTGCACTAAACACCCCAGGACAACCTGACTTGCACCAACTTCAGCTATCCTGTCAAAACATCCTCAGTGCAGACAGCCCCAGGACCCACTGGCTTATACTCACTTCAGCTTCACTTGTCCTGCCAGAGCATCCTCTGCACAGAGAGCCCTGTAGGCCCCTGACATGCACCTGTTTCAGATTTCAGCTGTCCTGCCAGGGAACCCTCAGTGGAGAGCTCTGGTTCTACACTATCCCATGCCCACTTCAGCTCTGACCATCCCATCTGGGCAGCCCCAGCAGAGAGTGCCCCAGGACCCCCAGTCCAACCAGCCACAGCTCAGGCAGCCAACAGCAGTCACTAAGCACAGACCGTCTACACAGGGGACAACCATACACAGACCACTTTCAATTTTAGAAGTAGCTATTCCACCTAATTCATGGAAACACAGAAAGTCAAGCAAAATCAGAAACGAGAATATTCTCCAAACAAAAGAAAACCACAAAACCTCAGTGAAAGAACTAAAGGAAATGGAGATAACCAACTTACCTGATAAAGAGTTCAAAGTAATGGTCGTAAAGATGCTCATTGGACTGAAGAGAAGAACTTCAACAAAGAGATGCAAAATATAAAAAAGAACCAATCAGAGTTAAAGAAATAAGAAATACACTAGAGGGAATCAACAGGAGATTAGAGGATGCAGAAGAAGGGATCAGCGATTGGGAAGACAGGGTAATGGAAAGCAGCCAGGCTGAACAGCAAAAAGAAAATTATTTTTATTTTTATTTTTATTTTAAGTCTATTTATTTTGAAAGGGAGAGAGTGAGTGAGCAGGGGAGGGGCAGAGAGAGAGGGAGAAAGAATCCCAAGCAGGCTGCACGCTGTCAGCGTGGAGCCCAATGTGGAGCTTGATCTAACAAACAGTGCATGACATCATGGCCAGAGCTAAAATCAAGAATTGGTCGCTTAACCAACCAAGCCACCCAGCAACCCCCAAAAATTTTTTTTAATTTTTTTTTTAACATTTTTTTTACTTTTGAGACAGGGAGAGACAGAGCATGAACAGGGGAGGGTCAGAGAGAGGGAGACACAGAATCCGAAACAGGCTCCAGGCTCTGAGCTGGCAGCACAGAGCCCGACGCGGGGCTCGAACTCACGGACCGTGAGATCATGACCTGAGCTGAAGTCCGCCGCTTAACCGACTGAGCCACCCAGGCGCCCCCCAAATTTTTTTTTTTTAATGAGGAGAGGTTGAAGGATCTCTTGGGCAACATCATCAAATGAAGAAACATTAACATGAAAAGGTCCCAGAAGGAGGAGAGAGAGAGAGAGAAAAGGACAGAAAATGTATTAAAAAAAATAAATAAATAATAGCTGAAACCTTCCCTAAGCTAGGGAAGGAAAGCCATTCAGCTTGAGAAAGCACAGAGAGTTCCAAGCAAGATAAACCCTAGGAGTTCTACACCACAACTCATAATAATTAAAATGTCAATGATTAAAGCTAAAGTGAGAATTTTAAAAGCAGTGAGAAGCAACTAGTAACATGCAAGGGAAACCTCGTAAGGCTTTGAGCTGATTTTTTCCAGCATAAACTTTGACTATCTTTCCACTCTCTTTGGGCCTGCAAAGTGCTGAAAGAAAAAAAAAAAAACTACAACCAACAATACTCCACCTGGCAAGGTTATCATTTAGAAATAGAGAGATAGAAAAAAAGACTTTCCCAGACAAACAGAAGTTAAAAGAATTCATCACCACTAAACCAATCTTACAAGAAATGTTAAAGGAACCTCTTTAAGTAGAAAAGACCATAGTTAGAAGCAAATGCTAACTTTCACGAGTGAAAGCAAACATTACAGAATAAGTAGCAGCAAAATCACTTATAAAGCTAGTATAAATGTTAAAAGACAAAGTAAAATTAAGTATACCTAAAAATTTAGTTAAGATTAATCACAAAATAAAAAGATGAATATAAAAAATATGCATAAAACAGAGGAAACAGTAAAAATAACATTAAGAATGAGGTTGAGGGGTGCCTGGGTGGCTCAGTGATTAAGCATCCAACTTCGGCTCAGATCATGATCTCACAACTGTGAATTCGAGCCTCACATTGGGCTCTGTGCTGACAGCATGGAGCCTGAAGCCTGCTTCGGATTCTGCGTCTCCCTCTCTCTCTGCCCCTCCCCTACTCACAGTGTGTGTCCCTCTCAAAAATAAACGTAAAAAAATTTTTAAAAGAATAAGATTGAACTTAAATAATCATCAATTTAATACAGACTGCTATATACTTAAATGTTATATATGGACTTCACAATAATCACAAATGAAAAACCTATAATTGATCCATATATAATAAAGCCAAGTATAAGACTACAGAAATTCAATTACAAGAGAGAGAAAAATAAAGGAACAGAGAACAACAAAACTAACCAAAAGCAATTAATAAAATGGCAATAAGCAGAAACTTACCAAAAATTACTTTAAATGTAAATGGTCTAAATACTCCAAAACACATAGGATGAGGATATGAACAAAAATAAAAACAACCCATCTATATGCTGCATACAACGAGCTCGTGTCAAAACTAAGGACACATATACAAGTGAAGGGATGTAAAAAAATATTCCATGCAAAAAGAAGCAGAAAACAAAACAAAAACAGGTTGCAATACTTATGTCAGACAAAATTGACTTTCCAAAACAGGCTGTAACAAGAGACGATAAAGGGCATTACATACTGGTAAAGTTCTCAAAACAAAAAGGAGATTTAATAACTGTAAATAAATATGGACCCAATATGTTAGCACCAAAAATACATAGGCAAACATTAACAGACCTAAAGGGAGAAACGCAGTAATACAGTAATAGTAGCAGACGTTAACACTTCACATACACCACAGGATATATCATCCAGGCAGAAACAATGTTTTTGAAGAACATGTTAGACCAGACTCAATTAACAAACATATATAGAACATTCCATTGACGAATAACAAAATATGCATTCTATTCATGTGCACACAAAACATTCCCCAGAAGAGATCAAACAAGGCTATAAACAAGTGTCAGTACATTTTAATATTGAGGGATATATGAATCTATTCTGAACACAGTGATATGAAACTAGAAATAAATTAGAGTAAAAAAAACTAAAAAAATACACAAAACAGTAGAAATTAAAGAACATGCTACTAACAAGAAGCAGGTCAAGAAGAAATTTAAATTAATAAATGGGGGGTGTCTGTCTGGCTCAGTCAGTAGAACATGAGACTCTTGATCTTGGGGTTGTGGGTCCAGGCCCCATATTAGGTGTAGAGAAAATTTAAAAAGAAAATCTCAGGGCGCCCGTGCAGCTCAGTCAGTTAAGTGTTAAACTTTGGCTAAGGTCATGATCTCATGGCTTGTGAATTCGAGCCCTGAGTCAGGCTCTGTGCTGACACCAAAAAAGAAATAGACAAAAAAACAAAACAAAACACAAAAAAAGTAGACACTAAGGAAAAAAAAAATCAAAAAAGGGAAAAAGATAATAACAACAACAACAATGAAAATGGGGGGAGGAGGGGGAATCAATTAAACCAGAAACTGGTTCTCTAAAAAGGGACCAAAATTGATGACTCTTTTGCCAGACTAGTCAAGAAAAAAAAAAGACAACATCTAAATGAATACACTATGATAGGAAAAAGGAGAAGCAGCAAATGACACCACAGAGACAAAGATGGTTATAAAAGATTATTACAAAAATGACAGGCAAACCAATTAGAACACCAGAAGAAATGAATAACTTTCAGTAAACGTACAATCTTTCAAAACTGAACCAGGAAGAAGTAAAACCTCTGAACAGTCTAATTCCTGGTAACAAAATTGAGTCAGTAATCAAAAAACTCAAAACTAAACAAAATTCTAAAAGCAGATGACATCACAGGTGAATTCTACCCAAGATTAAAAAAAAAAAAAAAAAAAAAAAAAGACTTATTACCCTATTCTCCTCAACTCCAAAACAGAAGCAGAAGGAAAGCTTCCAAATACCTTCTACAAGGCCAGCATTACCCTCACACGAACCAAGAAAACTATGGGCCCCTATCCCCAATGAACACAGACACAAAAAGCCTCAACCAAATATTAGTAAAATACATGTAACAACACATTATAAGGATCACTCACCACAACCAAGTGGGATCTATTCCAGGGATGAAATGGTTGTTGAACAAAAACCAAAGCTGGACGTATCCTCATCCCAAATCCCACAGAGTGACAAGAATCAAAACAGGACAGAGAGACCAGAAATAAACCCATGCTTACATGGTCAATTAATCTCTGACAAAGGTGAGAATATACTAGGGGAAGAAAACAGTCGTCACAATAAACGGTGCTGGGAAAACTGGACAGAGACATCCAAAAGAATGAAATGGGACCATTTTCTTACATGAAACACAAAAATAAACTCAAGATGGATTCAAGATCTAAATGTGAGACCAGAAATCAGAAGACTCTTGCAAGAACACACAACACCTTGGCACAATATCTTGCAATAACACCTGTTGACATGAGCCTTAGCAACAGGTTACTAGCTGTGGCTCCTCAGGCAAGGCAGAGCAAAGCAAAACCAAACTAAAATATCTGGGCTACAACAATGTAAAAAAGCTTTGACACAACCAAGGAAACCATCAATGATATGAAAAGGCAACTGACCAAATGAGAGTAGATAAATGCAAAGGACATATGTGATAAGGTTTTCTGTCTCCAATATGTAAAGAACCTGTACACCTTGACACCAAAAAGACAAACAATCCAATTAAAAAATGGTCGGAGGACATGAAAAGACATTGTCCCAAAGAAGATGTACAAACGGCCGACAGACACAAGAAAAGATGTTTAACAGCAGCAATTGTCTCAGAAATACAAATTAGAACCACCATAAGATACCACCTGACCCCTGTCAGAATGGCTGGAATCAAAAGAAATCACAAGAGTTGGCTCTGAGGCAGAGAAAAGAGAACCTTCACGCACTGTCGGTTAAGAGTGTCGGTTGGCACAGCCACTGTGGAACACAGTGTGGAAAGCCTTCAAAATATAACAAATAGAGCATAGGATCCAGTAACACCACTATTGCATATTTGTCCAAGAAAACAAAAGCACTCATTTCAAAAATTTGAAAAACACTAATTTGAAAAGATATCCCACCCCCCTCCAGTGATAACTGCAGCATTATTCTCAATAGCCAAGATGTAGAAGTCCTTCAAGTTCCCATCGATAGCTGAAATGGCTACAGAAGATGCAGTACCTATCTACACACAGTGGTATGAGATATAGACACACACACACATACACACGCACGCGCGCACACACACACACACACACCAGATGAGCCCATGCCATCAGCAACAACAAACATGGACCCAGAAGACACTGTGCTCAATGAAAGAAGTCAGACTGAGAAAGATAAATATCCTAGGACTTCACTCCTCTTGTGGAATCTAAAACACAAAACCAGTGAAGACACAAACCAACAAAAAAGCCAAGCACACCCTCTAAGTGCAGAGAACAAAGCGATAGCTGCCAGACCACCCAGAGGGGTGGTGAGATGGGCAAAGTGAATGAAGCAGAATAGGAGATACAGTCTTTTCCCCTGATGGAATCAACTGATCATGGCAAGAAAAGGCACAGCATGGGGAATATAGCCAATATTATTGTAATAGTGTGGTATCGGGACAGATGGTAGCTATGCTTCTGGTGAAGTTATCATTATGTAAAGACTTGTTATTCACTGTGTTGTTTACCTTAATCAAAATAATATTGGGGCGCCTGGGTGGCTCAGTCGGTTAAGCGTCCGACTTCGGCTCAGGTCATGATCTCACGGTCCGTGAGTTCGAGCCCCGCGTCGGGCTCTGTGCTGACAGCTCAGAGCCTGGAGCCTGTTTCAGATTCTGTGTCTCCCTCTCTCTGCCCCTCCCCCGTTCATGCTCTGTCTCTGTCTCAAGAATAAATTAAAAAAAAAAAAATTAAAAAAATAATAATATTTTTTCTTAATAATCAATCAAGAAAGGACTATAACACAGAAGTCCCGTGTTTTTAGTCTACTGATGCTATCCATGGGTTTAGACCCAAGAGAGCATCAACACTTAACCGAATTTCTTACCTGATGTACTACCATATACATTTTAAACTTTCTGAACTGCACATCAAATGAGTCAGTTCCTAGAACTGTACTATCAAATGATAGGTGATGGTAGGACTGGTAATTAATCGGTGTTTGGTAAGTCGGTGGGTGATTGAGAGGTCCTCAGTATAGCCAGAGATCTTAGTTTGTCTGACATTATATGGTTATTTGTGAAGTAGAAAAAATTTGATCTAATCCCTTAGTTCTCTTAGATTTTATGTGTGTCCATTTGAGAAAAATATGAATACTTCCAAAATTTTCAATTCATCATCAACATAGAGCAAAGCAAGGGCCATCTTCAGATTTTCATTAGGATGTGATTTGCTAGAATCCTGTTACTCAACAGAGTGGGAAAGCCCATACAGACAGTTGGAGAGTCCCTTACTCCCTGTCATTTTTTCCATTGGTATCTGACTTTTGTTTGCCCTCCCTGTGACTTCCCCTGGCCTAGTCTACAAATTTGCTTCAGTTTCACACTCCTTGGTGCCAGTCATCTATAAAGTAGTCCCTCTGCCCTCTTAATATTTGGCATCATACTGATTTTTCTCAATTGCTGGCTACATAAGAGCTTTGTCTCCTCCATGCGCTCATACATTTTGGAGTACTGAGGGTTGGGACCTCAACATAGAAGTTAGGAAGGGGGAGGGGCACCTGGGTGGCTCAGTCATTTGAGTGGCTCAGGTCATGATCTCAAGTTTGGTGAGTTTGAGCCCCACATTGGGCTCTCTGCTGTCAGCCTGTCAGTGCAGAGCCTGCTTTGGAACCTCTGTCCCCCTCTCTCTTCTCTTTTCCAATTTTCCCTCTCTCAAAAATCAATATTTAAAAAAAAAGAAGTTAGGAAGGGGGAACACAATTCAGCCCATAACACTGCCAGAAACGTATTTTCAAGGGAGTAAGGAAAGAAGGGAGTTGAAGAGATATTGAGCACCCAACTTCGGCTCAGGTCATGATCTCGTGGCTTGTGAGTTCGAGCCCCGCGTCAGGCTCTGTGCTGACAGCTCGGAGCCTGGAGCCTGCTTTGGATTCTGTGTCTCCCTCTCTCTTTGCCCCTCCCCTGCTCATGCTCTGTCTCTCTCTGTCAAAAATAAACATTAAAAATTTTTTTTTTAAATTGGCTTAGAATAGTTGCTGAGGAAAGCAGAGAAGAGGTAGATGGAGGACAGATCTAGAGTCACATTGATCTTTCCTACTTGAGTCTAACCCTGTATCTTCACTAACCTCCTATGTGAGTTTGGCTAAATGATCTGATTATTTTTCATGTTATTCTCATCTGTGAAATAGGGTTAATGATAGCTACTGTAAGCACTCCATGCTACCATGAGGATCAAATAAGAAAATGGTTTAATTTTCTTTTCTTTTCTTTTTTTTTTTTTTACATTTTAATTATTTTTGAGAGAGAGAGAAAGAGAGAGAGAGAGAGAGAGAGAGAGCCTGCGCACAAGTGGGGGAGGGGCAGAGAGAGACGGAGACACAGAATCTGTAGCAGGTTCCAGGCTCTGAGCTGTCAGCACAAAGCTCAGTGTGGGGCTCAAACCCATGAACCAGGAGATCATGACCTGAGCTGAAGTCAGATGCTTAACCGACTGAGCCACCCACATGCCCTGAAAATGGTTTAATTTTCAATGATGTTAAAAGCATTCTGTTTCTTGGGGCGCCTGGGTGGCTCAAGTCGGTTAAGCGTCCGACTTCAGCTCAGGTCACGATCTCGCGGTCCGCGAGTTCAAGCCCCGCGTTGGGCTCTGGGCTGATTGCCCAGGGCCTGGAGCCTGCTTCCGATTCTGTGTCTCCCTCTCTCTCTGCCCCTCCCCCGTTCATGCTCTGTCTCTCTCTGTCTCAAAAATAAATAAACGTTAAAAAAAAAAAATTAAAAAAAAAAAGCATTCTGTTTCTTGTATTACTCAACACTAGCACTCTGGTTTAGCTAACTAGTTCTAACTTCTCATTTTTCTTTATTCAAGCTTCACCCGGGCCATTTATCAAGGGCACATTTGTTTGATTGTATAGGTTTGATAATGGCATTCCCATTTTTCATTCAAAAGTTAAGCCTGCCCATGTAGTCTTAACTATATCCAGAACATCCCGAATAAAGCCTGCCTTTTCTCAAAGAAAATAAAAGCCACACGGACCAAAACATTTTCAAATTAAAATAGGCACCGAACAGACATATTTCTGCCAAGAATAACCTCTGCTCTACTCAAAGCTGGTTTACAGGATTGTAAATTGAGACCAGTCTTTGCTGCTTACTCTATAGGGGCAGTGAGTCAGGATTTCCTGAAATTAAGCAATCATGTAAAATGCATTAGTGGCTTCTAGAAGACCTCATGCTTCCTTGTGCTAAGAAATTAACCTGTTTTCTACTTGGCAGCTCTTTCATATTCTCCAGTGACCTTAGTTAAGGTCCTTCCATCAGCCACAGAGTTAGTATGATAATGTAGCTAAGATTCATCAGTGAGAATTTATTTTATTCTATGCTGCCTGCTGCAGATCAGTGAGCAGGTTGGAATCCAAGTCTGATTCATGATTTTTTCAGTCAAAGTTCCACTAGCTATTAGAACTAGTTCAATTACTCCATTGTTTAACCCAGTTACAACCTAGTCTAGGTTCTTGCCTCCAACAGTAATTCTTCCCTGCCAATCCCAGTTCTCATTCTACTTGATCTTCTCATACCAATTTCACTTGCGTCTTGAACACCTTTTGCTTCCAGCACACTTTTCCTAGTTCTCTTCTATCCGTCATTGGTTACTTCTCCTCTGCCTACCCTACAGATTCCCTCCATTGCCCACCCTCTGGCAGGTGTCAGAGATTCCAATGACAGCAGGGTCCAGGCCAGGTGGGCCACACGCAGGTCAGATATAATTAAGAGGAAGTGATAAGAATTCTGGCAAAGAGAACATACATACCCATATAAGAACACCCATAATTGAAAACTTAAACACCACCTTGGCCAAAAGCCCTTTCATGGACTGCATTAGATTGCACAGCTGTTTAGTGAGAGCTGTTCTCAGGCCCCCAGCCTTCCTGTCCAGGATTCTGAGGACAGAACCCATTTATAGGGGGTTTTGTAGACCACTTAACCCCTGTATAATTAAAGACCAATCATTCCTGACTTTGAGTTTAGGGGCTTTGGGTAAGTTGCCCAACAGGGATTTACTTTTAGTCTACAAAACAGACTTCCCTGGAGGCTCACTTAAATTTGTTTGACATGATGTAAACGACCTTTTACTAAGTGGCAGTGACATCATTTACATCTTAAAAGTTTTCCAAAGGGCCCTTTCTACTTTTGTAACATAGAAGTGTCACCTCCATGTACCCTGAGGTCCTCGGTGTCACCCACTCAGAGTTCACTTATACTGTACTTGTGACACTTGGGCAGAGCTCATGAGGGAACATCATAGTTCATAACAAGGGAAGAATTCACCTTGTTTATCTAGATATAGTTTTTGATGCTCTGCCTGTGCAGTGTTGGAAGATCCTATCTTCCTGGGCTTAGCATTATGATTAGGTTAGTTTATGATTAGTTATGATTAGATTAGTTTAACATGTTTTCTCCTTGAAGTTCAATTTTCTCTGAGAAAATGTTCAAAGAAGAATCTGCATGAAAATCCTACATCGGAAGGTGTTTTATTCTTAAACCAACTAGACATTGAAAAACATAGACTATTTTGAGAGAGTTCTTGAAATGATTCAGTCTTAAATAGTTTTCATGCTTGCTGATGCTGCTACATGTACACCAGAGGGATCATTCTATGGACGTGAGAATAAAAAGATACTGCTGCTTTTCCATAATGTGTGATTGCCAGCTCAGCAGGGCCAGTTTGGTTTGGTTGCTCCTCATTCTTCAAGGTTCTGAATAAGCCAACCTTAGTCTGACATAAAAGAGGACCCAGGTTAACGAGCTAACAGACAAAAACACACACAGGAAGAAGCTTAAGGGCAAAGTTCAGGCTTCCCACGTCCTCCCACACTGCATTCCTCTGTGTCCCCTATCTTAATCCCTCTGCATACCAAAGATTAAAATACCATGCATTTTCATCAAGTCCTTTCTTGAAGCAGTTACTTCAGGTCTATCCTTTGCGGGCTAATCTGCTTGCTCTTTCTCTCCAACTATTCTGTGACAATCGATACAACTTTGTTTCTTACCCAAGTGTTCCCTGCATTACCCCGCTAGAGTATAGGAGCCGCAAGGGAAGGGACCTGGTTCCTCTTATTGGCATGGCATTTGCAGGGCTGTGTCCAGTGTCAGGCACAAAGGAAGTCCTTCATAAGTACTTGTCAGAGTAAATGGTCATTCACAGTGTCAGGTCTTTGTCCCAATAATTCTATCAAGAATGACTTTTCATCTCCAAATTCTCAAGCCCGCATTCATCTCTGCATGGACTGGATGTTTGTGTCCTCCTCCTCTCTCCAAAAAAATCATATGTTGAAAACTTAACCCTCAACGTAATGGTATCAGGGTGTGAAGCCTTTAGGAGATGTTTAGGTCATTTAAGTGGAACCCTCACGAATGAAGTTAGTGCCCTATAAAAGGGAGCACAGAGAGCTCTCCTACCCCTCCACCTATGTTAGGTCACAGCAGGAAGATGGTTATCTAGGAACCAGGAAGCAAGCTCTCACCAGATACCAAATCTACCTTGATCTTGAACTTCCCAGCCTCCAGAACTGTGAGAAATAGATGTTTGTTGTTTACTAAGCCACCTGGTCTACGGTATTTTGTTATAGCAGCCAGCTGAACAAAGACAATCTCATTCTCTGAAGGGGGATGACATGTCAAGTTTGTTGTGTACAATTTAGTGTTTGAATATATCCCACAAGGATGATATCCCTTCAGTTTTCAGGTAAAGACGTGGTTGATGTTAAGTGTTTGCTGCTCCTAACACAATAGGTTGCTTAGTGCACACTGCACCCTTAAGTAGACACTTATTTATAATATCTGCAACTTGCCAGGAGGAACTCCATTTATGTTTGAGGATCAAGACTGCAGTTTAGCTTTCAAATAAGTCTACTTAATTCCAGGAAAGTCTGAGTAACTGCAAGAAAGGAGTCAGAAAGGATAGAACAAGCAACCCCGATCTAAGGACCATAAGATCCTCCTCATAGGAGAGTCATTTCCTAGGAAGTGTGATAAATTTCCTTGACAGGAATATTAGGTCTTTCCTAAAGATTCAATTCTTTCCCTCCACACAATGCCCACCCCCCACTCCCATTTTGACATGGACAGAATAAGAACCCTTCTATGGGGTTATTAGTGTTTGCAGATGGCACCCTCTGGGATCATTCAAAGGCATATTTTGGTCTCTTGTGGATTTCCTGCTCTAAGGCAAAGCCTCATGGGGATACTTGTTCCTCTTTCATGACATGAAGGAGATAAACACCAGTTAAAACCCAATTTTAGAGGCAAAGACACATGACCTTAAACAACTAGCAATTGCAGAATGGACGTAGGGAATTCCCCTGCCCACCCTCCCCACCCCCACCAAAGAAGTTTCCACTTGAGAGAAATGACCAATTTCTCTACCATTAGGCAATCAATCTATGACATACAAGATTGATTAAGGTCATATTTGATCAAATGGAAGCTTTTATCAGGACTCTCCATTTAATTGCCATAAACCTAATTCAAACTAGCCTAAGCCAAAAACAGAATTCAATGGCAAACCTAACTGAGAAGCCCCAATGTTGTCCAACTTTAGGCATGGCCACAGTGCAGGAGTTGGCAAACTGTAGACCATTGTCTGCTATTGTAAATAAAGTTTAACTGACATTATGTATGGTCTACAACTGCTGTCAAGCTATAACAGCAGTATTGAGTACTTGTAAGAGAGATCTGATAGCCTGCAAAATTTAGTTACTAAGCAGCCCTTTCTAGAAAGGCTTGCCAGTCTCTGGCCTTGGGGCTCAAATAAGATCATTAGGGTTCTCTAGCTCTTGGCTATGACAGTTGTCTGAGATGGTTTCACTTGTTGGCTTCATATGTGTCTCCAGTAACTCTTGCAAAAGTTCTAGGATTTACTCTCAACTGACAACCTGGGTGAGATTCCCATCCTTGGACTGATGCCTTGTCGCTAGGAGGATGGATTTACACGGATTGGCTTGGGCCTGTGTCCACACCATTAGCCCTGTTGCTGGGGTTGGGTCAGGCACCTCCAACCTGCAGGGACTGAAAATAAGGGGCAGGCTTTCCAGGGGGAAGCATGCTAGGAAGGCAAAACCCACAAATGGTTGGTCACATTTCTCAAGGTCTGTCAATGAGAACTTCATGTGATTTCATAGACCCTTAAGGAATTACTATTAATAATAATCAGTTGTTATTGATGATGTTTCAGGGCCAAACACTATTCTGAGCACTTAATAAACATTATCTCATTTATCTTCCCAACAGCTCTTAAAAGTTAGGTATTTTTATTTCCATTTTTACTAATGAAGTAACTAATGAAGTACTAATGAAGGATGAGAGGTTTAACAACTTGTTAAAAGTTAAAAGTCCCAGCAGCAGAATTGGAGCCTAGATTGATTTAACTCTGCACTTGAATTGTGCTGACTTCCTTCCCCAACCCGGTAGAGCCTCACATTTCTGAGAATCTCCTACCACACCCTCAGTGCCTGAATAATGCTTGAGCACTGAACTGGGGACCAGGAGGCCTAGTTCTAATGAACAGCTCTGTCACTAACTCACTGGGAGACTTTTAACAAGTTACTTTCTGAAAGTTTGGAATCTCAGTTTCCTCATCTGTAATGAAAAGCTTAAATTACTAGAACCACATAGAACTACGGTCTACAGAGCATAAGAGCTCGTACAGCAGGGTCTTAAGAGTCTGCCCTGATGACTGAAGGGACACCCAACAAGTACTCCCTCCATCTCATTCCATGGCATCCTTTCCATTGCTTTCTTAAGTCTAATATACAAAAAAAAAAAAAAAAAAAAAAACAAAAAAAAACATGTTTCTATTGAAAAAAAAAAAAATTAACCATGAGACCTGTAGGTCTCCAAGATCTCTACCAATATGCTCTGCTTATTCTTACAAAACCTTTGCTTTTCTCCACTTTGCTCTACGTCCTGGGAAGCTCACCTGTATGGACTGCATCAACATGTTCCCTGTCCTATGGCTTCCTTTTGGTTTGGTCAATAGAAGAGAGTACCAGAAACACAAAGGAGGGAAGGAGATAGAGGTTGGGTTATTAATTCTCAGTGGCTAAGTTCAAAGACTACAGCTCCTATTGGGTGGCCCTCTTCAGGTTTAGGAGAATGTGACATTCTGTGGCCCCATCTGGTCTAGAGGTGGTAATGGCTCACTGCTGTTGCTAGCCCTGGGGTGCATAATTATCCTTTGGAAACTTGTTGCATTGAAAATGTGTCTAGTTTAGGTCTATACTTTTGTAAATTGTCCCTTCTTTAAATAGTTGTCCTTTGTCCATTTTGAGTGGGCCATCAGAACCCTGCTGTATGATCTATTAGGATTTCAGGATCTATGATTCCATGCATAATAAACATAGGTTCACCTACCCCATATCCATTCTCATATTACTTAAATGTCTGCTAAATGCCAGGTACACTTGACAGTGGATAGTTCTTTCAGCTCCAACATTCTTTCAGCCTTTGACTCAAAACCCTTTATCAGAATTTCTTTGTAAAGCAAAAGTAGGCAAAAGATAGAACAAAAAACTGACATCTAGGTATTTTCCCCCCAAATATCTAAAAGAATAAGCACATACTTTTCCCCGATTGTTGTTGCTTTTATTTTGTTACTTCTCTGTTGAACAAACATCATGGAGTACCCGTGTTCTAGGCATTTGGATTGACTCTGGAGATATAGGTCCAGCACTAATGTCAAGGATTTTACAGACCCATGAGGGAAAGACAAGTAAATTTACCTATCATACTCATGATTCTCTTTCAGACTTGCAGAGATATCCTGCAGCATCAAAGACAGTTCAGAATCAATCTTTCAATAAGGATCGCAATGAAAATGTGTCTGGTTAACTTTAGTTACTCTGAATATAAATTTTACTGTTAAAATATAATAGGTTTCTAAAATGAATTCTCATTCATTTGGATTCTACCGATTTAGATTTTAATTCATTAAAATATTCATCTTCACAACTGATTGGAATTTCTAAGTATGGTAATTCCTGCCTCTGCAGATTATCAGAGCCTTTTCATTAACATAAGAAATTCAATACAAAATTTAGGGTTAGTTGGATTAAGATAAAGATATAAATTATTTAAAAATAATGGAGCAATAGGAGAAATGTGAGAAGAATTACGCTCAGAGAAAGAAACACAGTAAGGAGATAATATTTAAATTGTAGGTCCAGGAAGGATTGGTTGGTAGAGCTTAGAAGAGGGAGATGAGTGTTTCAGATCGAGAAGAATTTCATTCACCAGTCCCACTAGCAGGAAATCATAGAATGTGCTTCAGACACTATAAATAGTTCAATTTGACTATAATGCCTGTGTGGCAGACATCTATTATTTTTACCACTCAACAACTACAACTATTCATCCTCTTCTAGTATATAATGAAACTACATATTGTCCATCAAGAGTAACCCCTCGCTAGTGTCAGATTAGATGTGAGACAGGTAGGTTGTGGGTGGACCTCAATTGGTCTCAGTCAATCAGCATAGTCTAGCCCACAGGCCAAAGTGATCGGTTCAGTGATAGGTTTGTAACCCAGTTTAGACCAATGAAAATCAGATACAGGACTTCTATTGGAATGTGGCAGAGATCTAGTGGGAATTCAACTTTAAGAGTTAAGAGGATGAAGAGGATGTAGAGGCAGAAGCTACTGTAGCCAGCTTGTGACAGGGAGGGCGAAATCTAAGAATGAAGCCAGCATAGAGGAAAGGCATCTTAAAGATGGAGAGAGAGAGAAACTGGTTTCTTATCTAACTGCTGAAGCTGAAGCAATCCTTGAGTGTTCCATGAACCAATTATTACATTTATCAATACAACCTCTTATGTTTCCTAAGCCAGTTTCAGTTGGGATTTCTAGGTTTACATGTAGAAGAAAACAGTGATAAGACTAGATAAATAGTTTGAAACCAGAGCACAAAAGACCTTGAATAACCAGATTTTGAACTGGATTCAACAGCAGGAATTTTTGCAAGGACTGACATAATTCTTAGAATTTCCTTTAGGGTGTACAAAGCACTTTCATACAAATTATCTCATTGCATCTTTAGTTACCCAATGCAGTACATATTATTTGCAATTCATGAGCAAGGAAATGGAGTCCCAGAAAGGCTACATGACTTGTTTAAAGTCATGCAGCTCATGAAAGAGAGAGCAAAGCCTCAACTTGGATCTTTGATTTTGAATCGATGATGCTGATACAAAAGCTGTCTCACCAACATACACAAAGTGCTGAATCTGAAGACCTGAGGAGGATTCACAACCACAAAGAAACCTTTCTGATTTCATGATCTACCTGTGTTGTAACTGATGTAACTTTTGGACAGAATAAGGGGATGCTGGTCTTTTCTGATCGTAGGAAGCATCTGGAGTGTGTCACCATGGAAAGAACTGTTGACTACACTCCTTAACAGTATGGCCACTGGGCAAGTCATGTAAATTTTCTTCATTTGTAAAATGCTGATAATAATTCCCACCTCATTGGGTCAATGTGAGAAAAATAACATGGGTTCCTGGCACGCAATAAGCATTCAGTAAAAGCTCTTTCTTCTGGAGGGTTCTGGAAGCAAGGCTTTTGAATCAGACAGACCTGGGTTCAAATCCTAACTCTGCTCCTAAGTAGCTATATGATCCCAGCTATACAGTAAGTTTCAGGATAGCAGGGACCATGCCTGTCCTTATTCCTGCTGAATCTATAATGGCAGGCAGTAAATGCTTGAATGAATTTAAGCATATGACTTTATTTTTAATTCAGGCTTAGAAAACTTAATTTTGAGATCATATACAAGACTGTTGTAAGGAATGAAAGAGCACATGAGACACTTAGCTCAATGCCTGGCCCATAGTAGGTTCTCAGTAAATAATATTTGCAGCTGATTTTTATTGAATGCTTACCATTTGGCACTGTTCTCAATGCTCTACATAAATTCATTCACCTGATTCTCAACTCTCCCCCTTTCCCTATTTTACGGATAATAATAAAAATAGGACTGCAATTCATCTATCCAAATACTTGATGCTACTTTAGGCCCCATGACTTGTGAGTCCAACGCTTTCATTTCTTTTTAAGGTTTGGGACCCTCAAAATGTCTAATTCAGGGTCTGTTAAATGAGGGCGTCTCTTTTTTCTCTTTGCATTATGAGGAAGAAATAAAAGCTTCTTTCTTTAAGAACACAATGAAGACTTTCTCTGTTCCTCCTCCTCCTCCTTCCCCCATTATTTCCTGGGAGTGAGGTTGGACTGCCTGAGGTTTTGTCTGGCAGGAGCCCTTTAATTCAAAGACCGCCAACAACTCAATGAGCCAGCCAGGCCCTTGCCCTCTCCTGGCTGACTTTGAGGCAGCAACGTTGGAACTCCTAGTTTCAGAAAACTCTCGGATGTTTTTTTTTTTTTTTTCCCTGAATTGCCTGCTGCCATCTGCTGGCCAAATTAAGTTAGAATGATCACATTGATGTTTTCCAAGTTTCCAAAGGAACCTCCAGCTGTTTCTCAGCACTGCCTCCTGGGCGTCTTCAGTAACTGCCCCAGAGGCAGTGTGAGCAGACAGACCAACCCAGAGAGTCTGTAGGCCTTGGTTCAAGGGTAAAGGGCTCAGACAAACGTGGCTGGCAGCTGATTTCCATTGAGGAACACAGAGGTGAATTTCCATGTCACCTCCCAAGTGAAATCAGGGGACCTCTCAAACCATTATACCTAAACTAATCCTCCTCCCGTTCTCCTAGGGTGCCATCTTGCCTGGAGTCAGGTGTTTCACCTCCTTCCTCCTATGCCCCAAATCCCGTCTGCCACCAACCTCCCTGCCATTCTTCCATCCACACTAAGGACTTGCACAAAACTCAGATTACCATGACAAGCGTCTAGGACTATGAATTTTTTTGGTAAACAATACCACTGGAAAAGTTGTCAGAATAGTAAAAGGAGTCCCCTGTATCCTTCCTGAAGAGTCCTCACCCAAGTGTTCCCAATCGTTCTAGTAGCTCCTTCACAGCAAAGGAGTCAATCCACGATCACACGTTGTTCCATTTGTCATGTTTTTCTAGTATCGTTCAATCTGGAACATTCATCTTTTTTCCTTGAAGATCTATTATGACTTACTTCCATAATCTTGGCATTTTTTAATAGATTTTTGTAGAATGTCCTTCAATTTGGCATTTGTCTGATACTGTCTCATGATAAAACCCAGTTTATGCATTTTGAGCTAAAATATAACATATGCTATGTCTTTTCGTTGTATCCTATCTGCTGGTACAAAATGTCTACTTGGCTGTTTCTGATGGTATTAGTTCTTATTTATTTATTTATTTTTATTTTTATTAAAATTTTAAAAAAATGTTTATTTATTTTTGAGAGAGACAGAGACAGAGTGTGAGCGGGGGAGGGGCAGAGAGAAAGGAAGACAGAATCCGGAGCAGCCTCCAGGCTCTGAGCAAGCTGTCAGCACAAAGCCTGACATGGGGCTTGAACCCACAAACTGTGAGATCATGACCTGAGCTGAAGTCGGACACTTAACCAACTGAGCCACCCAGGCGCCCCTGATAGCGTTAGTTTTGATCACTTTCATAAAGAATATCTGTCAGATTACTGTGAAATTATTCTTTTTCTGTAATTGTATTAGTGTCCTGTTGCTTCTGTAACAAATTGCTGCAAACTTAGAGATTTAAAACAACACAAATTTGTTATCTTACCGTTCTGGACATCACAAATCTGATGGGTCTCACTGATCTAAAACCAGAATGTCAGTAGGGCTGTGTCACTAATGGAAGCCGGAGGGGAGGATCTGTTTCTTCACTTTTCCCAACATCTATAGGCCACCTGAAATCCTTATCTCACGGACTTTCCTTCCATCTTCAAAGCCAGCAGGGAAGCATCTTCAAGTCTTTCTCTGACTCCGACCCCCACCCGCGCCTGCTCTCACATCTCTTTCTCTGTCTCCCCTTCCCACCTCTCTTTCATTTATCAGGACCCTTGTGATTCCATTGGGTCCACCTGAATAAACTCCCCATGGCAAGACCATTAATCTAATCACATCTGCTAAGTACCTGTTCACAGGTTCTGGGATAGTATGTGAACATCTTTGAGGGGCTGTTATGCTGCCTCCCATGGTAATTAATAAAAGTTTTGTGGAGAGATACTTGAGACTATGGAAACTTCTGTTACTTATCCCACTTTTACCTATGAGGTTTAGCATCCATTGATGTTTCTTGCCTGAATAATTATTACTATTGTTATTACTGATACCAAATGGTGATTTTCTAATTCTATCATTCTTTCTTTCTACATTTATTAAATGGCTTTCTGTAAGGGGAGGCTTTCTCTTCTCTCCATTTGTCGATCCATTCATTCATTCACTTATTTATATCACTGTGGACTTCAGATATTCTTTATTTTGTTCCATAGATTACGATTCATTATTATTGCTAGTTATTTTGATGCTTAAATCATCCCAGATTTGGTCAGTGGGAACCTTTTGAAGTTGCCTTTTGTGTCCTTTTAACATTCCCTGTCATTCTTTGAGCTCTTCCTAACTTCCTGTTAAAAGGTAGTCCAGGCTTATCTTGTCATTTCTTTGCTCCAACCCTGGAATCAGCCATTTCTCCAAGGAGCCCTGGTTCCTTTTGGTGGAGAGGGATATTTGGAAACCAAGATCCGGGCAGTGCGTGTGCTCATTGCTACTAGGGTATCACAGAGAGGCCAGTTCCTCTCAGGTGACAGGGCCAGGAAATTTACATTTCTCTATCTACTGTACATAATGAAAAACAGGAGTTCATAATGACGTCAACAGTTCTAATTTACCACCACAGGATATATTTTAGGTTTTCTTTTTTGCATATTTGTGTTGCCTTTGTGAGAAAACTGACTCAGAGTTACCCTCAGTCTATGTCATTATTTGCTCAGTCTTCTGTATGCAGTTGATCTCCTGAACCTGCTGCAGTGCTGTCCCCATTTCATGCAGAATACAGTCCCTGCTCAGGCTTGCCTCCTCCACTCAGCCTGCCTACCTTGTCTGGCCCTGTCTTGAGGAAGGAAGGAAAAAAAGAAAGCAGACAGGCAGGTTTAAAAAAATTTTTTTTTTTTTAATTTTTTTTTTTTCAACGTTTTTTATTTATTTTTGGGACAGAGAGAGACAGAGCATGAACGGGGGAGGGGCAGAGAGAGAGGGAGATACAGAATCGGAAACAGGCTCCAGGCTCCGAGCCATCAGCCCAGAGCCTGACGCGGGGCTCGAACTCACGGACAGTGAGATCGTGACCTGAGCTGAAGTCGGACGCTTAAGCGACTGAGCCACCCAGGCGCCCCAAAAAAATTTTTTTTAAGTTTATTTATTTATTTTGAGAGAGAGAGAGTGCAAGCTGAGGAGGGGCAGAGAGAGGGAGAGAGAGGATCTTGAGCAGTGGCACTGTGGAGCCCGATGTGGGGCTCAAACTCACAAACTGTGAGATCATGACCTGAACTGAAGTTGGACGCTTAACCGATTGAGCCACCCAGGTGCCAACCCCCACCCCTTTTTTTAAGGGAAGGGAGGGAAAGGAAAGAGGAAAAGACAGTCCTACACATTTTTAATGGACCTCTGCTCTCTATCACTATTATAATTATTTGTTTAAATATTCTTTTCTCCATTAAAATTTAAACTCCACGGAGACATTGACCATGTATGCCTTGCTCATTGTGGATTGAACCCCTGGGGCCTAGCACAATGCCTAGCACATAGTAGGTACTTAACATATTTTAAAATAAATGAGTAAATCGTGTAAGCAAGAATAGCAAAATTACAACTATTAGACAGTTTTTAACACAACCAAGGGGTCACCACCTAAACAGTTACCAGTGTCTACATAGCCCAAACCACCTGTGACCTTTTTCAACTAGAAACCAAATTTTGATACCTTAAATAAATTTGCTTCTTAGAGTTTTTTCCAAGGCTAAGTGCCTGGGGTAAAGAGATCTCATTTATTGAGTCTTATTGTTATTAAACATTTCTTTGGTTTTGGAGTCTAATGTTATTTCAAACAGATTTTTTAAACAAGAATTTCAATACAAAGTTGTATTTCAAGACAATGAAAAAGAATCACTGTCCTGCCGCATTTGGTAGGATTGATGTTGGCCACATAGCCAAGATGATGCCTATGAATCCAGAGATTCATTGTGAGAAAAAACACACCTACCAGTGCGACAACAAACTGGGTGTATTCTTTTATGCCAGGCCTGTCCCATCATTCTCCTACAAGCATTTGTAAAAATAACTGTAATTATTTTCCCCCAGCTTCTACCAGCCAATGTCAAAGTCAGTCTTTATATATAGTGCCTCCCTTTTCGCCCCCTGTTTTCCTCTCAGATGCAAAGTCCTAATGCATTTGTGCTTTCCCAGAGTTAACGGGCATCCTTTTCAGTGACTGACAGGAATAAACAGCTGGACCCTCTCAGAGGGCATGTCAGGAAATGATGGAACAGGCTGACACACAGCTGTTGCAAGGGTTCAAAGTGGTTGCTCAGCACAAAGGGCTACGACTTTGGGCATAAAGAGCCATACAGTTTTCCCTCTTTCAGAAAATCTACCTTTCTGGGTCACTCTGGTTCAGTGGAAAAAAAACATATGTGGTAGTGCCTCCCAGAACTTGTAGCACCAGTGAGGAGGAGAATGGGGGCCGAGAGCAAGAACTCAGGATGCTTTTGATGCCAGAACCCCTCAGCCTCTCCCTCGTCTCTGTGGTGAACCCCACCCCCACGCCCCAGTGTCCCCGGCTACAGCCATGGCTGCCTGCCTGTGTAGACTGATAAAAAGTAAAGGATTAGAAATCCCAAGGGCTACTTCTGGCTCTAGGTCTTGGGGAAAGCAATGAACTGACCTCCCGCTTTTATCTGTCTCATTTGCAACCATATTTCCCAAACCAGTGGTTCTCAACTCTGGCCTAGAATAATTGTATTGAGATTCCAGTGTCCAGGAACCACCACCACTGATTTTGATTTCATTGGTTCAGGTCGGGCTCAGGCACAAGTCCGTTCAAAAGTGGCTCTGTGAGCACTTTCAACAATAGCCAAGCTATGAAAAGAGCTAAAATGTCCATCACATGATGAATGCATAAAGAAGATGTGGTTTATATATATAATGGAATACTACCTGGCAATGAGAAAGAATGAAATCCTGCCATTTGCAACAACATGGATGGAACTGGAGGGTATTATGCTAAGTGAAATAAGTCAATCAGAGAAAGACAGATATCATATGTTTTCAGTCATATGTGGATCCTGAGAAACTTAACAGAAGACAGGGGGAAGGGAAGGGGAAAAATAGTTTCAAACAGAGAGGTGGGGGAGGCAAACCATAAGAGACTCTTAAATACAGAGAACAAACTGAGGGTTGATGGGAGGGGTCGGGGAGAAGGGAAAATGGGTGCTGGGCATTGAGGAGGGCACTAGCTGGGATGAGCACTGGGTGTTGTATGTAAGCAATGAATCATGGGAATCTACCCCCAAAACCAAGAGCACACTGTATACACCGTATGTTAGCCAACTTGACAATAAATTATATTAAAAAAAAAAGTGGCTCTGTGATTCCTGGGAGCAGTCAGGGCTGAGAACCACCATCCCCATGTTGGGTTCTTGCCTAGGTGTGGGAGAATGAAACTGAGAACACCAGGGAGCATAAGTTTTCCCTCAGCACAGTGCTTCTCTACCTTGACACACATTAGAATCACCTAGGGATCTTTCTAAAATCCCAGCGCCCAGGGGAATAATTCCCCAGGGGAATTATATCATAATCTCTGGGGATGGGATCCAGGATCTGTATTTTTTTAAAGCTCCTCGGGAGATTAAAATGGGCAGCAGAGTTTGACAGCCATTGAGCTTGTGTGGTTCCCAGTGTCTTCTGAAACGGTGCTTCTCCACTGTGATGAAAGACTCGTTTTTTTAAAATTTTAACTGCTGATAATTTTGTAAAATACAATAAAAATGCATCACTAGAAAAATTAAATTTAAAAAGCAGACATAAAAAAACAAGCCTGGGGCGCCTGGGTGGCTCGGTGGGTTAAGCCTCTGACCTACTCTTGAATTGGAGTCAGGGCATCATCCCAGACCGCTTGGCATACATACTGCGTTTTGATTGGCTGTTGACCCTACCAGCCCTGAACTCCTCCGGGACAGGGTTTGTGTCTTACTCATCGTCCTATCCTCAGCACCTGGCACTCTGCCTAGCACAGGCAAGGTAATCAATACACACTTGTTGACTGAATGGATTGATGAGGCAGCAAATAAATCCCGTGCCATCCATGCCTGAACCACAGAAGTCCCAGAAGACCCCTGAAGATTGAATTTCAGCATCTCAGAAAGTCACCAGTCCCAGCTAGTACGGCCATTCAAAGGTCATCATCAATCCAGCTGCTAAGGGCTCTTCTTTTTTCTTTTCCTAGGATTCTGACTCTCTGCTCAGCTCCTTCAGGCTGACACCTTTGCGTGACGATCTGCCTTGTTTGTAGTTTGGGTTTTGCTTTTTTGAAACTGCCTCTCTGGTCATTCTTAGTCATAGTCCTCATCCCAAGGATGTGCGATCCTCCTTTCCTGACTACAGATCAGCAACTCGGATTTTACTTTTCCTGGTGGGGTTAGAGCATCCAGCCTCAGCCTACTGCATCACTTCACTCCAGCCCAGGTTGATCTGGCCAGTGCAGAGAAGGACTTTCTGACACTTGTGGATTTACAAACCTGCTGGGCTGATTATTCTGTTTTCTCCTCTACATTCATTATCTACCCTTCTCTGTCCTCTCTGTGCATCATAGTGGCTTCCATGCCCTGTGGGTTCCTGTTGGATTTAGTAACATGAGGCACCAGCAGGAGATTGGAGTGACGAGGAAAGAGAAGTCTGGAACGTTTTCCTTAGCTCTGTCCTGTTGGGCTGGGGTTTGGTAGTGCCTGAGTTCCTCTATACCATACCTCCTGTGGGCTGGCCTCTCTTCCAGGGCTCCAGCTCTCCTCAGCTTCTAGTAACATCGTCCCCTACTCTTGCCCCTTTCGGGCTGCTGGTGGTAACAACTTCCTGCTGCTGTGAGTCCCTGGATGCTTCTCTCTATTGCTGGTTCACGTTATCCTGCTCATACTCCTGTAAATAATCCCCTGATTAAACTCTCTTTCATTCACCCTGTGAGTGCACCATCAGGGTCTTGCTGGGACCCTGTGTGATGAGATCCTCTTCTTGTACTGTGTCTTCACTTTCCAGCAGCTAGGACCCATGTGTCCTGGACTAGTCCAGTGCTCTTTCCACCACACTATCATCTTTTTCTTGCTCTGGAATCTAGAAGGTAACTATTTTTTTAATATTTTATTTTTAAGCAATCTCTATACCCGATGTGGGGCTCAAACCCACAATGCTGAGATCAAGAGTTGCATGCCCTGCCCACTGAGCCTGCCAGGTGCCCCTAGAATCTAAATATTAAACACGTAATAATAATAATAATGGTAATAATACCATTTGAATTTTTCTTATAAGCCAAACAACATGCTAAGTGTTTTACATAAATGATCTCACTTAATCCTTAGAGCAAGGCCCTGAAGCAATACTGTGAGGCAGGTATTATATATTATCCTCATTTTAAAAATGAAAGATCTGAATATTACAGAGATTAAGTTATCCAGTAGAAGTCATGCAGCAGGTAAACAGCAGAGCAGGAATTTTTGTCTGACTGACTCCAAAGCTACTACTTTTGTCACTACTCAGTTATTTGCTCTTGGGATGACCTCAACACTCTATTGACTCTTTAAGCTTACTGTCAACCCAAACCCCATCAAGTGATAGATGTGGTTGGGCTGGAGCATGCTGGGAAATCAGGACAAGGGCAAAACAGCACAGGAAGCAGCACTGAGATGAGATAGTTCTGATTCAACAAAGGGGTTGGCAGAGAGTCAGAGTTTAAGAGACAATGGTAGCGTCTTGACAAAAGAAAGGGCAGAACCACTTCAAGTGGAAAAAGCTGCAGGCAGTTTGCATCACACTCCCCAAGTGTCTTCCTTCAGTGCCTAGAAGGCTAAGTAACAAGAGTTCTGGAGTTCCCAGAGTGAAGTCAGACTTGTGCTTGGATTTTAAAGAGCAGAAGAGTGGACTTGGCCACTACAGGGCACCCAGACCAGAGTCAAAGTAAACATTGTCTATTTACCACTCACATCTCCAGGTGAAGGAAAAGAAACCATGAGACTTTGAGCATGGGGGGACCACGCTTCTTTTACATTCTTCTTTGTCAAGTGGCCCTAAAGTGATCAGAATGAGACCTTTATTTTGTCACTTACGTGTCTTCTAATAAGAGGCAAAAGCTTGAGTCCTATACTTCTTTGTTTCCTTATATATGTTTTTTAAATTAAGTGTTTTTTGATAAAAATACATTTTGTGGGAATTGAAAAAAAGATGTAGAGAAAAAAGTGAAATAAATAATATCACCTTTAATCTCATTTTTCATGGGTAACCATTAATTGCATTTTGTTGTAGAATATGATTTTCAAATTGCTGGAGAGAACTCCTTGGCATATGGGCATGTCTAGTTCCCAGCACCCAAGAGAACACATGGACAGTGTTCCAGGTTCCCCACTTGGGTTACACTAGAGCTCTTCCCTTTAGTTTCTAGTAGGATTTAGGGTTCTGTGTGAGATGTTTTTGTTAGGATGTCCTTGGAACCACAGTAGAGGGGACGGCCATCTTGCCAGCGCAACCCATCGAAAAGCCCCTAGTAGCTGCCAGAACGAATTGGAGGTCAACCAATCACCCAGCGACAGCACGACCTGACGCGAAAAAGGCCCACCCGGACCTAAACCCGGAACCGCTGCAGCTTAAAAACCCCACCCCACCACAGGGGGCGACTTCCCTGACTCCTCTGTCTCCCACCCCCCCCAACCCCCTCCCAGTCATGGAACATCGCCTGAGACCTTAGTTCCCAAATAAAGCCTTTGACTGTTAAATTTTTTTAGCCTGTGACTCCTATCTTTACCCTGCTTTATGCCTGACCCTAACAGTTTTAAAGCTGCTTTAAAAAGACATGAAAACAACCGTTCTGCATCTTAATTTCTAATGGCTTCATAGTATATAGATGGGTCACGATTTGTTAAACTATCCACCCCAAATTAGACAAGGTCTGTCTTCAGAGACGTATCTGGGAAAGGGCAGTTAGAGGTAATCAGTCGAGAGAGTTTTCACTCTCTCAGTCACTGTCACATTTATTTTACTAGAATTAAATCCAAAATTCTTCAGTTCCCAAAGACTCCTGAAGACCTTTGGTCCTATAAATAGCTCAGTGTCTTTCTCCATCAAATATTTTATTAAATTCATGACCATGAAAAATAACCACTTGAGCAAAGAAAAAGGGTGACATTTAATGAATAACTGCCATTTGGGCTCCTCCTGAGTTCAGAGCTGTGGATGAACTCCTAGGTTCCTTCCAAAGACAGAGAGTGAACAATTCTAAGATGTTCTCCTAAGAAACACAGAGAGTTGGGAGGTCATTTTTTTGTTTTTTTGTTTTTTGTTTTTAACCTGTTCTAAATTACAGAACAAAGTTGTTGGTGTCAGTGATACTTCTATATTTTATGGTTACACATGAAGAAGACACACATCCTGTGTTATAACCATTTTCCCAAGCTCATTTCATGTTCCCTGAAGAATGAAGTTATTATGGAGTATGTACTGTCATGAATACTTTTCAACGGAGAACTATGATTCCAAAAGCACTACATTTATGAAGTGACAATTTTGGAAAACAGTATTACATATATGAGGAAGGAGTCATCAAGCCTGTGAGAAGCAGTGAATGCTCTCGTGCACTGCTAGAAGGGAGAGAAAGGCCGAAGAGCCAGGGGAGGAGAAAGAGAAAGAGGAGCCTGTGGCATTGGGTCAAGATGCCGTCCCTGATCCTTTACACAAGTCACAGTGCCTCACCACACTGAGGCTTGGGCTCCATTTTCTTTCCTTTTTTTCTTAAATTTTTTTTTAAATGTTTATTTATTCTTGAGACAGAGACAGAGCGTGAACAGGGGAGGGACAGAGAGAGAGGGGGGCACAGAATCTGAAACGGGCTCCAGGCTCTGAGCTGTCAGCAGAGTTGGGCTCCATTTTCTATCAGTGTCTCCTGTTAAGGTTTATAAACTCCACATCTTCCGGGCCCATCCCAGTTAAGAGTGTTTTATTTGCAGAGGGATAACGATCAGATCTTTCTTTTTTTCTTTTTTGAAGTGGCAAATTTCCCAATTCATTATTTCAATTTTAGCAGTTTGCTTCTACTCATAATTGTGTAGAGACATTTTAAAGCTTTAATTCATTTTGCAATACTAAATAGTTCCCCTTTAATCGTTCATGTCAGACACCTATTAACATTTCTTAAAAATTTATAAAACAATTCTGAGCTGTCAGAAAAAAAGCCTCTTTAAAATGCAGATTATTAACCTGCTGCCTGTTCTCCATGTTAATGTGTTTTTTATCAGTCACTGGTTTCACAAAACTATTTGTACAAGGCTTAATATTCAGAAAGTAATTTTATATTTTTACACATGGGAAATGTTTTCCTATATTCTTAGTCTTCAATATGCTGTCAACCTCTTCATTATATTTTGCTTTATCTTTGACTCTTCTCAGTGTCTTTAATCTGAAGGGGTTGATGGCAGTCTACGGCCGTACCACCCTGAAAGTACCCAATCTTGTCTGAAGGGGTTGATGACTACCACCTGTGGGAAATGAGGTAGCTATATAAACAGCAATTAAGAGATGGCTTTGGAATCGGGCAGGCCAGGGTCTGAGTCACCATGGCCTCCTCCTAGCTATGGGACCTTAAATAAGTTAAAATCTTCTGAGCATCAGATTCTACAACTGTTAAACTGGGCAACAGTACCTACCTCACAGGTAAAGGTCAAAGTGAAGACCCTAGCATGGTCCATAGTAACTGCTTTCTAAATTGTAGAGGCACATATATGTGCACATGTGCGTGCACGCACACACACACACACACACACACAGAAAATACTATAGTCTGTTGACATTGTGGTGAAGTAACTGTTCATCCTTCATCTTTAGGGTTAGGAGAGTTGAGAGCCATTTTTATTCCTCACAGGAACAACTAGAATAAAGGCGTAAGAGAATGCAGAGATTGGAAGTGGAAGTCATCAAGGTTGTTATCTACCTCTATGGTTCCCGGAAGTAGACGAAGTGGGTAGGATTCATGGATATGAACAAAAACTTACCTAGACAAGTAAATAATGTGAAATGAGTTCTAAGACCTCCTTAGATACTAAAAAGATTATTTCTTACCCTCTTTCATTTATAAATATTCCTAACCACAACTCAGAATTTTCAAATAGGCATGCTAAATGTGTCGTTAATAAACAGTGATTAAATATTACTCCATACCTAAGACATGCTGAAGAGAATTTTAAAAACATGAGGTCATCCTGCTGGTGGAGTGGGGAGAGAGGCCCTGGGGACTAGGTTAAAATCCTGACTCTATACCCATTCACTATGGGATTTGGGGTGAACAACTTAAAATTTTCTCTTCTGTGAAATACGGATAAGAGGAAATGTCTCACAGAGGTGTTGTAGAACAAAGACAATGGATGTAAACATGCCAAGCCCTGTGCCTGGTCCATAGTGAGGGCTCAATGAATATTTCCCCCTTTCCTTCAGAGAGTTTACAGATTTTGAGGACCGAAATAATTAGAACAGATGGTTCAAATGCTAAGATGCTAAATATAATCAAGGGCAGAGAGAAATAGGTGTGTCTAGAATGTTGAGTAAAGGTGCCTGAAGGAAGGGTCTCAACAGAGCTGATGAGAATGTATCAACCATAAATCCAGAAATCCATTCAATTTTCTACTCATCAGTGAGGGAGGGGCCTAAGTTTGGGCACTCGTGCTTCCTAGAGAGCAGGACTCCGTCCAAAGCCCAGTCATCGTTTCCTTCATGATGGAACAATTGGGGTTATGAATCTTATTGAATCCTAAGCAGCAGGCTGACTGGTACAATAGTCTGCACTGTCCCCTTCAAAAAGCCAGTATAAGCAGATTATGCTTAGGGCCAAGAGGCAAGGCTGTATTCCATTGCTTTCCAGGCTGTGAAGATGGGAGGAATCCTCACTGTTGTCACCCAGTTTTTAAGCTAGAACCTGGTTCTTCAGCAGTGATATTAGAGTTTTTAAAAAGCAAGTCAGGAATGAGGATGTTTAAAAAAACAAACAAACAAAAAACCTTCTCTGCTGTCTCCTTTCATCTGATAAAGGCTGATTCTTCCCTCTTCTTGCCTGCTTTGGCATCCAAAAGAATTTCAGCACCCAGCAGCGGAATCTCACCCGCAAGTCCCAGTGGCCCCAGGCACAGAACACAGCTGTCCCCTCCCCAGGTGATCCATTGCTTTCCCTGCACTGCACTTCACTCACATCTGTATTCTCACTTGCCCCCCTTCCCCCTGACTGCAGCCAAGGGAAAGCTCAAGGGAGGGGAACAGTTTTGAGAAAAATCGAGGACCAAGTTGGCCCTCTGAACATAAGCAATGCGTGTTTACCCTCATGCCCTCTGCAAACGGCTCCTAAAACCACAAATGGATTTCTTTCCTCTGAGTACTCTCTGTAACAGCTAGACGTTTCTGTTTGTTCCAGACACCAACAGAAGAGAGAACTGTGGTCACATTTTCCCTTTTGTCCAGAGAGTGAAAAAATGAGTTAGAGGGGAAAATAGCCACAGATATGCTTTTGAAAGCTTGACACTTGCCGGCCCTGACATGTTTTAGTAGGGATATCAACAACCCCAGTGAGAACCTCGTGGGCCGCAGTGGTGAGAAACGATGAGAAATGATTCTCCCTGCCACCAAGAGCAGGACCCAAAGCAGTGGTGCGGGGGCGGAGGTGACAAAGCTCATTCCAACGGAGGCTCCAGTATTCCCAGCATAAGGGCTTCCTAAGGGCTTCCCAGAAAAGCAAGCAGGTGTCGAAGGAACATAAAACCCTGCCACCTGAAACTCCTGAAGGCAAGTAGAACAGCGGTCCTGTAAGGTGAAGAGTGTCATTACGGTCAAGAGAGATTAGGTTTGTTCCGAGTGAACCTGCACCATGGGGTGGATCTAACCACCAGGGTCTAAAATCAGATATCTGTATTCTAAACGGCTGACTTGTTCAAAGGAAAGGGCTATTTTAGGAAGTAGAAGCATCATCAGGGACGTTGTATTGGTCCACTTTCAAAGTCCCTTCCAATCTTGAAATTGTGTGAAGAACACAGCAGAGAGGTGCTGCTGCTCCGTTTCCTTCCTTTCTCTTCTCAGCAACCCCCAGTTTGGTTTGGACGCCCCGCACGATTCTGGGAGCTCATTCTGCGTGAGCCAGTGGGTGACCTGGACTATGCCAGTTAGCTCATCACACACATGTGCGCGCGTGTGCACACACACACACACACACACACACACACCTATGATTAATCCAGTCTTTACTGGGCATGTCCCTGTAGATTAAGTTACAAGAATTTTCTAGGGTTATTAAAACAAATACTTTCTTTTCTCTGCTACATGTGACTAAGGAAGCAAGAAATCCTAGTTGCTATTGGCAGATATTTGGGACCACTACAAAAGCCGTCTGTAAGAAAAAGGTAGAGATGGGGAAAGGAAAGACACAGGGACCTTGGTGACATTGTTGTCTTGAATCAAGCCTTATGGGAAGTCAGACCTACCTCTGAGCCTTCTGTGCTATGAATCAACAAAAATCCCTTGATTGTTTAACCCAGTTTTAGGTGGATTTTCTCTTATTTGCAAATAAAACTGTGTCGATCAACGCATGGGCACTAATAAGAAGGGTAAGTCTTAGCCCCTGCCTGCAAAGAGCTTCCAATATGAATGGGGAGATGAGACATTTACAGGATAAATAGAACAAATACAGGATAGGAATAGAAGAGATATCAGATGAGACTGCAGGAGATAAAGTACCAAATGGGTATTACCCAAAACATGAAAAACCACAGGAAAAACTGAAAATAATTCTGTAAGCTACTCAGGAATAGGGGCTGTGTTTTGTTTCCTTCCTGTCTTATTTATGGTAACCATGGTGAGGACTTGTGGCCCAATGATTGAGAGCGTGGTCCCTGGAGCCAGATTGTAGAGACTTAACTTCTGGCTTAGCCATTACTACCTGTGTGATCTTGGTTAATAACTTACCCTTTCTGCACCTTAATTTTCTGGTCTCTAAAATGGACATAAAATAGTAATTACTTCTTAGGGTATAAAATGTACAGTAAGTACAGCTTTTATCATGATTCAAAGAATAGTTTTTGAATACCTATATCAAACACTCTATGTGGAATAGGACAACAATGAATAAAACATAATCTTTGCCTTTAAGAAGTTATAACTCTGATGAAGGATACAGAATAGTGAACAGGCAATTGGAGGAAAAGAGGAGAAGCTGATGAGGAGGAGAAGGGGGAAGGAAGAGGTGAAGTAGGAGGAAAGATGGATGGTAGAGATCTCCTTCCCAGCTGGTCTCTTTGGTTGAAAGATATTGAAGGAATTATTTTCCAGCCAGTGTCTGTGAGGCTTGGGAGGGGGATAAAGGCCAGAGGACAGATGTTCACAGGAAATAGTGTGGGATCCAAGCAAGAAAATAAGAACATGGTGGCTGCTGTGGGTGATACAGCTCATAGAGTGTTTCATGGAGCACATGAACCCTCTTTTAGAAATACTTGGGGAGAGGGGTGCCTGGCTGGCTAGTCGGTTAAGCGTCTGACTTCGGCTCAGGTCACGATCTCATGGTTCATGGGTTCAAGCCCCGTGTTGGGCTCTGCACTGACATCTCGGAGCCTGGAGACTGCTTCAGGTTCTGTGTCTCCCTCTCCCTCTGCCCCTCCCCTGCTCCCGCTCTGTCTCTCTCTCTCAAAAATAAATAAAACATTAAAAAAAAAAGAAATACTTGGGGAGAAGGGGAAGGGACTTAGGGGAAGAGCTGAGCTCCTACTTGTGTGTGTGTGTGTGTGTGTGTGTGTGTGTGTGTGTGTGTGTGTAAATGCAAGGGGTGTGTGGTAGAAGTCCCAGCGGGCCCTTATAATTTGGGCAGAACTGTAAAGAAATCTCATTTTGTAGTTATGGGCTGGAGGCCTGGTCTCTGAACCAATCTGGTGTCAAGGAAACAAACAGAAACATACTGGGCCAGGATTTAAGTATTATTTTGTTCCCATGTCACTTGAGTGGGGGATTTTTCCTAACTCTCTGGGTCCATGGGACACATTACCATGCCAGTTGGCCTCACTGGGGATTTTCCAAAAGCCTCAGACTAGTGCAGCTGAGCTGGACCACAGGTAAAGTTTCCACAACCTCACAAGGGCATTTTCTACCAATCAGACAAGACAGGAAGTTTCTTTTTATAAAACTAGAAGTAGTATCTAGAAGACCTTTTTTAGGGTGAATGATATTTGTTAGATTTTTTTTAAAGACACATTAAATTAATAATTTTAAAAAGTAATTTTGGGGGCGCCTGGGTGGCGCAGTCGGTTAAGCGTCCGACTTCAGCTCAGGTCACGATCTCGCGGTCCGTGAGTTCGAGCCCCGCGTCGGGCTCTGGGCTGATGGCTCAGAGCCTGGAGCCTGCTTCTGATTCTGTGTCTCTCTCTCTCTGCCCCTCCCCCGTTCATGTTCTGTCTCTCTCTGTCTCAAAAATAAATAAACGTTAAAAAAAAAAAGTAAAAAAAAAAAGTAATTTTGGGGGCGTCTGGGTGACTCAGCTGGTTAAGCATCTGACTTCGGTTCCGGTCATGATCTCATGGTCTGTGGGTTCGAACCTCGCATCAGGTTCTGTGCTGACAGCTCAGAGCCTAGAGCCTGCTTCAGAATCTGTATCTCTCTTTCTGCCCCTCCCCTGCTCATACTTTCTCTCTCTCTCTCTCAAAAATAAATAAACATTAAAAAATGTTTTTTAATAATTTGGGACAATATTTTATAAATGTCTTTGTTTACTTATGGGAAATTCTAAATATACTCCATAAAAAACTGATAATGAAATATTTGATCAAAAAATTTCCATTCATGTTACAAAAGATCATTTACCATTTTGTGTAGTTAAATTTACTTCTGATGGCAAATGTACTACATGAAAATCCTCAATGGTTTGGGAATAGAGGCTTCTTTTAGAAAATCAACTGTATTGTGCTCTGAGTACTTTGAATCTGACTAATCTTGAGGCAAATTCCTTTGATGAAGAGATTCAAATCTGGATATTTTGCCACAGAATAAAAGCTCTTCTGTCTTATGATGAAGTTGGTGCATTTATCTTGTGTTCTATTACCTCGAGGATGACATTATTTCTTGATAACTGGACATGCTTTATTTTTTTTATTATTATTAATGTTTTTACTAATTTTTGAGACAGAAAGCATGAGCAGGGGAGGGACAGAGGGAGAGGACAGAGGATCTGAAGCTAGTTCCCCACTGACAGCAGCGAGCCCACATGAGGCTAGAACTCACGAACCCCGAACCAGGAGATCATGACCTGAGCTGAAGTTGAACGCTCAACCAACTAAGCCACCCAGGTGCCCCAGTGGAAATGCTTAATAAAAAAAAAGAAAAAGAAAAAGTTCTAAGCGCCCTGTCCAAAACCTCGGACTCTACCAATTCAATAAACTCCAAGATTTCTAACTGCCTGTGTTGGTCTTTTCAAGCTTGTGAACTTTTTCCAGAACTGAGGAAAACTGCCATTTAGCAGGCTAGAAGTACTGAAGAATTAATACTACCCAGGAATAGTCCTCAATAAATGATTGAAAGGAATTGGGGTGTAAATACCACAGCTTTACCCTCCTTGGTTAGGATAACTCTGACATGTGTGTTTTATAATGTTTCTTGCAGTTTCCTTATGGGATTAAACTCCAATGTCACTCACAATGGTAGTAGGCTATATGACCCCCTCTAATTAAACAAGGAGGCCATTAGACTGAGGTGATTCTAACACTTTAGTAACCTACATAAGCAAACTAAAACCTAAGCCTGTAATGCTTCAAGCCTAAGAATACAAAACTAAGGACAGCCAATCACAAATAGTTGACTCGGGTTTCCCAAATAATGCAACTACCTAAGCTACTAGTCAAATAATTCCTTCACTGTGTTTCTGCCTCTTCTCTATAAGTCTTTCCCCTAGCTCCTATATGCGGAGTACTCCTAACTACTGATTTGGTGATGCCTATTTCAAATCAATTTTTGCCTAAATAAATTTCTTTTTTATGGCTGAGTAATATTACATTATATATAGATACTGAATTTTCCTTATCCACTCATCTATCAGTGGACATTTGGGTTGCTTCCATATCTTGGCTGTGGTAAATAAAGCTGCAATAAACATAGGGGTGCATATATCTTTTTGAATTAGTGTTTTTGGGGGCACCTGGGTTAAGGTTTTTGGGGGCTCAGTCAGTTAAGCATCTGACTTCGGTCAGATCATGATCTCAAAGTTCGTGAGTTTGAGCCTGGCATCAGGCTCTATGCTGACAGCTCAGAGCCTGGAACCTGCTTCAGATTCTGTGTCTCCCTCTCTGCCCCTCCCCTGCTTGCGCTCTCTCTCTCTTTCTCTCTCAAAAAAATAAACATTAAAAATTTTTTTGAATTGTTTTTGCTTTCTTCAGGGAAATACCCAGAAATGGAATTGCTAGATCATATGGTATTTCTACTTTTAATTTTTTGAGGAATTGCAAAAAGCCTCCTGTTGTATTTTAAAATAATAATTTTACTTATTTGGAACCAAAATATGTTTTGAAGACTTTTTAAAAATCAATGCTGCACATTTTAACATAGAATAAAAAAATGTAACATAGACTAACAAAAACAAACTTCTCTTACCATGTAGGTGTTTTGGGTTTTCTGTTTTAATTTTTAAGTGTATCTAGTATTTTGGTTAAATTATCTGTAAATTCTAGATCAGGAAACTGGTTACAGATGTATCATCTTCAGATTTCCCTTATTGGCAAAAAGCCTTTGGAAAAATATCAATTTATACCAGTGTTAAAAACAAGACGACAAGACCCAAATGCAGTCACTTATGCTAAGTTGCCCCACATCACCAAATCAAGATTTAAATTACAGTTTTGACTTTCCCAGAAATGAAATCTTAAACCAGTCAATCAGGAATCATCCGATCAGCACTAGTTAGGTCATCTGGCTGATAGATCCCTGCCATCCTCTAAAGGAAGTTAACCTTGCAATAACCAGCCTATTTTTTTTGCCTCTAATAACTTCTTTGTTCTGCTCCTTTCTGCCTGTAGAAGAAGTCTTTCATTTTGTACAGTTCCTCAGTGTTCCTTTCTATCTGCCAGATTGTATGCAGTTTGATTCATAAATTGAGTAAAGCCAGTAAGATCTCTATAGTGGTCTAAAAAGTAAATATCACAGGACATATATCACCATCCTCTGAAAATTGTACTTTTTTTGTTTGAATCTTAAAGGAATCTGAATGGACTTCTTTAAGATCACAATGTATTTTTCTTCCCTGTGTCATATGGTGATCAATGATGTAAAAAGATGAAGATAATGAATTCCTGCCCTCCTAGGTACTTCGTTAGAGAGCGCTGAAGGATTGTCCCATTATCAGCTAATGAAACCCACCTGCCCACTGCCGAGTCTGGTTAAACACTCAGTTTGAAAACTCAGAAAAGATAAGTGAGGAGCATCACCTGCTCTCTGACACCAGGCAATTTATAGTGGAAAACTTTTGCATATTATGAGGAATTAAATGGAGGTAGTTCAGGAGACATTCTCAAAGCCGGAGTTCAAACAGGCTTTGCTCTTCCTTGATCTCTTTGAAAGCCAGCAACCTCTGAATGCTGGCAGGAGAAGGGAGCATTTTCTCATTGTAAATTGAATGACCTGATTTTTATCTCTAGTTGGATTCCAGGAGGAAGCATGATGTCATTTCAACCACTGGCCAGAAAACTTCTTGCTTAATGAGCACTTTGAGCTTACTGGCAGCCAAGAAGGTCTTTGTTTACAGTGCTTGGAAACAGAGGTCAAAGATCCTCTTTCTCTGGCTTTAAGAAACAAAGGGACAGGCTTGCTAACCAGCCCTTGTCCGGGAGCAAGTTTCAGACAATGGCAGACAGATAAATACACAGGGTCCCCCAAAAGGTTATAAAGTCTGAGAGGTCAATCAGACCGGAAAAAGAGGGAGCTGAAATGCCATCAAAGATGGGTTTTCTGCCTCCTTACTATGGTACTATGGCACATAAGTCATCCCTATCTGACCCTGAGGGAGGGGCTGGATTTCAGCCCAGCATCCAGTGGCAGGTGTGTGCCATTCTCCTTGCTCCCCAGCCCCTCTGCCCCTCACTAACTCCTGCACCCAGCCCCCACTGGGCAGCTTCCCTCAGCTGTCTGAGCAGTTGCTGAGGGCTCAAGTGGTCTCCACCCACTGGCAGCTGTTAGATACATTCTAAGAGTGGAGGCAGATCTCCGGAAGTCTGGTTACTAACTACTGAGGGCAATACCAACAATAGAAGAAGAGAAAAAGGGGAGTGGTTGATTTCTGCTTGTGGTACCTAGTAAATTATATATTAGGCAAAAAGGTTGAGTATGGAGAAAAACACAGAGAAGACCATTCTCCAATAGAAATAGTGTAAGCCTTCTGAAAATTTTCTTTTTCTTTTTTAAAGTTTATTTATTTTGAGAGGGAGAGAGAGAGGAAGAGAGAGAGGGAGAAGGAAAGAGAGAGAGAGAGAGGGAAATCGAGCGGGGGAGAGGCAGAGAGAGTCCAAAGCTGGCTCTGTGCTGACAGTAGAGAGCCGGATGCTGGGCTCAAAATTATGAACCGAGACATAATGACCTGAGTCAAAGTCAGCCACTCAACCAACTGAGCCACTGAGGTGCCCAATTTTTCTTTCTTAAAAACAGTTTTACTGAGATATAATGGACATAAACTAGACATGATTAAAGTGTACAATTTGGTAAGTTTTTACATATCAATCATCTCGGTCAGGATCATCACCCCCAAAAGTTTCCTCTCTGTAAGCCCTCCTTTCCATGGCTGGCCTTTCCACACTCCCCTATCCCCATCCCAGGTGACCACATCTGGGTGACATAGCTTTGTGTCACTATTTTGGACTTCCAAGAGCTTTATATAAGTAGAGTTATACATTGTATACTCTTTTTAAAACCTGGCTTCTTTCAGGGCCCCTGCGTGGCTCAGTCAGTTAAGCATCCGATTTCAGCTCAGGTCATGATCTCGCGGTTGTGAGTTCGAGGCCCGCATTGGGCTCTGTGCTGACAGCTTGGAGCCTGGAGCCTGCTTCGGATTCTGTGTCTCCCTCTCTCTCCAGCCTTCCTCTCTCTGTCTCAAAAATAAATAAACATTAAAAAAAAAAAATTTAAAAAAAACCCTGGCTTCTTTCACTCCGCACATTATCCATCTTGCTGTGTATATCAGTAGTTCATTCTCTTTATTGTTACATAGTATCCCATCTGGCTAAACCACAATTTGTATATTTGCCAATTGATAGACATTTGGTTGTTTCCAGTTTTGGATTAGTACAAATAAAGCTACTACAACCATTTGTGTACAAGTCTGAATGTGGACACATACTTTAGTTTCTCTCGAGTAAATACCTAGGAATGGAATGGTTGGGTCCTGTGGTATGGGTACATTCAACTTTTAAAGAAACTGCCAGACTGCTTTCCAAAGGGGTTGCAATATTTTACATTCCCATCAGCAGTGTTTGAAGGTTCCAATTCTTCCACATCCTCGCCAACAGTTGGTATAGTCAGTCTTCTTAATTTTGGACATTCTAATAGATATGTAGTAGTGTTTGTGGCTATAATTTGCATTTTCCCAATGACTAATGATGATGGGCATCTTTTCCCGGGTTTGTCATTTGTACATCTTTTGCCATTTTTAAATTAGGATGTTTGTTTTCCTATTATTGTTTTAAAGTGCTTTATAAGGGTGCTTGGCTGGCTCAGTCAGTGGAGCTCTTAATCTTGGGCTTGTGAGTTTGAGTCCCACGTTAGGTGTAGCGATTTAAAAATAAAATCTTTTAAATCTTTTAAGAAGATTTAAAAATAAAATCTTGAGATGCCTGGGGGGCTCATTTGGTTAAGCGTCTGACTCTTGATTTTGGCTCAGGTCATGATCTTGTGGTTCCTGAGTTAGGGCCCCATGTCAGGCTCTGTGCTGACAGTGAGGAGCCTGCTTGAGATTCTCTGTCTCCCTCTCTCTCTGCTCCTACCCTGCTCATACTCCCTGTCTCTCAAAATTAAATAAAGTAAAAAAAAAAAAAAAAAAGAATTTAAAAAATAAAATAAATAAAATCTTAAAAAAAAGTACTTTATGTATTCTGGATACATGTCCTTTATCAGATCTATTATGCAAATATTTCTTGTCAGTCTGTGGCTTGTCTTTGCATTCTCTTAACAGTTCTTTTATTTTTGCTTAATTTATTTTAATTTATTTAATTTTTTTTCGAGAGAGAGCATGGGAGGGGCAGAGGAGGATAGAGAGAGACAGAGACAGAGAGAGAATCTTAAGCAGGCTCCATGCTCAGTGCAGACCCCAATTCAGGGCTCGATCCCATGACCCTGTGATCATGATCTGAGCCAAATACAGACTCTCTTTTTTTTTTTTTTTTTAATGTTTATTTGTTTCTTTTTGAGAGAGAGAGAGAGAGAGAGAGAGAGAGAGAGAGAGAGAGAGAGAGAAAGAGAGCAGGTAAGGGGCAAAGAGAGAGGGAGAGAGAAAGAGAATCCCAAGCAGACTCTGCACTGGCAGCACAGAGCCTGATGTGGGGCTCAAACCCACCAACTGTGAAATCATGACCTAGGCCGAGATCAAGAGTCAGATGCTTAACCAACTGAACCATGCAGGTGCCCCAAGAGTCAGACTCTTCACAAAACCGAGTACTCAGGTGTCCCCCACCCACAGTTCTTTTAAAGAGCAGAAATTCTCAACTTGGATGAAGTCCAATTTATCAACTTTTCTGCTACTATTTCTACAAGTTTAGGTAATGAAATGGATTTGATATAATTTTTTTAAATGTTTATTTTTGAGAGAGAGAAAGAGAGAGAGAGAGAGTCTGCACACACACACATGCACACAGAGAAGGGGGAGAGAGAGAGAGGGAGAGAGAATCCCAAGCAGGTTCTGCACTGTCAGCATGCGCCCCACTTGGCTTGATCTGTGCGATCATGACCTGAGCTGAAATCAAAGCCGAAATCAAGAATTGGTTACCTAATGGATGGAGCCAACCAGGTGCACCAGACTTGATATAATTTTACGTGTCTTCACAAATTTATGACTTGATTTTTATCTAAAAAATTTTTATTTTTCTTCAAAAAAATTTTTTTAATTTTTTTTTTTTTTTTTTTTGAGAGAGTCAGAATGCGAGTTGGAGAGGAGCAGAGAGAGAGAGGGAGACACAGAATCCAAAACAGGCTCCAGGCTCCTACCTGTCAGCACAGAACCTGACATGGGGCTCAAACTCATGAACTGTGAGATCACGACCTGAGCCAAAGTCCACACTTAACCAACTGAGCCACCCAGGCACCTCTTTCTTTTGTTTCTCAATTGTTCTATTTTAATGTAGTGGAATTTTTCTTAAGCTAGTGTTTATTTAAATGTGTGGGTTTTTTTGTTTGTTTGTTTGTTTTCAGAGTTCATTCCTAATTTTAGATTTTAAGAAATATTACAGTCTTTTAGCTAAGTAATCCAAACTTTGACTGTCTTCCTAATTTTTAAAACATCATATCTGTATCCAAAATAGAAATATAATCTTTTGCAATTGCTAATTCAAAAATGATCTACTTCCTCCCAGAATGCTCTGAAGAGAGGTCATTCCTTGGCATTAGATTTAATCTAAGAACTTTTTGTTTTAATAACACTTTTTATAAATCTACTTACCTAGTTTTCTAATATTTTTAAAACTTTCAATGCACTTTTAATTACTTTTACCTGACATATTTATCATACTCTTTAATGTCTATTACATATTTACAGATGAAATATGTATCCTGAAACATTTCTTTTCCCCCTGTATTTTTCTTTAACTGCATGATTTTATCTGAAAGTTACCAGCTTCCATTTATTCCTGTTACCTTTTGTAAAATGGTAAAATACGAGATAGGCTACTTCATTATCTCACACTGTTTTCTGATCACTTTGTATGACTTGGTTTTTATTTTATTTTTTTTTTTCAACGTTTTTTATTTTATTTTTGGGACAGAGAGAGACAGAGCATGAACTGGGGAGGGGCAGAGAGAGAGGGAGACACAGAATCAGAAACAGGCTCCAGGCTCTGAGCCATCAGCCCAGAGCCTGATGCGGGGCTCGAACTCACGGACCGCGAGATCGTGACCTGGCTGAAGTCTGACTTGGTTTTTAAATGTGGCCTAGTAAATTCTTTCCTGGTCAAGTCTCATTACCAAAGCGATCAAATAACAACAGGATGTCCAGGTTCCAGTGCCTACCCGCTTATTTCAAGCAAAATTTGATAAAGCAAAATTTCAGTACCAGAAGGAAGCATGGACTAAAACAGAAAAGGGTGGTGGTGCTATTTTTATAAGCACAGCTACAGGAAAGGATAAAGCAGAGCTTCTGGGGTCTGTGGGGAGAGCAGCTTTGTCTTCAACTGCAGGGGATAATAAGGGCCAGAAAATTAGGCCCAACTCATCCATGAATCAGATATAAAAAGATTCTAGTTCTGCCAATGGGGGAGGAATGAGCCACGGCTCTATACATAGGCATTTGGCAGTTCTGCTTTTTAGCGTGAGCAATTCTCCACATGCCTCCACGATTTTAAATTATTTACAATGTATTTATTTATTTTGTTTTTCAAAAATGTTTATTTATATTGAGAGAGAGAGAGAGAGGGAAAATGCAAGCAGGGTAGGGGCAGAGAGAGGGAGTCCCAAGCAGGCTCTGCATGGAGAGCACGGAGCCCCACGCAGGGCTCGATCCCACGAACTGTGAGCCTGCGACCTGAGCCGAAATCAAGTGTCAGATGCTTAACTGATGGAGCCACCCAGGTGCCCCTAAATAACTATAATTTAGATAAAGGACCATGCCTAGACCCAAATAATAAAAGTAACACTTACCATGGCTGCTGCTTATGCTTGCTAGAGGTGTGTTTTCATAGTACCTCAAGTAACCTCCTGACCACCCTGTGAGGTAGGTACTGGTACTGTCTCATTTCATAAATGAGGAAACGGAAGCACAGAAAGATCAAGTGAGCAGTGAAGCCAGATGGTTCTGACTTCAGATCTATGCTCCTCTTCCTCATCCTCTACGGACTCTACTTTCTCATGGCACTTACATAACTGTCTTTTACCTCATGGGTGGTCTTAAGTACATCTTGTTTATTTAAGTCTATTCCCTATTTAAGCGAATCACTTTAAATAGGGAATATAAGGAGGGCACACAAGGACAAATAAGGGCACAGTGCTGGGCTAAGGAGGGGTGGTGGGTGCTTCTTACCAGGGCCCTGCTAGCGTCCCTCATCCCTGCGCTCTGGCACATGAGCTGCGCTCAGCACTTGCAACCCACTGGGAGGGCCCTGTGAGAAGTCTGTCTCCCTCACTAGACTGGGAGCCCCTGAGGGTAGGGACAGTAGGATTAGTGCCAGTGCTTAGCTGCTTCTTGATATCATTCACTGATTGAGGAGATGAAGGAATCTCCTATCCTAGCCCTGATGAAGTCTTTGATTCTAAATTTACATGCTTAAGAAAGACGGATTGCAGGGCACCTGGGTGGCTCAGTTGGGTAAGCGGCCGACTATTGATTTTGGCTCAGGTCACGATCTCACAGTTTGTGGGTTCAAGCCCTGCATCGGGCTCTGCACTGACAGCATGGAGCCTGCTTGGAATTCTCTCTGTCCCTCTCTCTCGGCCCCTACCCCATGTGCCCTCTCTCAAAATAAACATTAAAAAAAAAAAAATAAGACTGATTGCTTCATGTAAAAACTCAGTTAGCAACCAGGTAACTGGTGGCGTGTGCCAGATCAATTATTCCCATAGGGAAGTGGTCAGACTAACTCCAAAGATAGCTCAGATGTCTTTATTCTGGAATCATACTGTTATCTTGTTACCACAATGATTCAGAGCCTCTTTGTGGACCTGTACACGTTAAAAACTAGGGACTCTGATATTGGGCAGTCCTTCTGAGGGGCCTATACCATAGTCATGGAAGGAAAGAAGTAGGGCACTTCACCCAGGGAAGCCTGCACAAGAGTCACCATCATTATCACAGTTGTCCCTGAGAGAATCTTGGCTGCTGCAGCACCGTTCTTTACGTGCATTAACTCACCTTCTCTCCACTATAAGACAAATGAACAGTGAATTACCAATAAGTGCAAACTGATCAGTGTTTTATAATTTATATCAATCAACATAGTTTTATAGTGATAGTTATTTTTATGCTTTTATCATTTAAATTCTATACCTGCCTTAAAAGTGATTTATGGCCCACCATTAAAGTAGTATAACATTCTTTGTGTATTCCCCATCACCAGAGAGCTTTATATTTTCATACGCGTTTCTATTGCTCTCTAGCATCCTTTTGTTTCAACTTGAAGGACTCCCTTCAGCAATTCTTACAAAGCTAGTCTAGTGATGATGAACCCTTTCAGCTTCTGTTTCTCTGGGCAAATCTTTATCTCCCCTTCATTTTTGAAGGACAGTTTTGCCTTCTTGAGAAAGCAACTCATCAGGTACAAGGAAGCTCCCCAGATAAACACAAGTTGAGTGAGTTCATCATCACTATGACTGCTGATTCCATTCAAATGAAACAGCTTTTCTTGCTCATTCCAATGTGGCTGTTTTTGGCTTTGAACTTGCCTTAGGTGCTGTGACTTCCAAACTGGTTTCTGGAGTTCTCACAAAGTCTTTTTGACTATACGTTGTTAAGTCAATGTCTCTATTGGGGAACAAGGTCTGGAGCTTCCTATTCTGGCATCTTCCTAAAGTCACACCATAACCTACACAATATTTTTGCTAAAAATGTTTAACTTGAATCTAAACATGAGGAAATAATTAAACAGATCTGGGGACAATCTGAAGACAACTAGCATGCATATGTCAAAAGTGTTAATGTCATAAAAGTCTTCCCCCACCCTCAAAAAAGGCTGAGAGAGTATTCTGGATTAAAGGAGACAAAAGAGATATGATAGTGCAGCACATGAAGCTTGATTGCGTTCTGATTTTTCTTAAAGAAAGCCATAAATATCATTTTGAGGATAATTGAGGAAATTTGGATATATACTACTTATTTGAAATCAATAGTAGGGGCACCTGGGTGACTCAGTCACTTTAATGCTGTCCAGTTTTCCCAGCACCATTTGCTGAAGAGACTGTCTTTTTCCCATTGGATATTCTTTTCTGCTTTGTCCAAGATGAAGCCCACCTAATTTGTGGGTCCGTTTCTAGGTTCTCTATTCTGTTTCATTGATCTGTGTGTCTGTTTTTGTGCCAGTACCATACTGTCTTTATTATAGCTTTGTAATACAGCTTCAAGTCCGTGATTGTGATGCCTCCAGCTTTGGTTTTCTCTTTCAACTTGACTTTGGCTATTCAGGGTCTTTTGTGGTTCCATACACATTTTAGAATTGTTTGTTCTAGTTCTGTGAAGAATGCTGGTGTTATTTTGATTGGGATTGCACTGAATGCATAGATTGCTTTGGGTAGTATTGACATTTTAACAATATTTGTTCCTCCAATCCATGAGCATGGAATGTTTTTCCATTTCTTTGTGTCTTCTTCAATTTCTTTCATAAGCTTTCTATAGTTTTCAGAGTACAGATCTTTTACCTCTTTGGTTAGGTTTATCCCTAAGTACTTTATGGTTTTTGGTGCAATTGTAAGTGGGATCAATTCCTTGATTTCTCTTTCTGCTGGTTCATTATTCGTGTATAGAAATGCAACCGATTTCTGTACATTGATTTTATATCCTGTGACTTTGCTGAATTCATGTATTAATTCTAGCAGTTTTTTGATGCAGTCTTTCAGGTTTTCCACGTAGAGTATCATTTCATCTGTGAAGAGTGAAAGTTTGACTTCTTTGTTGCCAATTTGGATGCCTTTTATTTCTTTTTGCTGTCTGCTGAGGCTAGGACTTCCAACACTATGTTGAACAACAGTGGTGAGAGTGGACATCCCTGTCATGTTCCTGAACTTAGGGGGAGAGCTCTTAGTTTGTCCCCATTGAGGATGATATTAGCAGTGGGTCTTTTGTATATGGCTTTGGGGTATGTTCTTGGGGTATGTCTTGGAGTATGTTCCTTCTATCTTTTCTTAACCCTTCTTGAGGGTTTTTATCAAGAAAGGATGCTGCATTTTGTCAGATGCTTTTTCTGCACCTATTGAGAGAATCATGTGGTTCTTGTCCTTTCTTTCACTAATGTGATGTATCACATTGATTGATTTGCAGATATTGAACCACCCCGACAGCCCAGGAATGAATCCCACTTGATTGTGGTAATTCTTTTAGTGTATTGTTGGATTTGGTTTGCTAGCATCTTGTTGAGAATTTTCCATCCCTGTTCATCAGGGAGATTGGTCTGTCATTCTCCTTTTTTGTGGGGTTTTGTCTGGTTTTGGAATCAAGGTAATATGCCTCTTTCATGGAATGAGTTTGGATGTTTTCCTTCTATTTCTATTTTTTGGAACAGCTTCAAAAGAATAGGTTTAACTCTGTAAATGTTTGATAGAATTCCCCTGGGAAGCCATCTGGCCCTGGACTCTTGATTTTTGGGAGATTTTTGATTACTGCCATGTCTTCTTTATCCATTCATCAGTTGATGTACACTGGGGCTCTTTCCATAATTTGGCCATAATGCTGCTATAAACATCAGGATGCATGTATCCCTTTGAATCAGTATTTTTATATTCTTTGTGTAAATACCCAGTAGTGCAATTGCTGGATCATAGGGTATTTTATTTTTAACTTTTGAGGAAACTCCATAGTGTTTCCAGAGTGACTGCACCAGTTTCATCAAGATATTCTTATCCACCCACTTTATAGATGAGAAAACCAAGGATCAGAGTGGTTAGCAGCCTACTCTATGTCACACAGTAGGAAAGCTGGGAATTCAACCTGAGTGTGTTCACACAATTTTAATGTTATGTTAAAGTGAATTCACTGCACTCGAGGTAGGAATTGTTGTGGCCACCTTCTCATAAAGAAGAAATCTGAGGCCCTGAGATGAGGTGGAATTGCCAAAGTCATGAGGTGTTTTGGCCGAGCCAAAGTGTCAGCCCAGTGTTTCTTTTGGAGCTCTTTTCCATTATGTTTTGCTGAGATAGGTAGAGAGAGAAACAGACAGGGAGACAGAGACAGAGAGAGAGAGAGAGAGAGAGAGAGAGAGAGAGAGAAAGGAACTGATTGATTGGGTGGGGGATAAAAACCTTACATTTTTTCTTTCTGATAAACTCTCCACCGTTTACCCTGACAAATATTTTAGTAAGATCTGGGATTGGGGCCAATCATGAGGTATGGCAACTGTTGGCTCAGTTTCTGTCTGATGAATCCTGTTCTCTTTGCTTGCCCTCCTCCCTCCTGACCCCTGCTCATCCTACTCTACTCTCTCTCCGTCTCATCACTCAGCCCTACAAGCCTTACTCCTACTCATCCTTCAGGCCTCAGATTATTCAACTCCATTTATTTCAAGAAAGTTAAACAATTTATTTAAATGTTTATTTATTTTTGAGAGAGAGAGAGAGACAGAGAGAGAGACAAAGAGTGAGTGGAAGAGCGGTAGAGAGGGAGGGAGGCACAGAATCTGAAGCAGGCTCCAGGCTCTGAGCTGTCAGCACAGAGCCCGACATGGGGCTCAAACCCATGAACTATGAGATCATGACCTCAGCTGAAGTTGGATGCTCAAACAAGTGAGCCATCCAGGCTCCCTTTCAAGAAAGTTTTCCTAACCTTCACAAACCCCTGTCTCACCCCATCCCTGTAGGCTAAGATCCCCTTCCTCTCAGAGCTCCCTGTAATCACAGCTAATATTTATTGGTATAAGTTATGAGCACTTTACATGCATAAATTCATTTAGTCCTCAAAGACCATGAGGGACGGATAGTAATAGCATTACCCCCATTTTATGATAAAGAAATCAAGACATAGAAAAGCTAGCTAACTTTCCTAAGATCACACAGCTAGTATGAATTCAAACACAGGTATCTGGCTCAGAGCCTAAACTTTTAACCACTATGTAGTAATTGTTTTTCTTAGTACATATAACAATTACAAGTATTTGTTTACTGTAAGCCTTCTCTGTTTAACTGAAAGCTCTATAGCTTGTTCACTAGTATATCTTGGCACTTAGTCTCAAGCCTATTATCACTGGGGCCCAATAAATATTTGTTGAATGAATAGTCATGTAGGTCGGGCATTGGGAAGAACAAGGTAGCAGGAGTCACACAGACCAGAGTCAGTCACCTGGCCACTTACCAATTAGGTGATTTTGGATAGATCAATTGACTTTCCAATGGAGTAGTTTTACATTTGAAAAATGGAAATTAAATCATTGTGTGAATATATTGCAACTACGTGGAAAATTGCATTCTGGTGTAAATGTCAGTTATGACAGCTTATTGTACCTGATAGGTAACCAGAATATGGTTTTTCCACTTCCAAAAAAGAAACAAGATAGAGACTCTGTCCAGAAAAAGTCACTCCCTGCCTATATTGAGCAGGCCTCAGGGATAGGCCAGAAATTCTAAGTTAGGCCAGAAGAACCTGGCCAAAGAGACCTGACAGGTTTGTTGGCTGGCATGCCAATGTCTGCTCCTCTCTGTGAGTTCCTCTAGGAGTATGAGACTTAGTTTGCCTATGTGGAACTGAGGGCTGAATCCAGGGATGAAGCAATGCATGGGAATCGTGCTGGGGCAGAATCTGAGAGTGGGTGTGAGAAGAACAGGGAAACCAGAGTCCCCACTCATCCTCATCCCAGGGGAGGACTGCGAGAGATGGACTAAGGGCTCTCAGAAGAGGGCACCCTGGGCACCAGGAAATGTGTTCCCTTCACGTGCCCATTCTAACTGTGCACGGGTTGCTGCCTTCTCTTCAGACATGGAGTAAACGCAGGATGAACAGGTAGCTGCGAGGAATGATGTGATTAGACCCATCTTGAATGATGTTGGGGAGGTGAATAAAGCAAAATGAGAAATCCTAGAAAAACTTGGGCTCGAGTGCATAAAGCTTAGAAGTAACTAGTTCTTAAAAAATATTTCTGAGTTGTCTGTGTCTACAGGTGGTAAGTCACCTATAAGTTTGGCTAGAGTCTAGTATGATTGCTAGGCAGATATTTTGTGAAGACCAAGAAAAGAAAGTGATACCTTTCAGAGCTAGCATGAATCCAGTAGGAACAAATAATGCCTTTCCTAAAAAAGCTGGTTGCTTAATTAGAGGCCATAGGAAGTTGTAAACCCAACAGGCCTTGATGTCAGAGCCGGATGTCCTGAAAGACATGGGAGAGAAACATGGGTGGGAGACAACTGGCTGCCAGACCCTGGGCTTATAGATAATAGAAATACAAAGATGAATAAACATACTTCTTGCCCTCAAGAAGCTCTCAGTTTAGTGGATTTTTGTTTAGATTAATTCTAAGCAGTTAAAAATATCACAAAGATAGATGGATTAATGAAGCGTTCACTGGATTTTTACTTCTAGTGTAGTGCTATTCAACTGAAAAAAGAAAGGTATAGAGACACAGAAGGCATGACAATCAAATTTTTAGGTGACAAAAACCTGGAGGGGTGACTAAAAGTGTGGATGTCTGAATAAGTACTCTTAAAAAGTTCTGACATATCAGAATCAATTAAGTCCAAGTTGAACCTTGACTTAGTTTCAGAATAATTAATTAAGCAAGTGTACTGTTGAACAACCTCTGATTTATGTTTTGTTTTTTGTTTTTTAACAGTAAGGTTGTTTTAGTCAACCACAGACTCATCATGAGCCAGGAGCACAATGTGGTTGCTACAAGCATGAATGCAGCTGGAGGATTTAATAATAGATGTAGCACATCTGGAACAAGGGAACTTATGACACCACAGTCTACTGTTCAGGTCTAGTCTTGCTCAGAAAGAATGGTGTGTGGTTTGGAGTACCACATTACTTAAGGATATATTCATAAGTTCCCTATTCTTCCATAAAGTATGTCTTTCGTTTTTTGGTAAATAGGCTGTTGAAAATGCATTGAAAATTATTATAATCACCCAAACAGAAGAAGTTTTAAATAATGACCCAGACTTAAGAGATGAAAGCCAGAATACTCATGGATAGAGTTTAGTCTTCCTGGATTTTCCTGGATCTCATCATTACATTCCATAGATTTCATCATTCTGTTCTTGAATTGCCTCCATGACACAACATCCTCTTTCTTTAAACTCTTCTCTAGCTCGTGATTGCCCCACTAACAAAGACTGTCTCCTTGACTAAGCTTTAGCTAGGCCCCTCTTAGCCCTCCTTTCTGCTAGGTCTTGTCTTTGGGCCCTGTCTTCAGCCTGCCTACTCCAGTTGTAGAAAGAATCCTGTTGAGTCTATCTAGCAAGAATCCCCCTACCCTTGATTTCTCCTCTTAGTAATTTTCCACCCACCACGTCCCCCACCCCCTTGGCTCTGAATCCCCAGCTGCCTTTACCACATTCAGAATTGAGGCTCTCCCCTACTGTGAGAGTCCTGACACCTATCACAAGAGGCCTGAATAAAGTCTTCCTTATCATATAAAGTCTTCCTCTTTCTCTTCCCTTTCTCCTTGAGAATTCATCTACTCCTGTGGTTTACAACTTCTGACTTTTTTGATAACCTAGAAATCTATTGTTGCACCTGGTGCTTTGAATTCCAGTGCTGTGTCCAACTGTTTAGGGAAAAAGGATAAGAGAGTACAAATGTGTTTAGTAGTGTTTTACCTACGTGATCTTACTTAATGCCCACAATATCCCTGTTTCGTGTGAGTAGTTGTATACCTATTTTTCAGATGTGGACAATGAAGCTCAGAGAGCCTGAAGTCAGGCTTTTGTAGAATGACAAGTTGGTGATTTGCACCTTGGCCTTCTGGCTCCTATTCTAGGACTTTTCTCACCATAGCACAGAAGTGGCGCTCACCCAGAGTTGGGTTTATGCTCACCCCAGGCAGGGCTCAAGCTCACCCGAAGCGGGGGTCAAAATGAGGAACAGTGAGATCATGGCCTGAGCTGGAGTCTGATGCTTAACTAACTGAACCACCCAGGCACCCCACAGTTCTTTCTTTTTGAAGCTAACAGTCTAGCAGGCGAGATGATAAAAAGGCAGATGACAGAGCCAGGTTACAAGGACTTGATCTGCTATGGGATGAGCAGTTTACCTTAGATACTTGAGGAGGCAGTATCTGACACTGGTGGGGTCTTGGAGGAGAAGTAGAAATTTGACTAATATAGCTGTGCCTTTTATTTCACTTTGCACATTTATATGTGTTATCTTCCTCCCCACCTCATGTATGTGCACAGTAGGCCCTCAAATTGTTGAATGCAAGCTTTGAACAGGACTATGGCTGTAATGCAATCAAATATCCACACTTAATTCTTACATGAAAATCTCAGTACATCAAACAGATGGTTTTTCATTACCTGTATCAGAATACTTATCAGTAGAACATGTTGCTTCTTTATTTTGTAAGGGAAGAAATCACGTAGCAGGGAAGTTTAGTTACTTGTGGAAGGTCACACGGCATTCAATGTCAAAAACTCCATGTTGGATCTGTTCTTCGGGCTCCCAATCCCTGGTGCTCACCATTGTAGCAATCAACATCCGAATGTTCCCATCTTTTCAAAGAACAGCTGGAGATAGAGCCTGAGCAAGAATAGACATGTGTTTTATCACTGTGGGTGAGAGAAGGGTCCACAAAAGCACATTCAGTATAGAAATGCTAATAACTTATTAGGATCTCAAAATTTAGGCAATTTCTTACCACCTGGACATTAATGGCTGCAATCAGTTATACACCTTGGTCTGACCCTGGGAAAACCTGCCAAGTGCTGTCCTACCCTATAGAAACCACTTTGCTGGCAAGAAGAGAAGGGCCATTTTTTGTCACTGAATTCATAGAGGGGGAAGCAGTTCGCTCTAATAGTTCTGGAATCTGAAGTTTCATAAAAGGCACCGTATCTCTCTGACTTTCTCATATGTCTTCATCTGTTCCATTGACTCTCTTTGATGGAATATACCAGCAGGTGCTGCAAAGTGCTTTTTAATACTTTAGTAAACAGTTGAGAGAGAAGCCTCATTACAGATAAAGTGAGGAGTGAAGTTGGACAGCCCATTTATCTTACTTGAGATGAAATAAGTGCCATTGTTCAATTAGGCTAAAATAAAATCTCTCATGTTTCTTTCCTAATGTCTTGTTTGGGGCAGAGGTGTGTGGGGGTGGGGGGAAGTAAGCGGCAGGATGAGTAAGCTTCTGAAATATTGCCCAAGATGTGACAACAGAAAAATATCCTCTTTTGAGGGGGGGCGATGGGCATGGGGGCAGGGGAACAACAGCCTCAGCAGCTGCTCCCGCAGAAGTTGCTTTGCACTGATTTCTGCTGGCATGTCCAATTAGGAAGCAGGGGCATGACACAGCTAGGGACCCATCAGAGAGAGCCAGCTCAAGTCCTTCTTCACTGGTGGAACTTTAATTAGCATGTCTCAGAGAGGAAAAGGGAGGAGGGAGATAGATGGCAAAGGAATATCGCTGGGGGTTTTAGGAAGGGGAGTTTGAAGAGTCAGCTTGATCCCTACCAAAAATGTAGGAAGATTGCTATCTGCTCTTATCCTTTAGCCATTAATCATAGCCAATGCTTTTGCTGATTTTTAAGGGGATGGAAGGGGGAAAGTGTTGAGCTGAAGGGTGGGGTGTAGGTGTTGGGAAAGCATGGTGGTTGTGGAGGAGAGAAAGAAAGCTTGTCTTGTCACAGAAGTTTGCACCTGGCTCTTTCTCAGCTGCTGTTCTGGTTAAGAGAATGCTTTCATTTGTTTTCTCCCTGTGGATACACATGCTTGTTTTCAAGAAATGTGGGAAAATCCCATTTTTGCTCCCAGACTGTTCATCTGGTAGAAGGCTATGATCTTTGCTAGGAGATATCTTTCCCCCTGACTTTTTCTACTTTGCCTGAACCAAATCAAATTTAGTGTAAGGTATCTGATACACTGGGGGGAGAAAAAAGGCAGCGAGAATGAAAGCCAAAGTTCTGGCTCATTCGTTTGAGGTTTCAGACCTAGGTAGAAATATCCCTTCCTGCTCTCAATAGTAATCTTGTTTTATATGTGATATCCAGGTGATAAGTCCTTGTATTCTACTCTTTCTGCTATGGCTCCAGTATTTTTCAAATATTTTTATCTACATGGAAAATATAAACTATTCACCTATTTCTTCAAAACTTTTTTTGTTAGCCTAAGAGACTCATGCATGAAAGTATTGCCAAGTGGTGTTTTGATTCAGTTCCTGATTAAGTTCTTAAAATAAGAGGATTTCACTTCCTCAAACTTTCCTCTACTTCAAAAGGCAACCATGTGCCTCTAGTTGGAAGGATAGCAGCCTCCTGGTCAACTGGCCCTCAGGATGCTGAAAACCAAAGAACTATCACAATACTAAAACCTGGGCTCAGGAGTACCTGCTTGTCCTGGAAGCTCCAGGACAGTGTCCTAGAGCTGCCTCTTTTAAGGCCTCAGGAAAGAGAAAATGCTTCAGAAATTATTTAGAATACTTAACTCATCATATATAATAGAGCAGAATGAAAAATCTGGATTTGGTTTATGGAATGGTAAAGAAGCAATACCTTGTTCAATCCTTGTTATTAGGATAGATTATTTTAGAGATTAATTTACCGGGAATGTGCCATGAAACAACACTAAGAGGCAACTGTGAAGTTCTTCATACAGTTATTAGCTTCTGAAGGGAGAAGTCAAATCAGATGCTTGTTCAGGGTGGGTCGAACTGGCAAGAACCAGGCAACACCCAGAGAGCAGAACCAAGTGACCAATGCCCAATGTCTTTTGAAAACCACTTTTAAATTTTAGGAAACTTTACAGTCTTTGGGAAGGCAGATATGGTAGCATTGCAGTTATAAATTGCAATTGTTTGTATGAACCTCAGCCTCCTATAATCTGAGCTCCTTGAGAGTAGACATCCTGTTTCTTTCATTTATTCAGTAGGCACAGACAGTGTAACAAACATGGCTGAGCTGAACTGAACTGAACTCAGTGGATGGCAGGACATGTCCCACTGTTGTAGACTATAGCGAACACAGTAGTTTCTACTTTCTAGCAAATTCAGTAAGAAACCTTCACAAAATAGGAGGCTGAAAATCCCCCTGGAACAAGAAGCATATTTCCCCAGAAATATTCCTATCACTACAGAAGGGTGTGTGGTCTATGTTGGAGGCAGGGGAAGTTGCTCAAGCTTTTCCACAGCTGCATCAAGGAACTTCAAATTCATAAGTTATTTGACCATCATTCATAAGTAAGATAATCCAACTCCAAATTCAGTTTCTGCATTCACCAACCCGCCCTTAAATTTCCATTGTGGGTTTCCTGATAACTTTTAACCAAGAAGGGGATGCCCCAGCCAGGACTTTCTTTTCAGACAGGACAAGAGAAGCCACAAAAAGTTTTCACAGTGTCTTCATTCAAGGTATTTAGACCTCCTTTCAGAATAAAAATGAAAAGAAGTCACAGTTAATGGGCAACAAAAAAATGGAGGACTGAGTGTATAACCACGAAAGGGTTTTCTGAAACCAAAATGTGGATCATAAAGTTGGCAAACTCAATACTCCAATGCAACCAAGCCCGTGTGTCAAATTAGACTTTGGGTCTCCTCTTGGGACTTCAGGATGGTGCCTTACAACCCAGGGAATGCCCACCCACTGGAGGAGAACAAATGAGTTCTTAACAAATTAAGGGGCCCTTAAGTTTAAGTTAATAAATTTCTAGATCTTCAATTTCCAACTGTACTCTTTTCTAAATTTGACCTGCCAAGTCTGTGTTCTGCTGATTCTTCCCACCTCTTATTTTAAATTACCTTTTTACAAATGAAAGACAAACCTTTTACCCATCTTAAGTCTTATAATTGCCCCAGAGTATCAAAGAAGAGGACAATTCCAAAATACCTTGCTCCAGAGGGGAGTCCTGTAAGTGCCAGCAGGACTTATTGAAAGGAGAAGTCCCTTATTTCATCTGAGAGGCAAACTCTTGGCAAGGCTCTGAGGGCTTGCTTATCTAACCATTCATCCATCCATCCCTCCTCTAGTTAAAATTCAAAAGTGAGACGGCTATCACGGGACTGAGCTTTAACATGCTTATTTGAATTGAAAAATAAAGTAAGACTTTCTGACAGAAAGTGATTCTGTTTGGGACGGTTGGTTTGGCAATGAGAACTGGGTTTGCTAATATATATGGTAGATATTGTCTATAAATTAACTGAATTAAGTATGAAGCTCCAAGATTTTGACCAAAAAAACATATTCAGAGCACATAGACATCATAGAATATGATAGAATATGTTGGAAGTTAAACATATGATGAACGTTTCTCAATGTCAGCTCAAAATCATGGAGGGTCACATAGATTATTTTTCAAAGACTGTAACGGAATGTGCAAGGAAATTTGAAGACAGCTGCTCTGGGGATTCGGCAGGGACTAGGTTAAGCTAGATCAGTCTGAAGAGGTTCATTGAAGTGGATTGGTTTGGGTGTTAGCTAGGATGGTTCAAAGTAAAAAGTCAGGGAAAGGACACCTGGTCATTTGTTCAATGTTGACAGCACATGCAAGGACTTCGAGGTTATGCCAAATGTGTCCAGTGGCAGGATGATAATATGACTGGTGTCACTTCAGGACAGGAACCAATGGGATGGAAGGGACAAATACTTGGGCCACCTGTCTCAGCCTGGAAAAATTTAATATTGTTCTTGCTGGGGAGTAGTAGGGGAGTAGATTGGACAGGTGAATGAGAAATAGGGCAGGTTAGAAAAGGTTTTGAAAACCCCATGAAGGACTTGTGTAAAAATGTTTTTATTTATTTTTTAAGAGAGAGAGAGCAAGTGGGGGAGGGGCAGAGAGAAAGGGCCAGAGGACCTGAAGTGGGCTCTGCACTGATGGGCTGACAGCTGCGAGCCCGATGGGGGCTCCAACCCACAAACCATGAGATCATGACCCGAGCTGAAGTCTGACGCTCAACCCACTGAGCCACCCAGGCGCCCTGAAAAAACCCATGAAGGATTTGAAACCACATGAACAAAGCAGGATTTACTCAGTCTTAGTCCCTCAACTTTTCTAAGCAGGGCATGTTGCTCTTCTGGATTCTCATAAAATTATTTCCATTTTCTGTTGGAGGATGTCTCTCATGTCATGGCAATTGTTTGGTTACATGTTGGTCTCCTCCATTATTAGTCTGTGAACTCTTCAATAACATCGGTTATGTCTCATATATCTTTGTAACCCCAAGGCCCAGCACGTCTTCCCTCAAGTGATAGGATCTTATAAACTTTTTCACAAATAAAATAATAAACAAAGGAAGTCCAAAAGGAAGGCAAAAAGGGATGAGATAGGAAAAGAGGCCCAATATGCTATATAGTCCTGTATACCAGGGACTGTGTGCTAGTTCTCCAAAGTACTCCCAGCTGAAGGGAAATCCTTTCTCCTCTGACCAGCTGTTGTGCTCTGTCTGTAGCTTTGCACTTTCAGGTTGGTGTATTAGCACTAATTTGTCATTATTATGTTGTTAGGTGTATGAAATTTGATATAACTCACACATTGGTAGCGTGCAGTAGTAAAAAAAGCAACACTTCAAGGAAATACCTAGGTTTAAAAAAATGTTTTTTACCTTGAAGCCTTGGATCACAGCAGCTGATAGAGAACATCTGAAAGTGCAACCCGAGAAACATAACTTGTCTCTTTTTTTTATCTAGTTCTTAAATTATTTTCACCCTAAAATCTGTCCTATCTATGGAATCCTTCATAATGGACACTACAAGTTGCAAACTCAATACCCATTCCTTGCTTTCTTGCTAAGAAAACCCTAATTTCCTTTTCAGGCATCTACTCTTTTCCTATATGACTTCTGGAACTGCGTCCCCAGCTCCTAGGATAGATCCTACAGATCTAAGCTAATTATGATAATCTCATTTCCCCTGCTAGTGATTGGTTTAGAAATGACCAGAGAAAGTGAAAACAGAAGTGTCCTTGTACAGTGGGAATTTCTGCAGAAAGGCCCAAATCTCTTTAGCCTAAATACAATTTAAGGGAAGGAAGAAGATTCCCTTTAGGGCATTGACCAGACATTAGGTAAAAGCAGAGATATTTTTTTTTTTAAGCTGGTGAGGTCAGCAAGGATCTTAATTTATTTCTCATGCTTTGCTTAGACAAGATAATGCACTTAGTACTGCTTGGTCGGTCTCAAATGCTTGGCCAGCTCTCAAAGAGCATTTGATTTGGGGAAAGGATAGAACAGGGCATTCCCAGCCAGCCTTATCAGGACCAGACAGTACTCAGAACTGCAGCCTCAATTGTGTGTGTGCCCTTTTGTGAAACCTTTAAAAGGCTGGATCTGCTTACAGAGCCATTAACTACGGGGTCCCAAAAGTCACCTTACAGGGATGGCTGAGCATCCCTCTCCTAAATGCATAGCAGTCATCAAGCTGGAGCCTTTCACTCTTAACCATTGCCAACCCACGACATACTTAACAGATGCAGGGAAACTCACCAGATCTGTGTGGAAATAAAAATTTCTATTTATTCTGTTAACATACCATTAACTGACCCTAAAATGGGATGGTCACAGGGGGCAACTTGGAGGAAGTAGGATTTTGATTCATTCATTTCCTCATAAACTCAGCCTTTCTCAACTAGGGTTCCCCTTTTGAACTATAGCACACAAACAGTGATTTGAGTGACTGTTTTCTCATTCTAAGAATGGTACAAAGCTAGCGCCATTCATGAGGCATGGGAGAATAAATTAGTTCATGCAGTGGATGGGGCATTAGGGCTTAATTCTCTCATGGAACCACAGTTCATTTATTCATTATATTTATTGAATGTTTACTATGTGCCAGATACTCTTATAGGTACTGGTTATACAGCAATGAACAAAACAAAGTCCCTGTTTCATGGAGCTTACACACACACACACACACACACACACACACACACAAACACACATACACACACTCTGTATGTATATAAATAATATGTATGCTATATGCTTGGGTCTTGAAGAAAAGAATGGAATTTGGATAGTGGAAGGGAAGGGGGAGCCATTCAACATGATCTAGGAAGGCCAGACCATCTGGAAATGGATCCAGTACCTGGATGGTTTCTGCTCTGGTCATTTCCACCAACAGGAAGGGCTAAAAGGGCAGGCTCTCCCCATCTCTGACTGCCAGCCATCATAATCTCTAAGCATATGTCTCTTTGTCCATGGGACCATGGTCAAGCTCCACTTTTGCGGGGCTGACAGTACAGGAGCCAGATGTCACTTAGGTTATGACCAGGAATTTGGTAACAAGGTTGGGCATCTTGAGTCACCAGAAAAGTAGACACCAGAAAAGTACATGGTGTGATTTAGGGATCCTGAAGTCATCCTTCTCACAAATACTTTCCCCAGAGCTTGCTAAGGAGCTCCAGATGCTACCCTTACTTTCTCCGTTAGCCTAGGGCAGAATTTCCTGAACTTTCTCAGTTTATGGTACATTTATTTTTTTTCATGGTTCTCCTAGGTCAAAAGAAAGATCTAACAGTTTTATTTATTAAGTAGTTAAGACCAAATACTGTAACTTAGTTTGTAGTAGTTCCTGCAGAGTCTGGCAAATGTCTCTATGTTTCCCTCCAAAATTTAAAATATCCCACAGTACCCCAGTGAGTTCACTGTGGAAAGCTTGGCACATGTTTGTGGTTGTAGACGCGATGCACTGAAAGTCCCTGTTAAGATATAAGTCATCTATCAACCCTGAAAGCCAAATGTGTGTCTCTGGTTTGTTGGAGAGTGGTCTGAGCCTAAAGAGATGGAACACATGATGGTTCAATTTGGATGGAGGGAAAAAGACGTAAAGGCCAGGATATAAAGTGCTATGGGAGTCAGACCTGTGGGGGGGTGGGAAAAGGCTGCCTGCCAGGAGGAGAAAGAGAAAGCAGTGAGAGTCCCACATGGGGAGACTGCAGAGCTATAGGAAGTGAAGGCAAGGAGGAGGGTCATGAAGTAGATGCAAATTATCTACTGCTAGGACACACTGCAACCTCCAGTATGGACCCAGTCAAGTGAGAGCCTCTCCTAGGTGTGAGAAGTCACTCTGAAGGGCTGGTTCACCCTCTTCAGATGGACCCGCACTTTAGTGTTCCTGAAATTCCGAAGTTGCCCCTCTTGGCCATACCTCTCCCACTCCTATATGGACTTCCAGGACAGGTAGGAGATATCATCTTGGCATCCCACTCACTTTGTTTCTATAGGTGAACATTTACCAGGGCTCTACCTTGAGAAAATGCTCAGGTGTTAGGGATGAATGAAATGCAATTTCTAATTTTATGAGCTTAGAGTTCCAACATCCATCTGGAAGACCTTTGGATCTTCCCTGTCTTCTTCCCTTTTGGCTGGGAGTATTTAGATTCATCAGGTGTTAGAAAAGTATGGGTCTCTTGACTAGCTCTGTTGCACATATTCTCTTTGAATTTTACCAATTAATTTCCAGATTCCATAGGGAAAATCTAAGAGAGAACTACCAAATTCCAAAGGCTCTAAAATGACAATTCCAAGATGCACCCAATATTTATGTATCTCTAAGAAAGAAAAAAATGTTCTTAATTATGGTTGTGAGATTTTATTGATTTTAAGATATAACTTGTCTTTAGAAATGTTAAAATGTTCCTTTTGGGATGAGCACTGGGTGTTGTATGGAAACCAATTTGACAGTAAATTTCATATATTAAAAAAAAAAAAAAAAAAAAAAAAAAAAAAGAAATGTTAAAATGTTAAAGAGAAGGTGTGTCTCAGAGAAGAGAAAATATAGTAACATTGATTAAGCATCTGTCATGGTTAGGGACTGAGCTAGACACTGTTTATATATTATCTCATTTAATCCCTGTTTTCTGCAGGTAGAGACTACATGACCAATCTCTGAATAACTAAGGCATATTCAGATGGGTTTTTTGTTTGTTTTTTGGGTTTTTTTTTTGTTATGTTACTAATAACTTGATCTCTTAATTTAAGTTTCTCAGAAAGTCAAGCATTTAGATAGGAATCTAGTTATTTGGGAAGTGATTCCAAATAATTCCCTGAGGGACCATGGAGAGTGCACCGAGAGAAGGAAAAAGTCAGGTGTGCAGTATCAAAATCACCGATTTTGACTACAGGGGCTGAACTCTGCAGGGACCATTGAGGCCTACAGAAAGGCTTCCAGAATTGTCTCTCCATCATAAAGGAGGTTGGGGCATCTGTCCAATGGATCCTATTTCCCTTTGGCTGAAAGTTCTCCCTGGGGGCTTTAACTACTCCCACATCCTGGAGAACATGTGTGCCGGTTGAGTGGGTTCTTCCTGTGTTTTTAGAGAAACCCTTGAAATGGAAGAACAGAGAAAGGCAGGGGTACACTTCAGGTGAAACTGTGATACCTGCGAGCTGTAGCTGAGAGGATATGATGCTATGAAGATACTTTGCCATCACTTGCAACCTTGAGTTCTGACTAATCTTATAGTTTAGGATGAGTCAAGGGGCTGAGCTCCACACAGTACTGTGTAGTCTTGGGCAGGACCGTTCACATATCTGGGCCTCAGCTTCCTCCTCTGTTGAATGAGGGTGGTGGGCCACACCAATTTTGAGGAGCCCCTTAATCGATATTCTATCACTTGACCTCAATCTTCTATTTACCATGATTATACTATTATTAGTTTCAGCATTGGCCACCTTCCTATCAACCTCCTCTCTTTGTTAGATATCTCCTTGAAGGCCACCCAGATGGTATGGGATGAGACTGGAATTTATATGCAGCGTTGTTTGGTATAGACTATATAGTCTGAATCAACATTAAAATCAATGCTGAATCAACATTAAAATATAGAACTCAAGTTACATTTCCTCTTTCTTTAATCCATTCATTCATTCAATAAAATTTTATTTGATGCCTACCATGTATCAGTCACCAAGCCAGGCTCTGGTACACAGCAGCAAACAAAAAGACAAAGTCCCTATCCTTTTGAAATTTATATTCTAATGGAGAAGGACATATAATAAACAATTAAACATTTAAGTACTGAGGGGAAGATAAGTGCTATGAAGAAGAAAAAAATAGGCTAAGGAGATAGAAAGTGGTGGGGTACTATTTTCTATAGGATGAAGGTTATTTGCCAGCAAAGTCTTCATTGATGACCTTAATTGGTGTGGTAGATGTATACATGTCAACCCTTACAACTTTTCTCTTACCGCAGTTGAAGACCCCTCCCCAGTCCTTCCTACCCCTACCCTCTATTTCTAGCTGGAGCCTTGTATGGCGGGTTGCATTTTCCAAAGATGGCTATAACAAGCTCTTTTGCTCTGCGTGCTCTTCTTATAATGTGACTTTTAAACTCCTTTCATCAGGAGGTAGATACTATGTTCTTCCCTTTGAATTTGAGTGGGTTTATGACATTAGAATAAGTGATGTTATTAAAATTCTGAGGCTAACTCATTGAAGGTAATGCAGCAAGCAGGGACTCAAACAGGTATTTGCATACTCATGTTCATACCAGCATTATTTGCAAGAGCTGAGAGGTGACATTTAGGTTGAGATTGGAAGGATAAGAAGGCAATTGTCTTCTACTGGAAGAATACAGTGAAGAGTAATCCAGGCATAGGAGACAGCACTTGTGAAGGTTTTGAAGCCCAAAGAACTTGCCGTGTATAATATACTTAATACATATGTGTTTGCCTGGGCCTGCTCAGAGCTGTAGGTGTGGTCCAGGTTATTCCACAAGTCTCTCATCCTGTTTGAACTAATGTTAGCAGGGTAGGCTCTTCTCTGGTGCTGGCAGAAGCCCAAGAAGGCAAGCCCAATTGTGTAAACACATTACAAGCCACTGTTTACATGCTTTAAGCATCCCATTGGACCAAGCAGGTCACATGACCAAGTCCAGCATCATTGGGGGATCCATGGAAGAGAGGGAAAAGGGGTACATCCTGTTTTGGGGACAATCCTCTACATTTGTCAAATTCCCTGTATCCTTACCTATTATGACTATTGCCTGGGCTCCCCCTTTTGATCTATGAATGCTAATAATTTTGTAGATTGTACTGACACCAACTAGACTGTTCTTCCTGACACTTCCAGGTAGGTCATGCCCCCTCTCCGGGCCCCTCCAACCATCCATCACGGCTCATGCCAATGCCTTGTTTGATTTTCCATCCTCATCAGTCTGCCCCTCTCTGCAGCATTTAACTGTCTGTACCAGCTGCATCCGGCTATGACAAGAAAATCTGATGAAAATGTAGGGTGCTGGCAAAAATCATTTCATGTAGATAAATTAAAATAAAATCGCCTAGGCTGATTAAAACCCTGAAGAAGAATTGAATTGGAACAGGGTAATAAAACTCACTTATCTTAGAGAGATGCCATGAAAATTAGCTAGTCAGTATTCATGATTTGAACACAAAAGAAAAATTGTTATTGATTTACATATAATGTCTCTGTTCTGTCTTCCAAAAGCCTCTTCAACTAATATATAATGGGATGGCAAAACCAAATGTTAAGCTTAGGACCCATTCATCATGGCTTTCTTTTTTGTTTTTTTTTTTTTTTCCTTTTTTTTTTTTCCTTTTTTTTTTTTTTTTTTTTTATTTGGTCAATCAAAGAATACCATTAGCAGAGGCAAAGATAGCAGCTCTCTCGGCAGTGGGTGGAAAAAGCAAAGAGAGCTGGCTCTGGACCTAGACATCTTAAAGAACTGCAGAGTAGATCGTAAAACACCATTACATTCATAAAGTATGGTTCATTAGATTTTTGATGAAAAACTTCAAGAGGCATCTGTTTTCCCCTCTCTGTTCTCGCCCCACCCCCTGTCACCATTAGAGGCCATTTTGGAGTAAATTATGGCCTGTTCTCAAGCCTGATTATTCCGGGCCTGCTTGGCTTGGCTGCTTTCTTTTTCCTGCCAACCAGCGTCCCTCCATCTCACAGCTTCTTAGCCCTAACCTCTGAGAGCACAGAAGCAGAAATAAAGAGGAGGGACTCATGCCAATTCATTATGCCTCTTGGTGGTGGTGCTGGTAAGAGGTTTGCTGGGAAAAGAGATTGGAATTATGGCCCTCATTAACTGAGGCAATGGAAGGCGGGCCCTGCACTGCTGTTCAGCACTACATCACAGTTTAGGGTAAAACCTCCTTCCTTCCAAGCTTGTCTTAACAATGTCTATTGAGAAGAACTTTCCAGCAGGTTTTGGTTTTTTTTCAGAGTCAAATGATATTATGCTATGATCATGGTTATAATTATGAGAAGACATGTTCAGTTAGGCACTGTGCAGAGTATTTCCAGTGTATCATCTCATTTAATGCCCATAAAGACCCTAGAGGTGAGAACTGTTACGGTGCTTATTTTACAGAGCAATAACCAACTTGCCGGAGACCGTGGCCCAGAGCAGCAGTAGAAACTGTGAAGAAAAGAGAAAACTGTTCTCCACTACAAGCAGCTTCATCATCTCTTATGGCTGTCCCACTGACACCCTCTGTCCCCGAGGTGCAGAAGCTTGTGTGGGTGTAACACTCTTTCCCACCTTTGTGGAGGGATTCACCAGAGCTCCTTCCCAGCCACTCCCCACCTGCTTGCTTGTGAGATTTCCCTGTGCACATCATGGCCTCTGCCTGCATGATAGAGCCTCCATGGTTTTCTCCCCAACCCTCAGACAGCAAATAAAGGCTCACTGATGTAATACAGCACACTTGTTAGTCATTCTGGTTTTGGATCCAGACTCCTGGGCTCTATTCTTTCCTCTATTACTGATCCCCTCTGTGACCTTGGGAAGTCAGTCAGCTTCTCTGTGCCTCAGTTTGCTAAGGCTAATAATCATGCTTACTGTCTATAGCTGTTGTGAAGGTCAAATGCACATAGTTTCAAGCACTTGGCACATGCTCAATAAATACTAGCTATTATTATGTCTTACTACATACTGTCCTAGGACTAAAGAGGCATGAAAAAAAACCCCACTGGGCTCAGATAAATTTAGGGGTCTTCAGCAACCTTACATTTTTATGGACTGCTCTAGGTATTAATACTATTTTAGGCATATTTTTGGTTAAATAGATTTTGGTGCACTGACTCGGGAGCCTTGTTACCATTTATGACATATCAATGTGCTCTGAGTTTGAGCAACTAACTTTCAAGGACCCTTGGGAAAGTTCACTTACTGGGATGAGCTGAGTAGACTGGAGAAGAGGCACTCATTTCCTACACTAATGATGAGGCTAGGAAGGGAGGGTCCCTGATTAGGAGAGGAGCGTTCCCAACCTGCTGAACATTCCAAAACGGTGGGCACCACAATGGGTTAAGAAACAAGAGGAGGGGCGCCTGGGTGGCTCAGTCGGTTAAGCGGCCGACTTCGGCTCAGGTCATGATCTCGAGGTCCGTGAGTTCAAGCCCCGCGTCGGGCTCTGTGCTGACAGCTCAGAGCCTGGAGCCTGTTTCAGATTCTGTGTCTCCCTCTCTCTCTGTCCCTCCCCCGTTCATGCTCTGTCTCTCTCTGTCTCAAAAATAAATAAACGTTAAAAAAAAAAAAAAGAAAAAAAAAGAAACAAGAGGAAAGAGAAACCATTTCTTGGAATAGCATCCACTGGGCAGGAACCATCAAACTGTGGTTGAGTATTATGTTTAGCTGCATTTGAGAAGCTGCACTCTATCTTGTTCATAGAATAAGTGTCTGCTCCTACCCATTTTAAATATTGGTTAGGCTTAATGGTATAATAGTTCATTGGGGGGAACCCTCAGTGTAGAAACTGAATGCGAGGCTTTTGGAATTAGGGAGACTTGGGTCAAATCCCAGGCTTCCTACTCTACCTGCTGGGTGATTCAAAAGCTTTTATTTCCCCTTTTGTAAAACAGAGATAAGAGTGGTACCCACCTCACATGTTGTTAGAATGAGATAATGGGTGTAAGTCACCTGTGCCTGGCATGCAGGAAGCACTTAAATCTTTGCAGCTATTATTATTTCATTGTTTTCTTAAGTTGCAAGGTTTCTGTTGATAGGACATTTGGAGAGAGGAAGTTGGGAAGGGGGTAGGGAAGACCAGCAAAGGAATCCCTGTCCACTACCTGCTCACGACTGTGGTTCCTGTGATCAGCGATGTGAAGCCACCTCAAATGAAGCAAGTGACCCCAGATGGGAGGAGATCTCTCCAGCACAGCCAGACCGGTTTCTAAGATAGACACCTGGCTGCTAAGGGCTTGACAAGTTTCTGGGTCACCACCAGTGTTTGTACACTACTAATCCAAGGAGAATTTTTTTTGCATTATTGCATTGGAATGTATGCACTGTTGGTGGATCTATGTTCTCTAATCTAGGGAAATACAGGTGTGACCAGTGGCCTCTCCAACTCTGAAGTAGTGAGCAGACAGCTGTCCCATGTCTGTAACCCCTGAAGTGTGGCACTATCATAGTAGCAAAGTCACTATTCCAGCAAAACAACACATGAAGTTATCCAACCCATCTAATAATTTGCATACTAATTATTTTGCTATATGCTAGTGAAGCAGACATGGTAAGCTATTTATAAAAATCACCATACTTCTGTTGAAACCAAAACCAAAGAATAAAATGAAAAACAGCCTTGAAAATTCCCCAAGCAGATAAAACCAACATAGTTCTACAAGCAAAGCTTCATTTAGCTTACTTTGTAAGACAAACTTTACCTGGGTTATTTCCTGCTTATGCCTCTGAAAATCATAAAAAAAGCTTAAACCATCTCCAGGGTTAATAAGAGGTAACCACTAACCAATTCCCCATCATTTAAGAAAATTCTAGGGGCACCTGGGTGGCTCAGTCAGTTAAGTGTCCGACTTGATCTTGAATTTGAGTTCTGTGTCTGGCTCTGTGAGGCAGAGCCTGCTTGGAATTCTCTCTTCCTCTTTCTCTATTCCTACCCCATTTGTGCTTACTTTTTCTCTCTCTCAGAATAAGTAAACAAACTTAAAAAAATTAAAAGCCAACAAAATAAAAAGGAAAAGAAAATTCTAATATAACTAATCACTGTGAAGAATAAAAGTCCCTTCTTCCTCACTATATATGCTGCTTTATAGTAATATACCTTTCAGCCTCATTCCATGTTTTGGTTTGTGTTCCTCTGGTTTGCAAACTGCCTTTTTGTTATGTGGGCACACTAAACTTCTACTACTTACTTCCTCAGTGATTAATTGGCTTTACTACTGTTATTTCTGAACTTTTGACACTTCCCATGATTTCCATATGGACCAGTCATATTTTTACTTGTTCTCTTTGCTAGTTGCCTAGTATCTCTCTGCTCAGGGTCACTATTGACATAGTTTTCCACTTTCTAGAAGTCATGCCTCCTGCTACTACTGCTATTCTTCCTTTGTCCTCCCAGGAGGTATTCCTGTCCCCCCTCCCAGTGAGCTCCTGGGTCTCAGCAGCCCTCCTAGATCAGCTGTCTGGGAGCTGGAGGGCTAGAGTTTGCAGAAATTGAGCTTAAAATCAGCCACAATGGGCATCATGTTGGGAGTGAGAGAAAAAGTGGAAATGGGCTGAGAAGAAAGACCTAGAGCACTGGCCCCAGTGCTTAACAGTACTCCCCCCCCCCCCCCCCCCCCCGCCCCAGGTAAAGGAATGGAGGGCTAGCTAGCAATATGGAGGGAACGGAAAGAGGAGCTACAGTTTAAGGAATGTACCGTCTCTGGAGACTCCAAGCTCCAAGCTAGTGAAGCTTCAGTGTTCTCATCTGCAGAGTGAGGACAAGGTCTCCCTCACAGTGTTGGTTCAAGAGTGAAGACAGAATGTGTGTGAAGCACTCCATACAGTGACCAGCATACTGTAAATGCCGATGAATGGCACCTGCTGTTTTTTGTAATGGCGTCCTCTTGTCTTGCCCAATAGGGCATATAAGCCCCTCCGTGGAAAATAAGACTCTGGCTAGAAAGAATACTAACGATTATATAGATCTGTTATCTTGATAAAAGACAAATTTTTAGAACATATTCCATTATGGCTAAATTTTGGAATAAAACTACTTTAATCCATGGGCCCTTTCCCCTGTTCTGATTATATTCTGAGTATTTCACTTGCTCGCCAAATTTCTCACTAGTAATGGCCTATTTGACAGAGTCAGTAAAGTGGTATTACATTTCAGCTTATTTTAACAAGTTAGAGTAATATGAGGGGGACTGTCATTGCTCCTTTTTTTTACTGTTTCTGCAGTAAGTCAGCTTTAAAGTGAAAGACAAAAAGGCAGTTTCAGTCTCTGCTTTATTTACATCAGTGTTTCTCAAATGTGCCCATCAGAATCACCTGGAGAGCTCTTGAAACACAAGATGGCTAGATCTCACCTGCAGAGATTCTGAGGACTGTGCTTTGAGAACTACTGATTAAGCCCAGGCTGATTTTTTTGCCCTTTTAGCTGTGCTGGTTAATGAAAGATCCCCACTTGGCTTGATGAACTTTGTTGATACTTTTTTCATTGGTTAAGAATCAAGAAAAAAATTTTTTTCTGCTCTAAGAAAAGTTACTAGGCCAGGAGGACGGCAGGGAATAATAGGTCATTGACCATATTTGGGGACACATATAAAAAAAGGTTTTGGGTGATTGGCTCAGTCAGTGGAGCTTGCTACTCTTGATCTTGGGGGTGAGACGTCAAGCCCCACATTGGGTGTAGTGATTACTTAAAAAATAAAATCTTTAGGGGCACCTGGGTGGCTCAGTCGGTTAAGCGTCCGACTTAGGCTCAGGTCATGATCTCGTGGTTTGTGGGTTCAAGCCCCGCATTGGGCTCTGCGCTGACAGCTCGGAGCCTGGAGCCTGCCTCAGATTCTGTGTCTCTTTCTCTCTCTGCCCCTCTCCAACTTGTGCTCTGTCTCTCTATGTCTCTCAAAAGATAAATAAATGTAAAAAAATATTTTTTTAAATAAAATGTTTAAAAAATTAAAAATAAAAATAAAAATGGTGTCTACGTTACACACTGATTAAGAGCTTGGGTTTTGGGGTGGGAAGACAAGAATGAGACCCAGCTCTGCCACAGTCTGTTTCTGTGGCTCCCCAAACTTTGTTTCCTTTGTCTGTAAAATGGGGTCAAGGATAGCTTGTTGCCGGGTTTAAAGCAGGAAATGCACATAAACAATTCAATAAATATTAGCAATGTTTTTCAAAGCAAAGTAAAAACTCAACAATGCCCAAGACTGTTGAGTGCCACTGTTCATGACGTGAAGGCTAGTTAGACTCTGTCAGTCCATGTGGAGAGGGATTTCCAAAGGAATCTTTCTCAAGTTGTCACTCAGTCTTTTCTAGAAAATTCACACTAAAGAGTTTTGTTCTCTAAAATTAAATATTAATAAAACAGCCCCATTGCTTATCTGCCCATAGGTTGTGCGTGCTGTTTAAGTTAATTAATAAATTGGGGGTTAGCATCAGTTACTACTAAAACATGAACAGCTTTGCCTTTTTTAGAATATCTTAGGATGCAAGAGCTAGGAAGGTAGAGATCACCAGCCTCAATAGTTTTATTTTACAGATAAGAAACCTCTGGGTCAGGCGGGTTAAGTGAATAATTTGCCGGAGGATACATAACCGCAAATTTAATTGTTACTGGACTTGCTATCTAAATGCTCTCAGAAGGAATGGCTAATGATGAACTATTCTAAAACCACAAGTATTTTAGTCTCTTGCAATATGTAATTGGTTTATATCCACACACCCTAAGTAGAAGGTAAATCCATTTAGTTTCACAGGGTGACATGAAACAAATTTATCTGGAGACATTTCTCGGGAAGTTACAGGGAATAAAGCTAGTCATTTTATGATTGCATCATTGCAACTGTTTCATAACCACAACATGCAACTGGTAACATACGCTTTCAAACACCTCGGGTCAAAACATCATGGGTCCTGGGTGTATTCTATGATAAAGAACATTGGAGCTTCAATGTCCCCCTTTTCTATTCATGTATTTACACACTGGACTGTTTTCTGAGAAAAATCTTGACTCTCCAGTTGCTCCTTTTTGCATAGATGGAATGATGTTTTGTACTTTCAGTTGGTTAATTTTTGGTAAAAATAAGTTCAACTCATTTTCCACACAAGTGGTTAATGTATAGGGATTTGTGCTCCCTTTCTTCATCAGAGACCTTAACTTCAAACGTTCAGTTGCCAAATTCTTATGAAAAGTTTGGTAATGAAAAAACTATATGGAACTTTGTGTGAAGGGTGTGTAGTTCATTACTTTAGAAATTGTGATAGAGATGATAAGAATAATAATAGTAATAATAATAGACATTGTTAAGTATTTACCATATGCCGATTACCATGCGCCATGAGTCGAGCTTTTTCGTGCACTGTTTTATTTGATCCTTAGAATCAGCGGTTCTCCAACTTCAGCATGCACCAAATCACCCGAGGGCTTGTTAGAACACAAATTGTTTCTGATTCATTTGGAGTCTGAGAATTTGCATTTCTAATAAATTCCTAGGTGATGCTGATGCTCTTGGTTTGGGGACTATGTTTTGAGAACTACTGCTTGCTATTCACCTAGGAGGTAGGGATTTCAATCCGTATTTTACAGATGAAGAAACAAGAATTGAAGTTATGTAACATGCTCTACACACAGCTAATAACGGGCAGAGGTGGGATTTGAAATTTTGCCTCTTTGATTCCAAAGTCTGTATATAGTCTTAATTTCTGTGCTAGCTGGTTTTGCAAGAAGACATTCTGTCTAGGAAGAATAGTATAGGACTCTACTGCTCCCAATACTGAGGTTCAAATACAGGCACACTCTGGACATTTCGCAGGTTTGGTTCCAGACTACTGTAATAAAGCAAATATAGCAATAAAGCAAGTTAAATGAATTTTTTTTTTTTTGTTTCCCAGTGCATATAAAGGTTACGTTTACACTATACTGCAGTCTATTAAGTGTGCAATAGCATTGTGCTAAAAAATGTACTTACTTTAGGGGCGCCTGGGTGGCTCAGTCGGTTAAGCATCCGACTTGTGCTCAGGTTATGATCTCATGGTTCATGAGTTCGAGCTCTGTGTTGGGCTCTGTGCTGACAGCTAAGAGTCTGGAGCCTGCTTTGGATTCTGTGTCTCCCTCTCTCTGTTCCTCCCCCGCTCACACTCTCTCTCTCTCTCTCTCTCTCAAAAATAAATAAAGATTTACCAAATGTACTTACTTTAATTAAAAAGTACTTTATTGCTAAAAAATGCTTGCCATCATCTGAGCTTTCAACAAATCATCTCGCCTCGATGTTGATGGCTGCCGACTAATCAGGGTGATGGTTGCTGAACGCTGGGGTGACTGTGGTGATATCTGAAAATTAGTGAATTTGCCACATCGACTGAGCCCTCCTTTCAAGAATAAGTTTTCTGTGGCACACGGTGCTGCTTGATAGCATTTTAGCACAGTAGAACTTGTTTCCAAATTAGAGTCAGCTCTCTCAACCCCTGATGCTGCTTCATCAACTAAGTTGATGTCATATTCTACATCCTTTGTTGTCATTCCAACAGTCTTCACAGCACCTACACCGGGAGCAGATTCCATCTCAGGAAACGACTGTTTTTGCTCATCCATAAGAAGCAACTCCTCGTCCATTAGTTTTGATCATGAGATTGCAGCCATTCAGTCACATGTTCAGGCTCCACTTCCCATTCTAGCTCTCTTGCTGTTTCCACCACACCTGCTGTTACTTCCTCTACTGAAGTCCTGAGCCCCTCCAAGTCATCCATGAGGGCCGGAATCTTCTTCCAAACTTCTTTTCATGTTGATATAGTGAAGTTTCCCCATGAATCACGGATAGTATTAATGACATCTAGAATGGTGAATCCTGTCCAGAAAGTTTTCCATTTACTTTGCCCAGATGCAACAGAGGAGTCACTGTCTGTGCCAGTGATAGCCTCATGAAATATATTTCTTAAATGATGAGATTTGAAAGTTGAGATGACTCCTTGATCCATGGGCTGCCGAATGGATGTTGTGTTAGCAGACATGAAAAACAACATTAATCTTGGGGCGCCTGGGTGGCTCAGTCCGTTGAGCATCCGACTTTGACTCAGGTCATGATCTCACGGCTAGTGAGTTTAAGCCCCACGTCGGGCTCTGTGCTGACAGCTCAGAGCCTGGAGCCTGTTTCGGATTCTGTGTCTCCCTCTCTCTCTGCCCCTCCCCTGATCGGGCTCTGCCTGTCAGTCTCTCTCTCTCTTAAAATAAATAAGTGTTAATAAAAACAAAAAACAAAAAACAACATTGATCTTATTGTGCTTCTCCATCTTGTAGGTGACCAGGTACATTGTTAATGAGCAGAGATATTTTGAAAGGAATCTTTTGTTCTGAGCAGTAGATCTCAACAGTGGGCTTAAAATATTCAGTAAACTATGTTGTAAACAGATGTGCCCTCATCCAGGCTGTTGTTCCATTTCTAGAGCACAGGCAGAATAGATTTAGTGTAATTCTTAAGGGCCTTAGGATTTTCGGAATGGTACATGAGCCTGGGCTTCAACCTAAAGTCCTCAGCTTCATTAGCTCCTAACAGCAGCATCAGCCATTTCTTTGAATTTCAAAGCCGTGCATTGGCCTCTCCTCTCTAGTGATGAAAGTCCCAGATGGCGTCTTCTTCCAGTAGAAGGCTGTTTTGCCTATATTGAAAATCTGTTGTTTGGTGTAGCCGCCTTCATGAATTTTCTTAGCTGGATCTTCTGGATAACTTACTGCAGCTTCTCCATCAGCACTTCTTGCATCACCTTGCACTTTCTGTTACAGAGACAGCTTCTTTCCTTAAACTTCATAAACCAACCTCTGCTAGCGTCAAACTTTCCTCCTGTAGCGTCCCCACCTCTCCCCACCTTCACAGAAAGGAAGAGAGTTAAGGCCTTGCTTTGGATCAGTCATGCTTTGGCTTAGCAGAATGTTGTGGCTGGTTTGATCCTTCATCCAGACCACTCCAGCTTTCTCCATATCAGCAATAAGCCTGTTGGGTTTTTTTTGTTTGTTTGTTTCCTTTTTTTAAACATTTATGTGTTCTCTGGAGGAACACTTTTGATTACTTTCAAGAACTTTTCCTTTACATTCACAACTTGGCTAAGTGGCACAAAAGTCCTGGCTTTAACCCTGCACTGGCTTTCAGTATGCCTTCCTCACTAAGCTTAATCATTTCTAGCTTTCGATTCAAAGTGAGAGATGTGTGACTCTGCCTTTCACTTGAACACTTAGAGGCCGATATAGGGTTTTTAAACGGCTTAATTTTAATATTATGTGTCTCAGGGAATAGGGAGGCCTGAGGAGAGGGAGAAAGACAGGAATGGCTCATTGGTAGAGAAGTCAAAACAAACGCAACATTTACTATTTAAGTTCCCCATCTTATATGAGCGCGACTCGTGGTGCCCCCAAACCAATGACAATCGTAACATCAAAGATCACTGATCACAGATTGATTGCTGCCAGAGGGGAGGGTGGTAGTGGGACAAGCAAAATGGGTGAAGGGGAGTGGGAGACACAGGGTTCCAGTTACAGAATGAATAAGTCACAAGAATAAAAGGCACAGCATAGAGAATATAGTCAGTAATGTAATAATTCTATAACAGTGACAGGTGGTAATAACACTTGTGGTGAGCGTAGCATAACTTATGAATCTGTTGAGTCACTACGTTGACCCCTGAAACTAATACAGCATTGTGTGTCAACTATACCCAAATCAAAAACTTTTCTAAAAAGTAAAAAAAAAAAAAAAAAAAATCACTGATTACAGGTTACCATAACAATTTATAATAATAACGAAAAAGGTTGGAAATATTGCAAGACTACCAAACTATGACACAGAGACAAGATGAGAACAAATGTTGGTAAAATGGCACTGATAGACTCGTTCGATGCAGGATTGCTGCAGACCTTCAATCTGTAAAAAAATGCAACACCTGTGAAGCATACTAAAGGGAAGTACGAAAGAAGGTCTGCCTGGAGGCTGGTGAGCAGCCCTCCTCCCCCAAAGGCTATGGGATGAAGGGGAGTCTTGTTCCAGGTGGACACTGCAAAGTGTACGATCGTGGGATTTGTCTCCACCAGCCATCCTCGTTGGGGCTTGTTCCCAAAAGATTTGGCTGCATGTGGAAACTGAAAGAACTCTTTAGCTTAGGGAGCTGTGCTTTGAGAGGCCCTCAGTTGAGCATCATAAGGAGGAAGAAATGGCTTATTGTGCATAGTGCTCTGATTTCTACCTCTAAGGGAGCAGTAAACCTGGCATGGGGGGCCGTAGTTGGCACTGAAAAAGGGGGTGGTGGATTAGGGTTAACAAGATGCATAGGTGACTGGGTAAGACCTGTATTGCTAAGGTAGTGCATCCCCATGAGTTAAATAGGGGAGGGGAAAAGTTCTGTCATGTAACAGCTATAATACTTTGAGTCATGATGAGCAACTTTATTGCTTGCAATTAAATTGTATTAATTAAAACAGCATTCCTTGCTCAATTCTGTAGACTGTTACATCAGAGGCCAAGGGTGACCTTCCAGTTTTGCCACTGTAACCCCTGCATCATTGGCCGCAGCTGCAATTTTTGAGGCAACTGGAATGGGGGGTGTGCAAGATGGGGTGGAGGGCCTAGGCTGACCTAGAATGAGGCAGGAAGCTGGTCCCTGAATCCTTTCTGCACTAGCAGGTAGAAAGGAGAAGATTGATCTGTGGTCTTTAAGTGTCCCTGGAGATTGTGAGAAACATGTAGGGAAGGGGAGTCCTTGACAGGTGAAAGCTGGGAGTCATTGTATTTCAGGGTGTTAAATGAATCCTTGTGTGCTCATTTATACTCCCAGGTTGAGGAAACCTACAAAATAGCAGATATGTAACATTTAATTCCTGAATCAGGGCAAGAGCTCTGGCCTCTTTTTTTTTTTTTTTTAACTCTGCTTTGGTGCTTGATATTGTCTTTGGTGCCACCCCAATGAGTGGCCTTTGGAGCACCAGCATGTTTCTATAGGTGGATCATTGATATGAAGTTCAATCATACTTCCTTCTTTAAAATCTGAGTACTTCAAATCTGAGTCAGATTTGCCACTCAGGAATAGAAATTGACCAAAATCAATCATACATTTTATTTTTCCTATTTGACCATTTTTCTTTTATACATTTACCTTTTTCCTGTTATGTGGTATACATTCTCCTAACCATCTAATCTTTCTGAAAGAAGGGAGAGGGATTATGCACAGAAATAGAAAAAAAAAAGTAGGATGAAAAAAGAGGTAAAGGAGAGGAGACAAGAAGGAAAGTTAACCCATTTTACAGAGGACATTTACATGGAAAAGCTAATGACCTAAATTGCCCAATCTTCACTTAATTGAGATGACTAATCCTAAATTTAACTTGAAGTATCTAACCAGCAAAAAAAAAAAAATCCTAATAAATTATAGTTTTGCAAAATACAAGTTAGTGATGGCGATTGTTTAAAGTGGATCAGAATCAACAGGAAGTAATAACAGTAGATTCTGGAGTTTATGCTCAAAGAAAAGTAGGCATCATTTTCTATATTGGTGTGCAAAAGGAGAAATGTTTCTTAGGGCAAACATACATTTAATAGCACCAAGTCTGAATCATTAATAGATCTTTTGTAGAAATTAGAATGCTGGAAGCAGCTTCGGGGGTGCTGGAACTCAGCTTTAGGTGAGCTAGGAGTTAGGGGACACAAGGTCCCTGTCCTTGAGCTCAGCTATGTTGGCAAGTAATTGCAATTCAAGGCAATAAATGCTATAGGTGAGTTACACGTATAGATATATGGATAATTAATTCTGCCTAAGGGAGTCCAGAATATCTTCGTAGAGGAGGGAGCCTTTGAGCTTGCTCTTAACAAATGAGGGTCTTCAGGCAGACCAAACAGAAGAAACTACACAGAAGGCAAGCAGCCATCAGAATATGTGGTTGCTGGGGATTACCCAGTATTTCAGACACTGTCACTAGAATGTGACACAGGGCAGAAACATGTGCGCTGAACCCCGCAATGCATCAGGCTTCCAAATATTTGCTGTAATAACAGCCCATTTTCTTTTACCTTATAATCATTTAACTTCTGCTTTGTTCTCACAAACCTGAAGCCTCCTCTTTAGGCTTTCTTACTTACATCCCTCTTTAGTTCTCTTATTACTCAGTTTTTATTGGCTGAGTAGCTCCCAGTTATAATCAACAGACTAGAGGCTAATTTAAGCTTACTGGGGTTCATCCAAATGTGACGAGTTGGTTTCTGGGGTTTTGTCTGCTATGATTACTGTAGCTGTTAACCCTGAGACATCTATGTTTTGGAAGTACTGCTGAGCAACTTTTAGAATTTAGATACATCTCTAAATTTCTTCCATTATGGATGGATCAATTCTCTGTCCTCTAGTTCTGGAGATGCTATTGGGACTTAGCAAATTACCGTTACCTGTATATTGAGCTGAGCCCTTTGTGCCAGGTTCTCAGACTAGTGTGGGGCAGTTTCCATTAGGAGAAGTCTGGCATGGTCGGCCTGTCCAGCTCACCATTTTAGAATAATCTGATCACCACTTTGTTATGGCCATAAAAGCATAGCAGTTGAAATCTTCTATGTTACACCTTGACCGAGAGATTTATTCTGGTTAGGTACTTGAATGCCTAAGTGTGCAAAAATTAGCCAGCTTTTTAAAGAACTAGATTTTGTAGGTATAGCAGGATATACCAGGCAATATCCATTTATCACGACAGCTTCCAGGAAGATTTTATTCGGCAACAGCCGTGATATTCACTCCACTGAGGTTGGTAACATCAACTGCCCTAACACACTCAGCTGGAAAGCGTAATAAATTATTATCTATTGGGTGCCAGGCACTTTGTAACATGGTACTCCTTTCAACCCTACAAGAAAGGTTTATGTTACTCTCATTCTAGAGTTGAGCAAAAAGGCTCAAGGAGGAAAGTCAGTGTTCTGCTTACCTTCCAAAGTTTTTACTTCTCTTTTTATAGCTAAGCTTTCTAAAACCAACTACAAGCCTGCATTAGAATGCAGAGGGGCCCCATTACAGGGGTGCCTGGGTGGTTCAGTCGGTTTAGGGTCTGACTCTTGATTTTAGCTAAGGTCATGATCTCCTGGTTCATGGAATTGAGCCCCGAGTCGGGCTCTGCACTGTCAGAGCCTCTCTCTGCACCCTGCCCCCGTCTCTCTCTCTCTCTCAAAATAAACAATAAAAAAAATTACCACAAGGTTCCACTCAAGATTGTTCTCTTACCGTTTCACCACAGTCAGAAAAGTGATTGTGTTTCCAGGAGATTGAATTAAAGGAGCAAGCTAGTACTACAAACATTCCCAAAGGATTACAAAACACATAATAGAAAGTAGGACAGTAAATGACGTCACATTGGAATAATTTAAGACTGATCTTGTCTTAATTTTGCAGGGTCATTTTACCTTCCTCTTACACTTCAGTTTTAAACTGAAGGCCCTAAGAATATTTAGTTGGAAGCCCTCCAAAAAGAAACAGTATTCTTTTACGTACTACTGATAGAAGTGTAAATTGGTGTTTTCTAGGGGGCAAAGTGGCAGTAACAGAAGCTTTTAAAAACTGGCATATTCTCTCCACTAGCAATTCCAAGTATTCATCTTAAAGAAATATTAAGAACACATAAAAGATTTAGCAACACAATGTTCTTTAGAGCAGTTTATTAGTGAAAAATTGGAAACAGCCTAGAAGTCAACAATAGTTTAATAAAATGTGGCACATATGATGGCATACTGTGCAGCCATTAAAAAAGATGTAGAAATAGATTCAACACAGCAGGATAGTTATGGTATTGTCAAGTGAAAAAAAGTTACAAAACAGTACGTACAACTTGATTCCAATTAAAAAAAAATGTACAAATGCACAAAAGAGTCTGGAAGGCTATATACCTCAATAACAGTCCTCCCGGATGGTGGGATGATAGGTGATTTTTATCTTTCAAACTAAATTTTCATTTTTTTTCCCTTTTTACCAACACATCTATGACTTGTATTATTAAAAAAGCATGAACAATTCTCAAAAAGTCTCCTGTGAAGTAGGAATGAGAGTGGAGCTTAGTAACCTGAGGCACAGGGATGTAAACATTAGTCTGAAACTGCTTTAATGGCTTGTCAGGGTGCTTTGATGTCAAACTGTCACTGTGTTTAAGTGGAAATGTGGGTGGTCGTAGAGCTTACCCTTCTTCAGACTAAGGGATTCATTCCTAAGAAACCTTCCACAGCAACCAAGAACTGGCATTCCAAGCAAGATTTCCCTTGCACACACTAAGCATACCTTTATCTCACCCAATTGTAACAGAGCCCAGCAAGGTGCCTCTACCCTTGAGAACAGTGCTGGGTGCCAGTACAGAAGGCAGGGAAAATTTCTCAAGTGATGTCAAAGAGTACCTGAAGGTGAAAGGCAAGTTTTTTGTTCTACTGAGGTGGTTCTCAAACTCCCAAAAACAGATTGCGGGGCCTTACCCCCTGGGTTTAATTCAGCGGATCTCAGATAAGGCTTACGAATTGCCTTTCCCCCCCTTTCATTTGACAAGTATTTATCGAGTACATAAAACGTGCTAGGTCTTGTATTGTTGGAAATTTGTGATCAAAAGAATTATAGCCTCTATCTCAGAGAGCCTATATTGTAGATTGACAGATATATATTAAATAAATTATAAAAGTAACTCTATATATAATTAACATTATGATAGTGCTAGAATAAAGATCAGAAGACAATTTTTGTCTTAAAACTGTTTTTTAAAAATGTTACATGAAAGAACTAAGACCAGTTCTATAGCCCCTTCAAGACAAAAAATTAAGTACAAACAAAGTACTTGGAAATACGAATTAGCATTTTAGACAAGTCCCTAGGTGATGCTGATATTGCATCTTAGGGTCTCACACTGAGAACCACTGCGCCCTAACTGAGTAGACTTTCTAATTAGGATAATGTGGGAGGAAGGGCACAAGGTAACAGCCATTTAACCATCTGGGGGAGGGGCTGAGGCAAAGCTAGCTAGCTATTATGGCTCCTTACTCAGGCTTCAAGTGTTACATACTAGGCAACACAGATCTCAAAATTTTAAGCATTTGGGAGGCAGGGAAGAGATTTTTGAGGAATCCTGTCAACAAAGCATGGAGGTGAGCTGAGCCTCTGGGTAAACGGAGCTGTTGCTTCTTGTCCTGCACTTGTCACCTCTCCCACAGTATCTCAGAAAGGTGCTCCCGTATCAGCTCCTCCATTCACATTCTGTTCTTTTGTCCTAGTGGGTAACAGCAGACTGTGTGGATGGACTCGAACCCACTGGTGACCCTAGCCTCAGGTTTCTTATTTCTCCTGTTACTCAGAATGAGGCACATTCCCATTTCTGGGACCTAATGTTCTAATGAATCAGTTTTTCTGATTTAGCACCATAAAAAAAGATTTAACGCCATGACCTTTCAGGTTAGATTACTTTGACAACAGATGTAGAGGCAATCCAGTAATTTTTTTCAGTCTGCAAAAGAGCCTACAATTATTTCCAAGTTTATCACATCATTCGTATGTGCATCTTTCACGTTACTATACCTTTAAGCTCTGGGCCACAGAGCTTATTTAAATAATTTTAAATTGCACCATAAATTATTAGGCTTCCCAAGCTTTTCTTCTATGCCTAAGAAACTTTATGGGCTTTTACCTGAGTAAAAATTAAACTTATGACTTCATAAGTCAAAGCCAAAACCAAAAACCCACAAAAAACAAAACCAAAAAAAACTCCCAAACCAGCAAACAAAACCCCTTTAACATAAAAAGCAATGAACATGAGAACAAGCCCATATATTATGGTGGATTTGTGGTAGACAAAGGCACTAGAAGCCTTTGGACCTTAACATTATTGAAGGTTACTAACATTATTGGATTACTATAGTCAACATTCATTTGATGGAAAACAAAAGGTTCTGATAAAACTTATGCTCTGGTGAGGTTAAACCTAGATCTAGGTCTGATTTAAAGGGGGTAGAGGATACAGTTAAGTAGAACAGAGCTTGGATATAAAAGGTATCTCTGGTACACAGTCATAAACAAGGCCTATAGTCTGGATTGGTCAGGAAGCTATGGGGGCTAACAAAGGGAAACTGGTATTTACAGAATGTTTCTACTATGTGTCAAACTTTTCCCTAAAAAAGACTTACCATACAAGTTAACATTTGCTATATAATCCTCACAATAACCTTAAGGTGGCATAACTATTATCCCTATTTTACTAAAAAGGAAGCAACAGTTTATATAACATTGAAGCTCAAAGAGCACAGGATATGAGGAAGACTGGATTTGAACTCAGGGTGGTTTCACTCCCGTATGCATACTTTTTCTCCTTGACTACTCTACTCCTCATAAACTTCACTTCCAGTTGCTGTTTAAGTTGACCTAGATTTTTTCTGTGATCTCCTAAATCCTAAACCTGGACTGATGTAACATAAAAGATGGTACTCTCGGCTGGCTACAGAACTTCCCTTCTGGGGAAAGAAAAAGTTCACTCACTTGGCTGGTGCTATAGCTAACTAACCAGCTGGAACACCTGTTAGGGTTACGAGTATGGTGATTCACAGTGTGAATCAAAGTGTCTTTGTACAATTATAAAATTGTAGAGGAATGTGTCTCAGCACAGAAATAAAAGGGTAACAACTACTGTTAAAGTTTGGACTGTGGGCTAAATTACTATCAACATGTTGACAAAGTTCTGATTAGGAGCTCTTAAATAAATTTGAAAATACTTTTTGTGTTATGTGTTCATTTTTTAAAGTCCCAAAAAGTGTTTTAATGCATTAACATTCCCTGAAGAAATGAACTACATTTTTGCACTTCACGAGTAAGCCAGAATGAACTCCTTTCAATTGTCAGAACGTGTCACATTCTCTTGGCTCGAGGCTCTTTTTCCCTCTGCCTCGAACACTTCCCCTCCATACCATCTCCCACTCCCCAAATCCAAATTAAGTGACTCAAAAGGTCTCAAACACAACACCCTGCATTCCTTCTATCATGACACGGATTCTGTTATATGGCAACTGTCTATTTATTTCCTTAAGGTCTGCAGGGGTAAGGACTGTGCATCTTGTTCAGGGTAGTATCCCCAGATGATCAGCATAGTGCCTGGCCCTCAAACAAATGTTTGATGAATGAACGAATGAGAATGAATGCAGAAGTCCTAACATGGAAACAATCTGCTGATTCACAGCAATGCTCCAAACAGCAATTTTCTGACCGTAAGTGTGTTTCACAACCGGAGATCCTGATCAAGATAACCTAAGTTCATTAATAAATATTCAAAATTTTATTAGTAAATTGAGTAACCAAAAATGTATTGTTTGTATGCAATTTTCCTCTATAATGAGTGTAGTTGCACTAATCAATATTTTGATAAGAATTTGTTGTTCCATAAGAACACATTCTCTTTACTGAAATATGTTCTTAACAGATCCAGTTCTGATTATGCATTAAATTGTGCCAATTAAACAATCTTAAAAACATTGTTTAGCAAATTGAACTTGTTCCAGATGTTTTAGAACCTTAACGAAATATATACCAGAGAAATATGGTAATCCTTTTCAAGGATTTCAAGGACTAGTTGTTCTTAAATTTAAAAGAAATCATTCAGCAGTGTTTAATAACCAACCCCCCCCCCCCCAACACCAAACTTCCGAAATAAACCATTGAGATACAATATTGAAATCACTCCATTTCTGTTGGAAAACAAGGTAAACATGGTAGATTCACTGCATTTCTGTTTATGGAAACATTCAGAAATATTATATTTTTCACAAAAGAGGCTTACACCCTAGAGCTCTTTTAAAACCAACAGTTTAAAACAAATTTTAATTTTATTCTTTGGCTATTAAATTATACCTAATAAATGAGTCACTGATATCAATTCACAATAAATTTATTTTACATAAAAGAAAAAGCTTGCCATTAATGAAAAAATTCAGTAGAAAACAGTTCTTCTGCTTTAAGTTGGAGCTCAAAAGTAGAAGCTGCTTATTAGTGAAACTCAGTAGAAAGGGAATTTTGTAAGAAAACATTCTTGGCATGAAAGCACTAACATAAATTCTGTAATGAAATATTTACCATGCAATTTCACTGGCAGAAAGGCTGGTTTCTGATGGCTGGTATTTCTTTTCAGTCTCCTAAGAACATTAACATGGAAGATACTTAAACCTGCTTTATTCAGAGTTAATTGTATATAAATACTGGTGTCATGATGGGTAATCTTTCCATAGTCCACCTATTTAATTGAGCAGTTCTAAGTAGGTAATTGGCACCCTGCCCTTCTGATTTCCCCTTTCCCCCATTAGCCAGTCTGAATCCATTCCAACGACACTGAACACAGTGATCACCTACAAAATAAAATATTTCCAGTTATTAACTATGTTAGAAAATAAACATCTGTAACTTGTTTAAGCTATTCATTATCAAAGTTCTTTAAACATTATTAATTTTGCTGAAAGATAAAGGATTTTATTAGAGGCAGTTTTAGAAATTTTCTAGTTATTTAGCAGTTAAAAACTTTAAATCTGTGCTATTCTATTAAAGAATAGTAGTTAAAATTTTTATAAAATGTTGATATAACCATCTTAAATCTATGAAAGCATTCATGATAAACTATCTCCCAAGAAGTAATAAAGAATTTGCATTTTATTATAATACTAGAAGGTATGTCAATCTATGATACAGTTTTCTTCTTAAACCCATATATTACTCACCTCATCCGCCAGAAGTGATAATTCACTACTGTTTGCAGCATCATAATCATACAGAACCCTGGCCTTCCTGCTGCCACTGCACTCCTTAAGGTCAATGAGGTTGGAAGGGGAGGTGATTACCAGACCACTTGTTGAAGTCAAGGCAGAAGAACCAATCACATTTGATGAAGCAGATGGTGCAGGTGCCACAGAAGTCTGATTGTTGTTAGAATAATTGGATGGAAAACTGTTGGGAAAAAATGGCCAATTATCAATTTCCAAGTGACTATAGCTTCTGAATACCGCCACTTGGTGGCAGTGTTTACTTTCTACCAACTTCCACTTTGGCTAAAGATTTACAGATGTAATATTTTAATAGCAAAGTACCCTAACTAACTTATGCCTCTTAGGCCATAGAGAGGAAGACACAGAATCTGAAGCAGGCTCCAGGCTCTGAACTGTCAGCACAGAGCCTGATGTGGAACTTGAACTCATGAACCGCGAGATCATGACCTGAGCCAAAGTTGGACGCTTAACTGACTGAGCCACCCAAGCGCCCCATGCAGGTGGTTTTTAAATATAAGTACTTGGAAGTTTTTTTCAAAGCTGTCTTTACAATTATAAACTTGAAGTTTAAAAACAAATCCCCCCCCCAAAACAAAACATGCTATTTCCAGAAAAAAATGAATTTATCCTTAAAACACTTCCAAAAAACTTCTACTAGTATGTTTTATTAATCTTTTCTTGCCTTTATGAATTGTTATATAAAAATATCAATGAATAACACTTCTATACTAGATACCACCACAAGAGTGAAGTCTTCTCAAGTTAATTCTTTGAGAAATATTTGAATAACCAAACTCTTTTTATAAAACTGATCCAATCACACTTTCCTATTCATTCAAATGACAAATATTTATGGAAAATCTACATGTCCAACATCACTACCACAAGCTAAAGACACAAGGATGAAACAATACCCTTCCTTTATGGACATAATACACAAGGGAAGGACATGGACATACAAATACTATGTTATGAGTAATAATTACCATAATGAAGACTCGATGGGAGAATAGGGCAAATTTCACAAGCTTATTCTGTCTTGTATTTTTTGTAGGGGAAAAATAGTAAAGTTTTATTAGAAACTAGTGAAATCTAGGGATGCCTCGGTGGCTCAGTTGGTTAAGCGTCCAACTTCAGCTCAGGTAATGATCTCATGGTTCGTGATTTCAAGCCCCGCGTTGGGCTCTGTACTGACAGCTCAGAGCCTGGAGCCCGCTTCGGATTCTGAGTCTCCCTCTCTCTCTCCCCCTCCCCTGCCCACACTCTTGTCTCTCTCTCGAAAAAATAAAACATTAAAAAAAAAATTTTTTTTTAAAAAGAAGTTAGTGAAATTTCTGTGACAAATGTGCTTGTAAATATTTTAAAGATAATTAAAGTTTTCAATTTAGTGTAAAGCTACTGTTTCTCCAATACTACATGGAAAAGAGCATAAAATGGCTGGCCTATATTCATTCTAATTCAGCCATTTCTAAGGTTGAAAATTTCCTATGAAAATTCATATTTAAATTTTAATAAATATAAAAGGTCTCATCTGGTAAGGTGGGTAAAATTCATCCCTAAATAAAACACAACTTCCTTCTTCTCTTTATGACCACTGTGCCATCTGGAAATCAGTCAGCCAACAACACAATTCTCGTTAGTCTCATAACCTCTTCTCTAAACCTTCCTTCACCCTCTTATGCTTGTGTTTATTTTTCATACTTATTGAGTCTACAAGTGGATGGAGTAGGAGTTGTATGGTCCTCATTACCATTTCTACACTCTTCTAACCAATCTTGCCCAATCTTGGAATTTCAGGTTATTTGACTCTTTACTACCCATCATCTCTTGTTGCCATCATCTATGGATGTTTCATTCCCTTCTCCATTTCTACAAGATTTTAGTTCCTGGCTCACAGATACTGTATCTCACCTGGTGATTATAATATCCATAGAGACAATTCTTCCAACACTTTGCCTTTTCAGATCCATGGTATCTTCTCTTTCTGTACCTGATCCTGTAGTTCAGTCACCCATTTCTACTGCCTCATCTAGACCTCATTAATTCCAAAAATTATAACCCTTGCAATAATAATTTCCAACATCCCATTGTCTGACCATCATCCTTTTTTTTTCCCCAGTACTCTCCAACAAGTCTATAGTGGATCTATGGTCCTACTAATACGTCCTTCATGGCCATGGTAATTACTATAATCACTCCCTTGCATATGTCTTCATCTCCTATATTCCTCACTTTAAATTACTCATTTGGTAAAAATCTATGAACCTACTCAGTATCCATGTTATTTACTGTTGAGAGGAGAAAAGTACAAAACCATGTTGTCTGGCCTTGCCCTTGATTTATGAGTAGGAACCTCAAGTGGGTCCACAATGCTGCTTAGCAATTACTATACATTTCTCTAGGTCCATTCACTTTCCATTCTTCTAATATTTCATACACTTTCATCCATCCTCAAAATTCTAGCAATTTCTCCTCTAACCTTATATTAGGTTGATGAGTTGTTTCCTTTTTCACAGAGAGGAAAAAGAACAATCAGGACACATCTACGTGTTTGTGGTCATCTCTCCTCTTACTACAGATGAGCTGTCTATGCTTCTATGGCTAGTTTCTCCACCTGTGCACAAAATCTCATTTTTACCTCTCAAGGATATCACGCTAGCAATTCTTCCTTTTCCCATGCTATCTTATTTCTCTATGTGCTGTATCATTCTCATCAGCTTGCAAACATGCTCTGATTTCTCCTATCTTAAAAACAAAAATCTGCGAGACCCACTTTCTCCTCCAGCTACTACTTCATTTTTCTGGTCCTCTTTACACTAGAACTCCTTTGAAAGATTTATCTAAACTTACCATCATAGTCCCTCCTCTTCTGTTCTCTTACACTGTAGACATGATCTGGCCCTATTGTTCCACCAAAACTACTCTTGTCAAGGTCAGCAAGGACTTCAATGTTCTAATCCAATGGTCTATTGACATTCCTCACTTCACTTGACATATCTGGTGATCACAGTGGATCCTTTCCCTCCACTTTCCTGTACACCTTCCTCACTTGACTTCCAGGCAACACTTTTGGTTTATATCTTACCTTACTGTTCATTCCTTACCGCCACTTCCTTAGCTGTGCTGGAGTACTTCAGGGTTTAGCCCTTAGCCCTCTTTTTTTCTCTGCCTATATTTACTACCTTTCATCTAGTCTGAGACTTAAACATCCCTGATATGCTGACCACTCTCTAACTTGTATCTCTAATTTAGCTCCCAAACTCCAGACCTGCATATCCTAAAACTGGGCATCTCCACTTAGATGTTTAATAGACATTTCAAACTTCATTATGTCTAAAATTGGGCTTCTGGTGTAAAACTGGGGTGATCTACCACCCCAACCTCCTCCTCCTGTGACATTCCCCATTTTAATTAACTATAGCTCCATTCTTTCAGTTGCACAGGCCAAACACCTGCAATAATTCTTAACTCCTCTGAGCCCTATGTAAATGAAGTCCGTCAGCAAATCTTGCTGGTTCTACCTCTAAAATGTACCCAGGGTTTGATCATTTCTACCACATCTATCACATTCACCATGATCCAAGCCACCATCATCTCCTGACTGGATAGGCTAAAAGTTTGCAATCAGCTCCAAACAGTTCTGTGTGCTTCCACTCATGTCCTCTAGCATTTATCTTTAACAGAGCAGCAAGAATAGTCCTATTAGATGCTAGTTGAATCTGTCACTCTTCAGGGCAAAACCCTCAAAGGCTTCTCACCTCTGAATAAAGGCCAAAGCCCCATGTGTCCCAGCTTCCCGTTTTCGTTTTCTCCCGTTTTCTCGATTCATCTCCAGCCGAGCCCTCCTTACTGTTGCTTGAACATTACAGCTATGTTCCTGCTTCAGGGTTTTGTACTTGCTGTACCCTCTCCTGGAGCAATTTTTCTCAGATGCCTGCATGGTTTGCTTCCTCTCATCTTTCAGGTCTGTCTTCTCTAACTAGTGCAAACCTTTACCCCTAACCAAGGCACTTCTCCACTTCTTTTTCTTCACTGCATTTATCACCTTCTAATGTAGTATGTAATTCACAGCCATATCGATTTTCTACTTCCCTCTGCCCCCAAATAGATGTAGGTTCAACGAAGACAGGGATTTGCTCTGTTTTGTTTACGCTGTATCCTTCATGCCTGGAATAGTGCATTTTTAAAAATTAAAAGCAAATGTTTCTCTGATAGATAACAGGGTTTTAATGACAAAAAGAACTAATTTCTAATTCAGGTTTTACTATAAAGTCAGGAACACATTTCTTAGCATCTCTTGCTCAGTGAACTCAGTTCCTCAGCAGTGGTTAAATATATACATTTCTGAAGATTAAAAACAAAAAGACCCTCTCTTTCCCCACATAAGTGTGTTCATACACATGTGTTTTTAAAGCCTCTATGGAATTTTACTTTCAAATTTACTAGTATAATTAACCTTTGTTCACCACTGACCTCTACCTATGTCACTTTGGGGGAATTAATGGTAAGAAGAAAAACACCCAACCTCCATCCCTCCAACCAAACAACAACAAAAACCCTGAAAGACCATTTTTACCTTCTAAGAACTTTCACTGGTATTTTAAAAACTATAGACTTTCTGCTACTGTAGCTTGATGTATTAAAACCTTCTAATTATTTAAAAATAAAATACATTTGCTAGCCTTGTGACTAGTGCTTCTGTTTCCGCATCTGTAAAATGTGGATAATGGTACCTACCCTCACAGGTATGAGGACTGTAACATTACATATGAGGTGTCTAGAGGAGTGCCTGGGGACAACTAGAGCCCTTCCTAAATGACTACTGTTTTCAGTTACTACTACTGCTACTAACACTGCTATTATAACCTGGTTCTACTTCTCAGAAATAGCTTCTGAATTCGCATGGAATTGGATGATTTGTCAAGTTCTGCAACTGAATACTTCTATACACTCTTAAAAAGCATAACCTGCAACATTAAAGACTTCAAACTCTCTCCCCCTCCCCTACTCTCTATCACTGGTCCTTACCAGTAATCTAATTCTTTGAGGGCAGGCTTTCTTCCCCAGAACAGCAGCACTCATTTCACGGTAATGTCTGAGCTTACCCTCAAGTGCAATAACTAGCATTTTGTTTGGATGGAAGAGTTCCAAGCATTTGTATGGCTTTAAGCAGAGTGCAAGTACAGATGGTAACAACAGCAACCCCTCTGCTGTATCAGGACACAGTGAAAAGAAAGTACTAAGGCATCTTGGGCTTAAAATAGCTGTAACGATGTGGGGATAAAGTGGTGTTCTGCTTTCAGGTATTTACCACCACTAACAAAACTTTAAATATACAGAAGTGTAAATCTTCTGTAAATCCTATCGGAATAACCAATGGTATCAGACCATGATTCATTTTTAAGATCTAAAATTGGTTTTGTGGATGTGCCTAATATTGTTCTAAGCCCAGTTTTAAAGGATTATGCAGAAAAGAATATTGAATCCACTTAAAAAAACCCCACCTTATTCCTTAAAATTATCTTCTCTTGATATTTTTCCTTCAAATATTATGTATCACCCACTCCCTGCTTTAATGGTTTCTCACTATATAAATCTTAAACTCCTTACTCTTACTTACTTTACAGGACATTGGTGACATGACCCTGCGTCACTCATCTAGCCTCATCTACCATCCCATTCCTTAACTCAAACACCATGTACACTCTAGCCAGAACGAACTACTGTCAGTTCCCTGAACTTGCCACACTACTCTTTTTCCCTGGCCTTTTTACATGCGTGTTCTTCCTTTGTCTGAATATTTGTTGTCCCTGCCCCTTTCTTCATCTAAATTATTTCCACTAAAATAATTTCATTTGTGAAACTTTGCTAGACCCACCTGAGTCACAGTTAGATGTCCCTTGCAGGAACCTACACTTCTACCTTTCCACTTGCCATCTGGCCCATCCCCCAATGGCCTTTATTTCTAGCTAGACTTTAAATACCTAGGTATTTCCATCTAGACCTTGTAGAGACCATGTTTGTCCTATACATCATTTTATTTCCAGTGTAACCTTACAATGTGAACTCCATAAGGGTAAGCAATTTTGCCTGTTCTGTGTGCTGATATAATCCTAGAGTACAGAACAGTGCTTGGTATATGGCAAGTGTTCAATAAATATCTGATGAATGAATGACTGAGCTATGCATGTTATACGTTATCACTTTGCTTTAAAGTATATTAAAATATAATTTTTAATAATAACATCAATGGGCTTGAGGTCTTACAGACTATTTCAAAACTTTTTTTTCTTAAGCAGTGAACAAGTGAGTAATGAATAAGTATAAATTAGCTAGCTGATCCCTAAGGGCAAATAAGTGTCAATGTAACTAGTTAATCTTCCTCAACTAATTGCAAAGGTAGTCCACAGAAAAGTGAACTTCAAACACTTTTGGTGCCAGGAGAGTTCAAAATGTTTTTGCTACCTCACAAGTCTGACAATTACTTTCCTTAAGAAAAAAAAATCTGATTTTAAGCAAGCTAACACAAGCCTTTAATTCTTTGAATCTTCACCTCTATCATTAGTTCATATGCAAAAATCTGAATTTCTTCTCTTATCAGGAGTTTTATGTGTGAAAAGGAAATTACCACCTTCCTAGTTGTTTCTGGAGGTCTAACATGTACTGGTAACATTGTGCATAATAAGTCATCTGGGCTTCCACAAAGTCATTCAGACAGCGGAGATGATGGGCCTGTAAAGGAAAGTTACAGTTACTTCTCAGCTCTATAATCTACTTAAAAGTGTTAAATTCCAAGGGGCAAGAAAGCACGACATATACTCATGGCAAAACACCAGTAACTAGCATTCTACTACAAGGCTTATTGAGACTGACTTCGGTCAGCAGTGTAAGAACAAAACGTGCAGCCAATAAAGGCCAACAAATGATGATAGTGGGAGAACTAGGTGATGAAGTATAAACAAAAATTTAAAATATTTCTCCATGTATCTTGGAAAGTGCCACAATTTAAATTTTCCTTGATAAGTGACTGAAAAAGAAGTTCAGTTTTCCCCCTTCAAAGTGCCTTAGGACCATCAAAGTCTTCTGTTTCAAACAAACTTCCAGTTAATGAACACTCACGTGTGTACTGCTGATTCCCTCTAATAGAAGTCTTGTAATCTCTGCTTGACGATCAAATTCACTTTGGGTTATTCTCAATTCCTGTTCAGACTTAAATTGGAATATAGTTTTAGAATTTTGCTTAATGACTTAGTCCGTTTTATGTACATTTGTTTAGACAGTTTACAAATCTCTCAGGTAAACCCTGAATGATGAGCTGGCAATGCTCTCATTCTGCTTTGAGTTTAAACTGTTCCCTGAACTCTACACCTCAGCTTTTCTATATTACTCAATCTAGATAGAATGTATTCCTTACCATTACTTGACTCAAAAAAATCTATTAATGTCAAAGCTTAATGACATACACATAAAAGCCTAGAAACGCTACTATGGGACAGTCAATATACTGTCATGTATTTTGTCATGTCAATATAAAAGGTCATAACATTTTATAAAATCTTAAGAATATTAGTTTATATGTATATTTGAAAAAATTCTCAATTATTACTATAGTTAATTTATTTTGAAGTTAAAGATAGCCTTTAATCTCAAATGAAAAAACTTAAGAGTAAAGCCATAGATTTTAATCTCTCTCTCTCTCTTTTTTAATGTTTGTTTACTTTTGAGAGAGAGCACGTGAGGGAGGATGGGATAGAGAGGGAGACAGAGGATCAGGAGCAGGCTCTGAGCTGAGAGCGCAGAGCCCGATGTGGGACTTGAACTCATGACCTCAAACTCATGACATCATGATCTGAGCTGAAGTCAGACGCTTAACCGACTGAGCCACTCAGGTGCCCTAGATTTTAACCTCTTATGTTTAGTTATCAAACATACCGTTTCTAGGCATATAGTTCTTAGGTTCCTTAAGAAGGAACTCTTTTTGCATAAGGGGTGACTTTTTAGTTTTCTTTCTAAACTTTGCATTTTATATGGCTTAAGCATCACTATTATCTACAGGATGTACTAGGATTTTTCTGCAAGTTATGGGTGACCTTTAATCAGTAGTGTGCTGATAAACTGGCTGGGGTTGGGGGAGTTCTAATGTGCTGATTTTCATGGTGCAAATACTCCAACCACACATCATTTCAAGCTACCAAGGTGAAGTCACTGACCTCGTGGCTGGAAAGAGGTGTATGTAATAGCACTCCACTACTACTAGCTTCAACCCTCTCATACAGGTTCAGTGCTGGGACAAAACAGTTCACTAAAAAATCAACTCAATAAAAATAGTAAATACTCAATAAAAAACATCTTAAACCTTTAGCCAGAGTTGGTTGGTAGTAAGTGAGGAGGAGAAAAATAAAATCTCACATCTCACTCAAAATACTCAGCTTATCCCACACAGGGAATCATCATTGGTGAGAATATCATTAATACTGTTATGTTATACTACCTCTCCAGGATAAATAGCTCCCCCACCTATCCAAGTAATATTTCTAAGACTGTAGTAAGTATAAAAACTAGGTCTAAACTTTTTCCTTGCACATCCCATCTTCCTCTCCGTCAACGTTTGGTGGCAATAGTTAACCTAGTGAACCAGTCAACAAGGAAGCAAAATAATCAGGTGCTATAATCATTTTCATCCCACTGGTAACAGACCTGGCAGAGTGACTAAGAAGTGACCACTAGATTGGACTTATGGAAATGAGCTTGAATTACTCAATAATTCAAAAGTTAAAATTAAATTTTACTTGGCTGAAACCAGAATGCATGGTGCTTTGATAACAGAGCTGAAGTTACAAGTTTCATCTAGAAGCCAGTATGAAGCAGAAAAAAGTCCCAGGAGAAGGAAAGAATCAATCAATATTCTTCCTAAGTAAAGTGTTAAGGAAAACCAATCACTTCAGAGTTACATTTGCATTATTTACTGTTCTGCTTGGTTGAATACAAAACGGTTTTAAGAAGTTACCATAATAAACCTAAAATAAATGAAATTCAGAAGTAAACAAGACTAGTGAAAGTACAATTTGATTTAATGGCTTTTAGTAGAAAAGGCAGAAAAGCCTACTAAATAGCAATATTTCTATACAAGGTGTAAACAAGTAAGCTAGATAATAGATTAAGGGACTGGAAAGTCTGAGTATGAAGTGGAAGTGTTTAGTTAAGGACACTGAGTAAAAAAAGTTATAAAATGATCTCACAAAGGATAAGAGATCAGTCTTCCGTGTTTGAGCAAAACTGAATGATTTCATTATGAAGAAAGGCACCATGTTACAAAGCCTCGGAAGTCATTCTTTGAACAATTCAGACTTTGTATTTAGAAAAGGTAAATGACAGGAAGGAAATGAATCCCATTTTTTGAACAAGTTTCAGTGTATGTCTGGGGTAGCTGCAGTCAGATGTCCCAAACCATCTCTACTGCTGACATATATAATGATCACAATAATTAATATAAAAGGCTGAGGTATCTGAAATAGGTTTGGCATCATTTACTTAGGAAGAGAATGATCCCTATTAGAAAGACAGATAAAAAGGGTTTAAAGAAAGAACTGTCTTTCTTTAAACATTTAAGGGTTTTTATTCTGTCCTCCAGAAGACCTCATTCCCTGACGAATTTTACAATTAAGACAAAGAATTCTAGGGGAAAGACCTTTTCCTGCCAGAGTATATGACAGCATAACTTGGGTTAGGGAAGCAAGAAGAACTCTTTTAGGATGTAACTTGGAAAAAGGGCAAGAATTTGTTGATCTGTGATATCAGGACTGGGTAACTAGAAGCTAGAAATTTGGTGGTTATGCTTTTGAGGCATTTGCTGTGAAATTTTGTTCAGTGTTATTTTTTTCTATAGGCTTAAATCTTAAAACATTTGAAGATACGAAGTTTTAAAATTATATATTTTTTAAATTATAAAAATGACAGAAGTGAGTATGGAAGAAAAAAATCTCCCTAAATCCATTTTGATATATTTTCTGAAGTTACACACACACACACACAATAAATATTTGTTTCATGGGCTTCTTCCCATTGTATATATCACATATTTCCCAAACTCACAGAGACTGCAGTATCAGAGATTTTTTGGTGTAACTGTTTGCTAACCAGAGTGGAAGAGACCCTGGTTTCATTGTTCAACTTATATTCTCTTCCATGTTACTCTGCCCTCTTTTCATGCTAGAGGTTCAGGAACAACCAGAGGCCATGGCAGAAACATAACTAAGCTGACAAATGGATTTCACAATAGAGGATGGAAGAAGTCAAGCATTTCATACTGAATTTCCAATTCATAGAGTCAAAACCCCATAACCTATTCAGGGAACAGACTGTATAGTCAGCATTCCTACAAAGTCAAAAAATAAAAAGTTAAAGTTTGAAAAAAAAAAATAGGGGCCACAGTTACCACCGGCCCTTAATCTCCAGCACTGTCCTCATCTGGAGGTCAAATTTTGGTAGGCATGAACATGAGGAGTAAATAAAAAATGCTTCTGAAGACCTTAAGTGGCATTTGAAACAAATCTGCCTAAAGTCATAATTTTATTCCTTACATTCTTGCTTATTATTTTATTTCCCAGCCTAGATAAAATGAGAAACGGAAATACAGAAAGAGGGCCTACTAGTAGCAGTAGCAGTCATGTGGGGCTTCTAAGTGACAGTCCAACACTGAGGGAGGAGACAACATACTTCAAAAACAAACAACAGATCTAATTGTTATACAGTACAATAATGTACATTTATAATAGTGACCCTAACTGTAAATGAAATTAAATACATGCTATCCTATATTTACCTAATGGAGCAGTAAAATACTATTTTAAAACTGTTTTCAACTAAGGTGACAGAAGACTTAGCTCTGGTGCTGGAGGAACAAGCTTCGGTTACCTAGGAAACTCATTTGTGTGACATATGGTATATTCAATCTCTGAATATACAAGACATGGCGTAAACTATATTTTACATAATTGTCACGTAAGTAAACCAAGTATTTAAACTGTTTCCTGGCAAGCACTGTAAATATTACTACTTAATGTAGCATGTATCTAGTATTTATCAGAGTGTGTGCACAGTACATCTCTGTAATATTCTTCTACTGCTCTGTGGAGCTGCTACTAGCCAAAGAGATCTGAGCTTTCTATAATAATTTTCAGACTTTATAAGTAACAAAGATATAGTAACAAAGACTGTCACTGGCCCTATCCTATTGGCTGTTGTCCAAGAAATATTTACTGAATGAATGACAATTAAATTCTTGTTTCATAATTCTGTAGTTTAATAATTTACTTACTTTTGTCACTTCCTCTGCCCAAATCTAGCCAGCATTAAAAATTAGAGAAAAATATACAGCATGAAAGAAAGTTGGAATTTAACATTTTCTACAACTTAGTATAGAAAAATGTAATTATTTTAAATTCAAAGGGCATACTCTCCTCTTCCGGAGTCACATTAACACAATAGTGAATCAGTATAGTTTAATATACTGTGAAAGTATGCCTTCATATGTATCAATAATGTTAATTTTTGAATCTTATACTAATTTTATAAATTAATACGAGTAATAGTTTTCCAAAATTGGGACTATTTAGCCCCTCTTAGTTGTAGTTTTCTAATCTGTAAAATGAGAGGTTTGGACTAAGTAATTTCTAATTTCTCATTTAGGTCTAAAATTCTAGAATTTTGGGAAACTAAAATAAAGCAAGGATAAATAGACAGTGAACATTGATATAGCCACTGGTGGAGCACATTATACTTGAGAAATAGTTTAAAATTACCAGAGTTAAACACATATAAGTAGATGACATCAGTAGTAACACAAATGCCTAATAAATGGAACATAGTCTTGCTAACTGTTTAGGATATTTTTACCTAAAATAAAAGAAAACCTATGATCTATAGACAATTACCAATGACTGAAATAGTCTAACACTTTCATTCACCTACAGATAGGACAATGGAAATAAATGAATGCATTCTCTTGCTATCTAAGGAATGCCCTGATTTATCCAGGGCTTTGGTGATCATAGTAGTTTAAACAACAAAAATGCATTTTAAATATTGTTTACATAAACTTTCCGATTACACGGACATTTTCCCCCCTTCAGCTCAATGCTAATGGAATAAAAACAACTGACTGTGAATTTATTATTAACTGTACTACAGATTCCATGTCACTTCTAGGGAAGTAATTTATCTAGCAGTATAATGCCAAATACCACATCTATAAATCTTTATTGGCTAATGTTTATGAGTTCTGGGGCTATATTCAGATTTTATGAATTTCCATTTTGTTAAAAATTAAAAATTACTTAACATCTCAAAAATTTCCTCAAACCAGACTCAACATATATAGAACAATCCTCATTCCCAACTCTTACCCAAGGCTATTAATTAATATCCTGAAGCTTTCCAAAGTAAATTAGCAATGGATAGGGAATGGGCCTTGCTACTATAAAAATACCCAAAATATCAGGGGGAGGTGGAGTGTCTTGGCCCGAAACTGAAGAAATTAATTCAATGTTGAGTTTGGGTGAAAGTTAAGGTAAACATCAAAGATACTAAGAAACAAAGTAAATCTGTATACCTTACACTTTTCTCTAAGTAAATTTTGTTAATTTTCTTTGCTAAAAGTAAAAATGCAAAGTGCCAGCCAAATTAATGTCTTAATTACTAGGTATAAAAGGCACTATATATTTATATATAAATTCATATTTTAAAACCTGAATTTGGCATAGATAATAATATTTGGCAATTAGGACACAATTTCTTTTCTTCAAGTTCCAATATTACTTCAGCTAGTATTCCCTGTGATTTTTGCTGGACTAATGAATTCATGGCTTCGACTACTTTAGACTTTTACATGCAGATAATAGCAAGAGAAGGCACTTTACTGAGGATGTAGAAAACACAGTAGGCCAACAAACCTTCAGCCATTTTACATGCAGGAAGTTGAGCATGTAAGAGAAATTTACCATAATGTTATCTCCTTCAAGGCGAGCTGAGTTTAGTTGCTTAAGTGCATAGGTAAGAGACAAAGAACACATTATACCAATGAACACAGTGAAACAAGTTACTTCTTCACAATAAAGAACACACAAACAAGTATTAAGAGAGCTGAAAAATGGTCTTCTACTTAAAAAAAAATAAACTATATTGCTCTATGGAATGTCACATAGTGGTGCCTATTCAAAATTTTCCAAAAGATACAAATTTTTAAAGACAAAAAACATGGTTGATGCTTGATTTTAAATTAGAACCATTTAAGGAAACATCACTTTAAAAACTGCTGCAGTTACCTATAATTTTTACTAAATTTTCACCTATGAAAGCCCTTCTGCCTACCCACAATTTTCCTATTCAAAGATCATTTCTATTTTATGAATATATGATGCCTTTAACTACATTTTCTTTTCAGTCAACCTCAGCCAGGTCTTGGCATACCCTAAGGAAATATGAAAGGCAGGTCAATCCTTATATTTTTAATAAGCTTTAAATTCTCATATGTGTACATTAAGGTTAAAGTAATATGATGGTGCTCAGTTTGCAGATTAAAGATTTAGACATCTGTGGAAATAAATGCTTAAGCAGGCAGAGGGACATTCATAATACTGTGTTATTTGAAGATGTATTTTCTGTATTTGTATACCTAAAAGTGAGGTCTAAACCTCGAAATACTAGCTTTGAAACCAGATGATTTTTTTCTTCCCATTAACAGAAGTCTAAAATAATTAAAAAAAATTTATATAGAACTAAATAAAGCTAGGTTAATGAATGTCAGTGCCTTATAATTTAAATGCAGAAATTTTATTTGCCTTTGCTTTGCTACTTATGATGTAAGTTTTAGAATATTTTTAAAACTGTGTTTCTGTTCATTATAAAACATTCAAGTAGGTTTTCTTTCTGCTCAACTGGTATATTTTTGAGAAAAGCTTTTGATGTTGTGTTACCATTCTTCAACATGCTAACTAATAAAATACAAGTTAGTAAAGTAGCAATACTGTATACAGGCATAAATATTTTACTGATAGGGCTAACATCATCAAAAAGTTCAATCTAGTGTACTAGATTGTGAACTGAGGGCAGCAGAAATTTTGCATTATTTACCTCTGAACTCAGCAGAGCATGTTATACAAAATAAGCATTTGATAAATATAGAATTGAAAAAGAGGTCACAAGAAGCCAGTAAACAAGCTAAAAAAAAAAAGTCTTCAGGTACACAGGTCCCAAACCTTACTTGCAGAGAAATAACTACTCACAAAACAATACATGGAGATTTATAAAGTGAAATCAAAGAAATTCTGAGATTAGAATAACCTCTTCAAGCTGCCAACTAGGAACGAGGAAATGGGTCAAAGAAGGAAAAAAACCCCGCAAATTCCTAGTGGTTTCTATTTTTCTGTATTCTTCAAGTAAACAGAAGAGAAATACAGAAAACAAACCCCACCAGAGATCACAAAATATAGGCATGCCTCAAGGTTTTATGTAATAACAAACTAATAGGACTTTTCCTTTCTAAAGTATTTCAGACTTACTGCTATAAAGTTGGAACAAAAAGGAGTTGGTTATCTAGGGGAAAAGAACACAACTAAAATCAGGAAATGTGAATTTCTGTTTGGACTAACATTTTAAATATTTGGCTATAGTTAAATTTGTTTTACGTAATATATAAATTCTAGAAAAGTTGTATAAAAATAAAATTGTTCAATAAAGTCATTTGTATACTCTTTGGTATTTTAAATGTAATTTCTCATGGAAAAAATTCTGCCCTCAACAATACTCAGTAAACAAAAATTGTCAAGATCTTTTCTGGATACATCAAAAGGAAACATCTCTCAAAGTTTGTTTACTATTATATTTAGTTCTTACAAACTTTAATAGCAATGGCAAAATAATTTAGAATAACTAAAGGACCTTTACAGTGTTAAATCTATGAGTTTTCTGGAACTTTTTCAGGTAAAAAAGTAGACACAGTCATTATCCCGTAATAGTGCTTGTGTAAGCATTACAAAATAAAGTTTTGTACTGACACTTGACGATGGTATTCTTCTCATTCCACAATCATTATTGGGCACATGTAGGCATTTTGAATAAAGAGATTTTGTTCTGGTTCAAACACTTATTTCCAAATGATCCTTATTTATCTTAACATTTTTTTTCCTGATTATGACATTAGTATCTTAAAAAAATCAATTTATACTTTACCACATAAATCTTTTATTAGCAACTAGAAACCAATCCTAATTTAGAGTCTCTTGCCACCTACAATGTTCATTTTTAAAGTTCTTATTCTGCAAAAAGCCTGTTTTGGGAAGTTAGGGTGTTCTTGATGATGACATCATAATAAATTCTGAGGTGAAATAGCCAGTGAATTTGGATTCAACGTTCTGTCAAAGATAGCTCTCCAGCAGTAACTAATACAGTGTCTTCCAAAGAGGAGCTGTCTAGAAAAAAATTTATTCAGCTCATATAAGGTTTTGGGGTAATTTCATAAGACATCACAACCCAATACCAATTTTACCAGTTGTAAATTTCACTGTAAACCAAATGTCAACCTCTTCTTTCCCAAAACAAGAGAGCCACAGTCAACTTCTGCCAGCACTGTGGTTTATGTTCCTTAAGGCAATGGTTCTTGATGAGGACAGTGGTAGTTGAGTTGGGATGAGAAGGCAGGGGGAATGTCATGCCTCTTAACAAAACATATCCCTTAATATATGTTAAGAATTTGTTAGCCTTCTATAATAAATTCAGACCGGTTTACATTGTACTATCGTAAAGGCATAAATCTCAAATCTGATTGATGTCTCCAATCTTTGGAATGGAAACAAACAGTATAAATACTAGACTAAATAAGCTTATAAATAAAATCTTTCAATAAAGTTATAAATATATACATACATAAATCATTAAATTACTACATTTAATATAAACCCACTCTATTTAAAAAGACTAAACTGAGGTTGATTTTATGAAAAATATACCAGAACTTATGTACCCAAATGAGTTTCCTCCCCTGCAAAATAGTCACCTGGGAGTCCATGCTGCCACTGTTTGAATGGTTTTGGAATTCTTGGTGACAACTCCTTTAGCCAGTTTGACTCACATGTGAAAAGGAGTCCAGTTGAATTTTTAAATCACACACAAGCAATCTCAAATTTGATTCTTTCTTATTTTAATTACTATTTGTTTTTCTATTTCAAAGATAATAACCCTATCTCCAAAAGAATATTTTCTAACATTACTGATGATATTTAAAGAACATGATACAGCTTTAGGAGCTCTCACAATTTTTATTTTTTAGCAACAGGTATATTGCTGAAATAATACTACCTGTTGATACAACTATTCTGCATTGATTTGGATGCATTAAGCTCTGGTAAGTTTGTTTAAAAACACTAAAAGTCATAGTCTAGTCTTCATAATTAACTATACCTTGCATGGTACAGGAGTAAAATATTTTACAAATTTTAAAGTTATCAACCTAGAATGTTTTTCTATTAAAAAATACTACTTACTGAGGCTCTAGTTTCTGCAGCTTTTGCCTTTTTTAGTCGGGTTTTCGCAGCATCCAAATCCAGTCTCTTATTTTGTAATAGTTTCCTTTCTTTCTATAAATATAGAAAAGAAAAAAAAGGCTAATGATGCTAAAGTCCAGTAAAAAGCATACACATTTAAAGTATTATTCTCCATTTAATATATGAATCATCTGCTAAAGATCTAGGATTACAAAATTGACTATGAAGTGACACTTGACTCCTTTTTCTCATGGTTTTCAATTTTAAAATAATGGAGACATTCTAGATGCTTGAAAAATCTGGGAAAGATGGCAGGTGATGGCAGAAACAAACGAATATTAATTTTAATATTTTGTGGTTTTGCTCTCCAGGAAATGTTTTGCTCTATCTTCTTGGTTGTCACAATTGGGGGTGTGGGTGTGTTACTGAGTAGAAGCCAGGATGCTGCTAAATATCCTACAATGCAGTATGGCTCCCACAACAAAGAATTACTTGACTCAAAATGTCAGTACTGTCCAGGATGAGAATGTTTCAAACAGACTATCTAGGAAATACCTATGATAAAGGAGATATGGGCCTAGGGCAAAGTTTCTTGATACCTTAAGTGATCTACTTTAAGAACTATGCAGGTTCACTTAATGTGCCATAGCAGTGAATGCAGTTCTACTACTCCAAAGTGGAATTCCAGATTTCATATATCAAATTTCATCCTATTGACAATTTAATCTTTTAAATCATCTTTCAACTTGGTAGCTTTTCTTTTGTCTCAGGTGAAATACTTTTTACCCAGACAAATTCACTGTAAACATACTGAGTTTCTGAAATAATTTGTAATAAGAAATCTGCAAATTAAAGTTTAAAGTAGTATTTACAATAAAGAATAATCTTGCAAAAATCTTAGGAAAAAAATCCACCTAGATCTCCACTCTCCATCACTGAAACAAACAAAAAATAATACTAGGCTTGGGAAGGTGATATTTATTTCTTTGGCAATAAAACATAGCTGTGTGAAGAGAAGATAACAGGTTTCTAGGGATGCAAAAAACAGGAAGTCGAACAACCGGAAATATAGCTTCCAATAATTAGGTTTTTTGCTTCCAGTTTAAATGAATAGTTACATGTCTATACTATCGTGATATTTTGTACCATATTTTTATAATAATTCCAGGAACTTCTCTACAAATTTTAATGCTGGTAATGGACAAGAATTGATGTAAAGTAATCTCAATAACACTACAGGGACACAAAAATAGAGTACATATCTTTAAGAGTCCTTTATTCTGGTTAGGTTTGTGTTCTGCTGGATATGCACCTAGCTAGATTATTTAAATTTTCTAATCTGCTACATCTACATGATCAATAAGAGGGTAAATTATTCATTAAAAACTGGATTATATATCTTAATATTGTACTAAAAAAAGGGAACATTTTCCAACTCACAGCAATTGTTTTGTAATCTCCTTCTATAAAGTTTCTTAAAGGAGTGAGAAAATTTAAGGCTGATGTTTGAATCAGCTCTCTGTCTGCTGTTCCAATTCGTTTTTGTGTTTCTCCACATTTAATAAGGGCATTACCTGCAAAGGAAAAAAGTGTTGTTTGGTTTTTTGTGTTTTTTTTTTTCTTTTTTTACCATTTTCTGGTAATGTCAGAAAATAAAATCAGCAATTTGATCTGCTTTAAAGTTAGTTGTCACTTCTTTACTTAAGTAAAAAATAAAATAGAATTAACTGTAGTTAGTTTTATTTTAAAAGGTAAATTTAAGACTATAAATATCTAAATAAAAATGACAAAGGTGAAGTCCTTATCATACCATAGTTAATTGTACCAATTCAACCAATGGAACACAAGAGAATAAATATACTAAAAAGTATTTATGGTCATAGCTCAAACAGTGGAGGTATGTTTAGAAAAGCATTAATGCTTAAAATATTTTAATAAGTCAAAATTTGTCTTCTGTTTCTATATTAATGCGTGGGCCTCAAGTATCTTTAAATAATAGTATAAATTTGCATCTTAGGTTAAAGAAAAAGCCATGTTTTGTAACACATATACCTTAATGTTTAAATAGGACAAGTACAGTGGAAAATCGAGCAAATGAAAGGGAACCACAAGACCAAGGTTCTACTCCCAGGTCTACCTCTAATAAATTTTAATTCTATGGATCTTGATTCCTCCATGTTAGCATGAGATCAGATCTGATTGGCAAGGAGGATAATATAACACAGTAGTTAAGAGCGCCATGTCTGGATATATATCTCCATTTGAATTATTAGATGTAGGATTATGGATGAATTATGTAATCTAAGACTCAATTTCTTTGTCTTCAAAATGGAGATAATTTATATTGTAAGTAGGATATAACTGAAGATTTACAGAAATAATATGTTGTGCAGTGTTAAGCCCAATGCCTGAAACACTCAATTGTTAGCTACTATCAATTACTAATAAATGGATTCACAAAGTCCAATTCCAATAATCAGGGTAGAGTGATTAATAGAATTACTATGGGTAAAAACAAACTAAGTGGATTAAAAAAGGAAAAAATGTTCCTTTTGAATGTTCATGTCCCACTAGGCCTTCAGCTTGATGAAGGTAAGGGCTGGATGCCCTTTATGACCCCCAGCATCTAATCGCATCTGACACAAGCAAGCACAAAAAAATCTGTTTAATGTGTAAAATTTTTGTAAAATAGTTAAAATTTAGAAATAAAACTATAAAAATTTTAAGCATTTTCAGACTTCTGAAAGAAGTACATTTTGAAAACCACAATGTAAAAGTTTCAGTTGCATATCTAACAGCCAGTCAATGGATTAATGCCATTCATTATACAGTATTTAGGGTATTTCCTTCTGACATAAAGGTAACTACTAAAACTTTAAGTTCATTTTGCTCCAGAATTTAGTAACTATTTTATAAATCAGTACTATATGAGGAAAATCATTTACCTACCATTTCATACCCACATAAAGACCAATTTCTTGCAGAAGTCTTAATAAAGAGAATTTTTAGCCATGAACAATAGGGAAAGACGCTATAGAAATCTGAAATAGTCTTATATTCTGAGAAAATTAGATTTGAGGGATAATGAGCTTCAGAGTTATACATTTAAAAAGTCAGTACAGCAACTAGCAAAGCTGACATAACTATAAAGCATGATGATAGAAAATTTGAATTACATGAAGAAAATAGAATGAAATGTAATCCAAACATGTAATCCAAATAGTTATCCAGAGATAACCATTGTTAACATTTTTGTGGTACCAACATCATTGTGTAATGAAAGCACTAGTGATGTGTTCAAACACTATGTGCCAGGCATTTTATTATAGAAATCAATAAGCTCTCAAGAAAGCTTTAAAGAAATCATCTAGAGAAGACATATGTAAACAAAATTACAATATATCAAAAGAAGTACTGTAACAGAGGTTGCAAGATTCAATGGGAGTACCAGTAAGCAATTAATTCATTCAACTTTTTAGATCTAAAAAGATTAATGTGAATTCTCAGAATAATATATACTAAAAACATTACATTGAACTGCACATATTTACTGGTCACCTGTATTTCTCACTTTATCTGAAATTTAAACGTAAAAAATTTGAAGTTAAAATTGAGTCTACTAATATTTGGCAAATGTTAATGATGTCTCTAAGTAGTAAAAAATCTAAAAGGAAAGTTATTAACTTAGCAGATCTTTTTGCCTTTTGCTTACCATAAGCTGTTCCTGGGCCAAACTCAGTCCCTGCATCAATCATATATTGTCCCAAAAGTTCTGGGTTGTTTATACGACTTGGAGCTTTTCTATCCAGTTTCTCATAAACAAATTCTTCTATCCTGGCATCTAGGAGAAAGGTTTAAAACTATCAATGATTTCAAAAAAGCAAAACTACTTAAAAGACTTATTGTTGTTTTTTTTCCCTCTGAGCCATTTATCACTCTGCAAATAAACATGAAGTTAGCATGCTTCTAAGTACATATCTTAACAGAGAATTTTTAATTTTTATGTTGCAGTATTATATAGCTCAAAGAAACTTATACTTTAAAAATATGGTAAAATATTTTGGCACAAAAATACTTAAAGTAAAACTATTATACAGTGAGTATTCTATGAGATTTTAAAAGAGTTGGTTATTCACTTAATACCTAATGAAGTTGCCTTTGTCCCACTCATACACAGTCTAATTTTTAACTTTGAATACATGTTCATTTCAATTTCAAAACCAGGGATTTCCAGCTATGAAAATATAGAGATAAGGCACCTATAAGAACTAAAGAGTCACATACCTCTAATACCCTTTACATGCTTTTGCTCGCTCGCATGCTTTCTCTCTTTCCTAGAATCTAAATATAGGCATGGGAATTTAAGGAATAGAACAATCTAGGCATGGAACAGCCACAGACAGAGATTAGCAATATGGTATCTTGGCTTAATTTTATTTAATTTTGCTTAAAGTACAAGATATATCTCTCAGCATGTATTCACATTAACATTAACAGTAAGGTTAAAATACAAAATAGGTTAAAAGCAATAATAGAAGGCTAGTGTACATGGAAAGGGAAAAAAAAATCAGTAAAATCTGAATATAAACACTTGGTTAGTGTAATGTTCAAGACATTCACACCTACACTGTCACCCAATAGTGAGGTATTTTAGAGACAAATGAGAAAAAGTCAGTTTCTAGAAATAATGATGAACTATGAATCAAACTTACAATCCAAAGAGAAGCTAAAATAAATAGGTCCCTTCTAAGCACCTCAGAGAATTCCTCCACAAGTGGAAGCTTCACACAGTGCACTGAAAATTTAAAAAATGAACTAAACCAATAAAACAAACACTTCAGGAGCCAGCATAAGCATTAATTATAATACATAAAATAGGCTGCTGGAATAATACTTGCTTTTGTGGTAGACTCTGAAGCAGCGTCAGAAGTTTTTAAGCAGGACTTTTAAAACCTTTAAATTGGTTAAAACCATAATGAGTCAGTCCAAAACATAACCATTTAAAAGATGTTAACTACATTTCAGAATTTCATTTTCTGACTGTGAGAGGGATTCTTAGCTTTGTTGCATTTCTATCTATTTGGTCAAAAGTTCAAAGTTGAATCCTATGTTGATTTCATTCAGTTAATAAAACATTTGGTATGTTTAAACTAAATGTTCATTTCATTAGGGCATCAATGGACCATAATAAAATCTTAAAAAAATCTGCGGGCAATTCTGCTATAATGCAATAAATATTTCTGAAAAACTCTAGGTTCTGGAAAATTGTACCCCCAAATTAACAGGGTTTAGAGTAAAATGAAGTTTGTGCCTGACCACTCATAATCTATGTAACTTTATAGTCAGAGCACAAACAAAAAACCCAATTTTTGTTTACTACTTCAGACTTAAAACACTAATGTAAAATTGTACTATATGAGCCACTGTAACTTTATGCTGATGAAATTCCCGTTTGCCAGTTGTGTATGAGTTTGTCTGCCATTCAGAAAAACATATAGAATAGACTACTTATGTAAGGAGCTCTGGACAGAGCAAGGAACAAAAGGCAAAATATCTACTACTTTTTTAAGATGCCATGGTATATAATTTAAGTAGCTTTAAATGAGTAAGAAATACCACTTGGTGTTCAAAGACAACAGGCTTCAAAGTGTGAAAGGCCTGTTTCAGAACAATTAAAATGTACAAAATTACTAATATTTTGTGTAGTGCTTCAGGTTCACAGAATAGCAATAAAGTTTAAACCTTGGAAGTTAGTACCTAAAAGTAAGCTTCTGGAATTTCACAACATGGTCACAATACTGGGGCAAAGGGGAATGAAAACATTTGCTGCTTTGTTCTTCACTGTTGATGTATAAAGCTCACAGTGAAAAGACTGGGTGTCAATACACCAAATTCAAGTTCAATTTCCACTTCTAACTGGCTAAGCTACACTGTATAAAATGCTAACTTGTGATTTGCAATTAATAAACAATTGTTGTACACCTTATCTGAAAGATTACTGAGATTGGTGATCTGAAACCTTAGAGTTGTCTGAAAATCAAATGGAATAATTTATGTAAAAATATAAAACTTAACATAAACATAAATAATTGGTAACTAAGTTTTCACATAATTTTTCCTTAATTATTTAGGGACAATTCCCCTGTATATATAAAAAAAAAAAGGTTAATTTTTTTTCACAGTCTTCCTAACTCTTAAAAGTCACTCCCTGAAACTTCAAGAGGATTCTACGAAGGCATGAAAAACACGATTAGTCCAGTTGTCAGAGGGTACACAAAGAGTTGTTTAGCACCCTCTTCTTCACCAAAAGCACAACACACAAACCCATAGACCCTAAAGCCACAAACCAAAAACTTCTGTTTTCCAATAGCTATCAAAACCTTTTTTGTTTGTTTATATTAAAAAAACCCCTACTAACAGTACCCTTTAATGAGATTAGTCAATAAGGTAGACAAAGGTAAAAAGTTTCTTACTTGGATTTGGCTGCAATAACACTTCAGTTTGTTTCATTATTTTTTCTGTCCATATTTTGGTACATTCAGCTTTGCTAAGAAGATTCTCTAAGTGAGCATCCAATTCTGTCTTCTCTGCCTGGCCAAGCTTTTCTTCTGTGAACTGTTATTAATTATAAAAAAAAATTAAATATACCTCAAACACATTTTAGGAACCTATATCAGTAATTAAAAACTCAAATCCAGACACTCCCAAACATACAAATAATTGTTTGCAAACCATTGCACTGAGTGCTTTTTTTGCCCCTATAGAAATTTATCCATACCTCTTAATCTGGACCCTCTCTTAAGATTAACGTATATCCTCAGTTCTGCTAAAAATGTATGGTGTGAATTCTAGGGAAAATCTAGCATACTGCCTGGTATATAAGTATTTCTTACATATAAAGGTAGGATAGCATAGTGGTAAGGAGTAAGAATTTTGAGTCCATTGTGCTGAATTCAGATTCTGGCTGCACTGCTAATTGTGTGACCTGAGCAAGCTTCTGAATGTTTTCTTAGGTATCTACTATCATAAAAGAGAGATGATACATATCGTACGGTGCTTTGAGAATTAAGTAAGAGTATGTATGTAAATCACTTTGTTCAGTGTCTGGTAATTATTATTTTGAATTTAAAAAGGGCTGCTTATGTTAACGTGGCTTTGTATTAATGGCACTTTAATCACCTCCAGTTAAATATGCTTTTATGGGATGTTCTGGGAAACTACCATTTGTTTCTTCAGGATATGTTACAACAATTGATCTACAGACTAACTTTTGGGGCATATCTTATTCATACTGTGGAGGCAGGTTTTAAAGATCATAAAATGTAGTTAAATATAGTCAGCATATCAATTTTTACTATCTTGAATGTGGTGGTTTTTGAGGAAAAGCAGCATTGCCCATTCAAGAACAAAGAGGTAAAAAGATTTCCATGTGCATTTTATGGGCACTTCTGAAGACTTTCAATTGAACACTAGCAGTGACGACTTGGGGGGGGGGGGGGGAAGAAGTGATGACTCAGGCTGTTTACCATGCAAAATTTTCTTCTAGAATATGTGGCTTTCTCTCATCCTAACACAGGCATATCACTAGCACTAATTCTATACTCATTAGTCATGACTCACTTCTGGGTAACAATGTAATGTTTACTGTGCTTTTTTCCCCCTTTTCATCTCTTAAAATATCTTCTGCTACTTCATTTTTCTGAGTTTTATTATCTGTTTCTTTCAGCATCCTTTTTATTGGTCTAATACTTTCTGTTGATTATCAGTTAACATTTTTAGCTGAAAGGTCCTCTAGAATGTTATTCTTAGAGTCTGGTGTTAACTCCCCACTGAAGGTCTTGTTCAGGGGCTAGAAATAAAAGCTTCAATAGCTTTTGTAAAGCCTTATGTCTTTTTGAGACTGGCTTATAGACAAGCCCTGACCCAGTGAGTGCAACTGAAAATAGCAGTTCCAAAGCTATTGCCTAAGCCCACAACCTTGCAATGTACTGTAACTGAGGATAGGAATAGGAGTTGCATTGGGCAAAAGGTCAAAACCCTGATGCCACGGTCAGTTGGGTAACTACTATAATTTCACTCTTAAGAGTGAACTCTGGTATTCCCTCTACAAATCCCTAGATTCTAGGCTACAGACCTCCTACAGAGGTTAGAATTTTACATGTTCGAGGTCTACCTCTAATGGTTAAATAGGTTATCTCCCAGATAAAGCAACCAATAGGAGGCAAACAAAGGAGGAAATACATCCAGGTTAACATGATCTATGAAGGCTGATCTACCAATAGAGAAAAATTCTTAACTTAGCACCTTAATAAGTATATGTATTTCTTTATTGCATTCATTCCTTCAACAAATATTTTTAAGTACCTTAATATGTGCCATGCACTATTCTAAGCACATGGGTTTAAGGAGCCAGAACAAAGTTTCTGCTCTTAGAAGCTTACATTTTAATAGAACAGACAATAAACAAGTAAACAATTCGATAATAAGGATACAAAAAGACAATGGATATAGGACCAACAAAGTTGGTCCTATTATTTTTTGAGTGACTGAACAATCAAATGAGTGAATTAATGAATTTGAGTGTAGAAGAAGGAAGAATTCATTCTGCAGGGAAAGGGAGAAGCAGGAGAATCAGGGAAGGCTTCAAAGGGAGAGAAATATGCAACCTGGGCCTGGAATGGGGAACAGGAGTTTGAAAGGTGTGAGATGTGGGTGGTTAGAGAAACAGCTTCTCTGAACAGGTAACAACTGATCTAAGAGCAAATGATAAGAAATGGGCTATGTAAAGATCTAAGGGAAGGGTATAAAGTCCTTTCATGACTGGTCTTCCAGTTGCATTTCTAGAAGATTCGTTAGCACTGCTTTTATACACGTTAGTTTTTTATAGAAGTCCTTAACAGGGAAGTCAGATGCCCAACCAACTGAGCGACCCAGGCGCCCCTGTTAAGGACTTCTATAAAAAACTAACACGTATAAAGGCGGTGCTAATGAATCTTCTAGAAAATACTTCCGTATTTTTAACAGTGTCAGGGCTTAAGATAAATTAGAAAATGCCATATACCAAGCTGTGCATTTTATACCAAATACTAAAAAAACCTAAAACCCAAAACCAATATAAACTCTTATAACACATAGGTAAGAATCACAACTGTAGTGATGAACATTTTGCCTAACGTGTCAGTGTTGCGATTCAATCTTCAATATCACATCTGTTTAAATCACAGTCTCTTTATACTGTAAGACTTCCAGTAAATAGTTGCTGACTTCAAAAAATTAGTATTTTCTTCTACCATTATATGAATATATTCTGTTTTTCCTTGCCTCTGTGTCTTTGTTCGTAGCACTCTGGTCAGCTGTATCCTATAGTCCACCTCTGCTTCTTACATGATATTCAATAACCATCAACTTAAGGTTAACTTTAATCCTATCTAGAATGAGCAAAAAAAAAAAAAAAAAAAAAAAAGGTGCCAGTACAGAAACACACTGCGAATGTTATATATTTAGGTTGAAATTATACATTTATATTTTATTACTCAAACTTATAATTGTAAAAAACACAGTATCTCCCATGACTTTACTGTGGGGGTTTAAGGATTTTTTTCTATTAATCAGCAGGTATGACATATTAAGTTAACGATATAGTATATTTAATACATACATGTTTCTCTAAAATATTTTAAAGAAAGCTTACAAAAAATGAGCTACATCAGCTAAATTTAGGCGTTTTAAATTGTTAATAAAGATATTTATGGGGTATATATTTTCTTCTATTGTAAGTGAGATAAAGAATCAGCATATGACACAGTTCTTTTGCCATCAAGGATTTTATGATCTTAAGAATGCTGGTTAAACACAACATGAAATTATAATAATGGCACCCTTCTGAGACAGACAGAAGACCTTTTCTTTCCAAAAAAACCCAAAAAAACCACAAAATTCCTGGGGCGCCTGGGTGGCTCGGTCAGTTAGGCGTCCAACTTTGGCTCAGGTCATGATCTCACAGACTGTGGGTTCAAGCCTTGTGCTGAGCTCTGTGCTGATAGCTCAGAGCCTAGAACGTGCTTTGTATTCTGTCTCTCTCTCTGTCCCTCTTTAGCTCACTCTCTTTCAAGATAAATAAATATTTAAAAAAAAATCCTTTCCCTAATTACAAAAAATTTAAAATTTTACTTTAAAAAATTTTTGTTTTCGGGGCGCCTGGGTGGCTCAGTCGGTTAGGCATCTGACTTCGGCTCAGGTCATGATCTCACGGTCCGTGAGTTCGAGCCCCGCGTCGGGCTCTGTGCTGACAGTTCAGTCTGGAGCTGTTTCGGATTCTGTGTCTCCCTCTCTCTCTGACCCTCCCCATTCAAGCTCTGTCTCTCTGTCTCAAAAATTTAAACAGAAATGTTTAAATAAACATTAAAAAAATAAAAAAATTTTGTTTTCAACATATTTAAGTCCAAAATCACTACTAAGTTTGTAGTCTTCTGAGGATATCCAGTTGTTAGTTAAAAACAATAGTTGAGGGGCACCTGGGTGGCTCAACAGGCTAAGCGTCTGGCTCTTGATTTCAGCTCAGGTCATGATAGTGAAATCTGGTCCAACAACAGGCTCAATGCTGAACATGGAGCCTGCTTAAGGTTCTCTCTCTCCTTCTCCCTCTGGCCCTCCTCCACACACATTCTCTCTCTCAAAACAAAACAAAAAACACCCACAAAAAAACCCCTATAGTTTGATTTTAAGCATTTTAATGAACTTTTAGCAGTATCATTTAATAAAAACTTTTGTGAAAACAACCTACAATGAAAGTCAGAATATGTTCTGTAAGTCCAAATCCAATGTTCTCTAAAATGTAATTTGACATACAATTCTTTCATAATGATTTCATTAGGAATATAGTAAAATGACACGAGAACCGAAAGCTTAATAATCCCCTTCTCTTCACATATTTTCTTTACACACTTCTTTAAGGAAAGGACTGTCTTTGAGTCAGCCACATTATGCCAGACACTGTGATCCTTTCTTTACTACAGGATAGGCATCTAGCCTACAGGATTCTATACCATGCTTTACTACAAAGATAAAAGCACAAGCAAAAAGACTATATGATGAAAGACATCTATTTAGTATGAACTCTAACCATCAATTCTTTGAGTGGGTAAAGTAACATTTTAAAAGTTGTCTAAACTTCTTAGGGTAAAATGTATAGCACAAATTCTGAATATAATGAATTTGTAAATTGTAAAATTAGATCCTTCTCAACTTATTCTCAATTTTGGCTGCTCTTTGGAATTACCTGGGCAATCTTTCAAAAACAATGATGCCAACTCCAACCACAAGGATTCTTCTTTAACTAGACTGAGATGCAGCCTGTAAAGATTTCTGAGGTAATTCTAAGTGCAACTAAGACTGAGAACTACTGTTCTAAGCTCATAGGTGATTATATTAACATCAGGTTAACAAACCATCTTCTATCAGTTAATTAACACCAAGCACCAAAGGATGTGAAAAGTTTTGGGTAACACTAAATATGTAAAGTTTTTACACAATCAGAAAATGTATGGACTTTGAATGTGACATGTTTTATTTAGTAGAATTTGAGAGACACGGTGAAGCTGTTGCAGTTTAAATTCTATAGAAGAAACAGGATTTCAAAAGGGCTTGGGTGAGTGGTCATGTTAGAATTCCATCCAGATAGGACCTAACAGAAGTTAGTTGAGGGCAGCAGCATATTCATCTTTACCTCTAGGCTTAGACACACCATTTTTGCTAAATTAAACCGGAGATGAAAGCCAAGCTTGCAACTAAATTTTAAAGACTTTTTTTTTCCCCTCAGAAAATAGCTGGCATTCATGAAGTTTATACAGTAACTTCAGTAGGCAGTTCAAAGGAAATATTAGAAAATTAAACTCCTAAGTAATTTAAGTTGAAAATATTTTTTTAGAAACAATATGGTCTTATTTTAAAGATGGTGAGCAAAATTTTGCTTCAATATCAATTTTGAAGTAGAAATGTGTCCACTTGGAACATTTATCAAGCGAAGTAACAGAATAGTACTTCACAAAATGGATATTTACTACAAAGAATAAAATACTTAATTATGATAAATTGGGGTTAGCCTATGAAGTCTATGAGGGCAGAGACCAGGTCTCCTTTACTTTTGTACTTCAATGCCAAGCACCTAGAAGGTACTCAATAAATACAGGTTAAATTAAACAGTTTAAAATTTTAGACTGGCATTAGTCAACTTCAACTTCAGCAGATTTAATGTTAGAAAAACGCTAATAAAAATAACAAATTATTTAACATACTAAATGATTCAAAGAGTAAACTTTGAATATGGATACCCTGCCTGACTAAAATGACAGAAACTTTTTTCTTTCTTTCTTTCTTTTTTTGAGAGAGAGAGAGAGAGAGAGAGACAGAGAGCGAGCACGAGCAGGAGAGAGGGGCAGAGGGAGTGAGAATCTTAAGCGGGTTCTGTGCTGAGTGGAGGTTCACGACCCTGGGATCACGAGCTGAGCCGAAATCAAAAGTCAGATGCTCAACCAACTGAACCACCCAGGTACCCCCTAAAATTATATAAATAAAAGAACGATGTTGGATATTGTGAGATGGGAATAAGAAACAGAGTTGATTCCTTAGGACATACAAACTTATAAAGATGTGAAAGCCATAGAGTAATAGAATTTTACAGCTCCAAGGACCTTCATTAGAAGAAAAAAAATGCCAAATGATCATACAGAATTGAAAAATGACACAAGATTTCACATCAAGCCCTTGGGGTCTGAGATGGACTGAAGTTTCATCCAGAGGGAAGGAAAAGACTACACAGAGAGAGGGTGGAGGGCACTGAAGAGGAATTTAAATGTATGAACAAAAGTCTACAGTTAGAAAAGTACAAGATATTTTGGAAATTAAAAAATAATTTGATAGGAATATAGTGTGTATACATGAGTGAAAAAAAAGACAAGGTCAGAAAGGAGTATGTAATACTCAACTAAGGAGTCTGGACTGAAAAGACAGATACTAAGACTAAACGGCTTTTAAGTCCCTAATAAAGTAACAATTTATGGAGGATAAATTACCTGATGCTTTTGTATTCTATTATTTTGAGGGAGTTAAGAACAACAAAAGCACCCAAATGGAATAAATATTCCTACTGATTTATACATTTTACCTTAATATTCTTTCAAAGTGGCAAGGCATATAAATATAGCCCAACGCAGTGCTTGAACTCAAACTGTTGTGATCACGACCTGAGCCGAAACAAACAGTTGGACCCTTAACCGACTAAGCCACCCCTGTGCTCCCATATAAACAGATTTTATAAGAGAGTAGTGATGAAACCAATTTGTATGTTTAATAGTCTCTTTTTTAAAACAGGGAATGCTTACTTTTTAATCTGAAAACTTTTAAGTACAATGAAAAAAAGATATGGCAGTTGGCCACCAAGAGCATGACCTATTCCTTAAGGTATAATTTGATTTGAATAGAAATTATTATTTAGAAATGTGAAAGCTGAATTCCATTCCTACTGTTTTTATTACTTATAATGAGTAACTGGCATAGCTCTTACCCTATTCTTAGCATGAAACTTGGCACTTGGCACTATACTGATGTCAACTCAATTTAGACTGGGAATTCAGTTATTAACTAAATAGCAAAATGACAAAGCAGTGTTTTTGTTGAAAATTACTACACAGCATTCCAAATTTCACATGTTGCATTTTGGAATCATCTTTTTCTTCTTACATAATTAAAAAAATAGTACTGTGTAAAAGGTCAAACATTCAAAAGTATAATAGTATATTGAAACTCAGCTTCATAACTGTGAACATTCTGCCATTGTTTCAACTACTCCCTTTTTCTCTTCTAGAATATTTTAAAGCAATCCTCAGATATAATATACCTTCTACATAAATATTTCAGAACCTATTTCTAAGAAATACAGACTTAATAGAAAAAGATAATATTTAAGGAGTCTGTTCCTCCTGAAATTTTTCCCTTCTCAGTAAATCTCAAGCCAAAACCTCATAGTCATCCGTAACACGTCTTTCCCTCCTAGCCTCAAGCCAACTTGAGAAGCAATACTGAATAGGTTCTGAATCTTCCCTGCTATTACTGTCACCTAAGTCAATATCACCTTTTGCCTATCCTATGGCCACAGCTCCCTAACTGATAACCCTGGTAACCCAGAACCTCAGGGTCTTCATACTTTTTCCCTCTGCCTAAAATGCCTTTCCTCCAAAAAATTGGAATGGTCACTTCCTTGAGGTCTCTTGGAATTTGATCCTGTTGGAAAGACTTGTCCTGAATCATATATCTATACAACCTGGCAAAAACCACCATCCCCGCCATTAACATATCACTTCTGGCCTTTTTCTTCATCACCACCTGATGTATTTACTAATTTGTCTTTTGCTAGATTATAAGCTCTATCAGAACAGGTATTTTGCTGATTTTATTCACCAGTGTATCACCAGAGTCCAAAATAGTAGTGTAAGACAGACATGGCAGTAGGCACTTAAGTATTTAGTACTGAGAATAATTTGATAGCTAAGATTAGGACAGAATTTAAAAACTAAAGGATTTGAAGCAATGAGCAATTAAAATCCATCTGAAAAGTACATCTTTTGAGAGCTTTGCTAGATTTATTTTTTTATTATTTAAAAAAAATTTTTTTTAACGTTTATTTATTTTTGAGACAGAGACAGAGCATGAACGGGGGAGGGGCAGAGAGAGAGGGAGACACAGAATCGGAAGCAGGCTCCAGGCTCTGAGCCATCAGCCCAGAGCTCGACGCGGGGCTCGAACTCACGGACCAGGAGATCGTGACCTGAGTTGAAGTCGGATGCTTAACTGACTGAGCCACCCAGGCGCCTGCTAGATTTATTTTTTAAATCAAGTCTACTAACAATTTAAATCAAATTCTAAAAATCAACCAATCAATCAAATTCTAGTACATGTGTCTTATTTAAGCACTGTGGATTCTCTACCTGAAAACACATCTCTCTTTAAAAGGGTGGCAATACAACATCAAATCTCTGCTCGGCAAACAAAATCTTTGGGAATCAGCAATAAAAAATATTGAAGGCCTCTTTTCAGTCAACATTAAGTCTCACAAATCAAATCATTTCAGACTCTCAACCACTCACCCTCCTTGCACTTGTCTTTTAACTATCGGAAGTAGGCTAATTTAAATCAATAAATCATTTTAACCAATGTCTTTACAATATAGCATATGTTTTATTTTTAAAATGTTTATTTATTTTTGAGAGAGAGCAAGCCGGGAAGGGGCAGAGAGAGAGGGGGGGACAGAGGATCCGAAGCAGGCTTGGCGCTGACGGCAGAGTCCTATGAGGGGCTCGAACTCACCAAACCTGAGATCATGACCTGAGCTGAAGTCAGACGCTTAACTGAGCCATCCAGGCCAAATGAACCATCTATAGCTTATATTTTAATGAAGGAGGAGGAGATAAGGGTTAAGGCAGCTAGCTTATTACTCACCATGCAGATTTTGGAACTTAGAAATCAACACCTAGAAGGAATTTCCCACTGCCTTAAGTATTATCTGCTTAAGTGTTATTGAAATGCTCAGATTATATTAGATGATCTTTAAAGTCTCTCCAGTCTGCAACATTCTATATTCTATATCTGCAATGCCTACTCTGCAAGAGAGAAGCAGCTTTCAATGAGTAGCAGATCAGGCAGCACTTGGCTATTTACTAGCCATGCAAGTTAAATAAGTAACTTAACCTCTATGAGGCTGTTTCCTCATATATAAAAGGGGTTAACAGCATCTATCTGGCAAAGTTACAGAAAGGACAGTAGATAATCTGTCAAATGCCTTGCATATGTTTGACAGTTTTTTTCACAATATAGGCAGCTATTACCTAGCTCGACTTCTACCATTCTCTTGCCAAGAATAATGCAATGTAAGATCAACTCCACCAATGAAACTGGGGTAAAGGAGAAAAGTAATAAGGCAGTGCAACTGATTTACATTTCAGTATTAGTTTGGTATGTGTATTAGAAAATTATTTTTGTTTTCTCTTTACAAAAGGGAATGTTGTTGCTACTATGACTATGTCATTAATTTAAGCCCCAGATTGTTTATAACTCATGTTGTGTGAAATTTACATCTGTTCGTAGATTTAAACGAGTTGACATAATGTGGGTGATAGCTGGGGAAAACTGTCCAAGTTCCCGAGTGCTGACACTTCCTTGACTGCGGAATGCCGCAAGACGGCTAAATTTCCCCCTTAAAGTGTATTTGAAATATAACAACTCTTGACAACACGCATAACGCGAATCTTCCCCTCCAGCGTCTCCTTGTCCTGCTGCCGATGCTCCTCATTTTGAGAACGAGGTGGGAACCCCCAAACTCCGGGCTTCCCAAGGCCTTGGCAGAGTATGGACGCCAACCGACGATCTCCATTTCGCCCGCGGACCGCCCTAAGCCCAGGGACCTTCCTTTCAGGGAGAGAGAGGGCTGGAAGGAACTGCGCTGGCAGCTCTTTCGGTTCAGGGGCAGGAAAAGGAAACTTCCTTCTTGGACTCGGCGAGGAGAGGGAGAGAGACGAAAGGAAAGGGTGGGGGTGGTGCAAGAAAGGCCCGTCTCTCTCGTTACCGCGCCGGGCTAGCAGGGCCTTTGCCCTCCCCGGGAGGGCGGCCACACCAGCCCTGGCGATGTGGGGCCAGAAAGGCGGGCGGTGCTGTCTCTCGGTCCGGAGCCGAATTCAAGGTGTCCTCCCGGGGCGGAGGAAGCTCCGCACCCTCTCCCCACCCCGCCTCGCTTCCGGGGAAGCGGCGGTTGAACTGGAAGGGGGCAGAAAACCGCCGCCGTGCCCGGAGGGGGCACCAGGCCGCGCCCATCACCCAGGCCTCCGGCCGCAGGCCTGCCAGCAGGTCCGTGTGGTCGGGTGCGGGGAGCGCCGCCGCCTCGCGCGGCCCCTCCTCGGCCCTCTCGGGCGCCACCCTTTCCCCCCCACCGCGGTACCTGCACAGCACGACTGAGGAAGGTGCCCGCGTCCGCCGCCAGCTTCTTCACGTTGAAGTCCATGATGTTCATCCTGGGCGGCGGCAGCCGGGCGGAGCTGCCGGCTGACTTAGCGGGGAGGCGCCGAGGCCGGGCTGGGGCACCGGGCGAGAGTGGCGGGGGCAGACGTGGTAGGTGGAGGGAGGCGGCGCCAGCCCCGCCGCAGCAGCTGTCGTTTCCGTGAGGGGGAAGCGAGAGGGTGGGGCGAGGGGAGAGAACGGGCGGGGCGGGCCGCGCGCCCGGGTGGCGGCGGGGGCGGCCGAGACGTCGGGCCTGCTCGGCGGAGTCTGGCGCTAGCGTCGGCGCTGGCGGCCGAAAGCTAGAAGGAGACTGACGGACTGGTAATGAGCTGTGTGGGGCGGGGTCCCGGACGGAGGAAGCCCCGCCGGCCGCGGGGTGGAGCCTTTTCAGAGGTTGTCGCGGGAACAGCGACCCCTTCTGGATCGCCGCGGCGCAGTCGCGGGGCGCGCCGGAAGCTCGGCCAGCTCCACCGGAGGGAGGGGCATGTTAGCTCCCAGAAGCGAGTAGTGAGGCGTGGGGGCCCTGGTTTGCAGGTTAGCCGCTGAAAACTGAGAGCAGAGACAACCCAAATTCCCCCGTTTTGTTTCAAGGGAAAATATGAAAATTGTAGCACAGAATGACAATATTATGAAATTACAACCAACAGACAACTCCTTAGCATCTTGTAGCAGCCACGCCCCGCTGATCCCTGACGCCTGGTGGCACTCGATTTACGTTTGCTGAGCAGGGCTGAGTTTATAGTTCCCACTGAGTGTGTTGTTCATTAAGGATTATTGAGAATCTTCTGTGTACCAGGACTGAATCAGGGGCTGACATACCGTACTGAACAAAACTGTCCCTGGTCTCAAGGAGCTCTCAGTTGGGTTACTTGACAATCTTCGGGCCCTTCACCCCCACCAGAAGCTCCGTTAACTATTTGCTGCTGCGGGGGTTTTGAGTGCCTTAAGGCAGCAAGCCCACGCTGGATTATTCGAGCAACACAAGCCGCCTACTGTGTGCAAAGTACGGTGACGGGGGATACAAAGTGCCAGGTGGGAGACACAAGGAAGTATAAAATGGTGAGTGAGATGGAATAACTCTTAACCCTTAACATTCAGTGTGGGGAATTTTAATAACAAATGAAAATATGAAGTGAAATCTGTTCAAAAGCCCATAATGCCAAGTAACTTCCAAAGCAGCTCTCACGATACGACCTATGCTTGAACTAAGTTAAAACAGGCGATAGCGCAGAGGGAAAGACAGTATTTCAAGAATAAAACACTCCATGTTATTTTTTTTTGTCACTGTATCCTTTTGTTACATTAGGGCTGGGAAAATACAGGCCCAGCAGGCAATGAAATGAGCTCATGTTTTACTGAAGCAGCAGAGAAGCAGTAGCTATTGTTAACGGCTGAAAAATTAGTTCCTGAAGACATAAAGAACAGCAGATTCATATAAATATTTGTATTCTTTTATTCTCTGTGGTGGTGACAGAAACAACCACTTCTTTCTAAGGTAACTCCAATAGAATGAGTCTCCAAGACCAAAATTGCTGCATGTATATTTCATCTCAACCTATTTTCCCAGAAATATGGAAAAGGAAATATGTAATCAGGAATCCTGTTTTTCATTTATTGTTTATTTTAGGTTTTTATGTGGAAATGCACTTTCTCTCTTTCCAGATGTCTGTCTTCACAATAAATATGTTTGCCATCATTTATGTTCATTCTAGTTTAGAATCACAAAACTGTGTCCACCATTATAGGAAAAAAACTCTGAATCCTGTCCTCAAACATGTAGATCTTCCTAACTTGAAAAAAAAGTCACTTCTTTTTGTTGAGCCCTTTAGAGTTTTAATACTGTTTCTCTCGTTTCACAAATTCATAAGACTCGTGTGTTGCCTGTATTAACTTACTATCCGTTTCCTGCCTGATTCAATGCAATTGACTTCTATTTCTGTAACTATACCTAAACAGCATTCTTGAGGTTGCCTTTATGTTCATGATAAACTCATTGGCCTTTTCTCAGACTTCCACAGTGACTGTATTCAGTGCCTTCCCAGCAATACACCCCTTTCCAGGCCCTTATTGTTTGCTGGCTTTCCCAGTACCTCGTAGACTTTCCCATTCCACTCTGCTGGCACTTCTGATGGCTTTAATGCAGGTATTCCTTAAACTCAATGTTCAGCACTTTTTTTGTTTTCTCTCTCTCTCTTTTTTAATGTTTATTTCTCTTTGAGAGAGAGAGAGAGAGAGCGAGCACAAGCAGGGGAGGGACAGAAAGACATAGAATTCGAAGCAGGCTTCAGGCTCTGAGCTGTCAGTGCAGAACCCACTACGGGGCCAAACCAATGAACTGGTGAGATCATGACCTGAGCTGAAGTTGGAAGCTTAAGCGACGGAGACACCCATGTGCCCCTGTTCTCTTTTCTTTGATTAGTTTCTTAATCCGTATTTATACCACTTCATTCTTTTATGCATTCATTCAGTAAATATTTTTTGGATATCTACTCTGTGCCAAATGGCATTATTCTTGTGGCTAGGAATATAGCAGGCAACAAGACAGATAGCCCTTGCTCTCATGGGAGTTTATAAATAATTCCTAAGACAGAAATTGAATAAGTACAATGTGATGAAATGCCTAGGAGGAATCCAAAGTGCTCTTAAACATTCACTTCCAGCCTGTACTTAGTAACTTGAATTCTAATTCTAATTTGGATGGTAGGTCTTTCTGGAAGGGTTCTAGATTACCTTTTAATGCTTTCTTTAATCTGTTCCTTATAGTAACTTCTTATTCCAATACAAAGTATTATGAAAGTGATGTTTTTAAGATCATACAAAGTGTTGAATACCTGAAATCTTCCCCAAAATTTTTAGCTTAAAAAATAAATAAAACCTTTATTGAAATGGTATTGTAGGTAGTATGATATGCATTTTAATTTTTTTTTTTTGTTAGTGGCTGACAAGATGTTCATTACCTCATACCTAGACCAGTGACATCTAAAGTGGTGGTTTATATGTACCTCATTGGGGTGTGCAATATGATCCACGGGGGTGCTGAAAAAATATTGGAAGGTTGGTTTGTATTTTATCTAATAGAAAAAAATTTGTTTCACTAAGTTTTTAAAAAAATATAGATTGACACTGGTGTTCTCACTTTACATTTATCAGATAGACACGTCACAGATAGTAAGTGAGGCTCTTAAGAGAATAATGGGAACTTCTCAACTTGGAAGAGTTGAAATTAGTAATTTCCTTTGATTATTTGCATCAGCTTATGATAACATAATACAGTGTGGCTGATTAAGTGTATCTGTAAATTACATTATCTATCTAGTTCTAACTAAATAAACCTTCACAAAAATGGGCAAGTAGCCTAAAGAATTTCCCCCAAAGAAACCATCATTAAAAGTAAGGAAACAAGAAATGCCAGAATCAAGTATTTTGGGAAGGTTGTTGAAATATGGATTAAAAGATGATTTGCAAAGTAAAACACAGCCTGAAAACTATAAAGTATAAAAGTTTGTGTAAGATTGGGTGAGAGTGAGAGGAAGGGGGTATTAGTAGGGTAAGAGAGGTGATAGTGATAATTAAGACTTCTTAGGCTGGCTTTTGATTGAATTTATCTGGAAGGATGAGGTTTGATGGTGGGGAGAGATGATCAGGCTTTTAATTTATAACATGTTTGCAGTGTGGCTAATCAATTGGGGAGGGACAAAGACAGGTAGGATGAACAATTAAGATTCTGTTATCAAAACTTTTCCTGTACTCTGCTACCTTGAAATCTTAAATTTAGAAATCTCATTTTGGACAAAATTGCCTCTCACTTGACCTCTCTGATTCCTTTACTCATTTAGTGTGTTCTTACTATCATCAAGGGCTACAGTCCCATGACTCATTACTATTTACCGATTTTTAAGTCTCACCAGAACTCAGAGTTCCCATCATCCTTCTGGCCCATCAGCCTACGTTCCCAGATGAATGTTTTCTCTGTTCATGCTCTCAAACTGTCAAGCGTTGTTAGGGGAAAATTGCACAACATTGTAGGTGGATGCTGCTACCAATGCATGATTGCCTATTTCCGTTGAACCTTTAACTGCCTAGAAATGCTTTTACTTCTTCCTAATCAACTCCTTTTCACTCTCTGCAGACCCTACTGCAAAACTTCACCACTCTCCTTAAGATTCCTACTTTATTCTCATATACCCTTACTCTCAGCCTTTGATACTTTTTCTTTACAGAGAAACTATATATCATAAAGCTATTTGGCAGCTCCTTCAATCAAATTCCCTTATTTCCACCTTTTATCCTTTCCACCCCCACCCTCTGCACACTCCTCATTATTACCAAATGCTTCAAAGGAAAAGGTATCCTAGGTGTTGTCTTCTGAGTCAAGCTATTGCCTCTTAATCTTGGCTGTGCATTGGCATCACCTGGAGAGTTTAAGCAACCACTGGTGCCTCATCCCCTCCCCCAGAATGTGGACTGGGCATTGGGATGTTTAGAAGCTCCTCCAGGTGGTTCTAATGTGTGCCTGAGGTTGAGAACGAACCCATCATCTGATGGGAACGTGCTCCCCCCAGTCTATCCTTTGCTAACGGGCAGATTCCATTTCTCTTACTGGATTGAGTCCTCAAGGGCAGAAACCATTTATTGTTAATTTTTATACTTTTATGGTCTACATTCCCAGCAACACAGTGGATTCTCCATTTGTTAAATGAATAAGCAAATCAAGATGTATACAGTTTTTTTTTTGTACCCCTCCTCTCCTATCTAAACATCCAACTACAGCGCTTAAATATTTCCAGCGCTGAGTTTCCTTTTCTTTAATGTTGTTTTTCTTCTTGGATTTCCTGTAATGGTAAATTGAATTATATGCACCAAGTCACCTAAGCTAAAAATCCCAGTCCCCTATGATTATTTCCTCTTCTTTATCACGTCCAACAGATCAGATCCTGACAATTTTTTTCTGTGCACTATTTCTCATCTTCATCTTCCTTTTCTTTTTTTAAATTGAGGTATAATTGACATATATTACATTAGTTTCAAGTGTACAACATAATGGTTCACTATTTATATACATTGCAAGATGATCACCACAGTAAGTCTAGTTAATATCCATCCATATCACCATGTGTAAAGTTACAAATTTTTTTTCCTTCCCGCCCCCCAACATGTTACAAACTACAAGAGACTTTTTTTTTTTAATGTTTTTTTTTTAAATTTATTTTTGAGACAGAGAGAGAGCATGAACGGGGGAGGGTCAGAGAGAGAGGGAGACACAGAATCTGAAACAGGCTCCAGGCTCTGAGCCGTCAGCCCAGAGCCCGACGCGGGGCTCGAACTCACGGACCGCGAGATCATGACCTGAGCCGAAGTCGGACGCTCAACCGACTGAGCCACCCAGGCGCCCCTACAAGAGACTTTTAATGATAGAGAACGAACTGAGGAGTGATGGAGGGAGGTGGATGGGACGGATGGGCTAGATGGGTGATGGGTATTAAGGAGGGAAGTTGTTGTGATGAGCACTGGGTGTTGTATGTGATGAATCACTGAATTCTACTCCTGAAGCCAATATTGCACTGTATGTTAACTAAAATTTAAATTAAAAAAATAAAAAGGTAGTAAAAATTGTTTTTGTGTGGTGAAAACTTTTAAGACCTATTCTCTTAGCAACTTTCAAATATGCAATATGGTATTACTAGCTATATTCACCATGCTGTACATTACATCCCCATTACTTATTTATTTTATAATTGGACATTTGTGCCTTTTGACCCCTTTCATCTGTTTCTTCCTTTGAGCCCCCCCCCCCCCTTGTAACCACCAATCAGTTCCCTGTATCTGTGAGCTTGGGTTTTGCTGTTGTTGTTTTTAGATTTCACATATGAGTGAGATTATATAGTATTTGTCTTTCTCTGTCTGATTTATTTCACTTAGCATAAGAAGGCCATCTATGTTGTCACAAATGGCAAGATTTTATTCGCTTTATGGCTGAATAATATTCCACGGTGTGTGTGTGTGTGTTTGCATGTCACATGTCATATTTTCTTTATCCATTCATCCCCTGATGGACACTTAGGTTATTTCCATATCTTCGCTATTGTAAATAATGCTGTAATGAAGGAACATGGGGGTGCAGATTTGAGTTAGTACTTCTCCTTCTTCTTCTTTTTTTTTTTTTTTTTTTTTTTTTTGATAAATACCCAGGAGTGGAATTGCTGGATCATATAAGAGTTCCATTTTTAAATTTTGGAGAATCTTCATACTATTTTCCAGAGTAGCTGCACCAGTTTACATACACACCAACAGTGCACAGTTGTTCTCTTTTATCCACATCCTTTCCAGCACTTGTTGTTTCCTGACTTGTGAAAATAGCCATTCTAACAGGTGTGAGGTAGCAGTTTTGATTTGCATTTCCCTGATGATTAATGATGTTGAGCATCTTTTCATGTCCCTGTTGGCCATCAGTATGTTCTCTTTGGAAAAATGTCTACTCAGATTTTCTGCCCATTTTTTAATTGGATTTTTTTTTTTTTTTTTTTTTGCTATTGAATTGTATGAGTTCTTTATATATTTTGGCTATTAACCCTTATTGGACATAATGACTTACAAATATTTTCTCCCATTCAGTAGGTTGCCTTTTCATTTTGATGACGTTTTCCTTTCTGTGTAGAAGCTTTTTGGTTTGATATAGTGCCACTTGTTTATTTTTGCTTTTGTTGTTTTGGTGTCAAATTGAAAAAAAAATCATTACCAAGACCTATGTCAATGAACTTACTGCCTATGTTTTCTTCTAGGAGTGTTATGGTTTCAAGTCTTCTGTATAAGTCTTTAATTCATTTCAGTTAATTTTTACTTTTGGTGTAATATAGTAGTCCAGTTTCATTCTGTTGCATGTAGCTGTCCAATTTTACCATCACTGTTTATTGAAAATACTATTTCCCCATTGTTCTTGGCTCATTTTTCATAAATGGGTAGACCATATATGTATGCAGTTATTTCTAGGCTATCTATTCTGTTCCATTGATCTATGTGTTTGTTTTTGGAGAATACTGTTTTGATCACTGTAGCTTTGTTAATACAGTGTGAAATCAGAGAGCATGCCTCCGGCTTTGTTCTTCTTTCTCAAGATTGCTTTGGCTATTTGGGGTCTTTTGTGTTCCATATACCTTTTAGGATTGTTCCAGTTCTGTGCAAAATGCCATTGGAGTTTTGGTAGAGATCGCATTGAATCTGTATATTGCTTTAGGTAGTATAGACATATTAACAATACTGATTCTTTATTTTTTTAATATTTATTTATACTGGGTGAGGGAGGAGCAGAGAGAGGGAGTGAGAGAATCCCAAGCAGGTTCCATGTTCAGCGTACAGCCTGACATGGGGCTCAATCCCACGACTGTGAGATTAGCACCTGAGAGGATATCAAGAGTCAGATGCTCAACCCACTGAGCCACCTAGGTGCTCCTAACAATACTGTACAGAATATCTTTCTATTTATGTGTGTCTTCTTCAGTTTCTTTCATTAATGTCTTGTAGTTTTCAATATACAGATCTTTCACCGCTTTAGTTTTAATTTATCCCTAGGTATTTTACTCTTTTTGATGAAATTGTAAATGGGGTTGCTTTCTTAATTTCTCTTTTTGTCAGTTCATCATCATTGTATAGAGACACAACAGATTTTTGTATATTAATTTTGTGTCCTGAATTTCTACTGAGTTTCTTTATTTTAACAGTTTTTTGGTGGAGTCTTCAGGGTTTTCTATATGTAATATCATGTTGTCTGTAAATAGTGACTATTTTACTTCTTCCTTTCCAATTTGGATGTCTTTTATTTCTTTATGTTTTCTGATTGCTGTGGCTAGGACTTCCAGTACTATGTTGAATTAAATGGTGAGAGTGGACATCCCTGTCTTGTTCCTGATCTTAGGGAAAAACTCTCAATTCTTCATCATTGAATATGATGTTAGCTGTGGGTTTTTCATATATGGCCTTTATTATGTTGAGATATGTTTCCTGCAAACCTGTTTTGTTGAGTGTTTTAATCATGAATGGATGTTGAATTTTGTCAAGTATGTTTTCTGCAACCATTGAGGTGATCATATGATTTTTTATGCTTCATTTTGTTAATGTAGTGTATCACATTGATGGATTTGCAGAAGTTGAACCATCTGTGCATTGGGGGAATAAATCCCACTTGAACCTGGTGTATGATCCTTAATGTATTGTTGAATTTGGTTTGCTAATTTTTATTGAGAACTTTTGCATCTGTGTCCATTAGGGATATTGGCCTGTAACCTTTTTTTCTTGTGGTGTCCTTGTGTGGTTTTGGTATCAGGGTAATACTGGCCTTGTAAATGAGTTTGGAAGCATTCTATCTTCTATTTCTTGCGAGAATTTTGAGAAGAGTCAGTATTAACTCTTCTTTGTTTGATAGAATTCTCCAGTGAATTTGTCTGTTCCTGGACTTTTGTTTGTTGGGGGGGGGGGGGGTTTGATTACTGAGTCTATCTCCTTACAAGTAATTAGTCTGTTCAGGTGTTCTGTTTCTTCATGATTCGGTCTTGGTAAGTTGTATGTTTGTAGGAATGTGTTCATTTCTTTTGGGTTGTCCAATTTGTTGGCATATAATTGTTCATAGTAATCTCTCATGATCCTTTGTATTTCTGTGGTATTAGTTGTGCATCTCCTCTTTCATTTCTGGCTTTTGTTATTCAAGTCTTCTCTCTTTTTTCTTGGTAAGTCTGGCTAAAGGTTTCTCAATTTTGTTTATCTTGTCAAGGAACCAGCTCTTAGTTTCATTGATCTATTGTCTTCTTAGTCTCTATTTATTTCCACTCTGATCTTTATTTCCTTTCTTCTACTAACTTTGGGTTTTGTTTGTTTTTATTTTTATAGTTCCTAGAACTGTAAAGTTAGACTGAGATTTTTCTTTTCTTTTCTTTTCTTTTTTTTTTTGAGGTATGCATTTATTGCTATGAACTTCCCTGTGAGAACTCTTTTTGCTGCATCCCATAAATTTTGGTCTGTTGTATTTTCATTTTCATTTGTCTCAGGCATTTTTTGATTTCTCTTTTGAATTCTGCTTTGACCAATTGGTTGTTTAACAGCATTGTGTTTAATCTCCACATGTTTGTAAGTTTTCCAGTATTCTTTTTGTAATTGATTTTTAGTTTCATACCATTGTGTTCAGAAAAAATGCTTGATATAATTTCAATCTTTCTAAACCTATTAAGACTTGTTTTGCGGCCTAACATGTCATCTATCCTGGAGAATGTTCCATGTCTACTTGAGAAGAATATGTATTCTCACATTCTTTTGCTTTTGGGTGGAATGTTTTATATACATATGTTAAGTCCATCTGGTCTAATGTGTCATTTAGGCCAATGTTGCCTTATTGATTTTCTGTCTGGATTATCTATTCACTGATGTAAATGGGGAAAGTCCCCACCATTATTGTTGCTGTCTATTTCTCCCTTTAGATCTATTAATATTTGCTTTATATATTTAGGTGCTCCTATATTAGATGCATAAATATTTACAAATGTTAAAATCTCTTGTTGGATTGACCCCTGGATAATTATGTAATGCCCTTTATCTCCTATTGGAGTCTTTGTTTTAAAATCTAATTTATCTGATATAAATATAGCTACCCCAGTTTGTTTTATTTTTGTTTTTTGTTTTGTTTGTTTTTGTTTTTTGTTTTCATTTGCATGGAGTTCCTTTTCATTCTTTCACTTTCAGTCTGTATGTGTCCTTACATCTGACGTCTCCTGGAGGCAGCATATTTATAGATCTTGTTTTGTTACATTTAACTATTCTGTGTCTTTTAGTTAGAGAATTTAGTCCATAACATTTAAAGTAGCTACTGTAATTATGTACGTAATTGTTTTTAATTGTTTTCTGGCTGTTTGGTAGTTCCCCTCTATTCCTTTTTTTCCCCTTTGCTCTTTTACTGGTGGTTTGATGACTTTCTTTAGTGGTATGCATAGATTCTTTTCTGCTTATTTTTTGTGTATCTACTATAGAATATTCCTTTGTGGTTATCATGTGACTTACGTGTAACAACCTATGTACCTATGGCAGTCTATTTAAGTTGATAACTTAGATTTGATTGCATTCTAAAGCTCTACATTTTTACTGTCCTACCTTTCTGTTTTATGTGTTTGATGTCACATTTTACATCTTTTTATTCTGTGTATCCCTTAACTAATTATTATAGTTTTAGTTACTTTTATTTTTGTCTTTTAGCCTTCATACTAGTTTTATAAGCATTTAATCCATTACCTTCAGTATATATTTACCTTTCCAGTGAGATTTATTTCATATATTTTCTTGTTACTAACTAGCATTTTTTCTTTTCAGCTCAACGAAGTACATTTGCCATTTTATGTAAAGCCAGTTTAGTGGTGATGTACTTTTTTAGCTTTTGGTTGTCTAGAAAACTCTTGATCTCTTCTTCAGTCCTGAGTGATAGCTACTCATGTATTCATGGTTGAAAGTTTTTCTTTCCGTGATTTGAATATATTGTGCCACCCCCTCTGGCATGCAAAATTCTTACCAAAAAAAATCTGCTTGTAGTCATGTGGCGTTTCCCTTGTACATAACAAGTTGTTTTTCTCTTGTGGCTTTTAAGATTCTCTCCTTTTGTTTGACTTTTGACATTTATTTAATTTATTTTTTTGTTTATTTATTTTGAGAGAGAGAGAGAGAATTAGTGGGGGACGGGCAGAGAAAGAAGGGGACAGAGGATCTAGAGCGGGCTCCATGCTGACAGCAGAGAGCCCAATGTGGGGCTTGAAGTCACAAACCGTGAGATCATGACCTGAACCAAAGTCTAACACTTAACTGACTGAGCCACCCAGGTGCCCTTGACTTGACATTTTAATTATACTGTGTGTTAGTGTGGGTCTCTTTTGGTTCATCTTATTTGGAAGTCTCTGAGCTTCCTGAATCTGGATGTCCGATTCCTTCTCGAGGTTAAATAAGTTTTCAAGCCTTATTTCTTCAAAAAATTTTTCACCCCTTTCTCTGTTCTCTTTCTGAGAGTCATATAATGCAGATGTTAGTCTGTTTTATGTTGTTCCATAAGTACCATAAGCTATATTCCCTTCTTTTCATTATATTTTCTCTTTGCTGTCCTTGTTGGGTGAAGTCAACTGTCCTGTCTTCGAATTAACTGAACCTTTTTCTTCCTTCATCTCCTCTGCTGTTGAACACCTCTAGTCTATTTTTTTAGTTCAGTTATTTAGTTCAGAATCTTCAGCTCTGTGACTTTTGTTTAGTACTTTTCTTAGATTTTCTGTCTGTCTGTTGAAGTTTGCACTATGTTCGTTCATTCTTCTTCCAAGTTTGGTGAACATCTGTATGACCATTACTTTGAACTCTTTGTCAGATAAATTAGTTATCTCTGCTTCATTAAGTTTTTTTTTGAGGTTTTATATTGTTCTTTTGTTTGAAACATATCCTCCCTTTCTTTATTTCACTTGACTCTCTTAGTTTCTATGTATTAGATGAAAGATACACCTCTCTCAGTCTTGAAGTAATGGCCTTGGGTAGGAGATGAACATTGTCATTCAACCCTGCCCTAGCTTGAGTTGTCTCCCAAACCTTTGTAATTGTCTAATTACAGCTTATTATATTTTTAATAGCTCCCAGTAGTTGAGGGTGTGCCAAAACCTGTCAGTGTCCCAAAGGTGAGGATCTCAATCAGCACCTAGATTCAGGCTGATTTGGATGCTAGACCTTCAGGCAGCAAATATACACAGTCCTTTGGGATTTCAAGCATAAGCCCTGCTGGCCACCAGAGACAATCTGGAGGTATCCTCTGGACAGTAGTCACAAAAATTGTGGCTCCAGACAAATATATAAGGTCTTTTACAGGTGATTCTGGCAAGCTGTAGTGAGGCAGAGGGAGAATGCAAAGATGGCATCCACTGGATTAGTTCCCTGGGGCCTCCACAGGCCCCCAGGTGTGTGCCACACCTGAAGGCTGTCCTTCAGGCTGAAACTGCAGGTTAAGTAATAAACCTCTTTGTAGAAAGACTGGGGATGTGCTTCAGTGTGTTGTCTGTGCACCCACCATCCTAGGGGTGGTATCCTACCAAGAACTATCTCTTTGATTGTTATAGCCCCATGGGACCCAGGAATGCAAGCTCCCCGGGCTTCAGAGCCAGGTGATCAAGGAGCATCCTCTGGGTAGCAGCAGCACAAATCAGAGCACCAGACGTGTAAAAACTAGCTTCTGGGAGTTACTGATGTGCTAGTGTACGACAGGATAGAATGAAGATGGTGCTCTCCAGCTGTAGCAAGGGAGAAGGGGAATGTAAAGATGGCACTAGAAAAAGAAAACGAGTTTGTGACTGTAGGCTAGGGCAAGGCGGTGAGAGAGCCCAAAGATGACGTCCACCAGCTAGTGCAAAGTGAGGGAAACGTAAAGGTGGTGCTTGTTGGAAAAAAGAACACGTTGGCACCTGTTGGCTGGAGCAAGGCTGAAGGAGAGTGTAATGATGGTGCCCATCAGTCTGTGTCCCCAGAGAGGGTTTCAGCGTGTGTGTGTCAAATTAGATGTCTGCCCCCCAGGCCAGTGCTTTCATATAAGCAGGTGAGTCTCTTTCACTTAAAGTCTGAGTGCTATTAGCTCTTCTGAGCTGGGCCCTGGGATGAGTCCAAGCATGTGAGCCCCTTGAGATCCGTTTCTTAGATTGCTGCAGTCTTGTGGCATGAGCCCCATTGGTTTTCAAAGCCACGTGTTTTGGGAGCTTGTCTCTCAGGTGCAAGTCTTTAAAGTTGGGTTGCCAAATATGGAGTTCATACCCTTTGCTCTTTAAGAACAAGCTCCAGGTTATGAATTTTCCTCTTGATTATAGGTTGCCACACTTGGGGTGAGGTATATGGCAAGATTGTGCCCAGCCTTTTTTACCTGCTTCAGTGTGGCTTTTTTCTTGTTTTCCCAATGTGTAGTTTTTGCTCAGCCAGCCTTTAGGTTTTTTCAGAGGAAATTATTCCATATGTGGCTGTAGATGTGGTATGCCTATGGGAAGAGGTAAGGTAAGGATCGTCTTACGTGTTGAACTGGAACCGATCCTCTTATTTTGAAAAAGCGATTTTTTCATATTGAACCAATTTCAGACCAAGAAAAAAGTTGCAAGAATAGTACAAAAACTTCTGTATATCCTTTTCCAGAAAGTTCCTTCAAGCTTTCCCAATTATTCCACCAACGTCTTTAAAGCAAAAACCTCTAAGCCAAGATCAGGTGTTGTACCCATTTGTCACGTTGCTCAATCCTCCTTAAAACTGGATCAGTTCTTCATCTTTTTTTTTTTTTAACATTCTATTCCTGCCTTTTTCTTTTTGAAGAATTAGCCACTATTCTTAAGTTGCATGATTATTACCTATTGTGTTTTATACTTTCACTGATTATATATGGATCTGTAAATGATACTAGTTTATATTTTAAACTACATAACTGTTGTCAATCAGATGCATCCTTCGGTGATTAGGAATATAATACTGTTTGTTGTGTCTGTTGACTCACTGTAGATCGATACCTTTTGTATCTCGTAGCCTCTTTTTAAAAAAAATAAACTTATTTTTAGTGATTTTTAAAAAATGTTTCTTCTGTCAGAGATTCTTAGGGTTATCAATGTCCAGAGACCAATTTTTATATGAACTTCTTTCTTGGCTTGGAAGTTCCAAGATTATTCAGATATTGTAAATTTGAAACCCTGAGCAACTGGAATACAAATCATGATTACAGATTCTCTTGGAAGTCCATTTTTTCCCTCTTTTCAGAGTTCATTTCATGACAGAAAAGCGTCCTTGTCCTCTTGATGTGCTGCGGGTGTGTGTGTGTGTGTGTGTGTGTGTGTGTGTGTGTGAATTTTGTCTAATTTACCCTTTCATTGAGGGTATAGAACTTCCCAGAGTTTTAATGTATGTAGGGGTGAGTATGAGGAAGGGCTCATCGTTTCTAGTTCCTGCTTTTCTCAAAGGCTCAAAGTCTTATCTCCAGTTACCATGGGTTTGAATATTCCAACATTTTCCTCACCCATCCCTTTCCCAACTAAAGACAGGGTCATACTGTGTGCTCCCGGCTCTGGTGTTCAGTTTCTTCTTTACTTCTGCCAGTTAAGTATTTCCTTGTAGTTTTGTAAGCTTAAGTATGTATTAAAAATATTATTTCTGCACCTCACCCAGCAAGTGTAGTAGAAGAGTTTTCATGTTATTTAGTCTGCTGGTATTAGAGATTGATTTTGATCAGCTCAGGTAACAGAAACCTGGGTAGGGTGACTCACCCAAATAGGGATTTATTTTATCACTTACTAAGAAGCTCAGAGGTAGGCAGCTTTCTTTACTTCTGTTTTGCTATTCTTAGCATGTAGCTTTCATCCTCTCTTCATAAGACGGCTTCTGTATTTCTAGGCAGCACATATAAATTCAAGGCAGAAAAAAGGAAGAAAGGTGAAGGGAGAAGGTACTTGCCAACTGAGGCTGCTTTCTCTTTTTTTCTAAATGAAGAAAACAGCTTTTTCATAAGCCCCATCTAGTAAACTTGTGTTTACATGTCATTGGCCAGACCTGGGTCATTTGGTTCCTTCTTAATACAATAGAGTTTGGTAAGTGCAGTGTGCCTAGTTTAAAAATTCTAATGTTTAACAAGGCGTATTGTTCTGAACAAAACAGTGGTGCTCTTGGCACAGAAGAGGGTGAGAATAGTTACAGGACAAACAACTATCAATAACTGCCACGCTACTGAAGGGCAAGAACTGAAAGTCTCCTGTGCTCTTTCTACTACACTGCAACTTCCTTTCAGTTTTTAGAATGATAAACGGCGCAGCAACATAACTTGTAGAGTTCAGTGCAAAATGAAAGTGTGGAGCCTGTTGTTCAAGAAGCAGGACTAAAGTGCCATTAAAAGGTACAAAGGTACTAAAATAAACTTTTTCCTTTCTTCCGTGGTCTCTCTCTCAACTTTCATATTTTTTTTATTTGCTATTTAATGTCATCCTAAGCAAAGAAAAACAAAATTTAAATTGTTAGCATGAATTTACCATACATCTTCATATTATACAATGCCAGTTTTAAGATGCAAATATAAGAGCATTTAACATGTGTGCATAATTATCGAAATTACACAATTTGTATTTCATTCTTACCAAAATGGTGGAAGTGCTGTACAAATATAATTCAAATTCTAAAATTTCATTTTTTGATATATGCTCATTCTACCATTATCTTTACGTTTGGCTTATTGATGAGTGAGGAAGGACTGAAAGGAAGAGGAATTCTGGATTGTCCTATCCTTCAGTCATCCTTTTCAGTCGTATAAGTTGTTGCCAGGTTCCATGCACACTTGCCTTGTACTCTGGCTGGTCTGTTGGAATTTTTATTCTTGGAATATTGTGAACACTGAGTGAGTGGGGCAGCAAGGACCTGCAGTGGACGCATGTATCTGAAAGTGCTGATATGGAAAGATCTCCAAGGTGTGTTAATAAGAAAAGCAAGGTGCAGAGCAATTCGTGGGTCCTTTTGTGTAAATAAAAAAGGAATGTGTGTGCTATTTTTATATAAGTACATTGTATATGCATGGCTTTTTAATAAAAACAATTTAAAGAAACTATTATAGGGGTTATCTTTGGGGTAAAAGTACAGGGGGGTAAGGAGTGAGAAGGGTTGGAGGCTTTCATTTTTCATTTTGTATCTTTCTTTACTGTTTGGGTTTTCAGTGTGTGTGTATGTGTGTGTGTGTGTGTGTGTGTATGTATGTATGTAAAAGTTCTGTCATATTTTTATTTTTTGGATTTTAGAATAGCAATTTTATTGATTTAATAATTATGATTTCTACTCATTAAAAATATTCAAAGAGCACAGATGTGGACAAAGAAGAAAGAAACCAGCAACCCAAGTACCACCACCCACAAATAGTCAATGTTAATATTTGGTGAAGATCTTTCTTTGTAAATATAGATGAAGCATGAGGGTGAGAGAGACACCACAGAAAGAAAGAGAGGAAACAGAGAAAGAATTATAAAAGGTATTAAGTTGGATTTACTTGCATTTGAGAGAAAAAAAAAAAACTGGAATAAAAAGTGAATAGGAGCGCCTGGGTGGCTCAGTAGTTTAAGTGTTTGACTTTGGCTCAGGTCATGATCTCCCAGTTTGTGGTGTTGAGTCCTAAGTCAGGTTCTGTGATGGCAGTGCAGAGCCTGCTTGGGATTCTCTGTTTCTCTGCCCCTCCACCACTTGTGCGCACCATGCTCGCTCTCTCTCTCTCTCTTTCTCTCTCAAAAAATAAATAAACTTAAAAAAAAATGGGTAGCTAAACCTCATTTATTTCTTCTACACGAGAGATACTAGATCCTAAAAAACCCCTCATTAGAGTCATTTTGTGTGAGTTTTTTTCCTTCTTTTTAAAAAACCATCTGTTGCAACCTTAGACATTATCTATTAACTTATTATATTAAAGGTGAGATGATGAGAACTCACTTTTTTTTTACTTTTCCTTTGTCTCCCTACGGCCGTACATATCATTTATTATTTTTACTTTTCACTCAGGAGTTAAACAAAGAGTTAGCATTAATGTCCAGTGTTATTGAAAGATGTAGGAAAACAAGTACTCCCATACACTGTTGGAGGAAGTATACACCGATAAAGACATCTGGAATGGTAATTTGCATGTTTGTCAAAATTTACAATATATAAGCTCTTTGACTCAGTAATTCCACTTACAGGAATCTACCCAAAGACATATTTATACAAAGAGAAGTATACAAATATTATTTTGCAATACTGGTTTTAGTAATAAAAACTCAGAAACAACTTAAATGTTAATCTGTAAGGAAATGGTTTTATGACTTGTAGTGCTTTCATAATGTAGACTACTGTACAATTGTTAAAAGAATTATGGAGACAAACATACTAAAATGGAAAAAAATCTCTAAGTTATATTGTTAAGGGAAAAAGTAAGTCATATAGTATACATACAGTGTGATTTGGTTTATTTATTCATATGCCGACATTAGTACAGAATGGTACATGCAGAAAAAGGGACAAAGAGTGGGAAGGGCCTAGCAGGATAAAGGGGAAGTTTCATATTTAATCATATATACTTAAAAACTGCTCTAGTGTTTTACAACAGAAGTATATACATTGTATAAAAGGCAGAGAGGAAGAGGAAAAAAGAAAAAAAAACCCACCAGAATTCCAGCCTTTTCTCAAAAACTTATTATGTGAGAATAAGGAATTGAATTAATTTTGTTTGGTATTTCATGTTTAAGAATTAATATAATTTTTAAATCTGCATTACATTTCAAATGAAAAATTGTGATGCAATCCACATGGCTTGCCATAGATACTAGCCAACAAGCCGAAACTTTTCTTCACCTCAAAATGACATAATTTCTTTCCTATTATGCTTAGGATTTTGGAATAATTTGGTTCACCACACCCATTAATCCTGAATAAAGTGCTAGTTTAGTAGCAATGTTATTCTCTTTTAAAGTGTTTCTTAGAAATAGCTTGCCCTTTATGCCCGTGTTTTCACTGGGAGGACTTAATATTCATTCCACTATAAAATAAGACTTGGTTGTAATTTTATTTTATACTTTAGTTAGTGGTATTACTTTGTGACTTGGGATGAAGATAAAAAGGAAGAGTAAAATAACAGGTTGGCTCACATTGTTGTCAGTTTGGTTAATGTGACTCACACTAGCAATAAATTTCCTATCCTGAAGGGTACATATCAGTTATTTACTGATGCTTTGAGGTATGGGAGGAAGGAGACAATATCATCAAATGAAGTGGTATAAGTTTAAATTAAGTTCCCGAGGAAAATTTCAAAAGGACCCACTTTTCTGTTGCTTACCAATCAGATCAACTAGCAAACCTATTATGAGCAATCCCTATGATAAATTTAATGGACACCAACCAATAAAAGATTGTCCTTCTGCCAAAGAACAGGCACACATATGATATTATGGAAAGTCAAGTCTAAGAAAGTCTAGCTTTGAAGGCATTCAAGTGGTCAGTGAAGTTAAGGATATCCAGAAGTCTTGCTAAGAAGTACAAAACATGATCCTTGTGTTCTGAGGGCTTACAATCTGGTTTTATTCACATGCAAAGAAAACCTACACTGTGAAGCTATGTATTGCCAAGTATTAATTGAGTAGAACAGAAAAGTGCTTTGGCAAATCATAGAAGGGACACATCATTACTACACATGAAGTGTCAGGTAAACCTCACCACACGAGACACGAGAAATCTAATAATGTCTGGAAGGCAATTAGAAATAGATAATTAAGGCTTAAGAAAGAACACTGGGTTAAAGATACAGAGTTTAGAGTCACTTGCATAGATGTGATAGATGATGTTTCCATTAGGAGATATACAGAGTGAGAGGGAAAGGACAATTAAAACCTAAAGAAAATAGTAAGAGTGTGAAAATAAGGATGGATTAAAAAAGAACATCCAGAAATTTAAAATATATCCATTTAAAGTAATTTTATGGACTGATTAATAGCTTATTAGATACAGATGAAGAGATATGAGTAGATGCAAGAGAGTTCTTACAAAATTATACAGAAGGCAGCATGGAGAAATAGGAAATGAAAAGTATGAATTAAGAACCTGAGGGTAGACTGAGGAAGTTCAATATATTATCCAACAAAATTTCCAGAAAGCAAGATGAGAAATTTGATGAGATAATGGTTGATAATATCCCAGAATTGATGAAATCATGTTTCAAAGTCATGGAGTCTCAAGCTGAGTAAATAAAAAAGTACACCCTAGGCGTGTTGCAGTGAAATTGTAGTGCAGCAAAGGCAAAGATAAAATTTAGAAAAGAGTCATATAAAAGACAGATTACCCATGAAAAAATAACTATTAGATCAGCAACAGAGCAGCAACAGATTTCCCAAGAACAATAGTAGAAGCCAGAGGTTAGTTAAATGTATCTTCAAAGAGTTGAGGAAAAGCTAATAAACTTAGAATATGCAACTAAACCGTCACTTCAGGGTGCCAAACAATGGCACTTCTCAGACAAAGACATAAAATCTTCCTCTCCCAGACTGTCACTGAAAGATTAAAATATTCACATCAAGACTATACATTGTTTAAAGATGTATTCATATATATTATGTACATATGATACATGTGCAGTTCAGAAAGTGGTAAAAGTATTAAAGCATGGGAATGAGAAACACCTAAATCAAAATAGTGATTATCCATGGGAGAAGGTAAGAGAATAGAATTGGACCTTCATTTGTATTTCTTAAGCTAGTGTATATAGGCGTTCATTATATTAAGGCTTTTTTTTTTTTTTTTTTTTTTGTCGATTTGAAATATATTTTAAAGGGCAGGAGAGTTTTAAGAAAAAGAATGATCTACAATATCAAACATCGCACCAGAAAATGAGAACAGAAAATTCCACAGATTTCCATACTAAAACACCACTGAATATGTGCCAGAGAATTGTTTTCCTAGAGAAGGGTGAATGGGAACATCTTTCCAGCCTGCCTACATCTGCTCCCATCCTTTCTTCTTCTCACCTGTTAGAATAAAAGAGATGTCCTTCTGCCCATTGAAGATCAGTCCTTTCGCTGTGTGTTCTGGACCCTACCTCTCTCATCTTTTTGGGACTCATACATTTATCCCTTTTTTTTCATATATATGTATTATATATTATATATAAATATATTATATATATGATATATTTATATATATTATATATGTATTATATATTATATATATTATATATAAATATATTATATATAATATATTATAATATAGTATAAATAATAATACAATAATAATATAAATATATTATATATAATATACATATTCTTATATATATATAAGAATATATATATCTTTCATATATATCACCCCTTCTACTAGTTCCTTACCATTTTACATTTTAAACTCTTTCCAAATTGCCACAAAATCAAACACTGCCTCTATTCATTCTCACAGCCTCATTCCAACCACTGCCTTATTTATCTTCTTCCCATGTCAGCCAAAGATCTTAAAAACATTATCTCTGATTAGTGTCTCAATGTCTGTACCTCCCACTTAACCTCCTACTCTGAATGTACTCCTCCCCACTCACCCAACAAAAATTACTCTCTGTGATGTCTCTGTCTTGTTCTCTCACCATTGCTTGGTATTCTGCACCACTTCCTTCTCGTTCACCATCATAATACATGCAATATTTAGTGAGCACCATATTCCAGCCACTTTGTTAAGTACTTTGTGTGCATTATTTGCTTGTCGAAACCTCTCTTCCTTTGGCTTCTGTCATATAATACTCCTCTGATTTCCTTCTACTGCTCAAGTAGGTGCCCTTCAGTTTCTTTGCTTATCTTCATCTCTGTGGCCTTTTTTTCTCTTTTCTTTTCTTTTTTTTTAAAGTTCATTTAGTTTTTGGAGAGAGAGAGAGGATCCCAAGCAGGCTCCATGCTGTCTGTGCAGAGCCCAACGCAGGGCTCAAAGTCATGAACCGTGAGACCATGATCTGAGCCAAAACTAAGAGTCGGACACTAAACGGACTGAGCCACCCAGGAGCCCCTCTCCAGTCTTTAATAGGTAAAGTTCTTCAAAAGCATCATCCTTATTCCCTGACTCTTCTCACTTTATACCACAGATAATTGCCTCATTCATGTATAACTATCTATACAGAGATGACTCCTAATTTTATTTTTACTTCATTAATATTTCAACATGTAAATCTTTGAAAATAAGAACTCCTTCTTTTGGTAAAACATAACCATAATACCATTATTATACCTAAAACAAAATTAACCATAATTCCTTGATATTAGCAAGTAGCTGGTCAGTGAGCAACTTTCCAATTGTCTCATAAATATCATAACATTTTCCAAATTTTATAAATTCAGGTTCTAATCCAGTTTTTCTCCTGATTGCAAACGTTTAGTGTTAATATTATCAGAATAAAGAGGAAAATCTGTAACCTGTCCTTCAAATTCTGTGTGATTTGTTTCCTGGCTTAACTGGTCAGCCAGATCAATAGAATCAAAGCTAGAAATCTCAAACGTTGTTTCACATCCAGTATCTTAAGTGGACATACAACTGATAATACCAAGTCAGAAAAGGATCTGAAACCCTCATGGTGAAATTTGCATCTTCTGGAGTTTGTTTTGACTCAAAGGAGGGAGTTGAGAAATACTGATGAGGGAAGTGATACATGTCTAGCTCATCGAAGGCAAATTAAAAGGCCTCAGTAGACACTACCTTTGGACAGCTTGCCACGTGTGCTCCACACCAATCTCCCAGGGTTTGGGGGAAATTGAACACAATTGAAACTGTTTTGTGTGTTATCCCTGGACAACCTTACAAGCACAGACTGCCTAGACTGACCTCTTTGCTACCAGCTAATTAGTTTATTTCTAAAGATGTGCAAACAAGACTCAGTTTTCCTAGACTGTCTGCATTTTTTTCTCTCAGAAGTACAGTTCTTTGCTTTTCCTTGCCAACAATCTAATTAATGACTGTCTCCCTCTATGTAACAAAATTTGTTTGCAGATAGATAAATGTCTCTGAGTTATTTATTCTTTGATAAGGCTTGGTTTCACTCTCAAATCTTTCTTCATTCTTTCTCACCTCAATACCTCTACCTATTCAATTGTTCAAGATGGAAATAATGGAGTATTTTCAGTGATTTCTTGTTCCTCACTTCTAGCTCCTTTCCATTTTTTTAAAATATGAAATTTATTGTCAAATTGGTTTCCATACAACACCCAGTGCTCATCCCAACAGGTGCCCTCCTCAATGCCCATCACCCACCCTCTCCTCCCTCCCACCCCGCATCACCCGTCAGTTTATTCTCAGTTTTTATCTAGCTCCTTTCCAATATCCAATTCATCACCAGAATCTGAATCTACTTTCAAAATATATCTTGATAGTAACCACTGTAGTCTGAGCCCAAACCATCTATTGTTAGCACTGTTGAAATTCTCTCCCAGTGGGTCGTATTTGTTCTTCCTACATTCATATTCATCTCCTTCCATTTCATTTCCCTGTAGGGGCAATAGTGTTCCTTTAAAACCCTATTATTTGGGGCGCCTGGGTGGCTCAATCGGTTAAGTGTCTAACTCTTGATTTTGGCTCAGGTCATGATCTCATGGTTTGTGGGATAGAGCCCTGCATCAGCTCTGTGCCGGCAGCTTGGAGCCTGCTTGGGATTTGCTCTCTCCTCTCTCTCTGGCTCCCTCTCCACTCTCTGTGTCCAAATAAATAAACATTAAAAAAAAATACAATCCTATTACTCATTACATATCTCTTCCTGTTTAAAAACTTCAGATGGCTTCCATTATATATGATAAAATAAAAAAAATCATAAATCCTTAACTGGGCCTACTCTTTCACAGTGCCTGCTTGATATGGCTACCACAGACCTCTCTAAGCTGATAGGGTACTGTGTGCTTCCCTTACAACTATAGTCACGCTACCTTTTTTTCAAATCTTTTGGCAATAAACCTTTTCCTACCTCAGGACCTGGACACATGCTTTTCCTTCTGTCTTAAATCCCCATTGCTACTTTAGAAGTTGGCTCACATATCCCTTCCCCAAAGAGGCCCTTCCTGAACTTCCTACTAAATTAAGGATTCTTTTCTAAAGTCCTTCATAGTTCTAAACACAACTTACAATTTTAATAATTTACATAATTATTTGTTTCATAGCTTATTCTTTACTAGTCTATGAACTCCAAAAGGACAAGGATCAAATCCACTTAAAAAAGATTCTGTATAAGTGCCTAGTATGTAGCAGGCACTAAATACTTTGAATAGATGAATGAGGGAGATAAGGTATATGGAAGCATTTGGTATAATGCCTGACAATAAGTCAGTACTCAAGTTGATTTTCCTTTTTTATTTAAAACATTTATATCACATATTGGTCTTTAACAGAAGTTATTAGTTATTTTTTTTTAAGTTATGTATTTTAAATCTTTTTGGGTGGCTACAATCATTCCACTAGATGTCAGGCTAACCTAAAAAATTAATTGCTATAAAATTATGATTCCAGTGTTCGGTTGAGCTGTTAGATGATTCTCATATTTTTAATTTAATGAAGAGAGAGAATGTTTTTGTAGATACCTTTGAAATTGAAGTTGTTGATGCTGCATGATTATATATTGAGTACCAAGTATGTGATTCTCCTGTGCTGTTGAAGGTTATGGAGACTTTGGATTCTTTATCAAAGGATCGAACTCTATCAGTAACAAAATATATATAAAATATGATAATAAGATAATAGTGGCTGATAATATTAGTCAGCACTAACTACATGTGGAACACTGTTAAATGCTAAAATATTTTCTCTCATTTAATCTCAATTAACAAATTAGGTCAGTGACTACAAGTAGCTCAATTAATAAAGCAATCCTGTGACATAAAAAATATTACTAACCCCATTTCAAGAACTGGAGTTTGAAGGGGTTAAGTAGCTGTTCTTAAAAACTCTAAAAGAGATAGCATAATGTATCATAATTACTTATTTATAAAAATAAGTATTTATTTATAAAGATATTTTAATAATGGAGACTTGTCAATACTCATTGCCACTTAGAACTCAGGAATTTGTGTATGTGACAGATAAATAAATGATGTTGTTTGATAAAATCGATTAAGATTAAGAAGAGATTAGGGAATGGAGAGAGCATAGATTTGGAATTAGACAGACTTTGGTTTACATCTCAGTATCAACATTTAGCTTTAGTCTGATCTTGGGCAAGTTATTTCATATATTTGAACCTCAGTTCTCTTATCAGTTAAGTGGGGATATAATATAATTCTTGCTTACAGTGCTAAAGTAAAGGTTAAATAGGTAAATATATGAAGGTGTCCACCACTTTTTGCCATGTAATAAGTTATGGTTCAATAAATTATACTTTTTATTACTTTTGCTATAAATGTCTCAATCTGAGAACAACAGATATTAATTTTGTGAATACTATGGGTAAAAAAAACCCTGATATTTTGGTCATGATAGATGAATATATTACTCGTCAGTAGAATAACAAGATCAAATTCATACTTGAATGACTTAAAATTTATGGATAATTTACATGCAAAGATAATTATTTAACTTTCAAAATTATTGAGAATATTTCCATTGAGGAGATAAGAATTAAGATTGTACTTAGTCCACATTTTTTAAGTACCTTTGGTGCTTGGGTATTATAATAAAAGAGGTAGAGAGAGAAATGAGATTTACTATCTTCTTTCCATGTTTATTACTACTCATCATTTATTAATATTAATATATTACTTCTTGCTTAGATTTCTCATTAATAGCCTCCCAAATAATCTTTGCATTTCAGTCTCCTTTACACAAGTTTGAAAGATGAATACTCCTAAAAGTACAGCTCACACCATATCATAACTTGCTCAAACATCTGTAGTTTCCATTGCCTACCAAAGTAAGGATACACAAATCTTGGTTAGAGTCATGTTGTAGACTATTTCCCTCATTTTTACCATACGGTATGCCTTTGTATCCAGAACTGGATCAAGGAATGTGGGCACACTAACTAATGTCTTTAATTTAACTTTATATTTAAAAAATATTTGCGTATTTATTTAATGGGGCTGGAATGAAATAGATTTTTCTTTTACACTTTCAGAAATTTTCCAAATTCAGGAAAATACAAAGAATAGTATAACAATACTTTTATTGCTCTGATTAAGAATTAAACATTGTTAATTTTTTATTATATCTTCTATTTTTCTTAAAAAAGGCTAAAACATTACTGTTTATGCTTAAGCCTTAGGGAACTAAACCAACACCCCCATTCCAATTCACCTTTCTAACTCTGACAAAGCTTCCTCTATGAAGAGTTTAATGTATATTATGCCTAAACAACTTTTAAAATACTCTTACTTATCTGTGCTTACAAACAAATATAGTATATGTTGTATGGTTTTAATTTATATACATGATACCATACTGTACCTATCTTTGTGCAATTTTCCTTACTTATCATATATTTGAAATCTCTTCAGTATAGATTGGGAATAGATATGATTTATTTTTTTTAGCTGTTATATTGGCCCATTTCACGAATACAGCACATTTAATTGTCCAGTCCCCTACTGATGGACACTTAGATTGTTTCCTGTTTTCACTGTTAAAAGCCATGGTGGACTGAATGTCTTCATGTATCCTGGAACACAAATATAAGAGTTTCTTTAGGGGGATCTCCTATAAATGTGCACATATTTTTTTATTTTACTAAATGCAACTAAATTTCTGTTAGCAGAAAGTCTATTTCCTCCCATTTTCATCAAAATTATTATTGGGTGGAATTAGTGTTTTTGTTTTGTTTTGTTTTGTTTTGTTTTAATCTGCACTTCTCTGATTACCTTCCAGATTGAGACTATGTTCCTAAGGTGGTTGGCCTTTTCATTTTCCTTCTCTATGAATGTCCTTTGCCCATTTTTTGTTGTTGAATTGTTGATGTCTTTCCCAGCCCCCCTTCCTTTTTTGAGCCTGAAAATATCTGCTTCCTATTATCATAAACTTTAGTGTCTTTAAATTGTTTTTTTATTAAGCTATCAAAATTTATATATAATCATAATTCAAGAACTAAACTTTTCTTAATATTGAGTATTTTAATACATGGATGTGATGTGTTTCTTCATTTATTCAGATCTTTAAAATTTTTCTTCAAGTAAATAAAATTTTATGGTTTTCTGCATAACAGTCTTCTTCATTTTTAGTTAGATTTTTTTCCTTAGGTATTTTATGGTTTTGTTTATATTGTGAATGAGAATTTAAAATTTATTGTTTCCAAATATTGGCTTATAAATAGGAATATTAATGAATTTTGTATATTGAATTCTCATATGCATATAGTTTTGGTATTCTCTCAGGATTTTCTATGAGGATGATTATGGTTTTAAAATAACGAAAATTTTGTCGCTTAATACTCATACTTACTCATTATCTTGTTTTTCTACATTGGTTAGTGCCTCCAACATGATATTGAATAGGAGCAGCACTAGCAGGTATTTTGGTGCATTTTTGACATTCATAAGAATGCTTCTCATGGTTCCTAAAAATCATGATGCTTGATATAGAAATGTCTGGGGCACCTGCATGACTCAGTTAGTTAGGTGTCCAAATCTTGGCTTTGGTTTAGGTCATGATCTCCCGGTTCATGGGATTGAACCCTGTGTTGGGCTCCACGCTGACAGTGTGGAGCCTGTTTAGGATTCCCTGTCTTACTCTCTCTGCCCATCCTATGCTCCCATGTGCTCTCTTTCTCTCAAAGTAAATAAACTAAAAAACAAACAAACAAACACAATCAAACCCAAAACAACAATAACTCTGTAGCAGAGATGGAAAAAAATTTTTAAAAAATACACTAAAAAAAAAAAAAGAATTGTCTAAGGGATGTCCACTCTTGCCACTGTTACTCAACATAGTATTGGAAGTCTTAGCCTCAGCAATCAGACAACACAAAGGAATAAAAGGCATCCAAATCAGCCAGGAGGAAGTCAAACTTCACTCTTTGCAGATGACATGATACTCTATATGGAAAACCCAAAAGATTCTGCCAAAAAACTGCTAGAACTGATCCATGAATTCAGCAACGTTTCAGGATATAAAGTCAATGCATAGAAATTGGTTGCATTCCTATACACCAATAATGAAACAACAGAAAGAGAAATCAAGGATCAATCTCATTTGCAATTGCACCAAAAACCATAAGTACCTAGGAATAAACATAACCAAAAAAGCAGAAAATCTATACACTGAAAGCTATAGAAAGCTTGTGAAAGAAATTGAATAAGACACAAAAAAATGGAAAAAGATTCCATGCTCCTGGATTTGAAGAACAAACATTGTTAAAACGTCCATACTACCCAAAGCAGTCTACATATTCAATGCAATCCCTATCAAAATAACAACAGCATTCTTCACAGAGCTAGAACAAATGATCTTAAAATGTGTTTAGGACCAGTAAAGAGCTGAATAGCCAAAGCAATCTTGAGAAAGAAAACCGAAGTTGGAGGCATCACAATTCCGGACTTCAAGCTGTATTACAAAGCTGTAATCATCAAGACAGTATGGTACTGGCACAAAAACAGACACTCAGATCAATGGAACAGAATAGAGAACCCAGAAATGGACCCATAAGCATATGGCCAACTAATCTTTGACAAAGCAGGAAAGAATATCCAATGGAATAAAGACAGTCTCTTCAGCAAGTGCTGGGAAAACTGGACAACAACATGCAGAAGAATGAACCTGGACCACTTTCTTACACCATGAACAAAAATAAAGTTAAAATGGATGAAAGGCTGAAATGTAAGACAGGAAACCATCAAAATCCTAGAGGATAAAGCAGTCAAAAACCTCTTTGGCCTCAGTCATAGCAACTTCTTACTCAACATTCCTCCAGAGGCAAGGGAAACAAAAGCAAAAATGAACTATTGGAACCTCATCAAAATAAAATGCTTCTGCACAGAAAAGGAAACAATTAGCAAAACTAAATGGCAACTGACGGAATGGGAGAAGATATTTGCAAATGACATATCAGATAAGGGGTTAGTATTAAAAATCTATAAAGAACTTATCAAACTCAACACCCAAAAAACAAGTAATCCAGTGAAGAAATGGGCAAAACACATGAATAGACACTTCTCCAAAGAAGACATCCAGATGGCCAACAGACACATGAAAAACTGCTCAACATCACTCGTCATCAGGGAAATACCACCATCAGGGAAAAACCACAATGAGAAACCACCTCACACTTGTCAAAATGGCTAACACTAACAACTCAGGCAACAACAGATGTTGATGAGGATGCGGAGAAAGAGGATCTCTTTTGCACTGCTGGTGGGAATACAAACTGGTGTGGCCACTCTGGAAAACAGTATGGAGGTTCCTCAAAAAATTAAAAATAGAACTTCCCTATGACCCAACAATTGCACTACTAGGTATTTACCCAAGGGATACAGGTGTGCTGTTTCAAAGGGGAACATGCAACCCAATGTTGATAGCACTATCAACAATAGCCAAAGTATGGAAGGAGCCCAAATGTCCATCAACAGATGAATGGATAAAGAAGATGTGGTATATATATTCAAAGGAGTATTACTCGGCAATCAAAAAGAATGAAATCTTGCCATTTGCAACTATGTGGATGAAACTGGAGGGTATTATGCTAAGTGAAATTAGAGAAAGACAAATATCATATGACTTCATATGAAGATTTTAATATACTAAACAGATGAACATAAGGGAAGGAAAGCAAAAATAATATAAAAACAGGGAGGGGGACAAAACATGAGACTCTTAAATACAGAGAACAAAGAAAGGGTTGCTGGAGGGGCTGTGGGAGGGAGTATGGGCTAAATGGGTAAGGGGCATTAAGGAATCTACTCCTGAAATCATTGTTGCACTATATGCTAATTAACTTGGATGTAAATTAAACAATAAATAAATTAATTAAAAATAACTGTCTAGATACTTGTTCCTTTCAAAAACCAGTTCTGCAAGTTTTTCTTTTTAAAAAATGTTTACTTATTTATTGTCTGTCAACTCAGAGCCTGATGTGGGGCTGGATCCCACAAATGGTGAGATCGTGACCTGAGCTGAAATCAAGAGTGGGACATTCAACTGAGTGAACCACCCATGTGCCAAGTTTTTCTTTTTTAAAAATCACAGATAGGTGGTGGAATATATCCAATGCCTTTTCTGCATCTCTGGAGATATTCAGCATTTTTTCTCCTTGAATTTATTAATATGATGAATTGCTTTGATAGGGTTTCTTCTTTGTTATTATTATGAGTTTTAGTTTTTTTTTAATTATTATTAGTTTCTTCATTTCAATTAGAGGTCAGGTATAAAATTCAATTAATAATTTTCCTTAGTTGAGGATAACCTATCATCACTGGAGCATGGCTCCTCTATCATTTCTTTGAAGTGGTACCCTTTTCTATTGCCTCGGAGCATAATATTTTAGCAACACAATTAAAACAAAATTAATATTGTGAACAGGCTGGCCCTGTATAGATGTTTGCGTTCTGGGGACCAGCCAAAATTATAAGGATGACAAAGTTGTCTTTGATGCCTTCTGGCCTACCTTTTATTTTCAATTTAAATTGTAGTTAATATACAGTGAAATACTGTTTTCAGGAGTAGAATTTAGTGATTCATCACTTACATACAACACCCAGTGCCCATCACAACAAGTACCCTCCTTAATACCATCACCCATATGGCCCATCTTTCACACACCTTCTTCTGTCAACCCATAGTTTCTTCTCTATCATTAAGAGTCTCTTGTGCTTTGTTTCCCTCTCACCTCTCCCCTCCTTCCCTTATGTTTATCTGTTTTCTTAAATTCCACATGAGTGAAATCATCTGGTATTGCTTTCTCTCACTGACTTATATCACTTAGCATAATACACTGTAGCTCCATCCACATTGTTACAAATAGCAAGATTTCATTCTTTTTGATGTCTGAGTAATATTCCATTGTGTGTGTGTGTGTGTGTGTGTACACACACACACACACACACACACACACACACACACACCACATCTCTTCTATCTATTCATCAGTCCATGGACATTTGGGCTCTCTCCATAGTTTGGCTATTGTTGATAATGCTACTATAAACATTGGGATGCATGTACCCCTTTGAATTTGTATTTCTGTTATCCTTTGGGTAATACCTAATAGTGTAATTGCTGGGTCATGTGGTAGTTCTATTTTGAGTTTCTTGAGGAACCTCCAAAATGTTCTCCAGAGTGGCTACACCAGTTTGCATTCCCACCAACAGTGCAAGAGGGTTCCCTTTTCTCTGCATCCTTGTCAACACTCATTGTTTCTTGTGTTATTAATTTTAGCCGTTCTGACAGGAGTGAAGGTGGTATCCCTGTTCATCAAGGATATTGGCCTGTAATTCTCCTTTTTAGTGGAGTCTTTGTCTGGTTTTGGAATCAAGTAATGCTGGCCTCATAGAATGAGTTTGGATGTTTTCCTTCTATTTCTATTTTTTGGAACCGTTTGAAAAGAATAGGTATTAACTCTTCTTTAAGTGTTCATTTATTTATTTTGAGAGAGAGAGAGAGAAATAGATAGTGGGAGAGGGGCAGAGAGCGAGGGACAGAGAGAATCCCAAACAGGCTCGGCACTGTCAGAGTAGAGTCCAATGTGGGGCTTGAACTCACAAACTGAGATCATGACCTGAGCCGAAACTAAAGGTTGGATGCTTAACTGATAGAGTCACCCAGATACCCCTTTACTCTTCTTTAAATGTTTGGTAGAATTCCCCTGGGAAGCCATCTGGCCTAGGACTCTTGTTTATTGGGAGATTTTTGATTACTGATTCAATTTCTTTGGTGGTTATGGGTCTGTTCAAATTTTCTATTTCTTCCTGTTTCAGTTTTGGTAGTTTGTGAGTTTCTAAGAATTTGTCCATTCCTTACAGATGGTCCAGTTTGTTGGCATATAATTTTTCATGGTAATCACTTATAATTAATTATATTTCTGTGGTGTTGGTCGTGATCTCTCCTCTTTCATTTATGATTTTATCTATTTGGGTCCTCTCTCTCTCTCTCTCTCTCTCTCTCTCTCTCTGTCTCTCTCTCTGGTAAGTCTGGCTAGGGGTTCATCATTTTTGTTGTCTTTCAAAGAGTAAGCTCTTAGTTTCATTGATCTGTTCTGTATTTTTTTGTTTATATATTATTTATTTCTGCTCTAATCCTTATTATTTCCCTTCTTCTGCTAGCTTTAGGCTTTATTTACTGTTCATATTCTAGTACCTTTAGGTGTAAGGCTGGGCTGTGTATTCAGGACCTTTCTTGCTTCTTGAGATTGGCCTGAATTGTAATATACTTCCCACTTAGGACTGCCTTGCTGCATCCCAAAGGTTTTGGACTGTTGTGTTTTCATTTTCATTTGCTTCCATCTATTTTTTAATTTCTTCTTTAATTTCCTGGTTAACCCATTCATTTTTTAGTTGGATGTTCTTCAACCTACATGTATTTGAGGACTTTCCATTTTTGTCTCCCCATGTGACCCATGGGATCCTCAGACCTTGCTGCCTGTTCCCAGGGCTCTGCCCTGCTTCCTTACCAGAGCACCACCAGGGCCTGACCTCTGAAACTTCAGACTCTGTGCTCCACTGTTTATAAAAGACTGTAGGCTCTTGTGTGTGTTTTCACTCTTTCTCTCTAGCTGCTTTTAGGCAGAGTGCTTTCTTTATTAAAAAAAAATTTTTTTAACGTTTATTTATTTTTGAGAGACAGAGCATGAATGGGGGAGGGTCAGAGAGAGGGAGACACAGAATCTGAAACATGCTCCAGGCTCTGAGCTGTCAGCACAGAGCCCAACACAGGGCTCAAACTCATGGACTATGAGATCATGACCTGAGCTATAGTTGAAGTCAGATGTTTGACTGAGCCACCCAGGTGCCCCAGGGGGAGTGCTTTCTTATGCAAACACAATGTGCTGCTCTCTCTTCCCCTTTCTCATCTCCACAAGAAGGGTTCCCTCTCCTCTGTGGCACCATGGCTCTTCTCTCTCCCTATTCACCTCTCTATACCATGTACCTGCCACATTCTTTCTCTCAAGTTATGCAGATTGTACTGTTAATCCTCAGATCAATTCCTAGGTGTTCAAAATGGCTTGATGTTGATCTGTGTTTGAGGGACGAGACAAGTCCAGGGTCTTCTTACTATTCTGCCATCTTAACTCCTCTGACTCCATTGTATAATTTTACTTATTTTTATTTCACTATCCACTACCCTTTTCCATTTCTCCTTCCTTCAAAGGCTTAGGCTTTATGATGTTTGTAATATATGCTGGTAAACTAAAGTGTTATTTTTTTTGCATATGTCTATGTGTTAATGTATAGAAATGGTATTGTCTTGAGACCGCACTTTGTTTCAACCCTTTTCACTCAACAGTGTATGTTTAAAATAAATTTTGTTGCTGTATATGCATCTATTATATTATTGCTAAGTGTAGTATAGTATTTCAGATTCTGTATCCATTGCATTTACTTCTCTATTCCCCTAGGGATGGACACCTAAAGTAACTTTCAACTTTCTGTAACTACAAAATAATACTGTGGTGAATTGCCTTTTCATTAGTGTGCTGGTTTCTTTGATGTTTATACCCAGGTGTGTGATTGTTAGAACATTGGACAAGGTGTATATTGAATTCATTAAGTACCATCAGACTATTTTCTATAATACTGCTTCAGTTACACTCCTCCAGTAGAGGATGAGAAGTCTTATTTCTTTACTTTCTTACCTATAATTGGTATTATCTATCTGATTTTTAATTTGTATTAATCCAATGGATGTTAAGGCATATTTTGATACTGTTACAATTGGTATTTCTCTGATTCTAGAGCATTTGTCTGATTTATACACTTATTTGCCTTTGAACTACCTTTCAATGATTTGCCTACTTATAACCTTTGTCTATTTTTCTATTGAGGCTTCCTTTGCTTTTGTTATTCATTTGCAGCTCTTTCCTACACATGCCATGTATTAATTCCTTAGCAGGTTTTAAACATTGCAAATATCTTCTCTGGACTGTCAGCTGTTAATTTTGCCTATGATGTTCTTTGTGAACACAATTTCTCAATTTTGATGTATGTAAACCTATCATGTTTTTTTTTTTTTCCTTCTTAATGTTTCAAGCCTTTAGTTTTTGAAATCCTTTAAGCCCTAAGGTCACTCAGGTATTTTTCTTCATTTTCTTCTATTAGCTTTTAAAATTTGTCTTATCTAATTGAGACTTCATTCCAGATAGGATTCCCCAGTGAATATGGCATGTGCTTTGTGTATAGCATGAATTAGGGACTACTACTTTATTCTACTAGATATATGGCGCTAATTTTCCTAATAGTATCTGGAAAGTAGTTGTGGTGTGACCTTACTTTTCTGGTGAAATCTAAAAAGAACTGTTGATTTTCAGTTATTTTTTTTCTTGTTATGAGAATGGGGTGATGACCTCTAAGCTGTTTACATGTGAGACCAGTGCTGTTGATTTTTATAAATTGACCTTGTGTCTGGTAACTTTACAGAATTCTCTTACTAGATTGAATTATTTGTTAATTCCATTGGATTTTCTATGTCATCTACAAATAATTACAGTTTTGTATATTTATTTCAAATTATTGATTCTTCTATTCCTTTGTTTTCTTACCACATAAGAATCTTTCCTCAGTGGCTACTAAAGTTCTATAAATGATTTCTCAGTATAGTGGCCAGATAGCTGAAAACAAATTATCTCCTGACCCTTTGAGACTTTCATAGTAAACGATAATTTTTTTTAATGATTTTTAGGCTCTTAAATAATTTATTTTCCTAGGAATTTAGAATTTTACCTCCCTGGTACCTAATTTCTTATCCTTACTTGAAGATTTAATGCCCCCTTTTATTTTTAAATGATCAGAATTTGACATTAAGGCTCACAATATCAGGTTAATAAAGTTTTCAAAGGTTTCATTTTTTAAACTTATTTTTGTATCATTTAGTTATTTTTTATAATTTATTTATTTATTTCGAGAGAGAGAGAGAGAGCAAGTGGGGTAGGGACAGAGAGAGAGAGAGGGGAGAGAGAGAATCCCAAGAAGTCTCCACATTGTCAGTGCAGAGCCTGATGCAGGGCTTGAACTCACAAACTGTGAGATCTGTCATGATCTTGGACACTTAACTGACTGAGCCACCTAGAACGCCCTCAAAGGTTTTATTTTTAGTGAAGAATGATAGTTAAATTATAATATACTTTTATCTATGTATTGAGATGACAATTTTTCTTTTTAACCTGTTAATGAGATGAGTTATGTTGATTTTCTAATATTGAACCATCTTTGGATTCTTGGTATAAATTCAACTTGGTCATAATATATAATAATTTTTTATATATTCTTCTGGATTTGGTTTACTAATGTTTTATGATTTTTGTCCTGACTTTTCCAGATATATCATATATAGCTTCTTCCTTTCACACATTCAAAGAGTTTTTGAAATCTTTCTGCCTAGAAACAAAGGATTTTCTTCTAATATAACAGTTACTCTCTGTATTTCTCAGAAAAAAAATCACACTATTGCTATATTGATAGCTGAATTTACATTTTATTAGAGGGTTATAAATTGGATTGACATAATTCAGTTAATTTCCTGAAAGGCTATGTGTTGATTCAGATCACCATTTAAGTGGTTATTTTCATTATATCAGGTCCTCACGATACCACATGCACATTATATTTTGTGGTTATTTTTTGTTGTAGCAGGCCAAATTTGGTTATCTCTGATGCTATGAAAATATTCATTAATTTTTTTCCTTTTGTCCCCTCTATGCTCTACCTTTTACCCCCATGACTTACTCCATACCTGGAAGCCTGTATTTCCCACTCCCCTTTACCCATTTTGCCTATTCCCGTACTCCCCTATATTTGTTGATTTTGTTTAACAAAATATCTACTATGTGTCAGGTACCATTCTAGAAGCTGAGGATATAGCATTGAAAAAAAAAAAAATCCCTGTCCTGATGGGGCATCATGGTGATGATATTCTTAGGACCTAACAATGGTCTCAGGATATAAGTAGAACTTTATTATGATGTTTCCTATAGTTTATGTAAACATGAAGTATTCATAAGCAAGAATAAAGCCTAAATAATTCTGCTATAAAATTATTCCTGTTGTGGATAAATACATTTTTTTCAAAGGGCTTAGGTAAATTCTGATTTTGTTACTACATCAAGTTAATTTGTAACACACTTTGAAAATGTTTCTTAAAACACCCTTAAGTAAAATATGCATTTTCTTTTTATATTGAGTTCATAAATGGATTTTTCAAAGATAGGAAATGGTATATTCATTTTGATTTACATTTAACAACTAATCACTATTAATGAACTCAAACAGGAAATTTACAACTTTTGTACATTTCTATTACACAGAGTTTTGTAATAAACAAGTATTGCAAATTAAGTTCTAAATAAATGTTAACCGAGTATATATAACATTGAATTTTATTTCTAATACATTTTGTAGTTTAAAATATAGATAAAACCACAGCTAATCCTAAAATTGCCAAACTGGTTGCAGAAGTCTTGGTACCCAGGGCAGGGACACTGGATTCCTGCGGAGGAATAAACTTGATTGCTTGTGCAATATTAGAAACCTCTGAAGTGAGATTAGCTTCATGGATGGCTTGAATTGCAAAATAGATTTTGGTGCCATTTTCTATTTTAAAAGGTTCTGGTTTAAATTCAAAAACTTCTATTGAGCCAGCCTCCTTAGGTGTCAGACTAGAAGTATTCACTAAGGCAGCATTGTCAAAATCTTCTTGGAGATCCTGGAAATGCTTACTTATTCTTATAATATAGCTGTTGGCTGGAAAACAAATAGAAATTTCATGTATATTAAAATCACTAGGATGCCGTATTACCACCACACTGTCTTACATTTAGGGGCCTATCAGAAACACACACTAGGATTTGGGTATAGAAATTGCAGATGTAGATTTTATCTGGTTATTCCATCTTAATACAAAAATGCCCATTCAGGGGCACCTGGGTGGCTCAGTCGGTTAAGCGGCCGACTTCGGCCCAGGTCATGATCTCGCGGTCTGTGAGTTCAAGCCCCATGTTGGGCTCTGGGCTGACAGCTCAGAGCCTGGAGCCTGCTTCCGATTCTGTGTCTCCCTCTCTCTCTGCCCCTCCCCCGTTCATGCTCTGTCTCTCTCTGTCTCAAAAATAAATAAACGTTAAAAAAAAAAAATTTAAAAAAATGCCCATTCGAAGTGGCACCCCAATGTTTAGAGTAGTGCTGTCAGCAATAGCCAAATTATGGAAAGCCCAAATGTCCATCAACTGATGAATGGATAAAGAAGGTGAGGTATATATACACAATGAAATATTACTTGGTGATGAAAAAGAATGAAATCTTGCCATTTGCAATAATGTGGATGGAACTAGAGTGCATTATGCTAAGCAAAATAAGTCAGTCAAGAGAAAGACAAATATCACATGATTTCACTCATATGTGGAATTTGAGAAACTTAATAGATGATCATAGGGGAAGGGAAGGAAAAGTAAGATAAAAACACAGAGGAAGGCAAACCATAAGAGACTCTTGAATACAGAGAATAACTAAGGGTTGATGGGGGCTGGGGGTGGGTGGGATAAATGGTTGATGGGCATTAAGGAGGGCACTTGTTGGGATGAGCATTGAGTGTTATATGTAAGTGATGAATCACTGGGTTCTACTCCTAAAGCCAAGACTATACTGTATGTTAACTAACTTGAGAATTTAAAAAAAAAAAAAAGCAAATATGTGAGCAATTTTTATCTAGTTATCTAATCACAAAAAATTAATTCAAAATCATATAGTACTAAAAAATGAAATCTAGGTTTTTTTTTAAGAAATAGAAATATAAGGAGCTAAATCTATTTTTAGAACAAGGAACACAATAACGCTCAAATATAGGAAAGACATCCAGTATTCCACATCTGTGTTATTTCTCATTAAGCTGAAAGGAAGGACTAGAAGGGAGAGTAGACATCAGTAGTATGGGGGACAGGGATAAGGATAAAGGGCAAAAGGAAGAAGAGAGGCTAGAATGGGTACTAGTTAAAATGTGCTTAAGAGCTAGGCAGACTTTGATTAGTACTCCAATTCTACTACTTCCTAGTTGCGTAACAAAGAAAAATATATTTAACCTTTTTACCTTCAGTTTTCTTATGTATAAAATGGAAATTCAATCATTCAATTCATTTAAATATTTATTGAATGCCTAGTACTTGACTGGTAAGAATTATATAAGATAATGCATGAAAAGTGTTTAGCAAAGTGTCTGGGACCTAAATGTTTGAAATATTAGTTATTATAACTGTTACTTTGTCAAGAAAAGAAAGGAAGATCCTGACATATTTTTTTATTCCAAAATGCTTTTAGAGATCTACCAGAGCTACCAATATAAAAATATATTCTCATATTCCAAAATGCCATGAACAGTAAGAACATCACATGTCTTTGTTTGAAGTGAAAACTATTTTATCATGAAATGTTGAAGGCGTTTTAAGTGTGTGGTGAATAACTTCAATTTAGTGGTTTTAATAAAAATTCAGACCCTCTGTCTTAGCGTTCTAGTTTTTTGGTAATAGGCCTGATCAATCCATTTTACTACTCTTCACATATACCCTGCATTCCAATTAGGTGGGTCTGTTTATCTATCTATCTAACCTTTATTTTTAATTCAGATATTTTATTATGAATTCTTGCTTTTTTGAACTTGATCATATTATTTGGTCTGACTCCCTGAATGTGCCTCCTTCTCCCTACTTATGCAAATTGTACTCATTCTTCAAGGCCCAATAGGAAGCCCAATGTCTTCAGGAAGACTTGTTCACATATCTTATCCACTCAGATGACTCCTATTGCACAGAATGGAGTTTTCCATATTATTTTATGGAGGTTCAATTTATCTTTTTAATTTGATTATATTCTTGAGGACAAAGAGTAGGTTTTACGTTCCTTTTTTTTTTATCAACTAGAGTATGTGGCACAGTGTTGGGTTTGTATTTGACCTCTTGTTGACCAACAATATAGTTATTAAGTTGATGCCCAAAATAATTGAATTAGAAAATTATAAAATATTAGAATTACATCAACTTGTTTTAATACTTCTAGGCCACCTAGTAATTTTTATATTTGACAGATATGGAAATTGGGTCCCTGAGAATTTAAGTACTTCATTGGAGATTATGTAGATATTCATTTATTCTTTAAGAATGAGATACTGCTACTACCTTCTTTTGCAATGCTTGATGGTTAACATTTGCTAGCAACTACAACCTCTTCTTGTTTGTCACAAGGAAAGATAGAGATTAGGTCCACCTAATTTTAGGCATTTGTGGTTAAACATAGTAAAGTTCTTTCTCTCCCAGTGTCCATGTGTAATGCATTCTTCCTTCTTTTAGTTCCTATAATCAGCATTATGAACCCAATCTTGAACTGAAGACTTGGTCTTGACTGAATTCAATTTGGAACTAAACATTTGGTCAGGTAATTTTATTTGTGGCTTTTTCAGTGCAGGTATTTTTTAAAATTTTATTCTGCCATAATTTTAAGGATCATAGCAGGAAAAAATAATATATTTCAGAAGTTGTCATGATAAGAGTTTTCAACACTGAAGTACAAAAGAGCTCTTTTTGCATATTCTATGTTTCCTTTGTTTTTTTAGAATGATTTTTTCCTTATGTAATATGATAAAAAGAAATACAGCTTTGAAAAATGCTGTATAGGAAATTAAAGACTAAAAAGCATCTTTTCTTTTGAGAGGCTTTATCTCATATTGATATTGATAATTTTCCAACCTTAAAGGGAAAATAGCAAGATTGGCTTTATCTCATAAGAATCTACTAGTCTAGCACAATACTGGAATATGATAGGCATTCAATAAATACTAATTAAATTCAGTTTAAAGTATAGATAAAAGTTCCTTACCTTTCAGAAACGAGGGCAATTTATTAGAAGGAACTTTGAATGAATGAGCTATTTCAGCTTTCAACTTTATTCAAAGTCCATGGCCAAGTCTCTTCTAACTGGTGAGTTTCCCTGCATGTGATCCTCTCTCTCCATGGGACACCGCCACTTAACTTGGCTAACTTTTCTCATTCTTTAAAAGTTAGGTCAGGGATAGTCTTCCCTAGGAAGTTATGATATACCTTGTGATCTGAACCCCCAACCAGGAGTTTCTGGCCTTCCAATGGACGGCCATTAACTTGCAGAAAGTGTCTTCTGCACTTAACTGACTGTTGAGAGTAGGGATTATGTCTTAGGGACTTAGTACTGTGTTTGAAAATTCAACAAAAGATCAATGAATAAAATTATACAAGTACATAAACACTTAGAAAATCTTTTCTTTGTTAGGGAGAAGAAAATGCAACAGAAAGGTGTGAGCAGTCTTCTCAAAGTCATTTCTAAGACAATTCATATTGTGAGAGGCTGTTTGACCCAACAGAATTGAAAAGAGTGGGTTATTAAACATAGAAATAGTTTGGGCCAGTTCATCGTCTCTTGGAGCTTCAATTTTTCCATCTGAAAGTAGGTGAGTAATGGCTCATAATAAACACTCTATACATGTTATTTATAAATAGGACATTAGAAAATTCTTAGCAGATGAAAGCCAAAGGGATTTCTTTTTCATATTTTAAAACATAATTTGAAACTTACCTTTTCCTTTATCAAGGACATTGCCAGGGGCAGTCCATGAAAGTTGAATTTGATCTCCTTTAAACTTAGCCTCAAGATCTGTGATTTTACCGGGTGGGAACACATGAGTATGACTACCAGCAGGAGGAGCTCCTGATACAATAAATGACCCTCCAGAGCTTAGTCTGCTGAAGTCTTCTACTTCAGCTTCTGCCGTATCATCATTGACATCAGGCCTGGGTGGGTTCAGTACAATTTTACCTGCCAAAAAAAGTAATTTTGTGACTTTTCATAATGCTGTTTCTTTATCTTGTAATCTCATCTTGCAGCTGTAGAGGGTTAATATTGATTGATAGCAGACATTGAGAAGTAACAGCTTTTAGTGAAAAAAGCTTGTTTTATTGGTGTCATTTAAAAGTTGAGGAGACATTAGACAATATTAGAACTATCTCTTAACATATCTGTATTTATTACTTAACTGTAAACTCTTTGAGAACAAGGATCATGTCTTATAAAGCTTTGTAGCTCAAGCCTCTAGCACAGTGGTTGTCACCTAGGGAGGTGCTCAGTCATTTTTTTTCAATGTGAATGAAATGCACTGAGGTGGATGTAAACAAAACATATTGGAAGCATAGTCTTGTGTTAGATCTATTAACATGAATATGGTTTTGAAATACACAGATGATTGTATATATAACTGTATACTTCTGTTTTCCATAGTACATAATAATTTCAGTGCTTGCCATATGTAACTTATCTAAACAAATGACACATTTTGATCTTAATGACACTTACCATTTTCAAGGTAGCCTGGCATATATAAAGCTTTGTTCTGTTTTTGTCTTAAACTTAGTCTAGCTGTGTTTTTTTTTGCCTGGGCATGTACTTTTAAACTGTATCTACCATTTCCATGGAAATCTGTGAAATATCTTGAGTAGATGCCATCATTCTTCACAGTATCAGCACCTAGATAATACAATGTAATAAAATGTAATAATTAGCCATTCAACAGAGTAACAGTGACAGTCCTAACTGTTCACGAGCACTAATGTTAGCAATAATTTTGGAAATGAGTAGAAGTACATGAACCCTGGAATCAGTCTGCTTGGGTTCAAAGACTGGCTTGGCTACTTGCTAACCTTTAAGCTTGGAAAAGTAATTCATAGTAAGTATTCAATTAACATTAGCTATTATTATATCATATAGGAATCTTAAAATAAGGAAAATGTAAACTGGAAGAAACATATGCAAAACATTGACACTAATGAAAATGGAGAAAAATTGTACTCAAGTTCCATGGGGAAAGTAAAACTGTTCATAAGATGTAAAGAAAATAAATGTGCTCATATCTATGCCTGGTCAAGATAACTGGGTAGAAAGTACTAAAAACATTAAAATCAAATTTGATTTACTTAAAATTGATTCATTCGCATTATTTCTTTTTTTTTTTTTAACGTTTATTTATTTTTGAGACAGAGAGAGACAGAGCATGAACGGGGGAGGGGCAGAGAGAGAGAGAGGGAGACACAGAATCAGAAGCAGGCTCCAGGCTCTGAGCCATCAGCCCAGAGCCTGATGCGGGGCTGGAACTCTCGGACCGTGAGATCGTGACCTGAGCTGAAGTCGGACGCTTAACCGACTGAGCCACCCAGGCGCCCCCATTCACATTATTTCTAAGTTACCTGACTGTAGTAGGATTTTAGGTTCAGTGGAAGTTGATGCAGATTCTTATTACCTGCACCATTGTCCCAGAGCTCCAGTATTGCTTGATGTCCATCTTCACTTTCTATAATGGCTGTTACGTTGATTCCCAGAACAGGCAAAAACCCTTGACTGACTTGTGCGTAAACAATCACTGGGCTAGGGTAATGTGTTGTACTTTGGCTCATGTGAGCAGTTGCAATTACTGGGAGTGTAGTAGGACTTCTTGCTCGAGCAGTCATTGTCACTGTTAGCACTTGAGATTTGGCTTGTTTATTTAGAAGGTGGTAAGTCCAAGTACCTGTCTGAAAATCCAACATATCTATTTGAGAGCTTCTGTGGTATTTTCCTATTCTTGTTTGGAATACAAAATTATTTAGAAATTTAAGCAGGGCAATAGTAATGGTTTTTGATATTCAATTTTATAAGCAAGTAAATAGTACAGATATGAATCTCTTACCATTCTACTTGGCTTCTTTTTTTTATGACAGATATCTGTCACTGCTTTAATATTGACAATGTAGTACATGTTATCTTCATTTTTTCCCCTCAAAATTGATTGATAAATCATGGAGAAAAAAGAATATTCTTACCTCTGCAATTCCTGGTATTCGAAGACGGGCAGACCGAATATTTAGTTTATCTTCTTTGAAATCTGAGGTTTCATATCTTGTTCCTTTTGGATCTTGGAGAAGAATTTCTGGCTTTTGTATTGTCCACGTGACAACAAAGAAAGTGTCATTTCCAATTGTACTATCCACAGGCACTGTACCATTTATCCATTTCTTTCCTGGAATAGTGAAGCTTTTACTTTCCAACTGTTATGTAAATAAAACAAAGAACACAGAGAACAAATTTGTTAATAAAATTAGTTAATAAAATTTCAAAGTTTTGTCAGTTCAGAGTAATTCTAAATTTATGTATAAGATTTCAGTAAAATAATTACTTTGAAGAATGTTGCAAATAAAAGCATTTGTAGTTATAAATAATAGAAGAATCAAAAGAAAAGATGGCTATAAGTGTCACAAAAAAAGGAAAAACAGTAAGACTGTTTTTCTCTACCCCTGAAATATTTTCAGGCAAAAATTATTTATTACAGAAGGAGATGACTATTCAGGATAATGAAGATTTATTACAAATGTGAAAAGGCAAGTAATTTTTCTCAGATACCAACCTGAATAGCCTGCTGAGTGATGCTGCCACTTCTAGATGAAATTCTACTGAAAGCATCAGTGAGGCCATTTATGTCTTTATTGGCATAAAAGCGATGTCCTCCTAAAATGGAATTGTATTTACTTTTATAATATTAATTTTAATTGGGAAAATCATCCTTGTTCTTGTGCTGTTATCAATAAAATTTGAAGAAAACTTAAAGAACTGGCCAAATATTATTGTTTTTATATCACTCATTAGATATAAGGGCCTGCCACAGTAACAAAGCTGATCTAATCACTCAATAATGTTATAAAGATGAAACTTAAGACAATTTTTTGAACTGGCTGCTTATTTTTTAGTTGTGACTAAGGTATACTAAAGTAATTTAGAGAATGACAATTTAGAATTAAGTAAAAATTAAGTGAGAAAATAATACAGGAAGTAACAAAAAGAGAAATTACTTAGGTATAAGGAATGGAAAAGGATGGATTGCTGAGGGTAAAAATTGGTAATCAGTACTTTATCTATAGCCTTGGGCAAATTGTTTGTACTCTGTAGGATTCCATTTCTTCTTCTATGAATTAGGGCTATCTGAACCTGGACCGTAGGGTTGAACATGACAAATATGAGCAAGAATTTTGGAATCACAGTCGAAGAAGTCATTAATAACCATGGAGAAAGAAATTTCAATTTGGTGGTATTGGTAGAAAGTGGTGAGAAGTGAATGAAGAAAGTAAATATTGACTTAATATTAGAAGAAACTGGTATAGGTAGGAATGCAGAGAGGTGGCGGGGGAGGGGAGAGAGGAAAGATTAATTTGAAAGAGAAGGACAAGGAAGGGACAAAGATTAATTTTTAGGATAGGAAAATTTTCAGCAGTTTTGTGGTTTAAAGGGGAAAGAGCTCTTGGAATGGGAGAGACTAAAAATGTATTTTCTATTCAAGCCACATTCCAAAGGTTTACCTGTCATATTTGACAGGGTCTCCAGTTCTTTGGCAGCAGCAGGTCCCAGAGCAATAGTGTGGATGATCGCACCACTTTGCTTTACCTCCTCAAAGCATAAGCTTATTTGATTATCTTCCCCATCTGTTAGTAATACGATCTCAGAACCAGAAGTACTCTGGTTACTCTGGATAATTGCCTGGTAGTGAAAAATCAGATTGTTAGTTATAGAATGTCATATCTAAATCAATTTAAAATAAGAATAAGCCTGTTATTTAGTCTTGGAGAAGTCTTTAGGCCTATGCATCAGAGTAGGCAAAAGGAAACTTTTTTGCATTGTTGTTCCAGGCTGAGTTGGCATGGAAATAAGTGTAATGTGTAAAATGGTCTTTTAGGTTTTCAAAGACAGAGTGTTAACTGTTCTTCTAATCCTTTCAATATACATTCAAGCTACCCAAGAAAGGAGAATAAAACACTTAGAACAATGCCTAGCAAATAGTAAGTACTAAGTGAATGTTAGTTGTTATTATTGTTTTCCAGGAGATGCTTGGGGTAGAGGCAAATGACCCAGGCAATTTTGGCAGCACACTAGACAGCACTTGCAAAGTCATGACTAAAGGCAGGTATGCAAAGTTAAATGATATGCCTTTTTATGTATTTTAGTTGATTATTGAAGGATCTCAGGATTTCCTGGGGATAAAAACCCAACAACATAAAGTAGGAAGTTTATAAATTTATCAAGTATTACAAGTTTTGTTTGTTTGTTTGTTTGTTTTTGTCTTTTCCTGACTTCTAGTAAGAGTTCAACTCTTTAGTCAGACAAATTGGGAGTAAATTCTCGTTCTGCCATTTGCTAAATAGAATAGCTAGAGTTTAGTTCTCCACCCCCCTCCCCCCATAGCTCAGTGTAGTGATTAGCTTTTTGGATTAGGGGGTAAGAACAGGTTTTGAATCCGAGATTTGCCAGTTACTGACTATGTGATCTTAAGAACAATGTTTAATTACTCTGAACCTCAGTTTCCTTACGTACAAAATAGGTGTAGTAATAATACTTGACTGGAAACATAATGGTAAGGATAAATAAGATCATACATGTAAAGTATTTAACATAGGCAATAAGATAGTAGATGCTGAATAAATTTTAGCTATTGTGATTATGATTATGATCATGATTATCTAAAAAAATGCTTATATATTGCTATGTTTAATTATAAAAGTAAGAGGTATTCATAACTTTGAATGTGATTTGACATAATCTATTCAGCAATAGACTCTGTGGTCAAAAGATCATAAGATGTATATCAAAATATATTAAATATAAAATATACCAATATTTAAAATATACCAAATATACCAAAATATACCAAAATATAATACCAAAATATAAAATATACCAAAATATAAAATATACCAACCAATATGTACAAACATTATGACACAGTCCCAAGATATATTACTGTCATATTTTTGAACTGAATAGACATAGATAAGAATTATGTCTATTATAGTAATAGGAATCCTTTCTTGAGCACTTACTTATTTTACATAATTCTCACAACTAAATGAGTTAGGTATTATTGTTTTCCACATTTCCTTATTTGAGTAAACTGAGATTTTCTGAGTGGATAACTTACCCAAGGTCATTTAGGTAATAAATAATAGGGCCAGAATCCTAGGTTTGTCTAAATTCAGAGCTTGTGTTTATCCTTAAACTGATATGCTTTATAAAAAATAGACTCTATGAGAGAGCTAAGAGATGGTATTAGTTAGTGGCCTGGAAAAGAGTAATAATCTCCACTTTCAGGTGAACCAATGGGAGGATCAGTGAAGCGAAGTTTTTGTGACTTAAAAAATGATATTAGGGGTACCTGGGTGGTTCAGTCAGTTAGCGACCGACTCTTGACTTCTGTTCAGTCATGATATCGCATTTGTGAGTTTGAGTCCCGCATAGGACTCTGTGCTGATGGTGCGGAGCCTGACTGGGATTCTGTCTCCCTCTCTGTCTGCCCCTCCCCTGCTTGCTTTCTCTCTCTCTTTCTCAAAACAAATAAAAATAAACTTAAAAAAATGACAATAAATAGGCTTAGATAGAGGCTATCTTAGGTTGGAAGAAATTCAAATGCATACCATAAAGGCAGTTTAATAAAGTGCTCAAAAATTTCTCCCAATATTTTATTTCACAATTTTCATTTCTTTAAACTTCCACCTGTGTATCTTGGGTTTGGTACTATACTGCTTGAGGAACTACCTCTACCTTTGTGATTTTCAATTGTCAACTTAACTCGATGAACTAAGGTTTTCTTTATCCATAACATAGAAATATTGCTAAATTCCCTCTTCCCTGCACAGTCTCCGGCACAGCATTATTGTCCACTCATAGAAGTTCAGGCTGTGGCAGTGTTAAAGAAATGGGGAGCTCCTTAAGGAAATCACGGTGATTATGTGTGCACTGGATTTCCCCCCTTATTTAACCACTCCCATTGCAACTCGGTACCTCAAGAGTGTGCTGGTGGAATGATCACATTCAGAGAGGCTCCAGCTGTAAACCACAGGTGGTATGTTATTTAGATATTATAAATTATTTAGATAAGGGCCCTGTGAGCTCATGACCCTTTTTAAAAGATAGTGGGACAAAAAGAAAAGCAATGGTAAATGGCAAATGGTATTTGGAAAAGCATTTTTATTTTACCTGGAATCCTGCTGAGAGACCACTGCAAATTGAAGTTCCACCATCAGCTGCTTGAGGCAGGTTTGCCGTGATCTTTTCATAAGCATTCTCATCGGTTATATTTGTTAGATAATTTTGGATTGTAGCAAAACTTTCAAATGTGACCATCCCAACCAAGGATCCCTTTTCTATAATTTGAATCAAGTATAGTTCTACTGCTTGATTCATTCGAAAGAGACGGTCTTCCTGTAAGAAAAAGATGTCTGCATAACTTCTGAGTCTCAAGTCTTAACAGATTGGTGAAAGACAAAGTTGTTCATGGGCCAGAGATCATGATAGTAATTGATTACTGTATTTTAGAATTTAACTCCTTTATTTTATTAAGAAGAAATAATGTTGAAGAAAAAATTTAAAAATCAGTTATGTTATGCTTAGAAAAGCCTTTAAAATCTATGCCTTTTTATTTAACAGTTTTATTTATATGCAAGAATTCCTGCTAAGAAAATAATTTAAAAATGCATACAAAGATGTTCACTGCAACATAATTTTTAACACTAATAAGTTGAAAACTCTAAAATGTCCAATAACAGGAGGTTATTTGACTAAGTTGTGGTATATGCATATGATACAACCATTAAAAATTATATCATTAAATCATTTTTTCCATAGAGAGTGTTCAAGGTATAGTAAGTAAAAAAATCATATTATACTATATAAAATATAATAACATTTTTGAGGAAAAACAAATACACTAACAGAAAAATGACTGGAATGACATATGTTCAATGGTGGCAGTATGTATAAATTTTTTTGTTCATTTACATTGTTTCTAGTTTGTTAGGCCTAAAAGTTAAAGAATAAACATAATCCATACTCCAATTATCTTCACATAACAATTATTTTCATTTTAGTGTATTATCTTCTAGTACTTGTTCATATAGAATCACTGTACTAAACTTAGAGTAATAAATATATATTTTAGTTTAGTAGAACTAAACCTAAGATTAAATTATGTTTCTAGTAGCTCAAATACTTAATTTAAGAGAGATAACAAATAAATGTCTTACTGAGTCCATACTTCCAGATTTATCAAGTACCAAACAGACTACTCGCTGTTTAGACTTCAGCAATGAAAATGTAGGATGAGGTGGTGAATCTGTTCCTGTCATGGGTGGTGCATTCTGAAAATCTTCAGAATCCTTAATTACATCCCATGTGCTTCTGCGATTGCACATTTTGTTTTGTAGGTTTGGAGCTTCCATATTGTGTGTTTCTGCTGTACAAAATTCAGTTACCTGGAGAAAAATCGATGAGAAGACACTATTACAATAATTGGTAATCACTACTTTCCATTCCAAATATGCAGCTGGTTTCCATATACATCCTCCACAGATTTCACCTCCTGACAATTAAAAATTATGCTGTAATCTAACAATCTGGCATCCATTTTGCATACCTCAGTAGAGAGGAAGCAAGGTGAAACCATCACTGGAAAATTTTTTGGTGATCCTTTTAGGTGTAGGGAGATCGTAGAAGTGGGGGGAGTGTGGTGACTCCCACTGCTTAAGCTAACTTCTTATTTTCCCTTCTGAACTCCTGGGTGACTCAAGCTTGAATTAGTTTAATGGAAAAGGGACTGGATTTGCAGTGATTTTTAGCTGCCCTTTAAAAGTGGGATAAAGAAAATGACCTTCTTTAATTGCCCAAGTGTTTTCTATATCTTTATAGTTGACCAAAAAACTTGAGAACAGATATTTTAACAAACTGGATTGTTACTGGCTCCAGTGAACTCTGACATAAAATAATACTCCTGACAAAGTAATGAAAATATAGGGAGAAAATGAGGAAATGTGATTGCTTTTCTTGCAGTTGCAAGTGGTGAGTTGTATCCAGTAATTCTGCCAAATGATGTTTCCTTACTATTGAATCTGTGAAAATCCTCCAAGTTTTGAAAACTTTGTAACTTGGAAAAATTCTCCCATGAGCTAGTGCAGCATTCAGGAAGGAATTCATCTTGCAATAAGCCTCAGCTTATTAGAAATATTTTTATAAATTTATTTTTATTTTTCTGAGACAGAGAGAGACAGAGCATAAATGGGGGAGGGGCTGAGAGAGAGGGAGACAAAGAATCCGAAGCAGGCTTCAGGCTGTGAGCTGTCAGCACAGAGCCCACGCGGGGCTCAAACTCAGAAATCGTGAGATCATGGCCTGAGCTGAAGTAGGTCGCTCAACCGACTGAGCCACCCAGGCGCCCCTAAATGTTTTTATAAATTTAAAAATGCCCTCCCGATATAGTCTCCAGATGTAAGCTCAAGTTTAGAACTAAATTATTAAATTTGAATACTTTTTATTTAAGTTTTAAGATTTTGTTTTCCTTCTCATATGGAGGACTTACATTTACTATAGAATGATTTACATTTCCCAGAAGGGGTTTATTGTATGGGAGAAAAACACAGTGTCAGTCAAAGTGGTGACTGAGAATCAAGTCTTGCTGAAATGAAATGCCTGTCAAATCTGGGCCCTCTTTCCCCTGCCACTGCCACTGCCACTGCCTTTATTTGCAGACTTCATGTTCTTTTATCTGCCTACCGCCATGGCCTTCTGACCGGTCTCTCTACCTCCTCAATCATCTCACTCTATTTTCCCCTGCACTATTAGTATGGTTATCTTCCTGAAAGAATTAAGCTGATCATATCACCAGTCTGAAACTAGTTAGATAAAATCCAAACACCTTAGCTTTGTAGGTCCCAGTTCCTTCTTTCAATCTGGCTTCCTGGTCCTTGCTCACCATGCTTTGCTTATACCACACTGAATTTTTTCCTGTTCTTAGAGTATGCTAGAAATTTTCACAAGGGTCTCTGCTAACCCAAGTGGGAAAAGGGACAGGAGATTTTGTGCAAATTAGAAAAGGACCTGTTTTCAAGTTTTTGGTTTTGTTTTATTTTGTTTTAACAGCTTTTTACTTGAAAGTTAGTCCAATAAGTGTTAAACTTTTTAGTGACCATGATGCAGATAATTTGGGCAGTGCTCAACTGTGTAATCATGCATGGTATCTCTGAACTTTTTCCCACTCTTTGCTTTTATAAACTTTTGTTCCCCCTAAAATAGCCCTTCCTGTTCCTGCTTTGGCAAATTCATATTCATTCTTTTTCAAATACAAATTTTTTTCATCTCTTTAGGAACCATTTTCTGACCTCCATTTGATGTTTGCTGTGCTCTCACAGAACTTGGCTCATAAATCTTTCTCTCTGTATGTATTCTTATATCTCTACCTTTCTCATTAAATTGAGTCACTTAGGAACAGTTATCTTTAATTATTTCTGTATTTCCAGCTTCTAACACAGTGTTGGTCATGATGTGGGATTCGAAGTTTCAGGGAAGGAAATCATGGAATTGAGCATTTGGTATTTCAAATCATATCTCTTTTGGGTCTGAGTTTATGCCTTGAATACAGATGCTATGCAATTCATTTAATCTATGTTATGATAATTAGAAATTAGTGTTATTCTGGACAAGATGTTCAGCATTTATCTCTGAGACATGGCTTATATAATTAAATGCCTTCCATAATTCAGCTACATGATATTTTTCATTATTATTTATGTCTCAGGTAGGCAGCATGAGTTATCTCCTTGACAGATGCTTTTGAGATTTATAGCTTGGTACAGACAGTACATATTCCAATTATCCTCTTGTGTCACCTGATCTGGTGTCTATTTGGATGTTGAATTCTTTGGCTAGCCTTTGCAGATCCAGATTCAGCAGGTTAAAATGAACTTTCTTGGCTTGTGTTCCAACTATTTCCAGGAGGGAGCTTTATTAGACTGGAAAACAACTTCTACTTCAATATCTAATTGAGTTCATTTAAGAGTTTTAGAAGAAAATATCAGATCTTTATTTTTACTCAAGTTCTTCATCATTAATGCCATAGGCTCTAAAACAATTTTAAATTTTATTGGAGATAATAGGTCTTTCCAACCTCTACCCATGGAAGTATTTGTTGCTAGTGATTTAGTATATTGAAATTTACTTCTTTTAAATAAGTTAGTCTTACTTTCTAGAGCTGTTATGCTTTATTTTGATTTGTTTTTTGATAACTTTCATATTTAAAAATCTTTTTTACATGTTTAGAAACCTTCATTAGGTAACTATAATATGTATATGTTTACATTAATTGAGACTGGACATATTTAGCGTAAGAGACAATTGACTATTATCCAAATATCTTATATGTTAAAACAATAAAACTTTAAAAATTTATTTTGTACTCACCTTGTGCTGAGCACCATGATCATGCTTTATTTATACTGCCTCTTATAAACCTAACAACAATGGCATCATGAAGTGTTATAATTCCCATTTATGAGAAGAGAAAACTAAATCTAAGATTCAGCAATTTGCTTACAATGACCCAATTTGAAAATGGTCGACTGCATTTTGATATCAAGTCTTTCTGACTCCAAGGCACCTGTTCTTATCTGCCACGTTTTATACATTGAAACCAGATATTTCAGGTCAAACATTAGCTTTAAAACTTGAATTATTTTGTTAATATTTTATAATTGGTCAGACTGGTAATTGTGAAATTTTCCCTTAATTTTTTATGTAGAGCCATGTACATTTGCACAATATCACTTTGCAATGGCTTGATGTACTTTAGTGTGAAGGTAATAGAAAATCTAGAATGTCAGTACATTTCCAAAGCTATAGAATGAATTACTTTAGGAAGGTAGTATGACCAGCACTTAGAAGAGAGAATTAAGAGTAAGGTTATAGTTCTAGAACTACACAAATCCATGGAAGTCAAATGAAAGAAGGGATGTTGTAAGAAATTGTGTGACATCAATGAAAAGGGTACAGTTCTACTTGTGAAGAAGAGAAACCGGTTAATAAAAAAAGGTGGACTCATTTCCAGACACACCTTGACACAGGCTGGAGAAAATGGCCATTAATTAATTGTCTGCATGATCTCCCTCATTTCTGTTAGTATACATAATTTCATAGTTCTAAATCCAGCTTCCATAAATGCTTTTTCCTGAAGTGTTCCTTTGTGACACTAGAAAAAGAAGGTACTTACAGAACTGAGACTTTGCATAAACATTATGGAGTCCTTTGCAGTCTGGGATTTTTCTGGGATGAATGTACACTTTGCTTCATACAGCCCTGTCAATGAGTCACGCCTGCATGGCCTTGTTATACAGCTGCCTCCCTGACATTCCTTGAAAACCACATTAATGCCAGTAATATGAGTTGAACATCTATGATGAAAGAATTAAATTACATTTACATATAAAGACCAGAAATCACGAAAAAAGACTAACATCCTAAAATCTTTCCTTAATGATAATTGCTATAGATCACGGACAAACATTTCATTTTGACAGAGTAGGCACAGTGTTCTACCCCTATTTACAATTGTTGTCAACAAGAACAATGATTACATTTCATATTTATTAACATTCATTGCTCACTAATGTGACCAATAAGTCTATTATCTGTGTGACCTTGAGCTAAAGATAATTCCTAAGCTATAGGGATGTTGTAAAGATTAAATGAGTTAAGAGATATAGAGGAGTTGCTTCATAGTGGGAATGAGGGAGTCAACATTATGCTGAAAACCCTCTTAAATTTCTATGTATGAAACACACACACAAATATTGCTATATAGATGTATACATATATACATATATGCGTGTGTACCATACGTACAAAACCACATGTGGTTTTGTGTTTATAGCATCTTGAAATTTACATTTTGAAAACCATTGAGCTAGATTGAAGGAAGAAATAAAAATAAACCCTACATGGAAATGCTTGTGCATTCAAACAAACCATTTAGTCTTTATGATAAGTAAGATAATTGTGAAGTCCTTGGCAAGGAGTGGGAGATGGGGTATGGGTAAAAGATTCTAAAGAATGACTGTTTATCTGTAGTATTTACTTTTATTCTGCATTAATATTATGTGTCATGATATTAATCTACTTTGATATATTTTTTGGTATTATAAGAATTAAAGATGATGGTGAGTCATATATTCCAAGACGGTTAGCTCTAGAGTAAGCCTGAAAATTAAACTTACACTTCCTCAAAAGTACCTGGCACATAGTTGGAGTTCATATCTTTTTTTATGACTGATAAGAAAACTTACTCATTTTTCATTGACTTATCAAAAATTTATTGTTTGTTTACCTTTTACTTTGTGTCAGGCCCAAGGCTAGGGGATTAAAAAATCCTCAAGGATATTAAAGTCTAGTGTGGAAAATAAAATTACACAGACCACTGCTACTCAGTGTGAGAGAAACCCATGTGTACTGCTTGAGGATACTCTCACATATGATCCCAAATGTTGGGAGAGGCAAAAGGCCCTTGGGGAAAAAAACGTTTAAACTGAGTCTGGAAGAATGAACAAACATTGTTTAGATAAGGGAGGTGGTTCAGGGAGGAGTTGCATGGCATGAGAACCCTGTCTGCATGAGAATCCAGGCAGCTTAGTGGGGATAAAGCAAACAACATGAAAGATATGGGGAGAGGCATGTTTCTCTCACACCTCTTTTCTCTCATATGTTTTTTTTTTTTTTTTTTATCCCAAGGACTTATTTCCAGTTACACTGATTTCTATTGTTCTTTATTTAAAAATTTTTTTTATTGTTTATTTATTATTATTAAGAGACAGAGACAGAGCATGAGTATGGGAGGGGCAGAGAGAGGAGAAGACACAGCTGAAGCAGGCTGCAGGCTCTGAGCTGTCAGCACAGAGCCTGATGCAGGGCTTGAACTCACAAACTGTGAAATCATGACCTGAGCCAAAGTTGGATGCTTAACCGACAGAGCTACCCATGCACCCCTCTATTGTTCTTTAATACTCTTTAAATACTCCGTATTTAAATATCTCATCTATTTTTTAATAGGACCTGTCTAAATCTACCCAGAATTATATTTATATTTAAAGAATATAATAATAATAATAATATATTTATGTTTCAAAAGTCATTTACTCACTTATCCTTATGAAAAGTACTTTTTTCAGCTTAAGATTAAATGAAAAATAAAATATATATAACATGAAGCTCTAGTAGGTTAACTGAGTTCCATGAAACAGATTCACCTTAAAGAGTTATGAATCAAATGGAATAAAAGATTGGGAAAAATAAAAGATTGGGTAGGAACTTGAACTCCAGTTCTCAGATATCTCAAGGTTTAGGCTACAACTTTTTCCTTTCTCCTCTGGCAGTAACATATTTTAGTACAATTCCCATGAATACTGAAATGAGTCCCAATTCCTGATTGATCTTGATTCCTAGGTAGAATCCCCAGAAATATTTGGACATATACATATTGGGCGAGGTTGGATATTGCAATTAACTAAATGAACATTCAATCATCAAGATAGCCTTTGTTTGCCAAGTATAGAAAATTTAGAAGTCATAAGTGAAAAGTTTTGAAAACAAATTTGTTCAATACAATGATACCTTGTTGCTTCAATAGTGTTCCTTCTAGAAATATAGAATGGCTGATCCACGTTATACTCATCAAATATTCCCCATCGGAGATGGGCCCACTCGTGGACAAACACTCTGCCTATAAAAGAATATTGCCATTCATAAATTTATATTTACAATATTTTAATACAGTGTCCATGTAATTTACATCTCCCTACCCCATATCCATAGCATCATTGAGTCAAAGAACTTTAGAGATTGACACCTTTCATTAGGTCAAAAATGTTGAAATGGGTTAGTATCAATGAATGACTAAATTTATTATTGACAGACACACAAAGAAGTGTAATTATGTTAAACATAACTACTATATTTACAGACAAAGGTATTAATCAGTACTTATTTCTCTCTTTTTAATTCTTTAAAAATATTAATCATAGTGTTATATTTGTTTCCAACGGAAATACAAGTAGAAGAATAAAATAGCTATCCCTACCTCGGGACCCATAGATCGGCAAATTATTAGTCAACAAGAAGTTTGGAGTAAAATGTATATATTTTCCTTTTTCCCCACATTGTCCATATTGAAGTGTATAGGGATCATCTCCATATTTTAGGTAAGGATTAGCAACTATGACATCTGCCTAAAAAGCAGAGGAACAAACCAAACATCACAAGAGTGATAGAAACAAAGATTTATTCTATCTCAATTAAGACAAGTAATATTTCTAATTTAATTACTAAAGTAGTGATTAGGAATTACTAAAAAAAATTTGAGTATTAATTTTTAGGAAGCACAGGAAGAAAAAAGCAATGTAAGAGCTAGATAAAATACTCTACCTGGTCATATGATTCTTGTTTTGGCATTAAGTACTCAGATTTTGACTTCCAGGTCATTGGAATTAAAATGCTTACATTCCTGAAATAAACTCTTCGTTTGGTGGCATGAAATAGGTAAGTAGAAGCTTCGGTTACCATTTCCTGAAGAAATTAAAAATATATTGCAACAATTTCACAGTGAAATAAGCATGAAAGTATATATACAAACAAGAAGAAGCAAATCTAAGCTCCCTTTCTCCAAATATTTTGGCAAAGATTAATTGAAAAATACGTTGAATTTTACTCCGTCTCTTTTTCTGTAAACTCCTCATTTCCATATGCTCAAAAATCAATGCTGTTTTCTACCTATCCAGACCTACATTCACTGTTATGGATTGGAGAGGGGAATAAGAGTTCTGGGTGAGATATAAAGGTGATAAAAGACTTGGAGCCTGTTGGCAAGTTGCTTATTTAATCAAAGAGAGGTGCTTACAATCGGGTTGAAAGTTTAAAGCTTAGTAGATTTTATCCTTGTTAATTGAAAAAAACCACTTTGCTAGATTTATTTTGTGTTACCCTTAAGCAACAAGGGTAATAATTTACCTCATAGGGATATTGAGGAGATCAAAAGGGATAGCATATATTAAAATGCTATATATATAAAGTGTTTTATTATACTGACTAACCCCAATAAAATTAAGAAGTAAATCAACTTCAGAGAATATGCAATATTTTCTTCAAAATCAAATACATCAAAGTTTTAAAATGTTTTAGAGTTGAACAAGTACGAAAACTGAAAAAATGTGTAATGACAATCTAGCGCTTCAGTGTAGGTTAACTATTTAAACAAAAAAGTAACTTTATAAAGGTAAAACTTGGAAAGAATTCTCCACTAGCTCTAAAGTCTTTCTGTTAAACAAGTTGAAAAAATATTGTGGCTTGGCCTTTTAATAATTTATTAGGGGAATGATTAATACTATTAATACTATTAATACTATTAATATGTGCTAAATCATACTTAAACTAAGCAAATATTAATCTTGACAGTTTAGATACATACTACATAAATGATGACTACTGTCAAAGCAATTTTGGAAAGTTACAACTCTGTGCGAGCATGTGTATGTGTCTTGGCAACATGGATGGAAAATACTTACTGAAATTAAAATAAGTGGATAATAAAATTTTCTCTCTTACCTTTATGTTTTGAACGAGTTTTTCATCTTCTGGTACACTAGGGTTAATGGCAATGACAACGCCATCATATCCATTCTTATTTAAATGTACCATTGAGCTTTTCATTCCAGGCAAGAGATGTAAAGCTAGGAATAGAATAGCATACAGACTGAGCACCATTTTTGCATGTTACAATAAACCTTGTGGAAATGCAAGGAGAGTATTTATGTATGTCCTTAACTCAGGAATTTGAATCTAGCCCAAAATATTTGCATAAATATAACATGATGAATTACTAAAACATATTGATGAACTTCCTTATCTTACTTCCTCATCCTAAAGATTTAAGTTGTTAAGTAGCAATGGAGATTATGCTGAACACATTTATCATACTTTCTAAAACAGCTTAAGTCTTAAGTACTCACCGAATTGAGTAATTCCTTATATTGTGTAGTTGTCATTCTCATTATGATGGTTAGTCATCATCGTCATCCTCATCATCAAGAGATTGTCAAATCCTGGGATCTTTTTATAGAAAAGCACTCTATGGAAGGATGAGGAAGTGAAATAAGAAGCTCCAGGAAAAAGCAGGTGAAAAACATTTGTTTAAAAAACAAAACAAAACAAAACAAAACAAATGAAGGAACTGGAATGGGAGTGGCAATGAATTAGGGTTTACCTTCTTCCTGTAGATGAGAGTGACATAATCACAGTAGTCAGGGACAACTATGGGTCAAGAGGAAAATAGGTTTTTGGTTACCTTCTGTGATGGCTACTTGTGTATCTCAGTTTTCAAGAAGCAGTGGATGCTTTAAGTCTTATATAACTTGACAATTTACTGTGCTTTAATTGAGATTTCTCTTTTGGACTGAACACAAATCTGCCCATGTCCCTTAGCTTAAAATAATTGTACACATAACATTGTGAGCTGGCTTTGGAGTCAGATGAGCCTAAGCCTGACTGCTGCCTTGGTCACTGACAGGCACTTGATCCTTAATAACAGGGTGTGGTTCTTTGGAAATCATACAAGAGTCCTGGCACCTAATGAGCACTCACTAAATATTAGCCATTATTATTAAACATTATATATTATATTATGAATACAAAGCTTCTTGTAAATTTTTGCCAATTCTGTGTTTTCATTGGATTCTTTTGTAAAACTTTATATATAGTCTTCCAGTGTTTAACTGGGGAATAAAGAGTCTCTGAGCCTACCCAAAAACGACTTGAGTAAGGAATGTCAGAAGTGAAACTATAAGTTCAATGGAATGTTCTTGAACAATCTCCATCTCTTGACAATGTCCTTTCCCTGCCAGTCAAGCTTAGATGTTGTCTCACCCATAAATCTTCTCAAACTATCTGCAGTAGGAGTAATCTTTATTTCAGGACACTTGGGTGCCTCAGTCGATTAAGTGCTTGAATCTTGATTTTGGCTCAGGTCATGATCTCATGGTTTGTGAGATTGAGCCCCTGTGCTGACAGCACACAGCCTACTTGGGATCCTCTCCTGCCTTTTCTCTCTGCCCCCTCCTGCTCGTGTGTGCACGCTCTCTCTTAAAATAAATACATAAACATAAAATAGAAGTAATTTTTATTTTGTACTCATTTCAGTCACTTATTACATACCACTTGTATTGCAATACTACTTGTATTGCATTTGTTATTATTAAGATACATAGTATACCTCCCCTGCCTCCCAATATGTATGTAAACTCCTTGGAGGAAAGAGGTTTTTTTTTTTTTTTTTTTTTTTTTTTGGTTCAACCTCTCTCAATCTGAATTCTCTATACTGTAATCTCCTTTATCCATTTGTCAGTTGATGGACATTTGAGCTCTCTCCATTGTTTGACTATTGTTGATAATGCTGCTATAACATTGGGGTACATGTACTTCTTCAAATCTGTATTTTTGTATCCTTTGGCTAAATACATAATAGTGCAATTGCTGAATCATAGGGTAGCTCTATTTTTAACTTTTCAAGGAACCTCCATACTGTTCTCCAAAGTGGCTGCATCAGTTTGCATTCCCACCAACAGTGAAAGAGCATTTCCTGTTCGTATCCTCACCAACACCTTTTGTTTCTTGTGTTGTTAATTTTAGCTGTTCTGACAGGTATGAGGTGGTATCTCATCATGGTTTTGATTTGTATTTCCCTGATGATGAGTGATGTTGAGCATCTTTTCACGTGTCTGTTAGCCATATGGATCTCTTCTTTGAAAAGGTGTCTCCTCATGTCTTCTGCCCATTTCTTCAGTGGATTATTTGTTTTTTGGATGTTGAGCTTGATAAGTTCTTTATAGATTTTGGATAGTAACCCTTTATCTGATATGTCATTTGCAAATATCTTCTCCCATTCTATAGGCTGTCTTTTAATTTTGTTGATTGTTTCCTTTGCAGTGCCAGTTGTTCCCAGTTGTTCATTTTTGCTTTTGTTTCCCTTGCCTTTGTGACATGTCTAGTAAGAAGTTGCTCTGGCTCAGGTCAAAGAGGGTGCTGCCTATGTTCTTCTCTAGGATATTAATGGTTTTGTGTCTCACGTTTAGGTATTTCATCATTTTGAATTTATTTTTGTGTATGGTGTGAGAAAGTGGTCAGTTTCATTCTTTTGCATGTCATCATCCCGTTTTACCAACACCAATTGTTGAAGAGAATGTCTTTTTTTCCATTGGGTATTCTTTCCTGCTTTGTCAAAGATTAGTTGACCATATAGTTGTGGGTCCATTTCTGGGTTTTCTATTCTGTTCCATTGATCTATGTGTCTGTTTTTGTTCCAGTACCATACTATCTTGATGACTACAGCTTTGTAATATAGCTTGAAGTCTGGAGTCATGATGCTTCCAGATTTGCTTTTCTGTTTCAGGATTGCTTTGGCTATTTGGGGTCTTTTGTGGTTCCATACACATTTTAGAATTGTTTGTTCTAGCTCTGTGAAAAATGCTGGTGGTATTTTGATGGGGATCGCATTAAGTATGTAGATTGCTTTGGGTAGTATAGACATCTTAAATACTTTTTTTAATGTTTGTTTATTTTTGAGGGAGGGAGGGAGGGAGGAAGAGAGAGAGAGAGAGAGGGAGAATAGGGGTAGAGAGAGAGAGGGGGATAGAGGATCTGAAGCGGGCTCTGTGCTTACAGCAAAGAACCTGATGCGGGGCTCGAATTCACAAACTGAGATCATGACCCAAACTGAAGTCAGATGCTTAACTGGCTGAGCCACCCAGGTGCCCCAACATTTTAACAATGTCTGTTCTTCCAATCCATGAGCACTGAATGCTTTTCCACTTTTTTTGTGTCCTTTTCAGTTTCTTTCATAAGTGTTCTATAGTTTACAGAGTACAGACCTTTTATCCCTTTGGTTAGGTTTATTCATAGGTATCTAACTGTTTTTGGTGAAATTGCAAATGGGACTGATTTCTTTTTTGTTTCTTTGTTATTGGTGTATAGAAATGCAACCGATTTCTGGGGCTCCTAGGTGGCTCAGTTGGTTGAGCATCTGACTTGGGCTCAGGTCACAATCTCACCGCTTGTGAGTTCCAGCCCCGCATCAGGCTCTGTGCTGACAGCTCAGAGCCTGGAGCCTGCCTTGGATTCTGTTTCCTTCTCTCTCTCTGCCCCTCCCCTGCTTGTGCTCTCTTTCTCTCTCTCTCAAAAATAAATAAACATTTAAAAAAATAAAAAAATAAATGCAACTGATTTCTGTACGTTGAATTTATACCTATGACTCTGCTGAATTCATGTATTAGTTCTAGCAATTTTTTGGTGGAGTGTTTTGGGTTTTCTACATAGAGTATCATGTCATCTGCAAATAGTGAAATTTTGGCTTCTTTCTTGCTGATTTGGATGTCTTTTTCTTTTGCTGTCCGATTGCTGAGGCTAAGACTTCCAGTACTATGTTAAATAGTAATGGTGATAGTGGGCATCCTTGTTTTGTTTCTGACTGTAGGGGAAAGGCCCTCCATTTTTCTCCATTGAAGATGATATTTGCTATGGATCTTTTGTTATATGGCCTTTGTGATGTTGAGGTATGTTTCATCAATGCCTATTTTGTTGAGGGTTTTATCAAGAATAGATGCTGTATTTTGTCAAATGGTTTTTCTGCATCTATTGAGAGGATTATATGGTTCTTATTTTTTATTTTTTAAAATTTTTTAAAAAGGTTTTTATTTTAATTCCAGTTAATGACATACGGTGTTATATTAGTTTCAGGTACACAATATACTGATTCAACAATTTGTTACATCACCTGGTGCTCATCACAACAGGTGTGCTTCTTAATCCCCATCACCTATTTCAGCCATCTCCCCAATCCTATCCCCTCTAGTAACCATCATTTTGTTCTCTATAATTAAAAGTCTGCTTCTCTCTCTCTCTCTTTTTGTTTGGTTTCTCAAATTCCACATTTGCGTGAAATCATATGGCATTTGTCTTTCTTTGTCTAATTTCACTTAGCATTGTACTCTCTAGCTCCATCTGTGTGGTTACAAATGCCAAGACTTCATTCTTTTTTATAGCTGAATAATATTACATTTTATGTACACACAAACACACCCACACACACATCTCTTTTATTTATTCATCTATGGATGGACACTTGGGCTGCTTCCATATCTTGGCTATTGTAAATAATGTTACTATAAACATAGAGGTGCGTGTATCCTTTCAAATTCGTGTTTACCCAGTAGTGTGATGGCTGGATCATAGGGTAGTTCTATTGTTTTTTTAAATGAAATTCATTGTCAGGTTACCTAACATACAGTGTATACAGTGTGCTCTTGGCTTTGAGAGTAGGTTCCCATGATTCATCGCTTACATACAACACCCATTGCTCATCCCAACAAGTGCCCTCCTCAATGCTCATCACCCATTCTCCCCTCCCTCCCCCCCACCATCAACCCCTCTGTATTTAAGAGTCTCTTATGGTTTGCCTCTCTCTCTGTTTGAAACCATTTTTCCCCTTCCCTTCCCCCATGGTCTTCTGTTAAGTATCTCAAATTCCACATATGAGTGAAAACATATGATATGGCTTTCTCTGACTTATTTCACATAGCATAATACCCTCCAGTTCCATCCACATTGTTGTAAATGGCAAGATTTCATTCTTTTTCATTCCCAAGTAGTATTCCATTGTATATATAAACCATATCTTCTTTATCCATTCATCAGTTGCTGGACATTTGGGCTTTTTCCATAATTTGGCTATTGTTGAAAGTGCTGCTATAAACATTGGGGCACATGTGTCCCCATGAATCAGCACTCCTATATCCTTTGGATAAATTCCTAGTAGTGCTATTGCTGGGTTGTAGGCTGATTCTATTTTTAATTTTTTGATGAACCTCCACACTGTTTTCCATAGAGGCTACACCTGTTTGCATTCCACCAACAGTGCAAAAGGGTTTCTGCTTTTCCACATCCTTGCCAATATCTGCTGTTTCCTGAGTTGTTAATTTTAGCCACGCTGACCGGTATGAGGTGGTATTGCAGTGTGGTTTTGATTTGTATTTCCCTGATGATGAGTGATATTGAGCATCTTTTCATGTGTCTGTTGGCCATCTCAATGTCTTTTGGAAGAGTGTCTATTCATGTCTTCTGCCCATTTCTTCACTAGATTATTTTTCAGGTGTTGAATTTGGTAAGTTTCTTTATAGAAACTGTTGGATAGTAACCCTTTATCCGATATGTCATTTGCAAATATCTTCTCTCATTACGTCAGTTGCCTTTTAGTTTTGATTGTTTCCTTCCCTGTGCAGAAGCTTTTTATGTTGATGAGGTCCCAATAGTTCATTTTTGCTTTTATTTCCCTTGCCTTTGGAGATGTGTTGAGTATGTTGTTGCAGCTGAGGTCAAAGAGGTTGTTGCCTGTTTTTTCCTCTAGGGTTTTGATGGTTTCTTGTCTCACATTTAGGTCTTTCATACATTTTGAATTTATTTTTGTGTATGGTGTAATAAAGTGGTCCAGTTTCATTCTTCTACATGTTGCTGTCCAGTTCTCCCAGCACCATTTGCTAAAGAGACTGTCTTTTTTTCCATTAGATACTCTTTCCTGCCCTGTTAAATATTAGTTGGCCATACATTTTGTGGGTGCAATTCTGGGTTCTCTATTCTGTTCCTTTGGTCTATGTGACTGTTTTTGTGCCAATACCATACTGTCTTAATGATTACAGCTTTGTAGTAGAGGCTAAAGTCCAGGAATGTGATATCTCCTGGTTTGGTTCTCTTTTTCAGCATTGCTTAGGCTATTCGGGGTCTTTTCTGGTTCCATACAAGTTTTAGGATTATTTGTTCTAGCTCTAAGAAGAATGCCAATGCAATTTTGATTGGGATTGCATTGAATGTGTAGATTGCTTTGGATAGTATTGACATTTTAATAGTATTTGTTCTTCCAATCCATGCACATGGAATGCTTTTCCATTTCTTTGTGTCTTCTTTAATTTCTTTCATAAGCTTTCTATAGTTTTCAGTGTATAGATCTTTTACATTTTTGGTTAGGTTTATTCCTAGGTATTTTATGGTTCTTGGTGTAATTGTAAATGGGATCGATTCCTTGATTTCTCTTTCTGTTGCTTCATTATTGGTGTATAGAAATGCAACCAATTTATGTACATTGATTCTGTATCCTGCGACTTTGCTGAATTCATGTATCAGTTCTAGCACCTTTTTGGTGGAGTCTTTCTGGTTTTCCAGGTAGCATTTCATGTCATCTGTGAAAAGTGAAAGTTTGACTTCTTCTTTGCCAATTTGGATGCATTTTATTTTGTCTTGTCTGATTGCTGAGGCTAGGACTTCCAACATTATGTTAAACAACAGTGGTGAGAGTGGATATCCCTATCATGTTCCTGATCTCGGGAAAACTCTCAGTTTTTCCCCATTGAGGATGATATTAGCTGTGGGCTTTTCATATATGACTTTTATGATGTTAAGATATGTTCCTTTTATCCCAACTGTCTTGAGGGTTTTTATTAAGAAAGGATGCTGTATTTTGTCAAATGCTTTTTCTGTAGCTATTGACAGGATCATATGGTTCTTTTCCTTTCTTCTATTAATGTGATGTATCACATTGGTTGATTTGCGAATAATGAACCAGTCCTGAAGGCCAGGAATGAATCCAACTTGATCATGGTGAATAATTCTTTTGATATACTGTTGAATTTGATTTGCTAGTATCTTGTTGAGAATTTTCGCATCCATGTTCATCACGGATATTAGCCTGTAATTCTCCTTTTTAGCAAGGTCTCTGTCTGGTTTGGGAATCAAGGTAATGCTGGCTTCATAGAATCCGGAAGCTTTCCTTTCCTTTTTATTTTTTGGAACAGCTTGAGGAATGGTAGATATTAACTCTGCTTTAAATGTCTGGTAGAACTCCTCAGGGAAGCCATCTGGTCCAGGACTCTTATTTGTTGGGAGATTTTTGATAACTGATTCAATTTCTTCACTAGTTATGGGTCTGTTCAAATTTTCTATTTCTTCCCGTTTGAGTTTTGGTAGTGTGTGGGTGTCTAGGAACTTGTTCATTTCTTTCAGGTTGTCCAATTTATTGGCATATGCTTTTTCATAGTGTTCACTAATAATTTTTTGTATTTCTGTGGTGTTGGTTGTGATCTCTCCTGTTTCATTTGTGATTTTATCTATTGGGCTCTCTCTCTTTTCTTTTTGAGAAGTCTGGCTAGGGGTTTATCAATTTTGTCTATTTTTTCAAAAACCCAGGTCTTAGATTCATTGATTTGGCTTTTTTTGGATTCTATATTATTTATTTCTGCTCTAGTCTTTATTGTTCCTTTTCTTCTGCTGGCTTTGGGGTTTCTTTGCTCTTCTGCTTCTAGTTCCTTTAGGTGTGCAGTTAGGTTTGTTTTTGGGATTTTTCTTATTTCTTGAAGTAGGCCTGGATTGCCTTTGCCGCATCCCAAAGGGCTTGGAGTGTCGCATTTTCATTTTCATTTGCTCCTGTGTATTTTTAAATTTTTTCTTTAATTGCCTGGTTGGCCCATTCATTCTTTAGTAAGATATTCTTTAACTTCCATGCATTTGGAGGCTTTCCAAATTTTTCTTGTGGTTGATTTCAAGTTTCATAGCATTGTGATCTGAAAATATGCGTGGTGTGATCTCAATTCTTTTGTATTTATTGAGGGCTGTTTTGTGACCCAGTATGTGATCTATCTTGGAGATGTTCCATGTGCATTTGAGAAGAATGTATTTTCTGCTGCTTTTGGATGAAAAGTTTTAAATACATCTGTCAAGTCCATCTGGTCCAATGATCATTCAACACCATTGTTTATTGATTTTTGCCTAGATGATCTGCCCATTGTTGTAAGTGGAGTATTAAAGTCCCCTGCAATTACCATATTCTTATTGATACAATTGCTTATGTTTGTGATTAATTAATTTAAATATTTGGGTCATTGCAAGTTGGGGACATAAATGTTTATAATTGTTAGCATTCTTTTTTTTTTTTTTAATTTTTTTTTTTAACGTTTATTTATTTTTGAGACAGAGAGAGACAGAGCATGAACGGGGGAGGGTCACAGAGAGAGGGAGACACAGAATCTGAAACAGGCTCCAGGCTCTGAGCTGTCGGCACAGAGCCCGATGCGGGGCTCGAACTCCCGGACCGCGAGATCGTGACCTGAGCCGAAGTCGGACGCTTAACCGACCAAGCCACCCAGGCGCCCCTATAATTGTTAGCATTCTTGATGCAATTATGATATAATGCCCTTCTTCATCTCGTTATGGCCTTTAGTTTAAAGTCTAGTTTGTCTGATATAAGTATGGCTACTCCAGCTTTCTTTTGACTTTCAGTAGCATGATGGTTCTCCATCCCCTCACTTTTTTTTTTTTTTTTTTTTTTGTTAGACAGGAAGCAGGATTTATTGGTGGGCATGAATGGGGAAGGGCAGTGCTGAGGTTCTCATGAGTGCAGAGCCCACCATTTGTCCAAGGGGCCACGATTAGGGATGTATTTGACCCTAATTTGATGAGCTGCTTTTCAGCCACCATGTCTTCAAATTCGTCCACGTTAAACTTAGTAAAGCCCCACTTCTTGGAAATGTGGATCTTCTGGCGGCCAGGGAACTTGAACTTGGCCCTACGTAGGGCCTCAATCACATGCTCCTTGTTCTGCAACTTGGTACGGATGGACATGATGATTGGCCAATGTGGACCCTGGCCACTGTGCCCTGGGGCTTTCCAAAGGCACCCTGCATACCTATCTGGAGCTTGTCAGCTCCAGCACAGGACAACATCTTGTTGATACGGATGACATGGAAAGGGTGGAGCCGCACCCGGATGTGAAAACCATCTTTGCCACAGCTTTTCACCATGTACTTGTTGGCACAAATTCGGGCAGCCTCCAGGGCTTCAGAGGAGAGCTGCTCGTATTCATCTGACACCATGTGGCCACACAGTGGGAACTCATCCACTTTTGCCTTCTTACGCCCCAGGTCAAAAATGTGGAACTTGGCATCAGGGACACCTCTGCAGAAACGAGACTTTGGATACGGCTTGTTCTTACAATACCAGTAACACCGGGTGGGGCGGTGGCCCATGGCGACACCAAGATCTTCAGTGGCGCGCCGAAGGAAAAGAGCCTCCATCCCCTCACTTTTAATCCGAAGGTATCCTCAGGTCTAAAATCAGTCTCTTGTAGACAGCATATAGATGGATCTTGTTTTTGTTTTTGTTTTTTTATCCATTCTGATACCCTATATCTTTTGATTGGGGCATCTAGTCCATTTACATTCAGGGTTATTAATGAAAGATATGGATTTGGTATCACTGTGTTATCTATAGGTTTCATGCTTGTGGTGATGTCTCTGGGCTTTTGTAGTCTTTGTAGCATTCCACTCACAGAGTTCCCCTTAAGATCTCTTGCAGGACTGGTTTAGTGGTCATGAACTCCTTCAGTTTTTGTATGGGAAAGCCTTTATCTCTCTTTCTATTCTGAATGACTGCCTTGCTGGATAAAGGATTCTTGGCTGCATATTTTTCCTATTCAGCATATTGAGTATTTCCTGCCACTCCCTTCTGGCCTGCCAAGTTTCAGTGGACAGGTCTGCTACTACTCTTATGTGTCTACCCTTGTAGGTTAAGGACCATTTGTCCTTAGCTGCTTTTGGAATTCTCTCTTTGTCTTCGTGTTTTGCCAGTTTCACCATGATATGCTGTGGAGAGGACCTATTCTTGTTGAATCTGAAGGGAGTTTTCTGTGCCTCCTGGATTTGGATGTATGCTTCCTTTCTCAGATTAGGGAAGTTTTCAGCTATAATTTGTTCAAGTAAACTTTCTGCCCCTTTCTCTCTCTCCTCCTCCTCCTCCTCCTCCTCCTTTTCTTCTTCTTCTTCTTCTTCTTCTTCTTCTTCTTCTTCTGGAACTCCTATGATATGGATATTATTACATTTCATTGAATCACTTAATTCTCTAATTCCCCATTCATGGTCAAGTATTTTCTTTTCTCTCTTTTTCTCAGATTTATCATTTTCCATAATTTTATCTTCTATTTCACTTATTCTCCCCTGTCTTCCTACATCCTTGCTGTCAATGCATCTAGTTTATTTTGCACCTCATTTATGTTTCTTAATTCATCATGACTCTTAGTTCCTTGATCTCTGAGCAGTAGATTCTCTGCTGTCTTCTATGCTTTTCTCAAGCCCAGCTACTAATCTTATGACTATTATTCTAAATTCTTGATCAGATATGTTATTTATATCTGTTTTGAGCAATTCTCTAGCTGTCATTTCTTCCTGGAGTTTCTTTTGAGGAGAATTCTTCCGTTTCATCATTTTGGCTAGTTTTCTGTCATTTATGTGTTTTAATAGCTTGTTATGTATCCTGCATCTGCAAGCACTACTAAATTAATAAGGGGTCATACTCTGTCCAGGCCTGGCCCTTTAGGAGGTGTTTTTTTGGAATGTGTTGTGTGCTCTCTGTTGTTGTGACTCTGGTTCCTCTATCTTCCTACTCGTAGTGGTGGTTTGGACCTTCACCCAGTGTGCTTTGATTTGTTCATTGAAATAACACTGGAAAATTTTTTAAAAAGGGGGAGGTGGTGGAACATGTCTTATCCCATACAAAGAGAGAAATGACAGGGGTGGGGAAAAAGAAAAGAAACAAAAATGACTAGGTAGAGAATGAGAGAAACAACATGGCTTAATCCAGAGAGAGAGAGAAAAAAAAATGAGAGATACAGAAGAGGTGTAGAATAGATTAAAAATGTCTATGGCCTGCCAAGTTGTCCCCATGGGCAACAGATGTTGACAGATGTTTCTGTCACTCTGTAGCCCAGATTCCTGGAATTCCAAGTCTTCTGGCCTCAGTACTGCTGTCTTTGAAGGATGCAGGGACTTAGGGTCCCCCTACTTCTCTGCCATGTTGACTCCTCCTCTATCCTTTCTTTTATTAATGTGGTGTATCATGTTGATTTATTTGCAAGTATTGAACTAGCCTTGTAGCCTAGGAATAAATCCCGCTTGATCTTGGTGAATAATTCCTTTAATGTACTCTTTTAATTCGATTTGCTAGTATCTTGTTGGGAAGTTTCACATCCATGTTCATCGGGGATATTGGCCTGTAATTCTCTTTTTTAGTGGGGTCTTTGGTGTTGGAATCAAGGTGATGCTGGCCTTGTAGAATGAATTTGGAAGTTTTCCTTCCATTGCTATTTTTTTTGAAGCAGTCTGAGAAGAATAGGTATTAAATCTTCTTTAAGGGATACTTGGGTGGCTCAGTGGGGTGCCTGGGTGGCTCAGTCAGCTGAGCTTCCCACTTCGGCTCAGGTCAAGATATCGTGGCCCGTGAGTTCGAGCCCCATGTGGGGCTCTGTGCTGACAGCTCGGAGCCTGGAGCCTATTTCAGATTCTGTGTCTCCCTCTCTCTCTGACCCTCCCCCGTTCATGCTGTCTCTCTCTGTCTCAAAAATAAATTAACGCTAAAAAAAATTAAAAAAAAATAAATGTCCTTTAAATGTCTGGTATAATTTCCATCTGGCCCTGGACTTTTGTTTGTAGAGAGATTTTTGATTCTGTTTCAATTTTCTTGCTCATTATTGGTATGTTAAAATTTTCTATTTCTTCTTGTTTCAGTTTTGGTAGTTTTCATGTTTTGAGGAATTTATCCTTTTCTTCTAGATTGCCTACTTTGTTGGCATATAATTTTTCATATTATTCTTTATAATTGTTTGTATTTCCGAGGTGTTGTTTGTGATCTCTCCCCTTTCATTTGTGACTTTTATTTATTTGGGTCCTTTCTCTTTTCTTTTGGATAAGTCTGGCTAGTGGGTTATCAATTCTATTAATTCTTTCATGGAACCAGCTCTTAGTTTTATTGATCTCTTCTGTTTTTGTTTTTGTTTTCCATATCATTTATTTCACTTCTGCCTTTATGCTTTCCCTTCTTCTGCTGGTTTTGGGCTTTGTTTGCTATTCCTTTTCTAGCTCCTTTAGGTGTAAGGTTAGGTTGTGTTTTTAAGACCTTTCTTGCTTCTTGAGGTTAGGCCTGTATTGCAATATACTTCCCTCTTAGGACTGTCTTTGCTGAATCCCAAAGGTTTTGAACTGTTGTGTTTTCATTTTCATTGGCTTCCATGTATTTTTTTTTTTAAAAATTCTTCTTTAATTTCCTGGTTAACCCATTAATTCTTCAGTAGGAAGTTCTTTACCCTCCATGTATTTGTGGTCTTTCCAAATTTTCTTATGGTTGACTTCAAGTTTCATAGCATTGTGGTCTCAAAATATGCATCGTATGATCTCAGTCTTTTTGTACTTGTTGTGGCCTGCTTTGTGACCCAGTATGTGATCTATTCTGGAGAATGTTTCATGTGCACTTGAAAAGAGTGTATATTCTGTTACTTTAGGGTGGAATGTGTTGAAAATATATGTTAAGTCCATCCGGTCTAGTGTGTCACTCAAAGCCATAGTTTCCTTGTTGATTTTCTGCTTAGATTATCTGTCAAGTAGGTGCTGTTAAGTGGATTGTTAAATTCCCCTACTATTATTGTATTATTAGCAGTGAGTTTCTTTATGTTTGTGATTAATCGACTTCTATTTGGGTCTCCAAGTTGGCAGCATAAATATTTACAATGATTAGATCTTCTTGATGGCTTGATCCCTTAATTATGATAAAATGCCCTTCTTTATCTCTTGTTACAGTCTTCGGTTTAAAATATAGTTTATCTGGTATAAGTATGGATACTCTGGCTTTCTTTTTGTGTCTGTTAGCATGATAGATGGTTCTCCTTCTCTTCACTTTCAATCTGCCAATATCTTTAGGTCTACAATGAGTCTGTGTAGGCAGTATGTATGTATATGTATTGTATGTATGTATCTATTGTATTGTATGTATGTATGTATTGTATTGTATGTATATGTATTGGTTTGTTTTTGTTTTTTTTTTTATCTGTTGTGATACCCTCTCTTTTTTGATTAGAACATTTAGTCCATTTACATTCAGAGTGACTATTGAAAGATATGAATTTAGTATTCATAACCTAAACTGTGGAGTTGGTGTTTCTGGTGATACTTTCTAGTCCTTTCTAGTCTTTGTTGCTTTTGGCCTTTTGTTCCCCCTCTACTCAGAGTCCTCCTTAATATTTCTTGCAGGGCTGGTTTAGTGGTCACAAACTCCTTTAGTTTTTGTTTCTCCAGGAAACTATTTCTCTTTCTATTCTGAATACCAGCCTTGCTGGATGAAGTATTCTTGGCTGCATATTATTCTTATTCAGCACATTGAATATATCCTGCCATTCCCTTCTGGCCTGCCACGATTCTGTGGACAGGTCAGTTGCGAACCTGATCTGTCTTCCCTTGTAGTTTAAGGACCTTTTTAATCCCTTTTTGCCTTCAGAATTCTTTCCTTGTCTGTGTATTTTGTGAATTTGACCATGATATGCCTTGGCAGTGGTAGGCTTTTTTTTTTTTTTTTTTAATTTAGTGGGAGTTCTTTGTGCTTCTTGGATTTTGATGTCTGTGTCCTTCCCAAGATTATTGAAATTTTCAGCTATAGTTTGCTCAAATAAACCTTCTGCCCATTTTTCTGTCTCTTCATCTTCTGGAACTCCTATGATATGAATGTTAGTCCATTTTAATAAGTTATTGAGTTATCTATGTCTGCCTTCATGATCTCTTACCATTGTTTCCCTCTTCAGCTTACTATTTTCCATAAATTTTTCTTCTATATCACTAATTGGTTTCTCTGCTTCATCCATCCTCACTGTTATGGCATTCATTTGATTTTGCATCTTGGCTATAGCATTATTAATTTTGACCTGAGTAGATTTAACTCTTATCTCTGCAGTAACTAATTCTCTACAGTCTTCTATGCTTTTTTTCAAGCCCAGCTAGAATCCTTATAATTGTTGTTTTAAATTTAGTTCAGACATCTTACTTATATCTGTATTGATTAAATCCCTGTCTGTCATTTCTTCCTGTTCTTTCTTTTGGAGTGAATTCCTCCATCTTGTCACTTTGCAGGGAAAAAATAACATTAATAAAATAAAAATTTAATAATTTAAAAAGTGGCACCTGGATGGCTCAGTAGGTTAAGTGTCTGATTTTGGATCAGGTCATGATCTCACAGGTTGTGAGTTCAGTCTCCAATTCGGGTTCTGTGCTGACAGCTCAGAGCCTGGAGCCTGCTTTGGATTCTGTGTCTCCCTCTCTCTGCCCCTCCGCAACTTACAATCTGTGTCTCTTTCTCTCTCAAAAATAATATAAAAGATTAAAAAATAGTAACTTAAAAATAATAAAGGAAGTTGGATCTTAGGTAAGTTGTGGTCTGCTTGTTAAGAAAAGTGTGACAGACAAAAAAAAAGAATAAAAATCAAAAAAATAAAATAAAATAAAATAAAATAAAATAAAATAAAATAAAATAAAATAAATGTACTCTTTTTGTATCCAAGAAAAAACAGAAACAAGCAAATCAATGACACCCAAAGGAAGCTGGATCCTGTTTCCCCTAGACTGAAGCTTTGCATCACTCTATAATAGTAGACTTAGTGTGTGGAAGGGCCTTGTGCTGGTCTTCTGAGGGAGAAGTTGGCTGCTCTGATTCTTAGACTTGCCCCAATGGAGATGTGCCTGGAGGGTGCAGGGGGGCAGGGCTTGGTGTAAAGGCTCCATTCTCCAGTTGGTGGCATTGTTTAGCTCACTGAGATCCATCAGTGCTAGTGGGCTAGGGGTGAAAATGGCTTCACCTTGCTCTCTGTCTCTGGAGTAGGAAGTTCATGCCCTCACAGACATGTAGTCACCCACCTGTGTCCTCGGCTTCATCAGATCCCTGCCTTCACCCTATTTCTGAGCTGTCTGCCTGTCAGGTGGCACCTCCTTCCTGGGTTTTACCTCAGGTGCAGCTGTGTTTCAAAACCTCACACTTCAGAGAACCCCATGGCTTAGATTATGCCAATCTCTGGTGAGGGGTCTCACTGCACTGTTGCTGGTGCCAGCTTATCCCAGGAAGTCACAACCATGCTGCAATAGGTGCTAACTCTGCAACTTCAGACTCTGCACTCCATTGTTTATTTAAAAAAAAAAAGTGGTAGGGGTGCCTGGGTGGCTCAGTCAGTTAAGTGTCTGACTCTTGATTTTGTCTTTATCTTGATCATGATAAGGTCATGATCTTATGGTTGTGAGATCAAGCCCAATGTTGGGATCTGCCCTGAGCATGGACCCTGCTTAAGATTTTCTTTCTCCCTTGCTCAAAAAAAAAAAAAATTCTCTTTCTCTCCCCGTGTCTCCTTCTTCTAAACTGATGCATGCTCTTGATCTCTCTTTTTCTCAAAAAAGCAAAAACAAAAACAAAAAGAAACAAAAACAAAAAACTTGGCAGTATTGAAACCCTCTCCTTTTTCCCGTCAATGCTTTTGGGTAACAGTTTTCTTATGCAGTCCCCTGCACGTGTTTTCATTCTTTTATTTTCTTCACTCTTAGCTCACCTCTCCACAATCATGATCCCTCTCTCCTGAAGCACCTGCAGCTCTTTTCTCTCACAAATCAACTCCCTACACTTCCTACCTTCATTTTTTCTGTTTGTAGACCTGTAGCTTTGATCTCTAAACTTCTGTTTGATTTCTTGGGTGTTCAGAATAATTTGATATTTATCCGGCTGTGTTGGTGGAGAAGGCAAACTTAGTGTCTCCCTATTCCTCCACCATCTTAACCTCTCCTTTGAGAAATTAAGATCTAAATAAATTAAGAGATATATCACATTTATGAGCCAGTAGACACGATATTGTTAAGATGGCCATTTCCCCCCAAATTGATCTTTAAGTATTTTAGAAAATCCCAATCAAAACTCCAGCAATTTTTTTGGTAGAAAGTGAGAAGACTGTTCTAAAATTTATATGTACTTGTATGGAAATTCCAAGGTACTAGAATAATAAGAAAATTTTTTTCTGAAAAATAACAAACTTAGAGGACTTACATCATCTGATTTCAAGACTTATTATAAAACCACAGTATACTGCGAACTATGACATTGATAAAAGACATTGAAGAAGCCACAAATAAAAGATATTTCATGTACATGAATTGGAAGTTAAAATATCCATACTACCCAAAGCAATTAAATGCAATCCCTATCAAAATTCTAATGTCATTTTCCAAAGAAATAGAAAAACAATCTTAAAATTTGCGTGGAACCACAAAAGACCTTGAATAGCCAAAGCAATCTTGAAAAAGATCAAATCAGGAGATAGTGCACGTCCTGACTTAAAACTATAGCATAGAGTTATGATTATCAAAGTGGTATGATATTGGACAAAAACAGACACATAGATCAAAGAAACAGAAGAGGGAACCCATAAATGAACTCATGCATACATGCTCAATTAATGTATGACAAAGAAACCAAAATATACAGTGGTGGGAAAACTGGGCACCCACATGCAAAAGAATACAACTGGACCCCTGTTTTACACCATACACAAAAATCAACTAAAATGGATTAAAGACATGAAACCATAAAACTAGAAGAAAACATAGTAAGCTCTATGACATTCAGTTTCACAATGATTTTGGATTTGATGCAAAAGCAAAGGCAACAAAGGCAAAAATAAATAAGTGGGACTATATCAAACTAAAAAGCCTCTACACAACAAAAGAAGCCATCAACAAAATAAAAAGGCAACCTACAGAATGTGGGAAATATTTTCAATTCATATATCTGATAAAGGGTTAAAATCAAAAATTTATAAACTTACACAGCTCAGTAGCAAAAATTGCCAATTAAAAAATTGGCAGAGGGCACACCAGGGTGGCTTATGCAGTTAAGCATCTGACTCTTGGTCTCAACTCAGGTCTTGATCACAGGGTTGTGAGTTTGGCCCTGTAATGGGCTCCATGCTTGGCATGAAGCCTACTCAAAAAAAAAATTGGGAGAGGAACTGAACAGACATTTTTCCAAAGAAGATATACAAATGGCCAAGTGGTACATAGCAAGGTGCTCAACACTGCTAATCATCAGGGGAATTCAAATCAAAACCACAATGAGATATCATCTCAAACCTTTTAGAATGGTTATCATTAAAAAGTCAAAAGATAACAAAAGTTGGCAAGGATGTGAAGAAAAAGGAACCCTTGTGCACTATTGGTGGAAATATAAATTGGTACAGCAACTATGGAAAGCATGATAGAGGTCCCTGAAAAATTGATAATATAACTACTATATGATCTACTTCTAGATATATATCCAAAGGAAACAAACAAACAAACAAAAAAACAGGATCTTGAAGAGATATCTGCACCATCATGTTCACTGCAGCATTGCAGCATTCCCAAGAGCCAAGATATGGAAATAATCTATGTGTCCATCAAAGATCATGGATAAAGAAGATGTGGGATATATATATACATATATATATATATATATATATATATATATATATATATACACACACATATATATATATATATATACACATATATATATTATGTATTATAATATATATATATATATAATATAATATATATAGTATATAGTATATACTATATATATTAAAATATTCAGCCATGAGAAAGAAGAAATCCTGCTATTTGAAACAACACAGATGGACCTTGAAGACATTACACTAAATGAAATAAGCCAGACAAATACTGCATGGTATTAATTGTAATGTGGAATCTTATTTGTTTTTAAGTCAAAGTCATATAAAGAGATGGCAGAAAAGTTGTTGCCAGGGCCTGAGGGATGGGGAAAACATAGATAGATTGATAAAAGGTTACAAACTTTCAGCTTTAAAATGCATAAGGTCTGAGGATCTGATGTATACATTGGCAATGATAGTTGGTAACTCTGTATTGTATAAGTGAAGTTTGGTCAGTAAATAGAACTTAAATGCTCTCACAAACAAAAACAATAAACATGTGATAAGATGAATGTGTTAATTAACTAGATGGAGGAAATCCTTTCACAATGTACCTGTATATTAAACCATCATGAAACATACTTTAAATATCCTCAGTTTTATTTGTCAATTATATCTCAACAAAGTTGAGGGGAAATAAATTGATCCCTAATTAATTAAAAATAGATAAGTGAAGAAAACATCAATAATGAAGAGAATGTATTGTTAGTAAAATAATAGACACAAAGAATAATAGAACAGAGAGCCCAGAAATAGACCCACCAAATATAGTCAACTAATTTTTGACAAATGTGCAAGGACAATTGGAAAGGGAAAGTACAAATAGTATTGGGAAAATTGCACAGCAATATGCAAAAGGTAATATTATTCTTGCTGCATATCATTAGATAAGTTGTTAACCTTATATAAAATTAACTCAATAATCCACCATAGATTTAAATATATAATTTCTAGAAGAAAACAGATGATAAAATCTGTATGCCCTGGGTTTAGAGACGATTTTTCAGCTATGACACCAAAAGCTTATCCTATAAAGGAAAAATTTATAACTGACTTTATAAAAGTTAAAGATTTTTTCTCTGCAAAAGACATTAAGAAAGAATGAAAAGAATATTTTCAAATCATATATCCAAAAAATAACTTATAACTCAACAGTAAATATATAAATAACTATTTAAAAAGTGAGCAACATATTCTGAACATGTCTTCACCAAAAAAAACATACAGGTGGCAAATAAGCATATGAAAATATGGGCTTTTCCTTTAGTAATATTACCATGATATTCTAATGGTGATTTATTTCCTCATTCCTTCTATATTTCTTAATAGCAATGCTTTAGGTAAGACTTGTCCTTTCTCCTCATTTTTATCCATATCATATGAACTCAGAAATATTTATTTTATTCTTTTATTTATAATACAATACTATCATATTTATTAATGAAGTAAAATTCACGTAGCTTAAAATTTACCATTGTAACCATTTTAAAGTGTAAAGCCTTAACTATACATTAGATAGGCATCCATGAGCTAAGACTTGCAACTAGAAAAACATTGTAGGGGTGCCTGGGTGGCTCAGTCGGTTGAGCGTCTGACTTCGGCTCAGGTCATGATCTTGCGGTCTGTGAGTTCGAGGCTCGCATCAGGCTCTGTGCTGACAGCTCAGAGCCTGGAGCCTGCTTTGGATTCTGTGTCGCCCTCTCTCTCTGCCCCTCCCAGTCATGCTCTGTCTCTCTCTGTCAAAAATAAATAAACACTAAAAAAAATTTAGAAAAACATTGTAGCCAGAGTTAATTGCAGGTGCTACAGTGTCCTTCAAAACTACCATTAAAACATTATTTTTATTACATTTTTTTAATAATTATCTAGAATGTAAATAATTGAGTCCATGCCTTTTTGGTATATTCACAACCTTGTGCAACAATAATCACTATTTAATTATAGAACATTTTCATCATCCCAGAAGGAAACTCTATATCTATTTAGCAGTAATTTCCCATTTCCTCTCCCCTCCCCCCACCCTGGTAATGACTAATCTGCTTTCTATCACTACAGATTTGCCTATTCTGGACATTTCGTATAAATGGCATCTTTCAATATGTGGCCTTTGATGTCCAGCGTCTTTCACTTGGCCTAATGTTTTCAAGGTTCATCCATATTGTAGCATGTACCAGTACTTTATAATTTTTTATGGCTAAATAATATTCCATCGTATGGATATACCACATTTTGTTTATCCATTCATCAATTGATGAACATTTGGTTTGTTTCCAATTCTTCTGGATAGTTTTGCTCTATATGGAATTCTTGATTGACAGTTTTTTCTTTCAGCACTTTAATAAATTTTTTAATGTTTATTCACTTTTGAGAGAGAGAGAGAGAGAGCATGAGTGGGGGAGGGAAAGAGAGAGAGGGAGACACAGAATCCGAAATAGGCTACAGGCTCTGAGCTGCTAGCACAGAGCTCAATATGGGGCTCGAACCCATCAACCACAAGATAATGACCCAGTCGAGTTGGATGCTTAGCCAACTGAGCCACCCAGGTGCCCCTCTTTCAGCACTTTAAATATGTCAGTCACGTTCTTTTAGCTTTTATGTTTTCTTTCTTTCTTTCTTTCTTTCTTTCTTTCTTTCTTTCTTTCTTAGCTTCTATGGTTTCTGATGAGAAATGAGCTGTTGACCTTGTTAGGACAATCCCTTTTATATGTTGAGTTGCTTTTCTCTTGCTGCTTTCAGGATTCTCTCTTTGTCTCTGGATTTCAGCTGTTTGATTGTAATGTGTTTCAATGTGGATGTCTTTGAATTTATCCTATTCAAGGCTCATTGAGCTTCTAGAGTATGTAGATTCATGTCTTTCCTCAAATTTGGGAACCAAACTTTGGAAAAATGCTGAGCATTACCTATTCTAGTTTAACATGTGCATATCAGTGAATAAAATCAGAAATTTTATTCCTAATTATATAACCCAAAAAAATGTGTGTACATATGCACTAAAAGACTTGTCAAAAATGTACATGGTTGTGTTCTTAATGAAAACCAGAAGCTTTCAACAATTTTAATATAATCCACAGTAAAATGGATAAACAAATTCTGGTATAGTCATATAACTTATAATATCTTCAAAAAACATGAAATACTTAGGGATAAATTAAGTATATTCCAGATCTGTACACTAAAAATTATAAAACATTGCTAAGAGAAATAAGAGTACAAAATAAGTGAAGAGATTATACCATGTTCGTGGATTAGAAGACTCAGTCAATTCTCCCAAACTGATCTATAGAGTCAATGCAATTTTAACATTTGTAGCAGTCTTTTGTAGGTATGACAAGTTGATTCTAAAATTTACATGAAAAGAAATGATCTATGATACCTGAAACAATTTTGAAGGAAATCAAAGTTAGAACACTTAGACTACCAGATTTCAGGATTTATTGTAAAGTCAAAGTAATCAAAACCATATAGGGATGCATATATCTTGGTACATGGTATAAGGAAAAATATATAGATTGATGAAACAAATTAAGAGTTCAGATGTAAACCCACACATATACTGACTTTTGACAAAAATGCCAAGATAAATCAATTGAAAATAGTGTTTTCTTCTATCTGAAACTAATATTACACTGTATGTTAACTAACTGGAATTTAAACAAAAAAACTTAATAAAAAAAGAAGAAATGTAAAAAATTTAAAACTAAACTTAAAAAAATAAAGACATGTATAGAAGGAAAAAAATATTATCTTTTCAACAAATGATACTGAATAACTGAATATCCATATGGAAGCACAGTGAACCTTGCGCCTTACCTCATGCCATACAAAAACAAATTATCCCCAAATGATCACATAACTAAATATAGAATCTAAAATTATAAAACTTCTGGAAGAAAACTGGAGAAAGTGTTCATGACCTTCAGGTAGATAAATGTTTTAGATGGACATAAAAATGACAAACCATAAAAATTAGATTGATTGGACTTCACCAAAATTAAAACCTTCTGCTCATCAGTAAAAATTGAAAATTATAGGGGCACTGGTGGCTTGTTCTGTTAAGCATCCAACTCTTGATTTTGGCTCAGGTCGTGATCCCTCAGTTCATGAGTTAGAGCCTCATATTAGGCTCTGCACTATTAATGCAGAGCTTGCTTGGTCTTCTCTCCCTCTCTCTCTGTCCCTCCTCCCCTGCTACCCCCTTCTCTCTTTCTCAAAATAAATAAATATACTTAAAATACATTTTTTAAAAAGTTAAAATTATACATATTATGTATAAAATACTTTATATGTATTATATATTATATATTAATACTGTATATAATAGTTAATAATTATATATAAAGACACATACATATATTATTACACATATGTGACTAAAGACTTATTCCTAGAACATATAAGTAACTCAATATGTAACTCAATTCAATGATAAGATGGCAAGCAATTAAATGGGGAAATATTTGAAAAGACACTTCATAAAAGAAGATATACAAATAGCTAATAAGAAAATGAAAAGATGCTCAAAATAATTTATCATCAGAGAGATGCAAATTAAAACCACAAGGTGATACCACTATATAACCGTTACAATGGCTACAATTTTAAAAACCAGCAATAACAAAAGTATACAAGAATATGAAGCAACTGGAACTCTCAGACATTCCTGGTAGAAATATAAAATAGTAAAACTATGTTGGAAAACAGTTTGGTAGTTTCTCATAAAGTAATATATGCACTTACTATTATACCACTCCTGGAATGACCTGAGTAAAATGAAAACATATGTTCACTCAAAGAGTTCTACACAAATGTCCATTAGAGATTTATTTATAAATAACCCCTCCCACCCCAAACTCCAAATAAATAGGGAATAACAAAAATAGCCAATAAAGTAAGGGAAAAAATAAATGTTCATCAACTGGTAAATGGATAAGCAAATTGAAGTGTGTTTATATAGTAGAATATTATTCATCAATAAAGAGTAATGAATAACTGATACATGCAACATTATGGATGAATCTCAAAACATTATGCCAAATAAAAGGAGCCAGTCACTGAAGAACACATAATGTGCTATTCTATTTATGTGAAATTCTAGTAAGTATAAATTAATTTATAGTGACAGAAATTAAATTAGTGGTGGCCTGGGGATGAAGATTGGAGAAGAGGACTGATTAAAAAGAAATAATAAAACTACAGCTGACCCTTGAACAATGTGGGGGTTAAGGATACTGACCTCCTAAGCAATCAAAAATCCACATATAACCTTTGACTCCCCTAAAACTTAACTACTAAGAGCCTACTGTTTACTGGAAGCTTTACTAATAACATAAACGGTTGACTAACATATACTTGGTATGTTATAGGTATTATATACTGTATTCTTTCAATAAAGTAAGCTGGAAAAAAATTTTTTAAGAAAATCATACGTAAGAGAAAACACATTTACAGTACTATACTGTATTTATCCATAGTGTAAGTTTACGTTGTCTGTTTATAAGATTAATCATCTATCTGCCAGTACATATGTCAATGTTGTCTTATATGATACAAAACAGTGTAGATGTTATACATATTATGAACACTAGACATCAAAAATGAAAATGTGAAAAAGTCATATTTATTTATGGGTAAAATGATCCATGCATTGATAACAAAGTAGTAATATGATTGCTTTATGGTAGTCTAGTGTCATCTGATTGTGTCATGGCAGCCTTGCCCATACACTAACAAATGGTTACAAAATGTTTATGGCACACAGTATTATTACAGTCATATTCCTAATACAGTATTAGAAACAGTGTTATATCTTTTTTCTCCGCATTGGGTCATTTCATTTTTTATTTAAGTATAATTAACATGTAATGTTGTATTAATTTGATTCAACAATTCTATACATTATTCAGTATTGACCATAATAAGACAGTTACCATTTGTCACCATACATTATTGCTGTATTATTATTTTCTCTATTCTGTACTTTTCATCTCCATGACTTATGTATTTTATAACTGCAAGTTTGTACCTCTTAATTCCCTTTATCTACTTCACCTATCCCCCCACCAATCTCCCTTCTGACAACTAACAGTTTTTTCTCTGTATTTAAGAGTCTTTTTGTTTGTTCATTTGTTTTGTTTTTTAGATTCTACATATAAGTGAAATTGTGTGGTATTTGCCTTTCTCTATCTGACTTATTTCACTTAACATAATACCCTTTAGATCCATTCATGCTGTCACAAATGACAATATCTCATTCTATTTTTATGGCTGTGTAATATTCCATTGTATGTATACGTGCATGTGTGTATGTACATATATTGTATATACATAGTACCATTTCTTCTTTATCCCTTCTTCTGTTAATGGGTTGCTTCCATATTTTGGTATATAACGCTGCAATAAACATAGGGGTGCATATACCTTTTTTGAATTAGTATTTTTATTTTCTTTAAGTAAAAACCTAGTAGTAGAATTACTGCATCTATGGTATTTCTATTTTTAATTTTTTGAGGAACTCCATATTGTTTTCCAGAGTGGCTGCACTAATTTACATTCCCACCAACAGTATGTGAGAGTTCTTCTTTCTCCACATCCTCGCCAACACTTGTTTTTTCTTTCTTTTTCATATTAGTCACTCAACCAGTGTGAAATGATACTGTGGTTTTGATTTGCATTTCCCTGATGATTAGTGATGCTGAGCAACTTTTCATGAGTCTGTTGGTCATCTATATGTCCTTTTTGGACAACAGGTCCTCTGCCCATTTTTTATTGGATTATTTGTTTTGGGGGGTTGAACTTATGTTCTTTATATATTTTGGATATTAAGCCTGTTTCAGATATATCTATCATTTGCAAATATCTTCTATGCACCAGGTTGACTTTTGTTTTGTTGATCGTTTCCTTTGCTGTGCAAAACCTTTTTATTTTGGTGTAGCCCCAGTAGTTTATTTTTGCTTTTGTTTTCCTTAGGTGAGGAGACGTATCCATGAATATGTTGCTAAGGGATGTCCAAGAGATTACTGCCTTTTTCTTTTAGGAGTTTTATGGTTTCAGGTTTCAATTTGGTCTTTTCTGGAGCCTGCTTTGGATTCTGTGTCTCCATCTCTCTCTGACCCTCCCCTGCCCTCTCAAAAATAAGTTAACATTAAAAAAAAGTGGTCCAGTTTCGTTCTTTTGCATGTAACTGTCCAATTTTCCCAATGCCATTTATTGAACAGACTGTCTTTTCTCCATTCTATATTCTTGCCTCATTTGTTATGGATTAACTGATATATCTCAATCTATGGTACATATTAAGCAATTCAACTTTTTTTTGTAAGGTTATGACTTTTCTCTGCTTCTTGGGAACACTTCCAGCAACATTATATAGCACATCATATGGGTGCCATGTGTTATTCAAGGTTTATGGCATTGCACCAAATATGATGAAAAATACATGAGAACTGTGAGAGATCCCTTTTTACTATGATGTGCAATTTACTGGAGAGATGAATGGCTCATGCAGAGATGATTAGCGTCACACAACATTTTACATAGATATAACACTGGAGCTCACAAATGAATATAAACTTATTACAGCAGTATGGGATGTTCTACAGTTATTTTTGTGCAGTTATTATTTCATATTGCACCTTTATCTGTTTAGATTTCTCTCAACTGTGAGGGGTACCATATGTGGTCTGGTGTTTATGTGCGTAAGAGTTGATAAATTTTAACTTTTTATAATAGATTTGTGTATATTTTATGGTAGTAAATGGTAAAATGGACTATTATGTACATATATCATGCATATTTTATGCATTCATTACATGGATAACTTTTATTAATTTTTTCACCATTTTCAGGTTATGCAGTTTATTTGTTTTTTTAAATTGTCACAAATCTCCAAAAAAATTGCCACAAATCTCCAATAAATTTTACAATTTATTTATTAAAAAATGAACCAACACAAATCAAACCTGTGTTGTTCAAGGGCCAACTTTATATAACATAATGAAAATTTTCTGTATCTTGTCTATATCTTGGCTATGGTTATAGTTACATGGGTATGTGTTTCAAGATTTATAGAAATGCATGCTTAAAATGGAATATTTTTAAATGTAAATTATACTTCAATAGAGTTCATTTTTTAAAAGATCATTCTGGCTACAACATGATAATTAGATCTTGGCCAGACAAGGGTGGAAGCAGGTACACTAATTAAGAAGTTATTGCATAGATAATAAGGCTTGGATTAGGGTGATAATCACAATGATAATTTGCATATGCCATTTATTATGTGCCATGCATTGTTCTCTATATTTTATGTGTATTGATTTATCTAACCCTACCAAGCCTATGAAGTGGGTACTGTTATTACTCTAAAGTTAAAAAAGCTTAAGTGACTTGTGTAGTAACTAGAAAACCTGGTAGTCTGGCTTCAATCCACATACTTAATCATTATGCTCTACTAGATAGATGAAGAATAAATTAGGAAGGTACATCTGCTAAGAGTTACTGATATATAAGTTACTGATGTGTGCTAAACAACCTAAAGAGAACGTTCAAAGAAAATGATGCCATAATAGGATGAGAAAAATTGGGAGAGTATCATGTTTGGATGTTGTTAAAGGAAGAGGCCTCCATAAATAAGTGAAAGCAAAATTTGAGTTTTTTGTGTGTTAAGCAAAGGAGAATGTTGTTTACAAGTGTATCCCCTGAAGAAACAAACTACTGATATCATTTTGGGTTTCTGGGAGCATGGTGTTCAGAATATAGTGGAATATTACAAGTGTGTGTGTTTAAGGATTGACTGACCTACAGCCACAGAAGTGTGGTTATTGGAGTAAGGCTGTTGCTGCTTGGTTGACTTTTAGAGGTATATCTTCTTTTTTAATTAAAAAAATATTTATTTATTTATTGAGAGACGAGAGAGACAGAGCATGAGTGGGAGAGGGGCAGAGAGAGAGGGAGTCACAGATTTTGAAGCAGGCTCCAGGCTCAGAGCCTGATGCAGGGCTCAAACTCACGAACCTTGAGATGATGACCCGAGCTGAAGTTGGATGCTTAACCGACTGAGCCACCCAGGTGCCCCAAGAGGTATATATCTTCTAGTAGGAAGTTTCATTGACCAGTTGGGATGAATGTAATATCTGTTCTGTTGCTACATTCTATTGTAACTAAAAATCATTCCATCTCTTCCTAAAGGAATAAGAATTTGTTATTGTTAAGAAACAAAATTAAAAAACTCTGCTTGGGACATGTTAGGTTTGAGATACTTATACCAATAAAGTCACTGTGATAAAGATGACAGGAAGAAATAGGTTATATCAATATGGAATCTCCAGGACATACACATCAAGCCTAAGAGTCATCAGCCCATAAATGGTATTTATACCTACAAGACTGGATGAGATCACCCTAGGCAGAGAATGTAGCTAGATAGAACTCTGGGTAGAGAGGAGTCTCTAAATGTCAGAGATCAGGCAGACTAGAGGGAGAAAACAAAGGTGTTTGAGAAGATTGGATCAGTAGGTCTGAAAAAAATCCTGAATATTCCACAAGATATTTAGAGAAAATATTCAAGTATGTGAAAGTATAGAATTGGAACAACTTTATTTTAAATTCTTAGTACTCAATTGCAAGAAAGTCATAAATAAAACATGTTTATGAAAATAGAATTTAATGATAGCACTGAATGCCTGTTCTATGTCTGGCATTATATAGGCACTTGGAGAGTGAGGTGAGTGAGAAAGCTTGTCTCAAAATGAAGTTTTAAACTTATTCTCCCATTTATTTTGTTCAGAAATATTTAGCAAATATATTGAAGTACCTGACATGTGCTTAATTAATGGAGATATAGCTGAAAAAGACAGACATACTCATGAAGTCTAATGCAAAAGAAAGCACTGAATATACCATTTTAGTGTATAAACTGATTTGGGTACTTCTATCAGGGAGAACTAACCTACTGTAAGAAAGTCTCTCTGAGAAAGAAAATTTTAGCTAAAACTCAAGAGGTGAATAGAAAATAGTGTCTCAAGCAAAGGAAACAGCATGTGCTAAAAGTTTGGCAGGAGAGCCTCAGGTAGTTGAAAAATAGAAAGACTAGCTGATCAGAGTGAGAGATGAGGCTAAAAATGAAGTAAATGGATTTTAATGTGGTGGAGGCCTTGCTAATCTCACTAAGGATTTTGGCCTTTATCATAAGGTAATTAGGAATCACACAATCAGAACTTGTTTACAAAAGCTCACTATTGTAGGTCATATATATAATTAAACATTAAAAGGAAAGATGTCGTAAAGGTAGTAGATCAATCACTTTTAAAGCCAGTACAAAGGTTAAAGAACAGAAGTAGTAAAATTACATTTACAATAATTACTCAAGGACAAACAAAATAAAAAAGATATAAAATATGATATCATATACACAAAATGTGGAGGGGAGGAGTAAAAACATAGTGCTTTTAGAATGTGTTAAAATTTAAGAACCTTCAACTTAATATAGATTGCTATATACATAGGATGTTATGTATGAACCTCATGGTAACCTCAAACTAAAAACGTAATAGATACACAAAAAATAAAGAGACAGGAATCCAAGCATAACACAAATCATCAAATGACAAGAGATCAAGAGAAGAAAGGAACAGAGAACTACAAACACAATCAGAAAACAACCAACAAAATGGCAATAAGTACATACCTATCAATAATTTCCTTAAATGTAAATGGACTAAGTGCTCAGATCAAAAGACATAGGATAATTGAGTGGATTAAAAAAAAAAAACAAAAAACAAGAGCCGTGTATATGCTGCCTATAGAAGATTCACTTGAGACCTAAAAACACATAGAGACCAAATATAAAGGAATATCAAAAAGATATTCCATGCAAATGGAAATGAAAAAAAAAAAAACAGCTGGGGTAGAAATACTTATGTCAGATAGTCTTTGAAACAAAGACTGTAGGGGCACCTGGGTGACTCAGGCGGTTAAGCATCCAACTCTTGATTTCAGCTCAGATCATAATCTCACAATTCATGAATTCAAGCCCCGTGTTGGGCTCTGTGCTGACAGTGGGGAGTCTGCTTGGGATTCTCTGTCTCTGTCTCTGTCTGCCACTCCTCTGCTTGTGCACACTCTCTTTCTCTAAAAAATAGACATTAAAAAAAAAACAACAGACCATAACAAGAGACAAAGGGCATTATATAGTGATTCAGAGATCAATCCAACAAAAGGATATAACTAATTGCAAACATCTACGCACCCAACATGGGACTATCTAATTATATAAAGCAAATATTAATAGATATAAAGGGAGAAAGTGACAATAATACAATAGCAATGGACAGATCATCCAAATAGAAAATCAATAAGGAAACAATGGCTTTGTTTTTTGTTTTTTGTTTTTCTTTTTGGAGCAGAAGCAGAAGAAAATATAACTTAATTTTTTTATTTTTATTTTTTATTATTTTTTAAATATGAAATTTATTGTCAAATTGATTTCCATACAACACCCGGTGCTCATTACAACAGGTGCCCTCCTCAGTACCCATCACCCACCCTCCTCTCCCTCCCATCCCCCATCAACCCTCAGTTTGTTCTCAGTTTTTAAGAGTCTCTTGTGTTTTGGCCCCCTCCCTCTCTAACTTCTTTTTTTTTTTTCTTTTTCCTTCCTCTCCACCATGGTCTTTTGTTAAGTTTCTCAGGATCCACATAAGAGTGAAAACATGTGGTATCTGTCTTTCTCTGTATGGCTTATTTCACTTAGCATAACACTCTCCAGTTCCATCCACGTTGCTACAAAAAGCCATATTTCATTCTTTCTCATTGCCACGTATATTCCATTGTGTATATAAACCACGGTTTCTTTATCCATTCATCAGTTGATGGACATTTAGGCTCTTTCCATAATTTGGCTATTGTTGAAAGTGCTGCTGTAAACATTGGGGTACAAGTGCCCCTATGCATCAGCACTCCTGTATCCCTTGGGTAAATTCCTAGCAGTGCTATTGCTGGGTCATAGGGTAGATCTATTTTTAATCTTTTGAGGAACCTCCACACTGTTTTCCAGAGTGGCTGCACCAGTTTGCATTCCCACCAACAGTGTAAGAGGGTTCCTGTTTCTCCACATCCTCGCCAGCATCTATAGTCTCCTGATTTGTTCATTTTGGCCACTCTGACTGGCGTGATTTCCCTGATGAGGAGCGACGTTGAGCATCTTCTCATGTGCCTGTTGGCCATCTGGATGTCTTCTTTAGAGAAGTGTCTACTCATGTTTTCTGCCCATTAATTCACTGGATTATTTGTTTTTTGGATGTGGAGTTTGGTAAACTCTTTATAGTTTTTGGATACTAGTCCTTTGTCTGATATGTCATTTGCAAATATCTTTTCCCATTCCGTCAGTTGCCTTTTAGTTTCGTTGATTGTTTCCTTTGCAGTGCAGAAGCTTTTTATCTTCATGAGGTCCCAATAGTTCAGTTTTGCTTTTAATTACCTTGCCTTTAGAGATGTATCAAGTAAGAAATTGCTGCGGCTGATGTCAGAGAGGCTTTTTCCTGCTTTCTCCTCTAGGGTTTTGATGGTTTCCTGTCTCACATTCAGGTCCTTTATCCATTTTGAGTTTATTTTTGTGAATGGTGTAGAAAGTGGTCTAGTTTCAACCTTCTGCATGTTGCTGTCCAGTTCTCCCAGCACCATTTGTTAAAGAGACTGTCTTTTTTTCCATTGGGTATTCTTTCCTGCTTTGTCAAAGATTAGTTGGACATACTTTTGTGGGTCTAATTCTGGGGTTTCTATTCTATTCCATTGGTCTATGTATCTGTTTTTGTGCCAATACCATGCTGTTTTGATGATTACAGCTTTGTAGTAGAGGCTAAAGTCTGGGATTGTGATGCCTCCTGCTTTGGTCTTCTTCTTCAAAATTACTTTGGCTATTCAGGGTCTTTTGTGGTTCCATACAAATTTTAGGATTGCTTGTTCTAGCTTCGAGAAGAATGCTAGTGCAATTTTGATTGGGATTGCATTGAATGTGTAGATAGCTTTGGGTAGTATTGACAGTTAAGCAATATTTATTCTTCCAATCCGTGAGCATGGGATGTTTTTTCATTTCTTTATATCTTCTTCAATTTCCTTCATAAGCTTTCTATAGTTTTCAGCATACAGATCTTTTACATCTTTGGTTAGCGTTATTCCTAGGTATTTTATGCTTCTTGGTGCAATGGTGAATGGGATCAGTTTCTTTATTTGTCTTTCTGTTGCTTCATTATTAGTGTATAAGACTGCAACTGATTTCTGTACATTGATTTTGTATCCTGCGACTTTTCTGAATTCATGTATCAGTTCTAGCAGACTTTTGGTGGAGTCTATCGGGTTTTCCATGTATAATATCATGTCATCTGCAAAAAGTGAAAGCTTGACTGCATCATTGCCAATTTTGATGCCTTTGATTTCCTTTTGTTGCCTGATTGCTGATGCTACAACTTCCAACACTATGTTAAACAACAGCGGTGAGAGTGGACATCCCTGTCGTGTTCCTGATCCGAAACTGAAAACTGAAAACTGAAAGTTTTCCCCATTGAGGATGATATTAGCTGTGGGCTTTTCATAAATGGCTTTTATGATGTTTAAGTATGTTCCTTCTATCCCGACTTTCTCGAGGGTTTTTATTAAGAAAGGATGCTGAATTTTGTCAAATGCTTTTTCTGCATCGATTGACAGGATCATATGGTTCTTATCTTTTCTTTTATTAATGTGATGTATCACATGGATTGATTTGTGAATGTTGAACCAGCCCTACAGCCCAGGAATGAATCCCACTTGATCATGGTGTATAAATATTTGTATGTGCTGTTGAATTCAATTTGCTAGAATCTTATTGAGAATTTTTGCCTCCATATTCATCAGGGATATTGGCCTGTAGTTCTCTTTTTTTACTGGGTCTCTGTCTGGTTTAGGAATCAAAGTAATACTGGCTTCATAGAATGAGTCTGGAAGTTTTCCTTCCCTTTCTATTTTTTGGAATAGCTTGAGAAGGATAGGTATTATTTCTGCTTTAATTGGTAGAATTCCCCTAGGAAGCCATCTGGTCCTGGACTCTTATTTGTTGGGAGATTTTTGATGACTGATTCAATTTCTTCGCTGGTTATGGGTCTGTTCAAGTTTTCTAGGTCTTCCTGTTTGAGTTTTGGAAGTGTGTGGGTGCTTAGGAATTTGTCCATTTCTTCCAGGTTGTCCAGTTTGTTGGCATATAATTTTTCATAGTATTCCCTGGTAATTGCTTGTATTTCTGAGGGATTGGTTGTAATAATTCCATTTTCATTCATGATTTTATCTATTTGGGTCATCTCCCTTTTCTTTTTGAGAAGTCTGGCTAGAGGTTTATCAATTTTGTTTATTTTTTCAAAAAACCAACTGTTGGTTTCATTGTTCTGCTCTACAGTTTTTTTAGATTCTATATTGTTTATTTCTGCTCTGATCTTTATGATTTCTCTTCTTCTGCTGGGTTTGGGGTGTCTTTGCTGTTCTGCTTCTATTTCCTTTAGGTGTGCTGTTAGATTTTGTATTTGGGATTTTTCTTGTTTCTGGAGATAGGCCTGGATTGCAATGTATTTTCCTCTCAGGACTGCCTTTGCTGCATCCCTAAGCATTTGGATTGTTGTATTTTCATTTTCATTTGTTTCCATATATTTTTTAATTTCTTCTCAAATTGCCTGGTTGACGCATTCATTCTTTGGTAGGGTGTTCTTTAACCTCCATGCTTTTGGAGGTTTTCCAGACTTTTTCCTGTGGTTGATTTCAAGCTTCATAGCATTGTGGTCTGAAAGTATGCATGGTATGATTTTAATTCTTGTATACTTATGAAGGGCTGTTTTGTGACCCAGTATGTGATCTATCTTGGAGAATGTTCCATGTGCACTCGAGAAGAAAGTATATTCTGTTGCTTTGGGATGCAGAGTTCTAAATAGATCTGTCAATCCATCTGATCCAATGTATCATTCAGGGCCCTTGTTTCTTTATTGATCCTGTGTCTAGATGATCTATCCATTGTTGTAAGTGGAGTATTAAAGTCCCCTGCAATTACCACATTCTTATCAATAAGGTTGCTTATGTTTGTGATTAATTGTTTTATATATTTGGGGGCTCCCGTGTTTGGCGTATAGACATTTATAATTGTTAGCTCTTCCTGATGGATAGACCCTGTAATTATTATATAATGCCCTTCTTCATCTCTTGTTACAGCTTTTAATTTAAAGTCTAGTTTATCTGATATAAGTATGGCTACTTCAGCTTTCTTTTGAGTTCCAGTGGCATGATACATAGTTCTCCATCCCCTCACTTTCAATCTGAAGGTGTCCTCAGGTCTAAAATGAGTCTCTTGTAGACAGCAAATAGATGGGTCTTGTTTTTTATCCATTCTGATGCCCTATGTCTTTTAGTTGGAGCATTTAGTCCATTTGCATTCAGTGTTATTATAGAAATATGGGTTTAGAGTCATTGTTATGTCTGTAGGTTTCATGCTTGTAGTGACGTCTCTGGTACTTTGTGGTCCTTGAAACATTTCACTCTTAGAATCCCCCTTGGATCTCTTTTAGGGCTGTTTTAGTGTGATGAATTCCTTCAGTTTTTGTTTGTTTGGGAAGACCTTTATCTCTCCTTCTATTCTAAACGACAGACTTGCTGGATAAAGGATTCTTGGCTGCATATTTTTTCTGTTCATCACATTGAAGATTTTCTGCCATTCCTTTCTGGCCTGCCAAGTTTCAGTAGATAGATCCGTCACTAGTCTTATTGGTCTCCCTTTACATGTTAGAGTGCGTTTATCCCTTGCTACTTTCAGAATTTTCTCTTTATCCTTGTATTTTGCCAGTTTCACTATTATATATCATGCAGAAGATCAATTCAAGGTACATCTGAAAGGAGTTCTCTGTGCCTCTTAGATTTCAATGCCTTTTTCCTTCCCCAGATCAGGGAAGTTCTCAGCTATGATTTGTTCAAGTACATCTTCAGCACCTTTCTCTCTCTCTTCCTCCTCTGGAATCCCTATTATACGGATATTGTTCTGTTTGATTGCATCACTTAGTTCTCTAATTCTCCCCTCATACTCCTGGATTTTTTTCTCTCTCTTTTTCTCAGCTTCCTCTTTTTCCATAATTTTATCTTCTAATTCACCTATTCTCTTCTCTGCCTCTTCAATCCGAGCTGTGGTCACCTCTATTTTATTTTGCATCTCATTTATAGCATTTTTTAGCTCCTCCTGACTGTTTCTTAGTCTCTTGATCTCTGTAGCAATAGATTCTCTGTTGTCCTCTATACTTTTTTTCAAGCCCAGTGATTAGTTTTATGACTATTATTTTAAATTCATGTTCTGTTATATTGTTATATATATATATATATATATAGTTTTTGATCAATTCGTTAGCTGTCGCTACTTCCTGGAGTTTCTTTTGAGGAGAATTCTTCCATTTCATCATTTTGGATAGTCCTTGGAGTGGCGCGGAACTGCAGGGCACTTCCGCTGTGCTCTCTGGAGTAACTTGTGTTGGTGGGTGGGGCCATAGTCAGACCCGATGTCTGTCCCCAGCCCACTGCTGGGGCCACATTCAGACTGGTGTGTACCTTATCTTCCCCTTTCCCAGGGGGAGGACTCACTGTGGAGTGGTGTGGGCCCTGTCTGGGCTACTTGCACACTGCCAGGCTTGTGGTACTGCTTCTATGGGATCTGATGTATTAGCTAGGGTGGATCTGCAAAGTGCATAGGGGCAGGAGGGGCAGTCTTAGCTCCCTTTGCCGTTGGTGGTCCCCTGTGGGAGGGGCCCTGCAGCACTGGGAGGGGGGCAGGCAGACCCATCTTATGAATGGATCCACAGAAGCACAGCGTTGGGTGTTTGCATGGTGCAAGCAAGTTTGGTGACAGAAACTGGTTCCCTTTGTGGTTTTGGCTGGGGGTTGGGTGAGGGAGATGGCGCTGGTCAGCGCCTTTGTTCCCTGTGGAGCTGAGCTCTGTCTTCCAGGGCTCAACACCTCTCCCTCCTGGTGTCCTCTTGCCCTCCTGCTCTCCGAGCAGAGCTGTTCACTTTTTCACATTCCAGATGTTAAGTCCCACTGGCTGTCAGAACTCATGCAGTCTGGCCCCTCCGCTTTTGCAAGCCAGACTTGGGGGCTCTACCTTGCCGGGCGGGCTGCCCCTCCACTGTCCCGTCTCCCTCCCACCAGTCAGTGTAGCATGCACCACCTCTCCACCCTTCCTACCCTCTTCCGTGGGCCTCTTGTCTACACTTGGCTCTGGAGAGTCCATCCTGCTAGTCTTCTGGTGGTTTTCTGGGTTGTTTAGGCAGGTGTGGGTGGAATCTAAGTGATCAGCCAGACCGGTGAGCCCAGCATCTTCCTACGCCACCATCTTGTCTCAGAAAATATAACTTTCAGGAAACAATGGCTTTGAATGACACATTAGACTGGATGAACTTAACAGATATATACAGAACATTTAACTCAAAAGCAAGATAATACACCTTCTTTTCAAGTGCACATGGAACATTCTCTAGGATATATCATTTGTTTTGGCCACAAAATTTAAGAAGATTGAATACCAAGCATCCTTTCCACCACAATGATATGAAACTAGAAATCAGCCACAAGAAAAAAAATTGAAAAGCAAACAACCCACAAGCAGGTGGAGGCTGAACAACATGCTATTAAACAACCAATGAGTGAATGAAGAAATAAAAGAGAAAATTTGAAAATACCTTTAGAGAAATGAAAATAGAAATGCAAAGTTTCAAAATCTTTGGGACTCCCAAAAAGCAGTTTTAAGAATGAAGTTTATAGTTGTACATGCCCATCTCAAGAAACAAGAAAAATCTCAATCTACCTTACACCTAAAGGAACTAGAAAAAGAAAAACACACAAAGCTCAATGTTATGGGAAGGAAGATAATAATAAAAATCAGAATGGAAATAAATGAAATAGAGACAAAAATAGAAAAAACTCAATGAATCTAAAAAGTATTTTTTGAAAATATTAAAAAAGATAACTTTTAGCCAAATTCATCAAGAAAAAAAAATGGAGAACCCAAATAAATAAAATCAGAAATGCAAGAGAAGTAAGCAAACACCACAGACATCCAAAAGATTATAAGAAACTACTATTAAAAAGTATATACCAAAAAATTATATCCCCCAAAATTGGACAACCTAGAAGAAATAAATTCCTAAAAATGTGTAGTCTTCTAAGACTGAATCAGTAAGAAATAGAAAATTTGAACAGACCAATTGCTAGTAATGAAATTGAATCAGTAATCAAAACACTTTCAACAAAGATGCAGGACCAGATGTGTTCACAGGTGAATTCGACCAAACATTTAAAGAAGTGTTAATACCTATTCTTCTCAAACTATTTCAAAAAATAGGAGAGGAGTGGGTGCTTCCAAATTCATTCCATGAGGCCAACATAACCCTGATACCAAAACCAGTTGAAGACACTACCAAAAAATTATGTCAATATCCTTGATATACATAGATGTAAAAGCTTTAACAAAATATTAGCAGCAAATTCAAAAATACATTAAAAATATCATTCACCATGATCAAGTGGGATTTATTCTAAGAATGCAAAGATGGTTCAATATTCACAAATCCTGGAAGATAGAGGGAGAAGTGCTAATACACAATTAAACCCTTCCAAAAGGAAGGTAGAGGGAGATGAAGCAGAAACAAATGGGAAAAAAAAAAATAGATGCTAAATTTTAGAACTGATTAAATAATCAATCCAAATATTAATCCAACTCCAAAAATCCCAGTCAAGATAAATAAAAAGAAGCCAAATCCTAATTACATCACAGTGAAAGTGGCAGAACACTGAAGGTATAATAGACAGAATGCTTTCAAAAATAACAATTAGAGTGACAGATGACTTCTCACTAGCAACAATGGAAACCAGAATATAGCTGAACACTGTTTTAAATGTACCAAGAGATTTTAAGATATTTTTAAGAATGAGTAAAAAGGATATTTTGGGAGGTAAGACTTGAGAGAAAGATAATTATTAAGGATACAACTTGGGGCAAGGAAATAGCTATGGTTAGAATATCTGAGAGATAAAAAGGAATGAAGAGCAAAGTTATCCAAGAATGTGAGTAAAAAAAACAAACACTGATTATTTGTAAACAAAAATAAAGTCTTGTGGTTTTAAATATGTGGACTTAGGATATATGAAAATGGTAACATAAATTGGGAGCGTGATTGAAATTCAAGTTTTCTAGGGTCTTTGTTTAATTGGAACAAAAGATAATTTTATTAACTTTAGAGCTTGTTAAGACAAACATGCATGTTACAATTTCTAGAACAAATATAAATAGAGCATATAGCTTCCAAATTGCTAGAGGAGAAAAAATGGCAAGGGAACTGGCTGATGGTCTTGAGCCCAGCCAGTTAGCTTAACTGGTTAAGGCCCACCACAAGAAAGACTGCTTCTGTGAGTTTTATTGTATATAGAACAGTTGACTTACCGAGAGAACATTTTGTTTTATGGCTGGACAATATGGGCCCTAAACTAAGGTAAAATACCTGTTAAGCAGGTATAATTAAATTATTATTTGAGTAGATATAAAAAAAATAATGTGTTACTTCCAGCACAAATGTATCACTACTACTTCAAAAAGTACTCAGACCACATGACCTTTTCAACAGTGAGGTCTCTTTACAGACCAAGAGCTATCCCTGATTCTTAGACCTATTGTATGGTATATACAATTCTTGGGACTCCCATTATCCTAAATAACCACACTTCCTATTTCAATGGCATTTTGTATACACAAATAGTACTTATGTGATCTCATTAAATTTCCATGGAAACTCTTAAGAGGCAGATGTTAATTGATGTTATAAATGAGGAAATAGAGGCTATACAAGTTGAAATAATTTGTACAAAGTAAACTAGTAGTATATATAGACTTCAAACGCTATTCTTCCGGCTGCCTATTAAACCCTCTAAAATATTCCCAAGTTGCCACTTGACTAAATTTCCCCAAAAGAAGTTTAATCATAATGTCTTATAAAATATTTAATTTTCAAGATGCTTATTTTCCTATGCCATAAATTGTCTTTCTAGCCCATCATGCCTATGATATATATAAACTGTATGTGTTTACATGTATATGTGTATACATTTCAAACTTCCAAACTGAGTTCATTTCAGGGAGGTAGCAAATATCGATTCTTGATAAATAACTATGAAGAAGTGATTCAATAGTTCAATACTGTATATCCTTCCCTTAGTTTTCTTCTTTCAAAATTTTTAAACTGCTCCTCATTTCATCTACAAACATGTTCATATATATAACAACAACAACAAAAAATTGTTTCCTGGCTGTTAAGGTATGAATTGTTAAAATTCAAGCCAAGTATGGCTTCTTAGAAACTGTTTACTGTTTGTTAATAGTTTTTTGAGTATTTTAATGAAAAGATAGTACAAATAAAATATTTATTAATTGGTAATTAAATTTTAAGTGATACCAGTTTTGCTGAAATTTTAGAAATAAGTATTTTTAAACATCCACTGATTTACAAATCAGATCACAAATCAAATAAATGAAATTGATTCTCTGCTAAATAAATATCAGTTGGTGTATCTTATATTTTGAATAGATCTTTTAGCCTTGCACAATTTGTTAATATCATGCATTGGTAATTTGGAAAATATTGGTTCACTAAGATATGTAGAACTTCCAATGTTGATATATTTTGCTATACAACATCAAAAACTCACAATAATTAATACCACCACCAACTTTATCAGATAAGTCTTTAAGTATTAGAAAGTGGTCAAGAATGCAATAATGCAAGTTTTCCAAAATACTAATTTTTGAAAACTCAAATTTTATCATTGGCAACAAATACTGTTGGTTGTCTTCCTCCTCATTGAAATTTTTGAAAAAAAAATCTGCAAAATATCTAAGTCTGAAAAAACCAGTTTGTCAGTAGTTTTTTTTCAAGTAAAAAGGTGCTTATGAAACTGCATTTACTTGCACATAAAACTCTTATGAAAAGTGACTTTGTCAGTTTTATCCTAAACAAAAATAACTTGAAGATTGTTTTTCACTTGAAAAATAAAAATTTGTACGTGAAATTCTCTTTTAAAAATGACTTCAGCTTCTTATTTTTTTCATTTTTTAATTATGAATTTTTAAAAATTTACATCCAAGTTAGTTAACATGTAGTGCAATAATGATTTCAGGAGTAGAATCCAGTGATTCATTACCTATATATAACACCCAATGCTCACCCAACAAGTGTCCTCCTTAATGCCCCTTGTCCAATTAGCCCATCCCCCACCCCAAACCCCTTAGCAACCCTCAGTTTTTTCTCGGTATTTAAGAATCTCTTATGGTTTGTCTCCCTCCCTGTTTTTATATTATTTTTGCTTCCCTTCCCTTATGTTCATCTGTTTTGTATCTTCAATTCCACATGAGTGAAGTCATATGATATTTGTGTTTCTATAATTTCACTTAGCATAATACCCTCTAGTTCCATCCATGTTGTTGCAAATGGTAAGATTTCATTCTTTTTGATTGCCAAGTAATATTTCATTGTATATATTTACTACATCTTTATCCGATCATCCATGGATGGACATTTGGGCTCTTTCCATATTTTGACTATTGTTGATAGTGCTGCTATAAACATTGGGGTGCATGTGCCCCTTCAAAACAGCACTCCTGTATCCTTTGGATAAATACCTAGTAGTCCAGTTGCTGGGTTGTAGGGTAGTTCATTTTTAATTTTTTGAGGAACCTCCATACTGTTTTCCAGAGTGGCTTCACCAGTTTGCATTCCCAGCAGCAGGGCAAAGGAGATCCTCTTTCTCCACATCCTTGTTAGCATGTGTTGTGCCTGAATTGTTAATTTTAGCCATTCTGACAGGTATGACTTGGTATCTTATTGTGGTTTTGATTTGTATTTCCCTGATGATGAGTGATGTTGAGCAGTTTTTCATGTCTGTTAGCCACCTGGATGTCTTCTTTGGAAATGTGTCCATTCATGTCCTTTGCCCATTTCTTCACTGGATAATTTGTTTTTTGGGTATTGAGTTTGATAAGTTCTTTATAGATTTTGGATACTAATCCTTTATTTGATATGTCATTTGCAAATATCTTCTCCCATTCCATCAGTTGCCTTTTAGTTTTGCTGATTGTTTCTTTTGCTCTGCAGAAGCTTTTACTCTTGATGATGTCCCAATAGTTCATTTTTGCTTTTGTTTCCCTTGCCTCAGGGGATATGTTAAATAAGAAGTTGCTGCGGCCAATGTCAAAGAGGTTTTGTCTGTTTTCTCCTCTAGGATTTTGATGGCTTCTTGTTTTACATTTAGGTCTTTCATCCATTTTGAATTTATTTTTCTGTATCATGTAAGAAAGTGGTCCAGTTTCATTCTTCTGCATGTCACTGTCCAGTTTTCCCCAAACCATTTGCTGAAGAGACTGTCTTTATTCCATTGGATATTCTTTCCTGCTTCATCGAAGATTAGTTGGCCATATGTTTGTGAGTCCGTTTCTGGGTTCTGTATTCCGTTCCATTGATCTATGTGTCTGGCTTTGTGCCAGTACCATACTGTCTTGATGATTACAGCTTTGTAATACAGCTTGAAGTCTGGAATTGTGATGCCTCCAGCTTTAGTTTTCTTTTTCAGGATTGCTTAGGCTATTAGGGGTCTTTTCTGGTTCCATACAAATTTTAGGATTATTTGTTCTAGTTCTGTGAAGAATGCTGGTGTTATTTGGACAGGGATTGCATTGAATAGGTAGATTGCTTTGGAAGTGACTTCAGCTTCTACGTAAACTTGTATAACATTTAAGTCACCTCTGACATAATTTTTCAATTGCAGCCCAAGAAAATTCTTCATAAGATATTAAAGTAATACATTTCGGAACTTAATAAGCCTCATTTTTGGTAAATATATTCTCACTGAAACCCACTTTCTCTCCTTTTTTAAATGTAAAATGTAATGATCATAGACATTAAAAACTTATCCTTTACTTTGCTGAATAGAATCCTGCCTCTATGTTCATTATTCTATAAATCTGGATTTTTAAAGACTAATTTAAAAAGAAATAATACTATTTGTAACATTCTTTCTCTTTTCTTGGCCCTAGAAAATATTCTAATAATTTAAATCTCTGAAATTACACACCCTTCCATTTCCCAGACCTATGCTCTAAAGCCTTCCTCATTTTTTGTTTATCCTACCAGACAGCTTCCTTTACTGACATTACTGACACCTCATTTCTTTTCCTACCATAGTCCTCTATTAGATCTTATTTTTCAATGGAATTCAGTTTTGGAACTATGGCCACAAAATGTTTGTTAGCATGGCCCTTTGGATGAGCTTGATTTAGGGCAATGAATATGACACATTTTGAAACCAGAATGCTCTCTAATACATATTTGTTTTTCTATTTTCTGCATGAAAATTTGAAAGATAAAATTTGGTTATAGAATGTATTTCTTATATGTGCAAACAAAGCATTTATAATTATATAGATAAGATCTTAACAAATATCAGGAATTAATGTCAGATTCAGAGAAGAATTTGAAAATATTGCTGTTCCATTTTAAAATGTTAATGAATTAGTCATTAAGGGAGTGCAAATTAAAACCACAAGATTCCACTAACCCATTAAAACCTCTCAATAAAATGGAAAATTTTACTAGATAAATAGAATCAGTCATAGGAAACTTGAAGAGACCAAGGATTAACTTTTGTTCAACTAATAAACAAGGAAAAGATACTACACTTGTAAAAATAAGTTAATGACATATATTTTTGTAACATTGACAAAAATTTTAAAAAGACAGTCTATCTATTTTTGGTGAGTGTTTAGAAGGCAAATAACTTCCATAGATAGTTGATACAAAAAAAAAAAAAGGGGTCGCTAATATTTTCTTGTGAATAAATTGCCAGTGCCAATTAAAAACCTGAAAAAAGTTCTTGTCTCTGAAAATGCTCTTTTAGAAATTCTTCCTAACAAATTAGTTAAAGGTATAAATTAAGATTTTGTTATAAGAATGTTCGAGGGGTGCCTGGGTGACTCAGTCAGCTGAGCAACCGACTTCAGCTTAGGTTATGATCTCAGTTTGTGGGTCTGAGCCCCGCTTGGGGCTCTGTGCTGACAGGTCGGAGCCTGGAGCCTGCTTCGGATTCTGTGTTTCCCTCTCTCTCTGCCCCTTCCCCGCTCATGCTCTGTCTCTCTCTGTCTCTCAAAAATAAATTTTAAAAAATGTTAAAAAAAAAAAAAAGAATGTTTTAAAAGTGAAAAATAAGGGCGCTTGGGTGGCTTAGTTGGTTAAGCATCCGACTTTGGCTCAGGTCATGGTCTCACGGTTTGTGTGTTTGAGCCCCGCATCAGGCTCTGTGCTGACATTCAGAGCCTGGAGCCTAGTTCAGATTTTGTGTCTTACTGTCTCTCTCTGCCCCTGCTCATGCTTGTCTGTCTCTCTCTCTTAAAAATAAACTTAAAAAAAATAAAAGAGTGAAAAATAGGAACGATTCTAGATTTCCTTGTATAAATTTTATTATATGTATATATGATCATTTAAAATTAATTTAAGATTCAATATGTTAATGATACAGTTTTGAATTTTAAAAGCTAGTATTATATTGCAATGGGATCGGCAAAACACAACTGTACACAGCAATATGGGTGAATCTCACACAAATGTTTCAATAAAAGAAGTCAGTCATAAAAAATACAAATCAAAACCACACTCAGATATCACCTCACACCAGTAAGAGTGGCCAAAATGAACAAATCAGGAGACTATAGATGCTGGAGAGGATGTGGAGAAACGGGAACCCTCTTGCACTGTTGGTGGGAATGCAAATTGGTGCAGCCACTCTGGAAAACAGTGTGGAGGTTCCTCAAAAAATTAAAAATAGATCTACCCTATGACCCAGCAATAGCACTGCTAGGAATTTACCCAAGGGATACAGGAGTACTGATGCATAGGGGCACTTGTACCCCAATGTTTACAGCAGCACTCTCAACAATAGCCAAATTATGGAAAGAGCCTAAATGTCCATCAACTGATGAATGGATAAAGAAATTGTGGCTTATATACACAATGGAGTACTAGGTGGCAATGATAAAGAATGAAATATGGCCCTTTGTAGCAACGTGGATGGAACTGGAGAGTGTGATGCTAAGTGAAATAAGCCATACAGAGAAAGACAGATACCATATGTTTTCACTCTTATGTGGATCCTGAGAAACTTAACAAAAGACCATGGGGGAGAGGAAGGAAAAAAAAAAGAGGTTAGAGTGGGAGGGAGTCAAAGCATAAGAGACTCTTAAAAACTGAGAACAAACTGAGGGTTGATGGGGGTGGGAGGGAGGGGAGGGTGGGTGATGGGTATTGAGGAGGGCACCTTTTGGGATGAGCGCTGGGTGTTGTTTGGAAACCAATTTGACAATAAATTTCATATATTGAAAAAAAATAAAAAATAAAAAAAATATTCTATTTACTTAAAGTGCATATGTCAACTACACTTTAAAAAAACTGTAAACAGATAAAAACAATTTATGTGGTTAGAAGTTAAGATAATGTTTACCTCTTGGGGAGATAATGTAGGGAACAGGGGGCATCTGGTAAGGTCTTGATACTGATTTTGATTAATGGATATGTTTATGAAAATTCATCCTTCAAATAACAAAAGCCAAGGTTTGCTTGTACTATGCTCTAGAAAGGAGTGGGAAATGATATAGACAAGTTATTATATAACATAAATATTTACAATAAACCTCCTTGGCCTGATTTTGTGTCCTCATACAAGAGAAGATACCTACAATAACCAGGTTATTCTCCCCTTATCTCTTCATTCATTCAATGAAGTTAAATTTTGAGAATTTATTATGCACCGGGTCCAGTTGTAGTTCATGATGTGAACAAAACCAACAGGTCACTGCTCTAACGGAACTTTTATCCCAGTGGGGAATATTAATGATAAACATTCTAACATTCCATTGAATATTAAAATATATCAGCCAGTGTTAAAAGCTATACAGAGAATTTTATAATGAAAGATAATGGTGATTATATTGCTGCTTAAGACTAAGTTGAAAGAGAAGGCCTAATTGTAAGAGATATTTAAACAGAGAAGTGAAAAGAAGGAATCAGCAATGAAAAATTGAGATTTTCAAAGAAAAAAATGACTTCTGGGTTTGAATTCAGGCAGCTGGGTGGATCAGTGTTACTGTGTATATAGAAGTAACAGGAAGAGCAACAGGCTGACACAGCAGGGTAAGGAAGGACTGCTTTTCTCAAGTGTGAAATAAGTCTTTAGCTGCTTTTGAATGAGTCTGGCCTTGATATCTTTAAAATGGATTTGAAGGATTGAAGTCCTGAAAAAGCTAAACACAGTTACAGAAGGGATTAGGATTAGAGAATTAGGCAGAAGCAAATTCATATAAAATTTGAATCAACCTAAGTAAATAGAGACTGAAAGCTAGTTGGGAGATTACTTAAGAGGAAATGTTAAACCAAAATTTGTTATTTCAGTAGCAATGAAGATATAGTTCAAGATACTTTTTCCTCATTAGTTGGGTGATTCGACATTCCTGTCTAAAGGTATAATATTGTCTTTCTGTGGCTTAAGGCTATTCTGTAAGGTTGTTACTGGTCTCCTTTTGTGGTCCTTTTGTTAGCTCTGGGATTGATTTATTGCAACTGGTACTCTAGAGAAGATAAATTCTATGCCTTCATGTATTGAACATGGCAATAATCACTGGGGATATAATGGTGATAAGATTGTCTCCTTCCCTCAAGAATCCCACCTTCTGGAGTGAAATAGGGACAAGTAAATTGTCAATGAAAACACAAAGGGTTGGGGCACCTGGGTGGCTCAGTTGGTTAAGTCTCCAAGTCTTGATTTTGGCTTAGGTCATGATCTCACAGTTGTGGGATCAGCCCTGTGTTGGGCTCCTCCCTGAGCATGGAGCCTGCTTGGGATTTTGTCTCTCCCTCTTTCTCTGTCTCTTCCCTGGTCTTGCTCTCTCTGTCTCTCTCTGTCTCTGTCTCTGTCTCTGTCTCTCTCTCTCTCTCTCTCACACACACACACACACAATAAATAAACAAACAAACATTTAAAAAAAGCCACAGGTGGTTAAGTGTTACCTTGAGGATGAGAATGAGGTAATGTGAGGGAACCAAACCCAATCAGAAGGGGGACTGGAGAAGTTAGGGACTGCCTCCAGGGGAGTGACACCAAGTCAGGACTAAAAGTATGAGCGTGAGTTATCCATGTGACTGCAGGATGTGGAAGTGGAGAGAGACTTTCCAGGAGAATGAAAAGCACTTCACAGGCCAAGAATGAGAGATCCTGCATATATTGAGATAGGGTGCATGGAACCAAGTATATACAATGTGAGAAGGTATGAGACTTGAGATGGGAGTGGTAAGCGGGAGGTGGAACATGAAATACATTCAGTCATATCATGGGGCTTGAACTTCACACCAAGTGCAAAGGAGAGTGACAAGATCAGATCTGTACTTTAGAAAGACTCTGGCCACAGGCTGAAACAGGTTGGAAACAGGGCCACATTGCTATCGTGTATATCTTGTATGACGTAGAAAACAACTTGTGTGAATTAGAAGAATGTGCTCCTTCAACCTTGATCTTGAGAGCTGAGTTTTGACTGTATTTTGTCCTTGTTCTTCTTACCATCAACATGACTAGATGTCTTTGGGCAGGGCATGATGGAAAAGGATTATGTAGGAATCCAGGTGAGAGATGCTGGGGGCATGAACTAAGGATAGAGGCAGGCTTTTTGAGGTGTTCAGAATTGACAGGATTTGATGACTGATTGGATGTGAAGGGGAAGAAAAGGGAATGGGAAAGTTTGTGTATTTTTATGTGCATTTGAATATTCACCACTTTATTCTTCCCTCTCTCTTCTTTTATTCTCTCTCCCCAGGACACAGTCCTGTTCTCCAGAGAGAGCTCAGGGAGCTAAAGGAAGATTTATGTCAGATATGTAAACAGGTAAATGCATTTGGGATTTAGAATACTATATGAAGAGTAGAGAGTAGGACACAAAAGAAGGGATGGTCCATTCTTCCTGAGAGTTGGGAAGGCAGCCAGGAGAGTCAGTAGGAATAGAATTTTAAAAGAGGGGCATATGGTCAGAAGGCACACAAGGGAAACTGAAGATGCTGAAGTTAGAAGTGGAGAAGGATGAGGGGAGTGTTGTGCTCTTGACAAAGACCCAGAGATGTAAAACAGTGTGGACTTTTGGGAAAACTGAAAGTCTGACTGATTGAAGCTGTGAGACCAATGGATATGGTGTAATAAGAGATAGGGAAGTAGAGTTAAGGGCCAAATGACTGGGGCCTAATATTCATTTGACAAATATTTTGGTGCTTTTGTGCTAGGCACCTGGTAAAAGTGATATATAAACAGGCATAGTCTTTGCTTTCATGGCATTTAGACTTTCTTGTGAAAGCAGTATGGGGCTAGTATAGTCTTTCTCTAGTTCCTTTGGGGGTCGTGTGGTAGATGTATTGGGGAAGGTAGACTGAAGACAGATCAGGTAGGAATCATCTTTATCCAGGAGATGGTGATGGGCACTGAACTGAGGCAGCCTCACTGAAGGTGAAGCAGGGAGAGAGAAAGGTTAAGGAGATGTCACTGATAGGACTGGTTGACTAATTGGATAAAAAGTGTGTGGAAATTGAAGGGTCAGGGTTGGCCTCTTGGTCTCTGATTTAAATGACTGAGTGGCAAGATATTTTTCTCTCATTGAGATAAGGCATTCAGAAGGAGGTGTGGGTGAAGAAAATGTATTCAGTTTTATAGAATTATTTTGTTTCCTGACAAAAATTGATAAATTTATATCCAAATTGTTCTCTAAACTTCTAAACTACCCATCTTCCAGGTTGGCTCAAAATTGTGTGTGTGTGTGTGTGATATTCATGTTGATGGCACAGAGGGTGGAGGTGGAACAGGAAACTCAATAGGACTTTTCTTAATAGTACTATCCTCTGACATTAGACTCTCTCAAATCTGGAAAGCAATGATTTACTCTGTAAAGGAAACTAGCTGATCAAGGTACTAAATACATTTGAGACATTGTATCTACTTGGAGAAAAGCAGAAGATTTTCACAGTTGTTAGTTCCCAGCTTGGCCAGACCTTCAAGTTATGAAATAAGTGATGGCTCTATGTTATACCACCGAATTCCTAGTTTCCAGTTTCTCACATGCCTCTAAAACAGTTTTATGTAAGAGCCACTCCCTTATTTCTTGGCAACCTTGTGACAACAAATGGCAGGACACACAATGTGAGGTACTCTGCTTACATTCCCTGTGGGGCCAACCCTTTAGGAACTAATGTACTGATCATCACATAAATTATTAAAGCATGGTAGTGGGATCGTATATCATGTAACTTATTTGTAACAAATATTATTTGAATAGGTATTTTATTAAAATGTTATTATAGGTGCTAAGGTTTTAAGACAACTTCCTGGTTCATGGAGCAATATAAAGTTATTTGCAAAGAATACTTATTTTTTCATATGTTGACTTGAAAGGTAGATCTACATGAGGATATAGAGACTGTACTTTATGACCATGCCATTCATGTAAGGTATGATTTGAATGGATCTCTTTAGAGTTGTGTATGTGGCGGTCCTAGATAATTTTTAGGATTCTATGGGGAGAAAGGATAGAAATTAGTGGAAATGGGACCAATACTAAACATAAACCATGCTGGGCACCAGAAGTAAAGGCTGATAGTAGGAGGGAGGGCTGACTGGAGATGAAGACAAGGACTTGCCAAGAAGGCCTGCATGGAAAATGACTGGGCCTTTGCCTGCAGAATGGAGAATTGATGGTGAGGAGGTAAACACAAGTGTTTTCTACGAAAGGGAAAAAAGTGGAAAGACACTAGGAGTTTAGTGGCTAGGGAATGGGTCTGTATATTATTAGTTGGATTGTCACCATAAATTTGTACAGTGATATTGTTGAATGTGATCAATCATTATAAAATCTATTTATTGAGCAGTATTAACTCACTGGGATATAAGCATAAAAAAAATGATGTTTTCCAGTAGCTATAATGAGCTGTGTTCTATTGAGGTCCCCTATCTCTTTGGGTAGCAAAATCTCTTACTGTCTTCATAGCCCAACTCCATGAGTATTGTCAATTTTGGCTATTCAAACAGCTTTGGTTTTACAGTTAAAACTCAAATCCTGTTCATTTTTAAACTTGTATCTTATTTGAGTTGAAGTTTTCCTCTTTCTCTTCCTCTAACGCAGATTTATCTTTGGTGACTTGAAATAGTGGTAGCAGAGGGTATATGGGCTCAGTCCCAATTAGCTGCCTCTCCCTTTTCCTAGGGATATTCTATTTAAATCTTGGGTAAGAGGAATAGGAGATGCCAGTGTCTTGAGCCTCTCCTGCTGTTGTGTGGTTTCAGATGTCACTCAGAGTGGCGTGTGTTCAAAGCTGGTCTCTAGCAGGTTCTTAGGTGGGTCCTGTAAGGCTCTTCTCTCTACACAATTTCTTGGCATAGGAGATCCAACTAAGTTATACTGTTGTCTTCTGGAATTCCCCTCAGTTAGTAAGAAACCATATTTTTTAATGCATCAGACATGCATGAAATCCTTAGTGCATGCAGGTGATTCCACTGGCAGACCTCTCTTTTTCACCTTGTCTCTCTTGCCTGTTTCTTCAGTCTTGCAACATCTAGAACTCTGCCCATCTAGTGGCTCAACAACAATGTTGGTATAAATTACCATCTCTTAATTTATATGGCTTCCTGAGATTTACTACCAACAGACCAACCCCCTTTTCTTTCTCCTAGTTCTCTTCTTATACCGGGGAATGTTTAGGGTACTGGGGTTGGTGATAGCGTAGCTTGGCTGACCCAGTACCTCTCCCTTACTGTAAGGAGATATGGCTGGCAATATCCTGAGCTTGAAATCTGGGATACATGGGGTGCCTGGGTGGCTCAGTTGGTTGAGCTTCCGACTCCGGCTCAGGTCATGATCTCACAGTCTGTGAGTTCACGTTGGGCTCTGTGCTGACAGCTCAGAGCCTGGAGCCTGCTTCAGATTCTGTGTCTCCCTCTATGACCCTCCCCTGTTCATGCTCTGTCTCTCTCAGAAATAAATAAACATTAAAAAAATTAAAAAAAAAAAGAAATCTGGGATACATAGATGACTCCATTCTTGGAATCTGGAATACTTCTCGTTCTCAGATTTGGGGCTTCATAATTGATTTCAGAAAAGTGGAATCTGGGTAAGTATGAAATTTTATCCTGTTTCAATAGCAAAGGTCCCATAATGAGGACAAAACCAGTGTGTTCCTGGGAAATCTGACTATGAATGGAGGGTCAGATGTGTGAATGGTGAGGATTTTATTTGTGATGGGCTTGATAAATCTCTGTAACTTAATGATGCTTCAGACCACTTTGAAAACATGTAGTTATTTATATCTTGTGATTTGCTTAATGTTTGGCTTTCCTGCTAGGCTGTAATCTCCATGAGGACTGAGAGAGTATGTTTCATTCACCACTTTTCCACAGCACCTTGCTGCAGAATGATGGCAATTAGTAGGAGCTTCATAAACTGACTGACTGTTGGACAGGTGGTCCTCAGTGTTAAGACCTCTGAGTTTGGGACACAGTAGTACAAAGCTTCTTAACATAAAAGCTGCCATACACCTGGGTTGCTCAGCCAGTTAAGTGACCTATTTTGGCTCAGGTCATGATCTCATGGTTTGTGAGTTTGAGCCCCACGTTGGACTGTGTTGACAGCTCAGAGCCTGGAGCCTACTTTGGATTCTGTGTGTTTCCCTCTCTCTGCCCCTCCCCTGCTTGTGCTCTGTCTCTCTCTGTCTCTAAAAAATAAATACATGTTAAAAAACTAAAAAAAAAAAGGTGCCATAAATTGAGCACTAGCTATGTTCAGGAATGGGGCTAATTACCTCTCATTTTCTAATGGGATTCACACAACACTTGGAGGTGGGTACTAGTATCTGATTTTTAAAAAAGACAAAACTAAGGCTGAACCATAGTTCAGTTCTATACCAAAGTCTGTCTCCAAATACTTAAAAATTAAAAAAAAATTAAATCAGTTTGTATATACGGAGCTTAAAATATCAAATATTTCTATAGTACTTATCATAAAACATAGCAGTTCCTTGTTCTACAGATCAAACCTCTCTTAACCACACCTTACTTCTCCCAATTTCTGCTCCTTCTATATGCTCTATTTCACAGTCAAGATTCTTGAAAGGATTGTGTTTACATACTTTCTCTGTTTATTTACAGCCCATTTTTCCTTTACCATAATTGGTCTCATTAAGGTCATTTGTAACTTTGTGTTATGCTTAATGGCTACCCCTGAGCTTCCATGTTCTGTATTCAATGCCACCAATGTGGAGTGAGTAATCAACCAGGTCACAGAAGCTCATAACCTCCTGCTTGTTGTCTTTTAAAACTATTTATTTTAAAATGTAAGTCATTTTATTTATTCATATATTTATAATTACTTTGTAGTTATTTATATATTATTTATAAATGATTTATTTATTACTTTATTATTTATTTTATTATTAGTCTGGGGGAGGTTCACACACCTCCATGTAAGGAATTCCTTGCTATTCCACAGCTGTCATTGTTGCATTCTTCCATGTCTGATGTGGCCTTTCTGAGGCGAGTTGGAGAAACTAGGCTACATTTCCCAGAAACTGAAGGATTTTGGGTTAGAGTTGGTCAAAAGAGACATTTGCTTGAAATCTGAAAGTCTTCTGTGTCAGCCCCCTTCACAGTATTATTCTGTTTCTTGGTCTTGCTAAGCTTCCAACATCTAACACCAAAACCCAACTTCAATGCTTCAGGGAGGCTTGGTAGTAACTTTTTTTCTGATCCTCCAACTCCTTCAGCTCTTTACTTACACAGCTTAAATCCTTCAATAAATTCCCTGCTCTGGAATATTCATAGTGATCCTGTTTCCCTGATGGAACTCTAATACCATTGTTGTTTCAGTTATCTATTACTGTGGACCAAACTATCCCAAAGCTTAGTGGCTTGAAACAACCATTTTATTATTTTCATGATTCTCTGGGCTGACTGGGCTAAGCTAGGTGGCTCTTCTGCTGGCCTTACTTGAAGTTTGGTGACTGACTATGGATGGAATCATCTAGAGGTTTGCTCATCTAGTGCTATGGACTGAACCGTTTGAAAACTTAGTGGCTTGAAACAATAGCCATTTTATTTTCTCCATATCTTTTGGTTGACAGGGTTTAAATGGGAGTTTCATTTCCTGGTCATGCTTAGAGTCTGGTAACTGCAATGGAATCACCTTATGGTTTGAATGGGAAGTAGAGATTTTGGCCTCTTTCTTTCTCCATACACTCTCAGAACCTCTTCAGTAGTCTCCCCATCACCATAGCTGAATTTTGTATATGGAAGCTCAGGGTTCCCAAGAACAACAAATAGAAGCTTTAATCATTTCTGCTATATTCTATTAGTTAAAGCAAGTCATTGAGATAGCCAAGATCTAATGTAGGAAGTGACTACACAAGGCCATGTTGTGGTGTAATAATAATGATAATGATAATGATAATGATAATGATAATAGTTGTGGATCTTTAGAAATCATTTTGGAGACGAGCTACATAATTTTCCATTTGGCCTACAGTAGGCTTGGTTCATTTCCATGTTACTTTGAGCTGTGCTCTTCCTAGACCCATTTTATGCTATGCTGGTGTCATAGTGCGTGTTCATCAGGCACTATGTTTGTGTCCCACATTTATACATGCTCTGTTAGAATACTCTAGCCTGAAACACCAGCCACTACAAGTAGCATGAATAGGAGCATCAGAGGGTACTTCCCTTCGTCCTGGTTGAGCAGCTATGATTGTGAATGTATACCATCACTCAGTATAACAACTTGGATAGACCCTAGCCTGCAGGCATTTAGCTTGTGACACTGACCACTGCCTGCCTCTAGGGGCAGCAGCCAGTTGGATGGCTGCTGGTGTGAGCTTTTTTCTATTGACAAATCCTGAAGTCATTCGATTCTCTAAGGCTGGTACAGGAGTTGTCCTCCTCCACCTAGGGTTGCCACTTTTCCTTTACTGGGACAATTTAGGTTTATTTTTTGTACCTGGATTCCCTGTCAGAGGTGTTGGTCCTGAGGTTCCTTTTCTAACCCTGATACTTTTTTTGTGATTAACTAGATCAACTGTTAGATTATGAATGATGCCATGTGACCATAATAGAAAGCCCATGTCAGAGATCCCATATTGTATATGCTATCACTAGTTTATTCTAGACTACAGCTAGAGTTGGCTTCACTGGCATGAGATCTGTGCATTTGCACAAAGAACAGGTCTGGTTCAATGCTTTGGCATTGCTATCTTGATATTCTTGTTAATTTTTGAACAGGGGTCCCTCATTTTCTCTTTTGCACTAGGCCCTGTAAACTATATAGCCTGTACTGACCATAACAATTGTATCCAGTTATTTTTCTGATTCTTACTAATTCACAATTAGCTACTGAGGTAGATCTGGAAATAAAACTAAACTAGGGTCTGACCTTGAAGGTGAGAGCCCACAAGACCTATCTGAGCATAGCTATTGTACTGGTGCATCAGGGAGGGTAATAGCCAGGTTGGTAGGCTTTGCCTTGTAAGGAGTGGTGAGGTAGGTAGAAAGGACATAGGGAATGTCTGGCTGTTATGTATTATTTCTGTTGCCAACATAGAATTTCAGGCTTTTATTCCCCTCTTGGCAAAAGACCAGGTGTCTTATACTTACTCCTTTCCTACATTTTCTCCATAAAGCATGTTAACTATGGCTTACCACTGTGCTGAAAGAATTTCTATTCAAGAGAATAGGTACTTTATGTCCCATTTTGTTTGCATCATTAGGGTCTCAGGCTGTCCTGGCCATGGCCTACCATGTGAACCTGCTCTTCTCAATCTACATACTCTCTTTAATTGATTTAATTTAATTGATCTCATTTATTACTATGGTTGTGAATTTTAGGCTGTAACTTTGAGTAATAATTAAAACATTATGGTTTAAAATTTTTAATTTTCTTTCTGTATCTGAAAACAAGGGCAATTCAGTAATTCTTTCCTATAATAAAAGAAAATTACACAGTAGGTAGGCATGACTTTTTAAGTGAAAAGGAAGATGACATATAGTATATTACATATTATTATATTGAGCTGAAATTAGGAAAAACTATGATTGACAGATGGTAACTGAGTTTTTTGCTATTATCTTCCATGTCAACGATCTTGTTCATGTTGTATATAGTAATATATAAGTGGAGACTTTAGATGAAAGTAATAACATCAATTTATACTTAAAAGTACCAAGACCAAATTCATTTTTTCTCAAATATTGTTTATTTGCTCTTATATTTGTATTTTGACTACTGAAATAGATAATCTTAACTTCTTGATGGAATTTGAATTATCATTCTGGAAAACTTTTGTATCAAATAATCAATATGAATATCAGGTATCAATATGAAAAAGGATCTTTATTCATTTTTTATGAAAAATAATTTGTAAATAAAAAGTTTAACCTTTAATATTGACCTATAATTTTCCAAGTACCCCTGCATGTTTATAGTTAATCCAGGTATCCCTTCTAGAACTCTTAAAATTATTTTTATGAATTCGTAGTCACACAAAATGAATTTAAAAATTCAGAAATATCCTTAAGTTTTGCTGTTGATGTTTTTTAAAATCCTATTCTAGGTCTTCTTGAATTTTTTTTCTTTTTTAATATATAAATGGTGGCACCTATAATAGTACTAACAATTGCCACAGATCCAACCACTAACAACACCAAAATAACAATGTTAACCCTGGAATTAGACTGATTTTCATCAGGACTAGGATTTGGAGGACTTTCATCAGGACCTGGTTCTGCTTGAGGAATAAACAAAGCTACTTGTGCAATGTTGGATAGTTTTGATGTCAAATTGCTTTTATCCACACTTTGAATGGCAATAAAGATGTGAGTTGCATTTTCTTCTGAGATATTTCCCTGTTTAAATGCAAAGGTTTCTTTGGAGTTGGCTTCATTTGGTAACAGATCAGTAGTGTTTACTTGGAGAGCATTGTCAAAATTGTCTCTTAGATCCAGAATACTTCCACTTATTCTTATAATATACCGCTGAACTAAGAAAAAAAAATTACATGTAGTTCAGAAACTAGAGCATATAATGTTAAATTCCTTTTTATCTATTCTCCTCAAAATGTTTAGTTATGCAAAGCTTATACGTATAGCCAAAACCTTATTAATTTTTCTATGAGAGCTTAATTCTGATATGCTAAATACTATCTTCATTGTTTGAAAAGCGGGACCGGGTTAAAATGTGTCATGTTTGGGGCGCCTGGATGGCGCAGTCGGTTGAGCGTCCGACTTCAGCCAGGTCACGATCTCGCGGTCCGTGAGTTCGAGCCCCGCGTGGGGCTCTGGGCTGATGGCTCGGAGCCTGGAGCCTGTTTCCGATTCTGTGTCTCCCTCTCTCTCTGCCCCTCCCCCGTTCATGCTCTGTCTCTCTCTGTCCCAAAAATAAATTAAAAAACGTTGAAAAAAAAATAAAAAAAAAAATAAAATGTGTCATGTTTGACTGATTTGAAAATATCAGATTATAAAATTAATACTTCACTGAGTAGTCAATTAAAAATTGTTCTCCTCCCACCCACCTTTATACCCTTGCTTTTGCAAAGAGCACCTTTCACTTAACACTACATGTCACTTCATCCTTACCTTTTCCAACATCAAAATTATCTCCTGGTGCTGTCCATGTTAAATTGATCTCATCTCCATTAAGTGTGGCCTCAAGATCTGTGATTTGACTTGGTGGGTACAGATCAGGCAAGGGAAGTTTTGAAATATTTGAAACTACAAATGCACCTCCAGATGCTATTCTGGTGAAACTCTCCAAGGTTGTGTGAGTATCTTCATCAATTTCAACTCTTGGTGGATTCCCTTCAATTTTCCCTGCATTAAAATTTGCTATATTTAATGGCAAATCTCTACTAGTATTTTTAGAACTCAATGAATTGAATTCCTCATCCTACATCCCCCTGCTCCCTTTTCATACATATACACAATCACATTTTACTAAGTTTGGTGACAAAGTCATAGGCATCCAATTGGTGGCAGAATTTTTTTTCTTTAGCATTCCTGACTACGATATTGTAGGATAGAATTATATAACATATCGCTTGGAATTAAGGCTGCACTGAATGGGAATAATGTTATATAATTCAATATGTGCCCTTAAAAAAAAGAACTGCTTTATTTCTCAAATTATCTCCAAGCTAGGAATGAACCTGGGTAAATTTTTACTGTTTCCCTTTCAAATGCTTGAGGCAGGTTTTTCCCTTGCTCTCTGCTACAAGTGCTAAGGAATAATAGTTCAAATTATATTCCAGTTGCCAACAGAGAACCCCTAAAAGTCACAAGGTAAGGAATGGACTGAAGGAAAGCTGACAAAGAATGCATACTTAATCCTTATCATCACCTTACTCTACACAGTTTCCCTTTTGACTTAACAAAACATCAAAATAAGTGTTTACTCATTTAGGTGTTTTTGTGAACTGAATCCAGTATCTATGTGAACTGAAGAATAAATTCTGCCACTAGCTTGTGCTTAGGTACATAACACATTAGCATGTTTTCTTTATCGGAGTTAGAAATTTGACATATTGTTGTTAATATAGGTAAGGTGCTCCAAACTAATATAATAATGGCTGACATTTGTTGAGTGCTTACTAGATGCCAGACACTGTAAAAAGCTTAGCATAATTTGGAAGCAAACACAGTATGACTGAGAACTTCATTTCAGAAATGGGAAGAGCTGTACTTGAGTTGTAAAGTGTTTGAAGCCTTAATCATGTTAACTACAATTATTCAAACCAGATATCAGATATCATTACTCACCATCCACTACCCATCCTGGTATATGTGCGGCTCTATTCAGTGGACGCCTTAAGTTTTGTGTGGTCACATTTGCTCCTCTATAAGCCCGTACTTTTAAGCTATATCTGCCATTTTCTGAATAAGCTATAAAATATCTGGAGTACACCCCATCATTCTTGAAAGAATCAGCACCTTATTATAAAAATGAAGGAATAAAATATTACTGTGAAGAAAAAGAAAAATGTATGCATTTTCTAAGCCAAGCATATGGACTTTATAAACATATCCCCTTGATTAGGCTCTCTATTTTGTGATTGACCCACTGGGGAATAGTTCTATTATGCTTTACAAGCCAGTATCTTCTTTAATTGATATATCTTTTATATATATATATTTATAAATATATATATATATAAAATAAGTACCTTTACTTTATCAACTTCTATGCCGATTATTTTAGTACTCTTCTTACCATGTTTTAGCCAAATGGTTTTCTTGCAGTTCTTACTTTACCTAAACACATAATTATGTCATCTCCTGTTAAAAGCAAAAGGATTCACACTAAAAAAATGTATCTTGGCATAACAATTTAATTCTCAGTATGTTTACCTAAAAATTACTTATTTTGACTTCTCTTCAACCACTCTTTGTGTGTGTGTATGTGTGTGTGTGTGTGTTGTATCCTCTCCTCTTGTTCTATGATCCATTAACTCTCTGGTCTGATAGTGGAAAACCCCATCTATTATTATAATAAACATTTGGGGAGCTCAGGAATATTGTATCATAAGTTTATGTCTGATATCACCAGTACTAGAGTTATTCATTAAATTACAGACAAATTTCTCAGGGGGTTTAACACTCTAAGATAAAGGTTCTTCAGTTGAGGTCCTTGGATGAGCACCATGTGCATGTCTCTTGATCATATTAGGAATGCCAATTACTTAGACCTTCTATGGAAGGGCCTAGCATTCTGTGTTATAACAAGCCCCTCAGGTGATTCCTTTGCATGCTAAAGTTTGAGAACCCCTGCTCCAAGTCATTGTTTATCACCAATACCTTCTTAGGTAAAGGCATTCCAAATTAGCTAAGTAGCCATCTGGTAAAACCTTTAGAAATGAAACAAGATGCTTTAACTTTTAATGTAGCTTGGGAGGGTTTAGGAAAAGGAAAAGTCAGGAAATAGTTGAGGAAAATATTATTATATCAGATGAAGGCACTGAGGTGCACCAAAGAACAATTTTACCTTATAAATTTTTACAGGGCAAACCCTGGTTGATTATATATTGACTGACATTGCAAGACACTGTTAGAAAATTCTGACAACTCAGGAAGTTATCGATATGGTAATTTCCTTGCTTATGGTCCTTTCAAAAGAAGGATCAGTTTCCAGGACAATCCAGAGTCTAGGAAAAAGGTACTATTCACCCATATAGACCATGGCATGGCCAACTCTGTATCTTGTTTCCTGCCATTCAGACCTGGCATCTGATCTCTGGTGATATCTCTTGTCTGTTTGGCTGTTCTACTTGCCCTTGGACCTTAGTTCCCAAGACTGTATGTTGCATTTTTTCCAGCTGTTGGGAATTATTCTTGCCTGTTCTTCCGTCTCTGCCAGGGGCTCAAGTTCTACCATTTAATCCCATCTGGCTGCTTGTGCTTCACTCACTCTGGCTAGACTTTCTGATGATGTGCAACTAAGAAACTTGCTCAGAATTCTTGATGCTGTTCTCAGTCTCCTGAATGAGATGTTCTTGATGAGTAACAGATATTGCTTGTCCAGATGAAAAATAATAATGACAGTAAATAACATTTATTGAGTGCATACTATGTGCAGGACACTTGCTAAGTACTTTGTAGGTTTTATGTGGATAGAATTTCCTACTGGTTCTGCTGTTCATCCATAATCTGCATCAGTTCTTCTGGAGTCTGTCCCACTGCCCCACAATATTATAGGGACCCATAACATATCCTGAGTTATAAAATTACAGGCTTATTCACAAAAACCTGTGAGTTACCTGCACCGTTATCCAAAAGTTCCAAAACTTCTATTTTTCCGTTACTTGATTCAATGAAAGCAGTCACATTGGCTCCAAGAATTGGTACATGCCCTTGTAGAACTTCTGCATAAACAATCATTGGGCTGGGAAAACTGTTTGTGTCTTTATTCATTTTAGCATTCACTGTGATTGGAGGCACAGAAGAATTTGCTGCCTGAGAATTTACTGTCATAGTCAATGTTTCTGGGTTTGCTTTGGCTTGAAGACTGTATGTCCAAACACCCACCTAAAAATTCAATGGAAATATATTAAATATCCAAGATCAAGCTTTTCTGTGTTTTCATTGTCCAACTCTTAAATACATTTTATAAATATGTTACAGAATAAACAAGTTTTGACAATTTTGAAGGTAAAAGGATGAGAATTGAGGCAGTTTAGATAGGGTATCCTGGCCGTTGTCATGCATGGTGTCTAAACTTTGGGAAATGTCAGCTAGGAAAAATAAGTTTGGGAAAGTTTGCTTTGGTCTTGGCCTTATTCTAGAGTCCACAGATTCTAAGATCTGGTCGTGCTAATCAGGAATGACTGAATAGCTATCTACACACCAAATTGCACACATTCTCTCTACATTGCTTCTTCAAAGTTATTCTTAGCCTACCTCATTTTTTCTCTTCTCTTTCTCTTAATGCATATGTTCTTTCTTTTTCCTGCCTCCATAATTTTCAGGACCACACAGGCATAGAAAGTACATTTTATTTTATTGTAAATTTGAAGATGATACAAGTATTGACACCTATTGTTGTGATAGTAAACAATGTATTTTCAGCTACCAAAACAAATTTGCAAGGAAGTCTAAAAGCTGATTGCTTACCTTTGCACTTCCTGGAATACTGAGATAGGCCATTTTGGAAACTGTGTCCACTGTGAAATTTCTCATTGGTGTTCCACTGGGGTCCCAGAGAGAAATAATGGGAGATTGTCTGGCCCATGTGATGAGAACGAATGTGTCCTTTCCCACAGTGCTATCAATTATTACAGTGCCATTCATCCAGGGATTATTGTTGAGTGTTAATCCTTTACTTTCAAGCTGTTTAAATATATTTTAAAAATTAATTACTGGAGAAGAGAGTAATTTTTTCTGTTTTCATTTTTAATGTAGTTTTTAATTTCTGGCCTGAGAACAAGCTTATGTAGGGCATACTACCTTAGGCTTGTGATCTCTGAAAGCTGATTGGGATGTGACAGTTGTCATCAGAAAGTGTAGAAATATAGAGTCTGAGGGAAGGACAGGGTATAATAAAGTCATTAAAGCAGGAGAATGGGTTTTATAGTTGGAGATATGGCCCTGTTATTTTTTTCCCAATTGTCTTTGAGGACACAGAAGAGAAGAATTAGCTATAGGGTGTGCGTGTATCACCCTAAGTTTATCCATCTTCATGATGACCTAAAAAATACTTATTGGTTGTGGCTAGAGTATTTGAATAGAGATACAGTAAAAGGGGGCCTCAACGGAGAAAATCAAGATTAGCAAACTATGAGAGAAGCAAACAGGGCTATTTTCCTGATGTGAAATCTTGAAATAATTTTCACACATGATAGAGTGAGTAGCACTGGACAGTAAACATTCCAAGAGGAGTAGAAAGAGGGCAAACTGTTTACAAAGATTGGAATCCTGAGAAGAGATGTGAAAGATAGGACCTTTCTCTGAGAAGAGCTTCAAAGAAAGTTTTTCAAGTCTTTGTGGATAGTTCTCAGTCAAGGAAAGCCAAGTTTATCCACGGATCAAGAAAGTACTTTCTAAAATGTGTCATTTCAGGAATGATGGGAAATCTCATTTCTATTCTAAACCAGTCTTTTAAACCAAAAATCCTCTCACACCAGTGCTTATAGAGGGGAATGAATTCTACCACTGCAACATCATTGCAATCACAAAAATCTCAGTTCTGTGTTAAGTGGACATGGCTTTGAGTAGACCATGTATTATGATTAAGTTAAATCTGAATGAGAGAGACTTTCAGGAAAGTCTAAGAAAATTAGAAAGCTTTGGCTACAGAGTAGTACTAGGGGAAAATAACTGAGTAAAGAGTGAGATGCAGCCTTTTCTCTGTATTCTAACTGCCACCATCCAAATCCAAGTTCTCATCTACTCAGATTATCACAACATACCTCTAACTGTTCTCACGCTTCTCTCCCAAGACAAATTGAGGTTAATCTTTCAAAAATGTGTTTTCTTTTTGTTATTTCTCTACTTAAACTATACACTTTTTGAGTGAGGGATGCAGATCTTTCTGCCCCTTCCACATCATTTATAAAACCATTCTCGAAACTTTAAGCATATCCTGCATGCAAATGTCTCTTTTCTGGATGATTTCCCACATTCTACTTTTATATTTTAAAATTCCTTTGGAACATTCCACTTTAATGTCCCACCAGCCCCTCAAAGTCTAAGGTTAAAACAGAGCAGAAAATAATATCCTCAAAATCAGTTCTCCCTTTTTACGTGTCAATTTTGTCATCATTTTCTCAGTCATACAGATGGAAACTTTCAGAAATGTACATTATTCTCCATACACCACCAAGCTAGATCTCAGATGAATTTTTAAACTGTTTTCAGGGCAAAGCTGCAAACCTAACCTCCAAACCAATCAGCACATATTGTCTTAACTCTGAATCCTATACCTTCTTGCTCTTCATTGTTGAAGAGTAGAGGAAACTAGGTTTGTCTAGGTGATCATGGCAAGTTGATGGTGGGCAGTGACTTGATGAACTGTGAGATGGAATACAAGTGATACGCACTTGGTGGGAATGGATATTGATAGAAACAGAATTTTGTAAAAAATATTTTGAAAGAAACAGGCTATGCTGACATTTTACATGGTACATGAATTAAGAATGAAGAAAGGTGTAAAAACTTTTCAATCTAAATACAGAAAATGGTAGTGTTATTGATACGCAAATGAGAAAAGAAGTGGCATTCAGAAGACAGATGAATAAAATAAAAAGCCAGTGAAAAAAGTGGTTGAAGAAGTAAGATAAGCCCTAAATTTGTAGATATGCAATAGTTATTCACTTTCTTTTTTCTGATAAATTATTTCCAAGATACATCGCTTCCATCTCCAAACCAGATTCTTGAGTGAATTCATCTAATTCAAATCTATTTTACAGCAGTGAAGGGTGGGGGAAATCTTGGAAGAATGGAATTTTTTAATGCATTTATAGCAAAATGGATGCTACATTATTGGACAAAATCTATTTTTGGCAGAAAAGTTAACAGTATTCAGTTTTGATGTTATCCCTTAACCAAGCTCTATAGGAAAAGAAAAAGAAAAAGTATATCTGCTACTTCATTACTTAATTTGGCCATATCTAAAGAATAACTTCTATTTCATACTGAGATTTTAATTTTAATTAAAAATTTACTTTGAGAAAAATATAGGAATCAAATCTTTTAACAACTGAATTATTTCTCTTTGTTATGGCTAAGTGTAAACACCAAAATCTGAGGGGTGGATTCTCTGACCTGAAGAGGCTGTTGGGAAAGATCAGTGTTTCCTGATGCAAGGGCCCCAAAAGCATCAATGAGGCCATTGTTCTGGGCTTCATCTGAAGCAAAAAAATGGTTTCCTCCTAAAATGTAAATACATTAAATAGGTTTCTTTCTAGAAATTACATACTTACCACATTAATAACGTAATAGGATAAACAAAATCATACTTTCAGTATGTATTATTAAAATAGAACAAAATCAGTCATGCGTAAAGATTAACAATGAAATATTAATTTAAAGCTGTCATAACTAGAAAATGTAAGCTGCCTTTATACGTCACTGATAGAAATATTCCTGGCTGGAATGCATGAAATATTCATAGAATATGAAAGAAGATGTTACAGTTCCATGTATTAAAGTTCATAGATCTCACAGCCCTTTAGCGTAATTATTCACTTTTATTTAAGATAGTTATAACAATTCTGGCTTTCAGATTTTTCAACCAAAGTGTGTCAGAATCAGTTTAGAAAGCTTAAAGAGCTGTCATATTGAGGTATCCTAACAATAACTGGCAATGGAGAGATAGAAAAATGGTAAGCAATAGAGAAAAGTTCAAAAAAAGCATTACTTTAGAGGGACACTTGGGACAGAAATAAATTTTACAATGGTCACGAAAGTACTTTGAAATAATGGGAATTTGTACAACTAAGCATTAAAAAGCAAGTACGTATTTGGTAGCATTAGAATTCAACCCAATATAATAATTGATATTCATAATATTACAGGTTTTGTTTATTCTACTACATTTAAGAAGGCACTGAAACATCTGGTCTATTTTCATTATATGTCTCTATATCTAAGATAGCATCTTCCCTGTAGTTCATCTAGAAATTTTGTTGTTATTTAGATTTATTCAGCCTGAGCTTCTGTTAATCCCATCTGCTCCCCAACCCTACCCTAAAGCCTCTGCTCTGGTTTCATGGATTTCCCAGTATCTCTCCATGTGCCTTACACTGTCATTCCAACGTGATTTTTTTTGCTCATGACCTGATCATCTTTTCTCACTCCTTTCTTCAGAAGAAGTAAACACCTTGTTCATGGCCCAGCTCAGAAGTCACCTCATCTCTCACGCCTTCTTTCTCTGACTCTGTACAACCCTGGGAGAATTAATGGCTTCCCCTGCTCACATTGTGCTTTATTTCTATATATTTCTCCTGTCATGGAGGGATGCTATCTGATTATGCTATCTGATTAGAAGTTTTATTTGTCTCTTCAGCCAGCTGGACTGTGAGCACCTTGAGAACAGAGAGCAGGTCTAGTTTGACTCTGGTTCCAAGGTCTTGGCATAGCACCCACAGGGCAAGAGCTTGAGAGAAATTGTTCAGTTGTTAGCCTTTACACTTACACATTGCTGTCAAAGGACAATAATATATAGATCATATTTCACCTGTTAAAGTGCTCATCTCTATGACTGCTTTATCAGCAGATGGTCCCAAAGCAATCAGATGAATGATAGCTCCACTTTGTTTCACTTCATCAATACAATTCTTTGCAGAGTTATCCTCCCCATCAGTCAGCAGGACAATTTCAGATCCATCTATTTGGGGGTGAATTTCTCTAACTACCTGCAAATATAATGACAGCATAATTATAAGTGTTCCAAGATCAAAAGACTTATGGGATATTAGAAAAAATGTGCAAAGAAATTAAAAGTGTGCAGAAGAGATAGCTTCTCTTTTAAAATCAGATTCTGTAATCAACAATTTTTAGGCGAACATAAACATGATTTTATTTTCTGTCTATCTGCCTCGGGAATGCTTGCTCAAATGAAGTTATGTGGGTGCAGGGCTGTGGAAAATTCTATTTGGATTAAATAATAATGCCATCTCAGTCTGAGGACTCAGGTCAACCAGACATCAAAAATATAATTGCAGAATGTGGCATTAAATATGTCTCTGTTTTCTCTGACTGGACTGCTCTCTAACAAACCATTAGTGTATAAAGTCTGTTGCATATACAGCTAGATGCATTAAAACTCCACCTCAACATTTTAAAAAAGTTAATGATTCCAAATTAGGGAACCTTTAATATAAAGAAAAGATATAGAAAGTTCTAAGCAGGTCAAGGTTAGGGATCTTGTTATATAACTTTTGTTTTACTTCTAATAGTAAAGAGCACAAGACTAAGAGTATTGGTGGTGCTTAGAGAATACATGGATTATATTTATTTAAATTGAGTTCTATTTGTGGTTTGAACCCATTTATTATGAAGCCAAACAGTTTGAAACTCACAGTTCTGAATCTAGGTGCCTATAAGAGAGGATAAAAAGAATTTATCCCAGGATAGCAACTATATTTCATCTCTGACAGCTTTAATTCGTAGTGGATTCTTGGTACACCATTTTGAGAAACTGAGTCCATACCAAAGGGAAACAAAAGACAGATTATCAGTGGCTTTCGTGAATTCGGAGTGGAGGTGTGTGTAGATTTGTAGAAGAGGGTTTGGAATTTAGATACTTGTAATAAAGCTGGCGTCAGGGAACAAAGGGACCAGCTTCATTTCAATTTTTTGCATGTTTTTAGACAAATGATGGCTAATATATGTTGTAATATATGTGAAATATGCTTTGACATACATTAAAATCACACTAAAAATAGGAAATTCTTTAATACATTCATTGCATTTATACAGCATCCCCATCACATTCCCCCTGAATGTTTGGGTGAAATATATAATATATTTGTGAATCTTATTTTTATCCAAATGTATATGACCTTGTTCATTATTATGGCATTTGTGAAATATATATATTTACTCTCTATAAAAGATATTGTTCTACATACATAAATGTAGTATTTCATTTAACCTTCATAATAGTCCTATGAGGTAGGCATTCTTGTTTTCCTATATTCCATAGATAAGGCACTGGGAATCCAAAGAGACTGAAAACTTTACCCAAGATCACTTAGTAAGTAGTAGAGCCAGTACTCTGATGTTACTTCCTGACCCTATGACTAACGGCCCCTGCTACATCTACTTTAATAAACATCAGTTTTCCCCAACTTAATGTCACAGAAACTGAAATGAAGATTGGCCCAAAATGGAATCATACCATATAACTTGCTTCATTGTCTAAAAAAATTGAGTTTTGTTGACCAAGCACACGTATTTATTTAATACTTATTGAGCACTGACTACTGCATGGTGTACCAAGACAGAAAAAGTCCCTGACCTCATTGGGATTATACTCTAGTGGCATTTTAATAGTCAGTTATTCATCCATTTATTTATTGATTTACTGATCCATTAAAAATCATTAAATGAATTTTTTTCTATGGGCTTAGTTCATCCTGCACTTCTTAGGATTAGTCATGTTAATATTAGGCAGCAAGTATGTGTGGCAGCATTTGACATAAAAATGTCCTAATCATAAAAAAAGAAAGAAACTAGGTAAGGGGGATTAAAAGGTACCCAATTGCAGTTATAAAGTAAATAAGTGATGGAGATATAATGTACAGCATAGGGAATATAACTACCAATATTGTAATAACTTTGTATGATGTTAGGTAGTAACTAGACTTGTCATGGCGATCATTTCATAATGTATAAAAATATCAAATCACTCTGAAACTAATACGATATTGGATGTCAGTTATACTTTAATTTTTTAAAAAAGAACAAACTATATTTGCAATATGATTTTCACCTGAAATGCTGATTTAATTCCGGCACAGATGGAAGTTCCTCCATTAGCTGCTGTAGGTAAGCTCTCCAAGAGCTTGTTTCTTTCTTTGCTGCTTATTATTTGGATTAGATTACTTTTCACATTGGCACTACTATCAAAGTGCACCATCCCCACCCAGGATCCATTTTCAATGGTCTGCAGCAGGAAGTGTTTTGCTGCTTGGTTCATTCGATTTAGGCGATTAAAACTCTGAATAAAAAAAAATCAAGAAAACAACCAAGGGGTTTTCAATTGGAAAATAATTGCAGATCACACAAAATGAGTGAATAAAATTTGTCATTGATTTTTTATCAATGGTAATTGGTATTATTAAAGAAGACAATTTTCTTTTAATTGATAAAATTGAAAAATATTGTTGTATTATGGAACACATATGGTATAGTAAGGAACATAGGCTTTAGCTAGAGCTGATTCTTGGCTGCTAAGCACCCAAATTAGAGGTGGAGGGTAGGGTGGGGGTTGGGTTGCAATTGTGAGGTGATGACTTACCACTTAGAGACTGCCTAATAACTCCTGAGATCCTCTGTTCCAGTTGTATCAAGATGAAACCACTCCCCAGGTCCCACAGTATCAAACCAGACTTATCATGGACTCCATCTAGAAATGGAAGTCTCCCTATCCACTTGGGGACATCCCAAAAGATGAAACTTACTCAAGCTGCAGCTATATTTTGAGAGGCCCAGTCCCTACCGCCCTCCCCGCCTTACCTCTTCTGCTTCTAACCTCTCCCCACCACTTCCCCACCAATGGATTAATTGGAATTGGTTCTTTGACAACTCATTAAAACTCACATCCCTCTTTCCTAGGTGAATGCTCAATGTAAGCCTCTTCGTACGTTTGTCTTTTCCAGTTCCTCAACACCAACTGATCTGTGAAACCTCCCCCCAACACACATCCAAATTTCCCTCTGAACTCTCTAGAACCAACCCACAGTGAAAAACTTCTCTTACATTTCCATCTTTGAGGGCTCTCTCTCTACCACTTTGTTTTACCTTTAAACTTAGCTTTACCCGCATCTTGTCCAAAGGAGGCTGCTCATCTTTTCCTAATAAGGAACTCTATCTCTCCTCAGCAACACTTCCTAGAACACTTCTATGTATAGGTGTCTAGCATTCTGATGTTCTTTCTGAAACTTGCTATTGAGGATTATTTCATTCAGCTGCACCATCTTCTGTGCTTTTCAGTAACCATTCAACTGAGTGGTTTGTTGGAGACATTCACCTTGATCTTCAGCGTGCTCTGTTCTGCTCCTAATGTGACATCCTTCTGGGTGCCTTATCACATTATGTTTGCTCATTTGTAGTCCATTTCAACAATTATTTATTGAGTGCTTATACGAGATAAACACTATTTTAGGTAACAGGGATGCAAAGATGAGTAAGACACTGTTTTAAGTCCTAGAGGAGCTCCCAGTCTAGTGGGAGAGAAACGTGTAATTACAATATGATATATAGTAATAGAGGTTTGCACAGGTCATTACGGGAAACCAGCAGAAGACCCATTAGTCCAGTCTAGAAGCCCAGCCCATCTTCTCCTGGAGGAAATGGGTGCCTCTACCAAACTTGAACAATATGTATGAGTTAGCCAGGTAATGGAAAGGGAGAGAACATTTTCTCTATTCAGCAGCGAATTCTTCAAGGATGTGAGTTTGTACTCCTAGACCCTGGCACAATGCCTTCCATTCCTTGAATGATAGTAGAGGGAATAAATGGCTGAATCTGACTGTATCTTTATTATGGTGGTATTTTTGGTCTGTGGCTTCGAGCATAAAGGGGTCATTTATATAGATGATGCAAATAAGGTAAAAGCATGTTAACAGTTCTCCTGGTTGATTTTGTTCCTTGACTTGGAATGGAGTTCAGAGGCCCCAATCTACTCTCTCCTTATGTCTGTTAAGGATTTCCAGTAGATAACAGAGACAAGGTTAGAAAGAATGTCCATATTAAAAATCTTTAGTACTGATCTTCTAACTAAGGCTTTACTAAAGGATCTAAAAGTACTCCTCAATAAACTCTCCATTTTCTGGGGTTGGATATTGGGCTAGATCTTTTTAACTCCATTGCCACACTTTTTCATTACAATATTCACTGCCACTCTTGAGATCATGATCATAGGAGGTAACAGTATTTATGCCACCATGCAATTTAGAACAAGCAGGTAGTGTTTAGAGTATTCTCAGCTATTCAATCACTTTCATGTCCCTATATCCAGGAACAAATGGGCCCACAGACTTACATTCATGCTTCCAGACTTATCAAGAACTAAGCACACAATTCTTTCTCTGATCTTCAGCAATGAGAAGACAGGTGGAGGGGGTGGTGCCACCATAGATGTTGTGTTCTTAAAGTCCTCAGAATTGCTGATCACCTCCCATGTACTTCTGGAATTGCACATTTTGTTTTGTAGGCTTGGAGCTTCTTGGTTATGGGTTTTTTTATTACAGAATTCAACAACCTAAAAGATTAATAAAATGAAAAAAACCTTTACATACAATGTATTTAAAAATTCAACTACAAATCTGAAAAATAAAAAATGTTCTTGGCAAACATGTTGTTTACTTAATGAAAGAAGATTCACTGAGGAATCATATAATAGTAATATGCATTTTGAATAATTGTAATAACAGGTAACACTAGTTGAGTGCTTACTATGTGCCAGTTAATGTTTAAAGAACTCTATATTAATATATCTAATCTCTCAGGAAACCTGCACAGGTATTTTGTAAACTTGATAACATATCCTTTGAATATATATGCTCTGAACTCACAATTGGCATACTTACAGAATTAATACCTTGCATAAACATTATGGATGCCTTTTCAGTTTGATCTTTATCAGGGAAGAATTGACAATCTTTTTCATACAGTTTTGTCTTAGAATCAATTCTGCATCCTCTAGTTGTACAACTGTTCCCTTGACACTTATAAACTCTATTTATACCAGTAATACCTGTCGAACATCTGAAAATATATAATAGTTAGTCTTTGAGGCAACTTAACAATAAAAATTTTTGAAAACATTAAGTAATCTTTCCATCAAGGTTTTGTTTGTTCTTATTTATGTACCGCACACATCTTGTTTTTGGCAGCAACATTTAAGTGTTCCTATCAGAGCAGTTACCTGTTTTTCAAGAAATTGCAGAAAGAAATTTTAAGTGGGATGTCTAGTATATGTAATGGCTGAGTTCCCTGTTGGGATTAAAGTTGCTGCCTGTTAATCCCAATGGCTGGGGAGTCCCCTTTTCCAAATATCTCTTCTGGTGGCCTTGTGATCACTGCAGGCATCTGGACACGGCAACTTGTGAAAACACTTACTCTTGGTGCCACCTTAGCTTGAAGTTCTTTGTAAGATTCTTCTCAAAGAAAATATCTCCAAAAGAATGGGATGTGGCATAGCTACAAATATTTTGTTTTTTCAAGGAGCATTTTTATCTAAAGCAAAATGTGGCTTGAAGGAAAGACTAAGGTACTGCCTAGGACAGTAGTCACTACTGGTGGGGTTATTTTAGACGTATGTTTTATTGCATGGAATTGGCCACAGGTAGCAGTGATTACAATAAATATGCTGGAATGTGAATATTATCCCATCTTTTCAATGTGTTTCCATTTCAAATTTAAGAAGCAATTACTAGATTTCATTCAGTTATTTAGAGTCTCCTAAATATGTGTATGCCTCTTACTCCCCAGAACTCCATGAACATAATGTTATCTACATTAACAACCATGATGAATATTCTTTAGCAGAGACTAGACATTTAGGGGGAATATGGTGTAAACAAATGTAATCAATGTAATACTCCTTAAATATGTGTGCTGCAACTGGTGAAGCAAATGGGCAAAGGAAGGGACTTCAATGAAATCAAGTATCTTTCAATTTGTGCATTTTTGATAAGTCCACAGACCTTGCAGGGCATCTAAGATTGAGTAAGCTGATGGCATCTAATTTTAAACCAATTACCAACAACCATTTTGCTCTATTGATCTTAGAACTAACAGGATTGTCTATTATTAACTGTGTTGTTAGATTGGTATTTTTAAATGAATTTTACAAAACCCAAGAAATCCTTGATTGGCCCTTTGAAAGTTGATTTCTTATTGAGCTTACATTTACCACTATTTTAATCACTTTTTTCATTCTTGTGTAGTATAAATTATTTTGATTTGCCATATACTATACAACCCTTTACACAGAGTACAACTCCAGCACAAATGAGTTCTGGCAGCTATGGTAGAGAGGTATAAAAATATGCCAAATCGCTACCAAATGCTCTTGAAGTTATGTGTATTTTGAATGGAAAATCAGCTACTTTAAGGTACATCTTCTAAAAACAAAACAAAAACAAAAACAAAGAAACAGACACACTGTTTTGTGATATAGCATCTATTATCTGCATCGGGATAAAAAAAATTATTGGCATTTAAAAGAAATAAAACTAAGGTAAATAAGAAGATATAGCCTGGAGTAATTAAGAAAAGTTCAATGTTCATACCTTGTTGCTTCAATTTTCTTTGACTTAGCACTGTAGAAAGGCTCATCTTCATTGTACTCATCAAATACTCCCCAGCGGAGATGGGCCCACTCATGGACAAGCAGTCTATCTGTAGGAAAATATTTCAAATATATGATCATAATTCAAATGACAAAATTTGTCCCTCAAATATTTTAACAAACTGTTTCAGTCAAAAAGTTATATTTAGGTTTTAAATAACTGCTAACATTTGTATTTTTATTTATAAAAAAACATGTTGCATTACATTATATAGTATATTATGTTTTTATTACACAACATGTTACATCAAGAAAACATTTATGATATGTATGCTATGAGCAAAATAGTCTGAGCTTTGGCTTTTGGGGGGCAAAAAGTCTTAGTTGTTACAATGGTTTTTAGCGCTACAAAGCTTGCTTTTACCAAACCATAAATGGATATATAACATATCTTTGGTATTAATATTTCACTAGGATGTGATTAGTTAAAAGATGTGAATGGCTCAGTCAGTTGAGTGTCCAACTCTTGATTTCAGCTCTGGTCTAATCTCACAGTTCGTGAGTTCAAGCCCTGGGTCCGAGTCTGTGCTGACTGCGTGGAACCTGCTTAGGATTTTCTCTTTCCCTTTCTCTCTGCCCCTCCCTCCCTTTCAAAATAAATAAATAAAGTTAAAAAAAAGTCTATAAATTCTCTTGAGGGAGTGGATAATGAAAAAAAAAGCGTTGAAAAACACTGCTATAGACCATAGATAATTTGGGGGGATGTCCAAATAAAGTGATTAATTTATAGTACTTAACACATAAAGCATTGATTATGTGAAAATAATTATTATTAATTATACATATTTAGCATATGTTATTACTAGAAAATACAAAGTACTAGGCTCTAGGCACTAGATATGCGAAGTACTAGGTACTAGGACATACAAAGATGAATAAGATGTAGTCTTTGACTAGGAAAAGCTCAAAGAGAGGGATTTGGAATTAAAAAAAAATTTTTTTTTCTGCTAAGGATTTTAGGGTAAATGGAAGAATAAAGGTAAATCCATAGCTTGAAATGCTGGAAGGAGAAACAAGTAGATTTCAGTTTTAGCAATATTAGGAAAAACTTCAGAGGAAATAGCAATGGAGAAGAGGAATTCAGAAATATGTTTGTTCTGCTACCATGTGTATTTCTCTAACTCAAATTAACTCAGGAGATCTAAACATAGAGGGGAAGTGTCAGAAAATTGCAAAAGTCACATTTCTTCTTTAAGTCCTTACTACTCAAAATATGTTCATTGGACCAGAAGCATCAGCATCACCTGGCAGCTAACAAGAAATGTAGAATCGTAGACCAACTTTAGATCTACTGAATCAGAATCTGCATATTAACAAGATCCTTAAGTTACTACTCTATGCATTGAACTATAAAAACACTGGCTTAAGGTTTTCTAGGCAAATGGAAACATTAGAAGGAAAAAGCCTCTCTCTCATGCCCACTATAATTTGCTAAGAGAGTAGATTTCAGGTGCTATCACCACAAACATGAAATAAAAGGGAAAGGAAGGGTAGGGAACTATGTGAGGAGATGATATGTTAATTAGCTTGACTATAGGGCTCTATTTTCTCAATCAAGACATCTGTTGATGTGATTGAAAAGGGTAGTTAGAGATCTTGGGAAAAATGGTAGAAGTTTTAGAACAGCTGCTATGGGGAAGGAGAAAGGAAGCCAAGAAGAGACAAGTACAAATATTGTTGCATAACTTTGAGGGCTTCCCTGAGCTTGGGAAATCTGCTTATATAATGATATCATTAGTTTTATAATTTTCTTTAATAGTCTTGGAAGTACATTAACAGAAGCCAAAGAAAACTGGCTGGAAACTCAGTACACAGGATTTGGCAAGTTGATTGAAACATAGTATATGAATGGTGAGGGATTTGAGGTATTTATACTTATAGTTGAAATAACTAATTTTGCTGGATATGCCAGCTAGGAAAGAGAGTATATCTTAGAAAGGTGCAAAGGATTAGAGGTGTCAAAGAGAACAGTCATGGTCAGGCTAAAGTTTGAGGGAGAGATAAGATTAGGTTGGGATGGGATGGTATGGGATGATGGAACTTTCAAGTTGGGGTGGAGAATAGGTCTAGGTGACTGAGGACCAGGGCTAGCTGAATGTTTGACAGAAACGAGACTTAATGTGTGCTCATTGGAAGGGCAGTGGGAGAGAGAGATTGTGGGGTATGTGGATTTAGGTAGGTTTTCACTTAGTAGTGGCATGTGAGTTTGATCTTCCTTTAACAATGATTTGCATTTTTTAAATGCAAAACAATATACTTTAGTTCATTTGAAACAATGATTTTTAACTTTTAGATCGAACTAGATGAAATTGTCCTTGATCTAGGTAAAAATAATCACTTATAGACATGTTCACCTGGTTTAGCCAAATAGGTTGCTTAATAATATCAGCAACTAACAGCCTATGAATGTTTTCTCTTGGCCAGAAACTGACATCCTGGCTCTTTTCAGCTTGCCATACATCAGTCTTCCATGGAGGCGGCTTATGATTGATTAATATCCAGCTGTGGAGAACTGAAAAAAATTAAATCTAAAAAGTACACCCTAAAAATTTTATTATTGCCCTGTGTTCAAATTTCTGTTGATGTTGTACTGAGTATCTAACTCAGTGTTCACAACAATTCTACAAGACAGGAAACTTTTATTTACTGTATTATAGGAAATAAGAACAGAGAAACTAGGTCATTTGTCCAAGGTCACACACAATTGGTAAGTCACTATTTGAATTTAGAGACTCTGGCTCCAAGGCTTGGACACATCCATAACCTGGATACAAAGATGCTTGTTAGAGTCATTTGCAACACATGTATTCTAACAAAAATTCCTACCTGATGGTCCATATTCATTTTGTTTTTTTCCAAGTACAAAGTCAGGGGTGAAATGAATGTATTCTCCTTTTTCTTCACAGGCTGTGAACTGCCTGGTATATGGTTCATCTCTACCTGGGAGGGCAGGTGGTGCAACTAAAACATCGGCCTGAGAATGTTTAAAAATATTTTTAAAACATCAGAAATAGAAATGATAACAGTCTTAAACACTCTAAGACAATCAATGTGCTGAAAAACTGGGGATCACCAGAAAATACAATTTTTTAAAAGAAGCTTTTTGACTCTTACGTGTTTGTAGCTTTCATGTTTTGGCCTCTTGTATTGTGAGTTTTCCTTCCAGCTGTTAGGAATTAGTATTGATACATTTTTGAAAAAAAATCTTTTTTCTGTGGCTTCAAACAGGTAAGTAGAAGCTGTAGTCACCATACCCTATTGTTAAAGGAAAAAAAAATGTGAGTATGGCCAAGTAGCAATGGACCAAATGGGCAGAGTTTCATCACCGGCATTTCCCAATTTAAGAGTGGACACACAAAGCAACTGACTAGGGAGCAGGTCTCTGCCTCAGAGTTCCAGTTCTGCCACCTGTCAGTCCAAAATTATATGTTAATCTTACACATCACAGGCTTTGAATTTTCTGTAACCCTTCATCAAAGGGCAATTGCTTCTCTTGAGTGTTAAAAGAAATTACATAAAATGACAAAGACACAGACTTCAGAGTCATCTACTGGGTTCCAATATTGGTATTAGTACCTTCTGGGTAATAGAGGTTGGACAGTTTAACACTCCGAAGCTCAGTTTCTTCATCTCTTAAATGGACTATTACAACCTTTCTTTAGAATTAACATAAACATGAAATGAGTTATAAAGTGCTGTATACGTAGACGCTCATAAAACTGTCTGATATCATCACTGTTAATAAGTCTCATTACAGAGCAGCCTTAGCTGATGCAAGCTGAGGAGAACAGTCTGTAGCAATGGATCTTAGGGAGAGGTTTTTTATCATACTCCCAACCCCCAGGAGAGACAGTTGGATTGGGAACTGGGGAGTGGAGTGATAGCAAAATTCATAGGAGATGCAGAGCTTTGTAAATCATAGACAGAGCTTGATGCTCTGCCAACAAGATAAAAATAGTATCACTTTATACTGTTCAGTATCCTGAACCCAAAGGTATAATGATTAATAAGGGAGATAGTCCCTTTCTAGAACTCACTGTCTAATGGGAGAAATGGATGAATGCTTCTTAATGGAGATCTATTCTGCATAATCAAAACTACTGAATAATTGAAGGATATTGGGTGCTAGATGAAAATATCAAACTCTTCATCTTGTCGGCAGCATTCCAGTCTGCAGTGTTGTTTCCTTCATGGTGGGCTCTTTTCCTCCATGATGCTTCCTGACTTGACATAAGCCCACAATAGAATTTTTCTTCTTCAGGAATCCCAGGACTCTGTATCTTGTTCTCTTGAAGAGTCCAGTGTGCTTACTCAATACATTAAATAGATCAGCAAACTAATTGGGTTTAGAGCCATGGATCAGTCAGAAGCCAGAGTGCACAGAACTGAAGACCCAAAGAACTGGCTAGGAGTTAGTAAAAGGGCTTCAGAGATCTCTTAAAGTAGATTGGAAATTACTGGCCTAAAGCAACTTTTCTCTAAGGATGGCTTTCCTCCTTTTTTTTTTTTTTTTTTTTTTTTTTTAATATTCAGATCTCACCAGTTGTCACATTTTGCTTCAAGTGACGACTATGTTTCTATGAGATAAAAATATATAGGGTGATTTGAATTGTGGTGAGTATTTGAAAAGTAGGGTTGCTACGTTTGTGTAGGTTGTGCATTCTACAACTCCAAGGGATTCCATTTACTTTGTAGTTTCCATAGCTCTATGCATCTGCCTTGGGTAGTGGTATGTTCTGAGGTCATTGAGGGATTTCGTAGATCCTATGTCAGATGACTATGATCCCCTAGGGCATACTAGGGTAGCTAATAATGATTCTCATAGGCTTTCCAAGGAAAATTTCTGTAACATTCCTTCTAAATTCCATCTCAGAATTCCTATAATATCCTAGTTGGATCAAAGATGATTAATATTATCAATATTTCAAAAAATAAGTACTTTCAAACCAAAAAGACACATGAATAAAAGGAATAAGGAAAGGTGACAGTTAACATCTCAGGTTATGAATTGTGAGTTAATTCAGCATGAATGTTATTATGGTCAGATGGTATCCCCAGAGTAAGGTTATATCTACAAGTTGATTCACTAGTTACAAAAAAAAGAGTAATTTTTGTCATCTTGTACAAGCCAGAACTCAAACCCACATCTGTCAGCCTTCAAATCCCATGGGTTGGATCTCAGCTCTAATTGTGCTATTTAATGTGATCTCAGAAAAAAATATTTACTCTACAAATACCAGTTTTTTCTTCTGTATAATGTGGATGAGAGAATTTTACAAGGTTGCCTGGTAATATAAATGCAAGGGCTGTTCAGAGGGCTGGGAGAATGTCAGGAAACATTGTGTAATCTAGGCATATCTACTAATAGTTGAACTTTTACTTGTGGTGTTTGATAGAGGACATTTTAATATTTTTTTTTGCCACTGCAAAGTAATTTTTCCAAATACTGACTTCTGATGGTCAGAAAAGTTTGAAACTGATTCTTCCTGAACACTAAGAAGCCATCATGCAGAATTAGCTGAGACACGGTCAACCCTATCTAGAATGAACTGCTATTGAAGCCTGTGTTCTTCAGTAAAAGAATTTTTATATCCCCCTGGAATTCAAAAGGTATCAACAAATGAACACTGCTATTCTGCAAGAGTTTATTCAGAGTGAATGATAAATGGCAGCCACAGAATCACCATCTCACCACCCAGGTCCAGCCCATCAGTCTCTAATGGATAGCAACACACATGTAAAAGGCCAAATCAGTGAGCCTAAGGACACAGTACTAGAGGAACTGAATGTAAGGAATTAGTAAATGTTGATGTCAGGAGAGCTGATTTGCACGGCTGTTAACACCAATTTCTATTGCATGAAATGTTACAGTTGGTAGAAACTTTAGAAATCACATTTCTCCTTTTAGGCTTGGAGCCTTTCTCTTCTCCATCTGCACTTTATAGTGAACTCATTTATTACCATGGCTTTAAATCTTGTCTACATGCTGATGAGTCCCCAGTTTTTATCTCCAGCCAGTTTTTCCCCTTGAATTCAGATTCTTATCTATATCTATGTGTGTATCTAATAAGCATCTCAAATTCAAAACGCCTCAAACTAACTCCTGATCTCCCATCTGCCACATTATTTTCACTTATAGTCTACCTTTTGAACTGATGATAATTCCATCCTTCCAAGTGTTCAGGCCAAAAGCCTTGGAGTCTTCTTTGACTTCTATTTTCCCTCCTCCTCTCCACCTCCCCACCCCCCATCTAAACCATCAGCAAATTTGTCTATAATACCCTCAGAATATGTTCATCATACCACTTTAATGATCTCTACCACAATATCCCTGTCCTTCATCATCATTACTTCTCACCTGCAACTGCTTCCTACCTGCACCACATCTCTGTGCTGCAATGAAACTTATGTAGGATGAGTGACAAGTGTAAGCCCTCTACAGAATTTCTTCAATACTGCAGTCAGAGTGATCCCAGAACATGCATGAGAGAGCACACTCCACCTCTGCTCAGAATCCTTTCGTGGATTCCCATGGCACTCAGAAGTAAAAGCTCAAGTCTTTCCAGTGGTCTGGGTCCTCTATGTCTCCATGTTGGGCTCTCCCACCCTTCTTCCTGTTCATCACCTCCTGATGGTCACTTCAAGCATGTTTGCTTTACCTACTGTTCCCTCCCCGAGGTTTTCAATGGGTTCTTCCCTCACTCATCTCAGGTCTCCGCTCAGATGTCTACATCAACAGTGAGGTCTTTCCTGACTGCCCTACATGAAATAGTAATGAACATTCTCCTCCCACCCAGCTCCAACACTGCCTATCCCAATATGTTGATTTTTTTTACTTCATGGAAACCTATTACCATCTGACCTGCTATACTTTTACGTGTTTTTATTATCTATATCATCTAAAAAGAATGTGTACTGCACGAGGGTAAGGAATTGTTCACTGTTGTCACTCCCTGACATGTCATAAGTATTCATTAAATAATTGTTTAAAGAACAGATGAGTCCAACTGTTCATTTACAGATGAAGAAACTGAGGATCAGGAAGGCCCTGTGCCCTGTCTTTGGTCTTATGGTGAGACAGGGTAGAACTCTATTAAAACTTTCCATTCCCTCTGCCACTCCGGTATTGTCTTCACTGTACCATGCTGCTTTTAAACTTCCTGTAGCATTCAGAAGTTTCCATAATAATTAACTACTAACTTTTTTCTTCTCCACAATTCAAACAGAAGAAATCCAATTTTTTTCTTACCTTTATCTCTTCAATTATTTTTCCATCTTCTGGCACATGAGGGTCTATAGCGATGATAATGCCTTCATAGCCATTGTTATTCAGCTGAACAAGGGAAGTATTGGACCCCTGCAGCAGGTATAGGACTAAGAGGAAGACAAAATCTAATAACCCCATTGTTCTTGTCAAAGCATTCCTGGCCCCAAACTTGGTTTGTTCAAAGGGTTTTTCTTTTACTTTGTTTCTCTCTCCATATATATAGCCCTAAACCTTATCAATGTCAGCTGATAATGGGACGTTGCTTGTATAAAGGTCAATGTTACATATGTAAAATGTTTGATGTCAGTTTATGTAATCATTTTATTGTATGTTATTATAAAAGTGATCTAAAACATAGAAGAGATTGATCTTTTTATAAAAAAATTACACATATTCCTCTTGGAACTTTTTTTTATATTTTCTAATTCTGGTTTATTTCCTACATATAGACATATAACTTGTATTTTCTGTACAGTACAATGTAAAAGTTAAAAAAAATTTATAATGAAATGAGTAGAAAAAATAATGGTAAGATTGTTATTCAGTTTTACAGAGAGACTTAATAATTATTTAGATTATTTCCAAAGTATAAATAATTGAAGAGAATGTAAGATTATTAAATATAAATAACACCAAATTAGGTAAGATGGCCTTGAAACTTAATTTAAAAATTTAAAGACTTTGACAAATTAAGGAAGATTTGATAGTTATTATATTTAAAAATCCTGTTTAGTAAACAATGAATAGAATGTTTTTATATAAGTATATCAAAAAAGTCTGGTATGTGCTAATTATTATTGAAGCAGAATGAATAATTTTGATAGTTAACATTTATTTAGTGCTTACTAGGGCAGAGATTCTCTCTCTTAATTTTCACTGTAACTCTCTAAGGTAAGTATGAATATAATCTTCATTTTATGCATGGGGAAACTGAGGCACACAATTTCAGTAACTTGCCAAGATTACATACATAGCAAATGACAGAGTCAGGATCTGAACACTGTATTCTTACCCCAAAGCCCATGGATTTAATTACTTCACAATAAGGCAATATGATTTTATAAGGCAAACAATATAATAAGATTTTTTCTTTTAAAAAGGAGAAAGGGGTTAGTTTTGGAACTGTAAAGATGAATAAAAAATGTCTAATTCTAAAGCAAAAGGAAACAGAACTCATCAGAAACCAAAAAAGAACAAGAAATAGAAGACCAGAAAATACATTTTTTTTATGTTTATTTTGAGAGGGAGAGAGACAGAGCATGAGTGGTGGAGGGGCAGAGAGAGAGGGAGACACCGAATCTGAAGCAGGCTCCAGGCTCCAAGCTGTCAGCACAGCCCCTATGCGGGGCTCAAACTCACAAACTGCAAGATCATGACCTGAGCTGAAGTCAGACACTTAACCGACTGAGCCACCCAGGCTCCCTGAAAATATCTTTAAAAGAAGAGTTTCTGTAGGAGGAAATCATGTTGCATTCTCAAAAGACAGCATCTTTAAGAGAGGCATTTTATCACATGCCCAGACTTTGACCTCTTAGGCAGCATTCTATACCATCCTTCCATTCCCTCATGAATATTATGGGGTAATTTTACATTTATGAAATTAATATGTTGTACAAGATACAGGATGGAGCTGTTACACTGGCAACTCTAGGGAAATGTGATTACTTGGAGGCGGTAGGGGTTGAGCATCAAGAGATATATCTGAGGCAGTCTTTCCCTGGTTCCCTTGCTGACCTCTCTTCTATTGCCCCCTACCTCTCCCTGAATTCCAGCTTGGGGTCTTCAAACAAACCAAGCATGCACCCATCCCATGGAGTTGGTGCTCAGAAAATTGTTTTTGACTGATGGACTGACTGAATTAGTAAATGGTTATCATTTTAACCCCAAATAATGACATATCACAATACTTAAATAGAAGCTTGTTCAAAACCTTTGAAATGTTGGAGAAACCAGAAGCACTCAGGTCCCCTTTAACATTTGTGTGATATTTAAGGAGGTGCTATTACTCTCTCAATAAAATCAGGAAACTCCTGTTTATTAGGTTGGAAGAGAGCTGCTTCATCTTTGCCACAGGAATTAGGAAAATCTCCCTACAAGCACTGGGCACATACAGCTCCATGAAAATAGAAGAGTATTTGTAACAATCACCCTCTACTTATTCCTGGTGGCACAGAAAGGAGTGATGATTCAGGGATCCTGAAAAAGGACCCCCATGGAATTAGAGACAAATGTACACTCTTGACTTATTTTCCAACTATATCCCTTGCTGAATTTATAATACTCTTCATAAAAAGGAAAGTGGAAAGCTGCTCTAGTATCCCATAGCCATCTCTGTTCATTGCGAGTCTGCCTCTTAGAGATTTTTCAGTTGGCTGGTCCAGCCCCAAGGGCCACTGTCTCCATCAACCCAACCTGAACAGACATTCTGGGCAGAAGCTGGCTGGTCACAAATCAGAAAGGACTTTGCTAAATTCATCTAAATCAAATCCTGCTCAAGCAAACAGTCTCACTTAAGGCATTCCTAAGTGTTGGGTTTCCTTATCTATTACTGAGACAAGGAACTTTGAAAAAATTTAGTTGTTATCCAACATACCAAACTGATGATTTCACAGATATTACTGTTATAATGATACCAAGTTTTTTTTCTTTTTTTCAAGTGAAAAAAAATAATAATAAATAACAATAAAATAAAGAGAATGAGATAACCACCATACACTAGGTTTCCTAATCTCACCCATGCACATTAAGGATTGTTGTCATGTTCATATACCCATTCTACAATTTTCTTAATATATGTTTAAATTTTTTTAAACATATGTTTAAATCTTAATACATGTTTCACTTGAAAAAAAGAAAAAAACTTGGTATCATTATGACAATAATGTCTGTGAAATCATCAGTTTGGTGTGTATAAAACATTTCATATATATAAAAACCTTCAACTCTTATTTATTTTTTTTAAAGTTTTATTTAGTTTTGAGACAGGGAGAGACAGAGCATGAACAGGGGAGGGTCAGAGAGAGGGAGACACAGAATCTGAAACAGGCTCCAGGCTCCGAGCTGTCAGCACAGAGCCCGACGCGGGGCTCGAACCCACGGACCTCGAGATCATGACCTGAGCCAAAGTTGGACGCTTAACCAACTGAGCCACCCAGGCGCCCCAAACCTTCAACTTTTAAATACAGTTTTTGTGAAGTTTAGTTTTCAGATCTTAACCCCAAAAGGAAAATGGTAAAATTTGAATAATGATTGATTCTAGATTTGAATACTGATTTTCTATTATGCAGTATTAACAGTTTGGTTGTGCATTTAGGATCTTAGGAGAATTTATCTTTACTGTGTTAATAATTTCCTATCCTACTCTCATTCTATCTCTCACAGAAATTTTATTGGTGTGATAAACCAAGGTGATTCACTTTTGAATGAGTAACACTGGTTCCCAAAAGCCATAAAAGAAACAGATTTGTCTCTTCCCATGTTAAATTTATCAGTAAGAGAAGTTCCTTACTAGGAGAATGTCAAGTTAAGAAAATGAGATACTAATTTTACATTCTTTCATTCTTTTTAACATCCCGTTCCAGATTCTCCTCTTCTCTGGGAATTTAGCTGAATAATTCTAAAGTATCCAGAGAGGGACAGACTTCTGATTACCATGGTGACAGAGGTCTCCTGTTAAGGAATTTTTAAATTTTGGGTCAGACACATGCTCAGAGAATAATAGCAAGTTTCTTTCCTTATGGAAAGAGGGTTTGGATTGTTATATTGAGGCAGGTATATGGTGTATGATTTCATTTACGATTTCTTGGATGGAATGATATTTCCTCCTCCTGCTCCTTTGGATCTATCAGTCGACAGTGTGTGTATTCTATTCTAGATTTTTTTTTCCCTTCTAAGCACACATGGGTCAGGGTTCATTCCCACCTTCTAGAGCCACATCTGGAAACTATTCTCTTTCCCTACTACTAGTGTCCATTTTGTGTGAGGTTGTGATTCTCTCGACACCAAATCAGATAACTTTGCAGACTATGGTTTGGGTCTGGCAGAGGGAGTATCTGAGTTCTAGACTTGGAGAGAAGCATTAGAAATCCCAATTGTGGCTTTAGGTCAAGTCATATTTATTAGTCCAACTTCACCATTGATATTTTGGTGAACTGACTCCTATGTTTATTTCCAAATCAGTTCCAAACCCTGAAAAGGAAATGGCTGGTTTTTGTTACTGTTTTTGTGGGTTTTGGAGCAATGTAGGGTGCCTGGGTGGCTCAGTTGGTTAAGTGGCTTTGGCTCAGGTCATGGTCTTGCAGTTCGTGAGTTCGAGCCCCACTTCAGGCTCTGTGCTGACAGCTAAGAGCCTGGAGCCTGCTTTGGATTCTGTGTCTCCCTCTCTCCAGCTTGCACTCTATCTCTCTCTTTCAAAAATAAATAAATGTTAGAAAATAAAAAATAAATAGGGAACAATGTGAAACCACATGTTCTTTTATGTTCTTGGGACATCCCACCATTAAGGGGATCTTATGCCCTTCTTTCTACTTAGTGCCCAGCTTTCCCTTTCCTTCTCTCACTCTCTGTTTCTCACTCTTTCCTTTCAGGATTATTAAATTCCTGGTACTCCAAATACTTTTTCTCTATTCCACAAAGTGGTACTTAAGCTCTTTCTTGCTCTTACTCTCAAACTTGTATATTCATACCCATTAAGGAGTTGTATCTATGGTTATAAAGAGCTATATGGTCTTATATAATCAAAGGAAGTCTACCTTCCTACATGTTCTCTACATGGGGATGGAGGGGTGGAGATGATTCCATTTTCTCTCATTGTTAGAGGAATGCCCTGTTCATCTAATTGCTTTATAATATTAATCGAGTGGTTTAAACCCCTCAACTTTCAAGGATATTTCATCTCATAAACAGGCAATTTGGCAGCCTTACAGATTTCTTTATTTTTTAATTTCTTATTTTTTAGATTGAGAGAGTACGCATGAGTAGGGGAGAGGGTCAAAGGGAGAGAGAGAGAATCTTAAGCAGGTTCCATGCCCAGCACAGAGCCCAATGTGGAGCTCGATCCCATGACCTGGGATCATGACCTGGATAATGGCCATCAGGCTACTGGAGTTGCTTTGTCCATTTATGCAGACAGCCAGAGGTAGCTTATATTCTCCCAGGTGGTCCTTAGCCAATGACTGAAAGGTGCAGAGATGAAATTTCAGTGCCTTTCTTCAGATTGAAACAAATTCCAAGGTGTAACGTATACACTGAAGATCCCTGTGGGGTCAGCCTGATAACACTTCCATTGGACTTTGCCTGTAATCAACACATCTGCTTGATTTCTTCTTTTCCTGTCCTGCTTCTCCTCCTCTCTTACCGTTTTTTCTTCATGAATTTCCTTAGTAAATTGCTTGTACACAAATCCTTGTCTTAGGATCTTCCTGGTGAACAGAGTCTACAATAGAATGTTATACCTTAACTTTTCAAATAATATTTATCAAGCATTTACTATGTGCCAAGCACTATATGACAGTCTTAGACTCTATCACTCATTTCATCCTCACAACAACCCTGCAAATAGATAAATTTTCTCATTTTGCAAATGACAAAGTTGAGCCTTAATACCTTGCTCAAAGTCACACAGCTAATAGGTGTCAGAACCAAGCTAAAGTCCTATTCTGATTCCTCAGCCATATTTATAACCCCTATGCTGTGCTCTTGAAGACACATCATTTCTCCTGGTAAGGAGCCCAATTCGTAGTCTGTCAAACCCTTCATCTATGGAAGACTATTAAAAACAAATGAAAACTCCAGTGCAAAAACCAAATTCTCACATATTAAAATTTTCTTTTCCTAATCTAAAAGACAAGATTTCTGCAACTGGGGAGAATAAGCCATCTTATCTGTGCAAAACATATCACAGCCATCCCTTGGAGATATTTCAGGTTCAGTTTCAGACCACTGCAATGAAGTGAATATCCCAATAAAGTGAGTCAAATGAATTTTTGGATTTACCAGTGCATATAAAAGTTATGTGTACACTATATTATAGTCTTTTAAGTGTGCAGTAGCATTATGTCTAAAAAATGTAACATACCTTAATTTAAAATATTGCTAGAAAATGCTAAGCATCATCTGAGCTTTCAGTGAGTCGTAAGATTTTTTTGTGGTAGAGGGTCTTGCCTTGACGTTGATGACTACTTACTGATCAGGGTGGTGATTTGGGGTGATTGTGGCAATTTCTTAAAATAAGACAACAATGAATTTTGCCTCATTGATTGAGTCTTCCTTTTACAAACGAGTTCTCTCTGGCATGTGATGCTGTTTGATAGCATTTTACCAACAATAAAATGTCTTTCACTGGAGACATTTTGGAGACTGGAGTCAGTTCTCTCAAACCCTGCCACTGTTTTATAAACTAAATTTATGTAATAGTCTAAATCATTTGTTGTCATTTCAACAGTCTTCACAACCTGTTCACAAGGAATAGTTACCATTTCAAGAAATCACTTTGCGTGCTCATCTGTAAGAAGCAATGCTTTATCCATGAGTCTGAAGCAATTCAGCCACATCTTTAGGCTCCACTTCTAATTCTAGTTCTCTTACTATTTCTACCATATCTGTAGTTACTTCCTCTACTGAAGTCATGAACCCCTCCAAGTCATCCATGAAGGTTGGAATCAACTTCTTCCAAACTCCTGTGAATGTTGATATTTTGACCACTTTTCATGAATCCCAAAGGTTTTTGTTGCTGTTGTTTGTTTGTTTGTTTGTTTGTTTTCAGCAATGTCTACACCCAATGTGTAGCTCAAGCTCATGACCCCAAGATCAAGAGTCACATGTTCTACCAACTGAGCCAGCCAGGTATGCTACAAACATTCTTAATTGAATCTAGATGGGTGAATCATTTCCAGAGGTTTTCAATTTGCTGCTTCATCAGAGACAGGTATAGCCTTAAGAAATATATTTTTAAAATAATAAGACTTGAAAGTCAAAATGATTTCTTGATCCATTGGCTACAGATATTATATTAGCAAGTATGAAAACAAGATTAATCTCATTGTACATCTCCATCAGAGCTATTGGGTACCAGGTGCATTGTCAGTAAGCAGTAATATTTTGAAAGGAACATTTTCTTTTGAGCAGTAGGTCTCAACAGTGGGCTTAAAACATTCAGTAAAACAAACCACGTTATAAACAAATGTGCCATGATCAGGCTGTTATTCCATTTATAAAGCACAGGCAGAGTAGATTTAGCATAATTCTTAAGGGCTTTAGGATTTTTGGCATGGTAAATGAGAATTGGCTTCAACTTGATGGTAAATGAGTCACTATCTGTGTTACCCCCTAAGCAAGAGAGTCAGCCTGTCCTTTGAAGCTAGGGATTGACTTTATCTGTCTAAAGGTGAAAGTGCTAGATGGTGTCTTTTTCACAATAGAAGGCTATTTCATCACACTGACAATCTGTTGTTTAGTGTAGCCACCTTCATTACTCTAGCTACATCTTCTGGATAACTTGCTGCAGCTTCTGTATCAGCATTTGCTGCTTCACCTTGCACGTTTATGTTATGGAGACAGCTTCTTTCCTTAAACCTTATGAAACTCTGCTAGCTTCCAACTTTTTTTTTTTTTCTGTAGCATCCTCACCTCTCTCAGCCTTCACAGAATTGAAGAGAGTTAGGGTCTTGCTCTCTGGATTAGGCTTTGGCTGAAGGGAATATGGTGGCTGGTTTGATCTTCCATCCAGACCACTAAAACTTTCTCCTTTCAGTAATAAGTCTATTTTATTTTTTAACATTGCTGTGACCTCTGGAGTAGCACTTTTAATTTCTTTCAAGAACTTTTCCTTTGTATTCACAACTTGGCTAACTATTAAGCACAAGAGACCTAGCTTTCAGTCTGTCTTGGCTTTTGACATGCCTTCCTCACTAAGCTTAATCATTTCTAGCTTTTGGTTTAAAATGAGAGACATGTGACTATTTTTTTCACTTGAACACTTAGAGGCCTTGTAGGGTTCTTAATTGGACTATCCCAATATTTTTGTATCTCAGGGAATAGGGAGGCCTGGGGAGAGGGAGAGAGATGCAAGAATGGCTAGGGCAGTCATGGGGCAGCAGAGCGCACAAAACGTTTGAGCTCACCATCTTATATGGGCACAGTTCACGGTGCCCCAAAACAATTACAGTATTAACATAAAAGGTTACTGATCACAGATGATGGGAACAAATATAATAATGAAAAGTTTGAAATATTATAAGAATTACCAGAACATGACACAGAGACATGAAGTCAGCAAATGCTGTTGGAAAAGGGTGACAATAGGGTTGATCCATGGAGGGCTGCAACAGACCTTCCGTTTGTAGAGAATGCAATGTATCTGTGAAGTGCACTAAGATAAAGCACAGTAAATAGGTGATTACTGTATATAACACGTCATATATACTTTAACCTAGTTCCTAGAATACTTATGGAGTATTCGTTTTGTGATAAGCTCAGAAGATAAAAAAGTGCTTGCCCTTAAGTAATCTACAGTTTACTAAAGAAGACTGACCTATGAAGATCTCGAATACAAGGTGATAGATGCTATAATAAAAATATGTGATAACATGAAGGAAGGAGCAAGGAATTCTGAGTCAGGGCTAAAGATGACTTAGGAAATCAATCAGAGTCTTACAGAATAGATAGGATTTTAATGTTTTATTTTATCTTATATATTTTTTTACCACTGCATAATAGTTTATTTAATCTCTACATCAACTCCAAAAGTTAGGTACTATTATTATCTTCACATCATAGATGAGGAAACTGAGGCAAAGAGATAATAAGCAACTTGCTCAATGTTCAGTTTAATTCAAATTAATTGACTTGGTTTTCTTTCTAAAATGAAATTAGTCATATGTTTAGTATTTAGAGTTTTTTTTTGTTTTTAGGAGATTAGTTCAGAAAAATAGTTTGGCACTAGTTTTTGGATGAAAAAAATGTACTTGTGGAGTTCCAGTGTGTTCAAGACTTTCAACCAGACCTTGTTGGGGGGCTAGCATGTAAGAAATCAATAGCTTATCATTTTACTATTCTAATTTTTTATTTTGTTTTATTTTGAAATGTTACTTATTCTATTCTTTTTTTCTAATGTTTATTCATTTTTGAGACAGAGAGAGAGAGCCCAAGTGGGGAAGGGGAAGAGAGAGAGGGAGACACAGAATCCAAAGCAGGCTCCAGACTCTGAGCTGTCAGCACAGAGCCTGACATGGGGCTTGAACCCACAAACCATCAGATCATGACCTGAGCTGAAGTCAGGCGCTCAACTGACTGAGCCACCCATGTGCCCTACAAGCACCTAGATCTTGATGTATTTGCTCTTGTGGTCCAAATAGCGGTGCTTCTTTCTCTGATTGACTGATAGAGTAGGCTGGGTCATTGCTGTCTTAGGATGACCCCAAATTACTTTATAATTAGAATTTTTGCCTCCAAACAGTAGCTGCTTATATTCCTAGCTATATTAAACATCTGATTCTAAAATTGAAGTTTTAAAGTTTCGAATGTTTCCAATATGGAAATGCCAACCTAGAGATGTTAATAGCAACACTGGATTGGGAGAGTAATTTCCCACCTGTGGACAAAGCCCCTTGGGGGACTAAAGTTTATTGAGATGAGTGTTCAAATCCATATGCATATCTGTATTCCTTTTTAAAGCCACAGATACCAGAGGTCTTATCTTATGTGGCAGCGATAAGACAAAGTGCCTGAGAATATGAGGTTTTGGTGTTGTGCTGCCTGAGTCCAAACCCCAACTTTATCATTAAGTAAGTGAGTGAACTTGGTTAAGTTACTTAAACTTTCCATGCTTCAATTTCCTTATTAGTAGAGTGAGGAGAATATTAAACTTGCCTCAAAGAATGGTTTAAGACTTAAATGAATTAAACATATATACATATGGGACATTTAGAACACTGGCTGACACATGGTAATTGCTCAGTAACTCAGTTATTGTTATGTGTGTAAGTTGGGAAAGCATATCACTGACATTATTTTTGATGAGGTTTTGGCATGATGGGGGTTCGTGGAGTCCGGAGCCAATGGCCAAGAAAGAATTCTTGTGACGTCTTTCGTGCAAAAGGTGATTTTATTAAAGCACAGGGATGGGACCCATGGGCAGGAAGAGCTGCCCCGGGACCATGAGGACAGACTGGTTTATTCTGCCTGCTTCAAGTATTTGCCAATGGGCTGCAGGTTATAAGGAAATTTAATTTTATCTGCCATTTCCTTCTGCCTTTTTTTCCCATATCATTCCCCACTGAACAGTTTTGACCCTTAAAATCTTTAAGGTTGCTAAGGGTGGATGGTCTTCTTTTCTGTAACTTCTTACAGATAAGGGGCGTAGAGATGTCCCTATCTATAGGTCAACATTGGTCAGTTAGAGAAGGTATAGGGTAGTTGCAAAAGGCAAAGATGACCAGTCCAGGGGAAACAGCATGTATGAGCTTCCTTGAGTAGAAAGAATCATCTGTCTTCTGGAAAGTATGGTGATGAAGGAGTCTTGGCACCAGGCAGGGAGACACCAGAAAAGACAACAAAATAAAGGTTAATATTATGAGAAAGAGAAGCCTAAATAAAAAAAACCTTTGTTAGTTTTCCTCCAGTCCTTTATTGTAGTTTGAAGAGAAAATTGAGGTCTTCCACTGGTTCACAGGAATAAGAAGGTGTGTCAGCTTGCATGCTGGATTTCTGTGAGGAAGGGACAGGTTTAATTCTTGATAATGGCAGTCCATGAGGAATGGCCTTCTAATTTTATGGCAGTGGGAATACATACTAGGACCTGTCAGGGGCCCTTCCATTTTTGAGTTAAATCCCCTGCTGTCTTAGACTTCCAATCCTTTAAATAGAGTGTATCTGCTGCGTTTATATGGGATAGGTTTCTAGTAACTGTCGGATAAGTTTTAGGAAGGCTATGACTTGTATATTTATTTAGAGATGTATGAATTAACCTGGCCTCAAATGAATAATTTAATAAGGCACTATAGTCTTTTCATACATTGTTGGGAAAATCTATCCCATTTTCCAGTTGTTTAAACAATCATATGCCCATGGGGTCCTGTTATCCCCACAGAATAAGAAGAAAGAAGATTGTCCATACCTGTGCTATTGTGACAATTTTTTTCAAGTTCATCTCAAGTTGTCCAACTTAGACAAACAACATTTAAGGAGTATCAGAACTAGAATTTAACATCCAAAAAGGTGCATTATTGAAACATAATTTTTCTCTCTAAAAACCCTCATTTCTAGAGATAGCCAAATAAAGACTAATTCATTTGTAAAACAAGTCCAGTTTTAACAAATTTGGCCTGATTATTTGCGTAAGCCAGCAAAAGTAGCAATTGATCATATACATCTCTTAAAGTTTGCTTTACTGGAGCTTTTCATAAGTAATCTAGATTGAACATTTAGTAGCCTCTCCAGGCAGAAGCCAAGCCAAATAATTGACATCAGACATGCCTGCAATACCTGTAGATTTGGGCGAATTCTTCTTCAGGTGGTCCCTGCACCTGCCGGGAAGTGACATTCTTTACTCACCTGATAAGGCTGCTGGGAACTCTGTAAGCAAGGTATCAGGCCAACATTAACAAGGGACTTTATTGGCATCATGCTTCATAAAGTCAACCTTAGTTCCTTAAAGCTGTATGGTCTTATAACCAGTATTTCCAATGGTGTCCTGTTATAAGATGAACAGATTCTTATTGAACTCATGCAAATAAGTACAATTGCCATGGAAGAAAGAATATTCACTGAGAGTTTTTGAATTTCAGAGGGTTTAGGTAGAAAAGTTAAATGATTTAGTTTGTTGACAAAGGAATACTTTATCACATTTCTGTATGTCATAGATATTTTAAGAAAGTTCCCTTAATCTGGAAGAGCAAACATTGGAGACCCAACCATACTTCCAACAAGAGCCACAAAACTACGACAGAAGAGTCAAAAATGGACATGATTAAAGATCTGATGAGAGTTCCTTATAATGCAATTGACAAGGACATTCAGTTATTTCTGTGGCACATAACACTTAAATAATCAGAATATCAAGTGAAGGCCTTTTACCAGGAAATATTACAACTTTAGGAATCACACATATGTTTGAGCAGTTATAGTATTTACCCAAGCAATACACCCTAAGGCTTATATCTGACAGTGCTTCCAGAGTAACTTAACATACCAAAGAAGGCTAATTGGTCAAAAAGACTTTATTTACAACTTAAGTCCTGGGAAGTTTGTTAAAAAAAAAAACAAACACAAGAAGTTATAAAGTACAAGGCTTGTTTACCATTAAACCCAAATATCCTTAGTTTCTCTGCAATTAAGTCAAAAGCAGATAAATCTTATGTTTAGTAATTTTTTTTTAATTAATTTATTTATTTATATATTTTTTTTCATGAAATTTACTGTCAAATTGGTTTCCATACAACACCCAGTGCTCATCCCAAAAGGTGCCCTCCTCAATACCCATCACCCACCCTCCCCTCCCTCCCACCCCCCATCAACCCTCAGTTTGTTCTCAGTTTTTAAGAGTCTCTTATGCTTTGGCTCTCTCCCACTCTAACCTCTTTTTTTTTTTTTTTTTCCTTCCCCTCCCCCATGGGTTTCTGTTACGTTTCTCAGGATCCACATAAGAGTGAAACCATATGGTATCTGTCTTTCTCTGTATGGCTTATTTCACTTAGCATCACACTCTCCAGTTCCATCCACGTTGCTACAAAAGGCCATATTTCATTTTTTCTCATTGCCACGTAGTATTCCATTGTGTATATAAACCACAATTTCTTTATCCATTCATCAGTTGATGGACATTTAGGCTCTTTCCATAATTTGGCTATTGTGGAGAGTGCTGCTATAAACATTGGGGTACAAGTGCCCCTATGCATCAGTACTCCTGTATCCCTTGGGTAAATTCCTAGCAGTGCTATTGCTGGGTCATAGGGTAGGTCTATTTTTAATTTTCTGAGGAACCTCCACACTGCTTTCCAGAGCGGCTGCACCAATTTGCATTCCCACCAACAGTGCAAGAGGGTTCCCGTTTCTCCACATCCTCTCCAGCATCTATAGTCTCCTGATTTCTTCATTTTGGCCACTCTGACTGGTGTGAGGTGATATCTGAGTGTGGTTTTGATTTGTATTTCCCTGATGAGGAGCGACGTTGAACATCTTTTCATGTGCCTGTTGGCCATCTGGATGTCTTCTTTAGAGAAGTGTCTATTCATGTTTTCTGCCCATTTCTTCACTGGGTTATTTGTTTTTCGGGTGTGGAGTTTGGTGAGCTCTTTATAGATTTTGGATACTAGCCCTTTGTCCGATATGTCATTTGCAAATATCTTTTCCCATTCCGTTGGTTGCCTTTTAGTTTTGGTGGTTGTTTCCTCTGCTGTGCAGAAGCTTTTTATCTTCATGATGTCCCAGTAATTCACTTTTGCTTTTAATTCCCTTGCCTTTGGGGATGTGTCGAGTAAGAGATTGCTACGGCTGAGGTCAGAGAGGTCTTTTCCTGCTTTCTCCTCTAAGGTTTTGATGGTTTCCTGTCTCACATTCAGGTCCTTTATCCATTTTGAGTTTATTTTTGTGAATGGTGTGAGAAAGTGGTCTAGTTTCAACCTTCTGCATGTTGCTGTCCAGTTCTCCCAGCACCATTTGTTAAAGAGACTGTCTTTTTTCCATTGGATGTTCTTTCCTGCTTTGTCAAAGATGAGTTGGCCATACGTTTGTGGGTCTAGTTCCGGGGTTTCTATTCTATTCCATTGGTCTATGTGTCTGTTTTTGTGCCAATACCATGCTGTTTTGATGATTACAGCTTTGTAGTAGAGGCTAAAGTCTGGGATTGTGATGCCTCCTGCTTTGGTCTTCTTCTTCAAAATTACTTTGGCTATGCGGGGCCTTTTGTGGTTCCATATGAATTTTACGATTGCTTGTTCTAGTTTCGAGAAGAATGCTGGTGCAATTTTGATTGGGATTGCATTGAATGTGTAGATAGCTTTGGGTAGTATTGACATTTTGACAATATTTATTCTTCCAATCCATGAGCAGGGAATGTCTTTCCATTTCTTTATATCTTCTTCAACTACCTGCATAAGCTTTCTATAGTTTTCAGCATACAGATCTTTTACATCTTTGGTTAGATTTATTCCTAGGTATTTTATGCTTCTTGGTGCAATTGTGAATGGGATCAGTTTCTTTATTTGTCTTTCTGTTGCTTCATTGTTAGTGTATAAGAATGCAACTGATTTCTGTACATTGATTTTGTATCCTGCAACTTTGCTCAATTCATGTATCAGTTCTAGCAGACTTTTGGTGGAGTCTATCGGATTTTCCATGTATAATATCATGTCATCTGCAAAAAGCGAAAGCTTGACTTCATCTTTGCCAATTTTGATGCCTTTGATTTCCTTTTGTTGTCTGATTGCTGATGCTAGAACTTCCAGCACTATGTTAAACAACAGCGGCGAGAGTGGGCATCCCTGTCGTGTTCCTGATCTCAGGGAAAAAACTCTCAGTTTTTCCCCGTTGAGGATGATGTTAGCTGTGGGCTTTTCATAAATGGCTTTTATGATCTTTAAGTATGTTCCTTCTATCCCGACTTTCTCAAGGGTTTTTATTAAGGGTGCTGGATTTTGTCAAAGGCCTTTTCTGCATCGATTGACAGGATCATATGGTTCTTCTCTTTTTTTTTTGTTAATGTGATGCATCACGTTGATTGATTTGCGAATGTTGAACCAGCCCTGCATCCCAGGAATGAACCCACTTGATCATGGTGAATAATTCTTTTTATATGCTGTTGAATTCGATTTGCTAGTATCTTATTGAGAATTTTTGCATCCATATTCATCAGGGATATTGGCCTGTAGTTCTCTTTTTTTACTGGGTGTCTGTCTGGTTTAGGAATCAAAGTAATACTGGCTTCATAGAATGAGTCTGGAAGTTTTCCTTCCCTTTCTATTTCTTGGAATAGCTTGAGAAGGATAGGTATTATCTCTGCTTTAAACGTCTGGTAGAACTCCCCTGGGAAGCCATCTGGTCCTGGACTCTTATTTGTTGGGAGATTTTTGATAACCGATTCAATTTCTTCGCTGGTTATGGGTCTGTTCAAGCTTTCTATTTCCTCCTGATTGAGTTTTGGAAGAGTGTGGGTGTTTAGGAATTTGTCCATTTCTTCCAGGTTGTCCAATTTGTTGCCATATAATTTTTCATAGTATTCCCTGATAGTTGTTTGTATCTCTGAGGGATTGGTTGTAATAATTCCATTTTCATTCATGATTTTATCTATTTGGGTCATCTCCCTTTTCTTTTTGAGAAGCCTGGCTAGAGGTTTGTCAATTTTGTTTATTTTTTCAAAAAACCAACTCTTGGTTTCGTTGATCTGCTCTACCGTTTTTTTAGATTCTATATTGTTTATTTCTGCTCTGATCTTTATTATTTCTCTTCTTCTGCTGGGTTTAGGCTGCCTTTGCTGCTCTGCTTCTATTTCCTTTAGGTGTGCTGTTAGATTTTGTATTTGGGATTTTTCTCGTTTCTTGAGATAGGCCTGGATTGCAATTTATTTTCCTCTCAGGACTGCCTTCACTGCGTCCCAAAGCGTTTGGATTGTTGTATTTTCATTTTCATTTGTTTCCATATATTTTTTAATTTCTTCTCTAATTGTCTGGTTGACCCACTCATTCGTTAGTAGGGTGTTCTTTAACCTCCATCCTTTTGGAGGTTTTCCAGACTTTTTCCTGTGGTTGATTTCAAGCTTCATAGCATTGTGGTCTGAAAGTATGCATGGTATGATTTCAATTCTTGTAAACTTATGAAGGGCTGTTTTGTGACCCAGTATATGATCTATCTTGGAGAATGTTCCATGTGCACTCGAGAAGAAAGTATATTCTGTTGCTTTGGGATGCAGAGTTCTAAATAGATCTGTCAAGTCCATGTGATCCAATGTATCATTCAGGGCCCTTGTTTCTTTATTGACCGTGTGTCTAGATGATCTATCCATTTCTGTAAGTGGGGTGTTAAAGTCCCCTGCAATGACCACATTCTTATCAATAAGGTTGCTTATGTTTATGAGTAATTGTTTTATATATTTGGGGGCTCCGGTATTCGGCGCATAGATATTTATAATTGTTAGCTCTTCCTGATGGATAGACCCTGTAATTATTATATAATGCCCTTCTTCATCTCTTGTTACAGCCTTTAATTTAAAGTCTAGTTTGTCTGATATAAGTATGGCTACTCCAGCTTTCTTTTGGCTTCCAGTAGCATGATACATAGTTCTCCATCCCCTCACTCTCAATCTAAAGGTGTCCTCAGATCTAAAATGAGTCTCTTGTAGACAGCAAATAGATGGGTCTTGTTTTTTTATCCATTCTGATGCCCTATGTCTTTTGGTTGGCGCATTTAATCCATTTACATTCAGTGTTATTATAGAAAGATACGGGTTTAGAGTCATTGTGATGTCTGTATGTTTTATGCTTGTAGTGATGTCTCTGGTACTTTGTCTCACAGGATCCCCCTTAGGATCTCTTGTAGGGCTGGTTTCGTGGTGACAAATTCCTTCAGTTTTTGTTTGTTTGGGAAGACCTTTATCTCTCCTTCTATTCTAAATGACAGACTTGCTGGATAAAGGATTCTCGGCTGCATATTTTTTCTGTTTAGCACACTGAAGATATCGTGCCAATCCTTTCTGGCCTGCCAAGTTTCAAAAGAGAGATCAGTCACGAGTCTTATAGGTCTCCCTTTATATGTGAGGGCACGTTTATCCCTTGCTGCTTTCAGAATTTTCTCTTTATCCTTGTATTTTGCCAGTTTCACTATGATATGTCGTGCAGAAGATCGATTCAAGTTACGTCTGAAGGGAGTTCTCTGTGCCTCTTGGCTTTCAATGCCTTTTTCCTTCCCCAGTTCAGGGAAGTTCTCAGCTATAATTTCTTCAAGTACCCCTTCAGCCCCTTTCCCTCTCTCTTCCTCCTCTGGGATACCAATTATGCGTATATTATTTCTTTTTAGTGTATCACTTAGTTCTCTGATTTTCCCCTCATACTCCTGTATTTTTTTATCTCTCTTTCTCTCAGCTTCCTCTTTTTCCATAACTTTATCTTCTAGTTCACCTATTCTCTCCTCTGCCTCTTCAATCCGAGCCGTCGTGGTTTCCATTTTGTTTTGCATTTCGTTTAAAGCGCTTTTCAGCTCCTCGTGACTGTTCCTTAGTCCCTTGATCTCTGTAGCAAGAGATTCTCTGCTGTCCTCTATACTGTTTTCAAGCCCAGCGATTAATTTTATGACTATTATTCTAAATTCACTTTCTGTTATATTATTTAAATCCTTTTTGATCAGCTCATTGGCTGTTGTTATTTCCTGGAGATTCTTCTGAGGGGAATTCTTCCGTTTGGTCATTTTGGAGAGTCCCTGGAGTGGTGAGGACCTGCAGGGCACTTCCTCTGTGCTGTGGTGTATAACTGGAGTTGGTGGGCAGGGCCGCAGTCAGACCTGATGTCTGCCCCTAGCCCACCGCTGGGGCCACAGTCAGACTGGTGTGTGCCTTCTCTTCCCCTCTCCTAGGGGCGGGATTCACTGTGGGGTGGCGTGGCCCATCTGGGCTACTTGCACACTGCCAGGCTTGTGGTGCTGGGGATCTGGCGTATTAGCTGGGGTGGGTAGGCAAGGTGCACGGGGGCAGGAGGGGCAGGCTTAGCTCGCTTCTCCTTAGGTGATCCACTTCAGGAGGGGCCCTGTGGCAGCGGGAGGGAGTCAGATCCGCTGCCGGAGGTTTGGCTCCGCAGAAGCACAGAGTTGGGTGTTTGCGCGGAGCGAGCAAGTTCCCTGGCAGGAACTGGTTCCCTTTGGGATTTTGGCTGGGGGATGGGCGGGGGAGATGGCGCTGGCGAGCGCCTTTGTTCCCTGCCAAGCTGAGCTCTGTCGTCCGGGGGCTCAGCAACTCTCCCTCCCTTTGTCCTCCAGCCTTCCCGCTTTCCGAGCAGAGCTGTTAACTTATGACCTCCCAGACGCTAAGTCGCGCTTGCTGTCGGAACACAGTCCATCCGGCCCCTCCGCTTTTGCCAGCCAGACTCGGGGGCTCCGCTTGGCCGGCGAGCCGCCCCTCTGCCCCCGCTCCCTCCCGCTAGTCCGTGGAGCGCGCACCGCCTTGCCGCCCTTTCTACCCTCTTCCGTGGGCCTCTCCGAGCTTGGCTCCGGAGACTCCGTTCTGCAAATCCTCTGGCAGTTTTCTGGGTTATTTAGGCAGGTGTAGGTGGAATCTAAGTGATCAGCAGGACGCGCGGTGAGCCCAGCGTCCTCCTACGCCGCCATCTTCCCTCCCTGTTTAGTAATTAATTAATGCTGTAGCATTCCATTCTGCTTGGAAAAGACCTAGAAGTCCAATGGATTCAATCCCAATTATCATGGAAGCAAAACTTTAAAGCTTTCAAAGATTGAAAACTATCTTAGCTACTCATGAAAATTTTGAGACAGATATTAACCATTATTTTAAGTCATCTTCTTGCTAACAAATTGTAATAGGGACAACACAAGCTTATTTGACCTTGAGCAAACCTAGATAGAATAGAAAATTTATATTTAATGCTGATAGGTCTATTTTAATTAAACCAACAAACTTAAATTAGTTTAAACACCAAATATGTTCCACTTGCATCCACTTCAAAAACAATCTGTTCCCCATGGTCAATTTTTACCTGGGACACCAGTGGGGAAATCAGAAATGGGTAGTCCAAGTGGGTGCTCTTCTCTCCTTGACACCGAGGATGGGAGGAGGAGTCAGTGGTGCCAGTAGAGGAATGGAGGATGGTATAGAATCAGTTATGCAGGCCATAGGTGGTGCAGAAACAGGAGGCTGAAGAGGCAAGATGCCACCAGCAGGTAGAGAAAGAGGATTCCCAGTTCTAAATCTCATCAGCTGGGACAGAGGAGTAGATGTCATGTTTGTTTTCCTTTCCACCACCAAGTGGAAATATGCAGTCCATGTCAGGCCAGAGAAGACAGGGAATCTCCTCCAAACAAAGGGAGTTTTGGCAGCTGCTTTGCTTGGGAATATTTTTTAAAGCCCCTGTCCTGGGGTAGACTAACCACAGTTAGATCCAGTTAGAGCCATTACCCAGGAAATGAGTGAGGGAGAAACCCCCCATGAGGAACAGAGAGAAAGAGTCAGCATCCCCTTCATTAGGGATGGCCTGTGTTCATCCAGCGACGGAGTTCTATCAGGAGGAGGCCTATTTAGACATCCAATATATCAGGAGGGAGTTTAACACATTCTGTTAAGAGGCTTTTTGGTCTGGGTCCTGATTTAGTGTCGTGAGGGCCTGGACCAAGGGCACCTCTACCCATTTGCCCTGTTTCCTGCAGAAGAGATCTAACTGCTAGATCCTATTGAGGCCATGCAGAGTTAAAGAAGATCAGTCCTTTCCCAAATTTTGCAGTCCAAATGGTTTTCAGTGGGTTAAAAAGGTATCCCAAGGGAGAGTCCTTGAGGACCGAAGAGAAGCTCCCAATCTCCTCCTAGAGAGAGAGAAGCTCCATTACCATGAAAATCTCCCCCCGCCCCATTCCTGGGTGGCGTCCCATGCACAGGATATGTCAGAGGTTCCTGAGGTGTCAAAGCAACATGAGGCATCCCTGAAACAAAATCACTCTGACCACTGACTAAGCCACTAAGGGTTCCTGAAAGAGGGAGGCCGGCTCTCCTCCTGCTTCCCCAGTGCATTCTAGACTACAAATGTGTGCCAGCGTATGGACCTAGTTGGCCTTGCTGACTTGTTGCAGAACACCGGTGTGGGGTGGGGCGCTTGCTGTGCTGTGCTGTTGGTGGCCATGTTGCACCACACTATGGCTTGCCTCTTAGAGAAGGCCACAAAAAACCCTCCGTTTTTAACCCATGGAAAACACTGGAAAATTTTTACAAAATTACTCAATTCTGCAGTTTTAGTTACTGGAAGACATTGACTGAAAAAAAATAAAGACAGAAATCCATCATGATCTAAGCAACATTCCAACATATATAGTCTTTATACCCAACTTCCCTAGGAAATGTTTCCTGCTTGGGTTTTTAATTCAGTTGGGTACTGGTTTCTGCTGGCTCCCAGTGGAGGTCCCTTGGCCAGAAGCAGCTGGATCATGTTAGAGCAATGGGAGGAAACCTCACACGTGAGTCTTAAGATTGGCAGCCATCCTGGTGACTTAGGTGGCTGTCCCATGCCCAAGACAGACAACTTTATAAAAGGACAGGAATAAAGAGAGGGCATTGAGTTTCTGAGTCTTAATACCATTCTGGCCAGGGTACTAACTTCCAGCCAAAAGGCAGGCTTTATCCTCCCCATAGAGCAGCCACAGGTGAGAGGATTACAGCCTGAGCAATTGACATGAAAGTGTTCCAATAAGACCATACTTCTCAAAAGGCCCCTGAAATGAGAGTAAAGGAAGGAAAGACTACTCCTCAAGTTTGCACCGGCTCAGAGTCCAGATGAAAGGAACCATAGCCCCGTGTTTGGGCACCAAATAAATGATGAAGTCTTTGGGGTGATAGTGGGGTTTGTAGTGTCTGGAGCTGAAGGCCAAGAAAGAATTATTGAAGACATCTTTGGTGCAAAAAGGTGATTTTATTGAAGCATGGGGACAGGACCCGTGGGCAGAAAAAGCTGCCCCGAGACCATGAGGAGAGCCTGGTTATATACTATGGCATTAGGTGAGGTAAAGTCCTGGGGATGTTTCCAATGAGATTTTCATATGCTAAAGAAGACTCAGAGGATACTGGAGGCCTGTCTATTGTTAAACTGAGGTTGTTTTCCCCTCTAGCAGAGCATTAACATTAAGACAGTAGGGAGAGTTTCCTGGAGAAGTGTTTTGCTCTGCCAGCCTCAAGTATTTGCCAATAGGCTGCAGGTTAGAAGGAAATTTAATTTTATCTGCCATTGCCTTCTGCCTTTGTTTCCCACATCATTTTGACATTAAAAGAAGTTCTTAGTGAATTATTTCTGAAAAAGCTGGTCTCACTAGTCTCACTAGCCCCTTGATGTGGGACTCAAGTAAGATCCTTGCTTATTCAAAGAAGCTTATAGCAGTGGATTACCCAGGTCCTTTGCTCTTCATACTCCCTTTCCTACTAGTCTGGTTTTGGATTTTGTTTTGTTTGTTTGTTTGTTTGTTTGTTTTGTTTTGTTTTTGTTTTGTCCTTGGTTCACACATTAGTATCTATAGCCTGTATGTGTTTTCACCTAATTAATAGTAGTGTCAGGGAGGAAGACTTTCCTGCCCTTTGAGGTCTTTCTAGCTGGACTTAGAATCAAATTGACATGAGATAGATTAACAGGATAAAAACAAATATAATAGGTGTAAGTACAAGGAATCCACACAGACATGGAATTTCAAAGACCATGAGACCACTAAGGAGAGGGGTATGGTCTAAGGATACCAAGGGGAGGAAGGCCAGTAGCAGGAAGGTGAAAGGAGATGGTTTGAAAAAAAAAAAAGTTTGCCCTATTATACAGATAACATTCTTAGGTAAAGGGGAGTCTCTGTTAATAGCTCTCTTCTTGGTATAGGCTCTCCTTTCCAATGTAAATTTAGGCAATTGCTGGGGAGGCAGAGAGCTTTTCCTGCATCTGCTGGGTTTTGATTACTTCTTTTTTTTAAATACATGTATTTAAAAATATTTATTTGAGAGAGAGAGACAGAATGTGAGTTGGGGAGGGGCAGAGAGAGAGGGAAACACAGAATCCAAAGCAGGCTCCAGGCTCCGAGCTGTCTGCACAGAGCCCGACGCAGGGCTCAAACTCACAGAACCGTGAGATTGTGACCTGAGCCGAAGTCAGTCACCCAACTGACTGAGCCACCCAGGCACCCCTTGATTGCTTCTCATGTAAAATAATGTTCATGCCAAAGTGGCCTATTTGGGGCAGTCTGCCCTTGGCCCCTACAGTGGCTTAACCAAATACCAATTTATTTTTCTTACAAGGCAGTCCAGGGCTGGTACAGTGGCTTAATGATGACATCAAAGACAAGCAATTTCTATATTTCTTCTTTACCAACCTTGAATTGGTGCCTTTTTACTTATGATTGCAAGTGGCTGCTGCAGAGACAGGCCCTGTATCTGTGCTGTAAACAAAGGAATATGGTGGCTTCAACAATGTTTGCTTTTTTATCAGAAAAGCAAATGTTTTACCAAAAACCCCCAAAAGTTCAATTTCTACTTATTTTTTCAGGCCTTCTGATGGTGTACATTATGCTATTAAAATTGTGGACTATGGACCACCTGTATTGGTATCACCTAGGAGCTTGTGACAAAAGCAAAATTATAGGCACTATCCCAGACCTGATGACTCAGAATTTGTATTTTAACATGGTTTTCAGGTGATATGTATGCACATTAAATTTTGAGAACTGGTGTTCATCACATTGACCATAGTTGGCACATGTTTACTTTGTGGGTCTGACCTTGATGCAAATGCATTATTATTAATCACCTCTCTGATAAGGGAAAACAGATTTATGGTGGCATTCCTAGCACCCATTTAATCCTTCATGCTTAACCTAGTTTCTTTGCTAGACCTTTACACTTTGCGTTTCTTTGGTAGTGTGAGAAGTGAGATGATTCATTTTCAGAAATACCAACTAAAAGCTGTGCTGTCTAGTTAACAATAGGTTTACAATCAATTGGAAATACATGCTCCTCCCAATGGAGCACCAAACCCTTAGACACTCACTTCCTGGTTCTTCTTCCCCCTCCCCATTTTGTGGGCTTATTTTCATGGGCTTTGCAATGAACATGTGCTAAAGAACTTAAGTCTCTTGTGTCACCTCAAGGAATATACATTTGTCCCAATCAGATTACTTTTTGCCTTACATGGGCATAGGCTACTTCTGGGTAAGGCTGTAACCTCTGTAGTACTCAGCCAATGAGGAATCAAGGAAGGGAACTTCACACTAGGAGATAAATTGCCTGCGGTAAGTGCCCCGAATATGCCTCTCCATCAGACACTTGCTCTTTCAAGAACATTGATTATAAAGCCTTGCTTTGAGAAGGAAAGTTGGCAAGAGCAGATAAAAAAGGCCAGCCAGATGTCCTTGGCCAGATACTTCCCTTGCATGCTTTTGGCTTCTGTAATCTTGATTGCCTCTTGCATCAGCCAACTGCCCATGTAGCGCAACTGATAGTGCCCCTCCCTTTTTTCCCCTTGAGTCCCTGCAATCCCACCCACCTGTGTAGCCAATAGAAAGTTTGCTGGAAAGCTAGCCAGACATAAAAGAAGGCCAGCACCAGGCTCAGGGCCCAGCCTTTGGAGGTGACTCCACTGGCTGACACCAGTGCAAAATAAACAGTCTTTTCTGATTCCCCTAGTGTATGTCACTTGTCTCTTCCTGGATACCGCATATTTGCTGTAACAGCTTCACTGTGCTCCAAGTCTCAGTGTCCCTCCTTTGATTGGGTCAGTGGACTTATTTCTCACAATAGGCATGGCCTTGGTTCTTGGTACAGAGTCAACTTGTGCCATTGATGTTTTTATGACTTTTTATATATTCTTGTAAAACCTGATTAGATTCTTCTCTTCTTTCTAGTTGATCCTTGCCATGTAGGGTATGGATGGTTAAGAGAGGAGGAGGAGTTCTCTTTTGTTGAATATTTGTCCAATTAATTATTGGTTGAGCTGCTTGTTTTTCTTCTTTCTACATATATGTGCATCAAAGTAATCATTCAAAGTTATTGAGCTCCTTGTATAGGAGTTGTTTTGTGCATTGGGTTTCCCCTCTAGATACAGTTAAAAAATTTAACCTATTCCTATATACTTTGAGATATTTTATTTGGAAAGTTGTCAAAAAACGGATCAATTTTAATTTTCTTTTGGGCAAAGTGACTTTCACACATGAGTCAACAAAATCTGTTCCCTTTCTTTTTTAAAAAAGTTCAAGTTAGTTAATGTACCATGTAACATTTCATCACTTATATATAACAACCAGTGATAACCCCAACAAGTGCCCTCCTTAATGCCCACCACCCAGTTAGCTGTTGGCCCTTCAGCAACCCTCAGTTTGTTCTCTGTATTTAAGAGTCTCTTATGGTTTGCCTCCTTCTCTGTTTTTATCTTATTTTTCCTTCCCTTTCCCTATGTTTATTAATTTTGATTCTTAAATTCCACATATGAGTGAAATCATATATTTGTCTTTCTCTGACTGTCTTATTTTGCTTAGCATAATACATTCTAGTTCCATCCACATTGTTAAAAATGGCAAGATTTAATTATTCTTGATCGTTGAGTCATATTCCATTGTGTATATATACCACTTCCTCTTTCTCCATTCATCAGTGGATGGATACTTGGGCTCTTTCCATAATTTGGCTATTGTCAATAGTGCTTCTATAAACATTGGGGTGCATGTGCCCCTTCAAATCAGCATTTTTGTGTCCTTTGGATAAATACCTAGTAGTACAATTGCTGGGTCGTAGGATAGTTCTATTTTTAATTTTTTGAAGAATTCCCATACTGTTTTCCAGAGTGGCTGTACCAGTTTGCATTCCCACCAACAGTGCAAAAGTGTTCCCCTTTCTCCACATCCTCACCAATATCTGTTGTTTCCTGAGTTGTTAATTTTAGTCATTCTGCAGGTATATAGAGATAGGTCATTGTAGTTTTAATTTTTATTTCCCTGAGTAGAAGTGATGTTAAACATCTTTTCATATGTCAGCCATCTGGATCTCTTCTTTGGAAAAGTGTCTATTCACACCTTCTATCCAGTTCTTCACTGGATTGTTTGTTTTGGGGCTGTTGATTTTGATCAGTTCTTTATAAATTTTTGATACTAATCCTTATCAGATATGTCATGTGCAAGTATCTTCTCCATTTCCATTGGTTGCCTTTTAGTTTTGTTGATTGTTTCCTTCACTGTGCAGAAGCTTTTTATCTTGATGAGGTCCCAGTAGTTCATTTTTGCTTTTGTGTCTCTTGACTCTAGAGACATGACTGGTAAGAATTTGCTGCGGCCGAGGTCAAAGAGGTTGTTGCCTGTTTTCTTCTGTAGGATTTTGATTGTTTTCTGTCTTACATTTAGGCCTTTCATCCATTTTGAGTTTATTTTTGTGTATGGTGTAAGAAAGTGGTCCAGGGTCATTCTTCTGCATGTTGCTGTCCAGTGAGACTGTCTTCTTTCTGTTGGATATTTTTTCCTGCTTTGTCAAAGAGCAGTTGGCCATACATTTTGGGTCCATTTCTGGGTTCTCTATTCTGTTTTATTGATCTATGTCTGTTTTTGTATCAGTACTGTACTGTCTTGATGACTACAGTTTTTTAACACAGACTGAAGTCTGGAATTGTGATGACTCCAGTTTTGGTTTTCTTTTTCAACATTACTTTGGCTATTCAGGGTCTTTTCTGGTTCCATACAAATTTTATAATTGTTTGTTCTAGCTTTGTGAAGATGCTGGTATTATTTTGATAGGGATCGCATTGAATGTTTAAGTGTGTAGATTTTTTTGGGTAGTATAGACATTATTTCAAAGTTTATTTATTTGAGAGACAGAGAGAGAGAGAGCACAGGGGAGGTGCAGAGAGACAGGAGAGAGAGAATCTCAAGCAAGCCCTGCCCTGGCAGTGGCAATGGCATGGAGCATGAAATGGGGCTTGAACCTGTGACTTGAGCCAAAACCAAGAGTTGAATGCTTAACTGACTGTGCCACCCTGGTGCCCCAGGGTAATATAGACATTTTAACCTTTCTTTTTAAAAGCAAATTTCCTTGGGACAGTGATTACAGAGAATATATCCATAACTTCATAAAGTTACAATGACAATACCATAATACAGAATGTTTTAAAATTTGCTCCTGGATTTAAAAAAATGCAGTTGATAAGTAATATGTGTCTTCATTAGCATGTCATGGGCTCTTGGGTAGGGTTGCCTGCAAAGCTGGATAAACAGAATGATGGTATAAAAGGAATAGGGTCTAAATGAACTGTGTGATTAAACAGAGGACAAAGACTAATTTAGGGCCGACACAGTAGGAAAAGGCTGTGAATTTTGTGTATTGACGACAAAGTGTCAGGTATTTCAGCACCTCTATATCGCCATGAATAAATAAAGAGAATATTATCCTGTGGGAAATGTCCCTCAGTCATATGATTTCAAGGAAGTTTTCTTTCAGTTTATGACTCAAGAGTAATGTGAGATTTAGAGGGGACTTAGAGTGACAAGGAAGATAAATGTTGGTCCAAAAATCCAAGGAACTTCACAATGAGATATCACTTCACACCCATAGGTATGCTATTATCAAAACACACACATGCAGAAAATAACAATTGGTGGGAGGGAGAAATTAGAACCCTTCCTTGTGCATTGCTGGTGGAACTGTAAAATGATGCAGCTGCTATAGAAAACTCTGTGGTGACTCCTCAAAAATTAAGCACAGAATTATCATGTGACCTTGCAATTCCATTACTGGCTATATACCCCAAAAAGTTAAAAGTAGAGACTTGAGCAGATATAGGTACACTCATATTCACAGCAGCATTATTCGTAATAGCCCAAAGTGGAAGCAACCCAAGTGTCCATCAATGGATGAATGGACAAACAAAATGCAGAGTATACATACAATGGAATAATATTATTCATCTTTAAAAAAGAAAGAAATTCTGACACATGCTACAACATGGATGAATCTTGAAAAAAAATGATGCCAAGTGAAATAAGCCATTCATAAAAGACAAATACTGTGTGGGTATACTTATATGATATACCTAGAGTAATCAAATTCATAGAGGTAGGAAATAAAACAGTGGTTTCCAGGGGCTAGGAGGAAGGAGGGGAATGGGGAATTGTTGTTTAATAGATATGGAGTTTGAGTTTTGGAAGATGAAAAGTGCTAGATGTACATGGTGGTGATAGTTGCACAACAATATGAATGTACTTAATGCAACAGAATGGTACATCTAAAGTGGTTAAAATCATAAATTTTTAAGTCATGCATATTTTAGCAGGATAAAAAATTAGGAACTTAGGAGGATAAAGGTTTAACGTTTTTCTTTTATGTCACATACTTAAGTTAATAAATTTAGCACTCAGCACAATGTTTTTTCCTTTATTCAGCAATTTGAGAGCAACCGGAATATCCAATATTTCAACAAACTTTTCTTGAGTCTCCACCAACTATAAAGCAGGCACTATGGTAGGCTTTAGGAATACAAAAGCAAATTAAATATAGTCCTTGGCTTTAATGAAGTCACAGATGAGCATGGTAGAGAGACATGGAAATCAATGATTGCAATTTAGTGCAGTGCAATATGTAACAAATATATATGACATTGTGGTTGAGAGTGCAGGTTCTAGAATAAGATTGCCTGAATTTGAATGCTGGATTAGTCATCTTTACCAGTTCATGATCTTAAATAAGTTGCTAAAACAGTGCTTCAGTTTCCTCATCTGAAAAATGGGAGTAGTAACAGTTTCTACCTCACCGGCTTATTGTGAGGGTGAAATGAGTTCATATTGCAAAGTGCTTAGAATAGAGACTGGAACATGGTGAATTTTTTTTAACTCTAGCCAGCATCAGAATCATGGATAGGGAAGCAGTAGCAGTGGAATGTAAGGAAGAGATTTTATCTTTTTTCTTCACTGCTAAATCTCCACTGCCTAGGAGATTACTTGATATATGATAAGTGCTTAAGAAATGTTTTTATTTCGTGATGAGAAAAGTGAGGTTTAGAACAAGTACAGAGAAGAGAGTTTGAGGCCTGTGGGGTAGGTGGTTTGAGAAAACGTCAAGAAGCAATGCCTTAACAGGATTTTGATAGTTAACTGTGTTTTCCTTGTAATAATGGGGAGCAGGCATTCCTGATAGAGGGAACGGAATTGTAGCCATGCAGCTGAAATAGCATCGACCAGCTGGGGAACAATGAGAAGTCTGGTATTGTATTGTAAAGGATAAAGTGGGGAGTGGCCTGAATGGAGGCTGAGAAAATAGAGAAGTATATATTTAAAAAATTATTTAGTCATTACTAGATGCCTGATAATATGCCAGGTGTCAGAGTTGAAGTAGTGACCATGGCACTATTGTACCCCCCCCCCCCCCCCCCCCCCCCCGCCGGGAGATTATGTGAGAGACCTGAAATGCCATGTAAAGGGGTTAGGCTTCATGGGGTTAACCAGGGAATTGATGAAGAACCCTGAAAACTTTTAAGGAAAGCTTTGACCTGGTTAGAGTGTACTGATAGGTAGATCTCTGGGAGAGAGAGAGGGTGGGCCAGGCAGTGGCTGGAGTGTCCTGCTGCTGGTGCCAGAGGGCCGCTCATGACAAGATTTTGCTCTTAGACACTTCTCTAAAGAAGACATCCGGATGGCCAACAGGCACATGAAAAGATGCTCAACGTCGCTCCTCATCAGGGAAATACAAATCAAAACCACACTCAGATATCACCTCACACCAGTCAGAGTGGCCAAAATGAACAAATCAGGAGACTATAGATGCTGGAGAGGATTGTGGAGAAACGGGAACCCTCTTGCACTGTTGGTGGGAAAGCAAATTGGTGCAGCCACTCTGGAAAACAGTGTGGAGGTTCCTCAGAAAATTAAAAATAGACCTACCCTATGACCCAGCAATAGCACTGCTAGGAATTTACCCAAGGGACACAGGAGTACTGATGCATAGGGTGAAGTAAAAATAATGTCAGAAATATTAGATTACCTAATACACACTTTAAAAACACTTTTGGAGGAAATTCTCCAGCAAGCAAAATAAATAAAGATGAATCAAAAAGATATGGGTGGTGGGGATTAAGGAGGACACTTGTTGTGATGAACACTGGGTGCTGTATGTGAGTGATGAGTCACTAAATTCTATACCTGAAACTAATATAGCATTGTACGTTAACTACCTAGAATTTAAACAAAAACTTGGAACATTAAAAACAATAAGTTTTGGTAACTAAATGCTGGTAAATAGTAAAATTTCCTGTCTAAATAAGCAATGAACAACAACGAAAAAAAATCTATCAATTTATAATTTAAACTCTAGAAAATATCAACAAAAGGGAGGTTGGTATTGGAGTGCAGAGAGAGATAAGAGGCTGCTAAGGCATTTTTGTTGGAAGTGAGGAGATGAGGGAACAATAGATATTGATAAGCTTTTGAATTCTATTACTATAGGAATACATACATGAATACTAAGTATAATAATGGGTCTTAATCAGTAGAGATGACCACCAGAAGTCTAAAAGCACAATGTATCATTTTCAAACCAGCAGAGTAAAATTCAGTCAACCTAATGGACGTCAGGAAAGAAGGGGAACAGAAGAAACAAAAAGGAAATACCTGAGATAGAAAATATGAAAGAAGATGCCAGAAATAATTTTTAACAAATAAACCTCATGTGAATTCACTAAATTCACTTTTAGTAAGACAGGGACTCTCAGATTTGTGAAAAGATGTAGTAACATGCTGTCCACAGAGCCACATTTTAAATCATAATGTTATATTTTATAACAATTCCAAAAAAGACAAAATCAGTTGACCCTGATTTTATTTTGCCTCATTATAATTTTGCATAGTAGCTCACTAGCTCCAAGATTGCAACCTCTTTCCCAACAGAACTCCTGTCTCTATCTTCTCTCAATATATTCTACAGCATAATCTTTCTAAACAAAACATGATTTTGTCCTGCTGTAGCTATTTTACTATCATTCCCCAGTTGCCTACAAGAAAAAGCTCAAGATCTTTGGCATTTTATTTAAGGCCTTCCTTGATTTGTAGCTTAGTTACTTCCTCATTGCCTCCCTACTTTACAGCTCCCTGCCCTTTCTTCTTTCTGCTTTGGGCATACAGAAACGTTTACATTTCTAAATGGAACACTCTGTCTCTCATTTTTATGTCTTTGCCTATTTGACTCTTTCTGACTGGAATTTCCTTTTTCTCCTTCTATTTGTCCTTCAAGACTTATATGAGGTGCCACCTTTTCTGTGATCTTTCTCCTTTATGCTCCTATAATTGTATGACATTATATCATATCACATGAAATTACTTTGTGTCCCTCCCTAACTAAACTGTAAGCCACTGGAAGAGCAGGGACCATGCGGTCCCAGCTTCCAGCATGGTACCTGCCATACGGTATAAATTGTGCTTGGATGGATAAATGAATTCAAGTCAGCAAATATGTCAGATGCTAGATGGTGCTAGACTCGGACCAGTAGGTGAGAATCAAAAATTAGGAAATAGGTTCTGTGTATAAAGGTTACAATGAACGGTTTATTCAATTCAAAAAAGAGGATTGAGATAAATTATTTTCTGAAATATTAATTGTATTGTTTGAGTGTGTTAGGCATACTCTTTGGCTGCATGTGAAAACTCAAATAAAACCAACTCAAATAAGTTAGTCATATATTTTTATATATGGAAGGATACTAGGCACATTGTGCTGCAAAGGTGAGGTTGTCACCTAGAGTTCAGGTTCTGTGGGAACTGGGGAAACTAGGGATGCGAATGTAGCCAGGTTTTTGCCCATCTCTTGGTCTATTCGCCTCATAACCCCATAGCAACTTACCCCTTTCAGCAGGGAAAATGTACAGAGACTAGTCCTGAGCCTCACAATACATAGCTTTGCTGCCAGAGAGACATTGATCATCTTCCCTAGTTCTGGTTCAAAAAGCCCTAGAGAAGAGTTCTGATAAGTTTGTTATGACAAGTACTTACCCTGGGCAAATCAACAATAGCAAGGAGAGCAGGGTCAGATAGAAATGATATGAGAAGAAGGGCATTCTCAATCCTTGCCACTCGAAGTGAGGTCCTCTGGTATCATTAGAAATGAAGAATCTTGGGCTCTGAATCTACTGAACCATAATCTGCATTTTAGCTAGCTCCCTAACTGATTACTTAAATTTGAGAAACACAGGACACATTGACTGGGAATAACTGCTCTCTATTTCTTTTGAGGTTGGGAATAGTAGCACTGGTTTTAAGTTGTAGGAGATGTTTCAAGGACATGCCTGCAAGACCATCCTGAGTATTTTCACATAAAATACAGTATTTTGAAAAGTTTTGGAATTTTCTTTTGAAGCAAATTTTACAGAGAAATATTATTCACTATTTTTTCTGGTATAGTTTGTCATATTTGTAAAGAAATAGACATTTCAACTTCCTTTACTGTCCCATTGTTTTTATAGTAAACTTACCTACTCTTATTGCATAGCCCAAAGACTAATTATTGGCTCCTGGAAATCCCCATTTCTATACCAGTGACCTGGTTTCTCCTTGGGCCCCACTCTTATTATGTTTTTGCCAGATGGTCCTAATTAAACAGTTGGACATTGACCATGATAACTCCTAGAGTGGCCCTATGGTGGTATCAACACACTTTCTGAGCTTGTATAACAGTAACCTATGTCAACCAGTCAACAAATATGAGACTCTGGGTCCTCAGTACTCAGGGCTGTGTCTAGTGATGTAGAGGCTCCTTCTGGAAGGAATAAAATGGAAGAATTCATTTGTACATCAAGCTAATAACAGGTTGTTGAATTTACCAATCTTCTAGAGCATTCTAGATGAGGTCTAAAGACTAAAGAAATAGATATCATTGAGCTTGGTTGAATTATTATATGACCTGAAATCTCATTGGCCTGGATTATTCCACTGGTACAGTAATTTTAAGGAATGTGGCTGGTTCTGTCTATGTGAAATCATTTCTTTTTCATTTTTCTGAAAGATAATGTTCCAAAGCAGCAACTCTCCATTTGATTTATATTGAAACTAGAGTAGCCAAGAGCCCTCTCCATTTGGTTCAAAGATTTACTGAAAGGCAACTGATTTTTTTTTTTTTTTTTTTTTTTTTTGCTCAGGAAGTAAGTCCCTGAGAGAACTTGGTTGGAATCAGCCCAACTTCAGATTAAGGACAATACAGGATTAATATTTGTAAAGTGCAAAATGCAATGCAAATTAAGGAACCAGTATGTAATTAGTTTTGCTGGCAAAATTTTCAATCCAGATCAGATTCTGAAACTATCTGGGGGATGATTTCCTAAAGTCTGGAATGGTGTCAGGTGAAAACACCCTAGTTGGCAGATGCTTTAGGCTGTGGTATAGGCAGTGCCAGCCAATCTGCTATTTCTTCTTATTATTTGCAGAGTATATGATAGCCTTGATTGTCTGTAATCGATCAGGAATAAATAATGTCACTGAAATTTCCAGATAACTGAAACCTAATCCATAGAGTTTGAAACTTAATTTTAACTGTTTTCATGCCTATCTTTCTAAAAGAAAATATATTATGTAGGATGTACTGATGATAGCTTAGGTGATGTAATGGGACCTGAGTGAATGCATGTGGCAAAAGTCTTTATGAATGCCCTCCCGTAGACACCAGGTTCATATAGTCTAAGTCTTTATCCAAAGAGTCAGATTTTATTGAGGCACACACATATTTTCACAGAGGTAAGTGCCATATTTTCAATTATTTGTAGTGATCAATATCAAATAAATGCATATGGTAATCAGTGATGGGGCAATGGAGTGGAGAAATCTCATTTACTTGGCATCTTCTCTGAGTGTTTCTTGGACTTGCCTCTCTGTGGCATCCTCTATTTAATGTTAGAATTACTTCAGCTGCAAACCTGGGGTCATCATGCTCCAAATCAACCTTGGTCTCCTCTGGAGACCACTACAATGTTCTGGGAAGTTTGCTAATCTCTGTGGAGGTGTGTGGTGTCCTGTGTATCTTTAACATGCAACAGGGGCCCCCGAAGGCAGAGATGTTGTCCTGTGCTGCAGAGCTGTAAGTTCTCCATTTTCCTCATTTCTGGCTCTGTTCTGTCTTCCCAGTGCTCATTCTTTGTTGCCACTTTGAATTTCTGGCATCACTCTTCTGATTTTTGTTTCTCAATATGCTTTGGCTTTTGTACTATGTAGATTGTTTCCTTTTTATGTGTAAAATCTTTGTTGTGATTATAAATAATATTTATTATATAAATTGGAAAACATTACAAGGTTTCAAGAAGGAAATTTTAATTACCTATTATTTTATATATACATACACTTTTTTTCTTAAACTATTAAGACTATACTGTGCATTCAATTTTGTAAACATTTTTAAACTGGGCATATTAGGGGCATCTGGGTGGCTCAGTCAGTTAAGCAGCCGACTTCGGCTCAGGTCATGATCTCACAGCTAGTGGGTTCAAGCCCCGCGTCAGGCTCTGTGCTGACAGGTCAGAGCCTGGAGCCTGCTTCAGATTCTGTGTCTCCTTCTCTGCCCCTTCCCCACTCATGGTCTGTCTCTCTCTCCTTCAAAAATAAATATTAACAAAATTAAAAAAAAAAAACAACTGTATATATTATAAACATTCTACCAAAAGACTTTCTTGGAATGAGGATGAAGTTGATGATGGAGGTGATAAGTAACTAATACTGACTTAGTGATTCTTCTGTGCCAGACCCTGTTCTAACTACTCTACTTGTATTCGTTCAGTTAATCTCCACATCAATCCTATGATAAGATTATTATTCCTACATTTCAGATAGAGAAGCTGTAGTACAGAGACGTAAGTAACTTGCCCAGTATTCCATAAGTGAATGGTTATATATTTTAAAGCATTTTTTATGTCAGTAAATTCTTTCATAAATCCCACTTGAAGTGATTGAGTAGAATTCCACCACATGAATAGCTCATACTTTACTATTATTGTTAGACATTGCAATTGTTTCCAGTTTGGGTATCATTCAGATAATGCTTCTATGAACATCTTTGTTGGCAATTTTAGTTCTTTCCTCATGATATATATCTGGACATAAACTGATGTTTCAAAGGGGTGAAGATATTTATGGCCCTTGGCGTTGCCAGTTGCTTTCTAGAAAAATAGTGCCCATTTATAGTTCATGAGGTGGTACATGAGAGTAAACACCTCATTGTACTTTATAAGCATTAACATTTAAAGATATCTTTGTTAGTTTGAAAAGTACGAATAGTGCTCCATATATGCTTTTAATTTAGTAGTATGGATTTTGTTGTTACCAATCAATGGGATTGCTCATAGCACACAGAAAACTAGGACTAGAAGATACCCTTATTCCCAGTTGAGGAAATTGAATGAACCAATCCATCCTAGTACTTAGGATCTTTGTTGTTCTTGGTTACCTTTGTCACAGCTTATTATTCAGAACTGCTAGTTCACTATCAGATATGCACATTTGATACATGAGTTCCTACAAATATCCAGTGAAACAGAGAAACAGTTCAAAGTACTGGACAACTAGGTTATGTTATATTAGCAAATTTGATCCACATACTGTCCAGTGTTAAAACAGAAAAACAAAACAAGCAAGCCAGGCAATGATCTCTGTACTTTAAGTTATTAGCAAATTTGATTGGCAGTCAATTCTAAGTTTTTTTAAATGTTTATTCATTTCTGAAAGACAGAGAGACAGAGCACAAGCAGGGGTGGGGTGGAGAGAGAGGGGGACACAGAATCCGAAGCAGGCTCCAGGTTCTGAGCTGTGATTGACAGTCAATTTTAAAGTTAATAGTTATGTTGAGAACAGTTTCTTGTAACAGTTTTGTGAGTCTGCAGGGGGGTTTCCCCTTATTTCCTGGTTCCTGGATATGTTGTAAGTGTAGATAAGGAAGGTACATAAAACATTGAATTAAATATAAAATGTTTCCTGTTTATGAAGCATTGGCTATAGGATTAAAAAGTTAGGTCTATAAAGGGAACATTTAAAAATTATTTTCTGAAAAGTAAAATGCATGAAAAACTGGTTAATGTGTGGTTTTAGTTATGTCAGATAAACTAAAATGCTGTTAAAGTTCCTTGTACTATTATTCTAGGAATATTTACTCATCTTGTCTGGGTCAGTTGCTTTAGTTCCAACTGTCTTCAATAATATAGGGACAGATCTATGAAAAGAGAAAGATGATTCAAAGGAATAGGACTGCCTGAGTTCTAAATGGTGACTTTGTCACTAACTAGCTGTGTGAACTTACTGAATTTGCTGGACCACTCTTTGCCTCTGCTTCCTCATTTATAAAATGTGGATAATAATATTACCAACCTCGTAAAGTTTCTGTGAAGAAAAATGAGATAATAGAGCAGAAGCTCTTAGAGCAGTATCTGGCACATAGTAAGTGCTAAATAAATGTTTGCTATCCTCATTATTACTATAAATAATAAGTATTCTTGGGTTTTTTTTTGTGTATTCTAATTATTACTAGAAGGAAAGTCACTTGCCTCCTCTCTCTTCATCAAGCTAATGTTTTATGCTTAGCAATAGTGTAATTGCAACTATGTTGCTGAAGCCAGCCTGCCAGTGAATCAGCCTGGAAGTTCTTGGCTATGGGGAAAAGAACTCTGTGAAGATATGAGGCTTTATAGTGTTGATCCAGTTCACACAACTAAGCTTCTGTTTCATGAGGAACTATGGTAAACTGATTAAAGAGGTTGGTCTCTAGATTTCAACTAACTCTGCTTAAATACTACTTAAGTCACTTATCAGTTGTTGCAGGAAACTTACTTAATTCTGAGCCTTAGTTGCCCATCTATATAGCCTTTTGATATGACATTTCTTCCCTTTAGAGGACCTTGCTCTGGCTCTTTGATGGCTGTGTCTCTCTCAGGTCTGGCATCACAGGCAAGATCTGTGTAGTCACATATCAGGGCCCTCTACTCAGAAAGGTCCTGTGCTTGGTTTAATGCTTTGCTGTAGTTGTCTTGAAATCCTTATTAATTTTGTCTTTGAGCTTATGTTTTGTAAGTGAAATCTGCTGGAACAATGGTTCATGCATTTAAGTAGAGGAAATACATGCACTATGTGTATCCAACATTCCTTGCCACCCAGTTTGCATAAAGCACTCACGATGTCTCGTAAGCATAGAACTTGGCTGGACCCACAATGCATTGGAGTTCAGTGAGACTCAAAGTGAGTACCAGGTGAGCATGTTACGTCTGCAATTGAGTAGGTGGTGCCCTGACAGTCCTGAGAGTCTGTACTTTCAGTTCAACCCAGAACTTTTCTTTGAACACAGAAAGAAGGCAATGATATTCTAAGAAACATAAACAACCAAGAAATTGTATTGTATTTTTTTCTTATTCTTGTTACTTCCCTTTATTAGCCAACTACTTATGTTGAAAATGGTGAGATAGAAGGAAAGGGAAAAATAGGGTAACCGTAGTTCCTTTTTCTTTTTGTCCTGCTTACTCACAGGTAAGTGAAAGGTGGAGAACATATATATAACAAGATGTGAAATAAAAACTGACTTGAGTCAGTTTTGTTCAGTGTTTTCACTGTTCTGGCAAGAATGAAATATACATGCATGTACAAGCTACAAAATACAAATTGTGTGTTCCACATACAAGTTAAGTGTTCTTACATTTGCATTTAGACCTCGCATTGTACAATATGAAAATGAATAGTAAAATTCATATATGTACTTTCAAATAGTGGTTTATCTTTATTTGGAATAACTTTAAATAACAAAAATATCACAGAAAGCTGAGAAAGACTATGGAAGAAAGGAAAAAGCTTTATATTTTAGGAACTTTTTAAAAGTTTATTTATTTATTTTGAGAGAGTGTGTGCGTTCACATGTATGCACAGAGCAGAGAGAAAGAAAGAGAGAGAGAATCCTAAGCAGGCTCCACACTGACAGCATGGGCTGATATGGAGCTTGACCTCACAAACTGGGAGATCATGGCCTAAGCCAAAATAAAAAATTGGGCGCTTAAGTGACTGAGTCACCCAGGTGCCCCTTAGTAGCTTTAATAACATTATTTTTTACTGCTGCTTGAACAAGGGGTATTGCATTTTCATGTTGCACTGAGTCCCCATAATTATGAAACTGGCCTGTTCTCTTTTTCTGGGGTAAAGAGTCCAGAGGGCCAAGGAATTATACCCATCCAGTGAATGACCCCCCTTCCCCACTTCTAAAACATGCTACTCATGCCTGAAACCTGAAATTCTCTGATTAGTTAATGGCCCTTCTTTCATGGTCTTTATGGCCCAGAACTGACTTGGGTGCAAGGATCAGTTCTCCCTAGGGCAGAGATTGCATCAAAGGTGTGTGCACTTCCAGGCTAAAGAGACGGATAAAGAGCAGCTATTGATATTGTGCATGGGCTTAAAGAGGCCATACCCATGAATGTGAGGTCCCTCAGGGTGAGGACTGGAGTTGGGAAGAGTAGGAAAAAAAGGGTTGCTTCATGGCCCATCTGTTCCTGGGCTGCCATGTTCCAGGATGACATTGTGAGGGTCCAGGAATGTTAACCCTGAATCTGGGTTTTGAAGTCATAATGACGGTATATTTGTGAAGATAGGGGATAAACACATTTTTTTATAGCTTGTTAGCCCAATTTGTAATATTTGCATATTTAGACATATTTTAGGTGGGTCATCAGTTTGTACTTAATATTAGGTCAGGACCTGGATGTGAATATGCAAAGCACTTAGTGCCTGACACTTAGTAAAATCCTAATAAATTATGGTTGTTATCAATATTAGGTAATATACCAAATGATGATGGGGATAATGTAATGCCTTCCCTCTTCTTGGCCATGGCCTTGAAACCCTATCATCTCTCCCTCCATCAGCGCTTCTTCCTCACCCCCTAAGCCAGTGGGGGTGATGGTGGTAATGCTAGTACTCTGCTTTCCAACCCCCAGATACTAAATGAAACCTTCCTCTAAATAGCCTGATTGTCTGGCTCCTCAAAGTATTGCTCTGGGTCCCATAGCTATGCCCTATGAGTAGGACTAACTACAGTCCTATGCCCGCTGGAATCACGCATGAGCTTGCTATGGCCACTAACAGTATAGATTGTGCTATACATTCTGCAGCTCTTCACGTGTGTTTTGGTTTTTTCTTTTTCTAATGGATTTGAAATTATTTTTGAAATTTAGGAAAAACTTATCTCTAGTAATAATTGAATAGGCTAAGAAGATCGATTTAACATTTTCCCCTTTTCATATTGCGTGCCAACAACTGGGTTAAATAGATTTTCTAAATTACAATAACTATGTTTTGCTTAGGCTTTCTAATTCAATGAATTTCCTGTCCTCATTATTTGGTTCTTACCTGGATTTTCATCTTTGACTATTTTGGTGAAATTTTACCGTAAGCTTCCTTGAACACTGTTTTATAGATTTGTCTTCTCTTTCTTAGTTTTAATCAATCCCTCAATGTTGAAAATGCTTGGACAGCATGTTCTTTGGAAAGGTTTTGGCATTTGCTCAAAAGTCTGAAGCCTTGTAGAATTATTTGAGAGGATGTAGAATTAATTCACTGAGGCCACACGTCAGGTAGTTTTTTTTAAGTATAATTTTAAAAACATAGTGCTTATATTCTCGTCCTTATTCTTTTGCTGATCTTGATATCACCAAGTAATTCATTGAGTAAATGAAAAGAATTTGATCCCCAGAGTCATTCCAGATTGCGTGTGGCAGTAGAGTTTGCCCAACATGAAAGATGGAATAATACTTGTAGAAATGGAAGTTTGATTAGGATTATTATGCTTATCTTTCTCTTGGTTTTCCCTCCTTATTTTATGCTTCTAGCCAGACATTATGAAAGTAGAAGTATCACTTCCTTTGGCAGATACCACACCACATGTGGACTGGCTACCACATCATGGGTTCTTAAAATAGATGCTTCCCCTGCCCCCATAGCAACTACATATTGTGCATTGTTAATTTCCCACTTGCTTGTTTATTGCCAGCTGCCTATAAACTCCTTGAGAGCAGAAACCCCACCTGGTTTGTTCACTGGTTGTATCCTTGGCATTTAATGCAGTGCTAGGGACATAATGTAGATACTTAAAAAAAATATTTGTTGAATGGGTAAATGAATGCCTCAAGCACACAGACAGTATGTTTAATGCAAAGCTAGAGATTTTCCAGGCAGGTGTGATAACAAGATAAGTAGAAGTAGATGAGGGAATTGAAGGGGTTTTCAAGGAAGGACTTGAAGTGACACACCATATAGGGGCTGTACAGCAAAGGAGATAATGGGCTGGGTAAAAAGAGGCAGTCAAGTAATGAGAGAGCATCATGAAATTGCAGAGACAGTTTAGGAGGATAGGAAGTGAGGAAGAGGGTTAAGAGCTTGTCCCAGAATAGGCTATTGTATTTTAAGATTTCATAGGTGGGGTTGTTCTATGCAATTATTAGGTCCAGATTGGACCTTAGAAGTATTAGGTCACACCACATGGAATTGCCAATCATTTTTTAATTTATAAAAAGGCACTTTCATGATTCAGACTAACAATTTGTTAAAGTTTAGTGGAGATCAGGTGAAGATCAAGGAATTTTGAGGTTAAGATATTGATTGACTCATTCATATAGATTATGATATCAGACAGAGAGATTTTAGGAGGCAAGGGGAAGAAAGATTGTTACCCAGGCACCTGTCTTGGGATTGGTAGGTGACAGTGAAGGAACAGAAATGGATGAAGGCTTTAAAAAACAAAACAAAACAAAAAAAAACACCATGAGACCAGAGGAGTAATGGCCTAGTTTGGAAGTTGCAAAGGGAGCTTAGAGAATACTTCTCCCCACCCATCCCTAGTTCTTGGGTACTGGGAGAAGTCTCTTCTAGAAGAAAGGGAGTCTTCCAAGAAGAGTTCAAGCTCAGTTAAGTAACAAAGGCGGAGAAAGCATTCACAAAGGAAGCAGAATGAAGCTGTGGCTCTACATGAAAAAAAATCTATGTAGGACACAGGCCTTTATTTGAAAGTTCTATGTTACCAGTGTCTTGGATATATTCACCAGATTTACCCACCCACTTAAGTGGCCTAGGAGAAACTAAAAAAACTAAGGTCATTTTGGGGTAATGATGGCATAAGGCAAAATTTTGGTACATTTTACCATGTATGACTCCAGATCTATTTTGCAACAAGCTTCCCTACATTCCCAGAGTACATAAGCATGTTTTCCTTTGCTCTTCTCTACTTTCTGCCTTATTTACATGCTGGCATTTACCTCCTTTCCTTAAGTAACATTATATATCCCTATGAAGTTCCCTTCTATATTCCATAGTATATTCCATTGAGTTTGTCCAAATGGGAAATTAAAATCTCAGTGAGTGACTTAGACATTTTCGAAGCTAAACCCTTAGTAGCCATGTTCCATGAGACTGCGTTGAAGACTTCAGACCCACTTTCCCACATGGGGCAGGTGAGTGGCCCTCTGGTCAGTCACGTGTCCCAGTTTGGTTTTATAACTGTTCAAAGAAACCTTCGAATTGACCTTCTGTCCGTTTGCTTGGCAGAGTACCTGAAAGTGCCCCTAATCAACAGTACTGAACTCTAGGACATTGGTGTGCTTCTAGCCTCAGAACGCTCTGCCATTCAATTACTATAACAAACTTGCATATAAGAACAATTTGGCATAGAAAATGGCCTAAAGGACATACAATCCATGTCTCCAAAATTTATCTTTGGAGCAAACTCAAGAGCTACTTGCTAGATTTGGGTTGTTTGGGTCAATGTAGAGTTGTCTTTCCTAAACAATGCTGGGGTATCACTCTATTGTAACACCACAGTGAAGTGTGATCACAGTGCAGGATGTTGTGACCAACACTATATTAAACTTGTTGCAATTATTATATGGATGCTGCTGAGGGCACAGCCCTTAATATCACGGTACCCTAATTTATTAAGCATCCATTGATGAAACTTCACATGGCTCCTCCTGAGCCTCTGGTGTGTTTTCCATTGTAGACTCTGTTAATTTTGTTACCCTGCAGGGCTCCTTTGTTCTGCCTGCTTGGAGGTTCAAAATGAAATGTGTGATCTGATTGTATCGATTGTATAGAATGTTATATTAGGCGTTGGATGTACTGAACCTTCCACTTGTTTTTATTATATACTTATTTCACTTCATTTAAAAATTTTCTTAATCTTTCTTATATATGTATTGGATGTGTCTCTGAAGTGCCTGAAATCCTATTTTGAAAGAAGGAAGATCTGTATAGAAATAAATTTGGGGCCTTCAGTCAGAGAGCCACCCACATCTTGAATTCGTCATGCTAATGAACTGAGAACTTGAAATACCTTTTACAAGGATACTTCCCCTTGAAGGCCCTGGAATTTGTGATTAGTTGTATGGAGGCTGCCACACTGCTAAGTTTATTTGGCTCCTTTTCCTTTTCCTCTCCTTTTCCTTTCATCTGTCATAACTTTCCCGACTTTATCCAGTTCTTCACATGGTCCTCAAAGTCCCTCTTCTGAAGCGTAGCTCTGATGATATCTGCCTCTTCATTAAAAACAAATCCTCAGATATTTTTTATTGCTTACAGGAAAGAGGCCAAATCTTACTCATTTGTTTGTACTCAGGACTTAGAATGGGCCTAGAATATAATAGGCAGCTGATGAACATTTGTTGAATGAATTATATTACATAAGATAATGCATATAAGCCATTAGTAGAGCATTTGTACAAAGCATACACAGTATAATTCATTTCTCAATCACTTTCCCTTCATATCAGGCTTGAACCCACTTTTCCCACTTCACGTCCTACCGCTGTGGCTTTAAGCATCACTGACTTGTAATTTCATGCACATAACATACATATCTATGCCTGTGGAGATTTCCTAATTCTACTATTTCTTTCTACAATGCAATCTCTTCTTGAAATGCATCCTTGCCAAAATTTAGGGAAAAGAATACACATTCCTGGTAATGTTGGTACTAACCTAGTTGGCCATTTCTGGCATCTTTCACGTGAAATTACATGTTCTTCTTAATTGGAAAAGCTCCTTAAAATGAACTAAAACATACTTTCATTAATAAATGCCTGAGCAATGATAAAACTTTTGGATTTGAATGGATAGTTTTTATTCATGCATAGCCAGTTGTTTAACATTTTATTTCATTATGTCGCCCTCTACAGGAAAGTTTAAAATACATTTTGGAAAATTTTATAATCAAAGAAAGGATGGATGATTTATTCATTTCATGAAAACTCAGCCCAAGGCTACTGACAGCTGCAATTCTCCTAGCCACTTCCACATAATTTTTAAAATGTGAAGGCCAGGAATGGTGCTGTTGACATTAATTTCAGGACAAGGAAGAGAAGGACTAGGTATCTCTGGAGGAATCTCGGGGGGGATAAACAAAGACACTCGTGCAATGTTAGAGATTTCTGACTTCAGGTTGGCCTTATCAACAGCCTGAACAGCAATGAAGAGATCTGTGCCATTTTCAAAAGTGATGTTTTCTGGTGTAAACACAAAGACTTCCTCAGAGTTGGCCTCCTTCGGGGTGAGATCAGATGTGTTCACTTGAATAGAATCATTGAACTTGTCTCTCAGATCAAGAATATTTGCACTTATTCTAATGATATACTTGTGAGCTGAAAAGAAAAAAAAAGTTTGTGGCATGTGATTCTCAAGTTGTAAAGAAGTTTAAAAGTCTATTAGAAACTATATCACCATCCCCTATGTTCCAATGAATAAATGTAATTGATGGTCCATATTTATAAGTATTAGTATACTTTTTACATTCTCATTTGTGTATCTTGACAGAGTGATAAATATAAAACTGGATCAGGCATGACCTAAAGCCTTGGTCCATATTTCTGTGCATGCTGCATGCACCTGACTGAGAAAGGAAGTTTTAAAATTACTGCTTATTGCTTTATTACTTATAGAGGAGATTTTGGTAGTGGTGGTTCTCAAACTTTAATGTGCATACAGAACACCCAGGGATCTTAAAATGCAGATTATGGTTCAGTAGGTCTGGTTGGGGACTGGGGTTCTACATTTCTAACAAGATTCATGTGATGCCCATGCTGCAATCCAAAGACTACACGGTGCAGCAAAAATCTAGTAGGTTTCTTCCAAAGGCCAGTTCTGCTCCTTAGTAATCTATGCTCCACTCCCAATCCTTTCCAGGAGTTGTTTCTAAAAATGGGGTTTATTAAAGGACAGCTTGGCAATATTTCAAAAACAAAACAAAACAAAAAACAAAACCCTAAGGATTGCCTGTTACTGGTTGAAGCCTCTTAAAACTTAAAGTACGCTAGTTTTTTGGGTTCCAAACCAATCATATTTAAAAATCCTAACCTTTCATTTCAGAGGACATTCAAGAGCCCTCTTGCCTTCTGCCTTCCACATGCATCACAACACACCCGCCTGCCTCACCTTCTTTTGCACCCCTGCGTGGCTGCTAAACTCCTTTACAGGGTGCATACCACATTCTGCTTACCTCTTCCATGATCATAATCGTCTCCAGGAGCTGTCCAAGTCAGATTAATAAATTTGTATCCGTGGATTTTTGCCTTAAGGTCAGTGATTTGGCAAGGTGGGAAGAGATCAGGTATGGGAGCCTGTGGGACACCAGAGGCCACAAATGAACCTCCTGAGGATGTTCTGCTGAAACACACTTGCTTGCTTTGAGGATCATTCTTATTAATTTCCGGTCTGGGTGGATTCCATTTTACTTCACCTGCATTATATTACATTATGTTATGTTATGTTACATTACATTGTAAGCATTGTATGACTATACTTCCTTCTCTTTGGTTATCAGAATGCCCTCTTGCTACTCTCCCCTTTGCCTTGTTTCCTCCCATACACAAAATTAATTTTAACTATTTGGTATAAAGATCCCAAATCAGGTTGCATCTGGGGAAAAAAAACAGAGAATCAGACATTTTCAGGAATAACAATTCTCATAATTTATTTTCATGACATTTGTCCTGGAATTGTTTCTCTTCCCATCTCTTTGTCTATCCTGATTTTACTCTTCCTCAGTCAGTTTAAATCCTACCTCTGTTTTAAGATTTTAAGAAATCTCTTGCACCTAGGTAATACTGTTGTTTTTATTATTTTTCCTATTTATTTGGTAATCATCTGGACTATCAAGAATTGCCTTGATTATTTATTCTATACATTTTTCTTTTCTCCATGTTCATGTTTTATCTTCCTTATTAGATTGCAGATTCTCATGAACTGTTTTATGTTGGGGTTCTAAAACGTTATGCTTTTGGAAGACTTCTTATTTTCTCATTGAATGCATGGGAAATTAGTGCATGAAGCAATCTCAATTTTTGTCACATTGTTGTTGAAAGGTTTTATAAAAGTAATCCTGGAATTCAACAAATACCCTGCCCTGCTCAGTCAGTAGGGTTCTCAGACTGTCTTTTCAATAAAAATATTCCATAATACCCTAACATGGCATTAGTCAGAATTTACTCTCTTATAAACTCTACTTCCTTAGCCCTTAAAATTTTTGTCTGTAGAGACAGATTGATTTTCATACCCATCAATCTCGTCTTGGGCAAAGATGAAGTGTATACGATAGCAAGTTCAGAGTTAGTATTCAATTTAACAATAGAGACTATCTCTCTTGGTATTAAGATTCATCAAAGGATAGAGGGAAAAACACTGACTTTCCAATGCCAGTCCAGGTCCTGCCACAGTTAGTTCTATCACAGTTAGACCAATAGTCTCCCTAGCCTCTGTTTCTCCATCTATAGAATGGGATAATTAGGAGAAAGTAATGTCCTAATGTGAGTAAAACACTGAGCATGAGGCTAGATATAGCCACCACACCGATCTCCCCTTGCCTTCTTCCCCTAACTCAGAAAGACGAACAAATGAAAATAAACTCAGGTGAAATATATAAAAGAGCTTTGGAAGCAATAGTGTCTTTTAAAGTGTTTTTTTTTTCTTTTCTGTGATCGCCTTTGCATCAGATACCACGTGTCCTAGAATCCTCCTTTTACTGAGCACACACCCAACCAAGTAAAGAGGACAGTGGGAAGCTACTCGGAGGAGCTGTTCTTATAATACACCAGCACCAACACACTCTGCCCAAGACAGAGTAGAAATTGATGGAAAACAGGTCCTGGAACCCATGAGGACTAGTCTTGGTCCCAGTTCCAGCTCTAGTCTAGAGGATGTGTTTATTACCAAAGGTGGTATAGGAATGTCTGTTTCTTGGTACATAATTTCCCCGCACGCTTGCATGTGGGCTCTGTGTGCTGGCTGGTTGTAGATTCATCTACTAGTCTCCCTGGTCTCAGCAAGAGAAAGGAGACAGTGGACTTGAGATACTGATATATATAATAAGCCCTAAATTTCCTTATTCTATGGAAAGGCCAATATCAGTGGAAAGAGCTTCATTAAAAAATATTTAAAAATGGGGCGCTTGGGTGGCTTAGTCAGTTGAGCATCCCACTTCAGCTTAGGTCATGATCTCAGGGTTTGTGAATTCGAGCCCTGCGTCGGGCTCTGTGCTGACAGCTCAGAGCCTGGACCCTGCTTCAGATACTGTGTCTCCTCCTCTCTCTGCCCCTCCCATGCTCATGCTCTGTCTCTCTCTGTCTCTTAATAATAAATAAATGTTAAAAAAATTAAAAACAAATGTTTTAAAATTTATTAAAAATAATAGCAAACATTTATTGAACATTACTATTTACCAGCAACAGCTTATTAGATGTATTTCCCTGTTTGTTCCTCACAGCCACCATATGAGGTGGTTACCATTATTATTCCTATTTTACAAGTGAGGAAAATGAAGCACAAAGAGATTAACTAAAATACTTTATTTGCTAGAGGGCTCTAATATGAACCCAGGCAGTTGAAAGCTACTTTCAATCTATTGGTTTTCAAGTGGAGGTTATTTTGCCTCTTAGAGGACAGTGGATGATGTCTGGAGACATTTTTGATTGCCATGACTGTGGGGGTTGCTTCTGATAACTAGTGAGTAGAGGGCAGAAATGCTAGTAAACATCCTACAATGCAAATGACAGCCCTCACAACAAAGAATTATGTGTCCCAAAATGTCAGTAGTTTTAATACTGAGAAACCCTGAAATTAAATTACACCATTCTCCTCACAGGCTTAATGGTTTTCTCTTGATCTCAAGCCTTTTACTCACGTCAGATGTGTTATTACAAACTTCTTACCATTCTCAATCCAGCCAGGTATGTACATGGCTCCATTCTGCTGGGGTATCAACCTCTGACTGGCTGCGTTTATTCCTCCAAGAGCCCACACTTTCACACTGTATCTACCATTTGCATCGTAAGCTGTAAAATACCTTGAATAGACGCCATCATCCTTAGTAGCATCAGCACCTTGACAGGGAAATGAAGGGATTAATGAATATCCTAAAGGCAGCTGGGCATTTGTATATTTCCAACTTATATGAAGGTTAAAATTTTTCAAAGCAAGGATAATGTCACACTATCTCCAAGAGAGTTTAGGATTTGACTGTGTTAAGAATGAGATCTACTTTTTCTTTGTGTGTGTGTGTGTAGCTTTATGTGTGTATATTTTGTCTTCCTGAATTGTTATCTTTCCTTTTGAAATCTGACATCATGCCGCGTGTCTCTGCTACATCCAACATAGCACCAGGTAACTATTCAATAAGTATCTTTTGAACTGAATTGAATTGCTGTACATTACTGGGGAGAAAAAAATGTTATATGATTATTTTTTTTAATTCATGACTTCTCACTAGGGTAGATTTAGGTAGGCAATTCATTTACAGAATTTGTTCTAGTAAGATTACTTGCAGCATAGTCATGTTCCTTCTAAAAAGAAATGTGGAATTCTCTTTCTCTCACTCTCTGTGTTAGATTCTTTAAAAAATAATGGACAATAATTTCACTTTGGGGGCAAGCTAATACAGAGTCTACATACACAGAGCAGTAACATATGACTGCATTTGAATTTATATCTGCTGTTTTCTAAATACGAAAGCCTCAGTTTCTTCATCTGTAATGTATGGTTTATATCTCAAAAGTGTGTGATGAAGATAAAAATGAAGATAACGTAAGATAGTTATTACTTTTCCTCCTTCCCTTTTAGGGAGTGTGCAATATCCTCTGACAACTCCCTAGAGTCTCTGAGTTTATTGAGCTTAAGCCACTAATGTGTTTGGCCTTTGTGGAAGCAAAAGGTAGGCCTGTCTTCATGTTGTCCAACATTTTAAAATATAGGAATTGTGGGGAAGCAGAGAGCTCTCCCAACCAGACCCCCAGTAGTGGACTCCCCGCTTCTAACTATCCTCATCAGACCATGCCCTCTTTCTGTTTTCTTGGTTGCTTTTTGGAAAAGAAAGATGTATTTTCCAATTTTTTGAATGGTTACCTGCTCCATTGTCCAATAATTCCAGGGTAACTGTTTTACCATTCACTGATTCTATTATGGCTGTGACAGTGGCCCTGAGGATCGGTGAGGCTCCTTGATGAATCTTTGCATAAACTGTCATAGCGCTAGGGAATTTCCCTGTGTTTTTGTTAATTTTAGAGGTCACTGTAATTGGAGGCACAGTAGCACTTGATGGACGGGAAGTGACAGTCAGAGTCAGGGTTTGTGAGCTTGCTTGCAGACTGTAACTCCAAATGCCAACCTAATCAAAACAAATGGAGACATTTCCAATTAATAACCATAGGTGACACAGACCTGACTTCAATGCCACCTATAGGAAAAGCTTATCTGATACAAGCATTTTACAAGCATATCGAAGAAGATCTTTGATATTCTGTCAGCCAAGGGAAACTTAGGTACATTTGGAATGACTACATGGTTCTCATCGTCAAGAAAATTGTAATTTGGGAAAATGAGGTCAGAAAGCTGTGTCCTTATCATTGCTTGGTTTCGAAAAAGCAGTATCAAATAATTGGGTTCCTGAAGTAGAGAAAATGTTTTTCATGATCCCATAGTTTCAAGGACCATTTTGCATCTTGACTCCTACGTAATTTGAAAGTTCTCCTTTTAGTACATGGAGAAAACATCACCAATTTCCTTTCTCTTGATTTGCTGTCATACTAATGAGACAGAGAATTAGATGGAGAATTTTCCGTGTTCTCCCTTTCATTCAATACTAACTCTCCTTTTAGCAACCATGCACATTTAAAAAGCTATGATTTTTAAGAGTCTCTTATGATTTGGCTCTCTTCCGCTCTAACCTCTTTTTTTTTCCTTCCCCTCTTAAAAACTGAGAACAAACTGAGGGTTGATGGGGGGTGGGAGGGAGGGGAGGGTGGGTGATGGGTGTTGAGGAGGGCACATTTTGGGATGAGCACTGGGTGTTGTATGGAAACCAATCCGACAATAAACTTCATATATTGAAAAAAATAAATAAATAAAAATGAGAATGTATTTCAAAAAATAAAAATAAAACAATAAATAAAAAGCTATGATTATTTTGTCCAAATGTGAGAAGGATAAAACCTGGCCCCATACCTTGGCAGTGCCTGGGATTTGGAGGTAGGCCATTTTGGTGTTTGCGTCCACTACAAAGCCATCCTGTTTCTTTTTACTAGGATCCCAGAGAAGGATTTTGGGAGGCTGTTTTGTCCAGGTGATGAGAAATAAAGTGTCTTTCCCCACAGTGCTGTCCACAAGCACTGTGCCGTTCATCCACTGATTGTTCTGGAGGGTTAATCCCTTACTCTCAAGCTGTTAAGAAAAACAACTCTTTACATACTGGAGAATAGAGCCCGCATCACACAGTCTCTTCCACTCTGCTTCCAGCTCTCAGTTGCCCCATTAAAAGCTTTCAGTGATGCCTGAGTTCTTGGTTTGGTACTTAGGCCTAGTCATGATTGAATTTTAAATTACCTTTCTTCCAATCTTAGCTTCCAAGATGTATATTCCTATACCCAAACCAGACTACTTCCCCAAATGACACTCATGAATCCATGACTCTGACTTTATTACACTCTGCTTTCCCTGGAAATCTGTATGTTAATCTCCTTTTGTTCAAGCTTTATCAATCCTCCAAAATTTGGTTCAAATGTCACTTTCTCTGTGAAACTTTTTCTGACGTCCATCTGACTTACTAGCTGAGAATAATCTCTCCCTCTTGTGAGTTCCCATAGAATCTTGATTCTATCAGTTCTTTGATATTCTCAGAGTGTGTTTTGCTTTATACCTACTAGTGTTTATACCTCATCTTGTTTACTAGACTATAAACTCTTAAGGGGACTGACTGGGACTTTTTTTTCCATCCACATATGGATCATTTGGATTGCAAATAATCAATTACTAGGTCAAGTGTTATTGCAGGCCCTGTGAAGATAAATGAAGTAAGTCAAGGGCCAAGGCAGATTTGCTGTTTGGAGCAGAATGAAGGAATGGTAGAGAAGGAACTGAGGTGGGGAAGACTTAACAGGACTTTTACAGAGAATGTGACCTCAAGGATTGTCTCCCAGATAATTATTTCTCATCCTTAAACTGATATCTATGAGAAGGCAGGGTGACCTGTGATGGGATCAGATTTTCTAATTTCATAGGTAGTTTTGATCTTGGATGTGGAGAAATTGAAGGGCTCTTGGATCTGATTTTTATGGCAGGTAGGTAAATGAGTTCTGCTCATTTCTCTATCTCTCTCCCCGTTAGGTTTCCAAAATACAAAAATAATGGTCAGAAACTGCCTGATTATGAACTTGTCCTTTCATCAGTTTAATTACTTTTTTTTCAGACACCATCCTCCAATTTCCAGACTGGACTCCTGAGTTTAATTTTTTGAATCTGAGCTAGGATTACCCAAATGAGTATAGTCTTCTCTAATTGAATAAATGCTACGCTGGTAGCCCAGAAAGCCTGTTGCTTCAAAATTTGTCATTATTTGGTTTTGACATTATAGTATTCCTTTACGTTTGTCCAAATTTTCACAATAAAATTGTGAAATCACGATGAAATTATCACAATAAAACTCATAATTCACACACATGTGAGTTCTGATTGTTCACTCTGAGGTTTAAAAATTCATAGGAGTAGCTTTTGAAACTATTCAAGGAAAACATTTAAAATACATTTGTTCTTTTCGTAAAAAATAGCCTCAAGACTTTTGAAAGAAAATTTGGTTTTCTTGAAATTTTAGAACCAGAAGGGTCCAAGAATGTTTTCTGGTTCATACCTGGCTGAGGTCCAGAAAGATGAAGTTCTTAACCCACAGTTATAGAGTCAATGGCAGGCCTGGGCCCAGGATCCAGGTGTCTTGACTGACATCATGGGCTTTTCACAGAACAAAACACTTTCCACCCATTATAAGAAAGTCTTGGCAAATATAAGGGGTTTGAGGTAATGGAAAAATAGAGCAAGTAATCCCCGAACACTTACTTGTTCCAGAAAATTTGTTTTAAGATGATCTACTGTGAAGAAAATTCTGACCCAATTATATTGCTATGGGTGCTTGTTAGCAGATGTTAAAAATGAATTCTTGGACCTATTATATTTTATGTTGCTGGTTTCCATGAGGAAGTCAGTTAGCATTGTTTCCAAACAAGTAAACACTAATTGCTTTGTTTAAATAAGTAGTGTTTTATTTTAGGAATAATGTCTAATGTCAGGCTGAAACTTCTATTTTTAATTTTAATCTACTACTAGAAGAATATAGTACTTAGGAGTTTTAACCATTAAACTCTCCATCTTGGCTATGATTATTTATAAACATGAAAAACCAAAGAGTAAAAATTCTGACCTGGATAGAGCGCTGGGAGTCAGCTCCATTTCCAGATGAAAGGGCTCCAAAAGCATCAATGAGGCCGTTGTTCTGAGCCTGATCTGAAGCATATGTCTGTAAACCTCCTAAAATGCAATTACATTATCAGAAGTTGTTTTCTAGAAAGCAAGTATTTGCAGCATTTTAGCTATTGTTAAGACAGCAGAATATGTGAAATATTTTGTTGCATTATTAAGGTATTAATTGAGCAATATCAAATAGGCATCCAGATGAACTCAGAAGCTGCTACTAATTTTTTAATCATACTAAATAATAGCTTTAGCAACATCTCAGTTGCCCAACTATGTCAATTATTTGTAAAGCAACCATGGATCTCTGATAGGTCAAAAATAATATCATAAAATTTCATGTTTTAAAAGTCATGCACTTTCATATAAGAGAATTCATTAAGCCTTATTCCAAGCCTATTGATTTATTCTTATTTTAGACATAATCCTAACAAGCTTCAATTTTGAGTTTTCCCCTAAATCATAAAACATGTATATGTAGCAACAGCAAGAAATAACAGCTGACAAAGAAGAGTTATAGAAAAGTGTAATATGTAGTAAAAAAAAAAAAAAAAACAAGATTATAAACCAGGTCTCGCAGTCTTGGGCTATTTAGAACATATGTAACTAAGATAGTTGATGTGAAAGTACTTTTAAACAATTAATGCCATCCAAAGTTTAAGGTAAGTATTTTGGTAATGTTCTTGGAACCTCACTCAGATACCCTTACCTAGACAAGTGAATCTCTCCCCAGCTGCTCTGAGTGTTAGCTGCTAATGGCAGATAGCTACCCCTTTGTCCAGAGAGTTGTCTTACCCAAAGGGGCTATACTTGCCAGAGAAATAACATGCCCCTTCACCTCCAACTTGCCTCAACTCTTCATAGCCACTGACTGATGGACACAGTGCTACAAAAGGTCAGCCCTTTTACCTCAAGATTGCACCAGGTGTGTGATGCAATTCCAGATCGAAAGCCCACTGTGGGCTTAGACTTCAGCTAGACTCTAAATCCATTTCTGTGCTTACGTCTTTCCCCTGCCCTATCCTACTTCCAATTCTCCTGTTCTCCTGAGGGCTCTCCTTCTATAACTCCCTGTCTCAGGCTCTGTTTCTAGGAAACCCAACTTAAGACAAGTAAGCAGTCTTAAGCAGATAGGAGCAAGCAGTCCTATCATTTTACCTGCCTCAGAAGGCAACTCACATAATAATTGATATGCATAATCCTGGCCCTAAGTTAAAAAAAAATGTGCCCATTTACTCTGCTAAAGAAGCCAGGCATATATGGAATCTATGTTAACCTTCTGTCTCTGTATGTGAGTTAGAAGCACAAAATATTAATGTCTTATGGAGAAACTGCATTGTTTTCTACATTTTCAGAGTGATTTTCTCTCTGTGTGGTTCAGTAGACCCTTTGCTCTACCTCTGCTACTCCTTATTAAAGTCTCTGCTTGGAGATCATCCTCCTGGAACCTTCTTTCCTCAATAAAGTCAAGGCTTTCTATTCTTTCTTTTTATTCAAGTGCTTTCTACCGCTAATATGGTACTTGTATCATGGTATTATGTGGTTAGTGGCTTGTCATCTGTCCCCCCTGGGTCTCTTAGCCAGCTGAAAACTGGAAGAGAGTGGTTCCTGGGTAACCTATTAGATTCTATCCAGTCCTCACAAAGTGTCTGGGAGGAGAGACCTGCATCCTAACTAGAGTGCTGTGCTGATTCCCATCTTCCTCCAGACTGCCCTAATCCTAGAACCAAGGCCTTAAAATAAATGGGTAGAGTTAGTTCTAATGGTCATTTGGGAGGAAGGGCAGGTAGTTGGTTACTAAGATTATCCCTCTCTCTATATATCCCACCCTTCTCCTTCTCCTCAGTTCACTGGAGCTTGCAGTGCAGTAGAAGCGGCAATTCAGTGGGATGCAGCAGGCCACTCTTCACCTGTCATTTTAGACAGCTCCTCTAGTTCTTTTGCTGCAGAGGGTCCTAGGGCGACTGTGTGGATGATGGCTCCGCTTTGTTTCACCTCGTTAAAGCATGAGCTTATCGTGTTATCCTCCCCATCAGTCAGTAGCACGATTTCAGATCCATCTGTTGAGTATTTCTTCCTAATAACCTGAGAACATAATTCAGGGCATGAGTTACCAGGGTGCCCAAGGTGTTGGGAAAACTGCATTTAAAGGGAATGAGAAGAGAAATTCCAGAGGCAATAAACGAGTGCCTGAGAATGGTCACATATCTTTCTATCTTGAAATGATTAATTTTAAATCAACAACTTTCATGGAACTTGACAGTAGTGTTTTCTCTTGGTTACCCTGCTATGGAGCAGGCTCCGTTAAGAGGGATACAAGACAGTTCTAGGGATGGACACCACTGTGGAAGCAGCAAAGGAGGTTTTTCTAGTTTCTTTCACATGATCTCTCCTTGACAGCTTTCAGAGGTCCCCAGATATTCTCAGAAACTACCTTCACTGAATGAGAATAATATTTTGGAGATATGAGACTCAGGGCAGATTTTAGCTTATAAAATGGTTGGCATTGGTTCTGACTGGTAAGTACCCGGGTCCCGTGAGTTGTTAATAGTTTTTAATATTCCCTCTAATAAAAACAAATAATTTCATTACTATTAACCCACAGTTCCTAGTTGTCTTATGACATCTACGTTTCAATCATTCCTTATGACACAGATTATAGCTTTTTACATTGTATAGAACCAACCTTTTACCAATGTTGGATAAGTTATGATAGAAGGAAAATTAGATTAGAAAATAGTGATGTTCATTTCAGAAGAGGAAGGCAAGAGTCCACTCTTCCCCTAAGAAGAGTAGAAGGGAGACCCAGAAGTAGGGGAGACAAGCAATCAAGCCTAAGCAATCTTCTCTGGACCAGACTGTCAGAAAGGGAAGGCACCTTAAGTAGCTTGAAATGAAAGCTAAGAACAGAGGGGACTTCTGCCCCACTCTGTTTGGACTCTGAGAGAGGGCTGCCACCCAAGGAAAGAGGGAAGAACTACGACTGCTGCTGCATGTAGGAGTCCAGAGCTCACAATCCTCTCAGCCATGGCTGTGGCCTTGATTTGACCAAGTTGCAGAGCCTGAGAGGCCAGGGAAAGGGCTTCATTTGGATTCTTGTGTCCTACTCCCCATCACTGCTACATGCCATGGAAAACATGCAGAAGTTCCCACATACACCGTAGGGAAGACAGAAGTTGGCAGATAAGAGAACAGGTCATCTTGCCAGACAGGCTGAGGGGTGTACAGTCTGCTCAGGGGCTGAATGGAGGACATGGGGTGCTCAGGGCTCTGCTCCAATAGTGAGAGCCAGAGTGGGGCTGAGTCAGCCAGGAAGGATCACCGGGCCCTGATCAAACCTGGAGAGCAAAGTCCAGTGGGCACTTCAGCAGATACAAGAGCCCAGAACAGACCTGACATGGGTCCTGCAGCAGGAAACAATGGGGAACTTAAGGACAGCGTAGGACCCAAAGCCCTTTACCTCATCACTGTAAAGTCACATATAAGCTCCTCCCACCCCACATCTGGGCTCCATTGGGCAAGAGGAGCATGTAAATTCCAGTTGTGTCTCTCACACTCTCTCTCACCCATCTGAGAGGAAAATGCAGAACCAGAAGTTCTGTCTTCACCACCAGGCCATCTGGCATTAGTCATCTCCCCTAAGGTTTTGCATAGCGGGAGTTTAGTCTAACACATCAGCGATTTCAATGTCAGTTCCCCTCCTTCATTTGGTTCTTTAATCAAAGCTTGGGTGAGTGGTAGAGGCCAGAGAATCCAGATGCACACAGGCATCTGGAGAAGGGATCTGCAGCTGACTGTACAAACAATGGAAACCACTTTTAAAGAACTAAACTTCAAGGTGGAATAAAAGGTCTAGAGGGACAGACCGAATGTGAGGAAATTGTCCACATGCAACAGTGTCTGTTGTCCACATGCAACAGTGTGAGCTGGGTACTAACTATTCCTGCTGCTGCTTGGGAATCTGGAACAGCCCCAATGATGTATTGTGCTCCACATCAGGCAGAAGGCCGACCTGCCCAAGATGCCACAGATATTCTGAGACCTTAGCCAGCCAGCTTCTCTCAGCCTCTTATTCTTTGTTTCATGGGGCTAAATATCTTCTAAAGAAATATTCAATATTGATTGATATATTTGGAGCAATTAAGAATCAGGTGCCATCAGATAACTCAGTTCAATTTTATTTATTGAGAACCTTCTGTATAAAAGATATTGTGCCAGCAGCCTGGGAGGTAAAGAGATAAGTCCTGTTCCTAAAGAAATTTTGCTTGAGTGAAGTGCATGATTAGAAAGTAAGACAGAAGACCTAGAAGTCGTAAGAGATTTTTTTTTAAAGTTCACAGTGTTTAGAGAGATTCTCTACAGTTGAAGGAATCAGGAAAGATGTCAAGAAGTAGGTGGCGTCTGTGATGGATCTTTGAAGAATGAATGGGATTTGAATTACAGGAGAGGGAGGAGAAAGTATTCCAAGTGGGGAGCCTAGCAAAGGTGTGAAAGTGCTGAAGGACAGGTGATCTAATTTGCTTAAACATAGGACACCTGGAAGAGAATCCCTGCCACGTAAACACAGAAAGGTAGGTAGGCCCCATATTATGATAGAACTTAATATTAGAGGAAATTTGACTTAATTTGTTGAAAACAGAGAGATGTTTAGGAAACAAATTGTAAACATTGACAGATTATAGGGAACTTGTCTTACAGCAAATGCCGATCGAAGCCCAGAGCAGATGGACGTTCCTCCTGTGGCCGCGGTTGGTAAGCTTTTGGTGAGTGCATTCCTTTCCACATCACTGTTTATCTGTATGAGTTCACTTTGTACATGGGCAACACTGTCAAATGTCACCATCCCAACCCAGGACCCTTGCTCAACCGTCTGCAGAAGGAAAAGTTTGCCGGCTTGGTTCAGTCGATTAAGACGGTCACCATTCTGAACGAAGAAGTAGAAGAAAGGCAGTCAGTTGGGTTTAGATGAGCGGACTAATAACAGAACAGTCTAGAGGAAATTTGGAAGTAGCTCCCTCAACACAGAGTAAATGACAACAAGCTTATTCAAGGCCTTTATATTAAATTAGATTTCTGTATTAAATTTCTCCTTTATATTTAGTAACATCTTTGGGTAGAATTTTAGGGCCTTTGTGTAAGTGGCCCTAAAAGAGCAAATCAGATTTGGCTTTAGTTTGATCATTAGATCACTGCTTTAGTAACAGTTCTATAGATCTACATATTATCAGTGAAACATAAAAAATGTTAAGGCTATGCACTTTATCAGATCAGTGCTCATAAATTGAAAGCTAATTTAATTTGGCAAATGAGACACTTGATGCTGAAATTTCTGTTGAATAGAGTTGAGGTGGGTGTTTCTGATGGTCATGTTATTGTTGTAACTGTTCTGACCCTAAGGGTTGTGTTTATTCCCAACCTGTTACAAATTGCAGTCCAGATCATAGCATATGCAAATGTGAGACCAGAGTCCAGAAGAGCAAGACCCAGTGAACATACCGCCATGCTTCCAGACTTATCAAGGACTAAGCACACAATTCTTTGTCCTATCTGCAGCAATGAAAATGTGGGCGTGGGTGGCTGTGTCGTCATAGGAGTGGTTTTCTTAAAGTCCTCAGAATCGCTAATCACTTCCCATGTGCTTCGGAGATTGCATTTTTGGTTTTGCAGGTTTGGGGCTTCTTTATTGTGGTTTTTTTCTGTACAGAATTCAACCACCTGAAATTGTCAATAAAATTATAGAGATAAATAATAGAAAAGGGTATTTAAATCCCTTGCCCTCCTTCCTAGTCTGCCTGGCTAACCCATCAACTTGGCTTAATCCCACAGTCACTCCAGAACACTGCTGGGGAAGTTCACAGTCATAATTCAGAGTTCCAATCTCATACCATGTCTTCAACCTTATTGGATCCTTAGTGTTCATCAGCAATCTAGATCTGCTCTTGGCTTCCTTCCTACTTCTAAAATTTGCCATTTCAAGCCATCACCACTATCTACAAGCCACCCATTTCTTAACATTTCTCTGCTGGTACCATCCTATCTCTCCATCCTCTTACTTCCCACTCACTTACCAACACCCTACATCCCAGCTCTTTCCGCTAAGATGTTCCACAGGCTCCTCAACCTTCGTGTGTTCATAATTGAACCTATGCCCTTTCCTTTAACTCTGCTCCTTCTCCTCTTGCATTTTCTAACTTTTTAAAAAAAAATTTTTTTTAACCGTTTATTTATTTTTGAGACAGGGAGAGACAGAGCATGAACAGGGGAGGGTCAGAGAGAGGGAGACACAGAATCTGAAACAGGCTCCAGGCTCTGAGCTGTCAGCACAGAACCCGACGTGGGGCTCGAACTCACGGACCGCGAGATCATGACCTGAGCCGAAGTCGGCCGCTTAACCGACTGAACCACCCAGGCGCCCCTGCGTTTTCTAACTTAAGTCACCACTATCCACACAACCACCTAAGTCAGGAAATCCTATCGTCTTCCCTCTACCAAATAACCAAGATCCATATATTTCACTCTCTCTCCAGTTCATCATTTTTCTCCTTCTCCATTGGAATCTCCCTCATTCAAGCCCTCATGGTCCGTGACTCAGACTATTTTGGTCTCCTATCTGACTTTTCCATCTTGTTTGCCCTCCAGTTGGTCCACTGCGCAGCTTTTAGAAACATCTTCTTTCTTATTTCTGTACTCAAGACCCTTTGGTGGCTAATCATTGTTCATACACTGTAATTTGGACTATTTCACAGAACAAGGAGCAATCTGTGTTTAGATTTTTGCATCACTCTACATCCTCACTCTGCCTGTGCATCCCAAGTCTTTTAATTTCCCCCCACTGTGATCCATAAATTCTCAAACTTGCCTTGTTTTATATCTCTATGCCTTTGCTCATGGTTCCCACTTTGTCAAGGAATTCCTTTTCCTCTGTCTTCTGCATTGTGAACTTTACCTTTATTTTCAGCCAAAAGGTCATTTTCAAATTGTTTTTTCATTTCCTACCTTCCTTCCAGAGAATTTCTACTCAGCCCTTTGGCTTTCCAATACCCCGTGGATGTTAAAGGGATGTTAAAGATCCCTTTAACATCGTTAGTACACTTATTCGGCTATAAACCGAATATAGCAGAAAACTGACTCATTAAATTTTGCTTCCTCAAAACTTGGTTCAGTGTCTGATACATAATAAAAGCTCAATATAAGTTTGTTGTTTTTTGAGTAACTCTAAAATCTGCGTGTCAGGTTTTTTTTTTTTAATCTGCAAAAGGGTAATAGTTATTATGCAAGAATTATATGAGAACATACGGAATAGGGTCCATACTAACACAGTCAGTAAATGAAAGTTTCCTCCCCTTTCTTAAGTATTTACATTGCTAGCATTTGGGGGGATTAAAAAAGGTGGCCTGGTATGCAAAGAACGTGTAACCTCATTCCTCCTCTCAGACTATTATTCGCAGTATTATCATTCAATTAAAAATCCTAAATATCCAGGATTCTAGTAATATAGAAAGTAATAATTAGGTGTAAAGCACTTATTTTTTTTTGTTTTCATTCTCCAGGTCATTTTGGTAGTGTTTCCATAATATCATTATGGCTACATATTAGCAGGGGTTCTGAAAAACTTGTATGTGAACTCCAGGCAGAGGTTCCTAAACCTGATCATGCATTAAATTTAACTTTGTGGTTAATCTAAAACATAATGAGGGCCCTCTCTTGAAAGTTTCTGAATAAGTCTAGAAATAGACTGCAAAGCCAGAGTGAAGGATGGGCCTTTTGGACCATGGTACATCACATTTTTAAAACTTACACCACATTTTTATTGACAGAATCTTGCAAGTTACTTCGCCTTCTATTTCAAAAGGAAAACATAATTTTATATGAGACTGAAAGACAGGAGAATCTCCCCACAAAGTCTCTCCACTGATTTTAGTTAGTGATAAACTGATGCATTTAGTTTTAGTTTATGCAAATTTGCTGATATATATATTTAACACTAATAAGGATAATTTGTCAAATTTATTATATACCAGTTGGTCATTTAAAAAAACATTAGGACACATTTAAAAACTACTTAAAACTATTAAAACTATGTTCAAACCCCTTATAGGCAGCAACACTCTTAAAGGATTGAAAATTTCAGTTAACAACCAAAAGCAAATATGCAGACTGAAAAGAGATCTCTGCAAATTAAATTTAAGGCTACTTTTTATTAATGAATAAAAAGAAGTGTCTAATTCTCTTGGGTAAATTTCTTAGTTAACCAAAAATTGTTGTGCTTGTCTGCCTTTAAGGATATTTGAGATGATTCTAAGCAGTGAAACCACAGGCTCATGGGAGGGAGATGATGGGAGTCTCACTAATGGACCTAAAGAGGGGGTGCGGGGTGCGGGGGGGAGATAATGAATTTATCGCTGATTTTGTACTCCCAGTTTCTCCCACAGAGAATCAGCTGCTCACTGGTGATTTCCTAAAATTTGATCCTTTCTTGCAGCAATCAGGGATAAGATACTTCACTAAATTCATAAGTGTCAAGAAGACAAAAATACAAGAACAGAATACTTACAGAATCAATACTTTGTGCAAACATTATGGAAGCCTTCACAGTCTGCAGGCTATGAGGTATGAACTCACATCCTTGTTCATACAGCCCTGTTACTTTGTCGAGTTTGCACGATTTGGTGACACAGCTGCCTCCCTGACACTTGTTTATTACATTTTTGCCAGTAATATCTGCCGAACATCTGAAAACACATTAATACGTTTAGGTGCTGTAATCATTTTGAAGGGTTATTAGACTGTGGTCAGGTTGTTCTGATGTCTACAATTTCCTCTTATAAACAAATAGATCACCTTAAATAGCAAAATTATTAAATTCTCATCAGAGTCATTTTTATTTGCCAGAAAGTATCTGAAGAGTTCCCCAAACGGTATCAGAATTTGTTTCTTTGCAGCAGAAAAGCTAACTCTGGCTTATGGCTGTTGTCAGAATTAATAAACTTCCAAGTCCTTAGCTACCTCCTAATCTAGGACCCTCATTGCTAGAAAATCAGGAACTCTCTTTTGTTTCCCTCAAAAGGCTTACAGACATTTCCTGTTTTTCTAGTTATACAATTTTTGATATTTCTTATATGTTCGTAGGTATTTTAGATTTTTCTTTATATGCTTATGAGTTTGTGGCTATTATAAATGGACGACTTTCCCCCAAATTTTATTTATTAAAAATTTTTTGATGTTTATTTATTTTTGAGAGAGAGAGAGAGAGAGAGAGAGAGAGCGTGAGCAGGGGAGGGGCAGAGAGAGAGGGGGAGACACAGAACTGGAAGCAGGTTTCAGGCTCTGCGCCATCAGCACAGGGCTCAAACCCAGTGGGGCTCGCAGAGCAGCTCAAACTCACAAACCACAAGATCATGACCTGAGCAAAGTCGGATGTTTAACTGACTGGACCACCCTGGTACCCTTCGCCCCTACATTTTATTTTTTAAACATATAAGTAATGTATCAACACCACAGAAAATTTGGAAAATAGCAAAGGAGCATAAAGAAGAATATAAAAAAATCATGTCCCACCATTAGAAATAAGCTACTGTTAACATATTGAAGCATTTTCTTCTCTATATATCAACATAGCATTGCACATATAGCTTTGCTTCCTGCTTTAAAAAAAAAAACTTGGTATGTTAGTATACTTAAGATTTTAATGTATTATTATAATTCATAATATCCTTTTATAATGTGACTTTAATAGCTGTATGTTTTGATACTATAAAATGAATCTAGCCTAATTTATTTAATTTGCCCCCCCCCCCCAATTAGTAGAAATTTGGTACTGATTTTTCAGTACTAAAAGTAAAACTTCAATGAATAAATAAAATTTCACATGAAGTTTTGGCTCTGTTTCCAAGTTTGCTACATGATTGATTCCCAGAGTAAAAGTTTGAACATTTTAAAGTCTGTGGATACAACCCATTCTGTCATTTCCCTTAAAATGGATTTTTAAGCATGAAATTACTGGATCAAAAAATAGGAAAAGTTTAACAGATTTGATATGTGCCATCAAATTGCTTTCTAAGGAAAGTTATGCCAGTTTATGCCTCCAACAACCATCTGTGGGAGTGCTCATCCCGCTGAAAGTAGCTTTACTTACTAGGTAATAAGTGATTCTCATCCTAGTCACATTTGTACCTCTTTGATTACTAGTAAGTCTGAGCATTTATTATATGTTTATTGGCCATTTTTATTTCCTCATTTGTGAGTTATTTATTCTTCTCCAGTGTCTATTTTTCTATTAGGGAGTTACCATTTTGTTTTTGGTTTTAAAAAGTTCTTTGTGTGTTATAATACTAAGCTCTTAAAAGTCTGGTTTCTTAATGTTCATAGATATGTTTTTCTGTTGTTACCTTTTTCTTTAATTTACGTTTGATTTGTGTACAACCAAAATTTTAATTCATATGTCGCCAAATTTATTATTCCTTTATTTACGTCTTTTTCCGATTCCTGAATGCATAGAAAGAACTTCACCAAATAACAATTCAATATTTATTAATATTTATCTAGTTTCTTACTCATTATACTTAATGAGCCTATCCAACTGGAAAGAGGGTCTGTTAATTTTTTCCCCACACAGTTAAAAATTGCTCTGATATCTTAAGAAATTCTGCCTTTCCTCATAGATATGTAATTCTGGCTGTATTAAATAATAAATTATTATATATGTGTCTATTAGACCCCATTGTTTTAATTAATGTAGCCTTAGAGTATATTTAAAATTCAATAAGTAAAATGACCACTTATTACTATTCTTTTCAAAACTCTTCTTAGCTACTATCTACTGAATAATCTCTAGGATTTTAAAAATGAGGTAAAAATAGATGTATTTTAACTAGTTTCATAAAATCTATGTATTGATTTGTGTTGAATTTACATCTTCCATGAATTCAAAGTCTCTCAACTTATCTTGATATTCTTTTAAATTCCTTAGAAGGATCTCACTGTTTTATTCTAATATGACTTTCACATTTCTTAGAGTTGACCCTACTTAAAAAAAATTATTTTATTTATTTTTTAAGTTTTTATTTTAGTTACCTGGTGCTTATCACAACAAGTGTGTGCACTCATTCCTTAATCTTCATCACCTATTTCACCCATTCCCTCCACCCACCTCCTCTCTAGTAGCCATCAGTTTGTTCAGTTAATTAAGAATCTGTTTCTTGGTTTCCTTCTCTCTCTCTCTTCCCCTTTGCTCATTTGTTCTGTTTCTTAAATTCTACATATGACAGAAATCATATGGCATTTGTCTTTCTCTGACTTATTTTACTTAGCATTATACGGTCTTGATCCATTCATGATGTTGCAAATGACAAGATTTCATTCTTTTTTATGGCTGAACAATATTCCATTGTTCCAATATTCTTTATTCCTTCATCTATTGATGGACACTTAGATTGCTTCCATAATTTGTACATAATGCTGCTATAAACATAGGGGTGCATGTATCCCTTTGAATTAGTGTTTTTGTATTCTTCGAGTAAATACCCAGTGGTACTATTGCTGGATCATAGGGTAGTTCTAGTTTTGACTTTTTGAGGAACTTCCATGCTGTTTTCCAGAGCAGCTGAACCAGTTTGCGCTTCCACTAACAGTTCAAGAGGGCTCCTTTTTCTCCATATCCTCACCAACACCTGTTGTTTCTTGTGTTGTTGAGTTCAGGTATTCTGACACTGCGAGGTGATACCTCTCCCCTACTTTTATTACACTTTTAATTGCTATCTTAAGTGGAGAAGAAATTTTCCATTATATTTTTGAACTTGTTATTGTTAATCTATGGAAAGGTAATTTGAATATTCATTTTGTATCTGGTCACCTTATTGACTTCCTTTGTCAGTTTTAATTTCTATTTATTTCCTTGGGTTTTCTGAGTGGACTATGTCTCATCTGCTTAAAAGCAATTTTCTCTCTTCCCTTTGAGTAGCAGCTCCTACTGCCCCACTGTTTTTAACCTCTTCAGTTTAAGGTGTTATTGCATTGGCTCCAACTTTCTAAACAAAGTTAGAATGTGCTAATAGTGGTCATCCTTATTCCTAGGAATGTCTCTAGCATTTCCCTATTAAATATGAAAGGCTATCAGTTTTCAGTGAATGTTCTGTATCTTATTAAAGAAGTAACTTTCTGTTGTGGTCACTACCATCATTTTTTAAAATTGCTCCTAGCCCTTCAAAGCAATAAAAATATTTGGAAGATAAGAAGCAATAAGCATTATTAATACACTATAATTACATTTTTGTTAAGAGGACATGGTGATCATGTCAGCTTTGCTAATGTTATCTGTGGAAGAACATGCTGTATATGTAAATATGTCTAGAATATCTCTAGGAAGGACTAATAAGCTTACTAATAAGTTTTTCTCTTGAGGGAATATACAGCATTCAACTATGTAGAAGCTTAGAAAAGAGAAGTGTGGAAGGCAGGTGTTGGGTTTGGGATGGCATGCATTGGCTGAGACTGTAGAGGTTGGTCCAATGTATGATCACATCAGGGAAGGGCCCCTGGGTGTGGTCTGTGAGGTGCAGAGGGAATAAGCTAAAGGAATCTGGTGGACTGTGCCTGGTTCTAGGAGGCACGTAATGTCTATTTATGCCTGAGGTTATGTAACAATGAGGGAAGATACAACAGAAGTGGACCTAGCTAACAGAGTTTGAATGTAGTAAAGAAAGGCGAAATGGTGAGTAGTAATGCTCCCGTGGGAGAAATGGGAAGCCAAGATTGAGTGCTGAGCCAAGTGCAGCTCCCCTTGGAAACAGTTGCACCACGTAGGACAGTAACTGAACCCAATCCTAGCTCCCGTCCTTGAACAGCATCAGGCAAACAGAACTGGAAGCAGAAGTGGAGAGGAGTGTTGTACCAAATTTTAGTCTTTAAAAAGGAGTTGTTGTTTTTAAACTCGGGCATATGTGTGCAAGGTTATCAAACTCCTTTGAGAATCTATTGGCATCATTATTTTTCTTCTGTACTCAATATACCATATTAATTAGTTACCTAATATCACAATATTTTCAAATTTCTGGAAGATATCCTACTTGGCCTTAGTATGTTTGTTATCCCCTTAATTCTACCAGATATAATTTACTATCCATTAATTTAAAATCTTTTTAGAAAACTGTATCTACAGAATTATTTTTCATGCCATCTGTCAGGTTTTAGTGTCTAAATGATGCTACCTCTTTAAAGTAAATTGGAAGTTCCCTGCCTTTTATGTTAGTGCTAAAGCAGTTTATATTCACTGAAATTGAACTCACCCATAAAATAATGGCAGCCAAGAGTACTTTTCAAGTATTCGTTTTGCTTTCTATTGACAGTACAGAAAGTTTAATTTAAATTGGGATAAATTTTGTTTTGTTTTAATATTTGGGTTGTCATTTATGTAAGTTCCACAGTCCCTCCCAGGCCCATTTGTACTGATCAAGTCCACATAGATACCATTCTGCCCTCAAGGCACTAAAGAATCCCATTAGGCTGGCTTATGTCCCTGATTCTGATATAGGGAGATGGAGACACTGAACATGGTACCTGTGGATTTCTTATCGTTGCACACACACACACACACACACACACACACACACACACACACACAGAGGCAAATGATTTGTAGCTGCAGAGTAGACAATTCAACTAATTGAAGCACTTATAAAGGGAACAAAAGAAGTAGTTTTGTGGGAAGCTGAAAAAGAGGGCGCTAAGAGAATGAAAGATAAAAAATATTAAAAAACTGATATTTTTGAAGTCAATTCATGGAAAAAAATGATTGCAATTTTATAATAGTTTGGGAAGGTGGCTCAGTCAGTTGAGCATCTGATTCTTGATTTCAGCTCAGTCACGATCTCAAGGCTTGTGAGATCGAGCTCTCTGTGCCCCCCTTGGGCTCTGCACTGACAGTGTGGAAACGACTTGGGAGTCTCTCTTTGCCTCGCTCTCTGCCCCTCCCCCATTCACACACACAAGTGCCCATGTGTGCACATGCTCTCTCTGTCTCTCAAAATAAATAAATAAGCTTAAAAATAGGTTGGGAAAAATTAAATTAAAATACACATACCTTACTGCTTGTCTTTTTCCATTGGAAAAGTAGAATTTCTGGTTATTATTGTATTCATCATATACCCCCCACCGCAGATGAGCCCATTCATGGACAAAGACCCTTCCTGTGAGAAAATAGTTTAAACACCGGATTACAATAAGAATGACAAAACTATCTTCTCACACTAGGAGAAGGTAATTTTTCTGAACATCATTATGCATTGCTATGTTAATTTTTTTCAGTTAAAGTTTTGATTTCCTCAGGGGAAAAAAAAAATCTAATGACAACTGCACATTTCTTTAAAATATAACTACTTATTTTGCCTCACCAAATGTTAATCAGGCACTAGTAGGTGCCAGGCAGTTATTCATACAAAGACGAAACAACTGCCTTGTCCTTACACAGCTCACAGTCTAGCAGATGACACAAATGATCAGATAACTAAAATCCCTAGTGGTTCAAGTATAACGATGGAGCCCAGTGCAGGCTGTTGTGGGAGCCAGAGGCATTCATAGGGCAGCCAGACCAGCATCCCCAGTATGTCCTTCTCCCTCATGGTTCATATCTGGTTAACCCTCAAGGTCTGCCTACTACACCTCTGGCTTTTTGCTTTGACCTAGTCTCCTCTTTCCAATCTTACTGCTGCCTACTCCTGAATCACTGCAATGGCCACCCACTGGCCACTATATCTCTAGTCTTAGATGGCTCCCCTATGGTGCTCAGGTTAAGTCCAGCATCTCAACATGGCATACAAGATTCCTGATCCAGGCTCTGCTCCTCTCTGAAGCCATTTCTCTTGCTGTTCTTCATCCACTACCAAAACTCTAAAATCACAGTGAATTTCTAAACTCCTTTTGCTGTCTAGAGTCACACCATGTTCTTGCTCGTCTCTTGTTCTTTTCACATAGTTTTCCTCTGACTCAGAATACTCTTTCCCTCTTTCTCTGAATAACTCCTACTCCTCTTTCAAAATCAGGCTTATCTCCACCTAGAAGCCTTCTCTGACATCCTAAACCTGTCCATATACCCCTCCTTTGCACTTTCATTATATCCCATTATGATACTTTATCATGTTATATTTTCATTACTCTTTAATGCTAGTCTGTCACACTAGACACATCTCCATGAGAATAGACACCATGACTTCATTGCCGTGCCTTGGCAAATAGTGCCTAGAACTTAATAGGCGCTCAGTGAGTATTTGAGCTTACACTCAGCTCAGTGTTTCTGGAATGTAAATTCCTAGGTAGGCTGAATTTGGACAGTTATATGAAGGGATGTATGCTAAGGAAGACCTAGAATCTCACATTAAAGATTTAGACTATTTTGTCAGTGCTGGGGAACAACTGATGACCTCTTAAAGGGAAGGGAAGGTTGTAGGAGAGCAGGCATGGAGGCACAGTACAGAAAGAAGGGATTATAAATGTGGTGACCATGATGGCTGAGGTGGGCTCAGGAGTGGGATGGGCACTTAGGTAAATCAGTTCAACACATATTGAGCCATAGGTTGGGAATTTTCTGTTCCTGTTATGGAGTAGAGATGGAATGTTGTAAAGGAACAAGAGAGAGGTACATTTGTTTGACACCTCTTTCTGATAAGGTCCATAAGTGCATTCGTGTATTTGGGGGTGGGGTATTGAGGTGCTAGTACTCTTTTGTTTGTTTTCTCTGCCTTCCCTATTTAAATGAAGAAAATCAAATGGGTCCTAATCTTTTCAAGATAGAGAAGAAACCTAGTACTAGTTATTAGTTACCTTAATTATCTAAAACTTATTGCATTTGATTATACTTGGAAAGTATATTATAATACTATCTGATAACAATTTCTAAAAATTAAAAATTCTGTACTTACACATGTGTGCTAAACATGAAGAATTTAAATTTTAACTGGGAAATACACTATTCTGAATCTCTATTTTTTTTCCAGTATATGAAATTTATTGTCAAATTGGTTTCCATACAACACCCAGTGCTCATCCCAAAAGGTGCCCTCCTCAATACCCATCACCCACCCTCCCCTCCCTCCCACCCCCATCAACCCTCAGTTTGTTCTCAGTTTTTAAGAGTCTCTTATGCTTTGGCTCTCTCCCACTCTAACCTCTTTTTTTTTTTTCCTTCCCCTCCCCCATGGGTTTCTGTTAAGTTTCTCAGAACCCACATAAGAGTGAAAACATATGGTATCTGTCTTTCTCTGTATGGCTTATTTCACTTAGCATCACACTCTCCAGTTCCATCCACGTTGCTACAAAGGGCCATATTTCATTCTTTCTCATTGCCACGTAGTACTCCATTGTGTATATAAACCACAATTTCTTTATCCATTCATCAGTTGATGGACATTTAGGCTCTTTCCATAATTTGGCTATTGTTGAGAGTGCTGCTATAAACATTGGGGTACAAGTGCCCCTATGCATCAGTACTCCTGTATCCCTTGGGTAAATTCCTAGCAGTGCTATTTCTGGGTCATAGGGTAGATCTATTTTTAATTTTTTGAGGAACCTCCACACTGTTTTCCAGAGTGGCTGCACCAATTTGCACTGAATCTCTATTTTAAGTGAAAAAAGTTATAATAATTTATTTTGCTTGTATATGCTTACTCAGATAATGCTATTATTGATCTACTTTGAGAATAAAATCATTAAATTGTGAGAAATATACCAGATTATTTTATCTCTAGCCCTACCTTGTGGTCCATATTGAGCAAGCTTTTTTCCCGCTAGGAAGTCAGGAGTGAAATGAATCCTTTCCCCTTTTTCTCCACAGTTGCCCATCTGCTCCGTGTAGGGTTCATCATTACCTGGAGCAGTTGGTTCAGCAACTAGAACATCAGCCTGAAATTTAACAAATAGTCATTATTACAAAATTCTGCAAATGAATTGACCTTTTTCATGCAAGAGTATTTTGAAACAATTTCATTTGATTCTAGAATATTTTGATGAAAAAAAATCTGAATTAGAGAAGGAAATTGAATGTGAAAAAAAACTTGATATTCTCACATTTTTGTAGGTCTCGAGTTTTGGTCTCACATACTCAGGTTTGGTCTTCCATTTTTCAGGAATCAAAATGGCAACCTTTTTGAAATAGAATCTTCTTTCTGTAGCTTCAAACAGATATGGAGATGCCTGGGTCACCATGTCCTAGGAAAAAAGAAAACACATATAACCAGCACATTTATGACAGAAAATAGGCAAAACTGTCAATCATTCAAATTTATATCCATATTTCACATTTCCAAAGACTAGTTATTTATCAAGATGGGAAGGGGAAATGTGGAAATAGCTTTTATTAATAATAATAGCTGATCTTTTCTGAGTACTTACCACATGCTGTGTATTTCAGTATAATGGTTGACAATGCAGACTCCAGAGGCTGACACTAATTGTGGTTCCACCACTTATGGCAGGACATCAGGCAATTTCCTCAAGCTCCCCTGAACCTCAGTTTCTCCACGTGTAGAGTAGAAAATATTCTAACGACTAACTCATAAATTTGTTGTGAGGAGCAAATGAAGTCAAGGAAGCACTTAGAACCATGTTTACTTAGCAACATGAAATGTTAACATTTCAACATTGTGTTACCATTATGAAATGTTAGTTATTGGTTTCATTTCATTTGATCTTTTGAGGATCAATAAACTTTTAAGGGAGAAACTGACAGTTCGAGAGTATAGGTCTCAAAGTCCCACACCAAGTAGTACTGGGAGAGAAACTCAAATTAAAATGAATGCAACTGTAGCACTGCTGGCTCCTGTAATAATTTTGGGGTTAACTAAATGATATGAGAGTATTTATTTTTAGTATAGAACTAAGTGTTCAATATAAGGAAGTGGCGTAATTAATTTCTCTTCAAGTTACGCCTGACTTTATTTCTCTAAAATGAAAAGAGCTGTAGTGTTAAATTATAAATGCCTCTGCACATTCCCTGAGCTGCTTCATGACAAGGTGGTAGAGAGGGTATTATAAGAAATTTATTATAGAAAGGAGTATTGGGTCTACTAGGACTGAAAAACACTGAAAGGTACAAAAGCAAGTATAGACAGAGGAGAGAAGAGGGCTGAAGACTGAGCCCTCAGGCCCCCAGCATTTAGGGGTGAGGTGAGGAGAAGCCAGCAAAGGAGATCCGGAGGGAGCAGCAGGTGCATGGGGAGGAAATCAGAAGGCACTGTTTTTAAGTGGCGAGAGTGTTTAAGGAAGGAGAGATTCCTCATCGGTGTCTAATGCTGTTGAGCAATCAAGTATGATGAGGACTAAGAACTGAGCAATGAATTTGGCTACCTGAGTGATCCATTTTAGTGGAACAGAGATGATAGCTCCATATGAATGAGTTAAACACACTAGGGGATGAGGAAGCAGAGACGGTGAATACAGACAACAGGTCAAGTTTTTCTGTAGATTAAAGTGGAATGGAGAAATGAAACATTAGCTGAAAGAGGACTTCAGGACAAGGGAGTTTTGTTTGGTTTAGTTATTTTTTTTAAAAAAATGGAAACTATTATAACATAGGTATATGCTAATGGAAAAGAACTGATAATTTAAGAGAAAAATGGGTCATTGCAGGAGGAATGTCCTTGCTGGAGCAGACCAGAATGACTAGAGTCCAGTGCCTGGCAGGGTTGGCCTTAGGGGCAGAAACAGGTCATCATTACATGGGGAAGTACTTGCCCGTTGATGCAGAAGTGACTCCTACTCTGCCACTTCCTAACAGGATAAACTTGGGAATTTATTTTATGTCTATGAGCCTTAGGTTCCCTCCCTTCAGATAGTGACAGTAATGGCTGCCTGGACAGTTTTATTAAAGTTCTTGTAATTTGCATTTCCTTCTTCCCCCAAAGCCAGATTTTTAACAATTACTAGGATAATATAATATTGTCTCGTTTAAAAAAATAAAAACACTGGGGGCACCTGGGTGGCTCAGTCGGTTGAGCATTGACTTCGGCTCAGGTCATGATCTCCTGGTGCACAAGTTTGAGCCCTGCATCAGGCTCTGTGCTGACAGCTCAGAGCCTGGAGCCTGCTTCAGATTCTGTGTCTCTTCTTTCTCTATGCTCCCTCCCCCACTCATACTCTGTCTCTCTCAAAAATAAATAAGCATTAAAAATTTTTTTTAAAATAAAATGAAAAATAAAAACACTGAGTCACGATCACCAAAAAGTTGAAAAGTAGATATAAAACTTCCTACATTAGAGTATTATATTACAATTTGACTTGTGAAATGTGAATTTTCATTATCTCCAGGAAGAATGAGCAGCATGAAATTTTCTTGTCTTCCATGTTTTAATAGAAACATTAATAAGGAACCTTTGCTTCATCATCTGTTCCAGATTTTGAGAAGGCGGCTTCATATCCAAATAGACATTTAAACTTAAGAGGTTTGGAGAAGGTTGAGGATAACAGTTTATAGGATGCGCTGGTAATGCCTTAAGGGCAGGGATAGTATACTATTCACCAGTGGATTCCTGGTACTGACATTTTGTAAATGCTCTATGAATATTTGTTGGATGGATGAACAAAGAATGAATGAACGAAGCGGTTTCACGAGTGGCAAACTGTCCAGGAGTGCCAAGTCAGGGCGTGCCTGGGCTCCCACGCATTGAGAACACCCCAAACTGCTCCCATTCAATATCTTTAATGTGTGTGTAAGTGTGTGTGTGTGTGTGTGTGTGTGTGTGTGTGTGTGAGAGAGAGAGAGAGACAGAGAGACAGAGAGAGAGAGAGAGACAGAGAGCTCTCACACAAGCAGAGAGCGAGTTTCTCCCTTAGTCTCTCTCACTCTGTCATGTGTGTTCTGTTGTTTCTACAACTAAAACGGACTAGAATGTAGGTGCTGTGGATAGAACTGCTGCAGCGCCATCTGCCGGTCCTATATATGGAAAAAATGTTAGGGACTGTCCTGCTAAAGCCAGTATTTAAGAGCTGACTTAGAAGCTTCTGCCCCACAAGGGCTTGAGGAAGAGAATCCCCTTAGAAAGCAGAGAGTGAGGGATGGCCGGGAAAGGCAGCAAAGCCAACAGTGAGCTCCCTCAACTCTGCAGATCTGGAACATCAAATAGTGAGGAACCCACTTTTGTTAACTACTCAGGGACACAGAGTACACTATTGTCCTTAAAAGTGTTCCTGTTACAGAGAAGATGTAGAAACCAACTTATACCCAACTCATTTAGGACTCCTACCAGGAAGCAGATTTAATCATTGTAGTGAGAAGTACATTTCTCAGGAAGAAAATCCCCCTAAGATAGTGAGATGAAAGAGCTTTGAAAGCTTTAAAGCACAATATAAATACAAATGACCATTGTCATTCAAGATAAGGCATCTGTGTCCTCCTCCTGGTATTTCCTGAGCCCTACTGACTATCCAGCAAGAGACAGAAACATTGCCAGCCACATTTTTTCTTCCATACTTTGTCTGTTACTTTAAGTGGCTACTTCATTTTTGCTCATGCCTAAATTTAGAGGTAATCAAAAACCTACCCAAGGTATCTGATTTGAGGGATTTCAAAAGATGTAAATTTCTCTTTCACCAATGGTGGTAGACCTCATAGTCTTCCACTTAAACAGGTAAGCTTCTCCTCCCCCATCAACTGCTGCACTTCTCCAACCCCAACCTTCTCTTGGTGGTAGAGATGGCCCTTTTTCCAAACTCCATATTTCTGGTCTTGCTTTTGCTCAGAGCAAAGAAACTTTGGGGACGACCTTTGGGGCCCTTACACTATTAACTTCTGAACTCACACTTAGGAACTTTGCCTAGAAACAAGCTTCAGTCCCTTTGGCTTGGTTAAGAGGGAGGAACTCTTTTGATCTAGAAGGATTAAAAGTGGGATTGATGATTGATGGCTATACCTAACATTTACTGAGCTCTTATTATGTATCAGGCATTATGCATACATTTTTGAAGTTTTTAAAAAAAATTTTTGAGATAATTTTAGACTTACAGAAGACATGCAAAAAATTGTACAGAGTTCCCATATACCCTTAACTCAGCTTCCCTTATATGCATGCATTGCTAAACTTAATCATGACAAAGTCCTATGAGGAAGGTGCTTACTATTATTCCCATTTTACAGACCTACACTTTTGCCTTTTATAATGCATTTCCTTCTTAAAGTTTGCTGTTGTATGCAACCTCTCTAATCCCTCCACCTTTTAGCAGTTAGATGCTTCCCTAGTTTTTCCTTCCCCCATGGGAGAAGTAACAAGTGAGGTGAGCCTGCCCAGCAGCCCTGAGAGGGTCCCTTGCATTGGAGCCGGTAAAATGCATAGTTTCCTCTCATTGGAAGGGTCAGGATTGTTCTTAAGTCAGAGATTTGCATCCTGGGCTCCTGTATTAAATAGGATCACAGAGAAGGGGATTACAATTAGGAGAATAAAAGGAGAATCTGATATAAACCAATGGTAAAATCCAGTCAGTGTAGACATCATTTATTAAGCACCAATGATGTATCAAACTCTGAGTTATGTGCACTGCATTTATGGTCTCATCTGTCACAAGAATCCTAATAGTTTAGTGTTATTATTTACATTTTACAGCTGAAGAAACATACTCAGACCTGAAAATAATGTGGCAATGTCACACAGCTGGAGTTAGAGAACTCATGTTTGCTCTACGACAATATTACACTTATTTTTTTTTAAAGCATAGAGGCGCCTGGGTGGCTCAGTCAGCTAAGTGTCCAATTTCGGCTGTGGTCGCGATCTCATGGCTCGTGGGTTTCAGGCCCTGTGTTGGGCTCTGTGCTGACAACTCAGAGCCTGGAGGCTGCTTCGGGTCCTGTGTCTCCCTCTCTGTCTGCCCTCCCCCACTCGTGCTCTGTCTCCCTCTCTCTCAAAAATAACATCAAAAAATAAAAATAAAAATAATTGGATAAAAAATGTTTTCAAAGCATGGATAATTATCATTTTGAACCTACCTTTATTTGTTGAATGAGTGTTTCATCTTCTGGCACATTAGGGTCGATTGCAATGACAATGCCTTCATAACCATTATTATTCAGCTGAATGAGTGACTTGCTCACAGCGCCTTCCAGGAGATGAAGGACCAAGATGAAAACAGAACACTTAAATGACCGCATTGCTGCACATTGCACTTTGATTTCTCTCTTTGGAGAATGCTGCATTTAGAGGTATCTTTCTTTACCTCTCTCTCTCTATATATATATATGAATATATAGACACACATTTTTCCAAGTTATCAGAGGTGGTTTATCACAGTGTTTAACCCTTTGACCCAAAATTCTTTCACCATTGCATTTGTCTCCAATATAAGGAACCATACATATAGCTTAGTCTCAAATTCTGTGTACTTTCAAATATTTCATTTGAAAGGATTATTAGCCTTGTCTACACCTGTGCCAGATGCTGGGAATGAGGGTGGGGAGCCCACATCCTGTTCCTTGGAGGAATTCACAGGTGACAAGCAGCTCGGCCATTAAAAGATGTTTACTTATTACAAATGTTTGCTGATCCAGGGACACTGACCCACCCAACACCACCGTCCAACCCTCACCTCCCCATGGAGGCCTGACTATTCTGCATATTCAGTGAGCACTATTAAGTGTAAGTCATATACCCAGTTATCTATGATGGTGGTCTTTTTTTTTTTTTTAATCCTCATTGATCTTGACATAACCTCATCACCTCTTGATGCTCTCTTACACAATCCACTTGCAACAACAACGACAAAATTAGAAAGCAACATAGATATTATTGAATGTTTTATAATGGAGAGAAAAGATAAAATTTATATATCACTGTGCAAAGCAAATTCCCTCCAGTTCCCTCATCAGACCTCTATTTTTCTATTCCACAGCTCATGGGTCAATATAATTCAAATTAACAACATTAAATTATTTTTTGAAGCTAAATTTCTCTCAGTATGAATTATGGACTTCCACCTACTTCATAAACTCTTTTAAATTTGTCAAACCTCAGATGGAAACTCAAGTTGGTCTACCAATTTACTGTATTCAAATTACTTGAAATATCCCTTCATCCCAAGACTTCATTTGTGATAAGCATCAGTTTCACCTTGTTTATCCCCTTTCTTTGACGTTGGCTCATAAAAGTTAGGTTAGTACTTACAGCTACTAAATAGAATTTATTGCTCAAGTACATGTCTTTAAGCGATTGAAAGTAAAGCATTGAAGTAGTGGGAATATCTAATTATAAAGTGGTTGTCCAGATGATCTAAATATGCTTTGGTGCAAAAGTAATTTATTTAATGTGTACTGAAAAAATGTATGCGTTTATCATACATCAAAATTTTTGATTCTTAAACATCTCACACCCCCAACTACATATGTCTTTTCGGGGTTCCCTAAAAAACAAAGTCTAGGGCAAGCTTATGTGTTAATAATTGGAGAGTTTAATCCCAGAGCAGAGCAGTGAGAGTGAGGGAAAGGGGGAAATAGTCAGGGATGGCTGGGAAGCAATAAAAGGTGAAATGTTACTAAACTGGCCACTGTGGTACAATGAAGAGACCCAGCGGGCCACCCTGCAGTTGTACTTGCCCTGACATTTGGGATGTCTACTAATGGGCTCTAGAATGAAACCATGCCTTGGAACAGTCCATGGGAAGGAGGAAGAGGAAGTATTTGGCTTTTCATCTCCTATAGGTGATCAGCTCCCCTGAACTTACTGGTTTTGTTGTCCAGCCAATTCAGCAGTAGCTTGGAAAGAGCGATTCCATGCCTTGTGGTGTATAAGGAGCTATATTCCAAGTGGTGCCTGGTTGACCTCCGACAGTGGAACCACTTGGGCCCTCAAGGAGCAAGTAGGTACTAAGAAGGAGTGAGTAACTGAGGGCCCAGTGCATGGATGGGGCCAAGAAAATCTTAAGGGGGTTCTGTAAGATTAATCCAACACAATTTACCCCTTGAACTGCTCATATCCACCCTTCTCCTTCCATAATATTTAGCTCTAATATTATAATGTAGAGGTGGCATTTTTTTGTGTGTGCGAGCCCATGCTATTTTGCTTTTTCTTTAAGAGAATGTACAAGTCCAATCATTCATAGGATCTCCTACAAAGTGGTGGCCAATTGCAATCTTCTAAAAGACCTAAAGCAAGAGAGTTATTGAATAAATCAGTGTCTGCTGCTAGGACTTGTCTCAAGACCATGTTAATCTTAAAATAAAAGTCAGTCATTTTGCTAGCAAAAATGGGTTTATTCAGGAGTAACTGAGAATTTTATTTTACTTTATTTATTTATTTTTTAACATTTATTTATTTTTGAGAGACAGAGAGACAGAGCATGAGCAGGGGAGGGGCAGAGAGTGAGAAGGAGACACAGAATCTGAAGCAGGCTTCAGGCTCTGAGCAAGCTGTCAACACAGAGCCTGATGTGGGGCTCGAACCCACGAACCATGAGATGATCATGACCTGAGCCAAAGTCGGATGCTTAACGGACTGAGCCACCCAGGTGCTCCATAACCGAGAATTTTAATTTGGGGCATGCAAGCTATAGCAAAACCATAGGCAAGTCAAAGAAAAAAAAAAGGAAGGAAACAGTATTTTATGAAGATTGAGAGGGTTTGTTTCAAAGGAAAGTCCATTGGAGAAATTGGCTGAGTTGCAGGTACGGTTGATTTCTTATAGGAGATGCCATGTAAATCTTTCCCTGTTGAGGCCTGTAATGGATGATTCTTTCCTGTTGATGATTCTCTACTGGGGACTGTAATTAACAATTCTTCCTGTAATTGACATTGAGTGGTATGGTCCCCCCTTTCAGCCTCTGCTTCTACCCTCCTGATTCCATTTTTAAATTTTTTTTTTTAATGTTTTTATTTATTTTTGAGACAGAGAGAGACAGAGCATGAATGGGGGAGGGTCAGAGAGAGGGAGACACAGAATCTGAAACAGGCTCCGGGCTCTGAGCTGTCAGCACAGGGGCCCGATGCGGGGCTCGAACTCACGGGACCGCGAGATCGTGACCTGAGCCGAAGTCGGCGCTCAACCGACTGAGCCACCCAGGCGCCCCCTCCTGATTCCATTTTTAGTGAGGCTTCCCTATATTAATTTTCACAGCCAGTATGCATATTTATCTCCTTCCTTTATCACCAATTTCCTTCACTTTTAGCCAGCATTTTGGCTGATCTGTATTGTTTGTTCGCCTGTTGGTGTAACCAGAGCCTTCATTCCTGAGGGGTGTGAGCCTTTAGTTGCCCTGCCCTTATTGAATTGTGGCTTTTGCAGTTATCTATGACAAAGTTGTGAGAAACTCAGTTTAGGTGCTTCCCCAGATTTGCTTGGCCTTTCCTGCTTACTGGGCCTTGGCTGCTTGCTCAATTGAGAGTCTGTGCTGCTGCCATGACCACCTCACCTCCTCATGTCCTCCTCATCTTGTCTACTTCTCCAGGGAGAGGGCCTAGTTTAGCATGGCCTCTTTTGGGCTGGAGTGGCAGCTCCACTCTCTCTGGTGCCCAAGTCTGGTCTAAACTGATTCACAGAGGCTTTGGCTCAGATAAAGCATTGCACCATGGCAAGTGGGATCTGGCTTTGTCAGAGGCAGGGCAGGTGGGCCAGAGGTGCACAAACCAGAGGTACAGGGAGTTAACACCCTGAGAGACAAACTTTTGCCAAAGGTGTAGAGTATTTCCAGCACCCAGAAATCTCTTTTGTGTTCCTTTTCAGTCAGAAACCCCCAAATGGTCATCACTATTCTGACCTCCATTGCCACATAGATTAATTATTCTTACTTTTGAACTTCAAATAATAGAAATATACAGTACATCCTCTTGTATCTGGCTACTGTCACATAACATTCACTGCATGAAATTCAGCCAGGTTGCATGCAATAGTAATATGTTCTTTATCCATTGTATTGCGTTTTAAGAATATAACACTATTTACTTACCAACTGCTGTTGATGAACACTTGGATTATTTCCTGTTTGGGACCATTGTAAGTAAAACTTCCGTAAGCATCGATTTCATGGGTAGATTCCAAGAGTAGAATTGTTAGGTCACAGGGTATACATATGTCTAGCTTTAGTTGACCTGCCAAACACTTTTCAAAGTAGTTATACTGATTGCTCTGCTTTTCTACCAGTATGTAGTACTGTCAGTCCTTATGATTTTAGCTACTCTAAGAGGAATGTAATCATATTGTACTGTGGTTTTAATTTGCATTTTTCCCTGATGACTAATGTTTTTAAGTACCTTTTCCTATGTTTTTGGTCATTTGGATGTCATCTGTTGTAAAGTGCCTGTTCAAATTTTTTTGCCCAATTTTTAATTAGATTGTCTTATTGATTTATAGTAGTTCTTTACATGTTCTAGGTCCTTTGTTGGATATATGTATTGTAAATTGCTTTTTCCAGTTTGTGGCTTGCCTTAATGGTGCCCTTGGATGAACAGAGGGTCTTAATTTTAATGGACTCTAATTTAATCTTTTGTTTTATGGGTAGTGTTTTTTGCATCATATTTAAGACAGCTTTTTCAAGTTCATGAAAATATTATACAGTATTCTGTTATGTTTTATTGTTCTACCTTTCATGTTTAGGTGTGTGATCTATCTCAAGGTGTTTTTTGTATATAGTGTAAGGTAAGATTCATAAGTTTTGTCTTGTTTTGTTTTGTTTTCCTTTATGGATAGCCAAGAGGCCCAGATCATTTATGGAAAAGACCATACTTTCCCCCATTGAATTGTAGTTGTGCTTTTATTCTGAATGAGGTGCCTGAAAATGTGCAGGTCTGTTTCTGGACTCTCTTTTCCATTTCATGGGTCTATGTAGTTATCTTTACCTCAGTAGCATATAGTCTTAGTTACTGCTGCTTTGTATGTCTTGATACCTGGTCGTGTAAACACTCCAGATTTGTTTTTCTTTAAGATTATTTTGGCTATTTTAAGTCCTTTACATTTCTTTCTTTATTTTTTTTTCTTTTCCTTTTTTAAATTTAAATTTTAGTTAGTTAACATACAGTGTAATATTGGTTTCAGGAGTAGAATTCAGTGGTTCATCACTTATGTACAACATCCAGTACTTATTACAAGTGTCTTCCTTAGTACCTATCACTGATCTAGCCCATCTCCCACCCACCTCACCCCATCAACACATAGTTTGCTCTCTGTCATTAAGAATCTCTTGTAGTTTATTTCCCTCTCTTCCCTTCCCTACCCCCTTTCCATATGTTCATCTGGCTGTTTCTTAAATTCCACATATCAGTGAGATCATATGGTATTTGTCTTTCTCTGGTTGACTTATTTCACTCAGCATAATACATTCTAGCTCCATCCACATCAATTGCAGATGGCAAAATTTCATTATTTTGATGTCTGAGTAATACTCCATTACATATAAATACACACACACACACACACACACACACACACACACACACACACTATAGAGAGCCCAAACGTATATATATGTATATGTATACACACACACACACACACACCACATCTTCTTTGTCCACTCAACAGTCAATGTCCATTGACTCTCTATAGAGAGAGTTACTGCTCTCTATAGTTTGGTTACTCTCTATAGAGAGTTATTGCTCTCTACAGTTTGGTTACTGTTGATAATGCTGCTATAAACATTGGGTGCATGTACCTCTTCAAATCTGTATTTTTGTATCCTTTGGGTAAATACCTAATAGTGCAATTGCTGGATTGTAAGGTAATTCTATTTTTAGTTTCTTGAGGAACCTCTATACTGTTCTCCAGAGTGGCTGCACCAGTTTGTATTCCCACCCACAGTGCAAGAGGGTTCCCCTTTCTCTGCATCGTCACCAACACCTGTTGTTTCTTGTGTTGTTAATTTTAGCTATTCTGACAGGTGTGAGGTGGTATCTCACTGTGGTTTTGATTTGTATTTCCCTGATGATGAGTGACGTTAAGCATCTTTTCATGTGACTGTTAGCCATCTGGATGTCTTCTTTGGAAAAGTATTCCTGTCTTCTGCCCATTTCTTAACTGGGTTATTTGTTTTTTGGGTGTTGAGTTTGATAAGTTCTTTATAGATTTTGGACACTAATCCTTATGTCTTTTGCAAATATCTCCTCCCATTCTGAAATCTGCCTTTTAGCTTTGTTGATTGTTACCTTCACTGTGAACAAGCTTTTAATCTTGATGAAGTCCCAATAGTTCATTTTGCTTTTGTTTCCCTTGACTTCAGTGATGTGTCTAGTAAGAAGTTGCTCCAGCCAAAGTCAAAGAGATTTATGAGTGTGATTCCCTGTAGTGTTTTGATGGTTTCCTGCCTCACATTTAGGTCTTTGATCCATTTTGAATTTATTTTTGTGTACGGCGTAAGAAAGTGGTCCAATTCTTCTGCATGTCACCATTCAGTTTTCTCAGTACCATTAGTTGAAGTTACTGTCTTTTGCATTGGATATTCTTTCCTACTTTGTCAAAGGTTGGTTGAACATGTAGTTGTGGGTCCATTTCTGGGTTTTCTGTCCTGTTCCATTGATCTATGTGTCTGTTTTTGTTCCAGTACCATACTGTCTGGATGACTACAGCTTTGTAATATAGTTTGAAATCCAGAATCATGTTGCCTCCTGTTTTGTTTTTCTTTTTCAGGATTGCTTTGGTTATGAGATGTCTTTTGTGTTTCCGTACAAGTATTAGAATTGTCTGTTGTAGCTCTGCAAAAAATGCTGGTGGTATTTTGGGAGGGATTACATTAAATGTGTAGATTGCTTTGAGTAGCATAGTCATTTTAATAATGTTTGTTCTTCCAATCTATGAGCATGGAATGCTTTTCCATTTCTTTGTGTCATCTTTGATTTCTTTCATAAGTGTTCTATAGTTTTCAGAGTATAGATCTTTTACCTCTTTAGTTAGGTTTATTCCTAGGTATATTTTGTTTGTGGTGCAATTGCAGGTGGGATCGATTCCTTGATTTCTTTTTCTGCTGCTTTGTTCTTGGTGTATAGAAATGCAACAGATTTTGGGGTGCCTGTGTGGCTCAGTTGGTTGAGCATGTGACTTTGGCTCAGGTCACGATCTCACCATTCATGGGTTCAAGCTCTGCATTGGGCTCTGTGCTGACAGCTCAAAGTCTGGAGCTTTCTTCGGATTCGGATTCGGTGTCTCCTTTTCTTTCTACCCCTCCCCCGCTCACACTTTGTCTCTCTTTGTCTCTCAAAAATAAATAAACGTTAAACAAATTTTTAAACAGATTTCTTCAAGTTGATTTCACATCCTGTGACTTTGCTGTATTCATGTATTTGTGGAATCTTTTGGGTTTTCTATTTGGGTCATCTGCAACTAGTGTTTGACTTCTTCCTTGCCAGTTTGTATACATTTTATTTCTTTTTGTTGTCTGATTGCTGAGGTTAAGCCTTCTAGTACCATGTTAAATAGTAATGGTGAGAGTGGGCATTCTTGTCTTCTTCCTGACTGTAGAGGAAAGGCTCTCCTTTCTTCCCCATTGAGGATGATGTTAGCTGTGTCTTTTTGATATATGGCCTATATGATATTGAGGTATGTTCCATCTGTTCCTACTTTGTTGAGGGTTTTTTATCAAGAATGGATGCTGTATTTTGTAAATTCTTTTTCTGCATCTGTTGATAAGATCACATATGGTTATTATCCTTTCTTTTATTGATGTGGTATATATCATGTTGATTGATGTGCGAATATTGAACCAGCCTTGCAGCCCAGGAATAAATCCCACTTGATCATGGTGAATAAGTTTTTTAATGTGCTGTTGAATTCAATTTGCTAATATCTTCTTGGGAGTTTTCACATCTATGTAACCAGGGATATTGGCTCGAATTCTCCTTTTTAGTGGAGTCTTTGTCTGGTTTTGGAATCAAGGTAATGCTGGCTTTGTAGAATGAGTTTGGAAGTTTTTATTCTGTTTCTATTTTTGAAATAATTTGAGAATAATAAATATTAACTATTCTTTAAATGTCTGGTAGCATTCCCTTGGGAAGCCATCTTACCCAGGACTCTTGTTTGTTGGGAGATTTTTGATTATTGATTCAATTTCTTTGCTGATTATGGGTCTGTTCAAATTTTCTATTTCTTCCTGTTTCAGTTTTGGTAGTTTGTGAGTTTCTAGGAATTTGTCCATTTCTTCCAGATTGCCTAGATTGTTCCTGTATAATTTTTCATAGTATTCTCTTATAACTGTTTGTATTTCCATGATGCTGGTTGTGATCTCTCCTGTTTCATTCATGATTTTATCTACTTAGGTCCTTTCTTTTTTCTTTTTGTAAAGTTTGACTTGGGGCTTATCAATTTTGTTAATTCTTTCAAAGAACCAGCTTTTAGTTTCATTGATCTGTTTTTGTTGTTCTTTCTATATCCTTTATTTCCGCTCTAATCTTTATTATTTCCCTTCTTCTGCTGGCTTTAGGCTTTATTTGCTTTTCCTTTTTTAGCTCCTTTAGGTGTAAGGTTAGGTTTTATATTTGGGACTTTTATTGTTTCTTGAGATAAGTTTGAATTGCAATATACTTCCCTCTTAGGACTGCTGCATCACAAATGTTTTGGACTATTGTGTTTTCATTTTCATTTGCTTCCATGTATGTAAAATTTTTTTCTCTCTAATTTCTTGGTTAACCATTCATTCTTCAGTAGGATATTCTTTAACCTCCATGTATTTGAGAGCTTTCCAAATTTTTTCCTATTGTTGACTTCAAGTTTCATAGTGTTGTAATCTGAAAATATGCATGGTATGATCTTGATCTTTTTGTACTTGTGGAGGGTTGATTTGTGACCTGTGATGTGTTCTGGAGAATGTTCCATGAGCATGCGAGAAGAATGTGTATTCTGCAGCTTAAGGATGAAATGTTCTGAATATATCAGTTGAGTCCATCTCGTTCAGTCTGTCATTCAAAGCCATTGTTTCCTTGTTGATTTTCTGCTTAGGGTATCTGTCCATTGATGTAAGGGGGAAGAGGGGTTAAAGTCCCCTATTACTATTGTATTATTGTCAATGAGTTTCTGTATGTTTGTTATTAATTGGTTTATATATTTAGGTGTTTCCAAGTTGGGGGCACACATAATTACAATTGTTAAATTTTCTTGATAGACAGACTCCCTTAATTATGATATAATGCCCTTCTTCATCTCTTGTGACTGTCTTTGTTTTAAAATCTAGTTTGTCTGATGTAAGTATGGCTACTCCGGTTTTCTTTTGACATCCATTAGCATGATAAATGGTTCTTCATCCCCTCACTTTCAATCTGTAGGTGACTTTAGGTCTAAAGTGAGTCTTTTATATGTAGCATTTAGATGGATCTTCTTGTTGTTGTTTTTATCCCTTTGGTACCCTGTGTCTTTTGATTGGAGCATTTAGTCCCTTTACATTCAGAGTGATTACTGAAAGATAAATTTAGTGCCATAAATTGAGTTACCTGTAGAGTTGGTGTTTCTGGTGATGCTGTCTGGTCCTTATTAGTCTCTGTTGCCTTGGTCTTTTTTTTTTTTTTTTTTTTTTTATCTACACTCAAAGAGTCCCCCTTAAAATTTCTTTTTGGGGTAGTTTAATGGCCACAAACTCCTTTGGTTTCTTTTTCTGGGAAATTCTTTGTCTCTCCCATTTTGAATGGCAGCTTTGTCAGATAGAGTATTCTTGACTGCATATTTTTTTTTCCATTCAGCATGTTGAATATATCTTGCCACTCCTTTCTGGCCTGCCAAGTTTCTGTGGACACAGCTGCTATGAATCTTTCTTTCCTTGTAGGTTAAGGACTTTTTTCCCTTGCTGCTTTTAGGATTCTTTCTTTTTCTGTGTATTTTGTGAAATTTGACTATAATATGTCTTGGCGATGGCTGGCTTTTGTTAAATTTAATGGAAGGTCTCTGTGCTTCTTGGATTTTGATGTCTGTGTTCTTCCCCAGATTAGGGAAATTTTAAGCTCTAATATGCTCACATAAACCTTTGGCCCCTTTTTCTCTCTCTTTATCTTCTGGGACTCCTATATGAACGTTAGTCCATTTTAATAAGTCCTTGAGTTCTCTGAGTCTACCTTCATGGTCCCTGATCTTTGTTTCTGTCTTCTTTCCAGCTTCATTATTTTTCATAATTTTATCTTCTGTATCACTAATTTGCTCTTCTGCTTTGTCCATCTTCTTTTTTATGACTTCCATTTGGGTTTTCATCTTTGTTATAGCATTTTTAGTTTTGTCCTGACTAGATTTTAGTTCTTTAATCTCTGCAAAAAGGGATTCTCTAGTGTCTTCTATGCCTTTTTTTCAAACCCAACTAGTATGCTTGTTTTAAATTTTAGTTCATATGTCTTACTTATATCTGCCTTGACTAAATCCCTAGCCATAATTTCTTCATGTTCTTTCTTTTGAGGTGAATTCCTATGTCTTGTCATTTTGGAGGAGGAAACAACAACAACAATAATAATAGAATAAAATAAAAATTTTTAAATTAAAAAAATCACATAAAGGAAGCTAGATCTTAGGTGTGTTTTGGTCTGCTTGTTAAAAGAAGCTTGATAGAAAAAGGAGAAAAGAGAAAAGAAGAAAAACAAATTAAAAATTAAAGAAATAAAAAATTTTGCCATTTCTGTATCTGAGAAACAAAAGAAAAGAAAACAACAACAAAAACAGAAGCAACAACAACAACAACAAAAATTTGAACAATCAAATGAACAAACAAAAAAACCCAAAGGAAGCTACATCCAGTTTCCCCTAGAGCTGCAACTTTGTAGTACTCTATGATCAGTAGACTTAATGCCTTCAAGGGGTTTGTGTTGGATTTCTGGGGGAGGAGCCTGCTGCTCTAATTCTCAGGTCCATTAACCCTACTGAAGATGTGCCTGAAGGGGCTTGGTTTAACAGCTCCATCTCTACTTGGTGGCACTCCTTAGCACACTGGGGTCAATCAGTGTTGGCAGGCTATGGTGAAAATGGCTTTACCCCACTCTTTAGTCTCCAGAGGAGGAAATTCACATCCTTATTGATGTGTGATCAGTCACCCCTCCTGTGTCCCCCAGTTCCATCAGCTCCCTACATTTCCCATCTGTGTCCGAGCTGTCAGCCTACCAGACAGTGCCTCTCTCCAGAGTTTTATCTTGGGTGGCTGTGTTTTAAAACCCCGCACTTCAGAGACCCCCATGATTTGGACCTGCAGTGATTTTATGGGGGAGGTTCTCACCACGCTGTGGCTAGCTTGTCCCAGGAAACAGCTATCCCACCATGCAGTGGCAGTGGCTCAGAGTTTATGGTAAATTGAAACACATAGATGGTGCCAGGGTTTGCTGCCCTCAGCTGGGATCTTTATTTCTATATGGGTGAATGTGGAGGCTTGATGTTGCCCAAAGGGTCTTTTGCCTGTAGAGAGGCTGTATCACCTCTACCAGATGCACTCCACGCAGGGGAGCTACTTCTCCCTGGGAGACCCAAGGGATCCTCCAACTGGACTGCTACCTGTTCCCAGGGCTCCACCCTGTTTCCTCACTAGAGCACCACCAGGGGCTGACCTCTGAAACTTGAGACTGTACTCTGTTGTTTATAAAAAACTGATGGTATTGAAACCCTCTCCTTTTTCCCTATTAATGGTATGGGGAACAGTTTTCTTATGCAGTCCCCTGTGGTGTTTTCATTCTTTCTCTAGCTGCTTTCAGGAGGAGTGCTTTCTTATACAAACCCAATGTGCTGCTCTCTCTCACGCTCTCTCTCTCTCTCCCTCATCTTTCTCCTCCACAAAAACTGCTCCTTCTCTTCTTTGACACCGTGGCTCTTCTGTCCCCTAATTCACCTCTTCAAACCACATAGCTGCAATGTTCTCTCTTTCAAATTATGCAGATTGGGGTGCCTGAGTGGCTCAGTCAGTTAAGCGACCGACTTCGACTCGGGTCATGATCCCACGGTTTTTGGTTTCGGGCTGCACGGGGCTCTGTGCTGACAGCTCAGAGCCTGAAGCCTGCTTTGGGTTCTGTGTCTCCCTTTCTCTCTCTGCCCCTCCCTGGCTCACACTCTGTCTCTCTCAAAAATAAATAAACGTTAAAAAAAATAAAAAAAAATAATTATGCAGATTGTTCTGTTAATCCCCAGATTGATTTCCTAGGTGTTCAAAAGGATTTGATGCTGATCTAGCTGTGTGAGAGGGATGAAAGGAGCCTAGGATCCCCTTAATACTCTGCCATCTTAACTTCTCCTGCAAGTCCTTTGCATTGCAATACAAAATTTAGCATCAGCTTTTCGATTCCATGAAAAAAAAAATCTGTTGGGTCTGATAGGATTGCACTGAATTTATACATCAGCTTGAGGAGAATTGACATCTTTATAATGCTGAGACTTTCAATCCATGGGCATGGCATGTCTCATTTTAAGTTTTATTTAATTGATCTCAACAATGTCTTATTGTTTTCGGGGTGGAGGTTAATCTTTTATTAGATCTACTCCTAGGTTGTTTTGGGGGGTGAGCTATCCTAAATGGTATTTTTATAAATTTTCATTTCCTACTTGTTTATTGCTGGTGTATAGAAATATAAGAGATTTTTATGTATTGACCTTATATTCAGTGAGTTTGCTAAATTCTCATTTTTAATGATTTCTAGACTCTTTTGGATTTTATGTATAATTATGCCACCTATGAATAATAACCTGTTTCTTTCTTTTCAACTTAGGTCTTTTACTTTGTTTCCTTCACTTATTACACTTGCTAGGATTTCCAGTATAATGTTGAATACAGATGGAGAGAATGGATATCTTTTCTTCTGTTCCCAATCCTAGGTGGAAAAGCATTCTATATTTCACCATAAAGTATGCCATTATCTAGAGATATTTTATAGATATCTTTATCAGATTAAGAAAGTTTCCTATTCCCAGTTTGCTCTGAGTTTTCTTTCTTCTTTTTTAACGTTTACTTATTTATTTTGAGAGAGGGAGAGAGCACACAAGCAGGGGAAGAGCAGAGAGAGGGAGAGAGAGAATCCTAAGCAGGCTCCATGCTGGCAGCACAGAGCCCATTGTAGGGCTCAATCTCACGAACTGTGAGATCATGACCTGAGCCGAAATCAAGAGTCATATGCTCAACTGACTGAGCCACCCAGGTGTTCCCTGAGTTTCCTTTTTTAAAATTATGAATAGGTGCTGAATTTTATCAAATGCTTTTTATGCATCTATTGAGGTGATTGATTTTTCTTCTTTGTTATGGTAACATGGTGACTTACAATGATTTTTCAATGTTAAATCAACCTTATATTTGTAGTATAAATTCTATTTGATCATGATGTGGTATCCTTTTAGTTTGCTAATATTTTGTTTAGGATTTTTGCATCTATGTTCAAGACAAAGATTGGTCTATACTTTTCCTTTCTTGTAATGTCCTTGCCAGGTATTAGTATCAAAGCTATCTGCCTCAAAAAATGAGTTGGAACAAATTTCCTCTTTTTTTCTATTCTCCAGAATAGTTTGTCTAAAACCGATATTATTTCTTTCTTAAATTTCCTTCTATTGCTTTCATTTCATCATGTAAGAAATTTTGATGTGTTGTATTTTAATTATCATTCAGTTCCAAATATTTTCTAGCTTTTAAGTTCTTTTTTAACATATGAGCCAAGTAGAAATATGTTGCTTAATTTCCCAGACCTTTGGAAATTCTATAATTAAGCTGTTATTGATTTCTAGCTTAATTTCACTATAGTCAGAAAATATACTCTAAAATTTAAATACTTGAAATTTGTTGAGACTTCTTTTTTGAATCAGATTATGGTTTATTGTGGTAAAATCTTCCATGGGCACTTGAGAAAAATGGGCATTCTGTAGTTAGGTATAGCATTCTAAATATGTTAGGCCAAGTTGGTTAACCACATTATTCAGATCTTCTTTATTCTTATCAATTTCTTGTCTATTCTTTCAGTTATTGATAGAGTTGTATTAAGATCTCTAATTATGATTGTGAATTTGTCTATTTATTTTCTTCTTTCTCTTTTCCCTTCTTCTTCTTCTTCTTCTTCTTCTTCTTCTTCTTCTTCTTCTTTTTCTTCTTTAGTTCAGTCAATTTTTGCTTTATATATTTGAAAGCTGTTATTTGATGAATATAAGTTTAGGGTTGTTATATCATTATCATAAAATGTCTTTTCTGTAGTACCTAAATTTTCTCTAATATTATCTCTTGCATCAAATCTACTTTTTTAAATGACATTGCTATGGTATACTGGTATTTTGAATACTGAAAATAAAAGCAAAATAAACACAACACTAGCTCGCACAGCTAGTACGATGCCTGGCACATAAAATTTGTTTAATAAACAAAGTCTATTTACACTTCACCTTCTCTCCCACTTACCCCAAATTTAGCCTTGTGGGGAGAGATAGGAGAGAAACTAACAGGATAGAGAAAGCTGGAGCATTAAATTAGATTGTATCAAGTAAGAATGACCAAAGTATATTGTAAGGATATGGAACTTAAGAGTCAGTTTTAAGGTGTTTGCCATATAGGACCCCAATATGACTCCTGCCTCCAACTCCTAGTTCATTACCTCTTTTAGTAATGGTAATAATAAGACCATCAAGAAACAGGTATTCATATACTGTTGATGCAAGTAAAATTGGTATAACTGCTTTGAAGGGAAATGTTGATCAAAATTTAAGTGTGTGTATCTTTCAACATAACAATTCCACTCCTAGGAATTTACCCTACAAATATACTCACACAGGTCCATGGGATTACACTTGAAAGGGACAAACTCATAAGATTATATGCACAAGGTTAATATGAACTGTTCCTAAAAGTCTACTTTATAATAGCAAGAAACTGAACTACTCAAATTTCTTTTAATAAAGGAATAAATAAGTAAGCTTATTTATTTCAAGTCTACTTTATCACATCCTACTTAACCATCTGTACTTTTTATAATAGCATGTATTACTTTTGTAATTAAAACAAGTTTATACATAAAAATAAAAATTTTGGATTAAAGACCATCCTTTTGAAATACTTAACATATTGACATAAGAGTCCTCTCTTCTTTACTCTAAATTTCTAATTTTTTTCTTTACTTTTCTATTTTTTATCCCACTCTTTCTTTTCCTTTTATCTTTTTCATGCTCTTGCTTCTTGTTTCCTATCTTGGCATGAAGTGAGGTCATGTCAATTTTAGAAAAGTTCCTCTTGGCTGTTTGTTAATTTATACTGCTCCTGCTCCACAGAGCCAAGGAGGTAGGAAAGTAATTACCCACTGTACTGGATAGCTTCCTTCTCCTTGTGCCCTTGAGGCAATTGTTTTCAGAAACAGCTTTTTTTGATAAGACTCAGCAGCCTGTAGATGAGAGGGAGTGGGAAAAAAAATTGGCCGCCAGCTGGGTCACTCTCCACCCTACCCAGAAACCATCCTGCTGATAAGAGTTAGATATATTCTAAGTGCAAGAGGGAGGCATTCTTTTGAGCCTTGGGGATCAGGCTCTAATTACCTCCATGGGTATGAACATATGTTTCTATGTCCTTGAGTGCTCCTCTCTCTATCATTATGTACTATATAATCAGTATCCTTAACTTTCATATCTTATTTTGTCTCTTTATTTGGGCCTGATCTGTGCCTTTTGTGTTTCCTCTGATACACAATAAATCAGATTCTCATTTCCTTAGCGCCCACTTCTCATCTGGCTTCCCCGCTGCTTCTATTCCCTGTTTCCCTATATTTTACATTCATAAATGACCACACATATCTTAATATGTAATAAAACACACTCCTACTTTATATTCATTCCTCCTTATAATTTTTTCATCAATTGGATTTTTATCAACCTTTTGAATTTGTATCCTCTATCATGGACCATCTTTATTTAAAATATTTTTTCTCTTCATTCTTGTCTTCTCAACCTCATTTAAATCTGACTCACAGGTTTTTTTTTTTTTAAGTTTATTTGTTCTGAGGGAGAAAGAGAGAGAGAGAGTGAGATAGTGAGCACGTGTGGGAGCAGGGAAGTGGGAGAGATTGAGGGAGAGAGAGAATCCCAAGCAGGCTCCATGCTGTCAGCACAAAGCCTAACTCTTGGCTCAGTCTCATGACCCATGAGATCATGACCTGAGCTGAGATCAAGAGTTAGACACTTAGCTGACTGAGCCACCCAGGCACCCCTGCCTCACAGTTTTGTGTTGCCCCTTCCCCCTTCACTAAAGTCACTTTTTCTTATATTCATGTATTGAATATCCCTATCAATGACCCCTTTCACTTCTGTCTATAAAGCAAGGTTTCTCAACCTTGGAACTATTGACATTTTTGGCTGAGTAAATCTTTGTTGTGGGGGCTGTCCTGTGCATTGTAGGTTGTTTAAGCGGCATCCCTGGCCTCTACTCACTAGAGAACTCCTTACCTGTGATAATCAAAAATGTCCACAGATATTGCCAAATGTCCCCTGGAAGGGTAAAGTTACCTCTGTTTGAGAAGCATTGCTGTAAAGATTGCTAACAGGTAAAGATATAATAAATTCATTCATATTAAGTTTCTCTCGAGGTAAAGTTTATGTCTGATAAAATGCACAGATCAAGTGTACACAGATAAATGAATGTTGACAAATGCGTAACCACCATCCCAATGAATGTATATAAATTTTCATTGCTCCAGAAAGCCTCCTTGTGCCCCTTCCAGTCACCTCCAACCCTTCTGTTCTGAGACAACCAACCACTCTTATGATTTCCATATACAGAGAATATTCTTATTCTTGAACTTTTTAATAAGTGGAATTATACAGTATGTGTTCTTTTGAGTCTGACTTAGTTAACTCAAGATAATGCTTTTTAGATTCATGCACATTGTTGCATGTGTCAGTTGTTTGTTTCTTTTTGTTGCTGAATGGTATTCTCTTGTGAAGTCATACAAATAGAAACATTTGTTTTATCCATTCTGTTAATAAAAACTTGGTTGTTTCCAGTTTGGGGTTATTATGAATAAAGTGGCTATAAAACTCTTGAGGAAGTCTTTTGGTGGACATCGTTTCATCTCTCTTGAGGTGGAACTGCTGGGTAAAAGGTTAGATATATGCATAACTTTTAAGAAACTGCCAAGCAGTATTCCAAAGTGCGTGCACACTCACCAATATCCGAAACTTCCCATTGTTCCACATCCTTGTTGACATTTTCTTGTCAATCTTTATACCTTTGCTGGTGGGAATGAAGAACTATATTGTGATATTTATCATTTTAATTTGTTGGTGGCTAATGGTGTTGATAGCCTTGGTGTGTATGTGCTTATTGGCCATTTATATATCCTCTTTGTCAAGTATCTGCTTAAATCTTTTGCCCATTTTTTGAGGCACCTGGGTGGCTCAGTTGGTTGAGTGTCCGACTTCAGCTCAGGTCATGATCTCACAGTTCGTGAGTTTGAGCCCCGCATCGGGCTCTGTGCTGATGGCTCAGAGCCTGGAGCCTGCTTTGAATTCTGTGTCTGCCTCTCTCTCTCTGCCCCTCCCTCACTTACTCTCTCTCTCAAAAATAAACATTAAAAAAATTTAAAAAATATTTTCCCCATTTTTATTGGGTTCTTTATCTTTTGTCACTGATTTGTAACATTTTTACATATTCTAGATCTGACTTCTTTGTCAGACATATGTGTTGTGAGTATTTCTTCCACTCTGTGGCTTGTCTTTTCATTATTAACAGTGCCCTTTGATGAGCACAAATATTTAGTGTTGATGCAGTCCAGCTTATTTTTTTCCTTTTATGCTTAGTGTTATCTCTGTTATAAGAAATCTTTCTACACTATACTTATGAAGATATTATATTTTTTCTACAAATATATGTCTTAATTCATTTTTATACCTATGATTCATTGTGAATTCATATTTTTATAAGGTAGGAGTAAAATCACTTTCCCAAACATATGTTTACTTGTTCCATCATCATTTATTGAAAAGAAATCTCCTTTATGCATTGGGTTGCCTTCCCCCATTGATTTGCCCCATTGATTGCCTTTGTAGAAAACCTGTTGACCATATGTGTGCAGGTCTATTTCTGGACTCTATATTCTGGGATATGTTTTATGGTATAGCACATGATCTAACTTGGTGACTATTAGACACTTAAAAAGAATTTGTACTCTGCACTAGTTGGTTGTAGTGTTTTATAATGCCATAATTGGTTGATAATGTTGTTCAAATTCTTGTTCCATTGTTGAATACTGTTCCATAATATTGAGTTTTCCTATCTAGTTGCCACAGTTTTTGACAGTGGGATATGTATGCCTCCAAGTTTGATTATTGGTTTGTCTATTTCTCCCTTTAGTTCTGGAAATTTTTGTTGCTGTATTTTGAAGTTTTGTTTACAGGTAAATGCAAATTTAGGATTGCTATATCTTATCAGTAAATTTATTTTTTATCATTATAAAATGACCCTCTTTTTTCTCCTTTCTCAAGGCTTATTTTGTATTATGGTAATATACTAACACCAACTATCTTATGCTTAATGTTTGCATGATACACCATTTCCTCTTCTCACTTTTGACTTCTATGTCTTTAAATTTAAAATGTATCTGTTATAAATTCCATATAGTTGGGGGATCCTGGGAAGATGGCAATGCAGGAGGACGCTGGGCTCACCGTGCGCCTTGCTGATCACTTAGATTCCACCTACACCTGCCTAAATAACCCAGAAAAACCACCAGGGGATTAGCAGAACGGAGTCTCCAGAGCCAAGCTCAGACGAGAGGCCCACAGAAGAGGGTAGGAAGGGCGCCGAGGCGGTGTGCGCTCCACGGACTGGCGGGAGGGAGCCGGGGCGGAAGGGCGGCCCGCCGGCCAAGCAGAGCCCCCGAGTCTGGCTGGCAAAAGCAGAGGGGCCGGATGGAGTGTGTTCTGACAGCAAGCGGGACATGACATCTGGAAGGTTATAAGCTAACAGCTCTGCTCGGAGAACAGGAGGGCTGGAGGACAACGGGAGGGAGAGTTGTTGAGCCTCAGACAACAGAGCTCAACTTGGCAGGGAACAAAGGCGCTCGCCAGCGCCATCTTCCTCGCCCATCCCCCAACCAAAATCCCAAAGGGAACCAGTTCCTGCTAGGGATCTTGCACCGCGCAAACACCCAAGGCTGAGCTTCTGCGGATCCATCCTTCCGACGGGTCTGACTCCCTCCCACTGCTGCAGGGCCCCTCCCGAAGCAGATTTCTGAAGGAAAAGCGAGCTGAGCCTGCCCCTCCCATCCCTGTGCACCTTGCTGATCCACCCCAGCTAATACGCCAGATCCCCAGCACCACAAGCCTGGCAGTGTGCAAGTAGTCCAGACGGGCCACGCCACCCGCCACCCGACAGTGAATCCCGCCCCTAGGAGAGGGGAGGAGAAGGCACACACCAGTCTGACTGTGGCCCCAGCGGTGGGCTGGGGGCAGACATCAGGTCTGACTGCGGCCCCGCCCACCAACACAAGTTATTCAAGACAGCACAGGGGAAGTGCCCCACAGTCCCGCACCACTCCAGGGACTATCCAAAATGACCAAACAGAAGAATTCCCCTCAGAAAAACGTCCAGGAAATAACAACAGCTAACGAACTGATCCAAAAGGATTTAAACAATATAACAGAAAGTGAATTTAGAATAATAGTCATGAAATTAATTGCTGGGCTTGAAAACAGTATAAAGGACAGCAGAGAATCTCTTGCTACAGAGATCAAGGGACTAAGGAACAGCCAGAGGAGCTAAAAAATGCTATCAACGAGTTGCAAAATAAAATGGAGACAACTACCGCTCGGATTGAAGAAGCAGAGGAGAGAATAGGTGAACTAGAATATAAAATTATGGAAAAAGAAGAAGCTGAGAAAAAGAGAGATAAAAAAAATCCAGGAGTATGAGGGGAAAATTAGAGAACTAAGTGATGCACTAAAGAGAAATAATCTACGCATAATTGGTATTGCAGAGGAGGAAGAGAGAGGGAAAGGTGCTGAAGGGGTACTTGAAGAAATAATAGCTGAGAACTTCCCAGATCTGGGGAAGGAAAAAGGCACTGAAATCCAAGAGGCACAGAGAACTCCCTTCAGACATAAATTGAATCGATCTCCTACACGACATATCATAGTGAAACTGGCAAAATACAAGGATAAAGAGAAAATTCTGAAAGCAGCTAGAGATAAACGTGCTCTAACATATAAAGGGAGACCTTTAAGACTCGTGACCGATCTCTCTACTGAAACTTGGCAGCCCAGAAAGGAATGGCAGGAGATCTTCAATGTGATGAACAGAAAAAATATGCAGCCGAGAATCCTTTATCCAGCAAGTCTGTCATTTAGAATAGAAGGAGAGATAAAGATCTTCCCAAACAAACAAAAACTGAAGGAATTCGTCACCACTAAACCAGCCCTACAAGAGATCCTAAGGGGGATCCTGTGAAACAAAGTACCAGAGACATCGCTACAAGCATGAAACCTACGGACATCACAATGACTCTAAACCCATATCTTTCTATAATAACACTGAATGTAAATGGACTAAATGTGCCAACCAAAAGACATAGGGCATCAGAATGGATAAAAAAACAAGACCCATCTATTTGCTGTCTACAAGAGACTCATTTTAGACCTGAGGACACCTTCAGATTGAGAGTGAGGGGATGGAGAACTATTTATCATGCCACTGGAAGTCAAAAGAAAGCTGGAGTAGCCATACTTATATCATACAAACTAGACTTTAAATTAAAGGCTGTAACAAGAGATGAAGAAGGGCATTATATAATAATCACACAGTCTATCCATCAGGAAGAGCTAACAATTGTAAATGTCTATGTGCCGAATACAGGAGCCCCCAAATATATAAAACAATTACTCACAAACATAAGCAACCTTATTGATAAGAATGTGGTCATTGCAGGGGACTTTAACACTCCACTTACAGAAATGGATAGATCATCTAGACACATGGTCAATAAAGAAACAAGGGCCCTGAATGATACATTGGATCAGATGGACTTGACAGATCTATTTAGAATTCTGCATCCAAAAGCAACAGAATATACTTTCGTCTCGAGTGCACATGGAACATTCTCCAAGATAGATCACATACGGGGTCACAAAACAGCCCTTCATAAGTTTACAAGAATTGAAATCATACCATGCATACTTTCAGACCACAGTGCTATGAAGCCTGAAATCAACCACAGGAAAAAGTCTGAAAAACCTCCAAAAGGATGGAGGTTAAAGAACACCCTACTAAAGAATGAATGGGTCAACCAGGCAATTAGAGAAGAAATTAAAAAATATATGGAAACAAATGAAAATGAAAGTACAACAATCCAAACACTTTGGGATGCAGCGAAGGCAGGCCTGAGAGGAAAATACATTGCAATCCAGGCCTATCTCAAGAAACAAGAAAAATCCCAAATACAAAATCTAATAGCACACCTAAGGGAAATAGAAGCAGAATAGCAAAGACACCCCAAACCCGGCAGAAGAAGAGAAATAATAAAGATCAGAGCAGAAATAAACAATATAGAATCTAAAAAAACTCTAGAGCATTTCAACAAAACCAAGAGTTGGTTTTTTGAAAAAATAAACAAAATTGATAAACCTCTAGCCACATTTCTCAAAAAGAAAAGGGAGATGACCCAAATAGATAAAATCATGAATGAAAATGGAATTATTACAACCAACCCCTCAGAGATAAAAGCAATTATCAGGGAATACTATGAAAAATTATATGCCAACAAACTGGACAACCTGGAAGAAATGGACAAATTCCTAAACACCCACACTCTTCCAAACCTCAATCAGGAGGAAATAGAAAGCTTGAACAGACCCATAACCAGCGAAGAAATTGAATCGGTTATCAAAAATCTCCCAACAAATAAGAGTCCAGGACCAGATGGCTTCCCAGGGGAGTTCTACAAGACATTTAAAGCAGAGATAATACCTATCCTTCTCAAGCTATTCCAAGAAATCGAAAGGGAAGGAAAACTTCCAGACTCATTCTATGAAGCCAGTATTACTTTGATTCCTAAACCAGACAGAGACCCAGTAAAAAAAGAGTACAGGCCAATATCTCTGATGAATATGGATGCAAAAATTCTCAATAAGATACTAGCAAATCGAATTCAACAGCATATAAAAAGAATTATTCACCATGATCAAGTGGGATTCATTCCTGGGATGCAGGGCTGGTTCAACATTTGCAAATCAATCAACATGATACATCACATTAATAAAAGAAAAGATAAGAACCATATGATCCTGTCAATCGATGCATAAAAGGCCTTTGACAAAATTCAGCAAACTTTCTTAATAAAAACCCTTGAGAAAGTCGGGATAGAAGGAACATACTTAAAGATCATAAAAACCATTTATGAAAAGCCCACAGCTAGCATCATCCTCAATGGGGAAAAACAGAGCTTTTCCCCTGAGACCAGGAACATGACAGGGATGTCCACTCTCACTGCTGTTGTTTACCATAGTGTTGGAAGTTCTAGCATCAGCAGACAACAAAAGGAAATCAAAGGCATCAAAATTGGCAAAGATGAAGTTAAGCTTTCACTTTTTGCAGATGACATGACATTATACATGGAAAATCCGATAGACTCCACCAGAAGTCTGCTAGAACTGATACATGAATTTAGCAAAGTTGCAGGATACAAAATCAATGTACAGAAATCAGTTGCATTCTTATACACTAATAATGAAGCAGCAGAAAGACAAATAAAGAAACTGATCCCATTTACAATTGCACCAAGAAGCATAAAATACCTAGGAATAAACCTAACCAAAGATGTAAAAGATCTGTATGCTGAAAACTATAGAAAGCTTATGAAGGAAATTGAAGAAGATATAAAGAAATGGAAAAACATTCCATGCTCATGGATTGGAAGAATAAATATTGTCAAAATGTCAATACTACCCAAAGCTATCTACGCATTCAATGCAATCCCAATCAAAATTGCATCAGCATTCTTCTTGAAACTAGAACAAGCAATCCTAAAATTTGTGTGGAACCACAAAAGGCCCTGAATAGCCAAAGTAATTTTGAAGAAGACCAAAGCAGGAGGCATCACAATCCCAGACTTTAGCCTCTACTACAAAGCTGTCATCATCAAGACAGCATGGTTTTGTCACAAAAACAGACACATAGACCAATGGAATAGAATAGAAACCCCAGAACTAGACCCACAAACGTATGGCCAACTAATCTTTGACAAAGCAGGAAAGAATATCCAATGGAAAAAAGACAGTCTCTTTAACAAATGGTGCTGGGAGAACTGGATAGCAACATGCAGAAGATTGAAAGAGACCACTTTCTCACACCATTCACAAAAATAAACTTAAAATAGATAAAGGACCTGAACGTGAGACAGGAAACCATCAAAACCCTAGAGGAGAAAGCAGGAAAAGACCTCTCTGACCTCAGCTGTAGCAATTTCTTACTTGACACATCCCCAAAGGCAAGGGAATTAAAAGCAAAAATGAACTACTGGGACATCATGAAGATAAAAAGCTTCTCCACAGCAAAGGAAACAACAAAACTAAAAGGCAACCAACGGAATGGGAAAAGATATTTGCAAATGACATATCGGACAAACGGCTAGTATCCAAAATCTATAAAGAACTCACCAAACTCCACACCCAAAAAACAAATAACCCAGTGAAGAAATGGGCAGAAGACATGAATAGATACTTCTCTAAAGAAGACATCCTGATGGCCAACAGGCACATGAAAATATGCCCAACGTCGCTCCTCATCAGGGAAATACAAATCAAAACCACACTCAGATATCACCTCACACCAGTCAGAGTGGCCAAAATGAACAAATGGAGACTATAGATGCTGGAGAGGATGTGGAGAAACGGGAACCCTCTTGCACTGTTAGTGGGAATGCAAATTGGTGCAGCCACTCTGGAAAACAGTGTGGAGGTTCCTCAGAAAATTAAAAATAGACCTACCCTATGACCCAGCAATAGCACTGCTAGGAATTTATCCAAGGGATACAGGAGTGCTGATGCATAGGGGCACTTGTACCCCAATGTTTATAGCAGCACTCTCAACAATAGGCAAATTATGGAAAGAGCCTAAATGTCCATCAACTGATGAATGGATAAAGAAATTGTGGTTTATATACACAATGGAGTACTACGTGGCAATGAGAAAGAATGAAATATGGCGCTTTGTAGCAACGTGGATGGAACTGGAGAGTGTGATGCTAAGTGAAATAAGCCATACAGAGAAAGACAGATACCATATGGTTTCACTCTTATGTGGATCCTGAGAAACTTAACAGAAACCCATGGGGGAGGGGAAGAAAAAAAAAGAGGTTAGAGTGGGAGAGAGCCAAAGCATAAGAGACTCTTAAAAACTGAGAACAAACTGAGGGTTGATGGGGGTGGGAGGGAGAGGAGGGTGGGTGATGGGTATTGAGGAGGGCACCTTTTGGGATGAGCACTGGTTGTGGTATGGAAACCAATTTGACAACAAACTTCATATATTGAAAAAAATAAAATAAAATAAATTCCATATAGTTGAATCTTGCTTTTTGTTTAATCAAGTCAAAAAATCTCTGCTTTTTAGTAGTTCTATTTATATTTAATATAATTATTAATTTAGCTGGCTTTCAGCTTACCTTCTTGCTATTTGCTTTCTGTTATTTCATTCTGTTTTTTGTTCCTTTATTTTATCTTACTTGTTTTCTTTTGTGGTAATTGGTTAGTTTTAGTGTTCCATTTTATCACATTTATTAGATTTTTAGATATACCTTTCTCTATTATTAATGGGTGACAAGGGAATTATAATATGCCTTCTTAATTGATCCCAGTCTACTTGAATATACAACTTTCAACAGTGTAAGTCTGTTCTGCTCTTACTGTCATACATCTTACTTCTTTATGTTATTAATAACACAACACATTGTTTTTATTTTTACTTTAAACAGTCAATTGCCTTTTAAAGGAATTGAAAGTAAAAAAAGAAAACCAACAATATATTACATTTACCTATTTATCATTTCCAATGATCTTCATTCCATGCTGTAGATCTGTATTTTCACCAGACATTTTCCTTCAGCTTAAAGAAATTACTTTGGTATTTCTTGCTGATGAACACGATTGCAGCTTTTATCTATGTGCCTTTATTTTGAAAGGTATTTTTGCTCAATAGAGAGTTCTGCATTGGCAGATTTTTCTTCTATCACTTAAAGATGTCATTTTGTTGTCTTCTGGTCTCAACTGGTTCTGATGAGTAATCAGTCATTATTTCTATTATATACTGAGGTGCTATTTTTTTTGCATAAATCCTATGTTAGGTTTACTGAGGATCTCAGATCTATAGGCTGATAGTTTAAGTCAAATTTGGAAAAATTTCAACCAATATTTCTTTGAATATTTTTATGCTCCCTTTTTTCTTCTTCTACTTCTGGGACTAATTGTTATGTGTGTTAAACTTTTTGATAGTGTTCCACCTATCATTTTGGCTTTTCCATTTTTAAAAAATGAAATGCTTCCTTCAGTTTGCATGATTTCCATTTTTCTTTCTTCAAATCATCTGATCATTTTTTCTGTAGTACCAGTCTGTTGTTAATCCATTACAAAAATCTTCTTTCATACATTGTATTTTTCTATTTTAGTGTTCTCATTTACTTCTTTTTAGAGTTTTGGCATCTTTCCTGAAATTTCTTCTCTTTTCATTACTTTTTCCTATTTTTACCTATAACTTACTATATTTATAATAGTTATTGTAAACTCATTGGATGCTAATTTCTAATCTGGATAAATTTTGGATCTTCTCTTAACAGATTTTGATTTTTATTAGTTACGGGACACATTTCCTGCTTGTTGGCATGTCTGTTAATTTTTTATTATATACTGTGTGATGTAGAGAATCAGTATATGTTTTCTTCTAGCAGTAGTTAATTATTGGTGAATCATCTTGATTCTGTGGAGACTTGGTTTTAGGCTTTGTGAGAGCAGATCTATTTCAGTTTTGCTCTTGTTCTACAGCATAACTCTTAGTCTGGGGACGTGGTCCTTATCCCTAATATGGTCCTCCTGGAGTTTCAATGAAAACACAAGGTTCTTATCAACCCTCTGTAACTTGAGTAAACTTTTTTCTCCCTAGTACTGGGCAGTTACTGAAATCTATGTTTAACTCTTTTAGCCTCCAAGCTCTTGTTTTCTATTAGATTCCTTTGCAGCTTAGGACTCACCTAAGGATTGTGAGGATACAGATTTGAGAGCTTCCCCTTGTAATTGCTTCCTTTTGGGGAATTTCTCCCTCAATTTCCAACTGCTTTGGCAACCCAGAACTCTTACCTCAGCTTGTCAATCCAGTAAGACTGCCACTTTCTGCTTGGGCTCTATCCAGATGCTGTGAGCAAACTGGGAATGCCTTCAGAGGGAAAAGCTAGTTAAATATGGGTCTCACCTAGAATTCTTCCCTTTTTTCAAGGGTTTCTACCAGTTTCTACCTACTTTTTTTTTTCTTTTTTGGTGTCTAATACCTTCAACAAGTTATGATATATATATATAGATGGATGGATAGATAGATAGATAGATAGATAGATAGATAGATAGATAGAATTATACCTGTTAGCAAGAGGATTCATTTCATATGAACAACCCTGCCATTAGTGCAATTGGATTTGTCACATTAAGTTTTAAGTGAATGCTATTTTTCAGGATCAACTCTTCTACGAATCATTATATTATAGCAGAGGGAAAATCCTAAAGCAAATAAAGTAACTTTTTTTTGGAAGGCTTTCTGATACTAACATGCATGTGTAAATTATATTTGGGGGGCAGTCAACAGTGCATACATAAATAGCAATCTGCTCAGGGCATAGACTCTATTAACTCATCCCCTAGAAATTTTCTACCTCCTACTTCTCTCTTACTTCCATTCAGATTTAAACTTCTTTTGCTATCTTTCTTTTAAGAGTAGAGAAAAAAATAGAGGGGATATTCTCAGTTTCCAAAACAAATTTCTATTTATTGAATAACAACAACCATACTGGCATTGGAAGATAATAATAATATCTACCTAGTCTTCTCTTCCCCCTCCAGATAACTGACTGGCTCACATTTTTCCTCCTCTTACGATCTCAGATCAAATCTTCAATGATGTCACTATTCATGTGGTAGTTCACCAGTGACCACAATTCCTCATACTCCTTGGCTCAACTCTTGTCTGTTTTATTTCCCACCATTTGGTCAAGATCAATGTCACATCCTTTTTAGTGGCTCTATTCTATTGATGATTGCTGCGATCTCTAAATCAATATTTTACCACATTTATTATATCTTTCTTGTTGTCTAATGCCTCATTTCCTCATTACTGAACATTTTTGCTTTACCTGCTTTATGAGATCACCCTTTCTACCCTGCTACAATGCATTTCAGCTACTCATGTTAACACCTTTAATCTATTTTGTTTTGCCTCTTTCAATTCACTAATTTTGGGAATAAAGTCCATTTATTGACTCCTGTACACACAAGATGGAAAAATAAACAAATCCGGTTCCTCAAAACCAGACTTGTTCTCTTGTTAACTGCTCTTAAAAGAGTTAAATATTTCTAGGCATAATCCTCACGATCTTCCCACACCTTCTTAAATACAGAGTAAAGGAGTAGTATAAGAATGGGGCTCTACTCCTATATACTTCTGCTGCTAATCTGCACAGTGCTCTCTTAACCCTTTATTTTCCTATCTGTAAAATGAGGAAAACACTTAAAGACTTAAAACCCACCATGCCCTATCTCAGCATTCTATATTTCCAGCTCATGGAAGCTACGGAGAAGAAAATCCCAGACTAGCAAGCATGATGGCAATAGAGGAAGAAGGGACTGACTGCCAAGTGGGGACTTGAAGTCTGCATCTGGAAAACTTTAGGCACTACGAGATTTAGAACATTAACAGGTCACACGTGGGATGTAGTATGAACTGCAAGGAGGCAGCCTGGGTGAGAGATTTTCTGGCCATTTTACCCCTCAGCACTGCTTTGAGTCTCCGACTCAGGCTTTATGTGTTCTTTCTCTTTCTTCTTGTCCCAGTTACCCAGTTTTCTCCCCCCTTCTCCAGAACTTAATCTAATTTTCACTCTTAATTGGACCTGGTTATAAAATAGATCTATTCCACTTTATTGTTTGTATTTATTCAATAAATTTTTAAAGTTCTTTAATATACAAAGCAAATGATTCTACTGCTCAATAATCTTAAAACCATAAGGATATTAAAATTAGATGAAAGAAGATTTTTATTTCCTTGTGACCTGTGTTTCTATTCACCTCTGACCCCCATAGGTAAATAACCTTTGATGGAGAAAGGATTCCTAGAGTCTTCTTTATTTATTTATTTTTAAATGTTTACTTATTTTGAGAGAAAGAGAGAGAGTAAGAGAGGGGCAGAGAGAGAAGGAGAGAGAGAATCTGAAGCAGGCTGTACTCTCAGTGTAGAGCCTGATGTGGGGCTCGAACTCACAAACCGTGAAATTATGGCTTGAGCTGTAGTCAGGTGCTTAAACAAGTGAGCTACCCAGGTGCCCCTGTAGAGTCTTCTTTAAACAAAAGATAGAATCAGTTAATCATTTCTAAAGGTCAGTATGTCCCCCCCCCCCCCCCCCCCCGCCCCATGGCTTCTTCTTTGGTTGAACTCAGATAAAACTGTGTAGACCATGTATGTGTTAAAATAAGCTCAGAACTATGTCTCCTTCTTTACTTAAAGCCTTATGAGAGCTATAACCATTTTTTTTTTATTAAATAACACCCAAGGCAATAACTTGGAAAGCTGCTTTGATGAGAATAGAAACTTATACGCAATAAATTCAATAGACCTCTGTTATCAAATCTCTGTCAGGGGACAAGGATAATATCCACATGTTAATGTTAACTCTTACAGTGAACAAAGATATATCTGAGCATTAGCAGTGGGATTTGATCTTAGTATAGTTAACCAAATGGCAAGAAGTGAAGAACTTTACAACAGGGGCTTCATATATAAAATGCAGCGTGATCTTTAGTCATAAATAAGCAACCTGTTCTGAAAAGATAAGGAATGAAAAATTAATCAAAGTAACTGAACAATTGCTTCATATAGACAGTTATACCAAACTCCTTTTCTCTACTTAGGGCTATTTTTCCTCTACAATAAAACAAGCTTTTCTTGATTCTTTAGTTCAACTTTGCCCTTGCCTTTGCTTTTAAAGACATTACCTTGGTGACTAATTTTTATTATTTTGTCCATCGCCAAAGCTTAAGGGTTTCCTAATTTCCTTCAAAAATGAGTGTTATAAAATATTTTTTGGTGTCTGTTTAGCATATAAAAATCTGACCTGTATTATACAAAAACTCAAAGCATTTTTAATAGTTCTGATGTCAATTTGACTTTATTGGTATGTTTTTATAAAGTGCAAAGGCCATGGATCTTATATCTAAGAAGGAAGGCACTCTATACATTTGTTTATATTAATTTTGTTCCATTCTCTTTCTTGTCTGCTCTCTTTTTCCTGTTTAAAATATAATCTGTTACAGCTATAGTGAGGCAAATGATTCCTATTGAACTCACTGCTGTCAAAACTCCTTTCAATATAAGATGGTCTCTGGCAAGTACAGGAGCAGAATTGGGGGGAATAAACAGAGATACCTGGGCAATGTTAGATACAGCAGACTTTAAGGAGTTCTTATCTATTGCTCGTATTGCCACATAAATTCTGTGGCTTTCTTGTGTCTCTCCATCAGGTTGATGGTCAGGTCCATTTGTGAAAAGCTTTGGTGAGAATGTAAATATCTCCTTGGTGCCAGCTTGCTGAGGACTTAGTAGCTTTGATATATTCACTAGAATGGCATTGTTAAAGTCATCTTGAATTTTCTGTAAGCTTTGACTCATTCTTATTTCATAGCTGTTAGCTGAAATTAAAAAATATAAATAGAAAGGTTAAGTCACTTGGGTAAGTTATCTAGCTTATTATAAATGACTAACGAGAATAGCAACAAAAAGTCAAAATACCTAGAAATAAACGTAACAAAAAATTGCGTATGAACAAAACTTTAAAACACTATATAAGAACTCATATTGAAACCTAAGCAAGAGGAAAAGCTTATTATGTTTTTTGAATAGGAAGATTCAACATAATAAAGATGTTATTTTTCCCTAAGTTATTTTGTAAATTTTACATGATTCTATTGAAATTGCTTCTAGTTTCCATTTTAACAAGCTTATTGTAAAACTTGAACAGAAAATAAATAATCTGGGTTGGCCATATAAAGTCTAAAAAATAGCAGTGTGGAAGGACTAAACCTATATGATATAAAAACACTATAATATTTCTATAACTAAAGCCTACAGTTCTGGTACATGAATAAACTAATATCTAAAAGTAGGCCAAAATACAACCAGGAATTTAGCATATGATAGACACAAAATTCAAATTTATGGGGCGGGGGAATACAAATTTCTTGATAAATGGTGTTGTGACAGTTGGGTACAATTTTGTAAAAAAAATAAAATTGGATCCATATCACAAACCTTTTTTTCAGGATAAACTCCATAATTATCAAAAAGTTTGGAGTAAAAAATAAAAATATTAAGTATTTAGTAGGAAACAATAGGTAAATTCCAGTATGGTCTCGAAGTAGGAAAGGCCTTTATAATTAAAACTCAAAATTCAGTATCCATAAACAAGAAATTGATAAATTTGAATACATAAAATGAAAAACTTCTACATGGGGAATATCCTCTTAAGAAAAATATAAGCATAAATGTTAAGTGACAAAAGTATATGTTACTTAAGTCAACAGTAAAAGTTTAATTCTGAGTTCTGGTAATGGCTAAGTGGCTTCTATTAGACTAACTCTCCAGCAGATAGTGGGTATGAACTCTGAAGAAAGCAAAAAACAGAACAACGACACAAAGCCATTGAAGCACTGGATTCAGATAAAAATAGGCAGAAACAAGAGGAGTTACAATCCGTAAAAAAGAAAAAAAAGGAAACCAGAGTAGGAATGATCCATGTTTATGCAGCTTTTCCTCTGAAGGCACTTCCCTCTCCTGTACAGATAGCTGGATCTGAAAGCTACCTTCTGGATCTGGAAATCAGAGGACAGAGGAAGAGATTACCAGAAGGGCTAAAAATTGAAGGAGCTGGAGAAGGACCAGCCCCAACTCTATATACTTTTTTCAAGTCATCGGGAGACGTCCAATTATTCATGTATGGGTGAAACATTAAGAACTCAAGAGACAAATAATAGCTAGAAGGCTGAAAAACTGAGCAGAGTTTTATATAGATATATAGGTATAGATATAGATTTTGGAGTGTGAGTGTTGCCAAGTTAGAGGAGGTTATTAGCCCTTAAATATCCATACACTGGAAGAGCCATGCTTTAAGAATAGAGACTGTGTGTGTGTGTGTGGGGGGGGTGCCTGTGGCTCAGTTTTAAGCATCCCACTGGCCTATGTCACGATTTCGCCATTCCCAAGTTCAAGCCCCGCATTGGGCTCTGAGCCTGGATCCTGTTTCAGATTCTGTGTCTCCCTCTCTCTGCCTCCTTCTCCACTCACCCTCTGTCTATTTCTCTTAGAAATAAACATTAAAAAAAATAGGAGATTAAGAGTGGATTGGACGCAACAGAAAATAATCAGTAAGCTTGAAGACAAGTGCATAGAAATCAAATTGTAGCACTCAGGAAAAAAAGAGAAAAACCAAACATAATCTCAATGATCTTTGTGACCTACTGTCCTATCCATTTAGTGTCGGTATTGTTTGTTATGTTATGTTATGTTATGTTATGTTATGTTATGTTAATATTATCCAAGAAAGAAAGAAGAAAAAGAATAGAACAAAATTTTTTTGAAGATATAATAGCTGAAAATATTCTAAATCTGGTCAGAAAGAATATTACACAGATCCAGGAAACTCAGCAATCCCCAAAAAGAATATATATGGGAAAAACACACTGAGACACATCATGGTCAGTCTATTGAACACCAAAGATAAAAATAATTTAAAATAGTCAAAGGGAAAAAAGACTTTACACTTAGGAACATAATAGTAAGAATGATAGTTGCCTTCTCATAAGAAAAAAATTGAAAACAAGACAATGAAATGACCTATTTAAGTACTGAAAGAAAAATCTATTGCCCAAGAATCCTATATCTAGTGAAAATGTACTTTAAAAAATTAAGGTGAAATAAACACATTTTCATATAAATGAGTCCTGAGAGAATTTCACTCAAAGACCTGAGCAACAAGGGAAATGATGCTGGATAAAAATTCAGACCTACAGCAAGGAAGACGACTAGAAATGCTGACAGTCTGGGTGACTAAAAAGGGTCAATTTCTCTCTTTAAAATTTCTTAAAAGTACAAGTGATTGTTTATAACAAAAACCATACCAATGCATTGTGGGCTTTATAAAAACGTAGACATACGATAAATGCCAGCGAGACCGCAAAAGATGACAGAAGGGTACACGGAATTATATTTTTGAAAGATTCTCACATTATATGTGAAATGGTAAACATTAATTCAAGGCAAACTGTGCTAAGTTAAGAAAACTGCATGTTATAGAACAGCCAAATTTGGAGTAGCTGAGGGCAGAAATTTAATTGTTTTGATGTTCCTTATATTATTTTGAGTTTTCAAACTGGAGTAAGATACACATAACATAAAATTTATCATCTTAACCATTTTTTTATGTGTACAGGTCAGTACGTTTTTATGTGTTACATTCACATTGCTGTGCTGTTTTGATTTTCAACCCACGTGAATGTATTACCAATTCAAAAATAAAATTAATAACAAAGAATCACTAGATGCAAAAAAGGAAACCACCTATAGTACTAACACTCTAATAAGATCATAATTCTTATCTGAAATGGCTAAAAATACATTTAACAATGGACAAAGCAGCTCCAAACAAAGATTTTGTTCTAAGGAATGAAAACCATAGGACATTCCAAGTTTTAATTAAAAAATGAAAATTTTCTGATGGCTGTGTTTTGAACAGTTTCCAAATCTATACTACTTTTTAATAATGAGACTATTTCTATTTCCTGGATAGTAATTAAAGGAAAGCACCCTTAGAGAAGGTTGTTAAAAGAAAATAGCCTCTATATTCAAATTTATCAATCAGCCAATTCCCTCTGGGAGCTGAGTTGGAGCACTGGAGCTGAGTTGCTCCCTGCTGCAGTTCAAATACAGGGGGACAGACATGGATAAGAAGCGAGGCTGACCATCTACTCCACACTCACAGTGGAACATGTCCATTTTTCCTATGTCTGTGGTTCTCTATGGAGAAAGCTCTCCATGAGGTTCTCCCAGAGTCTTCTCCTGGATAATGAAACAAGTAATATTTCATAAGCCTTAGCATTTACAAAGATTGTCCACATGTACAGCCCCCCTCTGTGAAATTTAAAATAAAAAGATGGGGAGTCGGAGGTTAAATGTGGTGACATGGTCAACAGTTAGAAAGTTGTATCGCTGGAACCAAATTCTTTCTTCTAACTCCAAATCCCATGCACTTTCTACCATGAGCACCTACTAAACTTTATGCAGGACAGCTGTGAAACTGCAAAGACTGAAAACAAACTCAGCCCATACATTCATGGAGAGGCTCCTTCTGTTTACGGTAGTTGTGTTGCCCCTGTCGCTGTGAGAAAGAGAAATCAGGCCTTTTCTGCATCTTTGACCTCTTAGGTATGTATCTCTCTGGGTTTCATCTCTAACTCTGCTTTAACAGTATATTTTAGCCAATGAAAGTAGTTCTATGGCCTTGGGCAAGACACTTAAACTCTCACGTTCATTCCCTTACGTTTGAAACAAGAAGGTCAGATTAGCTTGTCTTTAAGGTCCCTTCTGTCTCCAAAATGTTACAAAAGCTGGTATTTCCTAAGCAATTAATATGGACAAGGCACTATTTTAATCCCTCTTTGTGTTTTACCTCATTCAATTCTCAGCAATGCTCTGAGGTAGCTATTCTTACTATCTACTTTTGCAGATTAAAAATCAGAAAGTGAGAGAAATTAAGTAACTTGTCTCAGGTTACACAGGTAAAACATGCTGTGTCTGATTCTAGAACCCAGTACCTTAACACTATGCTACGCAGCCTCCCACTAGACTACACTCCTTCCTATTTCTTATTTCCCAGTAATTGTTCTTTTCCAGTTACTGAGGCTTACATCTTCATTAGCACCTTTACCAATAAATTCTTAGTATGGAAAGCTCTGGGCTTAGACTGAGGACAGAGGAAGTTGAAGACTTGGTCCCATCTTTAGGGAGCTCTCTCTTCACTAGTGAGAACAATTCCTACTACCTCTCTTCATTTGACATCCAAGCTATCCCCTAAGGATTGTTTTAGGTTTCTTCTACTAAGTGTTCTTCCAGCTCGGAAGCATAACTGAGGGTTAGGGGAGGGTATAATGGGAAGAACAGTTGCTGTCACTGCAGCTTCCTCAGAAACAGCACATTTTTAACAATTTTTAAAGACAATGTGTTCAACAATGGTTATATAAGAACATGATGAAAAGATGTCTGAGGAAGAGTGTGCAGGTCAGGCTGTTAGGCATGTAGGGAATATAGTGCAGGGAAGTAGGCACAAGATTGGTGCTTTTTTTGTTGTCCAAAGGCTCTGCCCAGGCTCCTGGGATAAGAACCTGGCCTCTCCAAACCGTACAGATGGCATGGTGTTAAACTGTGTTTTTGACTATTTTTTCCCCTTAATATAGGATTATAAATTCTTGGGAGTGCAATGACCATCTTAAATTATGTTTATATAATGTTTAGCACTGTGCTGAGTATTAATAGTTACTTAGTAAATATATTTTCACTTCAATTTCTGGAAAGATATACAAAAGAAATTAACTTTATAGCAGAGATATGTCACATGCTTGGTGCTGAATTTTAACAAGTATTTTACCCCAGACTTATAATGAAAACCCAAGGAAGTAACCCGTTTCCATAATGCTTAGCCTGTATACATTCCCAGACATAATGGTGATCTGCTAATGTTTTATTTATAACATGTAATTGGTCATCGTTTTTAGGACATTGTGTATGGTGAAGAATGGGCACCTGGATATACACTGATATGCTTGTGCATATATTAGATATTCCTTTACTGCTAACAACGTTTTTAAGAATATTCACATTTTTTATCATTGCTAACCAGAGACATACCCCCATTATTTCTAACTCTGGTCATAGACGTGAAGACAACACCTTTCCAGACAATAATTTGGGGGGGGGGAGTCAATAAAAGCACATGTTTATGAATTAAATAGGAATCTACTTGCTAGTTGGTCTATTCAGTACTAATTGGTCAATTTTGCCATTGCTGAGCCACCGAATCCGTTATGACTGAGTGATTTCAGCAACTTAATACACATCCAGCCATCTCCCAACATATCTTTTGTGGTTTATGGTTTTGACATCATAATAGCCAGATCTGCTTCAGTCATCCCTCTCATCAGTGAGGTTATGTGGAGATCTCTCTATTCCCTTGATTAATGCCCTTTGTGATACCAATTCTAACACCCCATATGGTTGTATTTCTTCTTTCCAAGCCATTAATAACCACCAATACCACACACTTTCTTTCCATTCTTTTAAAAAAAACGTTTAAATGTTTTTTAAAATTTATTTTTGAGAGAGAGACAGAGCACAAGAAGGGGACAGGCAGAGAGAGATACACACAGAATCTGAAGCAGGCTTCAGGCTCTGAGATATCACAGAGCTCAATGCAAGGCTTGAACTCGTGAACTGCAAGACCATGACCTGAGCCAAAGTGGGATGCTCAACCGACTGAGCCACCCAGGCACCCCTCTCTCTACTCTTTTAATTTAGTGGTGTAGTTGAAACTCCTGGGGCACCGAAAGAACAGTTCCCAGTAGGGATGGGAATTTGAGCTTTTGCCTCATGTAGCACACTGCATGTCTGAGGCAGTGAGGAAAGAGTGAGAACACTAGGTGGCAGGCACCACTCTTACCTTTAAATACAGATGGGAGTGTTTATGGCTACAGAAGACAACAGCAATGCAAACGAGGAGCCCAGGAAACTTGGCATACTTTCTCTTCCCTTTCTGATTTTTATATGTCACTTCATTTATTCTTTATGATAACTTATGAAATAAATATTTGTAGTCCTATTTTCCATATAAGGAAACTGAGGCCAATAGAGGTTAAGCAACTTGCCAAAGATCAAACAGCTAGACTTAAAGCCACAGAAGGAAGAATTTTTTTCCTGAGATGTGAGTTACAGCTTTTTCCTTTATACAAGGGGCATATCCATCCCAGAGTTTCAATCATTTCATATCTCCAATCTTTAAATTAAGTGAATTCTTAATTCAGAATATATTTTACTTCCTTCTCCTCTGGCAAGAAGAGACAGAGTTTGATAAAAGAATTAGAAGACAAAGCTACAATATTGATGTTCCTCAGTAGCACAGAATTATTTGTAATTGAGATGCTTTCTGGTGAATGTAGTAAATGGACAGAAAATTTTAAGCCAAAAAACAATGGCCCAAGTTGGAAGCAAGACTGGCAAAGGCCCAAGGTGTTTACTGTTATTGACTGATAATGACAAAAACCTTTCAATAGAGAATGTTGGTTCCTATAGGAATCTCAATCAGAGGCAACAGGAAATAAACCATTTAATGTGTAATCAATGATAACCATGTTTTGGTGATGGCAAAGATGTTTAGAAAGGCAATTCTTGCAGAAAAGTTATTATGTTGAGTTGCTATGAGGGTCAAGGAATGATGATGGAAGCCTGAAGGCTGGCTTAGGCCTTAGAAAAAGGAAAGTTAAGAAAGAAGTTCATCAATGTCCATCCAAACAAGGCTAGGAAAGGCCAAATAAGGGACCTGGTTCTAGTTTCCCTGATGAAAGTGAGGTTCAGAAATGGGGGCAGAAAATGCACCAAGTTTTGCATAACTTATGGGAATTATTCCCCTAACCTTGACTTGTAAATCTTTGAATTCATTATTCACTATCTAATCTTCAGAAAACTAAATAACTCCAGTATTTGGAAGTCCATGCTCTGTAATGCAGGACCCATTTCTGTTGACTAGACTACTCTTGCATATGGTATTTATGTTTCCAATCAAGAGTTCTAGATGATGAGTGTCAGTTAGTTTACCAGAGCCTTCTCAATTCTGGGGAGCTGACAAGCTCTTGTCCCTAGACTCTCGTTCCATGTAATGCCTTATGAACAACTCAGAGCTTTTCATAACAACTCTCTGCAGTTCTGTCAGCTCTAAGCCCCCAAAGCATTTTTACCCAACTAACCCCTGGCATAGTTATTAGAAATTCTACCTCGTAGAGAAACAGATAGTGAAACCAAGAAGCCTACCCTGGCCCTGATCATAGTCTTCTCCAGGTGCTGTCCATGATAAAGTCACCTCCTCTTCCACTTTTACAGCTTCCAGGTCAATAATTTTGCATGGTGGAAACACGTCAGGAGGGGGGTCAGCCGGAACTCCTAGCACGGAAAAGGAGCCCCCTGAACTTACTCGGCTAAAGCCCCACTTTTGCTCCTCCTCATGCCTGCCCACTGATTTTCTTGGGGCATTCATCTGAATGTTACCTGTGACCATGAAAAGAATGGCCAAAACAACAAATTAGAATCTCCTGAATAGCTTGGTTTTGAGAGATTATTGAGAGACATTTTAAAACCTTTTTTTCTTTAATACATCTTTAGAATAACTGAGTTTATTTATTCTATAATTCATTCATCCATCCATCCATCCATCCATCCATCCATCCTTCCATTCACTAAATAAGTATATTGAGGGTATATGCTCTGCCAGTAATCACAGACAAAACAGTATCTCAAAACTATAAAACAGAATTTATAGTCATACTAATACAACCATGTTTATGACTTGTGATAAATGTAGGAAGGAAAAAAGGCAGGGTGCTGTGAAGAAAAATAACACAGGTACGTAATTTATAGTGTTATCAAGGAAGTAACATTTAAAAGTATCATAAAGGGTGAGTAGGAGTCAGTCAGGCAAAGAGCGGAGGTAATAATATCTTAGGCAAAGGGAACAGGTTGTGTAAAACTCTGAGGTACTAAAGAGCTTTGCAAATAAGAAAAAATTAAAGCAAGGAGGAGAATAGTTTGAGATAAGACAGGAGAGAGAAGCTCATGTAGGCAGGCCACTGTAATGATTTTAGAGTTTAACTATGGGGAAGCAAGGCAGTGACATGGTCACATTTACTCTCTAACAGGTTACTCTAGCTGCCTTCATTGGAGAATGGGTTCTAATGCAACAATCAGCGGGCCCTTTAGATAGCCACTACAATAGTCCAGATGGGGAGGATGGCAGGTTGGGCTGGGTGACAGCAGTGGGGAGGAGGGCAGAAGTAGGCAGTTTGAGATGTAATTTGGAGATAAATCAATAAAAGCTGGTGCTGGATTTGAATATGGAGTACAGGAAAGAAAGTTGGTGAAAAAAAGAAAAAGAAAAAGAAACAGCTCCCAGGTTTCTAAAATATGCAACTTCAGAGGAAAAGCAGGCTAAAGAGAAGGAGATTAAACATGTAAGTTACAAGGTTTGTGATTCCTCTAAAACATCTAATTAAAGATGACAAGGAGCCAGTTAGATATGTATTTTAAGCTCAAAAAAGAGGTTTTATCTAGATTTAATAATTTTAAACTTGTGAATTTGGAAGATATAGGCATATAGGTATTATTAAAGCCATATGGATTAATGAAGTTACCTAATAAAAATGTCAACTATAGTGTTAATTAGCATTTATTGACTGCCTGGCTCACTACGTGCCAAGTACTTATTTAAGTACCTTGTGTGGATCGACTATTAAATTTTCCTATCACCATTACAAGGAGGGTACAATTATTACCCCTCTTTTTCAAGATGATGAAACAGAAGTACACAGAAACTAAGTAACTTGCCCCAAATCACAAAGCTAGTAAATGGAGGAGCGAGGTTCCAAACCCAGGCAGTGTGGCTACAGGTGATAGGGTAAGAAGGTTAGGCCTGAGCTCTGAAAATTGCCAACAGTTAGAGGCTTGGTAGAAAAGGAGGAACTGGGAAAGGAGCCCAACAAAAAAATTCCAGAGAATAAGAGGTGATCATAGAAACCAGTATATGATGAAGGAGAAATCAGTCAGCTGTGGCAGACACTGCTAAGGTCAGATAAAATGAGGACTGAAATGCGTTCGTTGGCTTTAACAGCAGTGCGGCCGTTGGTGGCTGGGGCCAGAGCACTTCCAGTGGAGTGATTTGGGTGGAAGTCAGACTGCGATGAATAGAAAGTGGTAAATTAAAGGTGAGAAAGTGCAGATGGCAGGATTAGACTAATGTCAAGGATGTAGATGACAGGGAGGTAGACAGAATCTGAAGGGAGACCAGTTAAAATAGATGTAATAAATCATGCTTGAATGTGGTTCAGAGGGGCCAGAAGAGTGGGACCGTGCAAAAGTGAGCTCACAAGGCCTCTGGATGGGCAGGCTAGATGGGATCCAGAGCAGAAGCCAGCAGAGACACTGGTCTTTGGAGAGGAGAAGAAGGATGCAGACATTACTGTGTCTGGAGATTTAGTGGTGTGAAAATAGAGCAGCTCCCTTTTTTTAAGTTTATTTATTTACTTTGAGGGACAGAGGGGGCTGAAGGGGCAGAGAGAGAGAGAGGGAGAGAGAGGGAATTAGAAGCAGGCTCCACACGGCATCAACACGGAGCCCAATGCAGGGCTCGAACTCACGAACCGTGAGATCATGACCTGAGCAGAAATTAAGAGTCAGATGTTTAACCAACTGAGCCACCCAGGCGGCGTGAGCAGCTCCCATTTTTTAACGAGGTGTGTGCTCCAGGTGATCATCTAAAAGTGATGTGATAAATGTTATGTTTGGTAGGAATGCTTAGGGAAACCTACCTTTTTCTTTCTATGCTGCTAAGGGCATCTCCAAGATACACAGATAGAAGCACAGTTGTATATTACTTTTCTAATCTCTATACACTAGATGCTAATATGTGTGTATATCCTTTAAACTCACAGGTTTCAGAAAGATAGCAGACCAGACAGTAGCCTTCAAGCTCCTCAGTAGGAATGCGGCCTTATTCTACCTGTTCTCCCAAGTTCCTAGTTCCTGTCACCTAGTAAGCCTTCAAAAATCTTTAATGTATAAATGAAAGAGGGAATATTTATTTACAAGTAAGGTATTATAGCTACATATGAAATCATATCTATGAAGTAAAACCACATTACCTTGCAATTTGATTTACATTGGTTTCAAAGTAACCCAAAATAAATATATGAGAGAGTAAATTATATTTTAGACATCACTAAAATTATCAGGAGATGCAAATTCACTGGAGCACCTTGATTATTTTCTACTTAAAGAACAAAAATATAGAATCATGTGTCCAAATGATTAATTATTGCTGATAAAATACATTAAAATTAAGCAAAAAGATTCTGCAGTTTTGGAAATAAGAATGTTTAAAAATGTTTTCTGAGATTGTTTAAGATGATTATAGCATATTTTTGTTTGTCTGTTATACTTTAACGTTTATTTATTTTTGAGACAGAGAGAGACACAGCATGAACGGGGGAGGGGCAGAGAGAGAGGGAGACACAGAATTGGAAGCAAGCTCCAGGCTCCGAGCCATCAGCCCAGAGCCCCACGCGGGGCTCGAGCTCGCGGAACGCGAGATCGTGACCTGAGCCGAAGTCGGACGCTCAACCGACTGAGACACCCAGGCGCCCCTGTCTGTTGTACTTTAACCACTGCTTCCCTTCAGGAACTATAATAATGGTGTTAAGAAAGGATGTGTATCTTTTACTTATTTGGTGCTTTTATCTTGAAGGAAGACAGGACATTTTCAGGAATAACTCAGTTGTCTGTAACATCCAAATCCATATTTATTCAGGAATTCATTTTTGGTGTGGATCGTCTGGGCCATTTTTTTTTTTCTTTCAACTGCTAATAACTTTTGCCTTTTTTTTTTTCCTGAAACCTCTATAAAGGAGATACAGGAGCTGTAACTGAGATAAAACACAATAAATCTCTATCTGTTAGTAATTCTGGTGAAACAGCCACAAGAAAGAGGCCAAACTAATGGCTGCAATGAAGACATAAAAATATCTGTAGGAATTATCTATTGCCTTCCTGTTATCCACTATCAAGAATCACTGAGAAGTGAAGAGATGGCCAACAAATTATGCATTGACGTACGCATAAAGAGTTTTGAAATTCCAACTCTCTCTTTCCGTCACTCCCCTCTCTCTCTCTCTAATACACACACACACACACACACACACACACACACACACACACACACACCAGAGATGTATACATTAAACGAGGTTTATTCAAACACCAGTGCTGATGATTCTTACCATTTGCTATGTAACCTGGTACGTATATAGCACGATTCCCGGGAACAGAGTGGGCTAGGCCACTTTTGCTGGAGGAGTAACTGACATGCACTTTCAAGCTGTAGCTACCATTTACAGCAAAGGAGAAAAAGTACCTCGAGTAAATTCCATCATTTTTTATAATATCAGCACCTGCATATATATATAAAAAAAAAGCTCAATGTCAACACTGTCATCATAGTTGATTACTAATATTTAATTAAAATAAATATGCTTTAAAATAAAAAATAGGCTTTACTCCCCTGGTTCTTCCCATTTTAGCTTATACTGTCGTGGTTCTAGTTACTTTTAATATTAAAATCCAGTGGCTCCTTAATTTCTCCCTGTGATTCCTAAACCTCTGAAAAATTATTCTCTAAAGGTGAATGGACCCTATTTCAGTGCTAATAAAACATTTAATTATCAACTTTAGAGCTCTCCTTATCATTATAAATAATACTAGTTTTTCATGGAAACCAAGCATATTCTTTTTGTTTATGAGAGAGACCCTTTTGAGATAAAAGCTATTCTGTTCCTAGGAAATAAATAGAGATGCTCATATACACATTTCATAAAATTGCAAGGGGTTTATGAACATCCTGCAGCCCTCATTGGGGAAAAAAATTCTGGTAGTTGATTAAGTTGTGTGAAATTATTTAATTTTCTCATTACAGGGTACATGGAACTGTTCTAGATTCTAAGGGGCTTGCTGACTTGGAGGTTGACAGGCTTTGTTTCTGTCCACTGTGCTTTGCTTTAGGAGGCATTCTGAAAGCTTGGCCAGTGCTAGGTTTCTTTCCTTTTACGCTGATCCTTAGAGAGCAGTTCATGTCCAAACCAAGTCCGTGACTGAATGGGGGAGGCAGGAAGCCTGGGAGAGTTAGACTACAGGGTAGCAGTGGACGGCAGAGCTCAGCCCAAGTGCAAAACACATTCACTCTTCACGTGCAGATGACCACCCTGGGCAAATGGCTTGTCCTATCCTAGAGTCAGTTCATACCACATACTCCACTTTGGACCCTAGCCCTGTATCACCCCTGCAGTGTTCCTGAATCCCCACTGTGGAGGCAGGGCTGCTCCTTAGCATGAGAAAAGTAGGAGTATATTTAATTAAAATACAAAGTGCTAAGCAACTTATTATCATAGTAGGTTTAGAAAATTTTCTTTTTATTTTAGAGAGAGAGGGAGAGGGAGCACAAGTGGAGCAGAGGGGCAGATGGAGAGAGAGAGAGAGAGAGAGAGAGAGAGAGAGAGAGAGAGAGAGAATCTTAAAGCAGTCTCCATGTGTAGTGTGGAGCCCTATGCGGGGCTTGATCCAATGACCATGGTATCATGACCTGAGCCAAAATCAGGAGTTGGACATTCAACTGACCGAGCCACTCAGGCATCCTGGAAATTTTTTTTGTCTATTGGGAAGAAATGAAATCTTGGTATTTAGTGGTTTACTGAGGAATCAGGTCTACCTTTGTTAAGAAATGATAAAGGAAAATCTTTCTGCCACAGTTACCACCCCCACCTCCCTTAATCCCTGAGTCAGAAAGAAATGGGAAAGAACACTAGCTCAGGTGTCATGGGACTTGATTTTGAGGTCTGGATCTGCCACTCAGTAGCTATAAAACAACCTCTCTGAGCCTCAATTTTCTCATCTGTAAAACAGGGACAACTCATCTCACAGGGCTGTTGTGTTGAGTATTTCAGAGTATTCATGAGAAAGTACATTTTAAATTGTAAAGCATTTCATCAGTATACATTTTTATTATTGTTCATTAATTTGGAAGCAGGTAAATACTGCTTCCATTATAAAAAGAAGTGTTAGCTATGTACGTGTGTTTTAAGTATTGGGTTTAAAAAAAAAAAACCTAAATTTACCTAAAATGCCTAAGAAATACTCTCCATTGTTTCTTTCATTAGAGCATAAATGTAGACAACAAATAAATGAAATGGTTCCAGGGAATAAATACAAAAGTTGTTGAGCTGACGTAGGTGATCTTTCCAAAGAGTACAGGAACTATTCTCCAGGCCAGCCCACAGACTGAAGCAAAGGAGAAGTGTTCTGCAAAGTGCATTTTTGGACTATATACAAAAGCTAAAAGGTGTGGCCATGGATAAGCAATCAGAGCATGAGAAGCTCATTTGGATCCATTCCAACAGGCAAAATGAGAGGACTTCTCTGGTGTCCCTCTGAGATAGGCTTGAATTGAAATCTTTCAAAGGAACTTTTGTTTCAAATGTCATACAAGTTTGCCATGGCAGGATGCTAATGTGTTGCCAAACCTAAGATTCTTGAAAAAGAATGTATCTTTGAAACACCGGAGAGCAGGAGTATGGTTTTATTAGTAGATCAAACACTTGGAGCTGTCAACATAGACTTCGAGGTAAATTCTCATTCTGAGGAAAATTCTTATTCTTTAGGGAAAGAACAGAACAGGAAAGATAAAACAACAAAGGAGTTTGTTTTTAAAAGTCAAAAAGAGTCCAGGTGCTGCTCTTTCCTGGCCTGATGCTGTGCTGTCTGTGATGTATGATGATGAGGCTCTGAACGCCATGTGCAGAATGAGTGCTTGAAGTCGGGTTTTGTTTTCTTTTACTTTGTTTTCCCAGTGGTTGGTAGGAGAATCTGTGGTGTGATTCCACTACGCTTGCTGGCCTGGTGGTCTCATGAGCAAATCGCACATGCAAACACACTGGCTCTGCCCTCCTATCAACCCTGCTATTTGGCTAAAGAATAGTCTAGGGTTATCTCCTGGGTCACAAGTTCCAACTTCCAATTTTCTCTTTATAGCTGGGTCTGAGGAGACTACTACTGCATCTCACTTCGTGGGTTTTCATTTGTTATTTTAATTTTCTGATCCTATTATTTCAGTGACTAATACAGCTGGTGAATCTTAGAGGAATACGGGAATTGCCACAAGGACGTATAAGCCTGTTCTGTGTGACCTCATTGTGTTACCAGTGTCACTGGCCAACCAAAAGCCAAGACCTAGGTGTCAAGCTACTTCCTCCCACCCTTTTGCTCACCCCACAGCCACACCAAGGACCCTCAAGGGGACTCTTCCCAAGTTCACATTCTCTTTCCTTGTGCAGATGTGACCTGCAGCTACTCAGTATGTCAGTGATTCTCTGAGGACTTGAGACCCTCAAAAGATTGGATGAGGGGCGCCTGGCTGGCTCAGTCGGTTAAGCATCCAACTTTAGCTCAGGTCATGATCTCGTCGTTTGTGGGCTCGAGCCCCATGTCGTGCTCTGTGCTGTCAGCCTGCTTCAGATCCTGTGTCTCTTTCTCTCTGCCCCTCACCCTCTCTCACACTTTGTCTCTCTCCCTCTCTCTCTCTCAAAAGTAAATAAACATTAAAAAAATTTAAAAGATTGGATGGGAAAAATAATTGAAGGAATTTTACAGATAAGCTTAAGATCGATACTGCAGCACCCTGGCACAACACCTCTTGAGAACATGAAAAATGACAAGACATTGCCTGTTACCTGCTCCATCGTCAAAAAGTTTCAGCACAACAGGATCTGCAGTCTCTGGCTCAATTGTAGCCGTTACAGTGGCATTAAGAATGGGATAAATCCCCTTTCTTACATTTGCGTAAATCATCACAGGGTGGGGAAACTGGGGGCTGTCTCTTTCCACAAAGACTTCCACAGTGGCAGGGGGCATGGCTGAGCTGGAGGCGCGAGAGGTCACCGTCACCTTCAAGGCTTGAAGAGAATGGTGGGTATTGTTCAGTGTGTAGGTCCAGAGCCCAGGCTGCAAAACAAAGCTTTTTTGTTTTGTCAAGTGTGAAGAAAAAAAAAAAAAAAAAGCATCCCTCAGTTTTAAAGCATGAGCCTAAGCTTCTAGGGTTTTACTCCTTGTTTTGTTGATGTTGCATTTTTTAAAGGAATTACAAACAAATGTAGGAAAAATGATATCGGTGAGGGTATTACAATTCACCATTTACATGGCTTTCACAGCACAACCCACTTTTATCGTTAGGTAACTCTTCAGGGAATTTTACCATGAACTTATTTGTTGGGAGGACACATTTTGATTCATACTTTTAGAAGATAATGATGAGTGTCCAGCCTGAAGTATTTTGCAAATATTAATTTGAGCCCCTTTACCCAAAAGAAATTTCAATGTTTTTATTCCTTTTCTACAATTGAGAAAATTACAGCAAATTAAGTAAACAATTATGATTTATGTGAATACCTGGGTTTAAAAAGCGATAGCATCCTTCCTTCCCTCCATGTCCCTCAACGCCCACCCCCAATATACAGAAATCTTAAGCAACAAAACCCACATACCCTATTAGAGACCAAGAAAAAGAGCAATATTTTTAATAAGTCAGGATCCTACAATGTCTGTGTTAATTTATAGAAATATTGCTAAATACCATTCTAAGAAATTCTAAATACCATTCTAAATACCATTGCTAAGAAATTTATTCTTTGGATGAGATTATACATGAATGTTTTCTTTTTCCTCATTCTTGCTGTTACATCTTATTAAACCCTGGACATAACAGGAGTAATGAAGTAGAGCTTGAGGGAAAAGAGAGAAAGCAAGGGGTTAACTTGTGACTCAGTGTGGAAAGTTAAGGTATCACCACACCCTACCCAGCCTTCTTCACTGGAATTCATGTGCGTGGCCATTTTCTTGTGAAGTCATGATTCGCAATAATTTTTTTTTTTGTAATCATAACATTAGTAATAGACATCTAGCACAGATCTCTGTATCAAAAACTTCTCTTTGGGTGTAATATGTGTTTTGCTACAGGGCCCCTAAGAGGTCAGGCAAAGGGAGCAAAAAGTAGGTAAAGTGTTCTTGGCCCTTGTACAAAGAATATGATGTAAAAAGAATGCGATGAGTCGGGAGAAAAGTAAGGAGGAGCAGAGCAGAGGATGTTTGGCAAGAGGGTTAAGAAATAAGCTTGGGCAACAATCAGAATGTCAATGGCCTGATATGTAATAGTAACCACATGGATTTTATCCTGAGACCACCAATGAGTTTTGAACAGGAGACAAGGTTTGGTCAGATGTATGCTTCAGAACAATCACCGGGGTAGAGGTGAAACCCAGAGGCAGGGAAGCCACAGCACAGGTTTCCACGGTGACCTGGGAGCAGGAAGGGCCAAGGATGCTAAGGACTGCACTCAGGCAGCGCAAGAGTGGGCCTGAGCAATCCCCCAGCCTACTTGGACCCTTTAGTGGTTCCCTTTACCTTTAGGGTTCAGGCTCTTCTTACCTTTCCTGGCATACAGAGCCCTTGCTGACATAGCTTCTGTTTATGTGTTTAGCCTCATCACTGCCTCTCTTTCCTGCCCCTAAATCTCCACCCTACATGCTGCTGTGTAGTTCATCCATGTTGACCTACTCTTCTATGAAGAGTTATAGAATTATAACTCTTTAATTATAATTTAATTATAATAAAATAGAATTATTTTTTCTGAGCCTTTCTATGTGCTCTTTCCTCTGCCCAGAATGTCGTTGACACCTCTGGCCCCTTTATTCTCCATATTTCCGTTTTGATGTTTTTACTTCCAGGAGGCTGTTACCTTCCCCAGAAGTCTGTGCATCCCTCCTGGATGCTCTGAGTACCCTGTTCTTATTCCTATCATGGTGTTTTATTGTAAAGCACCTAGAACAAGATCCATCACACAGCAGATATTCAAAAATGTATGTATTGCATATATTCATATTATAAATTCTAGCTAGATTTTTCCCCAAGCCTATAGATAACTATGTCTATGTGAACTTTATAAAGAAGAAAGTAAGCAAAAAGAAATTATTTATACTGCATACATATTAATATCTACTGTTGAAGAGAGAAGACTTTGGTATCCATTATTTAAATTTTTAAAAAATTTTAATGTTTATTCATCTTTGAGAGAGAGAAAAAGGGAGAGAGAGAGAGAGACAGAGAGGGTGAGCACGAGTGGGGGAGGGGCAGAGAAAGAGGGAGACACAGAATCTGAAGCAGGCTCCAGGCTCTGAGCTGTCAGCACTGAGCCCGATGCAGGGCTTAAACTCACAGACAGTGAGATCAAACCTGAGCCAAACCCGAGTCTGTGAACTCAGGGACCTCAGCCAAAGTCAGACACTTAATTGACTGAGCCACCCAGGCACCCCTCCATTATTTAAAGTTTTGAACAAACCTTGTTTTTTTCTCTTAAATTAAAAAAAATTTTTTTTGATATTTTTATTTTTGAGAGAGAGAGAGAGAGACAGAGTGCAAGAAGGGGAGGGGCAGAGAGGGGGAGACACAGAATAGGCTCCAGGCTCTGAGCTGTCAGCACAGAGCCCGATGCGGGGCTCAAATTCACAAACCATAAGATCATGACCTGAACTGAAGTTGGACGCTTAACCGACTGAGCCACCCAGGCACCCCTTTTTCTCTTAAATTTTTAACATTCACAAAATGCCTTTGTATAAAGTAAAATTGTGATGTATCAGAATAGCATTTCTTTACATAATGCATTTAATTAATTATGTGATTCAGTTGAAAGTCATGTGCTTGACCAAATGTTGTCATTGTGAACAAAGCTCACAGCATCTACCTCAGCAGTTCCAGGAATGCAGAGGCGAGCAGTCCGCAGAGCTGGGTTAGTGATAAAATCACTTGTGTAGTATTTTCTTCCATTAGGATCAACTAATGCAATTTCAGGGGGACCACTGGTCTGCCATGTGACAAGAAAGGTAGTGTCATTGCCCACACTGTTATCCACAGTCACGGTGTTTTTCAGTTGATGGTGAGGTTTAACATTTTCACCCGTACTTTCAAGCTGTTCAAGAGAATACAAATATACATGAAAGTTTCTAGTGGTAGGCGTAAACATCCCATCTTTTTCTTTACTTCCAGGACAAACAAAAATACATTGGCAAAAATAAAAATTACTAAATTCTGACAGGTACTGTATTTACATAAATCACTTTTCACAAAATACCTTGCCAGTGCAAAATATTGCATATTATAGAAGTACAGAAGATATAAAGTATTGTCATAGTTAATACAAATGTCTCTTCATTATTTTTTACCAATTGATTTTAGCTGTTCCCAGACTGTCTGTTATCCAAATCAACATTAGCTTCAGATCAGCAATTAACAGGCTTTAAAAATTTTTGTTTGTGAATGTGCTTCAGTGGTTTAATTTATATATTATCTCTCCAGATACTTTTATATATTTTAATAAGAAATAAAACACTGAGTTTCAGGGAGCTTGGGTACATTAGAAGAATTATTTAGCCATCTGCAATAAGCCACGTGAACACGTGTGTGTGTGTGTGTGTGTGTGTGTGCGCACGCATGTAGGTGCACGCATGCAACACTTACAGAGTACATACAAGTGATGGCACTGAGCTAAATGCTTTACATATATTACTTCACTTAATCCTTTTGAAAACGCTTTAAGGTGACTACTGCTGTTAGCCACATTTCAGAGATGAGGAGACAGAGCCTTAGAGAAGTAACATGTGCAGTGTCACATACAAGGAGGTGACACGGGAATAGAGCCCAGGCCGGCAGACACCAAGAGACCCTACGTTGAATCACTGTGTATCCACAACACACACAAGCGTAAAAATAACTTTGGACATTTTTATTTATTAAATAAATACACTAAGTAATGCGCTGCAATATTGCTCAAACTCAGAAAGCATAAAAAATTCACTGGTGTCATTTGGATGACAGCAAAGACACTGTGGATTATTTGTTCAAATCCATCTTATAAGTATTTGTAGACTGCTGACTACTGGGGCACATTCTGTGCCCTGGGCCTGAGCTGCTGAAGGGGATATAGTTTCTGTCCATAGTCTAATGGGGCTAATGACATACGCTGGGGAGAGGTGGCCACGTTTGAGAACATAAGGCAAATTTGAGCCATATGAATAATATTTTGTTAAATTTTTGAAAACATTTTTAAACGCTTGTTTTTATGTCATAGCATTAAAGAAGAAATCACAGGGTAGGAAGATTATTCAGAAGAGCCAAATGTAATCTAATTTCTAAATACATGTTCTCATTTATGATTCCCCTTTTTTTCACTTCTAATGATAAACTTGTGCTTATTGTCTTTGCTGTGTACATATAATCTTCATGTTAAATATTTTCTAAGAATAATTTAACTGACTTCATTGCTCACATCAAGTCATTAACTTGGCAGGTTAACTTACCATCTGTGAGGAAACAGCAGATGAAATTTTGTTCAAACCCTCAGTTATGTTCAAAATATCTTTAAAGTACTTAGAAAAAACTTGGCCCTTTTAAATGGCTTGATTAGAGGAAGCCTTTGTGAGCAAAGTCAAGTAAATTGCAGAAGTCGAAGAAATATTTAAATTTGTTTAGAATTTAATGAAATAGTTGATGTTTTTAACACAAGGGAGGAGGTTCAAAGAAGTTTTTAAAAAAGCAAAAAAAAAAAAAAGTAAAATGGATTTTGATTGATGGAAAGTTATTATAGAACTAAACCTAAGAAACAGTTTCTTATTTGTCATCTTGGTCTTAGCTCTACACCACCCCCAACCCCACCCCATCCCCATTTTGAGCCACTAGGAAGGAGCAAGTTCTGCTTACAGACTTTAAAAGCCCGAGGTAGCAATTTTCAGGAAATTACTACTAGGGTTGAGAAAAACAGGCATCAGGTAAGGATGAATCCTGGCTCTGGTGACACCAAGAAGCTCTTTTAAAAGCCTTCTGTGCAAGAATTGTTACATATTCCAATAAGGTTAATGAGTGAGTTAACACAGTTCATTTGTTTTCCTTGCTTCCTTCTCCCTGCCCCCCAGCCCCATTGAGGAAATTCTGACCTGAATACGTTGTTGAAAAATGTCTCCGGTTCCAGAGGGGATTCTACTGAAAGCATCAATCATGCTATTGGAGTTTGATTTATCTGGAACAAAGAACTTTACACCTCCTGAAATACATGATTGGGATGTTAACCATTAAAATGTGTAAAATAAAACAAAGAATAATATGTGAGGTCTTTTGCAACAACCTTTCCTGTGTAAGAGGCTTAGTTTTGGGGAAGGAGGTGTTAGCACTTGGCTGGCATTGCATGGCATCCTGCCAGCCACATGGTGAGCAGCAGAGGTGAGTAGTTTTGTGTGTTCTGTTCACGGCTGTAATGTCAAGGTCTACACCTCTGTCTGGTACTTGATAGAAACTCAATGAATATTATTTGAATAGTCTTATAATGAAGGTGATTCCTAGACACTCTAGGTTCATTGCTATCTGCAGTGCTATACGTTTACACTTATGCTTACATTCTGAAAACATTGTTTTCAAAAATAATTCAATAAAAACCTAACTTTTAATTTGTAAGTCAGCAATACTCATTTTTATTGGCTATAAGGACTATAAGATAAAATTATTCCATGCCTCATTTAGAACAAAAAAAAGATATGGATCTTACAATTTGGTATGTGTCCTTATCATGAAAGTTAGTGTGTTTACTCTTAAATATATTTTTAGCTCTGTGATTATACATGCTCAGATTAGTTTAACAAAAAATTATAAAAATTATATTTTCATTGGTTGTATATGATTGGCACCTTCTAAGAAAAATCTTTAAAGGTCAACAAAATTTTGGCAGATTTTAGCAATGATTTTTGTGTTGTTTTCCTTAAGATAGCTGTTTCTATTTGTCTTTTTCCAATTAAGCCACACATTCTATTGTCATAATATGAGCTTCATGGTTGGGAGTATTCAAGTTAAAAGGCTTTGAATATTCAATTTAAAAGGAAATGCTCTAAAACATAAGTGTTTACAAATATATTTACCTGTATGATGTGATAATTCCTCCAGGTTTTTGACCACAGATGAGCCCAGGGCAATGGAATGAATGGTTGAACCACTGCTGAGCACAGTAAGTAAGCAATTGCCAATGTGCTCATCACCTCCACTGGTCACTAATATCATCACAGAGCCATGGGCTTTTCCATTCAGTTTTTCAACCACCTGAACGTAGAGTATCAGTCATTTGGAAGGAAATGTAATTCAAGTTGCCATTGAATGGAAGAATTCACTCATTCCAAATTCCCATCAGTAAGGCATATGCCTCTTTGAGATCCTCTGTGGCTTGCTGCACTCCAAGCCCATCCCCATTCCATCCTCAACTCACCTCATCAAAGGACTTGTCACTGTACATGCCATTGCTGGATTGCTTGTACAGAGAGACTCTTTCTGTTTGAATCATCACAATATGCCCCTAGTTTAGAAGAGGGTCCATGATAGAGGAAATGGGGCACATTCTTGTATGTTATCTCTGCCTCTGACATCCGGTGAAAGACCAATAAGAGGCCTTAGAGAAGTGGTTCTCAACCTTGGCTACACATTAGAGTTAGATGGGTCTAGAATTACTATACGCAAAAGCCAGACATTACTGATTTTGACTGGAAAACCCAAGCATAAAAATGGCTACAGTTGGGCCAATCACCGAATGCAGAGGGTCAGTGTTAGAAATTGTCCAGATGATGCTGAAGTTCCCCAGCCTTGGCCAGCGTATTTATTTATTTAGTCATTCCTTCAACTAGCATTTATCGAACAGCTAATATGTGCCAGGTACTTTGCTAGGCACATGGGGTTTAATGGTAAACAAGACATGGTTCCTGACCTTAAAAATAACCCATTGTTACTTTCCTATCAGTGTGATGACCACACTGTAACAGATTGCCCCATATCAGAAGGAACCTTAGCTATAAAATGAAGGAAAGGAAAGTGATGGTGATTTGGGCATCGCGTACCCAACTGTACCTCAAATCCCTTCTTAAGCCCTGAGCAGACGCTGGTTTGTGCTTCTGCTGACACAGTCGAAGGCAGATGTGAAACCAACAGCTTTCGGTCATCATCACTGTTAATTTGGTGTAGTTGGGCTCTGATCTCCCCTTTGCTGTTGAAACTGACAATGCCCACAAAGGTATGAATTTCAACAATCTGCATCAAGTAAAATTCTGCTGCCTGTTGCAGTCGAAGGAGTCTGTCAGCCTGTGTCCCAAAAAGGAAAAAATAAAAATAACAACCTTTGGTTGGTAGACAAAAATATGATTCAGCAACCTGGCAAATATCTCTGCCAATCATTTAGCAGTGTCACATTGTAACTTTTTGAGTTTTATAGAATGACACTATGCTGGAATCTTGTTTTATTAATTGCAGGCTCAAAAATAAATGTTTGTCAAGGAGGACAGAGGGGTTGAGAACCCTACCTCCAACAAGCTGTTCATATTTACCGCTCTCTAAGAACACATATTCCCACTATTTCTCTCCAACTCAGAATTCGAGATCTATGAAACCAGTTTAAACTAGATTTGTAACTGCTTCTTTTAAAATCCAGTCTGGGTAAGAGGAAACGTAATATTTTTCCTACTTATTAAAATAGGATTGTATGAGATACATACATGGCAGTAGAGATAAACCTGAGTGTTAACCAGTTGAAAAGTAATATTAGTGACCAGGTTTGGGCATGTGATGTTACTGATGTTCACTAGGTTCACTAGGCTGTGGGAGCAGCAAGCTCAGCTTCAATGACCCTGCGTTCAGTGAGGACTGTGGTCTCTTTCTCCAACTTAGACATCTCCCTTAATATCTGGATCTACATTTCACATTGCTTCAGAAGCATCACAAATTTCATGTCCCACAGGTATCTCAAACTCTACACACTTTGAGTTCATTGGCTCCCTTTCCAAATGGGAAATGATGCTTCCGAAGCAATGCGGAATGTAGGTCCAGATATCAAGGGAGATGTCTGAGTTGGAGAAAGAGACCACAGTCATCACTGAACAGGGGGTCATTGAAGCTCAGCTTGCTGCTCCCCCAGCATCATTAGATTGTGAGCATTGTGAAGTAGAGACTATGTTCTGTCATCTCTGTGTCCACCAAGCAAGCACAGTCCAGGCACCTAATGAAAGAATGGCTATGGTGGTTCAAGGACAATATTGGCAAGAAAAGGAAAGGGAGTTTGCTTTGCTGTGAGTGTGTTACTTTAGGTTTATTTCCCTTCTACTAACTTCACATCTTCTCTCAAGTACAACTATCCCTTTCATTCTACCTATTCTTGCTCAATAGAGGTAGCTAGCCAATATAAATAACCCTGAGACCATCTTTAGAAGATCATGGCCTAGTCAACTGTAGGTGGGCAAGATTACACAATTATCCAGATGCTGAAGGTATTAGTGGTGTTCCTAATATTTCAGAGACAAATTGAAAAAGGCAAATTTTCCAGGACTACTGATCCAGAGAATATAAGAGGATAGACTCTTCCTTAGGACAAGTTCTATGATTAAATAATACTGCCACTTTTGAACCAAAAGCTTCATATTCATTTTTTCACTTATTCCCCCTCAACAACTTTATGAAATAGATGGTGGTGTGCTGGTAAATGTTTTTCAAAAACTGGCTTTCTGGCAAAAGAGGGAGAGACACCCTGATCTGTTGCAACTGAAAATCTCTGTGGGATTAACTACTCCCACCATGGTTGATTTCAAGTTGTCAATGTGATGTCACTAAATGCAGAATTGGGAAGAGATGTTGACCAGACACAGGTGACCGGAGGTAATCTTAAGAGCACAGATTGGGGGTCAGCAGACATTTTCAGAAAAGGGCTAGAAGTTAAGTTATTTCAGGCTTGATGGGCCATATATTCTCTGTTGCAAGCACTCGATTCTGCTGTTTTAGCACTAAAGTGGCCATAGACAAGATATAAATAAATGAGTGTTGCTGTGTTCCAATAAACTTTATGGAGACTGAAATTTGAATTTCATGTAACTTTCACATATCATGAAATATTACTCTCTTGACCTTTTCTAAACCATTTAAATCATAAAATCCATTTTTAGCTTGTGGGCTATGCAAAAACAGGTAGTGAGCCAAATTTGGCCCATGAGCTGTTGTTTACTGACTCTGGGCATAGATAATAGTAAAAAATAGGAGAAGAATATTTAGGAAGTGATGACTTTTGAGCATTTATTATATGTTAACAATTTTATTTAATTATAAATCTACATGGTTTAATTTTTAATAATGGCTGTATTTAACTACTGCTTGCAAATTTCCTAAAAATTTAACTATTGACTTTAAGAAACCAGTATCAGCTGCTCCTGTCACCACACTAAAAGTAGCTATTGTAATCCCTATTTTACAGATGATAAAATAGTTCAAGAAAGTTATTTTGGTCTTGACTATAGAGACAGTAAGTGAAGAAGCCAGGAATTAAAGCACATCTGCCTGGTTCCAGAGATTAAGCTTTTAACCACTATCTGAGAGCTATGAGATTTTCAAAAGAGGATTTCTGCAAGGCTCCTCGATTACTACATGACTGAGGTATGGTTTTCCATCCATGGTGACATGGGAAACATAAACACAATGGATATGCACACTCTCTGCAAACCCATAGTCTCTTGCCTCCGCTAGGGATATGTACCAGTGAGTGAAATGTGGCCAAAGGAAATTTTGTTACATGTCAGAGTTTTATAAAAAGGTCTTGGTTGGAAAAAAGTTGCAATTAGTAGCAAAACTCAGGGCTAGGAATTACCTGTGGCTTTCATTTATCTGCTTTATCTCAATTTCTGGCCTACATTGTGAATTTGTTCTTCTAGTCCCTAAGAAAAAATGAAATGCATGAAGATTCCAAACCTTTGGCCTCCCCTCCTCTGCCCTTACCCTCTGGAAATAAAAAGAATTAAAAACTGATAGAAAAATGGTGAATGGTTTACAGCCATTAATTACCAAAATGTTACCTCTTCCATTTTACTGGACACATCCAGCACTAAACAGACCACTTTGTCACCAGCCTGAATAAGGGAGAATACAGGAGGAGGTGGAAGCCCAGTCCCATTCATGGGAAAGCTATGATTGAAGTCAGCAGAGTCTGTGATTACATCCCATGCACTTCTGAGGCTGCACATTTGGTTCTGTAGGTTTGGAGCTTCTTGATTGTGGGTACGTGCATCACAGAATTCAACCACCTATAAATAGAACAATGCCTATCAGAAAATGAAGGGACTCTTCCCATATTAGACATACTTCTCATTCTCAAGCAACTAAAGGTAAAAGGAAAGGTGAGCTGAAAGATGAGAAATTAGAAGTGCCATAGCAGTCCTTTATTACTTCAAGAATGACTTTGAGTTTACAAATAAACGTTGGCATCCTTTGCTTGAAACACTGGCACCTTGTGGTACTTGCAATCAGTCTCTATTATCGTCTATTTGCACTTGGATAACAGAGAGCAGACCGTGTATATATATCTCAGTCTTAGGAAAACAAAACAATCTCCCGCCTTTTTTTAGTACGATAACGTGTTAAAGAAAACACCCCAGAAGATATTGTCTTGGTCAGCCTATTCCTTGAAATTGTATTTAATGACCCACCTGCACCTTTATCTATTGATCAGTCAACATAAATCGATCTAGTTCAAATATTGATCTCGGTAACAATAGGATGAGGAAAAAAAAAACAACTTAAACTTACTTCCTGGTCTTTCTCCCCATTTTTAAATATAGATATGGTCTATTTAATAATACTGAACATATGTCACCCCTTTTAAAGGTATGTTTCACATTGCAAAATGATGTGTTACCACCTCCTCCCAGTGGCTATATTCCTGTAGAGTAGCTACTTCGTGCTAACAGAAACATGGGAGCTTAGAACTAGCAGACACCTAATAGACTTTCCAGTTCTATCTCTATTTTCATAGAAGAGGAAGGTGAAGTTTCAGAAGGTTAATAATTGCTTAAAGATATTCTCAGTAGCATGGGGAGACAGGAGTAGAACCCATTTTTGCTGTCATAATTTCTTTGTTTTTAACTCCTTTCTGTTTATTTCATGACTATGAAACTTCTTGGATTGGATAGTAATGATTAGGTCTTTCAAAGGTTCACAAAGATAATGCCTAGTCACAAACATTGTGGATGAATACATGGAATCAAGTTGGGTTCAGATATTAAGGCTATAAATTAAAAATATAATGGATCAGACAAGAAAAGTGAAAAATCACCTTAAAGTTACAGAAGGACTCCTAGCCTTGACCAAAACCAGACTGAAGAAAAAAAAAAGTTTTCTAAAGAAAAGAATGTGTCCATCTAAGGGACACTGGTCAGCCGTGGAAACAGAAAACTTCACAGGGGCATGTGCCCATGTGCTCCCAGTACCATGGAAGGGAGATGACACACAGACGTGAGTTTCAGGTCTTTGTGAAGATGGATGGATATATCCAGTCATGAAGGCTGATGCCATTAAACCTCTGTACCACCGGTCTTCCTCCTTTCTGATTCCATTCTCTCAGAGAGGCTTCTGGGGACAATTTGGCTGTTTCATGCTGCTTCCTCTAGAGAGAGAATGAATTGGCTAGAGGATGCAAGGATTGGATCCCCATGACAGAGTACTATTTTTAAACAATAAATTATTTAATAATAATAAATTATCAATAATAAATTATTAATAATAAATAATAAATTATTATTTAAAAATAGTGTTCTGGATTCATACACTAGGCTCTTATCAGTGCGGAATACTGACAAGGTAAGTTTCTGAACCTGCAAAACTAAGGGTTAGTTGACTTGGTAATACCTGGTTTTCCTTTTTAATTTCTTTTTTTTTAGATGTTTATTTACTTATTTTGAAAGAGAGAGTGCACATGAGTGGAGGAGGGGCAGAGAGAGAGGGCGAGAGAGTCCTTTTTTAATTTCTGTACTATGCAAAACAAGGGAAAGAACTAGGAAACAAAATAAGAGTCATTTGCTACTTCAAGTGAGAGAAATATAATTGTGTGTTTTATTACTCTTACTCATACACCTTCCTGTGAAAGCACCACCATATGAGCAGCTTATTTTGAGGTTTCCAGAGTACCCTTGTTAAATCACCTTCCCCAGAAAGCAAATAATCACTTTTCTAAAGGAATATATTTTTTGGCAAACATCTTTGGGGCCTCAGTGTTTTTTGTTTTATCTGTGAAATAAAAACTAGATGAACTCTAAGGCCCTCAAGCTCTAAAACATAGTGAATCTTAATGTCTTTTTGTTTAAACACTTTAAACATTTCAGGCCATCTTGGGAAGAGATGAATGCTGTAGGAGATTTTCATTCCAAGGCCATACTTACAGAAGATAAACTTTGCATGAACATTATCGATGCAGTTGCATTTTGGGTGCTATTGTATATAAACATACATCCTTCTTTAAAAAGTTTACTAATAATACAGTTTTCTTGGGGGCAAGGGCCTTTTTCACACACAAAAATGCCTGTGATGTCTGATGAACACCTGAAAATAGAAAGAGAAATTGGTCTATTTTAGAAATACTTCTGTTTCTTCTTCATTTGGTTCATATAATAATTTGTTGCAAGGCTTGTAGCTTGCAACAAGCTACACATAAAACATTTTAAAAACTATTCTGTTAAGAAAGCTCATTAATTTAGAAATACACTCCAGTTTGTTTTAAAGCATTTGAGCTGCGTAAGAAATTCTGTATCACCAAAGGCTTTAACCAACTAAACAGGGTCAAAGGAAAAGATACCAGGAAATGGTCGTGAACTTTTAGAGGCCCAGGAGACAGCATGACCAATAGTATCCTGAATCACAGTGTCTTTGAGCTCATTGCCATTGGACAAGAGAGCAGAAGAGAATGAACATGGGATGAGGATATTTAAAAAGGATTCTTTCCTAAATGAGCAATCTCAAATTCTACCAAAGGGAATGAAAAACAGCACAACCTTCAAAAGAGGAATATCTTCCAATTGATGATCAAATGATAATTGGTCAATATCTACCAAAATTACAGCAGAGGGTACATTTTGACCCAGTAATTCTTGGAAGCTACTCAACAGACATATAGATCTGCCTGCATACATGAGAAATAATATATATATATATATATATATATATATATATATATATATATATATATATGTGACATTATGACCTGCAGTACTGTTGGTAACAACAAAAAATTGGGAGCAACCCACTTGTCCAGCAATAGGAGACTGGTTGAAAAGATATAGTATATCCATACAATGGAACATTAAGCACTTATTTTTAATTAAAAAATTAATGAAGAGAAATATATATTCATATTTATTTGGATTTGCTTAAAGAAATACTAAAAAATAAACCAGAAACTAATAAAAATGGTTACTGGAGGGGATGAGAGGGAGCCGGGTGAAGACAGTGGTGGTAACAAGATACCTTAGAGTATAACTTTTTATATTGTTTTCATATCTGAACCACATAAGTATTTACCAACTTTTCAAAAATGAAATAAAATTTAAAAATAAAAGGATCTCTTTCTTGTCAGTTAGGTTTTAGCTGCCATTATCAACTTCATTTTAGAGTAAAAAAAAATAAACAATGAATTTTAAACATGAGAAAAAGTACCAACCTTGTTACTTTAATTTGATTTTGCCCATTTATATAGAAAGGTTTCTCACTGTTGTATTCATCAAACACACCCCAACGGAGATGGGCCCATTCGTGGACAAACACCCTACCTGTGGAAGAGAGAGCTTTTGTTTTAAGTTCCTAAAATCTCAGCAGTGGGCTTTGCTAACTAGTGAACATGTAACATCACTTGACCATATACACTTACTACAAAAGGTTAAAGTGCAATTGCCTCCCGCTTTTCTCTTCCTCACCTATTTCCATCCCCTACTTTACCCCTGTCATAAAAGAGGCAGTCTGAAATTATGCTTAGTCTTTGTAGATGCAAACCAGTGATTTACTTTGTGCACATCTATATGATACTTGTGATGAGTCCCACATTCTCTCATTTCCCCAAGTGAAGCTGCCTAACATGTTTATATTTAGCTTCATACAGGCCTACAGTTTCAGGATTTAGGGGAGAGGGAAAGAAGCATATGTAAGTACAGTGGATTGAATGTTTATATCCCCCTAAAATTCATATGTTGAAACACTACTGCCTCATGTGATGGTATTAGAAAGTGGGGCCTTTGGGAGGTGATTAGATCACAAGGGTGGAGCCCTCATGAATGGGATTAGTGCCCTTATAAAAGAGACCCCAGAGAGCTCCCTCCTCTGCCTTCCATGTTAGGACACAGAGAGGAGATGGTTGTCTATGTATCAGGAAGTGGGTACCAGACACTAAATCTGCCAGGGCCTTGATTCTGGACTTCCCAGCCCCCAGAACTGTGAGAAATAAGTCTCTGTTGTGTAGAAGGCCCTCAGTTTTGGGTATTCTGTTAGAGCAGCCCAAACAGACTAAGATACCAAACAAGCAAATAAAGATTTCCTATTCTTTAGTCTGGGTTAGCCAAGCATGCCTATTTTTTTCTTGTAAGTAATTCTCCTCTCTAGAGCAGTGATTGAAACTCTGGGGCCAGGGAGGGATGAAGGAGTAAAAAAGATCCTAAATGTCCTCTCCAGCACTCCCCAATAAAAGCTTTCCAGATTAACTCCCTCCCAAAGCCCTTTCTTTTATTCTGAATTCTTTTAAGTTCTGGGAACCCAGGAATTGTTTACAGAGTTGACTGAGGCTGCAGCATATTGTGCAATTTCTGGACTGTGGGACAAAGGAAGGGAGGGGAACCATCTAAGCTGAAAGTATTAGGGAAAAGTTTGTGCCTAGTCATGGAATTTAGAAGTGTTGATGAAGTCATCATCTATTTGTGCAGAGATTATCAGCACCTCATAGTTACTGGGGAAAAGACATTTTTATAAAGTGTTTTACAAAGTGTATTTTATACAGTGTGTCGCTCCAGCTCCTGTTCGCTATACAGAGGATAATAAAATCTATATATATTTAAATGGGGGTAAAGTGAAAACATAATTTGAAAGGCACTACTGTATGTTAAAATCAAAAACAAAAAACAAGCATGGGATAGTTAGCCCTTGACTTGCTGATCTGTTCTCTGTACAGTTTCTCCCTTAGATCTCATCCACTAAATGCCAGTTTCCAAAGCTATGACCCTGACTTCTCTCCCAAACTCCAGCCGTCTACAATCACCACAGGTTGAGCCTATCACAACAGTCCACTGCTCCCCACAATCAACTTTCCTAGATCCAGAGTTGTGAATTTCCCCTTTAAACAGGTCCCTCCTACTTCTGTCATAAACCTGGTATGTTCCTTAATGCTGCTATACACCCCCCCCCCCCACCCCATCCCTGGCCTTTCACTCTGTAGCAGTCAGACCTCTATTTTTTTCCGCTCCCCCCCCCCCCCCCCGCCCTGGAATATCTCCCATCACTTAGAGCTGTTAGGATTAAATAACAAGAGAAGCAAACAGCACAGCACCTGGCACATAGAAAATTCTCATTGTTCTTTTTTTTTTTTAATTTTTTATTTTAACCCAAGTTAGTTAACATATAGTGTAATAATTGTTTCTGGAGTAGAATTTAGTGATTCATCACTTACATATAACACCCAGTTCTCATCCCAGTAAGTGCCTTCCTTAATGCCCACACCCATTTAGTGCCCCCCCCCCCCCCGCTACATAACACCCTCCAGCAACCCTCAGTTTGTTCTCTGTATTTAAGAGTCTCTTATGGTTTGCCTCCCTCTCTGTTTTTATTACTATTTTTCCTTCACTTTCCCTATGTTCATCTGTTGTGTTTCTTAAATTCTATATGATTGAAATAATATATTTATCTTTCTCTGACTATTTTGCTTATCACGATACACATTCTAGTTCCATTCCACGCTGTTGCAAATGGCAAGATTTCATTCTTTTTGATCGCTGAGTAATATTCCATTATATATATCATATATTTATCATTTATTATATATCTGTATATGTTTTTCATTCTTAATACTCTTTCGTGTCCTCATCTCACTGCCCCCACTCTTTTCAAGTCTTATTGCTTTTTGCCTGGACTTCTAGTTATTCTCCTGATACTCACTTTCCCTCTCACTGATTTGAAGGAGTCAGATCATCCATACAGCCAGGTTCATCTTATACAAACACTTTTTTACTGATTTCACTCCTGTGCTCTTAAACCTTCAGCAGTGACTTGCTAATTTGGGCGTTTGAGGCTCCGCGTCACCTATCCCCATGTGCATTTCAGCATTTTCTTCCACTGCTTCACTCCCCACGGTTTCTGCACTATCAGGGCCATGACTGCTCCCATCTCTCAAATATGCTCTAGATTCTTCTGCTGCCACTGTTTTTATTCATACTCTTGGCACTGTTCTCTGCCATCTTTCCATTTGTCAACATGATATTAACCTTGAAGATCCCCTCCATTGTGAGGCCTTTCCTGAGGGCCCTTAGTGCAAACTATTCTCTCCTTTCACTGAATTCTCATAGCACTCACTGTCTGGGTGTCCAAGTGTTTCTGGCTCACTTTGTCTCTTATCTTTTCATGGGCATGTTGCCTATCTCCCCATCCAAATGGTAAGGCCTTAGAAGGCTTCAGGTTCTCTGAGTTGCTTTTCAGCCTCAATCACAAAATATTGCAAACAGTACTGCCCAATGTCTGTTGCTGGATAGGTCGCACTTACTTACCTCGTGGTCCATAGCCAGCTGTTAAGTCATCGTTTAATAGAAAGTTAGATGTGAAATGAATGTATTTTCCCTCTTTTCCACACCCTCTGTATTGCAGTGTGTAGGGGTCATCTCCATGTGCCCCATACCAGTCAGTCACGATGACATTTGCCTATATTAAAAGAAATGTTTTATAGTACTCTGTATCCTAACAGTGATGTTGGTGACATGAACATATACATTTGTTAAAACACTTTGAACTGCACTCCTATGATCTGTGCATTTTATTGTATGAATTGTGTTCTAATTTGATAACAGATTTAGAAAATTGTGTCTTATTAGATGGAGTTTAAAATGCATGCACAACTAAATATCAATAAAATTACTTGGCACTTTCAAAAACATCCTTATTTTCAAAGCTTTGCAAATGCCCATGGAGCTTTATTATTTCCATTTGACCTTCCCATTTTCCAAATTAAAATTTTCTGAAAAGTCAACACTGTAAAATTCTGACATTATAAGACACTATAAAATGTAACAAAAAGTTGCACAAATGTTTAGAAACAACAAATGTCATTCATAATTGCACTGTAAAGTATTATAGCCTTTTGTGAACAGCTTTCTGTGGGTTACTTCATCAGTAGGAGACAATAAGATGTGTTTGTTTTAAGCCTTTCCCTTTCATTCCCATTCCCATTAGATCAGCAAAACAGTCACTGTCATGAGGTTGCATTTCATCTTGTACCCTGACAATTTCAGTTATTATTGCTAAAACACAGTATTTTAAGTCCAAAACTAAAGTGAATATCTATTCAAATAACCATCTAGAGAATATAATTTTACAGACAAAATTGTTTCTTTTATTTTTAGGAAGAAAGATAACATGTTGTCTCAAGACTTTCCTTTAGAAGTATGTTGTTAACTTTTTTTTTAAAAGCTGATTTTAGAACTATAGATCTAATATGATCCTATAAATATAAATCACTTTGTCACTATGTGTACCATATGTGTAATGTTTTATGTGTGTGTGTGCATGCCACTGAGTAGAAGAAGGTAATATTTTCAGTTTTATTTTGCATTATTTCTACAGTGTTTGAGTTTTTTTTTTGCAACGAGCATGAATTATTTTTATAATAATCAACATTTATTTTTAGAAAGATAAGAATTAAAGCCAGGGCCTTTGTAAGGCAGAACCTGCAAAAAGGGCCACAGATGTCATGCCCTTATGCCCTTGGATAGTTTTCATATGGACAAAACCTCATTCCTGTGTCTCAAAATTTGTCCTGAATCTAAAAGGAAGGGGTGCTCCACTAGGGATGAAATACTCAGAGGCTGTTTGGGGGTCCATTCTACTATAGATCATAGTAATACAGTTCTTGCCTACCTTTTTCTAACTGCCCCCCCCCATCTATATTAGACTGTGGATTCACAGGGACAGGAACTACCTTGCTTGTCCTTGTGTCCTCTATATACAGGGCGTAGCATGGCCCTGTATATGATGATCATTCACTGTTTGCTTAATTGACATTATGAGGCTAAAGGAATTGGCATCCAATAGACATATGAACAGCATTCAATGATTATTCTTTCCTTTAATGTTTTGGCCCAGTATTATTCTCATTTTAATTCTTTATTTCTCAGCCCTCCATTAGGATCAGGAGTATGACCTGGTTTTGATGTTAGTTGTCTCCAATGCTTCTTTGTTTCACGGAAAGTCAAATTGATTAATGCCATCTGTATAGATAGCTGGAGACAGCATAGCTTGGTGCAGAGAGCACGGGTTTGGGAAGCAAATAGACGTGGATCAAAATTCTGGCTTTGTAATTTACTGTTTGACTTGGGATAAAATCCTTCCCTTATTTGAGTGTCTGTTTCCTAACTTGTGATAATAATTTGGGATAGCAACTAATTTTAGGGTGTGTGAGGACAAAACAATATACATAGCATGCCTGGAGCTTAGTTGAAGCTTCAAAACACTAGCTTTCTTTCCAGTTTATCCCAGTTCCTCTCTTTCTCCTAGCTCCATGGCCAAGCAAATTGTCAAAAGCTTTCACCTGGCCATAAATCGAGTGTCTGAAGAGCCTCTTTAACTTCTTCAGGACACCAGCATGCTATCTAGATTGCTAGTCCATTTGGTTACTGAGTGACTTCAAAGAAGAATGGAGAATTAAAATAATCTCAGGAAATTTCATGCCAAATGGCACACATGAAGAAAAGGCAAAGCTACACCACATGTCCCAGCCCTTCTGTCTGAGCTGTGGTTGTGGATCTGGAATCCACTCCGTTGCTGAAGACCTGAGCTAAATAAGTGCACACTGCCTCTGTTCCTGCCCCTTCTCGTGGCTGCCAGGGCTGCTGTTCACAGTAACTTCGGCCAGTTGCCAAATGTGTTTAACATTTGTTTACAGTGTGCAGACATAATCATGGATGCCTGACTCTGATCGACAGCCTGTGAGAGTCCTTCGAAGGTTAAGTTCTTTTAGGTTGGAAAAGAAAAGGTAGCCACTCCTCGCCTCCCCCCTTTCTTCCTTCCTCCTTATCACCATACTCCTAAAAAGTGTCCTGGACTTGGGCTCATGTGAAATTCTGTGAATTTCCAGAGCTCCTATTCCTGGGAGCTGGAGTGCAGCTTCAAGACAATGGATGTGACGGATTACTTGCTGCAATCAATCCTTCTCCAGGGCAGGAGAAGTCAGTCATATTTTTATGGCTTATGTTTCTGTCTGGACATGCGTGTCTACTGCCCCAGACAGGATGGGAAAAGAAGGTAGTCGTAACTGGAACTGTTCCCTGCACAGCTCATAGTCAGGACGATAAAACCTGCTTTTGGGCCTTAAGCAGAAATTTCAGAAAGGAACCTGTAAGTTACAAAGCAGAGACCTTCTGAGAAGCTACTTGGGCAATGGTATTTTGCTTATTTTTTGTTCCATAATTTGCACTCATTTGTTGTACTTCCATGTATTTTGTGAACAACAATCTTCCTAATAATATTACTTGTATATTAACATCAGTTATTTGTTTTTTGCTTAAGTTCTCACTTTTAACATTTGAACACCATGTATATTCATTGCTTTTTCCCAAGTTAAGTTCATTTAAGAAAATCCTGAATTCTTACCTTTTCATATAATTCTTGTTTTACTTTGCTGTAATTATTAGCTTTCCACGTGGTGGGTATTAAAATCTTTATCTTTCTGAAAAACACTCTTCTCTTGGTAGCATTGAATAGATAAAAAGAAGCTTCAGTTATCATTTCCTATAACCAAAGAAAAGAAAAGCTTACCTTGGCACATGTAAATCTTTCATGTTTTGGTTTCCTGATTATACTTGAGTGAGTAATAGTAAAGCATAATGAAAAGATTTTAAAGGAGCCCATTTCTTTTAGAGACAGCCTTTAGACTTTGGGAAACCTTGGGAGCAAAATAAATAAACCTCAAATAGTTAACTGGAAGAGATTTTTAGGACACTAATAGTGAGTCTGGGCTTGCCTAAATAATTTTTCTCAGTTTTGTGAAAGGCTTTCAAGCTTTTACCAGACAAATCCCTTTCATGTCACTCCTATGGGCATGTTCAAGACCACACCTTATGATGATACCAATTTCTCTTAAGCAATACCAACGGAAGCTCTAAAGTAATGGAGCTATGATCCTTCTGCACCACATTAAGGTGAAAATAGTCAATTACTTTACAGAACATTCAGGTGAAAAGAATTTTGCTCTCAGATTCCCTTTTTGTCTGAGAATTCTCCATCTCAGGATGAAATCCAATAATTTGATTTTAATAAGCACAATCATGCTTATTCATCAGTTAAACATCTGGTCTTTGTTACCACAATGGGTTATTTTTTAAGCTGCTACCCCAAAAGCAGTCATGTTAGGAAAACAAAAAGGCTAAAATTAGTAGTAACCAACAAGAACAAATCAAGAAGGGCTAGATCAACACTCTGAGCCGAGACTGTGCAGAATTAGATGAACAGACTGGTTTGGCCGTAATTATAATTTTGGGTACTTAAAAGAAATGCTGGTCTCTTTACTACTCAAATACAAATCAGGGAAGGTTGTTAGCTTTTTAAAGAAGGCTACAGTCCTGTTCTAATAGGATAATGGTATTGACTTCACGCTTGCCACTCACCTTAATATTTGGGATGAGGTTCTGATCTTCAGATACCTGAGGATTGATTGCAATGAGTAATCCGTCATACCCATTGTCTTGAAGCTGCACTCCAGCTCCCAGGAATAGGAGGTCTGGAACTAGGGCCACCAGGAGAGTCACAAACTTCAGGCTGCAAACAGGACCCACATTGTCCCGACGGGTCATGTTGTAGAGAAGTGTCCAGTTTACTCACACTGGTCTTCCTGGGTTCATTGCACCAGGTTGTCAGTGGGGAAGCGGATAGTTTCTTCCTGAACTTGGAAGGTCCCAGAACTTGCAATGAAGGAGGTGCCTTTTTTTGCAAAACCTGGGTGGATCTCCCTGAGACCTGCCTCTGCATGTCTTTTTTCTCTAGGCAAAGTCACACTTACCTGTTCTGTGGCTGAACTTCCTTTTGAATCATGGTTGGGCAAGAAATTACTCCTTATTCATTGTAGATCTTCTCAGAAGGAAGAGGGGAAATAGGACAAAAGGTGCTTGAAAGAGGGAGGCCTGGTTGGGCTGAAAATCAGAGAATTGGATTGTTCAGTCCATTTTCAGCAGAAACACAGAAATCCGTAGTGACTTTTCTCTCCTCATCCTTGACAATCCCTTCCATCAGCACAACTTTTCTATTGCACTCAAGTCATTTTTTGATTGTTGTAAGATTCCCTTGTCTGCTTATTTTGAATATTTAGAAATTCATCCTGCAGCCCTGTCCCTGGGGCCCTTGGAATAGGTCGTCTGGGCAATCTCTCAGCTGATGGCTGAGGGGAAGGTATCAGATATCCCCCAGGCAGGGCCAAGTGCCAGGAACCTGAATGCCTGTGTGGACCACAGAAGCCTTTTCCTCCGCCCTTGCTGCCTTTTCTCTTTGGACCAGGGAAGAGAATAAATTTTTCCTTCAGCAACCCTCTCCTGAGGACAAGGCTGTGAATCAGTCTAATCTTCCATTTTTCCAGGACCTATCACAGGGTCTGCACATAGTAAGCATCATACCTATTTTGCAAGTGATTAATAGTACCTGATAACTACCAAATAATGCTTTAGAGTTTACAAATGAACCCATTTAAATATCTATTCCCTGATGCAAGCATGATTCTTATTTCTATTTTTCTTTTTTTTTTTTTTTTTTTTTTTGGTGAAGACACTGAGTCTCAGAAGGATTGAAAATTAGCCAATGGGGGAAGGAACTAACTTTTATTGTGTGATAGGTTTTACGATGCCTATTTTTTCAAAAAAAATTTTTCTTAATGTTTATTTATTTTTGAGAGAGAAAGAGATAAAGCGCAAGCAGGGGAGGGGCAGGGAGAGAGGGAGACACGGAATCTGAAGCAGGCTCCAGGCTCCGAGCTGTCAGCACAGAGCCCAATGTGGGGCTCGAACCCACGAACTGTGAGATCATGACCTGAGCCGAAGTCAGACGCTTAACTGACTGAGCCACTCAGGTGCCCCTATCATGTCTATTTTATAGGTGACAAAAGCTAAAGCTTAGAAAATCTAATTTGTTCAAGATTGTACAAGCATTGTCATAGTGCTAGAATGAGACTGACTGGCTCCAAATTTCATTGTTTTTCACTATATTATGTTTTCTTGCATTCTCAAGGAACTGGAAATAAAGCGACCAGAGCTGTGACATTGAGGGATAGTAAAGGAAATTTTTCTCCTGCTATCTCTCTATTTGGAAACTCTTGTTTCCAGTCCTGCCCTGGAAGCCTGAGCTGAGCTTCCTAAGTCAAATCCCCTCTTTCATGCTTTCACAGCATCAAATGCCTCTCCTTTGAAGTGTGATTATAGTTACAGTGTCACATTCATTTTGTGTAATTTGCATAGTTGTCTGCTTTCCATGAAAGGCATATGAGAGAAGGTATCGTGCTCTGTTATTATCACTACCTCCTGAGCACCTACCTCAGTAAACTCTCAATAAATATTTGTTGAATGAAGGAATAGATGGAGTCAGGAGAAGAAAATAAAAGCTTGATTGCAAAAGAGCCCTGGATTATAGTGTGGAAATGCTCCCCCCTGCAACTTTATCTCTTCTAGAAGTATCTCTTCTATAAGTATCTCTTCTAGAAGGTACCTCTTCTCTGAAGCAGTTTTCCTCTTGCTCCCTCTTGTCAGAAGGGGCTTGGGTATTGGTGCTCCCCAGGGTATGTAGGAGAAGGGAATGTCTCTGGTAACCACACAGCTGTCAGAGTTGCTCACTGTACAGCTAGAGGTCAGCTTGGCTGTCTTGTCTTCCCAGGCTAATGCCCAGCTGTGGATTTTTCCCCCACACCTCTCCCTGTGTTACAGAGTGGAAGCCCAGAGGTGTGGTGACTCTGAAGGATTTGCCTGTAACTGTGACTCATCGATAAACAGTGAAATTTATTTTCAACTTTTCTTGGCAGTTTATTTTCTTGTGCCAATCTCTTGTGCTGAGATTATTGGCATCAGTAAAACAATATGCTTGGGGAACCTGGGTGGCTCAGTCGGTGAACCGTCCAACTTTGACTGAGGTCATGATCTCACGGTCTGTGAGTTCGAGCCCCGAGTCTGTGCTGATAGCTCAGAGCCTGGAGCCTGCTTTGGATTCTGTGTCACCCTCCCTCTCTGCCCCTCCCCTGCTCACACTGTGTCTCTCTCACTCTTAAAAATAAACAAACACCAACAAAAATACTAAAACACAAAAACCCAATATGCTCAAAAATTAAAATCGTAAGCCATACTAAGAGTAGCTTTCCACCAACAATCAGATAAGAGTTTCTTCTCGCTACTGTCCACACTTGTGTGAATTGTTCTCTGGCTGAGGGGACCAGTGAGGGCTCTCTCTCTGTCTGTCCTTAACAACAGCTACAATAGCTGCCACAGCATGTGAGGTGGAATGCTGGCTAGCGACTGTGGGTAGCTTTATAAAGAACAGCAGTATGTGAACGGTCTTGTCCAGTTCACCTGAACAAGGACACTCAGGCTTTGCTCTTCCTGGGTTGAGGGCCTAGATATGACATCCATTCTTGTCTACCTGTTTTTTGCTCCATTGCTTTTGGAACCTGATTACCAGGTCTGGCCACTCGACTGGCATCTACTTTCATCATCTGACCCTACAAGATTCCCGGTCATTGACCCATTCTCTGACCATGTCAGAGTGTCACATTCACTCTTGAAGGCCTTTCCCCCACTTCTGTTCCATCGTACTCTCGACACCCTTTTGCTGTCAGCAACTAGGCCTGGGGCCAGGCCAACTAAAGGTCTCTTCTTACCGCCTTCTGCTCTGACCAGGCTGACCGCACAGGAAACAAAAGTAAAAAGCTCTCAAAAACTGTCTTCTGAACATCTTAAACGTCTAAATGACTTAAACGTCATTCCTGAGCGGAGTGTCCACTTCTGATAAAGTGTGACTTTGTCAGCAACAAAAAAAAAAACCCACAATTTATCCTTGCATCCAAGAAATATTGATTTCACATGTCTATAGATTTTATGATTTCTGAAAAATGAAATATACCTAAAGTGAAGAAAAGTGGGAATACAAGGTTCAGACATTTATTTCAAGCTATAAATAAATTCTAAGAACCTGCTCTGCTTTTATCTGCTTTCAAGAAAATAAGAGTTATTCACTTTCAGTAACTGAAGAATCTAAAGCACATCTTTGTTCGTTGTCTGAATTTGCAGTTCATCCTGGCCCTGGAAGGCCTCTCTATCCATTTTCATGGAGTCTGCAGGTAGAGACCCACAGTCAAAGTGACTAGAACATCCAATTGGTGTCAGAGAAGTCAGGACATCTGGCATCGTGAGGAGTCCAAGGAAGTTTTGGATTATTTCCTCTCAGGCTTTTGTTTCAACTCTTTAGCAATTGCATTTAAAGCAGGAAAGTTCACTATGTGGCAGGGCTACAAAGCTTATGGACCACTTTGGTTTTGCAACATTCGTGCAATAAATCAAAAGAGAAGTAAGACTTTGAATAAAACATAGTTTGCTAGCGACTCGGATGGCACGTTTCATACCTCCCTTATCCCATTTTCTTCAAACTTAGACTCATTTTCAAGTAAAGGAGTGAAGTGGATGGTACAGATAGGGTCTGGGAAGTCATTTGTGTTTTGTTGAGTTACCACCATGTCAGAGCATGAGACTCTTATACTTCTCATTGTTTTCATTCTCCCTATGTGGTCTTTCACCCCCAGACTTTTGCTATTAAGCCTCCTCCCCACCCTCACTGTGACAAGAACTCTGCAGATGAGTTTGTGCATGAAAAAAAAACACCACTAAAATTTGCCAAAATGAATGGGAAACAGCAACTACTTTTACTGATAACTCAGTTAAAAAAAACATGGAGAAAAGGGTATGGAATATTTCTCATTTGCAAAATAGGCACAAAAGCGCCTTCTATAAAACACTCATGTGTATTATGTACCAGATTGCATATGGCATCATGTGGATATAAGATATTATCTTCATTATTATCATTATTTTCCAGGGAAGAACACGAAGAGAAAGCAGACATGTAAAGGAAAGTGTTTAAAGAGATGAAACATAAACATGGAGACTCAGAGAACAATAAATGAAATGAGAAGCACAAACGCTACATAGTTCTTCCCGAGCCTCCGGTCCTGTTTTCTTTCTGCTCTGATTCTGTCCATCGGTGAAGCTCCAAGGCTCTGCCGGATTCCCCTGCTGCCCCCAATCCCACCATGGAGCAGCACGTCCTTGCGTTTTCCTTCCTCTCCTTTTGCTGTTTCTATTACTCCACTTCACCCCACCAGCCCTGCAAAGAACAGTTCCAACCAGCTGAAAGATCTGGCAATTGGGGGAGTAGGGCTCCCCCTTCTGTTCTCAGGGGGCAGCTACCTGGGGCTCTGAATCTCCAGACAAAACTTGCGGCAAACAGAATCGACCTGCACAGACCTCCCTCCCAGAGTACACCAAAAGCTATCAGAGTAGTACTTTTCAAACTTTAATGTACCTAACAATCACCTGTTCAAATTCAATTCCGACTCTGTAGGTCAAGGTGAGACCAACATTCTGCAAGGTGAGGCCACCTCCCAGATGATACTGAGGCTGCTGGTCCTTGGGCCACACCTGGAGTAGCTGGCCTCAGAAAAGCTCTTGGGGGATATCCAGGGATTTGCTTTGTGATTGTAGCAGTCTATGTAGTCTTTAAAAATATTTTTTACTTTCTTATGGGAAAAGCCTGTGCTTTCTTCAGACCTCAGGAGAAAAACATTGCATTAATTATGCATTTTTTATGGTGACACCATTGTTTAAATATTCTTTGTAAAGAAACAGCTATAGAGTACAGAGTTAAAGTTTAAAAATAAACCAACAGCACAGAATTTAGATTCTTGAAAGTCACAATCACCTTTCTATGATTAGAGCCTCTGCCTCAAATTTAGTCTGTTTTCTTATTGATCATTATATGAGCCATGATAAGATTGTTTCAACGATCTCCAAAATGTAGTTTCAAACAAGTAATTGCCAAGGATGTACCTTATTTAAACAGGGGACTGTTTCCTTCACTGTTATTTCTCCTCCCTCAGTCAGTTATTCATTCAAAAACAAAATTGTGTCAAATACACCTCAATAAAGGTGCTAAAAACATAAAATCATGTTTTAGGTGCCAGGAACCATTCTAACTGCTGGATGTGTGTGAACAAAATAGAGTTTACGTTCTGTCCTAATGGAAAAGGGAGAGAGACAACACACAAATGTGATGGGATATCTAGTGAAAGTGTTATGGAAAATAAGAAATCAGGTAAGGGGAGGAAAAAATGAGAGGGTAGAAGTTGAAATCTGCTGTTTCGTATCAGGTGGAGCAGGAGGCCTCACAGATAAGATTATCGGGAGTGAGGAAGGAAACAGGCAAATATCTGAGCGAGAAGTGGCACAGGCAAAGAGAAGGGCGAGTGGGAAGCCCCTGGGGCCAGAAGCTGCCTGGAGTGGAGCCAGGCACAAGAGGCCATGAACGGGGCCCCGAGCTTGGAGGGGCTGTGACACGGAGGCCGGGTCCAGTGCACATACCACATAGGCTGGCAGCTCATGGGAAAGACTGGAGTTTACCTGTGAAATGGGCCATCAGTGATGGATGTGGACCAGTGACACAATCTTCCTTCCAGATTTCCGTTCTGTGAGGAAGCCAAGGGTGGTAGCAGGGGCCAGTGAGGGGTTTATCGCTGACCACATGTGAGGCAATGGAGTGGACGGACCTCAGACAATGGTCTTGGTTGTCGTTCTTTAGGCTTCTTTCAGCTTTCTAGGAGTTTCCTTTCTTCTCTACAGGGAATACTTTTTGCTGTTAAGGTGAAATAAAAGTCGTTCAGTTTGTAGGATTATTAAGAGAGGAATCAAAGAATACTTTGCCCAGAAATGCCTCACATAATGCTGACTGACAACAGAAGAGATAAAATGAGGAGAAATGACATGAAAATGATATGAGTTTATCTATAGTCGAATTAAATAAAAAATATAGTCCAAGTTTATAACATAAAGCTGTGGTTCTTGATGCTTTGTCCATAGGTGTTTGGTAAGTGGTAGATACAGTTATTATTAATTTAATTATCTGCTGTTGTCAGCTGGGGTCCCCTGTTCCTCAGAGACTTATGGGTAATTGGTTTTTATCCATGTCAATTCAATACCTGAGGACGACAGGTCCCCCTCCTAGATTTCCACAACTTCTTAAAATTCCTGTTTCCTGGAGCCACAGGAGCTGTCCCTGTGCTTTGCTATTTTGTTCCAAATATAATGTTTTGAGTTTTCCAAAGAAACATGTACATAGGTGGTGAACAATTGAGACTTTATTAGTTTATAGGTGGACCTAGAGAGGTATTTATGTCACAGAAAAATAAAATAAAACACTTCCCAATCACTGAGGGCATCGGCATTCCTTAAGTAATTTTCCACAAATGTGGAGTGCCCTTGGCCCCCCATTCGCCTCCGTCTCTTTCTATCCCAAGGGATCTAATCTCTCCTCCTTTCTCTCTTTTCCTTACTTTCAACAGCAAAAGCTAACAACTAACTAACCACCACCCACAAAACCCCTGCCTGGTCTCATGCAGAGCCAATGCCCTGCCCCTCAGAGTCCTTAGCACCACTTAGAAACCAGGCAGCCTGGGAGGGCTAGAAGGGATCCCTTTCAACCTCAGAAGGTTATATAGTGCCCAGGAGGGATTCTGGCCAAGGAGGGTTTTTAAAGACTCTTCTGGCTTAGTCACTGATCTTCCTGAATGGCTTCAAAAGCCACTTCAACTCATTTCTATTTCTTCTCCTCTAAATTAGATGTTAAAGTATTTATTCTGCTAACATTCTTTTTCTTGTGATATGTCACTTCTATTCCCTAAAGTTGCTATGTTCCATTTGACTAGCTTGGGCATAGCTATGGTCTCCGAGCTCTTCCCCTATCTGCAGTACCTAGCCCCTTACTTTGATCCCAGTTTTCTTGAATAACCTCCACATTTGACTGTGACTTGCTTGAAAATTCCAATAAATGCTCTGCTTAAACTGAGAGCATCTTGGATTTCCTTTCTTTTCGGTTACTACTCATCAATTCTTTTTGTGTCTCCCATATGAGTATTTTCTCTTCTGCTTTTTTCTATTCTCCTACAAAAAAAAAATAGGGAGAAACTTAAAAACGTGGTTAGTACAGTGTATGTCTTTCACTACACAGCTGTTTTTATTTTTTTTCTCCATTAGAAAGTAATAGGAATTTTTTTGAGTAGGGTCTCTTTAGAGGCACGTAACTAGGAAAAAGGAAAAATCTATCAGTTCCTTAATATAATTAAACATAAATTTAATATAATTGGTTACTAGAAATAGAGTCATCTTACAAACTAAAAATGTACAATGGATGATACATTTTAGCTAAGATCAGATGTTCACAATATAAAAATATTAACAGTATTTTATTTTATTTTAAATTTAAATCCAAGTTAGTTACAATATAGTGTAATAACGATTTCAGGAAAAGAATTTAGTGATTCATCACTTACATATAACACCCAGTGCTCATCCTAATAAGGGTCCTCCTTAATGCCACTTCCCCATTTAGCCCAATACCCTTCCAGTAAGGGTGTTCTCTGTATTTAAGAGTCTCTTATGGTTTGTCTCCCTGTTTTTTATTATTTTGGTTCCCTTTCCTTATATTCATCTGTTTTGTATATTAAATTCCACATCTGAGTGAAATCATATATTTGTCTTATTTCACTTAGCATAATACACTCTAGTTTCATCCACATTGTTGCAAATGGCAAGGTTTCATTCTTCTTGATTGCTGAGTAATATTCCGTTGTATGTATATGTGTGTATACGTGTACGTCTTCTTTATCCATTCATCAGTTGATGGAAATTGGGCTCTTTCCATACTTTGGCTATTGTTGATAGTGCCGCTATAAACATTGGGGTGCATGTGCCCTTTTGAAACAGCACACCTGTATCCCTTGGGCAAATACCTAGTAGTGCAATTGCTGGGTCATAGGGTAGTTCTGTTTTTAATTTTTTGAGGAAACTCTGTACTGTTTTCAAGAGTGTCTGCACCGGTTTATATTCCCACCAGCGGTGCAAAAGGGTTCCTCTTTCTCCATGTCCTCGCCAACATCTGTTGTTGCCTGAGTTGTTAATTTTAGCCATTCTGACAGGTGTGAAGTGATAGATATCTCAGTGTGGTTTTGATTTGCATTTCCCTGATGATGAGTGATTTTGAGCATTTTGTCATGTGTCTGTTAGCCATCTGGATGTCTTCTTTGGAAAAATGTCTGTTTGTGTCTTTTGCCCATTTCTTCACTGGATTATTTGTCTCATGGGTCTTAAGTTTGATAAATTCTGTATAGATTTTGGATACTAACCCTTTATCTAATGTGTCATTTGCAAATATCTTTTCCCATTCCGTCGATTGCCTTTTAGTTTTGCTGATAGTTTCCTCTGCAGTGCAGAAGCTTTTTATCTTGATGAAGTCCCAATAGTTCATTTTTGTTTTCGTTCCCCTTGCCTCTGGAGATATGTCAAGAAAGAAGTTGCTGTGGCCAAAGTCAAAGAAATTGTTGCCTGTTTTCTCTTCTAAGATTTTGATGGCTTCCTGTCTTACATTTAGGTCTTTCATCCATTTTGAGTTTATTTTCATGTATGGTGAAGAAAGTGGTCTAAGTTCATTCTTCTGCATGTGGCTATCCAGTTTTCCCAACATCATTTACTGAAGAGAGTGTCTTTATTCCATTAGATAATCTTTCCTTCTTTGTCAAAGATTGGTTGGCCGTATGTTTGTGGGTCCATTTCTGGATTCTCTATGCTGTTCCACTGATCTCTGTGTCTGTTTTTGTGCCAGTACCATACTGTCTTGATGATTACAGCTTTGTAATACAGCTTGAAGTCCAGAATTGTGATGCCTTCCGCTTTGGTTTTCTTTTTCAGGATTTCTTTGACTATTCAGGGTCTTTTCTGATTCCATACACATTTTAGGATTATTTGTTCTAGCTCTGTGAATACTGCTGGTGTTATTTTGGTAGGGATTGCATTGAATATGTAGATTGTTTTGGGTAGTATCGACATTTTAACAATATTTATTCTTCCAATCCATGAGCATGGAATATTTTTCCATTTCTTTGTGTCTTCTTCAGTTTCTTTCATAAGCTTCCGATAGTTTACAAGTACATAGATTTTTCATCTCTTTAGTTAGGTTTATTCCTAGGTATTTTGTGGGTTTTGGTGCAATTGTAAATGGGATCAGTTCCTTGATTTCTCTTTCTCCTGCTTCAGTACTGGTGTATAGAAATGCAACTGATTTCTATATATTGATTTTATATCCTGTGACTTTGCTGAATTCATGGATCAATTCTAGCACTTTTTTGGTGGAGCCTTTTGGGTTTTCCACATAGAGTATCATGTCATCTGTGAAGAGTGAAAGTTTGACTTCCTCCTGGCTGATTTGGATGCCTTTTATTTCTTTGTGTTGTCTGATTGCTGAGGCTAGGACTTCCAACACTATGTTGAAAAACAGTGGTGAGAGTGGACATACTTGTCATGTTCCTGACCTTAGGGGGAAAGCTCTCAATTTTTCCCTATTGAGGATGATATTAGCGGTGGATCTTTCATATCTTTTCTCTATCATATCTTTTATGAAAGATGGCTTTTATGATCTTAAGGTATGATCCTTCTATCCCTACTTTCTTGAGGATTTTTAACAAGAAAAGATGCTGTGTTTTGTCAAGTGCTTTCTCTGCATCTACCGAGAGGATCATGTGGTTCTTATCCTTTCTTTTAGTAATGTGATGTATCACATTGATTGATTTGCAGATATTGAACCAGCCCTGCATCCCAGGAATAAATCCTACTTGATCATGGTGAATAATTCTTTTAATGTATTGTTGGGTCCGGTTTGCTAGTATCTTGTCGAGAATTTTTGCATCCATGTTCACCAGTGAAATTGGTCTGTAGTTGTCCTCTTTAGTAGGGTCTTTGCCTGGTTTTGGAATCAAGATAATGCTAACCTTGGAAAATGAGTTTGGAAGTTTTCCTTCTACTTCTATTTTTTGGATCATCTTCAAAAGAATAGGTGTTAACTCTTCTTTAAATGTTTGGTATAATTCCCCCTGGAGAGCCATCTGGCGCTGGGCTCCTGTTGGGAGATTTTTGATTACTGATTCAATTTCTTCACTGGCTATGGGTCTGTTCAAATTTCATATTTCTTCCTGTTTCAGTTTTAGTAGTTTATGTGTTTCTTGGAATTTGACCATTTATTCCAGATTGCACAATTTGTTGGCATATAATTGCTCATAATATTCTCTTATTATTGTTTGCATTTCTGCGGTATTGGTTGTGATCTCTCCTCTTTCATTCTTGATTTTATTTATTTGGGTCCTTTTCTTTTTGATCAATCTGGCTAGGGGTTTATCAATTTTGTTAATTCTTTCAAAGAGTCAGCTCCTGGTTTCATTGATCTGTTCTACTGTTTGATTTCGATATCATCGATTTCTGTCCTAATCTTATTATTTACCTTCTTCTGCTAGTTTTTGGCTTTAGTTTTAGTTTTAGTTTTAGGTTTTATTTTCCCCAGCTCTTTTAGGGTAAGTTCAGGTTGTATATTTGAGACCTTTCTTCCTTCTTTAGGAAAGCCTGGATTGCTATTTACTTCCCTCTTATGATTGCCTTTGCTTCATCCCAGAGGTTTTGGGTTGTCATGTTTTCATTTTCATTGGTTTCCATGTTCTTTTTAATTTCCTCTTTAATTTCTTGGTTAACCCATTCATTCTTTAATAGGGTGTCCTTTAGTCTCCAAGTATTCATGGTGTTTCCAAATTTTTTCTTGTGGTTGATTTTGAGTTTCATAGCATTGTGGTGTGAAGATATGCAAACCATGATCTCAATCTTTTTGTACTTGTTGAGGGCTGATTTGTGTCCCAGCATGTGATCTATTCTGGAGAATGTTCCATGTGCACTTGTGAAGAATGTGTATTGTGCTTTAGGATGAAATGTTCTGAATATATCTGTTTAGTCCATCTAGTCCAGTGTGTCATTCAAAGCCATTATTTCCTTGTTGATTTTCTGCTTAGATGATCTGTCCATTTCTGTAAGTGGAGTGTTGAAGTCCACTACTCTTATGGTGTTATTATCAATGAGTTTCTGTATGTTTGTGATGAACTTATTTATATAATTGTATACTCTCATGTTTGGGGCATAAATATTTATAATTGTTAGAGCTTCTTGGTGGATAGACACTTAATTATGATATAATGCTCTTCATCTCTTGTTACAGTCTTTATTTTAAAATATAGTTTGTCTGATATAAGTACAGCTACTCCAGCTTTCTTTTGATGACTATTAGCATGATAGATTGTTCTCCATTCCGTTACTTTCTATTTTTTATTTTTAAGGTTTTTTTTTTTACATTTATTTATTTACTTTTGAGAGACAGAGCACAAGCAGGGGATGGGCAGAGAGAGAGGGAGACACAGAATCTGAAGCAGGCTCCAGGCTCTGAGCTGTCAGCACAGAGCCCGATGCGGGGCTCGAACTCACAAACCGCGAGATCATGACCTTAGCTGAAGTCGGATGCTCAACCGACTGAGCCACCCACATGCCCCTCCATCCTTTTACTTTCAATCTACAGGTGTCTTTAGTCTAAAATGGTCTCTTGTAAGCAGCATATAGATGGGTCTTGTTTTCTAATCTGTTCTGATACTGCAGTGTTTAGTCCATTGACATTTAGAGTCAGTACTGAAAGATATGAATTTAGTGCCACTGTGTTGCCTGTAGAGTTGTTGCTGGTGATATTCTCTTGTCCTTTCTAGTCTTTGTTGCTTTTGGTCTTTTTTGTTTTATTTCATCTTTTCTCCACTCAAAGAGTCCCCCTTAGAATTTCTTGTAGGGCTGGTTTAGTGGTCATGAACTCCTTTAGTTTTTGTTTGTCTGGGAAACTCTATCTCTCCTTCTATTTTTTTTTAATTTTTTTAATTTTTTCTTATTTGAGAGAGAGAGAGAAAGAGAGAGAGAGACAATACGAGTGGGGGAGGAGCAGAAAGAGACAGAAATACAGAATACGAAGCAGCCTCCAAGCTCTGAACTGTCAGGGCAGAGCCCAATATGAGGCTCAAACTCACAAACCACAAGATCATGACCTCAGCTTAAGTTGGACGCTTAATCAACTGAGCCACGCAGGTGGCCCTCTTTTTCTATTTTGAATGATAGCCTTGCTGGATGAAGAATACTTGCTGCATATTTTTCTGATTCAGCACGTTGAATATATACTGCCACTCCTTTCTGGCCTGCAAAGTTTCTGTCTGCTGCGAATGTAATCCTTATAGGTTAAGGACTTTTTTTTCCCCTGGTTGCTTTCGTAATTCTTTCCTTGTCTGTGTATTTTGTGAATTTGACTATGATATGCCTTGGTGATGGTTGGTTTTGTTGAATCTAATGGGAGCTCTCTCTGCTTCTTGGATTTTGATGTCTGCGTCCTTCCCCAGATTAGGAAAGTTTTCTGCTATAATTTGCTCACATAAACCTTCTGCCCTTTTTCTCTTTCTTCATATTCTGGGACTCCTATGATTTGGATGTTATTCCTTTTTAATAAGTCACTGAGTTCTCTAAGTCTTGTATCGCACTCTTTTGCCTTGTTTCCCTCTTTTTTCCTGCTTTATTATTCTCCATAATTTTATCTTCTATATTGCCAATTGTCTGCTCTGCTTTATCCATCCTCGCTGTCATGGCATCCACTTGAAACTGCATCTTGGTTATAGCATTTTTTTTTAAATTTTTTTTAACGTTTATTTATTTTTGAGACAGAGAGAGACAGAGTATGAACAGGGGAGGGGCAGAGAGAGAGGGAGACACAGAATCTGAAACAGGCTCCAGGCTCTGAGCTGTCAGCACAGAGCCTGATGCGGGCTCGAACTCACAGACCGTGAGATCATGACCTGAGCCGAAGTCGGCCGCTTAACCGACTGAGCCATCCAGGCGCCCCGGTTATAGCATTTTTAATTTTGTCCTGGCTAGATTTTTACTTTTATCTCCACAGAAGAGGATTCTGTGCTTTTTTCAACCCCAGCTAGTATTCTTAATATTATGGCTCTACATTCTAGTTCAGACATCTTGCTTGTATCTGTATTGATTAAGCCCCTGGCTGTCTTTTCTTCCTGTTCTTTCTTTTGGGGTGAATTGCTTCAGTTTGTCATTTTGGAGGAAAAAAATTAAAATTAAAAAATTAAAAACAAAACAAAAACTCAAATAAAGGAAGCTAGATTCTAGGCGTGTTTTGGTCTGCTCATTGCAAGAAGCTTGATAGGATAGAGAAAAAAGGGAAAGAAAAGAAAAAAGGTAAGAAAATGTTAAAAAAATTTAAAAATTATAAAATAAAATAGAATAAAATGAAATAAAGAAAATTAAATAGAATAAAAAATAAAACATTAAAAATAAAGTAAAAAATTAATAAAAATAAAATTAAAATTAAAAAACAAAAATAAAATTTTCTTTCTGTATCCAAGAAAGGAAAAAAAAAACCAACTTAAACAAAAGCAGAAACAAAAAAACAAACCAAAAAAACCCCAGACTAATAAATGAACCAGCAAACCAAATAAAAACCAAATGAAGTTACATCATTTCCCCTAGAACTGAGACTATGGAGCCCTCTATAGTCCATACACTAAGCAGGTGGAGGGACTTGTGCTGGTCTTGCGGAATGTGCTTGGAGGGCACAGTTGAGTAGGGCTTGGTGTAATGGCTCCGTTCTCCACTATGGGGCGCTGCTTAGCTTATTGGGGTGAATCAAGGTGGCACATATGCGCATGCGTGGGAGAGGTGGAAATGGCTTCACTTAGGTCCCTAGTCTCTGGCACAGGAGCTTCTGCTCTCACCGACCCACTATCAAGCACCTCTCCTTTGTTTCAGCCCTCTGTCCACCCCTGGCCTCTGCCCTGTTCATGTCTAAGCCGTCCCACCTACCAGGCAGCACCTCCCTCCAGAGTTTTATTTCAGATGGGGTTATGTTTCAAAATCTTGCATTTCAGGGACCCCTGTGGCTTGGTCCAGCCTCGAGTCTCTGGGGGAGGGTCTCGCTGAGCAATGTCTGGGTGCTGGCTTGCCCCAGAAAACGCTTGCGCAATCGCACAGTGGCAGAGGGTCAGAGATTATGGCAAATCACAACATAGCCAGTGCCAGGTTTCACTGCACTCTGCTGTCTTTGTCCCAATACCAGCAAACGTGGCTGCTCTCCAGGTCCACTGTGACCTTTGCCTGTGGGGAGGCCGTATGGCCTCTACCAAACTCTCTCTAAGCAGGGGAACCACTTCTCTCCGTGTGGCACACGGACCCTGCTGCCTGCTCTGGGGATTCATCCTACTTCCTCACCAGAGCACCACCAGGCACTGAGCTCCAGAACTTCAGATTCTGCACTCCACTGTTTATTGAATCCTGGTAGTATTGAAACCCTCTCCTTTCTTCCCGTCAGTGGTTTTGGGGAACAGATTTCTTATTCAGTCCCCTGCGTGTTTTCACTCCAGCTACTTTTAGGGGAGTGTTTTTCTTGCATTCTCCCGATGTGTTGCATTCTTCCCCTTTCTCTGTCCTCCATCCACAAAAACAGCTCCCTACCCTCTGTGGCTTTTCTCTCCCCCAGTTCATCTCTCCACAGCACGTAACTGCCTAACTGCCGAGCTCTGTAGCTCAAATTATGCAGATTATTGTGTTTATCCTCAGATCAGTTTTCTAGGTGTGCAAAATGGTTTGGTGCTGACTGTGTTTCACAGACAAGACAAGCTCAGGGTCTCCAGGCTGCTCTGCCATCTTACCTCCCTCTCCCCGAGGGTATTTTAAAAGCAATGGTTGGGGGCGCCTGGGTGGCTCAGTCGGTTGAGCGCCGACTTCGGCTCAGGTCATAATCTCGCGGTCCGTGAGTTCGAGCCCCGCATCGGGCCCCTGTGCTGACAGCTCAGAGCCCGGAGCCTGTTTCAGATTCTGTGTCTCCCTCTCTCTGACCCTCCCCATTCATGCTCTCTCTCTGTCTCAAAAAATAAATAAACGTTAAAAAAAAAAAAAAAAGCAATGGTTGTGAGCAAGTGACAGATTTTTAAAAGAAACTTTTTGGGAAGCATTTTGTATTTTTCAATGAAGAATAAAGGAATGAATTTTTTAGTGTCATAATTTATCCTAAATGTCATTATATCATATACATGTTTTATCTCCACTTGGATGAGTTATAATATAGATAATAGGAATGAGTCATACTTTGTAAATTACTTACTAAGCAGGGGATAAAGCAAAATAGTAAAATAGTAAAATTCCAGAGTCTAAGAATATGTTAAAAATGTCTGCCACTTCTGTTTTCAATTACATAAATTTTTATTGGCATTCACCTTTAATCCTGTTTGCAATGATCATGTGGAAACAGCAATTAAATGGTTAAGAGTTTGGCTTTGACATTAGACTAACTGGATTGAAATTCCAGCTCTGGCTTTTACTGACTGTGTGGCCTTAGGTAAGTTATTCAATATTGCCATGCCTCACTTTCCACATTTGTAAAATTGTTGTAAAATTTAAATAGTACATGGAGTGGGGCGCCTGAGTGGCTCAGTCAGTTAAGCCTCTGATTTCAGCTCAGGTTATGATCTTGCAGTTCACGAGTTTGAGCCCCATGTCAGGCTCTGTGCTGACAGCTGAGAGTCTGGAGCCTGCTTCAGATATTGTATCTCCCTCTCTCTCTGCCCCTACCCCACTCGTGCTCTGTTTCTCTCTCTCTCAAAAATAAATAAACATTAAAAAAAAGAGTACATGTAGTGATTAAAACTGTATTTAGGTCACAATAAAAGTTTAATAAATATTAATACAGGGGCACCTGGTTGGCTCACTTGGTTAAGCCTCTACTCTTGATTTTGGCTTAGGTCGTGATCTTATGGTTCATGGGATCGAGCCCTGAATGGGGCTCTGTGCTGATAGTGCAGAGCCTGCTTAGGATTCTCTCTCTCTCTCTCTCTCTCTCACTCTCTCTCTCTCTCTCCCTCTCTCTCTCTGCCTCTTCTCTGCTCTCTCTCTTGCTCTCTCTCTCTCAAAACAGATAAACTTAAGAAAATAAATATTAAACTATATTAATTTATGGCCTTTCTCTGGTGTGTGTGGCACCTTTATGGGCACTATTAGTTGCCTGGACAATAGCTTGCCTCCTTCACTTTCTTGCTGGCAGAAGCTGTCTTCCAAGATGGAGGTCAAAAATGTCTGAGGCTCATTTTTCCAAGCCTCCCTCATATTGGGGCACAACTCTGTGACCCGACTCAAGCCGGTAATCTAAGGATTAGTCTGCTAGCAGGAGGGAGGTGGAGGAGAAGGAGATGGTGATGTTGAGATCATTTATAGATAATATTTTCTTCCCTGAAATAAATGAAAAATGTCTAGGAAAATCCCACCTTTCTTTCCAAAGAAGGCACTTAGCTGAGGGAGACTCTGTGGCCCTTAGGTGGAAGGTGAAGAGGGCAACCAAAAAGTAAAGGGTAGTAGAGCGGAAAGGTTTTAGAAAGAGCCTGTGTCTCTGATGACACTGGTGACAGCTGTGCCAATCTGGAGAGTGCCTAACTCCAGACATCTTATTGTGTGAGGTAACAAACGCTCCGGTTCTTTAAGCCAACATTAGTCAGGTATTCTGTTACTTCCAACCCAAACTGTTACAACTGATAAAGGCACTTAAAAAAATAGCATTGATATTTCTAAAAAGTGCCAATCAGTGTTTGGAAACATGTATATAAGTGGTTTAATATGTGGACTATATGATATTTTGATAAAAAATTAATATTACTTTCATCTTCTAGGTAGAATTTTGACCAAGCAATTTTCTCTTCCATACAAAAGGATCACGCTGAACTTCAATAAACTAGGGGGAAAAGACCTACTGACAAAAGCCCATCCAAAGTAAACGGGTCTAAAAGAAAACGATTTTTAAAAAAGCAAACAACAGGACTAATCCTTCAGCTTTCTTAAGTTTTTCTTAAAATGTATACTAGACCAAATGTGCTAACTATGCCAATTTCATATCGTATCCCTGCATTATTAATCTTCTGTTTCCAAAGGACCACATTTTATTTCCTTATGAATGTTTTTCTTCATATTTGACACCTAGGAGTTCATCATTTTCAGAGTGTTGTTTATTTTTTTGTTTTTGTTTTCCTGTTTTATTGTTGAAGTATAACTCACATACAATATTATGTCAGTTTCAGGTGTACAACATATTTATTTGACAGTTCTATAAGTTACTCAACGTTCCTAAGTGTTGTAACGGTCACCATACATTATTATAATATTATTGACTATATTCCCTATGCTGTACTTTTAATCCCTGTGGCTTATTTATTTTATAACTGAAAATTTGAACCATTTTATCCCCTTTACCTATTTCACTGATCCCCCACCCACTACCTCTCAGGCAACCACAAGTTTATTCTGTTTTGCCTTTGTTTGTTTTGTTTTTTTAGATTTTGCACATAAGTGAAATCATATGGTATTTGTCTTTCTCTGACTTATTTCATTAAGATAATACTCTCTAAGTCCATCCATATTGTCACCAATGGCAAGATTTCATTATTTTTATGGCTGTATGATATTCCATTTTGTGTGTGTGTGTGTGTGTGTGTGTGTGTGTGTGTGTGTCCTTCTTTGTACCTTCATCTATTGATGAACATTTGGGCTGCTTCCATATCTTGGCAATTGCAAAGAATGCTACAATAAATATAGGCATGCATGTTTCTTTTTGAATTAGTGTTTTCATTTTCTCTGGGTAAATGCCCAGTAGTAGAATTACTGGATCATATGGTGTTTCCATTTTTAATTTTTTGAGAAACTTCCGTAATGTTTTACACAGTGGTTGCACCAATATACATTTCCACCAAAAGTGTATGAGGGCTCTCTTTTTTCCACATCCTTTCCAACACTTGTTATTTCTTGTCTTTTGATATTAGACATTCTGACTAGTGTGAGGTGATACCTCATCATGGTTTTGATTTGCATTTCCCTGATGATTAGTGGTGTTGAACATTTCTTCATGTGTCTATTGGCCATCCATATGTCTTCTTTAAAAATATGTCTAGTCCGTTATTTTGCCCATTTTAAAATCAGATTGTTTGGTTTTTGGTGTCAAGTTATACATTATTTGAATTTTTTGAATATTTTGAATACTAACCCCTTATTGGCTATATCGTTTACAAATATCTTTTCTCATTCACTAGGCTGCATTTTTCTGTTATTGATGCTCTCCTTTGCTATGCAATTATGTGTGTTCTTTAAATAGTTAACTAATTCTTAAATAAACTTTTAGTTATATTCATAGATTTTCAAACAATACAAGAATAATAAAATAGTGTCTCTACTCTCTATGACCACATAACATCTTTATGCCATGAGAACTAAATTGCTTAGATTTATTCTTAAAGCTTTTAAAACCTAATCAGAGCCAAATAATAATATATTTTAAGAAGGAAATTTCGCACTCATGCATCATTTTCCCTTAGTCAGCCAAAGAAATGATAATGTCTGTAGGATAGAATACTGAGCTTACAATATAAGGATAAGCAATGTTATTTTCTGTATGATATTAAAACAAGTTATTTTGATTTAAAAATTGTCTATATGATATATTAAATGTTCCATACATGAAATAGTTATAGTGATAGTAAATATTGAACATATGCTACAACTTGGGCTGAATTTGAAAGTCCTTATTTAACTAGTCAAACATCCTGGATTTTTGCAAATTATGGTAATTACGGGAATCATTTATAGTTGAGAAGGAAAAGTAGATTCACTTATGCTACTACAGTTTTTTTAAAAAGACTCATGTCTGAGGCCTCAAACTCTGTGGAAAATATCTGGATGAAAAGAGATAATCAGATCTAGCAGTCTCACTCCTTGGTATTTACCTAAAGGAATTGAAAACATATGTTTACATTAAAACCTCTATGTGGATGTTTATAGCAGCTTTATTCATAATTGCCAAAACTTGGAAGCAACTGGGATGTTCTTCAGTAGGTAAATGAAAAAATAAACTATGGTGCATCCAGGCAATGGAATGAGATGTCAAACCATGAAAAACATGGAGAAAATTTAAATGCATATTACAAACTAAAAGAAACCTATATGAAAAGAACACATACTGTACGATTTCAATTATAGGACATGCTGGAAAAGGCAAAACTATGGAGACAGTAAGATCAGTGGTTGCTAAGGATTTGCAGGAAGGGAGAGATGAAAAGGCAGAGCACAGGAAATTTTTAGGGCAGTGAGAATACTCTTATGATACTGTAATTATGCATTATAATGTCATTATGCATTTGTCCAAACTCATAGAATATTCAACACCAAGAATGAATCCTAATGTAAACTATATACTCTGGGTGATAATGATGTGTCAATTTAGCTTCATCAATTGTAAAAAATTTTCCATCTGGTGAGAGATGTTGATAATGGAGGAGGTTATGTATGTGTGTGGACAGGTAATATATATATCATATCTTTGAGTGTTCCTTTCAATTTAGCTATGAACCTAAAACTTCTTTTTAAAAAAATGTCTTAAAAAAAGAGAGATAGAATTCTTGGTTTTATATCATGTGCTTTACACCTTAAAACAACCATTGTTTACTAATATCTACCACCTATAGGACACCTATGATTTAATGAGACAGGGCTATGTGCTCTACAAATATGACCTCAATCATCACAACAATCCTATCAGGGAGAACTATTCTTTTTTTTTTTTTTTTTTTTTTTAAGAAAAACACAGCTTAGAGAAGTAAAGTAACTTGCCCAAGACTTGTAGCTAGAAAACATTAATACAGGTTGGTTTGTTTTCAAAGCCCTTGCTGTAGCCACTGTTAATATAACAACTCATATCAACCTCACCCCACATTTATGTCCAGCCCAAACTACAATGGCTTAGTTAGTGCAGAACTGGAGTAGTTGCCTGTCTCAGTGGTTTCTGGTAAGGACCTCTTTCAACAACAGGTAATATGTTGCCCACTCCTATAGACTAAATGTTTATATTCTCCCCAAATTTGTATCCCCATTGTGATGATATTTGAAGGTGGGGCCTCTGAGAGGTAATTAAGGTCATGAAGGTAGAGCTTTTCTCTTGGGAGTAGTGCCCTTACAAGAAGAGACGTGAGAGCACTCTTTTTCTCTCTTTCTCTCTCTCGCTTTCTCCCTCCCTCTCTCATATGTGAGCATACAGCAAAAAGGTATCCATTTGAAAACCAGGAGGAGGTCACCAGGAATTGAATTGGCTGGCATCTTGATCTTGGACTTCTCTGACTCCACAACCATGAGCAATAGCCTTCTGTTGTTTAAGCCACCCAGTTAGTAGTTCTTTCGTCATAGCTGCCTGAACTAAGACATCCACTTTCTCTTTAGTAAAAGTGATGCCTTTTGTTCCCCAAGACTTTGCTCAGTCCTTGTTTAACTTACCCTGTGGACAACCTACCTTACGGTAAATGAAGTCAACCTAATTGTAAAACTTAAATAAAACCACAGTAGTCAAGAGAATATGATGTTGGCATATGTTTTGATTATCCATTACTGGATGGATAGGATGGAAGGTCCAGAAGTAGACCCACACATGAATGGTCTAATCATTTTCAGGAAAAGCAATAAGTTAATTCAATGTGGAAGAGAAAGGCTTTCAAATAAATCATGGTAGAACTACTGGATATCTATATAAAATCAAGTAAACCTTGACACCTGCTTCATTCCTTATAAAAAAGTGATGCAGAATGGATCATACATTTAAATATAAAAGCTTAGAATCATAAAAGGTCTAGAAAAAATATAATATATTCACAAATATAGAGTTGTAAAGCACAAAAATATAAAAGGAAAAATGTTGATATATTAGATTGTATCAAAATTGAAAATTTTTGCTCACTAAAAGGTATCATTAATAAAATGAATAGTCAGGGTACAAAGTGGGAGAAAATATTATCATATATATTTCACGAAAGATTTTTTTCAGAAAACATAAAGAACACCTACAAATCAATAATAAAAGGACAGCCCAATAAAAAATTGGGGAAAATAACACTTCATAAAACATATACATATGGTTCATAACTATTAAAATGGTGCTCAACATCATTAGTTATCAGGGAAATGCAAATAATGTATAATGAATGTCACTTCACACCTACTAGAACAGCTAAAATTAACCAGAAAAAGTGGCTATAATAAATGTTGGCAAGGATTAAAGCATTTGAACCCCTCATACACTGCTGGTACAATGATTTTTGAGATAGATATAGCATTTTTTTGTAAAGTTTTTTGTAAAGTTACATGTGTATGTAAAGTTATATGTGTAAAGGTACATGACCCAGCAATTCTACTGGCTGGGTAGATAAGAAAATGTAGATAAGATAAGAAAATCTATCTACTGTAGATAAGAAAATGAAAGTGTATATTCATAAACTACCTTTCATAAGAATATCTATAGCAGCCTTAATCATGATAATCCCAAACTGCAAATAACTAAATACCTGTCAACAGAGTTGATAAACAAATTGTGATATATTCAGATAACTGAATACTACTACTTCGTAATAAAAAAGAACAAACTACCAAAATAGGCAACAACATAAATGAATCTAAAAAAACATATGTATTGAGTGAAAGGAGGCAGATGCAAAGGAATATGTATTGTATGATTGCATGTATATGAAAATCAAGAATGAGCAAATTAACATCTAATGGCAGAAGTTAGAAAGTGGTTGTCTTAGAGTATGCATGTGTGATGGGGGTGAAGGTAGTTTTGGTTAATGGACTGGAAAGAAATGCAAATAAACTTACTGGGTTCATGTAAATGTTCTAGATTTTGTTTTAGGTAGTGGCTTCATGGGTGTGTATAATTGTCAAAACTCATATTCTGAACACTTAATATCTGCACACTTTATTGAATTTAAATTATACATGAATTTAAAAGTGGCCTGTAGGCTTCGGGAATTAAGTAGCTACTGATGGAAGTCTTTCATGGGAATGGCAGAAATGAAGAATACAAAGATTGAGCGGTGGTTTTGCTGTTTATAATGCACTAAGATGCTTAAAAATGTTAGAAGCTCAGAGGTCCAGAGAGCTTCTATGATTTCCTTAGAAATATATCTCTATGGGTTGCTAGGATGACACATCCGAATCAATTATTAATGCTGTCAAAGACTGAACTCCAAGGTAAGTTGAATAAACAGACTCACTAGGTCTTTTAGGTAAAAAATTAAGACACTGATTGAGAAGTTGGATCTTGAGAATTGTAATAACCCGTTAGAGTGTACTTAGATAATTCTATCACCTTGATAGACCCTAAAGAGCTCTTTGCTGTCTGAAGAAGTCTTCCTTCTCTATCTTATAAAGCTGGTCTTGTCTTCTTTGAAAATTCAGAAATTACTTCATCTGAGGAATTAACCTTGTGAAGAGTACCTGATTCTCCCCATAATTCACTGCTATCACTTCTTTACATCTCTAGACCAGTACCATCTAGTAAAAATACAATGTGAGCCATATACATAATTTTTAATTTTTTAGTAGCAAACTTAAAAGCTGTAAAAAAGAACAAAATTTAAATTTTAATAATATATCTTATTTAACTCAACATACCCAAAATATTATCATTTCAACAAATGATTATTATAAAAATGAAGATATTTTATTCTTTTTTCATATGCAAAATCATGTTTTGCACTTACAACATGTCTCAAGACTACTCACATTTTAAATGTTCAGTAGCCATAAGTTGCTAGTGGCCTCTATGTGGGGGCAGGATTGATTAATGTTAGCACTGTTAACATTTGGACTGAATAAGTTTTTGTTGTAGGGGCTGTTCTGTGCATTGTAGAATGTTTAGCAGCATCCCTGACCTCTACCTACTAGATGCCAGTATTATTAGATCCATAGATCTACAGAGTTAGATCTCAATATATTCCAGGGCACAAGTAAAAAGTCTGACCTGGGAGAAGTCTTTCATACAAAAAAAATGTGCAAGATTTTGCTTATTTATATTGGCAGAAACCTATGGAATATGATAATGAATCTCAAGAGTGTTAGACTAGTGATGAAGGAATTTAATTTTCGAAGAGATCGAAATTATCAGTATGGATATACTTACCAAAGACCATGGATTCACCATGCTTGCCTAAGCATCTGGGAGTGGTTAAAGGTTTGCTTGGTTGGTTGAAACGTGGGTCCAATGGTGGCCTGCATTAAATCCAGTTGAGATGCTAGAAATCTCATGATATATTTTAGAAGATTGAGTTAGAAGACTTAAGGAGATAGAATGATTGGAATGGATTTATCATGTGTGACCCAGTCACCTATTGCCAATTGTGTCCTAAAAAGGCCTGGAGGAACTTCTCTTCAATAATGCATTGAGAAAATATTGTAAGGGAGAGAAAATATTGCTGTCCTCTGAGCCCAGGGATGAAGTTAGGACACGCTGCAATTAAATAGGATCCCTAATTCCCTAAGGGAAATAATAGGCTCTCAAAGTGGCAGACGCCAAGTGAGAGCACTTAACCATCAGGGATGAGATAGCTATGGTTACCATTATAGGAAGCAGGGCCAGAACAGTAACCATAGTTGTTAGACTAGGAGGGATCTTTAGCAGTGGGTGATTGATTATGGTGTCCCTATACTTGAAATGAAAAATTGCTAGATCTGATGAAAAGAGACCTGAACTTCATATTTACAACATCTTGGCATTGCTTCTTCATTCATAGCTATTATAATCAGAAGGCCAATTAGTAGGCCCTCGAATGGCCCTTTTCTACCGAGAAAGTAAACCAAAATCCATACCATATTTCTAGGGGAATTCTAGTGATTATTGCCACCATCAAAGACTTTAAAGATGCTTGAGTGGTGATTCTCACCACATTCCCATTTAACCTTCTATTCAGTCTGGGTAGAAGATGAATGGGTCATCTAAAATGTGGATCCATATGCAGTCTTTTTATCAGGTGACTAACCACAACTTCTTTTTTATTTTTTAATTTTTTTAATGTTTATTTTTTTAAATTCTTTTTCTAATGTTTATTTTTGAGAGAGAGAGAGAGAGAGAGAGAAGCAGAGAGAGAGGGAGACACAGAGTCTGAACCAGGCTCCAGGTTTGGAGCTGTCAGCACAGAGCTGGTCGCAGGGCTCGAACCCACAAACTGTAAGATCATGACCTGAACTGAAGTTGGATGCTTAACTGACTGAGCCACCCAGATGCCCCAATATTTATTTGTAAGAGAGAGAGAGAGAGAGAGAGAGAGCGCACGCAGGGGAGGGGCAGAGAGAGAAAGTGAGACACAGAATCTGAAGCAGGCTCCAGGCTCTGAGCTGTCAGCACAGAGCTTGACCCGGGCCTTGAACTCATGAACCATGAGATCATCACCTAAGCCAAATTGGACGCTTAACTGACTGAGCCACCTAGGTGCCCGGAATAAACACAATTTTTAACACCTAGCATGCAGGTATCACTCTGGCAAATGTCTTTTACTCATCCTAGTATGCACAGAACAGAGGAAGTTGTTTGATTTTATCTGGAAGTGAGAGAATGTCAGAGAATTTATTGCCTTACATAAGGGCTATGTTAGTTCTCTAGTTCTCTGTCCTACTTTAGTGTACAGGGACCATGATCATTTCATCAACTTATGGATATCACTTTAGTCTACTACATTTAGGATACCGTGCTGATAGAACTTGATGATCAGGAAATAGCACATACCTTAGATGCCGTGTGCAGTAAATTCTTTCCATTGATGTGACTTTGACACTGTCCTAAAAGAGGCAGAATCTTTTACTCTTTCCCTTGTATTTTGGCTGGTTCTCTGATATATTTTAGATAGAAAACTGCAGCAGAAGTGGTTCTGTGTAACTTGTGTGGCCTTAGATCTGCAGCTTCTTCCTTTGTTGCCTAGGACACTCACTCTTGGGATGCACCTGCCATGAATAAAAGCTCAAGTTGGCCACATGCAGAGCCACAGGGATACAATACAAGAGGCCTTAGCCTCCCAATTGAACCCACCAAGTCACCAAACATAAATAATCTTGGATATTCCAGCCTCAGCAGCAGTCTGGTTGCAACTGGATGAGAGACACCAGCTGTTGCCACATGGTTGTTATTTTAAACCACTAAGTTCATTAAAATAGCAAAAGAAAGCCAAAACGTGTTGGAAAGAATGTGATTCAGAGTGGAGGATAAACCCTATGAAAATAATTTATTACACAACCAAACTGTGTTTTAAATGGCTTTTTTATTTTGCTAAGTTTTATTTGTATTTATCAAGTATCTTTAATATTTCACTATTTGCTATTTTTACGTTATATATTTCTTCCCAAGAGGAAGGAAAACAAAATTACTTCTCCAATATTGCATTGTTGCATCCTGCACACACTAATGAGTTTAATGTTTATGACATACTTGATGTTTTAAATGCTTTATATTAGAGGTCTGAACACAACGTCCTTTGGGCCAAATCTATCCTGGTATCTATTTTTGTAAATAAAGTTTTACTGCAACACAGAGAAACCATGTATTTATATATCCCCAATGACATCTTTTATGCATCATTGGCAGAGTAAAGTATGACAGAGACTGTATAATTCACAAAACCTAAAATATTTACTATGTGGCCTTTTACAGAGAAAGTATGCTGGCCTCTACTTTAAATTATGAAGAAATCCTTGATGGATTATTTCATAGGTAGTCGGTATTTAATGATATTTGGGGAAATTGATTGGCAGTTTAGGTTGCGCTGGAATGAAATTTTTTTTCCATTTAAATTATATAAAATAAGGGAGCTTTCTACCCCAAAATTCACTATCCAACAGATTTCAAACTTAGATTAGAACAGATTAGATTTAGAGGATGAAGGATACCATATTTACCTGGACAGTTTGGTTAAAATAGTCAATTTGAGTCTAATGTAATCATCTTGAGATTTTTGTGAATGTTTCTCCCTTTGAATGGCTAATAAAGGTGGTCACGTCTAATACCAATGCAATTTAATTAAGTATTTTTAATAAAAGAAGTCTAACTTCTGTGTACAATTATTTTTCTTATTATGACAGGCTAGCAAGGTTAGCTAGAATCCTAGGTAAGTGCTGGAAAGACCCTCAAAATTACGTTCCTTGCCCCAATTCCACATGTCCAACTACCTCCTTTTTTTAAAGAATGGGAAACTGGCCCAGACTAGAGTAGATGACTTGACAGAGATCATGACCCATCAGTAAGAGATGGATCCAGTCCTCAGTGCTTTTTAGCATTTGCACATATGGAACAGTTATGAACTTTTAACTATCATTAACTTTTTGCTGGACGTTCAGCACTGGGGGAAAAAAAGCTTTGCTGGAATCAATGGAAAAGATTCTTCAGTAAAACCAATAACGAGGTATGCCTTGTCATGGTTAAATTGCTCAGTTGATAGTTGCTCTATTTGTGTACTTCATATGATGGTGTGTAATACTTAACATGAGCATTAAGTTGAGGTGGAGAGTTTTTACTTTTCAATTTAAATCTCGCCTTGCTTCTTCAGGAGTTTATAAATCATACCAGTTGGCTGTAGGTCAGAGATCGGAGATCTGAAAGGCGCCTTGGAGATCACGGTCCGGCTCCCACATTTAACAGGAGAATAAAAGAGCCCTGGGGAAGGATCTCAGCTAAACGGCAGTACCATATATTTAATTTAAAACTAAGTTTCTTATAGTCGCGGTTGCTTTGGCTTCTTCAAATCTCTTTAAAAAAGCAAAAGCAGAGCACTTCCAGGCCGAGTGTCAGAAAAATTCGGAACCAGTCGGCCTTATTTCCCTTTCTAGGTTGAACTCAGTTAAGATTTTTGGTAACTACACACAAGTGCTGCCTTTTCGTAAAACAAAAGGCTTGGGCGGCGGGCGGGAAAATCTAACCCAGGGCAGCAACTGAATGACAAAGCGCCTCTCCCCATCCCCCCTCCCTCACTCCCACCAATAGCAACAGACGCCGGCACTTGCTTTCCCGAGCCCAGCCAATTGGCTGCGCCGGCTGCGGCTCGGCGGAAGGGGCGGGGCAGCCGTTGCCAGAGAAGCTACTTGATGGTTACTAGCTCCGTTTTCGTCCAGTTGCACCTGGATGGGCACTCTTCCACGCAAGCGGTTCTAGGAATTCGCCTGCTTGCCACCTCGCGTCCTTTGACTTCTTTTCTAGCTTTCACCTACTGCACTTCCCCCTGCGTCCCGCTCTCTCCTAGCCGACCCAGGGCTGGAGAGCACAGGTACGCTGGCCGTGATTTCCACTAACGTTCCCTGAGCTTCATCTTGCCAGCTCCTTCGGGCCCCTTCCTTCCATGGCGGAGCGGCGGCGGGCTGACGTCACGGGGGCGTGCTGACGCAAGGGTGGGGGCGTAGGCACGCTTTGGGGAGGGGGAAGCTTGGGCTTGGACCGCTTCTTTGTGGTTACCGCGGGCACCCTTCGGGTTTCTGGTGGCCGTGGCTGTGGTGGGTCCCGGAAGTGAAAGTCTCTCGCTAGACTTTAGCTCCTTTCTGCCCATACCTGCCACTTGCCCCAGACTTGACTGCCTGGGCTGGGAAAAAGGCATCGAGGCTCGTACTACTAGGGAGGGTGTGATCCTTGGGACACAGGGGCAAGTTTTAGTCGATGGTTTTATCCAGAACTAAGCCCATACCCGGCCGGCTCTCTTACTCTTTTGGCTGGCTTTTAAGCGACCACTATATAATATACCAGACTGTAGTAGGCCCTGGGGCACCTAAGTGAAGAATACTCCAGGAAGCCTCGGAAATTAAGGCCTCCATGTTCCTTCTAGGTTTCCAGACTCCATAGGAAACCCCTTAAAATGTGTGGCCTTGGGACCGACCACTTAACGTTCCTAGGTTCAGTTTCCTTATCTGGAAAATGAGGGTAATAATAATCACTTTGGAGTGGTTGTAATAAAGGAGATTAAACCAATGCCAGGTTTTGAGTATAGTCAGTAAGGAGTGCTTGTTGTTGATTGAGAAAACCAAGCCACAGTGGGGCTGGTATTTGGGATAAAGTCTATTTCGGAGACAAAGTTTCCCTGTCACTCATAGTAAGGCTTCAGGTGTTTTGGAATGAATGAGGTTCTTGGAGTCCTTTTAAACACCACTTGGTTAGTTAAAGGAACAAATTGCAGAAAACCTGTCTTAAAATTAGTTTGATTTCCTTACGCTTACAATAAGCATGTCATGTTCATGTTTGTAATTCTTTAACAGCTAGGGACCATTTTCTGCTTCTCTTTTTCTTCTACTTTCACAGTTTATGTGTATAAATAATATAGTTTTTGTATCACCAAAACCCCAAAGGTATGAGAAAATGGCTTTGTTTATATTGTACAAATGAATGAGACCCAAGGAACTGAGCACAACAATGAGGTTGATGTAACATCTACCCCCTGGGCTCAGTTCTTTTGCAAGTCCATTGTTCCCCCTTGGGATCTGGTTTAGTAGTACTCAAATTATGACTACCTTGAAGAGTTGTAATGGTTCTGTAAAGAATAGATCTTGAATTGTTTTGAAAAGTTGGTTTTATACAGATAACTCAGGCCTACAAGTGATATAAGGAATGGTGATTGAGTCAGGATGATTTTTTTTAAGATGAAAAAAATTTATTTAAAAAAAATTTTTTTTTTTTTTACTGTTTATTTTTTATTTTTGAGACAGAGACAGAGCATGAACAGGGTAGGGGCAGAGAGAGAGAGGGAGACACAGAATCTGAAACAGGCTCCAGGCTCCGAGCTGTCAGAACAGAGCCCGATGTGGGGCTCGAACCCACGAACTGTGAGATCATGACCTGAGCTGAAGTCGGACGCTTAACCGACTGAGCCACCCAGGCGCCCCAAGATGAAAAAAAATTAAAAAGAAGACCTGGTGGGAAAAGCAGCCACAATAGTGAGCCAAAGGGACCTTACATTTAAAAAAACATTCAAACAAACAAAACCCCCACCTGTAAGTGCTACTTCATCTGTTCAAACTTCCCCACAGCTTTGGCTGGCAAAGGTTATTCTCATTTTGTAGAAGAGAAAACTAATGCTCACTGTGGCTAAGAGGTGTCCATGTTGGGTGGCTCCCAAGACTAAGAACGGGTGAGTCTGGCCCAGTATTCTTTCATTTTAATATGCCGCCTCTGAGTCATTAAGGAGTGGTTAAATTGCATTTAGGCTACTTGTACTCTGTTTGAAAAAGAAGTAATACTTCCAGAAGATTTTCTTTAAATAGTAGGTTAATTGTGGTATTTAAAGGGATAAGCTGTCATTTTCTGGAACAGATATGTGGAACAATCCATTCAGATGGTTGTGGGTAAATGAGGTGTTATATTTGGTCTGTGCTGACCTCTTGCTATTCTAATTCCTTCATTGTTTTTCATGTTCTTATCACCAGTGGAAACAACTTTTGATTTCTTCAAAATTTTTTCTAGGAAATGAATGTTGGAATTTCATCTCTCTGAGACCCTAGTAACCAGTTTCATTGCTTCTACGTTTCTCCCCCTCCATATACCTAGCCCATTCTCCAAAATACCACTGGATTTACCTTTTAAAGAGGTACTTCTGGTCTGTTATTACCCTGCTTAAACTGATTTCATGGTCTGTCTTAACACTTAGGAAAAAATTCAAGCTCTTGAGCTTGGCATATAGTGACCACTGTCAGTGTGTCCAGTCTCATCCTTTGTCACTTGTGCTTACAAATCATGTCCCCTCATGATTCCTTCCTCTTGCTTGTGCTTCACCTTCTACCTAGAATGCCTTTTTCTCTTCCTTTTTGCCACACTCACATTTGTTCTGCGGGACTCTACAATTTCTTCTCTAGTGAACTTTGACTAGTGTGTAGATATAGTGAGAGAAACGAGCAGCATTCCTATATCTACTTTGTGTTCTTTGCTGACTATTTCAGTGAATTTTTCAATAGGAGCTGTGTGCTTTTGTTTGAAGCCAATGGGAGCTGGTTTTCCAAGAATTAATGTTTGGCAAAACAAATTCAAATCTGTGAGATTCTTATGCTTTTCTCCAGAGAGATTAGTTTTAAATACATATTTGTCTGCAGCTGGTTTGCTTACTTAGAGCAATCTAGATGCTAAGGAAGGTCATGAACTGGGATCTTTCTTTTCCCTGACCGTGGCCAGCATTACAGTCCCTGAACAGCCATTCCTCAAATGCTGGTTGTTGGCCAAAATGGAACATAGTTTAATGAGTGTGGCTGGGTCAGCATAAACCATGACCACGCCTGGAAAAAGCTTTAAGTACATGCCCTTTTGAGAGGGGGCTGGTAAAGTCATCCTTGTATAGGAAATTCAATTCTTTAAACATTAAAATATATTTAAATTGGTAATCTTTAGGGCTTTGATTATTAAATATGTGTGCAGAGTATGTCTTTGTCTCACCACCAAGTTGTACAGAAGTATAATGTATTTGTCATTTGGCAGTACATTCCACGTAATTGAAAGCATTTTCTTGTGAAACCTCTGCTTTTCCATACAAGAATACGTTTGGTCCACTAAAATGATAGCACTTTTTATAAAGGTGGGACTTTCTATGCTAAAGAAAATTATTACATTGTTTTTCGGCACTCATATGGTTTTGGTTATTATAATACTGTCACAACACAAAAATAGCAGAATGCCTTGGAACCTTTGAACAATTTTTATCCTAGAAAATACTTCTACGTTGTAAGAATATCATTGTTGATCATTTCTATGGAAATGTCTGAGACTTACACAGTTCTTTATGTTTTGAAGAATCAGTAATGAAGGTAACATTTTTTTTGAATGTTGGGCTAAATGTCATTCTAAAATCTCTTTTTTTACAATGTGTTAACTTTGTTTATTCTTTAAGGTAAGACATGGTTACTTTTTTTTAATAGGTGAAGCAGAAAAATGTTGTATGATTTCATCTTATGATAAAACTTTAGAAAAAATGTATAAGTAGCTACCAATAACCCACAAAGCCAAGTGAGAACTTACTTTTAAAATACTGATGCCAAACTGAATCTTTTAAAATATGTCTACAAATTGAAGACCCCTAATCCTCTTACATTAATTTTCAAACTTTTATTCCAAATATAGGAAACATTTTTCTTTTAATGATCCCTAAAAAGATGGATCAGTGAGGTGAATAACTAAAAAGCAACTGTCTTGATTCATCACATTAACTGCTCTAAACCTTGAGTCTTCTCTCCTTCAATTATTGCTTTGCTGTTATAAGGCTTGTAGGTGCTGAGGATTCAAATATAAATAAGGTATTCTTTCTTGAGATGCCAATGTGCAGAGAGACAAATTCTAAACAAGCGAATGGCTGAGAGTAAAGACCAGTTCCTCTGTGAGTGGGGTAGCTATTGGAACCAAACAACTCAGTACATGATCGTACTACTGGTTGCAGTGCCTTATCCAGATCATAGTCTTCTTCACTGTTAGGTTTGGCTTTTCATTTGATTTTGTGTATCTGTATATTTTTAAATTCTTCTAGACTTCAGATAGCTTACAATATCATTATGCCTACTAACAGATGTTTCATGTTTGCAGCATTTAAGTAGATCGTCTGGGACTATCGGTAGGTTAGTTAGCAGTTCCACTCGTACATGAGTTGCTGGTATTTCAAGAATACGAGCATGCTTTTCATTGGCCTATATCCTAAATATTTGTCTCGGTGATAAATAGAAACTTCAGACAAAAGTAGATGCATTTTTACAAACACTTTAGAAGTGCCTGTAATTTGGAAATATTATGAGTAATTTTCTTTTTTTTTTATTATGAGTAATTTTCAACCTATAATTTCTTCACATCTACCCAAAGTATTGAAATTTCTTGAACATATGTATTGTATAATGCAGATTTATAAAAATAAATTACAAAGAGGTAACATATTTCTGAAAACATGCAGAAAATCTTAAATATAACATTTGATTTAAGTCAGGGAGTCACATGATCAGGGAGACAGATGAAGTCAGGGAGACACATGATCATATAATGGAGTTATGAAAACACAGCTTTAATGATTGCTAAAGCACTAACATTACTTAAAATGGAACAGTTCTGAAGATATTCATGAGTATTCATATTTAAAAACATGACATCTGGGGTGCTTGGGTGGCTCAGTTGGTTAAGGGTCCAACTCTTGATTTTGGCTCAGGTTATGATCTGAGGGTTTATGAGATTGAGCCCCATATTGGGCTCTGCACTGACAGCACAGAGCCTACTTGGGATTCTGTCTCTCCCTCTCTTTCTCCCTGCCCCTCCTCCACTTGTTCTCTCTCTCTCTCAAAATAAATAAATAAACTTAAAAATTTTTTAAAAATGACATCTCTAAGTTTGAGTGAAAACAGTTGTTTAGTAAAACTTAGAAGTATTGTCATCTATTATCACTAAAGAATATCCTAGATTGAGCTGGGAGATAGGAATAAATTTAATTTTGAAAGATCTACTTTCAAAAGAATAACTTAATCTTCCTTGTGGCTATTGTTGCCAAATACTTTAAAAGTATATTAAATTTCTGCTATTCTAGGTGTAAATGACCTACATTTCCTATTGGGTAGATACAATGAAACTGAGGACCAGAGTTAACCATAGTTTTTATATTTGTTTTCTAGTTTGACTGAATTAAAATATTATAATACTCAAGAAATAGATTAATAAAAATTTCTACATTCTTGTTATGTAGAAAATAACAGGCCTTTTGGAAAACGTGTGTGGGGACTGGCAATTGTTGAATGGTTGTGCAATGCAATTTTTTTTTTTTTTTTTTTTGTGCAATGCAATTTTGATACTTTTTGAATTAGTATCACAATGAGTAGCAGTTATAATTTCTATTTTGTCTGTGAAATATTACTCTTTATACTTGTTTAGGATTTTTATTTTACAGGGTAATGACAGAAAAAAGAGTCTACTGAAATGATAAGTTTAATGACTAAAATATTTCATAACTTTCAGCTTATGAGAAGTTGTTGTGGATGCCACTTATAAATCCATTTACCAGATTTATGGAGAAATCTGCAATTGATGGAAGTCATTCAGAAAAACTATGTCCTCATTTTAAAAGTACCCCAGAGAATGAACGTTTATTGCAGCCTGCCAGTGAAAGTCATCTCAGCTGGTATTCTTTTTTTTTTTTCTTTTTAATTTTTTTAAGGTTTGTTTATTTTTGAGAGAGACAGAGCGCAAGCAGGGGAGGGGCAGAGAGAGAGAGGGAGACACAGAATTGGAACAGGCTCCAGGCCCTGAGCTGTCAGCACAGAGCCCAACACGGGGCTCGAATTCACGGACCGCGAGATAATGACCTGAGCCAAAGTCGGACGCTTAACTGACTGAGCCACCCAGGTGCCCCTCAGCTGGTATTCTCCATGCTAGCAGGGGATATCTAATTTTCTGATTTCAGGGTTTCATGTTTTGTCTGTAGGGTAAATTATTTGAATCAAATACAGCGTTCTTCCAAGAGTATCTTCTTCAAATCTAGTAATTCATGTATTTATTTAACCTCATCACAAATGTACTCATTTGGCAGAATTTGGCTGGTTTTTTGGGATCTTAATGAAAGCAAATGAAAATGAAAACCTTACCTATTGAGAATTATTATAGCTAAGGTAAATGAAAGTATAAATACTGTGGAACACTGGAAATGTAGTTGATGAGTATCAATTCACTGTCATTTGGAACATTGCCATATAACAAATAGCTGTCATATTTTGCTGTCTTCTTTAGAGCAGGAATATACTTGTTATTTGTATGATTCATTGCTCACCAAAATGACAGTCTTAAAACACCATTATTGTGACTATTGCTAGTATAATCCAGCCTCTAGTTTAGCTTGTTTCAATGACGATGATCTTTGGTCATATATAACCATTCTTGACTTTCTTCTGCCCATGGGTTTTAATAATGGACAGTTGTCATTTATAACTAACCTCTTAGGCCCAGTGCTTAAGAACGCAATCTGCTTTCTGACATAGCCTCTAAGATGCCATCAGTTGTTGATGAGCCATTATGTTATGTTTTGTAAAGAAAGAAAAAAGCTGCCTATTAAAGAAAGACACAATGTTTTCTTATCACATGGAATTTTATTTGTAGATCGTGAAAAAACTCCTTCAAACTTAGATTTTTTTTTTTTAACTTCAAGTAACTCTGTGCTTATATAAAAATGAAATGTATGGTATTCTTAAAATTTTTTTTTATACTCAAAATCCAACTCTTCTGGGTCACTTTTTGACTCAGAGTTTTCCTTGCTATTGAGAGTATTGGTCATATGGCATTTCTTAGGAGCATCTTTAACTGAAATAAAATTTATTGGTGTTGGGCTCTTAATTATGCTATCTAGTAAGCCTGTATTAGAGTCTTGCTTCTGGAATGTTGCTAAGCATTCTTGCTTCACCAGCTCCTTCAATCCCTCTATGACCCTGCATTCTTAGGGGTTAAAAAGTGTGCATCCCATCTCTGGCATGTGTTCTTGAAAGCACTGGCCATCTATTCTGTAAGTTCTGGGCATGTGCAGGAAAGACTGCTCAGGACTGCCTCTCGACTAACAAAGATTACAAGAAGCATCCTGATTTCAGGGTGTAAAATGTGACCAAAGAAACGTTTCTTACAGTGATGCACAGTAATGCCTATGCAATCAAGAAGGCAAATGTTAACAGTTTTGTTTTGAATGGTGATCATTATAAAGTCAAGTGTGAAGGAGTTTTTGAGATCTGGAGAGCTCAGTTTTTTTGTGTTTCATTTGGTTAGCTTATTTATTCTTTGGAGTTTTTTTTTTTTTTTTTTTTTTTTTTTTTTTTGAACAGTAAATTAAAAGAAACAGTTTGGGAGTAAGGCAAATCTTTTGGGTTTAGAGTAGGGAGAAGGAAGGGAAGTAAAAAAGACATACACATTCTCACAAGTCATTTTACAAACTAGAAAAGAGATGTTCAATAATTATCAGGTAGCACAGTGAAACATTGCTGTTGGTGGTTTTGTGTTTCACATATCTCAGTGTTTTAAAAACTGTCTGTGTATATTAGGTATAGAAAAATAGGGGAGTATAGGAAAAATTCCATACATTTTCAGTGACAATTTACTGTTACATTTTGGAGAGCAGTTTGTAGAACTGTAATATTTAGTCAAGCTGTGCTATATTTGCATAAATATGTGACAGATTTAACTTAAATTTTATTTGTACACATCTAGTGGAAAGCACGACATCCTAAATGAAAAGACTGAACTGGAAGCAACATTTAAGGAAGCTGAATTGGCAACCTGTTCTGTAGAATTATTTTTGCCATTATTTAAGGATACCGTTGAAGAGATTAGTTTTGAAAATGTGAGTACTTGACTTGTGAACATCTTATAAAATGGAAAGCTAGCATAATACTCAGAATGCATTACCTGTGGCCTCTTATTAACGTAGTTATGCTCATATGCTGGTATTTGATATAAAAAATTGCAGGTTTATGATTCTTCTTTATTCCTGTGTCATTAACTGCAATTCTTTCCTTCAAAGATAATTCAGGCATGCCCTTGATAAGAAGCTAAGCTAGAAAATGTATACCTTGGTGCTTGACTTACCTGAATTTGAACTAGAGAGTCAACTTTTCCAAGAGTAAATGTAAACTAAAATATTCTGAGAGATGAACAGATCTGTTTTCTATAGTGTTATAGGGAATAGAAACCTGTATTCTCTAATTTCAGTGTACTAAATTTTGAATTAGAGACAAAATAGACTGTATTCTATTAGTTTTATTAAAATAAATGCCTGAAATACTTTAGGGCTTAAGCCCTATTTTGATTTCATTACTCTAATGTATGATATACAATCCTATTTACTATTAATAAACTTGGCAAAATTTACTATGTGCAAAAATGATTTTGTTACTAGAAAAAACTATTATTTGATAATAGCAACATTGTATTTTAGAGTGTCTTAATACTGTATCTTAAAATGTGTATGTGGTTCTTATATTTTGTCAGGCTAATCTTTTTGCATTCAATTTGATGATTGCTAAACAGAAAGAAAAATTAACAAAAGAATTAGACACTTTTAAACATGTAAAACAAGCTTTAGAACATCTTCTTAGAAAGACAGAATACCAACAAGTAAGGACCCTAAGCACTAATTTAATAGATTTGTTTCTCACTTGATGGGTTTACTATTTCTGAAACTGTAGAAATTAAATTATGAGCATACTTTTCATTGGCCTATATCCTAAATACTTGTTTTAGGATTTGAAACTTGAAATTTGGTATATTTGAAATGGAAAGAATTCCTGAATTTTTGTTTGAAATGGCAATCATTAAACTAACCCTGACTCTTAGTATTTCACAAATTGTTCTACATGAAAGCAGCATGTTTTTATACAAAATGTATCTTCTATCTCAAAATTTTTTATTTGTTATATTTCATTTCAGCTGATTACAGTAAAATTTTCTTAGAATTTAAGCTACTTTGTACCACTGTGTTTATATATTCTTTTATTTTTTGAGGGTAACAGTTTGCTGAGAGATAATTCACATACCATACAGTTCACCCTTTTAAAGTGTACAATTCAGTGATTTGTAGTGTATTCACAGAATTGTGTAGCAGTCACCACACTGTGAGCGTTTTCATCACCACGTCTATTTCCCACCCCCACCAGCCCCTCCTTACCCTAATAGCTACTTCTGTTTTTATGAATTTACTGATTCTGGACATTTCACATAAATAGAATCCTATAATATGTGGTTGTTCATAACTGCCTTTCATTTAATATAGTCTTCAAGGTTCACCCATGTGGTAGCACATGTCAGCGCTTCCTTTTTATTGCTGAATAATATTTCATTGTATGGCTATACCATTTTTATTTGTCTGTTTCTCAATTAATGGACGTTTGAGTTGCTTCTGCTTTTTGGCTATAATGCATAAAACTGCTGTGAACATTCACTTACAAGTGGTATATACCCAACAGAAATGAAAATATTTGTATGCCAGGCAATCCACTGTGTACCTTTACAGAATCCAAGAGTGGGCTCTATGCAGTCCATGAACCCTCTGAAAGTATGTGTACAATTTTGCATTATTTGTACATGGCATAAATGCCTTTGGGTGAAAGAAATTCAAAGCTTTTTCACCTTCTCAAGCAGGAATATGACCCTTAAAATAAATAAACATTTTCCTATGTTCTCATTTAAAATGTCTACTTAGAATTCTTTTACTGATGTGCTGTAATTCTTTAAAAAAAATTCTTGATAGAATTAAGTTTGCTGATATTTTTTAACCTATTTGTAAACAGCACCATGAGTGTCTTTGTGTATAAGATTTTAAAAAAATGTTTATTTCTTTGAGAGAGAGAGACAGAGTGTGAGCAGGGGAGGGGCAGAGAGAGAGAGGGAGACACAGAATCCGAAGCAGGCTCCAGGCTCTGAGCTGTCAGCACAGAGCCTGACACGGGGCTTGTACCCACAGTGAGATCATAACCTGAGCTGCAGTTGGAGACTTAACTGACTGAACCACCCAGGCACCCCAGATTTTTGTGGTTTTTATGCCAATGGCTTCTACTGTCTGAGGTGTTATTTAGAAATTAGGTATATAATTAACTTCATAAATTGTGGACACAAAATGATTTGGAACACTCAGGCAAAAATCCATCTGATGACCTTTTAAAAAATCTAAACTGTGCATAAAAGTTGTCCATATTAATTTCTTTAGTGATGCTTATTCTTCTTTGTACTTTTATACGTAGAGAAATATGTTTGTGAGCACTGATTTATAATATTTTTTTTTTATAGGTAGAGGACAGTTTATCCAGCATGTTAGAGAAGCTAACTGATAATGAAAATGAAAATACTGTAAGTCTTTTTACACTTTGTGTCTACTCTGACATTTTTTATGTATGTGCTGCTTGTATTTATAAAATTAGTCAACATTATCCAAATTGTGATATTTCTAACTCTTACATTATATTTGCTGAAGAATCTTAAGAAGAAGCTACTTGAAAAGGAGACCTATATTCAAGAACTTTCTTGTTTGTTTCAGAATGAAAAGGTAAGCAGATTCTGAGCTTAATTTATCATTTTTCTCAATATTGACTCCCTCGACTCCCTCTTTTCCCTCTTTACATTCTGGCGCCCATATCCTCAAAAATAGACCCAGAAATGTTTTTAGATTATTTGGATATTTTACAAGTTTTTATGAAATATCTTTTTTTTTCAGTTTCTTTTTTAAAGATTTTTATGATACTTAGGTCAGATTAATTGGCATAAATCACTATATATTAGGAACTATGCATAAATTTGTATTGCATTTCAATTTTAGTATAAACTGAGGAATTTTGGTGTTTGTAGGAGCATTTTATTTATTTAGTTTTAAATGTTTGTTTATTTTGAGAGAGAGAGAATCTAAAGGAAGCTCCACTCTCAACTCTCAACATGAAGCTTGATCTCAATATGGGGCTTGATCTCACAACTATAAGATCATGACCTGAGCCGAAATCAAGAGTCGGACGCTTAACCAACCGAGCCACCCAGGTGCCCCTGTAGAAGCATTTTAGGTATAATTTACTTAGGATAGATAGGACTTTTCAAAAGGAGATTATCAGGAACCATTAAATAAGAGGGGGGAGGATTAAATAGCCCCATAGTTTATATAAAATATATTTATAATGGGGGAGATCAGGGTTAATTTACAGTGGTACTTTTTATTAACTTTGTAGATCATGTCTAAGTATGGATAAAGTTAAAGATTTTTGAGAAGTAACACATTTTTTTTGTTTGTTTTCTCTGTTATAGGCAAATGCTTTGAAAGCAAACCGTTTTTCACAATCAGTAAAAGTAGTACATGAACGACTACAGCTCCAAATTCGTAAAAAGGAAGCAGAGAATGATAAATTAAAAGAATATATAAAGGTTATAAATATTCATTCACTTTTATAGTTTAAGTGATAAAATTAATGAACAACTATAAAGCCTTTCCTTAGTTCTGGAATTTGGTGGTTTGGGAAAAATTCAATCTAAGTGTTGCCATGGGAAATACATATTTGAGGCAAATCTTAAGATTTATGGCTCATCCAAAGATTTGATTCCAAATCCCAATATAAAAATGCTCTCTCTCTTTAGTACCAGTCTAGGAAGGATTTCTAGAGCTTGAATATCTTTAAAAATCTTTCCCATTATATAGTTAATTTATGTTTATTGTGGAAAATTTGTAACATACAAAGGAGAAAATTAAAATAACTTAAAAATACCCAAACCATTGTTAATGTTTTGGTATATAGAATTCTATCTATTTTCTACATCCACACATAAATATATACTTTCACATTAGTAGGCAGTCAGTAAACGTTTATTATTTTGTTTTTGTCATTAATGGTAAACAACTTTAAAATCAGTTGACCCAGCTTTGGTATTTAGAAAACTGAGTAGCATTCTTGTTATGCAGTTTTTTTAGCAGTGTAATCAAGGGGAACTTTTTGGTTTAAACTCGGTTTCTGGTTTAAATATTCTTTTGGAAACCTCACAGGCATTTTGAAAGGAGAATTTGAGGTTCTGTGATATGACACAAGCTAACTGGATCTATTGTCATTATTTTTTTGCTGAAGGAAAAGACACTGTTCTCATTTTCAGGAAAGTGTGCAAAGATAGCCCCTATTGAATGTGAGCACATCTGTGTTAAATTTGTTTGCTTTTGCAGGTGTTTGCAACTTGTGGCATGTTTCAAGACTTCACTTGGGATGTTTTGGGTTTTTTTCTTCAAGGAGGAAGAGCTTTTGCCCAGTAAAGGGACATTAAGCAGGCTTATGTGGAATGCGAATTTTGTCCTTTGTCCTCCTACATGTTCTTTTGAGCACTTTCCCACATGGATCCCGTTTGTCCTTTGCGTGGTGTTCTAGGGCATCCCAGATGAGCGGCAGTTGATATTGCCTTCCTCTGTTATGGTATTTACAATAGCATGCATGTGGTCTGACACCTCAGATAAGCATCTATCACACTTTATCTCACAAGTTTTAATTCGGTCCTCAAAGAGCAGTTGGGGAAGTTTTTGAAAATATGTTTCTTCAATTTAAAAATGGAATATTAAATGATTTTTTAAAGTTAATTTTAGCAATTTTTATATGATAATTTAGAGAGCGAATATAAGACAAAATCTTAAGATTTTGCTGTGACATTCTCTCAATACTTTGAGTTTAAATTCCTTTACAAAAATACCGCTGTTTAGAAATAATTAAAAGAGGTTGCATTAGGTTACTGATTTTTCTACATTTCCTCCAACACGGTTTTGGAATTTAAGGCATTAATTGGGGGATCAGAGTTGAATTCTTCCATTAGGTTTCACAAGGTTCTTTTTTGAATTCAAAGATAATGAACTCACTTTGTTAACATAAATTTCAGTTATTTAGTATTTTAGTTTTGACTCAGTTGAGTCAGTTTGTTATGTAGGTCTTTAAAAATTTTTTAATTGTATTTTAGTTCTGTGAGAACTATCCCAAAGATCCTTTGAACCCAGTTCTTTCTGGATCTTTATATAACAATTAGATATAGAATATTTTCACAATTTAGAAGACACAGAATAAGTATCTTTATAATGGGCAGCATGTATAGTACTTTGGAAATAGGGAAAGACAAGTAGTTGACTTTATGTTTCTGTCCATTTGTCAAAAGACTGTGAGGAGTTATTTATTTTGAAACTATAAAAATAATTTGGTAGTTTGGTATACTCCCTAATAGTGATCAAATGTGAGATAGGATAAGTCTAGTGAGAATGTCCTGGCTAGAACCTTATTCCAAAAAAAAAAAATTATTTCACCTTTGGTGTTGAAAATGGTTTACTGCTGAAAGTGTAGCAATTATTTATGGTGTGATGGTGACACCCTGTGGTTTCTTAGAGGAAGACAGCTGTATTTCCTGTGGAGTCTTCAGTAGAGTTGGACTGCTTTTATTCTTGTTTTCCTCCAACTACTTATGAAAACATTTCATGGGATTTTTTTGTTTTTAGTTTAAATACATTTCTAAAGACTATTTAAGAGTGTTTTGCTACTTTTCATAATCTACCTAGTTCACTTTTCAAAGAAAACAAGTCTTTAAATCTTATTTAAGATGTATTTATTTATTTATTATTATTTTGTTTTAATTTTTAATTTATTTTTGAGAAAGAGAGAGACAGATCGTGAGCTGGGGGAGAGGGGCAGAGAGAGAGACACACACACACAGAATCCGAAGCAGGCTCCAGGCTCCGAGCTGGCAGCACAGAGCCCGACGTGAGGCTCAAACCCACGAACCGTGAGATCATGACCTGAGCCGAAGTCAGATGCTTAAATGACTGAGCCACACAGGCACCCCAAGTTGTACTTCTTAATCTCAATTTTAGTGGAAGTTAAGAAGCATAGTTTTTATTGATCATGGAGTTGAATAGAAAACCCAGTCTTTTACTGTGACTCCTTTGATTTTTTTTATTAAAATGATTGTCCAAAACATGTTACACTGAAACCTAAATTCTGTAATAATTTAACTATTTTTCAGTATTATACAACTTTGAAAAAATGTAAAAGCATTAAAATCTTGTCTCTAAATTCTTAGATATTTAGTATTCAATTACTTTAAATACAAAGTCTTAAAATAATTTGAAATAAAAGCATGAGAGTTATACTAAATCGTATCCATCATCCATCCATCCTAATATTCTGTCTCTAGTTATGCCACCAAGAGATATGTAAGGAAACTGTGATGCCAATTAACACCATTAAAGTCAATGGACAGAAACACATCCCTCAGCCCCTCAGATGTCTTTTTACTCTTACTAATTCTTATGGATCTGATAGTTATTTACCTTTCTAAGCCTCTTTAGTCTTGGATTAATAACTCCCACAAAGTTACTAGATAAAGGAACACTTTTATTGCCCTTGATGTAATTCTTTGAAGTGTCAAGGCATTCCCCCTAATTCTAGTAAATTAAAATTTGCTAAGTAAGCCTGTGTTTATCTCATCTGTATCTTTTGTGGTCTATAGATTTTGATCATATGTCCTTTAAGCCTTTATCATTGCAACTAAAGAGTCCTAATGTGTGTAGGGAGCTACTGATTCCTTTAAGCTTTGTGTATCTTGTTTGAATTGTCTCCAGCTCAATTATGTTTTTTTGATTTTCATAACTAGTACTATGTATAATATTCTAGATGTGAAATTTTTAAAAGTTCTAGTTAATTATGAAAGTTTTAAGAAAATGCTTGTGCCATAATCACCAATATTAGTACCTTTAATAAGAATAGGATTAGTTTTCTGTAGGCTTATATATTTTAAATTTTCATTCTACAACTGGTTACAAATAAACAATGGTAAAACTACCTTTCTTTACTGTTATGCTTGTTATTAATCCTATGATTAATCCTTTTGATAAAATCCATGGAAGATTACATATGTTTATAATGTTACATAAAGATCAAGTTCCAAAATAATTTAAATATTACTAATATATATTTTTTTAGAGCTTAGAAACCAAGATAACTGAATGGAACTTAGAACTGAGAAAGACTAAACATGAAGCTGTAGCAATGAAAGAATCAAGTAGGCAAAAAACTATAGCTCTAAAAAAGGCATCTAAAATTTACAAACAAAGGCTTAAACACTTTACTGGAGACATGGAAAACCTTACTTCCCAAATTAGAGATCGGGTAAGTATATATACATTCTTTGTTTACTGTCCTATGTACTTAGTTTATGTAGTTAATGTCATAATGCTTAATATAAATCTTATTCTTCTCTTAATGCTACTGACAGTAGAAAAACTTTGTTGCTTTAGTCTTTATTTTGAAAGATTATATAAAATGTCACATTTGCATATTGAAATTTATCAGTCTTTCCTTGGGAACTTTATTAAAGGATATATTAAATGTGTCCCAAAGCATCTAATGCAAACTAAGGGTAATGCTTCATACATATTCCCCCTTGGAAGCGGACAGTATACATTAGCATATTAAAGGCCCTGAGTAGGCCTTCAGTAAAGTAAAACAATAATGAGGAGTATTGAACTCATAGTTTCTCACCACTTATTAACCACAGAACTCTTGTTTTACTCACAAAACAACTCTTGGAATGGGTTCTAAGGAACACCAGTTTGAGAAATGCTGATTTATGTTATTAAACCATATGACTTTATTCAGTAATTCACTTCATTTGAACTCTGTAATGCACTTAAAACCATTTGCTGACGTAAACACACCATGTGAAAGTTATCTTTGGGTGTAGTACAAAGTTGAAAATTGGACTTAGTACTTTGTTGTTTTTGATGAATTATTATATTTCTTCAATTAGCAGTTAATAAAATATTTACTCTTTTTAATGTCTCACTGGTATTGGACCTCGTAAGAACTTATGTTAAGGCTTATAGCTTAGGATCTTTTAGAATTGAAAGCAGACTTGTATAAACTCTGTGTAAACAAAGCAGCTTAATATTTTATAAGCTCAGGTGTTAACATTTAAGGATGATCTACATTCAGAAGAATTTATCTAGACAAAAAGAATTGAGGAATAAGTTCAAAATCCAGAAGGTTATAAGACTTAGTTGAATACCTGAAGTGTTATTGAGTGGTGAAAGCCAATCAAGCCCTTCACATCCTCGGGGTTTTCCTATTTAAATAGCATCATGTCGCTCCTGCTCCAGATCACGGTATAGGAGGGCTCTTCCACTTGTGAACCTTGTGACTTTGGGTAAGGCACCCAACCTCTCTAACCTTCCGTTTCCTTAACTATAAAATAGGAGGTGGGCAATATCATTATCTCATATCACCGTAGGGAGGAATAAGTGAGAAAATACATGTCAAAGCACACTGCCTGGTGGTCCTACATTTTTTGCCATATTGGCCTACTTTCTATTCCTCTAATGCATAGAGATTTGTTGTTTGCTGTTATCTCTGGCTGTAATGTTCTTCTCGGGTTCACAATAGCTGGTTCTTTTTTTAATCATTCAGTTATCTTTGTAATTGACATCTCTTCAGAGGGGCCTTCCTTGACCACTCTGTTTAAAGTAGTCCCCCAACTATCGTATCATGTCTTAAATTTTCTTCATAGCATTTATTTTACGGATACAATTTCTAAGAATCTTTATGTTATAGTATATTATCCAACTTACACTTCACACACACACACACACACACACACACACACACAGTCCAACTTAAACTTCATAGTGCAACCTAAAATTCTTTTTACACAAAATATGAAAGCAGAATACTAGGCTTTATTCAGTGTATCAACAATATTACTATAAAAAAAGTGTAAGCCAAAAAAGTAGTTGAATGATGGAAGTAAAGAAAAAAAGCCCCCAATAAATATCAGTGGCTATCATTGCTTCTTCTGGATCTTCTGATTAATAATTATTGGCGCTGTTGTCTTCCTAGTGAGTTTGTTGTTCTATAGAATGTGGGCAGGGGGCACAAAGACTGTAGCTCACTAGGTGGGTTTGTAAAGGGTAGATTCATTTGACAGCTATTTATTGAGAGTCTTCTTTATGGCAGGCACTATTCAAGGCCCTAGCAATGAATGGAACAGACAAAAATCTACGTCTGGGAGCTCACATTCAAAATGGATAAAGCCATCACTATAATTTTCATCTCTTTGCTAACAGTAACAGTATCTGAAGGCCAATGGGAGTGACCTCTACCAAACAGCTTGACATCATCATAGCAATGAGAAATAGGGCATTTATTTATCCATAATAAGCATTACTAAATGCTGTGGAATTGTGGAATTGCAGAGAGTTTCTGTATTTACCATTGAGGACTTCTTTCTCCTCTGATGCTTATGTGGTTGTCAACATCTTCTATACATAGAATGCAAAATGAAAGTTCAGGAAATAGGAAGGAAATTATCCTCATTAATTATGAAACATTGTTTGAAAATAGTTATATTAACATCCTTAAAATGTGTTAGAACTACCACTGTGCGCATATAAAGCAATACTAATTAAAGATACTATCAACGTTTACTTTAAAAGCTTCCTATGTTCAGAGTTGTACTCTAAAATTTTCTGTATCAAGAGTTCCATCCTTTATAAGATGAGCATTTCCTTGTTTATGTTGTATTTGTGTTTAGGGCTCTGCACAAAACCAAAGTGTTATTTAATTACAAGATGAGTACTTGATGTATTTTTTTAGGAAGCCAAGCTGTCCGAAACAATTTCAGCTTCCAATGCCTGGAAAAGTCATTATGAGAAAATTGTGATAGAAAAAACTGAATTGGAAGTTCAGATTGAAACAATGAAAAAGTAAGAAAAAAGTTTAGAAACTCTTTAGTGTTTAATAAGTGTTTTTAGTTCTTTCTTCTTTTAAGGGGTTTGCATTTTGGTTCTTCTGGGTTACATGTGGTAAAGGTTGTCCGTATGATTTGATATTCTTGCTATTTATAACTCTGTAAACTTTTCTTATTCTATTACAAAAATGCAATAAAATGATTACCCATTAAAAAGTGCATTGGCTAGGGGGCCTGGGTGGCTCAGTCGGTTAAGCGTCTGACACTTGATTTTGGCTCAGGTCATGATCTCATGGTTTGGGAGTTTGAGCTCCACATCTGGCTCTGTACTGATAGTGCAGAGCTTGTTTAGGATTCTCTGTCTCCTTCTCTCTCTGCCCCTTTTCCGCTTGTGCACGCTCTCTGTCTCTCAAAAATAAATAAAATAAAAAAAAATGCATTGGTGTTCACATTTTGAACTTTGTAGGTTAATATTTAGTATTTGAGTATGTGTCATCTATTATTTGCAGTAAATGTTAACACTGCTTTGTCTTAAAATGGAAGTAATATTTCTCTACTGAGCAAGAATGTATAAAAATATATAATGGAGTTTACAATAAAAACATAAATGGTTTCAAAGTCGTAAAAGTTATTGTTCCTTTAAGTGCCTGAATTATGTAACAAAGAAAAATCAGTGATTCAAAATGCATATCTTTTATTCAAATTTATTACTGATTAACAATAATGAACCCTGAATATCTGTTTTTAAATGTTTTATCTTCTGTATGTTCTCTTCAGTTTTATCATTGTAAACTAGCATGTGTCATTTGCTTCTAAAGGTGAAGTATTGCCTCACTTGAGCCTTTTATTTAACTTTGTCCCTGAGATTGTGTATATGTATGTGCATGTGTGTGAATGAGAGACAGACTACCTTTGGATGACAGTTTAGACATTTTATTGAATAGTGAAGAGAACGCTGTGTAATTTCTTATTGGCTTCATCGATGGGTAATAATTGCTAATCAGTGTTACTCAGGTAGTAACCTGATAGGTAACTGCTTCCTGTTTACCTTGGTCCATGGCTTGTATTAACTTTTGAAACAGTGCACCCTACGAAAATAATTTCATAAGCACACTTAAAAAGCATTATTTAAATGAAAGTTTCTGTTACTTTTATGAAATATATCATTTATCTCACAAAGGCAAATTACTAATCTTTTGGAAGACCTGAAGAAAGTAGAAGACGTTGGTAAAAATTCATGTGAAGAAATTCTTAGAAAACTTCACTCAGTTGAATATGAAAATGAAACTCTGAATCTTGAGAATACAAAATTAAAGGTAATATGTGTTCCTGTGTGTATGTGTATATATTGTCTAATGACAACATAGTAGAAGTAGCTGGAAATAACAGCATGCTTAGGATAGTGCTGTTGTGTCATTTTGTCCTTTATGTTTGTCAGGGTATTAGAGTATCATTATAATATGCAACTTATAAAACTATATATTCATATCATAGATATATATCATAGATATATACATATTCTATATATCTGTACATACACATGTAGACACGTACTTGTGTATAGATTTGTATTTATAGTTGTATACACAGATATGTGCTAAAGTTGTTTTCAGCAATATTAAATAAGACTTGTGAAGTTGAACAACTGTTTCAACTTTTTAAAAAACTGTTTGTTCTCCAATTTTATCTGTTGAATCATCCAAAATTACATTAACTTTAATGTGTAAGATTTTTTTCTAGGTGTCATGGTTACGATAGGATGTAACCTCAGGCCTGGTTTGTTTGAAACCAGAAAGTATGTTCTTGGCTGCTTCATAACCAGAAAGAATTTTCCAACTTAATCAAATCCAAGGGGTGATTGGTTTGTATGTGTACCAGAGAAAAATGGAGAAGTTTTTTTATACTTTCTGAGAAAAAAATGTTTGAGTTCTCAATTAGAGATACATGTAACCAGATGAGACTTGATTAAAGATGACGGCATCCTTTTCAGTTTTTTAATACAATTTTTGGAGGATAGTAAATAGAACACAGAAAAGAATCTCTTTATGTAAAAGAAGGCCAGAGTTGGCAGCTCAAAGCTGATATGGCATCAGGGAACCTAGCCTCTTTTTAGCTCTCCCCATTGCCATTCCTAGGTTATGACCCTCATGATCCAAAATGACTGCTGAAGCGCCAGTCATTATAGCCAAGTTTCGAGCAGAAGGATGCAAGGGGAAAAAGATGAATTATTTCCCCCCCTTTTTTTTCATCTCCTGTTTCACTTCCTCTCAGGGAGAATTCCTGTAAGTTCCGTACCACTCTACCTTCTACTTATTCAGGTACATGGCCCCAACTAGGTGCAGGGGAGACTGGGGAATATATAGTCTTCTGGTTATCCTGGGCTCTAGCCAAATATGAATACTCATTATTTTCTGCAATTTATTCATGTTTTCCTCTATCTGTTCATATAGTTTTACTGTATTTCCAGTTTGCAATTATTTTTCCTGGTGATATCTCAGAACTGCCTTAGTTCAGCTCAAATGCTACTTCCCCCACAGTCTTTTCAATTAGGATGAATATCTCTTTTTTCAGCTCCCATCTTTGTGTGCCCAGAATGCCCAGGGAAGGTGTGACATACACTGAGGTCTCAATGTTTATTGAATGAATGTTTAAAATGTTTTTTCTTGGAAGAGGAAACAATTTTATTTATTATGTTTATTTCCTTGATTTCCTTGATAGTCTTCAGAGAGAAAGGATTAGCATAATCAATATTTCATCCATTATGAATCTAATTTTTAATCACGTGGTAAATGGAATTAATTTTAAATTACCTGGTATAAAAATCATTGGGTTAAAATTCACATCTTACATCCTATGAATAATTTGCAAACATGTATTTTTAATTGATTATTCTCTGGGTTTTGTTTAAGGAAAGAAGTTTAGGTGTGTTTGGCATATGTTATTTGCAATGCAAAATTGCCTAGATGTATTTTGTTACTTTTAGTGACCAGAATAATTTTAGATTTTAATGTTTCAAATGAAAAAAAAAATTGAGCTGATATTGCTTTCAAGACCCAGTGACCTCTTCTCTTGAAATTGCAAGAGTTTATTTGGATGGTTATAAGTTCTATTTGTTCATTATAAAGAGTTGGAAAAACAGAAACACATAAAGGGAAACATTTAAAAATCTCTTGTGATCTCATAACTGAAACTAAAGTTACTATTTTAGCATATAGTTTTGGGGATTTTGGACCACTTCCAGTGTTTTGCTGCTATAAATAAAAATGTGGACAGTTTCCTTGAGTCTTTTTGCATATCTGTTTTCTTAGGATACATTTAGGATAGAATTGTAATTATATGGTCAAAAGGAAGGCTCATTTTTAGTGTTGGTGTTATATATTTCCAAATTACCCATCATAATTGGGTCCCTATATTTCTTCCAGTACTAGACAATTTTAAAAGAGATCTCTCCAAATTTGATAGATGATCTCATCTAGTGCTGGGGCTTTAAGTACCAGGTATATCCTGGGGGCTCTCAAATTTATATCTCTAGCCTAGACCTTGCCCCCGAATTCCAGACAAGTATTCTACTGCCTACTTGAAATTTCCACTTGGGTATTTAATAGGTGTCTCAAAGTTAGCATGTTTAAAATAGACTTCCTGTAGGGGCACCTGGGTGGCTCAGCCCTTACGTGTCAGACTTCCACTCTGGTCATGATCTCACAGTTCGTGAGTTTGAGCCCTGCATCGGGCTGTCTGCTTTCAGTGCAGGACCTGCTTCAGATCCTCTTTCCCTTTCTCTCTGCCCATCCCCCCCACCCCTCTGGAAAATCAACAACAACAACAACAACAACAACAACAACAACAACAACAAAAATGGAGCTTCTGTATTCCCCCAAATAGCTCATCCTACAGTTGTCCTCATCTCAGGTAACAGCAATCACCCTTCTTTTACCTGGTGTCATCCTTGACTCCTTTCTCTCCCATCTGCTCCCGGTCTGTCAGCAGATCTACTACAGATAGATCTAGGATTTGACCATCTCTCCCCAGCACCACTGCTACTGTCCTGGTTTAAGCCACCAGCATGTCTCACAGTTACAGTGACTTCCCAACGCCTCTTTATTTCCACCCTTGCACCTGCACTCAGATTACAGTGCAGCAGTAGAGTCGTTCCCATAAAAATGTAAGTCACACCATGTCACTGCTCCACCCAAACCCTCCAGTGATACCTGGTTAATAAATACCTGCAAAGCATTATTCCACCTGGCTATCCATTACTTCTCGGGCCTCATCTTTCCACTATCCCTTTTGGTTTCTCCCTTCCTGCCACATTGACCTTCTTACAGTTTTTCCCTGACTGGCCAGGGCTTCTCCCACCGTTTCCTTGCTCTATGGGAATTCCCTCCCCTCAAAGACCCACACTTTCAGTGTTTGCTCAAAAGTCCCTTCTGGAGACCTCCCTGGCCCATCCACAGTTCGTGTATGGTGTATTTTACTTCATGTTCTTGTTTTGCGTTCGTCTATCCCTTGTTTTTGTCTTTCTATACATGGGGTATGTGAGCCCCATGAAGGAAGGGATTTTTTGTTTCTTTTCTTCATTAATAGAAGAATATCCAGTGCCCAGAGTAGGTTTTAATGACCAGTAAATATATTTTTTCATGTATTTATTGATGATTTACATTTCTGCCTTTATGAATTACCTACTCACTATCCTTTAGGTCTTTTTTCTAATTAACATGTAAGAACTCAGGTATTAATCTTTTGTCATAATTAGTTATTCTCTTTTACATTTTGTTTGCCTCTTAAATTTTTCGAGGGGGCAATGAAGTTCGGGGAGATGCATTTACACATATGTATGTATACATATTTTTTTTCTTTTATGGCTTCTGTTGAGTCTGCCACATTTCTGCATATCTTACAAGTAAAAAGGACTGACTGCTTGAGATCCAGACTATCTTTTGAAGGATGTTTGTATAATGGACATCCTTGGAGATAGCAATGTTTTCCTTACCAAAGGGCAGACATGCTTACTGCCTGTTATGAGAGATCTGGGTTCCCTAAACTCAGGGTTGCGCCTCTGTAGTGCCTCCCCTGAAAGGTGTGAGTGTCATCTGACCCTCACTGCGTTGCCCTGTGGGAGCTGGGGCTTAGGAAGCTACCACAAATCTGGCATCTGGCTACTGCTATTGCTGCAATGAAGTTTTGTGTCTCTGACCCAGGAGTCTCACATCCTTTGCTAGCATCCATGAAACTGTTCCAGGCTAACCTGTAAACTTGGAAGGTAAAATCCCAAACCCTTAGAATGCTTGATATCTTTTTTTGATTCTATGCTTAGTAGGGGTTTTGCTATCCTAAAATCAAAATTTTAGCTGTATCTTCTGTGAAAAATTTTAAAGCTTTGTTTTAAGTAAGTATACAAATATATTTTGTAAAAATAAATACAAAAAATAATATTGGTTGGAGCTAAATAGTTAATCTATTTTCTTTCTAATAATTAAACAGTTGTCTTATTACCATTATTTAGTGATCCACATTTTTCTCATTGACTTAAAAATTCAACCTTTATCATATACTAAATATAAGTTTGGTGTATTTTTCTTTGTCTTTTCCATTGACTTTTAAATTCTAAAATTATATATATATTATATATATATATATATGTATATGTATATTTACATACACATACACACACAGTAAACTTAAAAATTTTAGTTCTTTATACATCCTAATATCTAGTAAGTACTGAGATTCTCTACCTTAGTATTTCTTTCAGAATTGTATTAGTCTTTCCCATTTATTTTTCCATATGAATCTTAAAATTAATTTTGTTATATTCCCCCTCCTCCCAACTGTTGTATTTTTGGTTGAAATTGCACTTAAAGTGTTATTGTTTTGAAAAAACTGATATGTCACTAGTATTGAGTCTTCCCATCAAAGAACATGGTCTTTGTATTTTCCAAGTCTTTCTTTGTCAGGAAATTTTAAAAGTTTTAAAAATATATGTCTTACATAAGTCTTGTTATAGTTATTCATTATTACTAACTTTTTAAACTTCTTAAATTTAAATGGTAATTTTATGCAATAAAGATAATTATGTTATTAACTTTGTTGATAAATGAGTTATGTTTTTATAACCCTGTAGCACCAGAGTATAAGTGAATTCTAATGATTTATAAAATCTATTTATATATTCCTTGCTAGAGTACACTTGCTGCTTTGAAGGATGAGGTTGTTTCTGTTGAAAATGAACTCTTAGAATTGCAAGAAGTAGAAAAACAACAGAAAGCCCTTATTGAAGTATATAAAACTCAGGTGACTATTGCATTCGTTTTAATGTTAAATTTTGTAGACAGTTTAAAACACTGCATTTTTAATGATCTAAATTAAGGTGGAGCTATTATTTTGTGATAGAATATATGTCCCATCTATTTCTTAACGCCTCGTATATTTTTATAAGTAGATGATTCTGCTGATTCCTGATTCATACATTGACTGTGTATATACTGGGTATTCCTAAAAGTAGATCTAGGGGCACCTGGGTTACTCAGTCGGTTAAGCACCCGACTTTGGCTCAGGTCATGATCTCATAGTTTGTGAGCTCGAGCCCTGTGTCGGGCTCTGTGCTGACAGCTCAAAGCCTGGAGCCTGCTTTGGATTCTGTGTCTCCCTCTCTCTCTCTGCCCCTCCCATGCTCACGCTCTGTCTCTCTCAAAAATAAATAAACATTAAAAAAAATTAAAAGTCAATCTAAAATTAATTACGTTGGTGTAATGTAAACCTTAGGTACAATCTTTTTCACTTAGTTATATTTATTTGTCATCTTATATATGTAATGGTACTGATGTAGAATAATGACTCCCTTCTAGGGTCATTAAAGCTCAACACTCCCTCTTTCCCAATAAAAAAAGTAAAATTCTGATTTACTCACATGAAAGACCTGGAAAAGAACATATGAAAATATATATGGAATACAGCATGTGTTCAGTGGCAATTTATAGAAAACCTTATGTTTTGGAAATGTAGTATTCAAGAAAATATGTATGAGAAGATGGGACTTATGCAGGTCCTTGAACAATGGTAACAGACTAGTCAATAAAGAGCTTGATTTTACTGGATGAGAGAGCATTTTAATTAAAGAATAATGAACTAAAGGTAAAAGCTTAAGCAGGGCATTGTGTAGATAGGTAGGAAGGAAGTACATCTGGATGGTTTAGATGGGAAAATGAAGTTGAGACATCCAGTTAGAATCTTGTAGTCATGGGGCTCCTGGGTGATTCAGTTGGTTGAGTTTCTGACTCTTGGTTTCAGCTCAAATCATGATCTCAGAGTTCATGAGTTCAAGTCCTGCATTGAGCTGCACGGTGATAGCATGGAGCCTCCTTAGGATTCTCTCCCTCTCCCTCTCTGTCTACCCCTCCCCTGCACTCTCTCTCTCTCAAAATAAATAAAAATAAACTTAAAGAATATATATTGCAGTCATGTGGAGCTTACCAGACCAGAGGTAAGATGGAGGCCATAGTGGACTGCGGGACACATTATGGAGAATGACATCTGGATCCTCCAGCTGTGTGTTTGGCTTTAATCCCTCAGCAAGAATACTGAAGAATACTGTGCATGTTCTATGCTCTGGGCTTTGTATGAAGTGCTTAGATTTTCTTTCTTTTTTTTTTTTTTTTTTTGAGAATTTTTAAATTTTGGAGTGTAAAATAATTGGTATGGAATTGGTAAAATAATTGGTATAGTTTGGATCAAATGTTCTTTTTTTAAAAAAAAAAACAAAAACGTATTTTATTTTGTTGTAATAAATCTGACTCTTCCCAAATAAATATGCATGTGGACATACATGTCAGCATATTTCAATTACTCCTTAGTCTTCAGATTTTTTTTTATTTTTTTTTTAGTTCTCCTTAAAGTTCATTTACCTGCAAGTATAGATCTCTCTAATATTCAGTCTTAAGGGGAGAGACTAGAAGTATTGATGGGAAAAGACAGATAAGTCATAAAAGGATTGTAGTTTGGAATAGAGCACTGATCTATTCTTATATTAAAGCAGGAATAACATTAGATAAAGATACTGAGGGTATTGATAGGGAAATAATGATTTGCTTTTTATTTTACATTATAGTCTTTTTTTTTTTTTTTAACATTTATTTATTTTTGAGAGACAGATCATGATCAGGGGAGGGCCAGAAAGAGGGAGACAGAAGATCCAAAGTAGGCTCCATGCAATGAACATAAAGCCTGATGCAGGGCTCAAACTCACGAACCTTGAGATCATGACCTGATCCGGAAACAAAGAGTCAGACTGAGCCACCCAGGTGCCCTTACATTGTGGTCTTAATAATAAAATATGTTACTCTATTTTCAGATACAAAAGTTGCAAGAAGCAGCTGAAATGGTGAAAAGCAGATGTGAAAATTTGCTACATGAAAATAACCTAATAACAAAAAACAAAAATAAAAAGTTAGAGAAGGTGAGTTTGATGTTTTAAGCAATAAAATAATATTTTATTTATATGTTTTGTACTTTATGAGTACTATACCTATTCTTTCATTGTGGTTGTTTTCTCTAGTTTAGACCTAGGAATTATCTGTCTTAAATCTCTGTAGGAGTTTGTTTTCTAAAGAGATAATGTTTCTTCCAGGCTTGAAATGTTTGTATGAATTTTTTTTTATTTTTTTACTTTTTCCTTAATATTTTGAAAACAGCATAAATGTTTAATTTTTCTGATATAAGAGCAGACTTAACATAGCTCAAAAAAAAAAAAAATGGTTATCACGTAATCCCTGAGCTTCCTCAACCATAAATATGCAAACTTGAATATCTCTCATTTTTAATCCTACCTTTTTGTTTCTGGTACTAAATCTTTTGTGTCTAAAAAGCAAAGTAAATATTCTCTGCTAAATGCAGAGAATATTTGGAGGAAAAATAATATTAAAAAAACAGCATCATTTCCCGTTGTCACTCCATTGCAACAGAATGAGGGGAAGGCCAGTGTTGGCAAGTTAGGATGTTTTTGCGAATATTTTTAACTTTTTAAGTGAAACCTCATCCCTCTTTGGGTCTTGTCATGTTGTTTTGGTAAGGAAGCAGTGGAAGTCCTAGGACACTGACTCCTAGCTGGAGAGATCATGGGATGTTACCAGTCACTTCCAACTGAGTTTAATAAGGTGACTATCTCTGGGTTGCCCCCACATTTGGGATCGAGATGTCTGAGTGAGGCATGAGTGTGAAGAAGAGGTCAGCCAGAGTGGGCATTCTGCTGGTTAAACAGAGATAAAGATAGCCCACCTAACATGCAACTGACTACTTTCTTGGGATTACTTTTCACCTATTTTTAGCAGCATGTCTAGCATTTCATGTGTTCTGGTCTCTTTTTCTCATGAGACATACCACTGCAAAGGTCTCTTTTGCTAAGCAGCACTGTAAATAAAAATCCTATTAAAAAAACCTGTTCAAAACGCTGATGGGGCAGAAGCCTGTAATTTTCAGATACCACGAGGTCACAATGTCTTCTAACTGGTATTAAACCAGAAGTCTTTTTTTTTTTTTTTTAAGAAATTTCCATTCATTTTTTTTTTAAGTTTATTTACTTTTGAGAGAGAGAGGGAACACAAGGAGGGGAGGGACAGAGAGAGAGAGACAGAGCGAGAATCCCAAGCAGGATGTGCACTGTCAGCACAGAGCCTGACATGGGGCTTGAACCCATGAAATGTGAGATCATGACCTGAGCCAAAATCAAGAGTCAGACACTAACTGCCTGAGCCACCCAGGTGCCCCTAGAAAAGTCATTTTTTACGATGAGATTTTTCCTTTTCCACTGTTGACTCTCATGGTTTTCTCATGGGCTCTTAGATGTTTGGGGACCCAGAGGTACACTTTGTTCTTGCTTGACCTTTTGTGATCAAGAGTGCCAGGTGATGCACGGTAGCTCTAGGTGTTCCCTGTCTCAGGGACAGAGTCTGGCTCTTGTTTTTTCCTTCCTATAAACATCCTAAATGCCATATGTCTTGTTATTTTTTCTTAATTAGCCATGTAAGCATTTCTTAGGTTTGCTTCTTGTCACATTTCCACAAAAATGCCACAGTGAGGTACCGCACTAGCCAAAGGGATGAATGTAGATAAAATTAGGGAGACTTGCTCATAGTAACACTAAGGATGAAGTTACAGTCTACTGAGTACTGATGACATTAGCTAACTAGAAATAATATATAGTAAACCCCACCAACCTGAACGAAGATGAGTGCAGCAAGGCTGTTCTGACTAAAAGATCTGAGTTACAAGACTGAATGACAGAGAGTGACGATTACTTTAGACTGATGGCTGGGTAGTAGAAAACTACCACACTAGCTTTACTAGTAATAACTATGCCTGAGTATAAATTACAGGATTCAGGAAGTTTGCTTTCCTCGGTACGTTAAACATTCTCCCTGCAGGCTAATATTATATGCATTTACTCAACAAACTTATTTTCAACTACTTTTTAAATTTTAATCCCAGTATAATTAACATACAGTGTTATATTAGTTACTCAACAGACTTTTTGCAAACTAAATTGCAGCCCGCTTTTGAGTTATATGTTCTTAGTTGGCAGAGTCCAAGTTCATGTTTATTCGTATTTATTTGGTTGAATCATTTTGTTTATAACCATTATACCTAAAATACTCATTGTATTACGAGCATATGTAGTATGTAAGGTAGTGAAGACATTAATGCTGAATGTGTGACCTTGCACTTATTTCCCTAATGCTCCAACTCAGATGAGAGGCCAGACGGAGTCTCATCTGAAGGAGTTAGAGCACGTCCGCGATTCGGTGACGGCGGCGGAACGGAGGCTTCACGAGTGTCAGGAGAGTGTGCAGCACTACAGGGAGAGATGTGCGGACAAGGTGCACACCGTTAGGGAGCTTCAGGGCCAGGTGTCCGGCTGTCATTTTGCTGTCTTCTAGATACGTTAAAGGAATACTCTGGAGTGATTTCACCAGTTGAGGGCACTCATGTCAGGGGTTGATGTGTTTTGCTTTTTTGTTTTTTTTAACTCCCATTTAAGTCAATTTATCAGTTTATTGCAGATGCTGTAATATTTTGCAACCTATTCTTATAGTATTTTATCGTGGAAAATTGGTAACTAAAATAGCTCATTTTATTTGTATAAATCTGTATTTAGACATTTGAGAACACAGTAATAGCATGAGAAGAGCAATACTATGTTTACATATAGCTTTTTGATATCATGATAAGCTAAATTATTATAATTTACTATACAAAAATTAGAATTTATTTTCATTAGAATTGTGCATCAAATTCATTTGGATTATTCTCAATTATTTTTATTTTTTTTACTCCCATCAGAACAGGCATCATCGATGCCCTGTTAGTCACCACATAGCCATCTCCTTTTTTTTTTTTTTTTTTTTTTAATTAATTTATTTTGAGAGACAGTATACTCATGAGCAGGGCAGGGGAAGAGAGAGAGGGAGAGAGAGAATCCACATACCATCTTCTAATTCAATACCTAGTACAGAGTAAGCTCTTACAAATATTTTTTTAATTAATTACTCTTTCAAAGAAGTATATGCAAGGAGGGAGCAAGTCTTTTTGTTTATTTGCAAAAACAACTCCCTGTCTATCTTCCAAATGTAACCGGGATTTTAATTTTGAAATGCATCCTGTTTTTGAAAAAAACATGCAAATAAAACTTTGCTAAATTTAAATTCCCGAAAAGAGATTTTTGTAGGAGAATGCCAAATCTACATAGATAACCCAAATTATAAATTAAATTATGAGAAAAAAATTATTTTCAAGGCTTCTTAAAATAAGTATAGCTTTTGAAGCAATGGGAAGAGTATTTGGTTTTGGCATGAACAAGTTGTCTTTGGTTGATTTGTTCATTTTATTTTGCTTCTCACAAATACAGTTTTCACTCATAGTTAACTTCATAGATGTTCAATTATCATTCACTATCTTGAGATGAAGCAGGAAACTGTAAGAGTAACTCTAAATATGCAACAATAGGAGATTAATGATTTTTAGTCTTCAAATTTACTTAATAAAATAAACACCCTTTTTCAACAAAGCATTGTTCAGAATGTTTTAATTGCCATCTTTCAGAAAAAACCTTCTAGTAGATGATTTCCTATGAGACAGCAGTTTTTTTTTTAAAAAAAAACTTAATCAGGAATTTAAGAACTTATGTTTTAAAAATGTAATTATTTCTTTGAGTCTCTCTGTGTAGGAGTAATAATAATATTTAGGCCTTCTTGTTTCTTTAATGATTATTCTAACACTAAAGTACATAGATTTCTTTGGAAGTTGCTTATAAAGAAAATAACCAAGAAAAATTTTTCCCCCCTTCTTTTAGGTTGATGGAAATCATAATCTTCTAAAAAAGCTTTCTTTGGAAGAGGAAAATTATCTTATTCAGTTGAAGTGTGAAAACCTTAAACAGTAAGTATTAAATTGACTTAAAATTGGTGTTACATTTTTTTCTATACACTGTAATTTTAAAATATATGTTTTCTGAAAAAAGAAAATTAGAACAGATGGATGCAGAAAATAAAGAGCTTGAAAAGAAACTGGCAAACCAAGAAGAATGTCTTAAGCACAGCAATCTTAAGTTTGAAGAGAAATCTGCAGAACATACAGCATTGGCCAGACAGCTGGAAGCTGCTTTAGAAGAAGGAAGACAAAAGGTACAGATGGCCTTTATTTAGAAACTTTTTAATTAGTTTACCGAAGAGTCGTCTTTTTAAACAGACAATATCTCATCTTACCAAACCTACAGTTATTGTTTTTATCCTGATGACAGGGTGAAGAGAGCAATTACATTTTTGTTTTTTACCTACTTTTCCCTTTTGGAGCTAAACAGCTGTATTACTGGTACAGAATTACTTCACTAGGTGAATGATGATGTGGCAGGGTAGAGGGCAGAGATGGAAAACATGGAAAGACTTCCCCCCTCCTTTTTGTTTTTGTTTTGTTTTTTTGAATAAAAAGCAGTTGTGCAAATTATCGAACATTTTGGTTAGGATCTGGTGAGGTGTAAAGCTCCAGTCCCTTTTCTTTTCGCCTAATATTATTGCATAAATACATACAAGAATTAAAGAAAAATTGAATTCCAGTTAAATCCATTTGTTTCGCATTTAATAAATATCTTACTGTGTGTTGGGCACTCTGCTAGTATTCGAGATGCAAAGATGAATAAGACCTTGTTCGTTCCCAAGCTCATCGGCAGTTTCCCTGGTGTAATCAGAAACCCACATGTGGAGGGCAGAGAGAGACCGTAGAAAGAGATGCACCATTCCTGGTTGGAAAATGGCAGGTTTAGTAAGCAAGGGAACATGAGAGTTGTCTTGGACAGCCACAAGATGAGTAGATTTCCACAGCCACCTGACAGACTCTTAAGTTTATAAAGAAGCCGTTTAACTAGGTTCAGTCATGTACCCAGACCAGAAAATCTCAACGTCACATTTCATTCTCAAGGCTCTTTACCTGGAGCAGCTACTGGGAGCAGGGAAGGAAAGCAAAACACATACCTCAAGGACAGGGGAGAAGGTGGGGAACCTCCAATTGCCCAGGTCCAGCTAATGGGTTACCTGGAGGTCATGTCTTTTTTACCATCTCCAACAGACCTCGCCCCAGCTCTCAGGACACTCATAGTCCAATAGGGAGATAATAGGCAAGCAGACAAACGTCATCCAGCATGTAGGTGCTACAACAGAGGGAGGGTGCAAGGTACACCAGAGGATGTCGTTAGTTTAACTGGGGGCGTTGGGAAATGATTCAGGAGGGTCTTAAGGAAAAAATACATTTATCAAATGATTTGAAAATGTAATCTTGAAAGGGCATAAAGTGGTCTTTGGATTCCAACAGGCACTAGGTTTGAATTCTGGCTCTGACTGGGTTTGAATTCAGGGTGACGTTACACCCTGACCCAGAGTGAGTCACTTCTCTAAACTTTTAGTTTCCTAATTAGTAAAATGGGGATGATGTGTTTCCTCATCAGATTAAATGGTGCTAAAAAGAGATCCTCTTTACCATGATGACTCTCAAATGTGTATCTCTTCCCCAGGTTTCTCTCTCCCCTGAAATCTAGACTCAGATTTTCTGCTACTTACTTGACATCTCTACTTAACATCTCAACCTTAACATGTCCACTACCAAATTCTGAATCTTTCCCTCTAAACTCTTTTCCACCCATGTCTTTCACGAACTTGTGAATGGCAATTCCACATAAGTTAGATAAAATCTGATGTCCTTGAAGTGTGGCTCATACATTGCAAGTGTCATCTATCTATCTATCTAGATTTGTTTTAATTGTGGGAAACCAATTTAAATTGACTTTGAAAGGCACAACATTGAATAAAAACTAGGTAGCAAAATGTATTGCCAACGGTAGGAATGTAATCCAGATTTCTCAGCCCCATCAACCTTTGAGAGGAAAATAAATGCCTTTATCCTGGGTTCAGCCTAGGTAGACTTCAGAAATGGTAGGTGTTCTCAGATTCCTTCTCAGAAGCGTTGAGAGTTCCCCAGAGATGTGTCTACGTTCTCCTTTCTCTCCTGCTGCACTGGAACATGGGGCTGTCTCTAGTTCCTGCCAGGTGAGGGTGCCAGCACTGCCCTGTCACCGTTGTCCACAACTGAGGACATTGTCAAGGGCTCTTTCTCCTACAGCTTTACATCCTGTGAGCATCCCTCACTCACAATCACCTTTGGAATTTGTGCAGAAGAAATTTTTGTAAATTACTTTACAATAACTTAGAACTAAATTTACAGTAGGAATATAGTTAGAGGACAGTCCTTCCCACTAGCTCCTTACTCCTGAACTAGCCCTGCCTCCACTCTTACTCTTCTGGCTCCAACTCAGAATTCTTGCAGAAAGGCTCCCACATATCTGAATCATTGGATGAACATAGCCCAGCTAGACTTTCTGCTAAAATAAACCATCGTAGAAATAGAAAACTCAAATTCAGACCACTTTGTAAGTGAATGAATGAAAAACAGTTTCTTGTGTGTGAGTGACGTGTATACATCTCCTGCTCTGTCCCAATCTCATCCATCCAATCTGTGAGCAGCACTGGATGAGAACCTTCTATGCTCTGTCAGCACTCTAGACCCCACGGTGAATATCCATACAGTAGGATGGCAACTGGCAAGTTGGCCTCAGTAGGTTAAAAAAATACAGTATTGGGAAAAACACCTACCCAAGTCACAGAGGAGTGCAAATGTGTGTACTTCTTCCATCTCAAGCTAATTTTGCAGATATTTTTAACTGCAAAGAGAAATAAGCATACTTATGCTATATGTATTTTTTCAAGATAGAACATCTTTAGACATTTTCTAATTAAGCTAGTATACAGTTAATATCTGTTCAGAAAAAAGAGGTATAGTATAACTATGTCAAGTCTTTAAGTCATACTTTAAAGAAAGCATATTTAGTTATTTTACTCTCTTAATGAAAATTATAGGTTTCTGAAGAAATAGAGAAAATGTCATCTAAAGAGAGGGCTTTACAGATTAAAATATTAGATCTGGAAACTGAGCTTAGAAAGAAAAATGAAGAACAAAGTCAACTTGTTTGCAAAATGAACAGTGTAAGTATTTGTAGGGCTTAATATATTTTCATAAGAAGTAAATTAGCATTTAACATTCTTACTGTATAGTTTAGTTAAAGTATGAAGTGAGGGGATTGCTTTACTGGTAATATTAAAAATAACAAATTATATAAATCATAAAAATTTAAGATGTCATGATTATGCCAAAGAATTATTATACTGCATCCTTGGTAGCTTCTATTACATTTCCCCAAGTCTCATCAGGCCCTTTCCTGCATATTACTTTTGCATGACGACTGTTTAATGAAAGTTACAGATATAATCTACTTAGGAATTTCTGGTATGAATTTTTCATTTTTTTAAGATACACAATTTAAACTATTATGAGTTAGATTTTGATATCTGTCTTGAGTAATGAATATTATATTTTAGAAGGTGATGAGTTTGTGTTAAGTAAATATTCATATTGTTATATCTGCATATGAGACGGGTGCTTTGAGCCACTCAGCCATGAAATGAGAATACCAAATTGGCCGTGTTTAATTAATCTTCTAATGTCTTTTCCTAAATATTCATGAAAGTAGTCAATTGGCATAAGGCACTATGAGAGCTAGCACTAGTCGTGACTAAATTACTTGAAAACTATCTACTTGGTGACATAGAAAATGATGATACTTTATCTTTTCTGGGAGCCGGAGACACCACGAAAACTATTTTTGTATTCCCAAGTGTCTAAAAGTTGAAAACGTGAAAGATTCAAAAGTTAAATGATTTTTGGCATCCAATTTTGGTTTCATTTTATCACCATCAAAAGTGCCATGGCAATTTAATCAGAACAAACGTTTCTCAGTTTTAATGTAGCATGGGCCTTCCCTTTATTCTAAATCTCTTTTATTTATAGATTGATTTTTTTAATGTTTTTCCCACCATCAGAATTTTTGATACTATAAAATATGTGTAATTAAAGTTCTAAAAAAAATAGTAAGATAAGTTGGGTTTCTCTACAATTTCCCAGTACTTGGTTAAAGCTTCCAAAAGAAAGAAGTTTAAGATCTGAGGTTCTGTTAAATCTGATAATTTTTACAGGATAAAAATCTAGAATTCTAAACATTGGTTTAGACATTACTGAAAAACGAGTCTATGTATTTTGTCCTTTCAGGGGACAGTTCTGTGGGCAGGTCAGTATTTATTTTATATACATATCTTAGCTCCAGTTGAATTGGAAGCACCCTGAGAGCCTGTCCCATAGTTGATTATATCCTGGTGTCTTCCACAGCACCCCGCCCAGGGTAGCAGGCTTCTTCAGATTTCCTGCCCAAGTGCTTCACCTGGGGCAGAGTGGATATGCAGACCCAGGCATGGCCCCACCCCCTTAACCCAGGCCATCCTTCCTGAAGCCTGAATGTCTCTGGAGTCTAATGCATTATCCTATAATCCACAAACATTTCACATTCTACCCTACAATATAAGTGTGTTCATGTTAATATTTTTCCCTCCAAACTGTTGGGTAAAACTGATGTTCCGCAAAGATTCACTATATTCATTCTATGATTTTGTGTAGCCCATCCTCACACATTGTTTCATCCCATGCCACTTCCCTCTCCCAAGGGGCATTACTCAGTTTCAGAAGGTGTCAGGTATCATTGAATACCTGATAGGAAGGAATGCGAAGATTTCTTTCTCTTTTGAAGGTGTGTACATTTTAGTTGGAAGCTAGATGGTATCTGCAACTTATCTATCTGAAGTATTTTCAGTGAACAGATCGATTTGGGAATTTGTGTGCAGCTGAATATTTTTAAAAATATATTGGGCTTTGAGGGGCGCCTGGGTGGCTCAGTCGGTTAAGCGTCCGACTTCGGCTCAGGTCATGATCTCGCGGTTCGTGAGTTTGATCAAGCCCTGCATCGGGCTCTGTGCTAACAGCTCAGAGCCTGGAGCCTGTTTCAGATTCTGTGCCTCCTGCTCTCTCTCTGACCCTCCCCTGTTCATGCTCTGTCTCTCTCTGTCTCAAAAAAAAATAAACGTTAAAAAAAAAAAAAAAATATATATATATATATATATATATATATATATATATATATATATATATTGGGCTTTGAATTTTTTCCTCAAATAAAGAACACCTATAATATTTAGAATTCTTTTTATTTTTAAAGATTTCTAAAAATGTTCATATTAAAAAAACTGGAATTTTTAAGGCAGCAGAAGTCTTATGGTATAAAATAGAAATTTTTAGGCAGAGAAAATGGCAAAAACTAGTATTAAAATAGGTCATGTTAAAGGTAGTGAAAATTAATTATGATAGTTTCAATAAAATAGTATCACAGTAAAGATCAACCATGTATGTACTTTAGTCATGCTGAATTTTAAAGAAAAGTGAGCTCTAAAATAAGTAAATAATGAACATATCAGATGTTAGAATTCTCTCTTCAAAATTAAAATTGTGTATTTAATTACTGTATATATAAATTTTACATTGTGACTCTCCTTTGATATGAATGTCATTATTAATTGATCCTTTGATATGAATGCCATAATTGATTATGTTTGTTTCTTTTTTTATTTAGAAAGCACAACACCAGGAAGTATGTTTGAAAGAAATACAACATAGTCTTGAAAAGTCGGAGAATCAAAATGAGAGTATTAAGAATTATTTACAGTTTCTTAAAACTTCTTATGTAACAATGTTTGGATAAATTGTTGGATTTATTTTCTATAAGTGATAGGATTTTACTTTAAGTCTAAAACATGATTGGGTAATAAATAAACTTTAATTTACGGGTGGGAGTAGTAGAGTTTTTATGTACATTTTTAAAATATAATTTATTATCCATTTGCAGCTTTAAGATATAGATGTCAGTATTCCTTTTTGCCAGATAATTTCCACTTAGCTCTAGTTTAATTTAATACTTATTTAAATGATACTGGTTTTTAGAATGTTTTTCACGTACACAAAAGAAACCAGAATCTTGTTTATAGCCACCATTTAAGTGAATTTGTAATAAAGCTAGGCCGATTATGAGCCAAATACATGATTTTGAATAACCCATATAATTTGTTTTACATTGTGGCGCTATATATATATATATATATATATATATATATATATATATATATATATATATATAAAATCAAGGAAAATATTCTGGATATTAATTTTTAATAATGGTATAAGTACATACTTTCTAAAGATTCCAAATGTCTCAATGTACTTAATACCGTTTCAAGTATGATGCGATGCTAATTTCTGTGAGGCTTTTAATATAGAATTTTAAATTATAGCTATTAAATGCCAACTGATGGTGACAGATGAAAACATGTTGTCCCGCACTGTTTCTTTATAAAGAATGGGCATTTGGGCTCTCCTGTGAATTCAGTCTCTTTTGTGTTTAATTTTTTATTAGTGATTGTCTGGTGTTATCAGTGTAAACATTCTAAAGCCCCCTGAGTTTACTAAAAGATTACAGGGGAACAACTTGTCCCACCCCTTCCTATAGACAGCTTCCTTGGGTTGATCAAAACAAGCACTCTTAATGCCAGGAAGCTTTAGGATAAGGTCTTTATTATTGTGACGACATGGAAGAGATACCAAGAGCTTGTTCCCGCTTTAATCCCCCACTCTATATGCCAAGGCAGGACACTCTCAAAGGGGACCGATGTAGTCAACAAGGAATCCAGTAATAGTAGCTCCTCTCAGACAATGGCTTGAGAGCTGTTTATTCAAAGGACACTCATGTCTCAAAAGATCATTCAGAGAGGCAAATTGTCTACTACATGGTCCAGCCTCTGGACAGAGGAGTCTCCCCGAGATGTTTTATCCTCTTCTCTGATCAGAAGTGCGATTCTGCTTTTTTCCAGTCTCCCTCAGTCCTAAGACTGCCATACGGTCTACAGGAGTTACTTGCCAATGACCCGACTGCTCGATAGTATTTTTCTTAAAATACCACAACACAGTAATTTCAGGACCTGGCCGCATTTTTTGCCCAACAATTGCTAACAACATTAATGTTGCCTTTTTTTATCTTTTTTTTTTTTTTTTTTTTTAATCATAGTACTTTTGCTAAAATGCATACTTACCCTTGTGGTCCTTTCTTCACCTCCTAAAGCAAAGGGAGCTTTAAGAAATGCTCACATGAAAGGAAACTAAGGTTCCTGAGTATTGTTCACTAGACTATGAGCTCACTAGACTGTGAGCTCTTATTCAGATTTTTATTCCAGCCACTAGACAATAGCTGGTGTATAGTAAATGCTCAGGCGATGTTTGTGGATAGACAGATGGATGTTGAAAGAGAAAAGTATTCATATTCCTGTTTTACATTTGAAAAAAGTGTAAGCATAGAAGGATTAACTACTGTGGCTGTGGTATAAAACTCTTCACTTTTAAAGTTGGCAGCTGAGCTCAACTCTTCTGATTCTGAAGTTAAAGTTCTACATACGGTGCTGTTTTCCTGTCACAAGCAATGGTGGCAGCAGCAGCACGGCTATTATTCACCGAGTGTTGGCTATGTGCCAGACAAAGCTCCCGGTGCCGAGCATGTACTAGCTCATTGAATCTTTACATTTAACACGTAGGTGCTATTGACTCCATTTATTTTTCAGGAAACCAAAACACAAAAAGGTTTCTTGCCCAAGATCACAGAGCTAGTAAGTGGCAGGCATCCAGAGTCTCTGCTCTTAACTATGACCATACTACCTTCATATACATGTCATAAATAAAAGTAAGGGTTTCTTTTAACAATCATGCACTTACCTTATCTATGAATATTTTCTTTTTATTATACTTCTAATTTTTACCAAAGTAGTTTGGGCATATAACATTTAAAAATTAGTACCTACAGGGGTGCCTGGGTGGCTCAGTCAAGTAAGCGTCCAACTCTTGATTTCAGCTCAGGTCATGATCTCAGAGTTTGTGAGTTTGAGCCCTGCATCAGGCTCTGTGCTGACAGTGCGGAGCCTGCTTGGGATCTTCTTTCTCCCCCTTCTGTCCCTCCCCGCTAATGCTCTTGCACGCTCTCTCTCTCGCTCTCTCAAAAATAAGTAAAAAAAAAAAAAAAAAAAAAATAGCACTTGCAATGTTTCAGATAGACTGTGGAAGAAAATGACTACCGTGGAGTCTCTGAGGCTGGTCCTAAGATGCGAGTGACAAAAGACAACAGGAAGCTTGCCAGACCCTAGAAGAGCATTAGCAGTCTTTGTACTTAATGTTTCCATGTGATGCATTAAGTATAGACGTTGGGCTCTACTGGTGTGTGAACCAAACTCAGCATTAGGGAGGCCTGGAGTCAGTGCCCTGGTGTCCCTAAGCAGCACCTCTACTTCCAGCTTTCCACCATCCCACAAAGTCCTTGTCCCACAGTGCTGACAGCCTGGCAGGGTTTCCTCTTTATCCTTGATATTCAGGGACTCAAGACTTTCTTGAATGCTAAAAGTTGTTTTCTGTTATTTATGTGATTATTACCTTTCCACATGTTCCTTTCCTCCTCCTTGTTTTGTCTCCTGGATCTGATCTCCGCACAACTTGCCTTTTCCCTCGGGGTCTGTCACAGGGTTTCTTGTGAGGTATTTCCACCTGACTTTTCTGACCACTAATGTGGTTCTCAAGGGCAGTCATTCTCTTTCTGTTGGATATTGAATTTCTAATTAATAAATCATGTTTTTTAGTTCCTGAAAGTACTGGGTTTTGTTTTTTTGTTTTTTGTGCTGTAATTCCATTATATTTTCATTAAAATTCTCATCTGTTTCTTCCATTGGTTCTACTACAGAAGGAATCTCAAGTTTCTGTCCTGCTGGCCATCTTTCTTTCCAAACCCCATAAGTGAGTTTTAATTTTCCTCACCTACTCATGGTGGTGGTTCCCTCAATACCTGCCAGCAGGCCACCATGCACATTTCTTGGGCAGTGGCAAACCAGGTGGTGAAAGGTGGATGGCTTCAGTTCTTATGGCCTGAGACCTGCTACCCTCTGCTGAAGGGCTGTGAAAAACCATTCTTCTCCCAGATGTTTTCAGTCACGAGCATCGGTTCTCCTCAACTACCAACATTGGAAGCACTTTGCTCCACAGAAGAGCCCACTTCAGGGTGTTCAGGGGTTAGCAAGTTGCACCAGACAACAAGCGAAAGTTCCCTTTGGAGGGGAACCACTGGCGGTGTGTGCACCTAGAGTAATGTAAGGCAACTTGGAAGAATGAATTCGATCTGTATCTGCCGGCTTGAGATTTGTTCATAGTTTTTATTTTTATAAAATGTTTAACCTTAAGAGTGACAGAATTATGTATTTGGTATGATTCACTTTCCATAATCAAGCATCTCTATTTGTGAATGAGTTCACATATGTTGGTATGAGCATGGAGGAAGGTGTAGACAAGCCTACGTGCCTTGGTAGGGATGGAGGAAATAGTAATAAGTTTTCACTATTCCAATGAGATTGAACTACTTTCAATTTTTGGCTAATCAAATAAAAAATTTTGAAGGTTGGAGGACAGGCATGCTAGGGAGTGGAAGAGTAGGACTGGTAGGAGGTTGAAGAGTAGGACTGGTCTGAGAATGAAATACTGGAATTGGATTTTCATAGGTGGAATAGTTTGGGACAAGGAAAAAGAGAGAAGTTTGCTTGAGGTGGAGTGGAGGTCACCGGAGCACAGGATGCTGTGTAACTGAGAAGGCATAGACGTTGAAGCCATCTAGAACGCGGAAGGGATTGGGGTGGAACTGAAGAGCAAGCATCCCGGTTAAATGTGGGCAGATGAGTAGGTCACTGTGATGAGGAGTGGATGTTTTAAGACTCTCCTGGTGGTTTTGGTTGCATTTAGAATAAAATCCAAAGTCCTCAACATGACCCTTAAGGTCTTGCATGTTCTGGCCCTCATGTCCATGGCCTCAAGGCTCTACCCACTTCCTCACCCTCTCCAGCACTCTCCTCCTCACCTTCTATGCCCAGTTGCACTTGGTTTCCCCAAGACCAACTTCACTCCTTTTTTTTCTTTTGAAATACTCTTTCTTCTACTTTGGCCTGACTAGATCCCCTTCATTTTCTCATATAGCTTCCTACTCTTTTCTTTCATAACTGGCAATTTTTTTGTTTGGTCATTTTGCATTTGTCTCACTGGATTTTAAAGGTGGTTAAATCTAAGTACATATTTGTACACTAAGTACATATTTGTTGGATGGATAGGTAGGTGGAGGGATGGTGATACTGCCATTACTTCTGAACTTCAAGGTAGGAGGAGGGGTATGGAAAGGTATGGATATTACAGAGTCCAGAAGAATGAATAGCATTCTCTCCTGCAGTCTGCAGGGGAAGCAGTTTCCTGGGTGAGGCGGCAGGTTTCCTTTCATGTGCAGGTGGAGTCTGAAGAGACTCAGGATGCAGACCTTGTTTATAATCACATGTGTGTCCCATAGGCTACAGTGGCGAATGGGAGGGAGTTGGGAGTAAGTCAGGGAGGTGGAATAGGTTGCTTCAGGTAGTTTGAAGAGGAATGTTTTTTTTTTAATAAAAATTAATAAAAATCCCATATGTTGTCTTCTTTTCTTCTGATACTACTGAATTTGGATAGTTGCTTAAGTGCTAGGTATAACTTACTGTTTTTGATTTATTTAACATTACAACTGTTGTGGTGCTTTTCAATAACACTTCCACAAGAGAAGAAAATATTAAAAATAAATAAAAAATATTTTCCTTAAAATTTAAGATTTTCTTAAAATTGGAAAGTTCAGGCATATTAAAAAATTAGGTATCTTGCTTCTTTCTTTGGCATGGCTTGGGGTGGGGTTAGAGGGAAGAAGGACTGTTATAAGTGCTCCATATCGTTTGTTGTTATTAGAGTTAATATTGACAACACACTAAGCTTTAAACCAGAAAAATTAAAACTCTGATTAGCTGTCATACTTTATTTTATTTTATTTTTATTTTAGAGAGACAGTGTGTGCAAGCCAGGGAGAGGGGCAGAGGGAGAGAGAGTGAGTCTTACGCAGACTCCCAAGTTTAACGTGGAGCCTGGAGCAGGGTTAATCCCATGACCCTGGGATATGACTTGAGCTGAAACCAAGAGTGAGACGCTCAACTGACTGAGCCACCCAGGTGCCTCTTGCTGTCATATGTTATTTTAAATAAATATTTTAATTACAAACTGTGACCACTTTTTGCAAGGTTAAAGTCACTTTAAGCTTTATCACTTAAGCTTAAAGTCACTTAAAGCTTTATCACTTAAAAAAAAATCCATTTTTTTAAAAGAACAGAATAGAAAGGGCATCTGAATCTAATATGGTAAGGCATATTAGAATGATAATTTCATTTGTGTAATTAATGGTAACTAAAACTTCTTGAATGTCACCTGAATACTATCTAAAACTTTTTTATATTTAAAATATTTTGTTTTATTTCTACAGATGAGCACAGTTAATTCTTTAAAACTTCATACATTTTCATTTCCATGCAAGAGCCTAACTTGAGTTTTAGTATTTTGAACTTGGCTTATTGAGAATTCTATTTTAGCCTTTCTGATAGTGTTCATAAAGTTAAAATAAGAGATAAGAATTTTAATTTTAAATGAGTTGACTTCTATTAAAACACCAAGCCTAACCCTTGAGAATATAGTAGACACAAAGATTTCTATACTTTTCTTTTTTTCTGCTCAACATATAAACAGGTCTTACAAATTAATAAAATACAAATGTCCATCAGATAAAATGGCCAAAGGATAAAAACAGACAAGTCATAAGAAATACCAATGGCCAACAAATATGTTTACAGGATGTTCAGATTTAGTCACAAAGAAATGTAAATGAAAACAAATCTTATCTTTCCCTACAGTAATTTTAAAGAGGTTATTCCTAGTTTTGAAAAGATGGGGTAAAATGAGAATTCTCACATGGTACTCATGGGACTTACTGTTCCGTTTATCTCTGGAGATACCATAATATATTAATTATTGCTCCACTGTTAGATAGTTATGTTGTTTGCATGTTTTCTTTGTTACAAACTCTTATGCAGTGAATTTCATCATGCATCTAATTCTTACTTTAGGATAAATGCCTAGATATGAATTATAGTATCAAATGCCATGAAAAATTTCCAAGTTCTTGAAACACAATTATTTATGCCATTTGCTACAGTAATTTGCAACTTAGGCATTTATTCTAAGGTAATAATTAGATGCTGGCGGGAACTATTTCTGTTGTGCCATTCTATTGCTTAGCCAATGCCTGGCACCTAGTAAGAACACTTAAATCTTGTCATTTGACATTCAAATGAACAGCAATGTTGTCAAGCCATCTTTCAATTTTAGTTAAAACTGTAAAGTGGGAATGTGAACATGCTCTGAAAATTACAAGGAGTTTTGAAATTGTAAATATTAATATTTGTTCATAATTTTAGAAGTGCTATACTTTTGTTTCTAATATTTAGTTGATGTCAGTTCAAGTAATACCTAAAGCTGTTTATTTTCCTACATGTCTATTTATTTGATATTCATTTGCATTACTTTTTTTTTTTTTTTTTTTTAGTTTAAATAATCTCTACACCCAAGTGGGGCTTGAACTCACATCTCTGAGATTAAGAGTCACATGCTTTTCCAACTGAGCCAGCCAGGTGGCCCGATTTTAAATTTTTTTATCTTGTTAAAAGTCAAGTTAGGAGGCATCTGGGTGGCTCAGTCAGTTAAGCATCCAACTCTTGATTTTGGCTCAGGTCGTCATCTCATGGTTTGTGGCATCGACCTTGCATGGGGCTCTGCGCTAACAGTGTGAAACCAGGGTTTCCTTCTCTCCCTCTCTCTCTGACGAGGCCTCCCACACTCACACATGCATGCTCTCTCTCTGTCTCTCTCTGTCTCTCTCTCAAAATAAATAATAAACTTAAAAAAAAATGAGTAGATGTCACCCATTCTTTAAAAAAAAAGTCAAGTTAGGTTGTAGTTAGTATACAATGAATTCTGGATACAAATCTTTGTTGGAGATAGACATATAAAATATTTTTGACTTCTTAGTGAGTTGTTTTTTTACTTTCTTCATTCTGAGTTTTTGTAGTGTTTGTTTATTTATTTTGAGAGAGAGGGAGAGAGAGGCGGGGGAGGGGCAGAGAGTGAGGGAGAGAGATAATCCCAAGCAGGCTCCATGCTCAGCATGGACCCCAAGGTGGGGCATTGATCTGAAACGTGAGATCCTGACCTGAGCTGAAATCAAGAATTGGATCCTTAACCAAGTGAGTCACCCAGCGCCCCCATCTTTACTATTTGAGAATATTGTATATCCTTTCCCTTACTTTGAATTTTTAGAAAAATCTCTCAGTAATGTTTTACAGTTTCAATTAAATGCCTTGCCTGTATTTTTTTAGGCCTAGGTATTTGATTTTTTGATCTTCCTATCCATAGTATTATTTTTTAAATTTTATTTTTATATATATGTTGTGACATAGCAACAGAGTTCATTTTTATATGCTTACCTTATATTCAGTTATATTGATGAAATTTAATTCTAATAGTTTATATGTTCTTTTGGATTTTTTTTTTGTATACAATCGTATCATTTACAAATAAAGACTCATATTTCTCCTTTCTAATCATATGCCTTTCTCTTGTCTTTCTTCCTTAGTACACTGGATAGGACTTCCTACACAATTTTAAATAGAGATAATGACAGCAGATACTATTTTCTTCTTTGAAATCTTAGGGAATAGCTTTCAATAATTCATTAAGTATGCTGTTTTCTGTGGGTTATTGTAGATAGATTATCAGATTAAGAAATGCCTTTCTATTCGTAGTTTGCTAAGGGTTTTAATTATGTGAATGAATATTGGATTTTATGAATTGCTATTTTAATATATTTTTCAAAATATATGATTTCCTCTTTTTGGTTAATAGTGTTAATTAGATTAATTGATTTCAAATATTAAACCATCTTTGCACTTCTGAAAAAAAACCCATTTGTTCTTCTTATATTATCTTTTTTGTATATTGCTGGATTAAACTAATTTGCTAATATTTTCTTCATGATTTTTACCTCTCTGTTCATGTGAGAGCTTGGTCTGTTATTTTTTTTTTTTTTCTTAAAAACATTCTTGTCAGTTTTAGTTATGGGGGCAGTGTCCTACGGCAGGCGGGCAATTTTCTCTATCTCCCTGAATAATATTAAATTTGTGAAGAGTAAAGGTATATAAAAATCTCCCATCATTATTGTATATTTTTCTATTCCTCATTTTAATTCTGTCAGTGTTTCCTGTATCTATTTTGACCTATGTTTGTTGCATACAGATTTAGAATTGGGATGTTTTCCTATGAGTTGACTCCTTTTATCATTATTAAATGTCTTTATCTCTAATAATGCTTCTTGCCTTAAAGTATGTTGTCTGATATTAGTATAGGTATGCCAGCTTTCATTGTTTAGTGTTTGCATAGACAGTTGACCCTTGAACAACATAAGCTTGAACTGCGTGGGTCCACAGGTATTTTTTTTTTTTTTGAATAAAGTACTGTAAATGTATTTTCTCTTCCTTATGATTTTCTTAATATTTTGTCTATTTTATTGTACAAATACATTATATTATACATAATACATATGACATACAAAATATGTGTTGACTATTTACATTATTGGTAAGGCTTTCAGTCAACAGTAGGCTGTAGTTAAGATTTGGGGGAGTCAAAAATTATACATGAATTTTGGACTGTGCAGGGGGTCAGTGCCCCTAACCTGCATGTTATTCAAGGGTCAACTGTATATCTTTTTCCATCCTATTATTCCCAACCTTTCTATAGCTTTGTATAGCTTTGTTTGCTTGCAGCCTTTTCAGTTTGACAATCCTCATTTATATATTTTAGCCTATTTATATTTAATTTTTAACATAATTAGATTTAGTAGTCTTTTTTCTTTTTCTATTTGATCCATTTTTTCCCTAATATTTCTATGACATTTTCTCTCTCCTTTTTTCAAGGTTTTATTTAGATTCTAGTTAGTTAACATACAGTGTAATACCAGTTTCAGTCGTACAATAATAGTTATTGAACACTTCCATACAACACCCAGTGTTCATCTCAACAAATGCATTCCTTAATCCCCATCACCTATTTCACCATTCCCCCACCCACTTCCTTCAATTTGTTGTCTATAGTTAAGAATCTATTCCTTGGTTTGCCTCCCTCTCTGTTTTTTTTCCCCTTTGCTCATTTGTTTTGTTTCTTAAATTTGATTTATGAGTGAAATTATATGGTATAACATAATTCTTCCTCTGACTAACTTCACTTAGCACTATACTCGCTAGTTCTATCCATGTCATTGCAAATGGCAAGATTTCTTTCTTTTTTATGGCTGAATAATATTCCATTGTATGTGTACATCACATCTTCTTTATCCATTCATCAACTGATGGACACTTGGGCTGCTTCCATATTTTGGCCATTGTAAATAATGCTACTGTAAACATAGGGGTGTGTGTTTCCCTTTGAATTAGTGTTTTCCTATTCTTTGGGTAAATCCAGTAATGGAATTACTGTATCATATAGTAATTCTATTTTTAATTTTTTGAGAAACCTCCATACTGTTTTCCAGAGTGGCTGCACCAGTTTGCATTCCCACCAATGGTGCAAGAGGGTTCCCCTTTCTCTACATTTTCGCCAACACCTGTTGTTTCTTGTGTTGTTGATTTTAGCCATTCTGACAGGTGTGAGGTGATATCTCATTGTAGTTTTGATTTGTATTTCCCTGATGATCAGTGATGTTGAGCATCCTTTCATGTGTCTGTTGGTCATCTATATTTCTTCATTGAAGAAATGTCTGTTAATGTCTTCTGCACTTTCTTAATTGGATTATTTGGGTTTTCTTGGTGTTGAGTTGGAGAACTTACTTATATATTTTGGGGGCTTAGCCTTTATTGGGTAGGTCATTTGCAAGTATCTTCTCCCATTTAGTAGGTTATCTTTTAGTTTTATTGATTGTTTCCTTTGCTGTGCAGAAGCTTTTAATTTTGGTGTAGTCCCAATAGTTTATTTTTGCTTTTGTTTGTCTTGATTCAAAAGACATATCGAGAGATGTTGTTATAGCTGATGTCAGAGAAATTATTGCCTGTGCTGACTTCTAGGAGTTTCATGGCTTCAGGTCTCAGATTTATGTCCTTAATCCATTTTGAGTTTATTTTTGTGTATACTATAAGAAAGTGGTCCAGTTTCATTCTTTTTCATGTAGCTGTCCAATTTTCCCAGTACTATTTGTTGAAGAGACTATCTTTTTCCAATTGGACATTTTTTCCTGCTTTGTTGAAGATTAATTGACCATGTACTTGTGGGCTCCTTTCTGGGTTTTCTATTCTGTTCCATTGACCTATAGGTCTATTTTTGTGCCAGTACCATACTGTTTTGATCACTACAGATTTCTTTGTGATATAACTTGAAGTCTGGAATTGTGATGCTTTCAGCTTTGCTTTTCTTTTTCAAGATTGCTTTGGCTATTCAGTGTCTTTTGTGGTGCCATACAAATTTGAGGATTGTTTGCTATAGCTTTGTGAAAAAAACTGTTGGTATTTTGATAGGGGTTGCATTAAATGTGTATGTTGCTTGGGGTGCCTGGATGGCTCAGTCGGTTGGGCGTCTGACTTTGGCTCAGGTCATGATCTCACAGTTTGTGAGTTTGAGCCCTGCATTGGGCTCTGTGCTGACAGCTCAGAGCCTGGAGCCTGCTTCAGATTCTGTGTCTCCCTCTCTGTCTTCCCCTCCCTGACTCATACTCTGTCTTTCTCTCTCTCTCTCTCCAAAATAAATAAATTAAAACAAAAAATTAACAAAATGTGTATGTTGCTTTGGGTAGTTTTGACATTAACAATGTTTGTTCTTCCATTCCATGACCATGGAATGTCTCTCCATTTCTTCATGTCATTTTAAATTTTTTTCATCAGTGTATCATAGTTTTCAGAATACAGATCTTTCACCTCTGGTTAGTTTTATTCCTAGGTATATTATTGTTTTTGATACAATTGTAAATGGGATTGAGTCCTTAATTGCTCTTTCTGCTGCTTCATTATTGGTGTGTAGAAATGCAGATTTCTGTACATTGATTTTATATCCTGTGACTTACTGAATTCATGCATCAGTTCAAACAATTTTTTGATGGACTCTTTCAGATTTTCTGTATAGAGTATGATGTCATCTGAAAACAGTGAAAGTCTCATTTTTTCCTTGCCATTTTGGATGCCTTTTATTTCTTTTTGTTTTCTGATATGCTGCAGCTAGGACTTCCAGTACTATGTTAAAAAATAGTAGTGAGAGCTCTTTCGTTAAGCAGCCTGAGGTGATCTCTGAAAATGGTTCGCTATTCACTTGACCCAGAAAACTGACAAAATCATGCAAATCAAGAGGTTCAAATCTTTGTGTTCACTTTAAGAACACATGGGAAACTGCCCAGGCCATCAAGGGTATGCATATCCAAAAAGCCACCAAGTATCTGAAAATGTCACTTCGCAGAAGCAATGTGTGCCATTCTGATGCTACAATGGTGGAGTTGGTAGGTGTGCCCAGGCCAAACAGTGGGGCAGGACACAGGGTCCGTGGCCCAAAAAGAAGTGCTGAATATTTACTGCACATGTTTAAAAATGGAGAGAGTAATGCTGAACTTAAGGGTTTAGATGTAGATTCTCCGGTCATTGAGCACATCCAGGTGAACAAAGCCCCAAAAATGCGGCGTAGAACCTATAGGGCTCAAGGTCAGATTAACCCATACATGAGTTCTCCCTGCCACATTGAGATGATCTTAACTGAAAAAGAGCAGATTGTTCCTAAACCAGAAGAGGAGGTTGCACAGAAGAAAAAGATATCCCAGAAGAAACTGAAGAAACAAAAACTGATGGCCTGGGAGTAAATTCTGCATAAAATACATGCAAATAAAAGTAAAAACAGAAAACAAAACAAAGCAAAAAAATAGTGGTGAGAGTGGACATCCCTGTCTTGTTCCTGACCATAAAAGAACAGGTCTCAGTTTTTCCCCATTGAGTATGATATTAGCTGTGGGTTTTTCAAAGTGACCTTTATTATGTTGAGGTAGTTCCTTCTAAACCTACTTTGTTAAGGGTTTTTATCATGATTGGATGTTGTACTTTGCCAAGTGCTTTTTCTGCATAACAGAAAATGATTATCAATTGAGATAATCATATGGTTCTTATTCTTTATTGATGTGATATATCACATTGATTGATTTGTGAATATTGAACCACATTTGCAACACAGGAATAAATCCCACTTGATTGCGGTGAATGATTTTTTAAAATATATTGTTGCATTTGGTTAGGTAGTATTTTATTGAGAATTTTTGCATCTATGTTTATCAGGGATATTGGTCTATAGTTCTCTTTTTTAGTGGAGTTTTTATCTGGTTTTCATATCAGGGTAATGCTGGCCTCACAGAATGAGTTTGAAAGTTCTCCTTCCTCTTCTAGTTTTTGGAATAGTTTGGTATGGGGTGGGACACCTGGGGGGCTCAGTCGGTTAAGCATCCGACCCTCGACTTTGGCTTATATCATGATCTCATGGTTAGTGAGATCAAGCCCCACATCAGGCTCTGTACTGACAGTGTGGAGCCTGCTTGGGATTCTCTCTCTCCCTCTCTCTCTCTCTCTCTGCCTCCCTGCCCCCCAACATGCTTGCATGCTCTCTCTTTCTCTCTCTCTCTCTCTCTCTCTCTCTCAATAAAAATAAAGAAAGAAAGAAAGAAAGAAAGAAAGAAAGAAAGAAAGAAAGAAAGAAAGAATAGGTATTAACTCTTTAAATGTTTGGTAGGATTCACCCGTGAAGCCATCTGGCCCTGGACTTTTGTCTGTTGGGAGTTTTTTGATTATTAATTCAATTCCTTTGCTGGTTATTGGTCTGTTCGAGTTTTCTATTTCTTCCTGTTTCACTTTTGGTAGTTTATATGTTTCTAGGAATTTATCCATTTCTTCCAGGTTGTCTAATTTGTTCACATATAGTTTTTCATCATATTCTCTTACAATTTTATCTCTTTGGTTTTGGTTGTTTGTGTTTCTATGGTTTCAGTTCTCTGTTCTCTTTTATTTCGGATTTTATTTGAGTCTTTTTCTTTCTTTTCTTTCTTTCTTTCTTTCTTTCTTTCTTTCTTTCTTTCTTTCTTTCTTTCTTTCTTTCTGTTTTTATGAGTTTAGGTAGAGGTTTATCAACTTTATTATTTTTTATTTAAAGAGCCAGCTTCTGGTTCATTGATCTGGTCTATTGTTTGGATTTATTTTTAGTTTCTTTATCATTTATTTCTGCTCTAATCTTTACTATATCCTTCCTTGTGTTGGCTTTAGTCTTCATTTTTTTTTTTTTTTTTTTTTTTTTTTTTTTATAGTTTCTTTAGTTGTAAGGTTAGGTTGTTTATTTGAGATTTTTCTTGTCTCTTAAGGTAGGCCTGTGTTGCTATATACTTCCCTCTTAGGACTACTTGTTTTATCCTTTTTCTCTCCTTTGATTTTTCTTCTATAGAAAATATGTTTTATTCCAAATTTCTTTCTATTAAAGAGCTGTAGACATTAAAGATGACTAATTTTTTTGCCAGAGAGGGTCTACCTTTTTTCTTTAAGCAGATTAAGTGAGGATGGGCTGGTTACTTTAATCCAATCAGGTAATGACCTCTGGTCATCCCTTTTCCAGTGGCATGTCTGTTTTGGAATTTGAACTGAGACTGTGAGGGTCTTTTCCTCTTAAGCACTGATGACTGCAGGTAATTCTGCTCTGTTCACAGGTTTTCAGGTTAAGAGTTTAGCCAGTTACCCCACACAGGCTTCAGAATTCAAGAAATTGCTTGATGAAGAAACATGCTATTTGCCACCCTTCAGTCTCCACCCCTTTGCCCCCCATTTTCCACAAACCACTAAAGCTCTGCTGCTTTCTATGACCCCCAGAAGCAGTCTTCTCCCAGGGGCCAAGGCTGAACTCCCAGTTTCTAGCCATGTCCAGCATTGGTAACTGCCCCCTCACAAAACATAGCTACCAAATACTGAACATACAAAGATGATTAAGATCTATTTTCTTCCTACACAACAGAGCTTCCTAACCTTTTCCAAACCATGACACATATGGAAAATAATATTTTTTAAACGTCAAACTATAGTAAATAGAGGAGGATGTTAATAGCTAGAAATTTCTGGCCCAGAGCTCTTGCCAGTATAGGTCTTGGCCAGATCACTCCACTTTACAAGTTGAGATCAATACTTTCACATTTGCAACCTATGTGTGGCACTGGTTGAGACCCTTTGCCTTAATAAATTCATTCATCTTTTCTGGTCTTTCTCTTATGAAAGACTCTGTGAATACTTTCTCACACCCCTTGTCAGAGAACTAGTACTAACTCTAGATGCCTTTTGGATCTGGGATGATATGTAGGTGTGCCAGAATCCCTGTACCCTTCCTCATTCTGTGTCTCTATTCCATGGCTCATCTAGACTACTTATAGCCTTTAATTGGAAATATAAACTAGCAACTTATTCGCCTGTTTGCCACCTGTTTCCCTTCTGTTCTTTCTCTGTATTACAGATTTTCCTCATCCAGAAGAACACAGAATTTCCATTGTAAGGAGTGCAGTATAGTTGGTTTTGTAATAGCTGAGATAAAGTTATTATTTGCAATGGGAAAATGACTGAAATAAAATGACATGTATGGTTGAGTTTATGTTTATTTGTTATTTTATTAACTCTTTAAATTCTGAGTCTTTGGATAGCTTAGTATTTTACAGTTGATAAATAAAGATCCTCTGCAGTTCTTAGAAAATCTTTTGGTTTATAAAAATGTAAACTTAGGTCTACTTCACAAACAAATGTTTTATTTAATTTATAAATAGTTGAACCAGGAATATGTTGAGAATTTACTGTGATACTTAGCTGAGGAATGATGCCTTATTAGAATGTATTCCCACATTAAAGTTTGATTGGTTCAATGTGATGTCCTTTTATGGTATGGTAAATATGTAGAGAGAACAATGGCCTATGGTGATGGCATTAATTCCTGCCACAATTACATTATATGGACAATGTAATCACTGTAAATACTAAGAATACTGGAATGGTGAGGACAGCAATATTCCCTAAACTGGTTTAGAGTTATCAGGTTGCTGCTGGTGGTAGAAGCCTTATAAATGGAACATAGCAGAAAAATAATGAAACTTTATGGGCTACAGTAACTTCCCAGTCCTACAAAGTTTACAAATGAATTAGCAAACCCCAAATTGTTAAAGGCAAAGGATCCAATTACGATTCTCTGTTTAACTGCTAATAATGAGATCATTCTGTAACTATATACTTCAGTTCATGATTTTGGGATTCCTAAGTAAAAAGAGACATTTTTACTAAAATAAACAATAAAGTTAACTGGCATACGTTAGTAATTAGTAGATTAATAAGAGTATAAGGAACCAAGGTATACTGTAAGATGAGTTAAAGCACATTTAATGTTTAATGATTATTAAGGCAATGGGAGAAGGTATAAATAACCCCATTTCTCAATTAATTTAGGCATTTGTATCTATCAGTATAAGTTTTACAGTTTTCCAACTGCTTACACGTATTTCATTGTAAAATTATTTCTAAGAATTTTGGATTTTTTTTGTATAGATCAAGAATTGTTACCTTCTTATTAGTGATTAATAGTATATATGAAAAGTATCATTTTTATCTTCTAGTTATATTGCTAATTAATTCTGTTAGTATTCCAAACGATACTCTTGCCTTTTTAAATAGGCAGTGTAAGATTGTAATTAACAATATTAATAGCTAACACTGTACTTTTATTGAGTATAATTTGTGTTTAAAATGTCTTTTTACAAATGACTTATTCATATCAGGATCCAAACAGAATTGACACACTGCATTTGGTAGACATGTCTCTTGAATATCTAATAGTTCCCCTTTCATGATATTTATTTACAGAATAAATTGGATCATTTGCCCCACAGTTTCTTATAGTCTATTTGGCTGATTACATCCTGATGGCATTATTTAATATGTTTCTGCATCTTCTATATTTTCTGTAAACCAGTAGTTAAGTCTAAAATCTTGACTGAATTCAGTTTTAAATCTTTTTGGCAAGAATACGTCCTAGGTGGATACTGTATACTCTTTCAATTGCATCACATTAAGAGTAATGTAATGTCTGGTTTTCCTACCATTATTACCATTAAAATGGATCTGTGGATTCAAGTGATATCAAACTGATTCATTCATTAAAAAGAATTATGTCAACTTTTACCAAATGCTTTTAGGCAGCCATTGATAATCATTGCCAAGATCCATTATTTTCACTAGGGAATCTTAAAATGGTGATTTTCTAATTCTGTTATTCTTCTGCATTTATTCATTATGACTTTTCTAAATTTTGTAAATTTTCCTTATTTTGTCTGTTCTATCTGTCATATATTATTGCTGATGTATGTTAAAGTCTCCCACTGCATGCGGGTTTCTGATCATTTGTCCTCCTACCTGTATTATTTTTATTCTACAAAATTTGATGCTATTATTTGCATATTATTATCTACTCCTTTTAAAAGGAGTGATGGTCTTAGGCCATTCACTTTTTAATCTTCTGTGGGTAGTCACAAAGCTGATGTATTATAAATTATACTACTTAAATAGGCTTCATTTTCTATGCCTTTTTGTCTTGAATTATAATTGGATAGTGTAAGTATTGCTACCTTTACACACCTTTTCTTCATATTTGCCTGATAATTTGTGCCTTTTTCACTATTTTTGTTTCAATGCCTTTCATGGAGATAGGAGTTTGCTACTTTTTCTGTCCTCTCCCCTTCCCAGTCCTTAATAATTTAGTATAGGATAATTTAGTCTGATAATAAAACCACTTGTTGGTCTTATAATAGTGCACTATAAATATTACTTTAAAATAAAAACATATGTAAAATAATCATTTAAATTTATATTTTTTTATTTTTAACTTATTTTGTGGGGTTCACACCTAACCTGGGAACCCTGAAACTGGTAATTAAAGCATGTTTTGAGACCTCAAAGTTACTATGAAAAAGATGGTCTTTCTTTTTGTTAACAGGTCAACTGATATTTGATAAGGAATATGAGGTTTCTTGATTTTTAGGATAGATTTTAGAAAATACTATAACACAAAACAAAATGTTATCATTTTAGTTTTCCTGTATGATCTTAAGATGATAATTCTCGATCTAGGTCCGGTCTGTTTTGAAACTTGTTCATATCATATGTGAAGGTATTTTTTAAGTTTCAGTCAAGGCAATTCTTTTTTCATGCCTTATTTTTCAGTTTCTTAAGTGATTTTGATTCAATAAGGTTTTCAACTTAATTTTATCATTAATAACTTAATTATGGTGGTAATAGTGTTTATTTAAAAGCAGATTCCAATGGTACTAAGGAATATGATGTTAACAAGTATTGCTTCAGCTGCTTCTTACTCTGGATTCCACTCCCCAAAGTAGCCACTGCTAATAGTTGCCTATTCATAATGCTCAACCATTAAAAAAAAAAAAAAAAAAAAAAAAAAAAAAAAAAAAAAAGCCTGATTCTTTAAGTAATTTAGTCCAAGAAAGAAACAGTATCTGGTTCTTTCATAAATAACAGGAATTAATTTTAAATACTTTTAAATTTTAGTGACCCACAAAGCTAGAGATACTGAATAACATTGAAAATGTTAGTTAATGCTGAAACGGCCAAGTAAACATTTTTCTGTAATTTATTTTCCATTGTCTATTTTAAGTAAAAGCATAAGCTGCCCTTTAAAAAAAAAAAGACATTTTTTTCCATATTCTAATAGGTATAGCAAGTTTCACTATTCATGTAAAAATCAATATATAATTTTAGTGATTTCAGTTCTATTTAAAAATGAAAGTATGGTTTATCAGTGGCATTTTATGTTTTTCGTCTTAATGCAATCCTTTTAAGGCCATACATTCCAGTATCCAAGTTTTAAAGTAGTTTGTATACACCCAACATGCAAGGCCATGACTTTAATCATTTCCTCACCAGAACTTCAATTATGCCAAGCACTTTTTAATTATCCTGCATCCCACAAGTCTATTCTTAGTAAAAAGTCTGACTTGTACAGAGGCAGTATATTCCTCTGTGGCAAAATTCAACTTACCACTTTGCAACCCCACCCATGAAAAAGCCCTGTGAATTAAAAGCTACTAAATTAAGTGTGTATTTTTAACAGCTTCAATTTTCAAGTCAAGTTTGGCATAAAAGTTGAAGACATTTTTTTGAAGTACAAAAATGCTATGTTGGCATTTCATGGTGTTTTCAGAATGCAGTTCGTTTTTTGGGTTGTTTCCTTTACAAAGTTTCTTATAACATCGATTTTTTTTTTTCCTAAAGGGAATGTGTTTAATCATTTGCCCTATCGCTTTTTATTTTTATGTTATTTAAAGAAGAAAATTCTGAACAAAGAAGAACAGTGATAGAAAAAGAACTTACATGTGAGGACAGATCTATAGGGTAGGGGAAAAGGTTTGAGGCACAGTGGGTGGCAGGAGAAACACTGAGCTGAGTGGAGCTGGGTTTGGCATTTCATGCACAGATTAAAACCTGTAATGCAAACCCTGAAATTAAGAGAAAGTAAACTACATAAAATTATTGTATTGGTTTACTCTTTTTGCTTCCTAGTAATGGAAAATCTGTTTTGTTCAATGAATGCAAATACGATACAAAGTCATTCTAGGAAATGCTTGTATAAGGTTAATGCTTATAAGAGATGCTAAATACCTAATACTATATATTAACTCAAGAAACAGTTCATAAGAACCTCTTACATGTAAAGCCCTATACTTTTTTTAGGTTATAATGTAGCTCCAATATTTACTGCCTCATGATCTACCTTAGGTAAACACACTGTTCAAAATCTGAACTTAGGAAATGTGGGCTCAATCAACACAGTTTTCCTTGTTTTTCCTTGCCTTCATCTACACTAGAGACTGGACTATCTAAAAACCCAATTCCCCATTTTGCTTTGCAGCTAAAAGTTGCATGCTGAGATTCTGACCAATGAGGCGTAAAGGGAAGGTCACTGGTGCCACATGGTGTCTTTCTGCCAGGGAATCTGCTAGAGCTGTTGTCATCACTAAGAGTGCTACAGCTCAATGCCAGGAGGAGCCTGGTTGTTGACCCAGGTCAATGGCATCCTTGACCACCATACTAGGTATGGACTCCCTACTCTGGGACTTCTTGTGGCATGAAATAAACCTCTTCTTGTTTTAATCACCTTTTTGCTGGGGTTCCTTTTACTCTTAGTTGCATGCATTACTAACTGGCTCAGTGAAAAAATTAGTTTGGCAATAAGCATGACAGTGGCCTTCCCGTTCCAGATTGTGCTAGCCAGTCTCCAAGGTGGTCTACAACAACTCCCATCTCCTTCACACCCTCATGTAGTCCCCTCCCACAATCTCCGAGTGTTGGTTTAGGATAGGCTTCTAATAGGATATGGCTTCTAAAGCCCTGTGACACTGTAAAAATTAAATTAAAAATTTAACAGTATCTCTAAAATGACTTATACTTTCTTTTTATGGAATGTCACATCTTTCTTTTTGTATGACCTATTTTCTGGTCGATTATAATATATATCCTTTAGTAGAATGAGAAAATTTAAATCATTTTCAAAATTGATTTCTGGGAAAACCACTTATATAATACTATACACCAGGCTCTTTCCTGTGTTCTTTAACTTCATTTACTGGCTTTTTTCTTCAAGTGACTTTTTGAGAGGTTATTTCAACCACTTGGCATTTGGAGAAATTGAGGCAGAGAGGTTAAAAATCCTGCCCAAGGCCACACACGTAGGAGGTAGAAGACCTGGGATTTGAGCCCAATGAAGCTGGTTCCAGCATTTGTAGTCCTCTCACCACATAAAAATCACCTGCGGTTCTAGTAACCAAAGAAAACTGGCCTTCCTTCTATAGATATGTATCTACATTTGCAGTGTGTAAGTTATTTACTTTATTTAGCATAACAAGTCAGTTCCTACTGGCATTCACAGTTCCTTAAGTATCATTGTTCCTCAGAGTTTTCAGCATATATAAAAATGCTGAATGTTACCTGCTTTCCGCTGGTGAAGCCAGCTCTATCAGTCAGTGTCCACCCAGAGCGAACATACTACAGAAAAGTAGTTACGAGTATGTCCAAGGAAATGAAGGACCAAAAAAGGGAAGGCGTGTTCACCTAAAGATTGGCTGGAGGCTGGAGGCTGGAGGCTGCTACCATGCCCAAGACAGGAGCAGCAGAAAGGCAGATGTTGTTGCCTAGACCTCAGGAGCCACTGTGCTCCTGACACTGCTGGAACCTAACTGCAGCTGACTTACAGGAAGCGGGGAGTTCTGCAGCACTGGAAATGAAGCTAGGCAGACTTTATTACATCCCACGATTCAGCAACCTTTTGTGAAGCATTCTATTACACTGTGGAAGTCATCAGGGTTATGTTTCAATCACAATGCCTGAGAGGCTAAGTTTAAAACAACCACATTGACAATCCTACACTTCCTTGGCTATGTTCTTAATATAGAACCTCTTCTAAGGTTCTTGGCTTGACTGGAAAGAAAACGATAATTAAAATAAATTTAAAAAAAAATCCTACTGATGTTACACAAGTCCAGGAATCCTGCTGTCCAAACCATGTTGCCGGTCAAGGGGCTCAAGGTTGCCTGGTGCCCTGCCGTGTTTGTCGGAGCTACCTCCAACAGGAAGTCCTCCTCATTCCCAGTCTCTGCCAGTGTCTCCCATCGGCGATTCTCTCTGAGATACAGCTGGAAAGAGAGTATGGAAGAGACTGGAGTATGCAGACTTCCAGTTCCCTGCAATGGAAGAAAAACTTAGGATAGAAACGGAGCTGAGGGCTAGTGGCCAAGGAGCAGACTGGTCTTAAAAATGTTGACCTCCTGGGGCGCCTGAGTGGCTCAGTTGGTTAAGCATCTGGATCGATTTTGGCTCAGGTCATGATCTCATGATTTGTGAGACTAGGGACCCATGATTGAGACCCACATTGGGCTCTGAGCTGACAGCAAGGAGCCTGCTTGGGATTCTCTCTCTCTGCCCCTCCCCTTCTCTCTCTCTCTTGCAGAATACATAAACATTAAAAAAAGCAAACAAACATTGACTTCCCCTTGACATGTTTTCCTTCCTTTAACATGCTTTGCCATGTTAAATATTCCACAATTAATGGCCGTATCATATTCTCTATTATTAACACTCTGATTAAGATTATTTGCTGCCTTTCTTAGTGTTAATTTTCCTCATTTTCTTTGAAATTTTAGTTGTATGACTTATTTTATGTGGGAGTTTACATCTTCCTCTTCTCCAAGCCTCCCCAGTCTATCAGTTTTTTGGTTGCCTCTACCACCTCTAGCCCAAGGCATGATCTTAGTCGGTAGTTCTGGCTTCTGTCCCTTGGTGATTGGAGATATCAGAGAGATCCAGTCATTAAGCTGGCGAAGAGTAACACTGTGCTGGCTTCCAGCTTTAGTAAGGACACCTGACTCTGTCATTCCACAGAAGTCCAACTCTGGGCTGCCTGAGGCCTCAGCTCCTGCTTATTGCTGCAGATTATCTATTGCCCTACTTTTGAATATGTCCATGACTTTTCTTTACATAAAAACATCTATCATTGGTATGTTTATAGTAGTGGGAGGAATGTAAAGCATGAATACTTAGTGTCATAGTAATGACTAATCTGTCTTAATACATTTAGTTGATTTGCTTTGGTTTCTTTAGGTAAATGATCATATTACCCAACAATAACAAGAACTGGAACCACCATTTAATCAGTACTTAATACATGGTGGGTACACTCTGCTGTGTGCTTCAACTACATGTTAGGACTTGGAAATGGGCAAGATTCCTGCTGTCTTTTCCAGGGGTAGCTGTCAGATTGTGAAAACAAATTGCAATGCAAATAATTCTGTTCACATCAATGCAAATGAATTTTGACTGGTAGATTGTAGATCTTTGTAAGTAAAATTCTCATTGAACAGGTCTTGCCATCATATCTGTTCCTTCAGTAATTGAAGAGTTGAATAAAATCTTTGGTACATGTCTGTTTTATATTTGTGTAAGAGTTGTGATCTTACTTTTTTGAAAATTCAACTTTAGCAGACATGATATCTTCTAATCTTCAAAACCTGAGAAATAGCTGTTATTCATATTTAGTAGATGAAAAAACTGAGGCAGATCACATGGTTTACCTGCTCAATGTCAAATTAACTAGTAAGTGGCCAAGCTATCTTCAAGATCTCTGCTCTTATAGTTTATTGTTTGCCTTGGAAAAACTCCATTTGCTCAGAATGTTTTTTGTTTTTTTTTTCAAAAATATATTGGGTGGGAGGGAGGGGAAGGTGGGTGATGTGCAATGAGGAGGGCACCTGTTGGGATGAGCACTGGGTGTTGTATGGAAACCAATTTGACAATAAATTTCATATTAAAAAATATGTTAGCATCATCAAAACAATAACTAATATTTATTAAGTGTTTACTATGTGTTATGCATGAAACTGTTTATATGGTTTAACTCATTTAATAGATGAGAAAACTGAGCTTAAAGAGGCTCAATAGAGGCGCCTGGGTGGCTCAGTCGGTTAAGCGGCGGACTTCGGCTCAGGTCACAATCTCGCGGTCCGTGAGTTCCAGCCCCGCGTTGGGCTCTGTGCTGACAGCTCAGAGCCTGGAGCCTGCTTCAGATTCTGTGTCTCCCTCTCTCTCTGCCCCTCCCCCGTTCATGCTCTGTCTCTCTCTGTCTCAAAAATAAATAAAAGTTAAAAAAAATTTTTTTTAAAGAGGCTCAATAACTTGATCAAGGTTTTCCATGCTATTTCTAGTTTTTTCCGTCTTCTAATGCAGTAGTTTTCAGCATTAGTTGCATGTAAGAATTACCTACAGAGCTCTTAAAAATCAGTTTATCAGAATTTCTTAAAGGATTCCTAGCTGATTCTAATATATAGAATCATTATATAACACCTTGCTTCCCTAACTAGCTGATACTTAAGAGATTTATACAAACCTGCAGTGCCCGTTTTTGGTTTTTTTTTCCTGATACAGCTTGGAAAAGGAATAATGGGGCTGAGATCTATGTTATTCTGAAGCTTGAGTGTCTAGGAGTGGCCAGAGTTTAAATAGAAGCATTTGGAAAATTTCAGGTCAGCCCGAAGTCAAATCATGACAGGAGCATAGCACATTGAGAAACCATCTCACTGGTAAGTAAATGATTTTTACATTGACTCCCCAAATCAATAAGATCAGCCTTGTAGTACCAACCAATAATACTTATAAACGTCAGCATTTTTTAAGGAAATGTTCTCTGTGATTTAGAAAATTATTTGGATGCCCTATTCGTATTTTCTAATTTTTTTTTTAAACATTTTTATTTATTTTTGAGACAGGTAGAGACAGAGCATGAACAGGGGAGAGTCAGAGAGAGGGAGACACAGAATCCGAAGCAGGCTCCAGGCTCTGAGCCGTCAGCACAGAGCCCGACGTGGGGCTCGAACTCACGAACTGTGAGATCATGACCTGAGCCGAAGTCGGCCGCTTAACCGACTGAGCCACCCAGGCGCCCCCCATTCGTATTTTCTACAAACTTCCTCATCCCCCTTGACCACAGAGGCAGACAGGGTGGCTTAAAAGCCATTAGCAATCTTTCATTCTTGCCTTTTTCTGCATAATGGCTTGAAAGCTAGGATACTCAACTTTCTAAGAGACTACCCACTGGAGGTGACCATGTGACCGAATTCTAGCTGGTAGTATGTAAGTCATTGTATGAAACTTTGAAACTGCTCTTTTAAAGGGATAAATTAAGGTCCCCTGACCCTGATGGGAGATGAGGCATGAGGCAGTATAGCAGCCATCTCACGACCATGTGGAGAAAAGCCACATGCCAGGCATGGGGGAGCAGAAAGATAGGACTGACCCTGGTTTGTCAATGATCTGGAGCTGCAGTCCTTGACAGCCTCACATAAGACACTTTATTACCTAAAAGAGTTAGCTCTCTTAATTACTCAAGCCATTTCAGGTGTTGTGCTTACAGCTAAAGTTAGTGTCCTAACTAATAATTGCCAAAACATGGATGTAATAACGCATTGTTTGGTCATTTTATTTGAAAAACCATAGGCAACCAAAAGTGTATGAAAGCAAAGTAATGTTCAGTCAGTTGAATTAAATCCAGTAGGGAATCTACACATGATCTCCTAAGTCAGATGTTTCTTTTTTGGTTTTTTAAATCAGCCATGTATGGTGATGTCTCCATACCCTAGTTTTCATTCTTATCTCAAATTAACTGGTAAGTTGTAACTAAAAATATATAATGTTACATTTATTAAACAAGGCGGCAATTAGAGGTGGTTCTAATACCTTAGCAGCCTAGTGTAGACAAAGTAAAACGAAAGCCTTTAAATGCCTCCCGGGTTAAGAAGTCAAAACCTGAAGACAACCAATCACAACCAACCAACTAGGCTTTTCCAAATAAAGCAAATGCTTCACCTATAGCCAGTCAGGCAATTTCCTTGCTTTCTTCTACCTCTTCACTATAAAAGTCTCGCAGGTAGCTCCTGTCAGTGGAGCACTCCTAATCACTTCCTGTTTGGTGCTACCCAATTAGAAACAATATTTGCTCAAATAAGTTCTTAAAATATTTAATATACCTCAGTTTATGTTTAACAATACCCAATACAACTAAATACAACTCCTATTTCTTTCTCTTTAATAGTAAAACATTACAAAACCTAACAGTTAGTAGTTACCAGCTTTCTTTTCTTAGATTCAATTGTAACGCAAAAATCTGGAAACAGAATCAATTTGATGTCTGATAACATAAAACTGTCAGGTAACTTAGGGCTTTACACGTCTTATCATGAGAAACATTGATCAAACTCACAATGGCATTGTTAGAAAAATGTGCCATTTTGTTGGAGCTCCTGACTGCCTTTTTTTTTTTTTTTAACTTTTCATATTCTTCCTTCGTGAGTGTTCCACTCAATCCTCAGATAGTCTGTTTGTTCATATTTCAGACTACTAATATGGTAAAGTCTCTTATTTCTTGTGACTGAAGAATAATTTAAACATTTAGATTAAATCTAGGATATTTAGTTTAAAATAGTGAGTTTTTAGATAGAAAAATACTATGATTGACCTATATGATGTTTAGACAGTATAGTACAATGTACTTAACTCTAAAATTTTTCTGTACATACAATCTTTAAAAAAAAAAAATAATTCAGAGTGCATACTCTTTCCTGCCCAACAGAGCTTACTTTTTGAGGGGAAAAAAATTGAGGGTGGGATGGGGGAGAAGGAAAGATGCATATAAATCATTCTACTATTTTTTTTTTTTTTTTAGTTTTATTGAGCTACAATTAGCAAATAGAATTGTAAGGTATTTAAAGTGTACTGCATGATTTGATATACAAATACATTGTGAAAGGAGTCCTCCTGTCTAGGTAACACATCCGTCACTTCACATATTTATCTTTTTTTGTGTGCATGAGAATATTTAAGTTCTATTCTCTTAGCACATTTCAGTTATATAATACAATGTTATCAACTGTAATCACCATTTAATATGTTAGATGCTCAGATGTTACTGATCTCACACCTGAAAGTTTGAGAAAATTTTCTTAAATAATTGTTATGTCAACAACTTCAGCCTTTTCATAGGAAGAAAGAATTTACTTCTCAAAACTGCGTAAATTGTTATGGAAAACTCATTCTGAGTAGTGCAAGTAACCCATCCTTTTCTATATGGATTGTCCTTATTCTCTTTATTAGTAATGGAGAGACACAACCATTACAGTTTTCTCAAAAGAGATGAATAAGCTGTGGGAGGTGTTTTAGAATGAACGTGTCATTTCATCAGAAGCGCTTTATAGAACACATTGCACTGATGTCTTGCACCAGTGGAATTTTCTGTCAGAATCTATGATCCCATTCGGTCTAGGTTGACGATATCAATGCTGCCTGAAAGGATTGTTCATAGGATTTCACTCCACCCAATACAGAAATGTTTTCCTTGATAATGGAGCTATGGAATTTCTTTGGTGTCATCTCATGGTGTGAGGTTTACATACATAGTAAGCCATTTGTCACAAAGTTCATTGATGAAGAGATACATTCTCATGTGTTATTTTTAATTTTTGAGTGTATATTACTGCCATTCTAAGACTTTAGGTATTCCAAGGTCTCAGGAAAATAGACACAAGGCACTTTGTTGTACTGAACACATTTTGGTCAGCAGGGAAGGAGCCAGGAGCAGTAATCTACAGAAAGAGCCTGACTTGGGAGTGTGCACACAGGACCAGGACAAGGTCCAAGAGGAGTAAGAGTCAGCCTTAATTCTAGCAAAGTTTGGACATGAGTATTCAATCAGATGAGTGGGACACAGCTGTGAAGTAGACAGAATAGAAGAAGGAGATGCTAGCTCTCCAGCTTTTTTCCATTTCCGTTATAAGCTTATATGCATCCAGCTCCTCCTTCCTTCCATCACTCCAGTCACACTGGAATTGCTGACCCTCCCCTGTCTGACCCTAAATCCTCCGCTGTGCCCTAAATCACAGCCCCTCAGTGCACATTCAGAACTGGCTCAGAAAATCATCTCTCCTTTCTTTTATGTTTTAAACTTCTCATTTTCTACAGCACTTACACATATTTAAGGTTTCTCAACCCCACATCTTGGTTCTCTTTACCACCCATTCTCCCCTTTCTAAGGCAGGGCTTCTTTAAGCAGTTCTGAATGTTTGTCTCTACTTCTGTACCTCCCATTCTCTCCTCAACCCACTAAGCCTAACTTCTGCCCCCATAGCTCCATTTTGCAGCTGTTCAAGTCACTCCAGATTCACCAGCCACCTCCTCATGCAACGTGCCGGCCAACTGATCAGCTCCTGCTTCCTGTCAGCCTCATCTCCTGCACTTGCCCCCACACTCCTGATCATCCATCCCCACCAGCCTCCTCTCCAATCTTCGAGTCCCCCAAACCCTTGCCCACTTCCAGGCTTTTGCACTTGTTCTCCCCGTAGCCCAGGATTCTCTCCCTGGCTGGGTCATTAGCATCCCTCAGGTCTTGGCTCAGATATCCATTCTCAGAGAGGCTTTCCCCAGAACACGCATGGGCTGTGACCTTGGAAACACCATTTAACCCCTCCGTGGTTCAGTTTCTCATCTATAATTGAGGAAATAACTGTACCTATCTCCTAGGATTGCTGTAAGGATTAACTGATATTATACACATGTAGTATTTAGAACAAGACTTGATATACAGCAGTAATTTAAGATTAATTATAAGTAACTGTTTACTATTATAGGTAACTTCTTCATGTTATCTCCCTCTTCTTCCCCTTTGTCGCACTTCTGAGCTATGAGTACATTATTTGTTCGCTTATTGTGTTAGCATGGTAGGATGCAAGGTCCAAAAGGACAAAAGATTCATCTGCCTTGTTGGTTTGTCTACTCTTTACAACTTGCTTGAAAGTGGAGCGTGGTAAGGCTCAATACATTTGGCACTTCAACCTCTCTCTTACCTTGTGCTGCATTTGTCATTGTCGATCATGCTATTCTTCCTGAAACCCTTTTGTGGTTTGTTTTGTTTTGTTTTTGCCTCCTTGTCTTCCTCTGCTCATACCTTTAAATTCCAGGATGTGTCTGAGAGGGTACAGGACAGAACAGGGGCATGGAAATGGGTGGATGAGATCTGGGGAGATGCTGCTGCCCCACACAATGAGCTGGGTTCACAGCTCTGGCAAGAGGAGGGAAGAATGGGTGGAGCTGCTGGGCATAACTGAAGAGGGAAACCTAAACTGAGCCGGCATGGGATGGTGTCAAGAGTGAAGGGCTTGGGCTTGCTGTTAAGGCTCTTAATTGATTCAGCATATATCAAGCACCCCTAGGTGTCCAACCGAGCTAGGTGTTAGATTTTTTAAAATATAAACGAAGATCTCAAATATATAGCTGCATAAACAAATTCTTGTAATTTACTATAGAAGTGCTTTGTAAAGGTGTGAGCAAGATACAATGTTGGTAATGAGGAGAGGGTGATCATTGCTGGGAGAGCTGCAAGATTCAAGAGGAGCAGAAATATGAAATGGGCCTTAAATTTATCACATCAACTGGGGAGAGAAATTCTAAGCTGAGGAAATGGTACATACAAAAATACAGAAAGATTTCTCATCAATATTTAATATGGAGGATGGAGCTGACATGAAGACCCACCTCCTACAAAACATATGGAAATTTTTAGTATCCCTGTGATTGTTATAAAGGTGATGTGACTTTTTGAGGATAAAGTTGTATATGCATTTTAAATTCATTTTATTTTGGAGTAAATCCCTCCTCTAATTCAGGGCTTGCTGTGAGAGATGGCTACGAGGCAGTCTTGAGGCTTCTGAATACTGAATTCCAACTTTTATGACAGTTCCAGTTTTAGAAGGGAGAAAGGATAGATGGGTGGATAAGTGAGTTGACTGGATCGGTAGATGGATAGATGGGAGGACAGGAGATGGATGCCAAGGAATCCAGTAGAGAATTGGGGTGGTGTTGCTTTGAGTGATGTACCCAGATGTAGGGGTGCCAACATGGTAGCAATCCACATGTTCCTAAGCCTGTTCCTGTACACAAAATTGTATTTTATTATAATAACAGTGATTATTGAGTATCTACTCTGTATTAGATATTGTTCTAGGTTCTTTTTATAAATCATCTCTAGCTACCCTGGAAGGATAGTATGAAGAACCTGAGACTCGGAGAATTAATTTACCACCCAAGGTAACACAGCAAGTAAATCTACTTAAATCTAAAGCTCATGTATCAGGAGGACAATTCCTACTTTTTTCTAAGCAAGGACACAATTTATGTCTATTTGCCACTTTCAAACTTAATCACTGCTCTGCCTCGACAACCCCTCCAACTCATGCTATAAAGAGCAGTGAAGAATGACACAGCCGTTTCATTTTTTGTGATGTTTCTCCTTTAGTATAACTGGTTCTTCTTCTAGCACTGAATGACATTTGCAACATAAAATGCTTTCTTCTGTGTCTAAACATGACCCACCACAGTCAATTTATTCCTGGAATGTTCCTATTTCATGCCTCTCCAGACAGAATTATAATACTGTATCCGTTGTGCTTTCTGTTGTTTGCAACTGAACCCTTCTGGTTGGGCTATGGGAATTATTGCCAGCTATTAGATGCTTTACAGAATTATGGGAAAAGCTTTAAGAACAGACTCTGTACTGAGCTTCTAGGAACAGCTCCTACTAGTTTCCAAAAATCACACAGCTTCTGCATGGCTAAGAACCTCACAGTCTTTTCCTGACATTTTTTCGGGAAACTGATGACGAGAAACCTTTGCTACTAACCAAAGGCATGAGATGAAAGCCTCCCACCCTTTCCCTCCACTCAGGAGCTGCTTCATGAGCATGTAACTTATGCAGTTGTTCAAGATCCCACGCTGAGAAAGATACCATTCTTGAGACTTCAACACTCTGAGGTTGCCATCTTGAAATTCCTACTGTATCTTCAAATTTGTGTTTTCGTTTAGGACAGTGGATTTGGCACTGGGAGCTTGGAACCTCTCAGCTCCTTCCTCCCGCCACCTCCCTGTGACAAGTTCTTGGCCAGTCTGTACCTCATCGCCTGGCACCGCAAACCTCCACGGTCCAGCTACATTAGCCTCCCGGGCGTGGGAGTGAGAATGCAGAAGACGGAGATTGGTTCAGGTCAGGCGCATGCGCCCTGGGGGATCTGTGGGAAGAGCGGGCCGCGAAGTTCTAGGAAGTCCTCCTGTCAAGCTGATGACACCACCAAGCTTTAGGTGACACGGTGGGGGGCGAGTCTCTTACCTGCCTCTGTCCTGGTGCTTAGGACGTCTGGCCGTGGAAGTGACAGCACTGACAGGTGGCCCATCCTCTGGACTGGGGTGGCAGGTCTTGGGAAAGAGAGATGCCTGACTGGACTCCGGGAGGTTTCGGTCCTGCAGCAGGTGAGAAAGGAAACCCAGCAGCCAGTGTGCAGAATTGTGGGCAGGGCCCCTGCGCGCGGGAGAGGAGTGTCTGCACTCATAACCCGAGTGCCCCCGCCATTCTGGGAGTGTGACATTAAATGACAAAGAAGGAAAAAAAAAAATCCACCTTGACAAGTTGTGGGAAAGACCACAGAAGGAAGGAAAATTTTTTTCCTGCCTTTTGTAAAAGGCCCACGCATTTTCATTTACAGCAAGGAGGTTGGAATGGATAGTGAGAAAGACAGCCTGCTTTCTCTGCCCCGATTACCTACATCGTGACTCTGGCAAGAGTTGTACCCCGTTTGTACACTAGACTCCATGGAGCAGGGCTGGATCTGGCTCAACACTCTTATCCCCAGTTCAGGATACAGGAACCTGTCACATAGTAAGATCCCAATATTTGCAGAATTAAATTGTTAATCATCCATTTTTTATATGTTCAGGTTATTAACCTGTATATCTAACGGTGTATTTTCTCCCGCCATAGTTCATATTAACTGGAGATCTTCACTAATGGTGACAAATTCATATTCAAATACAGTGGGTTAGTTGGAAAAAATAGGTATATGAATTATACTCAGTGATTTCATGTACTGGGCAGAGCTAATACAAATATGGTACCATATGTCCATTGTGTTTAGTGAATTAAATCACTTATTATGCCATTATGAAAACATTAATAATGTTTACCCAGCCACAGAAACCACCAATATGAAATTAAATTCCTACTAGTCTTCATCTTTTGAATTTCACAAACTGGAATTAATTTCAAAGGGACCATGCCTGGCTGAAGTGTATTAAGAGTGGGGAAAAATCACTGAAAATTCTATGGAAAAATTAGTTTTATTTAAAACAGGAATGCCCTGAGCAGAATCAGACTTTTCATATACTTCTCACCATCTCCAAAATGGAAAGTAAGAGTATTTCTACCAAAAGGTTTTAATTAAAAAGGATTTTGGCATGTGTGTGTGTATAAAAATATCTCTTAATTACAAAGATGTAAAGTTAAAACTTTTACCTGAGATTTAATTAATAGTCTCAATTGTGTAGCTATGGATTAAATGATGGTGAGGATGGCTGGGAAATTGTCGGATGATCAGATCATCCAGAGCAATTCAGGAAGCAAAACTACACCTCCCAGAACTTATCTGGCTCTCCAAGAAGTGGTATGGGGCAGAGGGCTTACTCCAAAGATTCTTTAAATTTATAGGATCAAAGAGGTTGTTGGAATCTCTGGCCTTAGATGTTTTGTTCAGGGGCTGCATCATGGAAATCTGGCCTGACAGCCTGACAGGTCCTGAATTAGATCTAGTTATAACTCAGAGCATATGAGTTACTTAATGGGAATCAATGAGGCAATTGTGTGAGTATCTGGTTGTGATAGCCTACAGGCACAGTCTGGCCCTTGGGCCTAAATAGGAAATAAGGGAATTCTGGTTCATTCAGGAAAGGTGGAACAGAGAATGTTGACTTTAATTATCCTGATAATTTTGTCTATCATATCAGTTTGACTACAGGATTTATCCTAATCTATTGTGCCTCCAAATTAAATAGTTACATTGACAAAGTGTAACTATGATACAACTATAATTTATAACTGCAATAAATGTTATCTACCCAGGTAATCCAGGGTAATCTTCCTATCTCAAACCCTTAATTTAATTATATGTGTGAAGTCCTTTTTGACCCTATAAAGTAACATTCATAGGTTCCAAGGGATTAGGACTTATGTATTTGGGGGGGGGGGGGGGGAAGGTGACATTAGTCAGCCTAACATGCACTCTATTTGAAAATGTGCTGAGACTCAAACCTATTTACTACCTACTACTCCTGAACAGAATATTGAAGGATGGAGATTCCAACGACCTTTCTGACTACCAATAAACCTAGATTTCTGATGAAGTTTATTTTAAGACAGTTGTTTGGGGGAATATCTGACAAGATAATTTCTGTTTTTAAGTATCCAGACTAATTTAGATAGTTTTCAAAGATCCTGAGTGTTAGACTTGAATTAAATTTTATTGTGGTCATTTTTTTTATGTTATTGAACTTCCTAAGTTATTATGTGTTTCTGCATGTTTTTGATCAGCCATGTGGAAGCTATAAGACATTGATTCTGGGAATGTTTCAACACTGTTTGATTTTTAACATCTTGGGACTGATGGGTTATGTTTTGAATCAGATTAGGGCTGAATTAATATATTTTTCAATGAGTTTACACCTAACAGATCATTTAAGACATTTTAAATGACTTTAAACATAGTTACTGGATTATTATTGTTGAAGCTTAAATGAAATGGATTGTTTCAGAATCCAAACTTTATTTTTTTGACTATCTTTTTAATGTTTATTATTTGTTTTTGAGAGAGAGAGAGAAAGAGAGAGAGAGAGAGAGAGAGAGAGAGAGAGAGAATATGAGTGGGGGAGGGGCAGAAAGAGAGGGGGACAAAGAATTTGAAGCAGGCTTCAGGCTCTGAGCTGTTAGCACAGAGCCCAACACGGGGCTCAAACTCATGAACTGTTAGATCATAACCTGAGCTGAAGTTGGATGCTTAACCATCTGAGCCACCCAGGTGCCCCAGTATCCAAACTTTAAATACAGGGCTATGCCATCTTTTCTTGCTTCATGGGACATTCTGAATACTGTGTATCTCATTATACAATTTTCTTTGTCTTTTTCTTTTGCCGTTGTTGAATATTTTGGTGAATTGGAAAATGTAGCTTTCAGAACCACCTCATAAACTTTCTTGGACTTGAAATGTTTTCTGCTTCTATTTTAAATGTTAGCTGTAACACTTGTGAGTGTACTTGGAACTTGTAGTTCTGGTTATTTTAGTGGCAACATGCCTATAATCTGCTTAGCACTTCTACTGAGCACAGACTCTGCCAACCACAATGCAAAGCAGAAGGGTGAATATAAGGATATCTGAAATTTGGTCTGCCTTCTCCAGAGCATGATCTCTGGACTGGAACCTGGACCTTAGTCTTTAGTATCTATTATAATCTCTAGCACATAGTCAGCTCATGGTAAATGTCTGTGTTTTGTTTGGTTAAAAAAAAAAAAGTTTAATTGAGGTATAATTGACAGATAACATATTAGTTACAAGTGTACAATATAATGATTCGATATTCGTATATATAACAAAAATGATCCATCCCCACAAAAAGTCTAGTTACCATCTATCACTATACACCATTCCAAAAAAATTTTTTTTCTTGTGGTGAGAACTTTTGAGATTTGCCATCTTAGCAACTTTCAGATATGAAATACAGTATTATTAACTACAGCCACTGCTGTACATTATATCCCCATTACTTATTTATTTTATGACTGCAAGTTTGTGGCTTTTGACCCCTTCACCCATTTTGTGCCCACCTCCGTAAATATCTGTTCAACGAGGAAACTTTTTTATTTAAGTAGATGTTGAATGGATAAACTGTATAGAGATTGAGCTACTTAAGAAATCAGATAACTAAGATAGAATGCTTCTATCTTCAAATCACTTCAAAGTGATGTGCTGGAAGCGTGAACAGGGTGTATTGGGACCCACCAATTCAGCCAAGGAGAGTCAGAGAAGGCTTTGTAGAGAAGGCGTGAGGTTCTGGAGGAAATGAGTCCAATTCACCAAATAATCGCTTCTATGAATTTACTTGTTTGTTTTCACTAATTTAGTTTTGATGGGCTAGTTTTCATTTTGTCTCCATAGCAGCGTTTGAAGGAATGTTGAGTTTGTCTCTGCCCTAGCTCCTTGCTGCTCACACTAGAAGGAACAGGGATGGAATGACTACTTGGGAAGAGACAGGAAGCAGTCAGCACACAGCACAGCCCTACCAGAAGGAAGGAGGTTACACAGGTGAGGCCAAATGGGGCAAAATGTGTGGGGAACAGAGGAGGAAGCTGGATGCATCTTCTAATTTATAAGAAGAATGTATTTATAAAATTACAATTGAGAATATATTCTTTATGAATGTATACTCCATGAATTTTTCCTTTTTCTTGTGCTGACATCTTGCTTCTCGTTGAGAAACAATGTGTGCTGACCCTTCTTTTCATCTATCCCCAGTAGAAATCCCTTTTCTCTGTCCCAGCTTTTTCCAACTGCAGCAGCAGGAATCTTTGTAGAGACAAATTAAACATTTCTTAAAATGCTGTTATGAAAACAAAATGAAAACTGGTCAACTGAAAGTTTACATAAATGTTTAAAAGCTGTTAAAACTGTCCCATTGAATGTGAATTGTTGTAAGTTTTATAAAGAGTTCAAAGGAATAAGAAAATTTCACAATTTGGCCTGGTGGAAAGTTGGGCTTTCTGCAGTTGATTTTTTGGCAAATTGACCCAGAACCAATCTTGAAGAATTAACCCACATTTACCTAGCAAAAATGAGAAAGGGCATTCCAGGTACAGAGACAAGAACCAGAGAAATGTTTGGCAGGAACAGGTACATGTATTTATTCACCAAATACTTTACAGCACAGCACTTGGCTTTGTGAAGTGAATAGTCCTACCCTCATGAAGCTTATGTTGTTTCTTTTGTACAAATGTCTGTCAAATTATTGGTTTTAAAATACACACACACACACACACACACACACACACACACACACTCCAGAGAGAAACCTTTTAGCTGTTGGATAGAAGTTGTGACAGTTAAGGAGACAGTAGACACAGAGCATAGAATGATCATAATTGAAATGAAACATACTAAGCTTTTGTGTGAAGAAGCTAGAAAAGATCCAAGAAATTGAACAAAGTTACAATAAGAGAATAAAAAGCAGAAGTTTAATGAATAAGACAGTAGTAAAGTAAAAATTAATAAGTAACATCAAGAGCCAATTTTATAAAAGTTGGTAAAACAGATAAATGGCATGTTCTGATGAAGAAAAAAACCATAACAGATACAAATGTAAATATTATGAACGAGAAGGATATATAACCATAGATAGAGATTAAAAATGTAATTAAAATTACCATCTACAACTTTGTCTGTAAAAAAAATCTAGATAGAATGAATTGTTTAAGCTAACCAAAATCAACATAAGAAAAGGTAAAAAATATGAACAAACTAACAACCATAGAAGAAATTTAAAATGTTTTAAAATATACTTTCTTAGAGACACTAGAGTTAGTTTTTACTGGTGAATTATATAGGTAATCAAAAACATCAAACTGTGTAACCCAATTTCAGATATGATAATGAAAACATTCAAAATAAACTATTGAAATATATCAAACCAGAAGCATTTATGCAAAATATTAGTTTATAATAATAAACTGTGATTTAGTAAGGTTTTCCCTCTGCAGCTCAAAAATGATTCAGAGTAGGAAATTCATTAATACAGTAAACTAGGGGTGCCTGGGTGGCTTGGTCGCTTAAGCATCCGACTTTGGCTCAGGTCATGATCTCACGGTCCATGAGTTTGAGCCCCGCGTCGGGCTCTGTGCTGACAGCTCAGAGCCTGGAGCCTGTTTCAGATTCTGTGTCTCCCTCTCTCTCTGCCCCTCCCCTCTTCATGCTCTGTCTCTCAAATAAATGTTTAAAAAAATTTAGAAAAATACAGTAAACTATAATAATTGGATGAAGGAGAAAAAAACTAAGTGCTTATTTCTATAGATATTAAAAGATAAAATTTCTCATTGCTTCCTGATAAAAACTCATGACAAACTTATAATAAAGAAAAATTGCTAAAAAGAATTTTTAAAGATATGATAAAATATACATATAAAAATCATAAATACATCACATAAATATGATAAAATTAAGATATAACAAAAATAATTTTTCACAAATCAACACCAACTACAAAAACAAAAATCATGCCTACTACTAAAATGTAGCAGCATTCTCATGAAATTGAGGAATAAGACAGGGGAACAGTTATTAAGGCTGTTCAGAATATTTCGTTTCTTTTCCTTCCAGGTATCTGATTGAATTGCACTATTCTCAACCCCTTTGACATTAACATTTGATGTGGCTCATTTTAGCCAATGGGTTGCTGCCACAGGTCATGTGGCTTCTTCAAGGTCAGACTAATTATTTCCATCTGGAAACCTCTGCTTCTCCCTGCTGTGGTGATTATGGAAACATATGTTCAAATGGAGCGTGGGTCCCTGAGTGACCATGATGAGCAGAGTGCCCATTAATCTGTGTTGAACATGTAAATGATGGAGAAATTAACCTTTGTTGTGTCAAGGCACTGAGGCACTGCAGTTGTCTGTATTACTGCAGCACACTTAGCCCACTCTGACTGACATAGCAACCTATGACTCCTAAGCTCTATATTCTCATTAGTACTATTTCTATTTTTTACCTTAATTAAAAAAATTGTGAATTGCATTTTTTTCTTGTGTGAGATATAGTAATTTTTTTCTTAATGCAGAGCCAGGTGTCCAGCAATAATTATTAAATTAATTTATGTCATGTTTATCATACAGTAAAATCCCATAGATGTGGTTGTTTTATTTTTGAGCTCTCCTCTGTTCTGCTCTTCCATTTTTATGTATGCCAGAACTACATTGATTGTGATTATGAAGGTGGCTTTGGAATTAGACTCTCTAGCCTAGAATTCCATTTATGTTATTTACTAGCTGTTAATTTTAGAAAATATATATTTTCTAGGCCTCAGTTTCCTCCTCTAAGTATTGTATATTAAAAATATTATCTACTTCATAGGGTGTGAGAGAGAATAAAGTGAGATAAGGTATGTAAAACACTTAGCACAGTGTCTGGTACACAGTAAGCCTTATGCTTCTTGGAGAATATTTTAGCACTCTAACCAAAATTTGAAATAGCTTCTTAATTTAAAACTTTTTCTTTTCACTCATTTTTAGTTATTGATGAAGGTCTGGCAAATAGGCTATTATTTATGAGCCAACACAGTCTGGCGGCCATAACAAATCAGAGTTCGTAGTTCCTGAATGACACAACAAAAGAAAAATAAATGAATTAGAATAGCTAACTTTTTATTAAAAAGTTTTAATCAATGACATAATTGTCTAAAAATTGCATTACCTGTATTATCTTGAGGTTACAAAACAATGGTAAAAAAAAAAAAAAAAAAAAAAAAGAAAGAAAAAAGATTGTGAGGAACTTTGACTTCTGACCAAGATGGAGTAACAGGAACCATATTGTTCTCCCTGCCAGTAAAACCAAAAAAAAAAAAAAAAGGACAAAATATAGGGAAGAGTAGTTTTCAAAATACTGGACATCAGGCAACAAAAGATAGTGATCTCTGAAAGACAGGAAACAAGATGAGCTCTATGATTACCCCCTGCTTACCACCTTGGAGAGTTTCCATGCCATAGTGCTGGGAGGAGGAACACAAGCTAGCAGTGGACTCTGTGAGGTGAAGAGGTGAAGCTGAGATCCAGGAAACTAAGATGGCTAGAGTTCACAGGAAAGTACTGGAAAGGAAAGAGCTGCACAGAGAGAAGAGGACAGAGATCTGCAAAGGGTTCTCCTTAATCATCTGAGTACTGATTAGCACTTACCTGTGAGGACACTACCTGAAGAAATGCCTAAATATGTTAGAGGCAGCAGTGCCCAATGCTCGAAGAGAATAGTATCCCCTCCTACCAGCCAGACTGGAAAATCCCATGATTGACAGGACATTGGGTTTGGTGCACAGAAGGATCTTGCCTTAGTGGTAGAATATAAGTAACTCTAGACTAAATGTTGCTTTGGGCCAGTCCAATAAAGTGTGAAAGGATAAAACTGTTCCCGAGTGACTTAACTGCATCCCAGGACACAGCTCTAGAATATTTACAGGAGCACAAAAATATCAGCACCCAACAAGATAAAACTCACAATATCTGCTAGTCATTAAAAATTACAAGTCATGCAAAGAAGCAGGAAAATACGAACCATACTAGGAAAACAAATCAATTAGTTGAAACTGACTCTAAAGATTTAATATAATCTCAGTCATAATCCCAGCAGGTCTTTTGTTGATATTGATAAACCTCTAAAATTCATATTGAAATGCCAAGGACATAAAGTAGTCACGACAACTTTGAAAAGCTTGGAATTGAAGAGCCAACATTACTTGATTTCAAGGTTAATAAAATGTAACTGTAATCAAGACAGCATGGCACTCATGTAAAGATAGAGAAATAGATCACTGGAATAAAATAGAATCCAGAAGCAGACCCACAAATTTATGGACCACTGATTTACGATAGTCTTTTAAACAATGGTGAGGATGGGGCGCCTGGGTGGCTCAGTTGGTTAGGCATCCGACTTCGGCCCAGGTCATGATCTCGCAGTTTGTGAGTTCGAGCCCCGCTTCGGGCTCTGTGCTGACCGCTTGGAGCCTGGAGCCTGCTTCGGATTCTGTGTCTCCCTCTCTCTCTGCCCCTCCCCCGCTCATGCTCACACTCTGTCTCTGTCAAAAATAAATAAACTTAAACAAATGGTGAGGGGGGAAAAAGAACTTCATCTATACACCATTTACAAAAAAATCACTCAAAATGGGTCAGAGATCTATGTGAAAAACCCAACACCATAGAACTTCTAGAAAGAAATGGGAGAGAAAATCTTTGCTGCCTTGAATTAAACAAAGATTTCTTAAGATATGTCACCGAGAGCAAGATTTATAAAAGAAAAAAAAAATGACATACTGGACTCTGTCAAATTTAAAAACTTATGTTCCTAAAAGAAAGAAAAAAAATGCAAATCACAGAAAAAATACTTGCAAATCATATCTGGTGTATCATAGATCTGATATATTTGGATAAATTTGTAGCTGACATAGATAATGAACTTTCAAACTTCAATAATAAGAAAGCAGATGACCTAACTAAAAATGGGCAAAAGAGTTGGTCAGACACTTCACCAAAGAAGATAATATGAATGAAAAATAAGTCCATGGAAAGATACACATCATTAGTCATTAGGAACATGCAATTTAAACCACAATGAGCTAGCAATACATGTTATTAGAATCACTAATATTAACAAGACTGACCTTACCAATATGAAGGAACTGGGATTCCCATGTCCTGCTGGTAAGCATGTAATATGGTATAAGTACCTTGAAAAACAGTTTCTCAGTTTATTAAAAATACTTTTAATTTTTACTTAAAACTAACTAAACTTATACTTACCATATGACCCATCATTTCACTCCTAGGTATTTACTCAAGAGAAATGGGAATATATGTCTGTATGTATTAATTTGCTGGGGCTGCCATAACAAAATACCACAGACTAGGTAGTTTAAACAACGAATCTAGTTTCTCACAATTTTGGAGGCTAGAAATCCAAAATTAAGGTACCAGCATGGTTGGTTTTCTCTGAGGCCTCTCTGGCCACCTTCTTGTGTCCTCACATGGTCTTTTCTCTGTGCATGTCCCTCCCTGGTGTCTCTCTGTATCCTAATCTCCTTTTCTTACAGGGGCATGAGCCACATTGGATTAGGGCCTGCCCTAATGGCCCATTTTTAACTTAACCATTTCTATAAAAGCTCATGTCTCCAAATATGATGCTATAGTCTGAGGTAATGGGAGTTAGGACTTCAACATGAATTTTAGGGGAACACAATTTAGCCCTAACTCTATACAAACACTTGTATGTACATAAAAGTTCACAGCAACTTTATTAGTAATAGCTTAAAAACAACCCAAACAACCCAAAAGTTTATGAACAGATGAATAGATAAACGAACTATGGTATAGCTATATAGTAGACTACTACTCGGCAATAAAAAGGAATGAATATGATTATTGATATATGCTACAGCATGGATGAATCTCAGTTATGCAAAATGGGGAGAAATAGCCCTCCCCCCAAAAGAATACGTATTACATGATTACATTCATTTAAAATTCTAGAAAATGCAAACCACTCTGTAAGGGCATAAAAGAGATCAGTGGTTTCCTGGGGTTCTGAGTTTTAGGATCACACACAGGGGACTAAGGAATTTTGGGGGTGATGGACATACTCCTCACCTTTATTGTGATAATGGTTTCATGGGTGTGTATATCATATCAAATCTTGCAAGTGTGCACTTTAAATATATGTCGCTTATTATATGTCAATTATACCTCAATACAACTGTTTTTAAAAAGATTGAATCTAAAAACATAGTGAAGCCACTCTCTTGGAGGTCAGATTTCGGTAATCCTCAAGTCTCTGGTGCATAGATACATACCCAGAACATTTTTGAAAAGCATACTGGAGTGGCTTTGACAAGGCTGAAGCAGTGTGGCTTACTCAGATACTTAAGTTCTTTACTTTCTGGGTGAACTTAGAAACCTTCATTCAGAGCCTCTTGGTTTTACTTAAGACACCACTTCAATGAAGCTTGAAAAATTATGAAAAATACATTTGGAAAGAGGAGGCGGTGCACACATATTTGATGGTGAAATATTTGATATTTCCTAGTGAAAAGTGGCTGCCAATACAATAGAAAGAGAAAAGAACTTTGAAACTGGTTAGAATCTGACTCTCTGAAGCATTAAATAATGGTGAGCATTCATTAAGGTAATGGAAGCCAGTACTTTTCTGTTTCATAAGCAAGGTGAGAATGTAGAAAGATTTCTGGCAAAACTAAGATGAAAAATGTTGTAAATACCAAAGAGACAATTTTAAGTTCTGCGAAAATATATGAAGGTGGCATACCATGCTGAGTCACAATGAAGTACTTTTGAGGAAAGTTGTAAAAATTACAGAAAATACTGAATTTGAACTAAATAAAACATTGTAAAGAATGTGCAAGGGTATCCTGGCATTAAAAGTAAAATAGACAGGTTCACTCTAGTCTTTTTCCTTTACAAATTTTCATGTTTCTTTGGTTTCCTAAAGTACTTTTGGTGTTTAAGTTGACAGAAAGGAAAGAACAAGTCTTCATGTTTATGGCTCCAAGTTCTGGTTTCCAGTCAATTCACATATGGCTCAGAATGTTAATAATTGAAAGTTGATCTCTTTTGACTGCTTTCCCACTTTATGACTTAAACTCATTCTTTGTCCATAAATCGTGTCCTTTCAGGGACGGTTTTGGAATTAGGCTTAGAATTGTGGCAGGATGACTCTTCTGTTGCTGAAAATTACATCCACGGTTTAAAGCATTTTATTATGCTAAACTTATAAGGAAAAATTTTGAAAGATCACATTTTTAGGAACCGTTAAAGAGGAAATGGGCCATTAAGTGATATTGCTTGGAGCAAATGAAAGCACCAAACACCCCAACAGACTGAAACAAAAGTTTCTTTACAGGAGACATTAATGCCAGGAGCTATGTAGATGGATACATTACATCCAGAGCCCACCCTGGCATGGCCCAGAGAGACAGGACTCAGTTGAGCTCTGTGAGTAGCTCCTGTGCTCATTTCTTACAGTTCAACAAGTCAGCGTGGAACACAGGGAAATGGGACGATACTGGTGGGGGTTCTGCTTAGGGTGCTCTCACCAGTGGGATTTTCTTTGGAATAAATCTGTCGTGAGTTGAACATTTTTTTTCTGGTTACGTTGCTCTTGACAGTGTGTAATCCAAGATTATTTCCTTGGCCTTCCAAAAAATTCCATAAAGTACCTAATGAACTATATAGTAAGTCCTTTTTTTCTTTAACTAGGTAGAATGGATTTTGTTCTCTGCAAAACAGATCCTGCAACTAAGAACCCCATGAGTTAAATATTGCCATTATTAGGGAAACAGCCATTTTAAAAAAGTGACTCCAAGTACAGTGTTTTAAATATTTTAGAAGCTTCTTTCTGTCTCATATCATAGCTCAAGATGGGTAATTGTGCTACGCCCTACAAAGTCATCTAGGGACCCAGGCTGGTGGGGTGACTCTGCCATCTGCTCCACTGGCTTTTCTCGCTGGTTCCAAGGCTTCAGTTGCCTTCACCTGCACTGTACCATATCCACGTTCCAGGCCGTAGGAAGGAAAAAGAGAAAGCAACTCCATTTTGAAGGACACGAAGCAAAAATTGTTGCTAAAACCTAATAGCTACAACCAAGACTTGAAGCTTCACCAAGTTTCAAGGGAAGCTGGAAAATGTCATCTCTAACTGTAGTGGCCATTAGCCTCACCCAAACATGATAGATATGGAGAGTTCTCTTAGTAAAAGAAGAGTAGAATGGATGTGGAGAAAATTCCAGGATTCCTTTTGAGAGCATATCAAGCTTTGAAACCTCAGAGGTCCCTGCAAACAGGGTATCACTCTAACCCTTTCTCCCAAAGCAAGGTTACCTGAATGAAGCAGCATAGCAGGGAGAATGTCAGAAAGCATCTTGCTCAGCCCTTCCATCTAAGTAGCAGTGAGACAGGAAGATATCAATAATTATTTTGACACTCTGAATAAAATAGAAATAAAACATCTAGATTTTAAAACATAACTCTTTCATTTAACATGGAGAGTACCTGCTATGTGTCAACACTATAAAATACAGAAGTAAACAAGACAGTCCTGTTTGCTGCCCTTGTCATGTTTACAATCCTAGCATGCAAAACATACACTGAACAATTTATTATGAGTTGATTATTAATTATGATAAGTGTTTTAAGGCAGTACAGGGGATATATAAGTGTGTGTGTAAATACAAATAGAAATAGAAAACACAGGCATTTGGCCTAGGTTGTAGAGTTCAGGGATTCATTTTCTTTTTAAAGAGATATTTATTTACAAAAAAAAATATGGACACATTTATTGGTAAAATAAGTATATCTCTGCTAGTTGGAAAATTGTTTATAGACCTTCCTATAAGGTTTTTTGGTTATAATTAAATTAGGACTTTTGTCATTTAAAAGTAATAATGACACTATGTACTAACTTTACTTTTTGAATAAGTACTTACCTGGTTTAACATGAGGAAGTATAAAAATGTATACAGCCAAAAATTTCCCTCACATCCTTGATCTTAGCCACATGTAGATCCCTAATGGTTGACAAGTTTTGTTGGTTTCTTAGTTATACTTCATAAGAATTTTTATTCATATACAAGTCAATGCAAATATATTTCTTCTCTTTTTAAAGTACAGGTTAACAACATACTTTGCACATTTTAGTTCTCCCTGCTCTTTTCACTTATTATAGCTTGGAGGTCTTTTGATATAATACGTTGATGTGAAATATCTTTTTTTAAAACACAAAATCATCATATTCCATTGTATAGATATATTATTAATGCATTTAGCCAGTCCCCTATTGGTGAGCATATAGATATTGCCAATATGTTGCTTTAGTGCTTCAATGAATACTTTTAAGATGTCATTTTATTCTTATGTGTAGGATAAATTTCTAACCCATTTGGGATTTATCTTGGGTTATGATGTAAAGTATAGATCAAGCTATATTTTTTCTCCACATGGCTTCCTGGTCGTTCCCAGATAATTCATTGATACTACTTCCTTTTGTCAGTGATTTGAGATATCACATTATTAAAACTAAAGCTCCATATGTATTTAGGTCTGTTTCTGACTGTATATTCTGTTGCATTTGTCTTTTTGCCTACTTGTGTGTCAGCAGTATACTTTATTAATTACTCAGGCCTTATCTGACAAAACCAAACCCTCTCCACCATTAGTACTCTCCTTTTGTGAGATTTCCTGACTTTGTGTTGATATCTTCATATAGATTTTAAAATCAATAAATTTTAAACTCTAGTTCTGAAAAAAAAACTTGAATTTTACTTTTATTGAAATTACGCTAAATTTAACAATTAACTTAGGGAGGATCAACGTCTTTCTGATAGTGAGTCTTCCTATCCAAAATGCGTTTCCATTTGTTCAAGACTTCCTTTTTTCTTTCAAAGAATACTTTAATATTCTTTTTCTTTAGATTATAAGATCTTGAACATTACTTTTAGACATTTTACCTATAAATGGGGGTCTTTTCTTCCATTATATTTTCAATTAATATTTATTGTTTATATGAAAATTTTTGTATATTAATTTTGCACCTTCTAATTTACTGAGTTTTTTGCTTGTAGTAGTGTTTCAGTTGACTTCCTTAGGTCTTCTAAGTATGTTATCATATGATATGCATATAGTGATAACTTTGCTTTTTAATTTTCCCATCTCTAATTTCTTTCTCTTTCATAATTGCATTGGTTAGTACTTCTGGTACGATGTTAAATAATAGCGGTGATAGCACCATTCTTGCCTTCTTCCTGAGTAGGTATGCTCTTGTGTTTTCCCCTGAAATATAATACTGATTGGGGGCTAGAATAAAAATTTTCTAATATTTAAAGAATTATCCATTGATAAATATGTTCTTAAGAATTTCATGAAGAATGGGTCTTGAGTTTGGTCAAATATCTTTTTAATGTATATGAAGATAACATGATTCTTATGCCTACTAATTGAGAGATAATATCTATAGATTAATAAATTTTCTAATACTGAACCTCCTTTGCAGACTTGTAATAAATTCTACCTGGAAAAGATGCATTGTTTTTAAATGTGCTGCTGGACTTATTTAGAAATTTTCTTCAATATTCATACATGAGATTAGAGATAGTTTTCTTTTTTATGGGCTTTATTAGATTTTATCATCAGTGTTTTGCTTACTTCAAAAACAGAAACTGAAATTCGTTCTCTATACTCTAAAACATTTTAAATAGCATTGGAAATATCTGTTTTTTGAAAGCTTTATGGAATTCCCCTGAGAGATTATTTCTACCTGGTGTTTTAGCTAGGGAAAATGGGCAGGAGGCAGCAGTAGCTCTTTGATGAATTTCTCTGTTTCTTCTATGGAAATTGAGCTGTTCATGTGCTGTTTTATATCTTTTGTAGGGTCAGTTTTGATATTTTTGTTCCTGAGAAAATAGTCCAATTTACTAAGATTTGGTCTTTTTTTTTTTTTCACTTTTGTGGTAATTTCTCCCTCAATACTGACTTTATTAGCACAATTTTTCATTTCTTTTCTTGACTAAATTAGCCAGTAGTTTATCTGCTTAGTTGACTTTTTTCAAAGCACCAGGTTTCAGTTTTTGTTTTCTAACTTGTTTTTTTGTTAATTTAAAAAATTTTTATTTTATTTTTTAGTTTTAATTCCAGTATAGTTAACCTATAGTGTTATATTTGTTTCAGGTGTAATGTATAGGGATTCAGCAATTCTGTACTCACTCAGTGCTCATAATATGAAGGGTACTCTTAATCACCTTCACCTATTGCAACCATCACCCCATCCACCTCCACTCTGGTAATCATCAGTTTGTTGTCAATAGCTAAGAGTCTCTTTATTGGTTTTGTCCCTCTTTGTCTTTGTTCATTTATTTTGTTTCTTAAATTCCACATATGAGTGAAATCATATGGTATTGGTCTTTCTCTGACTGACTCATTTCAGTTAACACTATACTCTCTAGCTCCATCCATGTTGTTGCAGGTGACAAAACTTCATTCTTTTTTATGGCTGAGTAATATTCCATTGCATATATATACCACATCTTCTCTATCTGCTCATCTATTGATAGATACTTGGGCTGCTTCCATAATTTGGCTATTGTAAATAATGCTGCAGTGAACATAGGGGTGCATGTGTCTTTTCACATTAGTGTTTTCCTATTCTTCGGGTAAATTCAGTAGTGGAATTACTGGATCATATGGTAATTCTATTTTTAATTTTTTGAGAAACCTCCATACTGGTTTCCACAGTGGCTGTACCGGTTTGCATTCCCACCAATAGTGCATGAAAGTTTATTTTCTTCCACATCCTTGTCAACACTGTTGTTTCTTGTGTTATTGATTTTAGCCATTCTGACAGGTATGAGGTGATATCTCATTGTGGTTTTGATTTGCATTTCCCTGATGATGAGTGATGTTGAACATCTTTTCATGTGTCTGTTGACCATGTATATGTCTTCTTTGGAGAAATGTCTGTTCATGTCTTCTGCCCATTTTTAATTGGATTATTATTATTTTTGCTTTTGAGTTATATAAGTTCTTTATATATTTTAGAGACTTGGCCTTTATTGATATGTCATTTGCAAATATCTTCTCGCATTCAGTAGGTTACCTTATAGTATTTTTTTAAATTTAAATTTTATTTTTTTAATTTACATACAAATTAGTTAGCATATAGTGCAACAATGATTTCAGGAGTAGATTCCTTAGTTCCCCCTACCCATTTAGCACATCCCACCTCCCACAACCCCTCCAGTAAACTTCAGTTTGTTCTCCATATTTATGAGTTTCTTCTGTTTTATCCCCCTTCCTGTTTTTATATTATTTTTTTCCCTTCCCTTATGTTCATCTGTTTTGTAGCTTAAAGTCCTCATATGAATGAAGTCATATGATTTTTTTTCTTTCTGTGACTGACTAATTTCACTTAGCATAATACCCTCCAGTTCCAACCACGTAGCTGCAAATGGTAGGCTTTCATTCTTTTTGATTGCCAAGTAATACTCCATTGTATATATACACCACATCTTCTTTATCCATTCATCCATTGATGGACATTTGGGCTCTTTCCATACTTTGTCTACTGTTGATAGTGCTGCTATAAACATGGGGGGTGCATGTGTCCCTTTGAAACAGCACACCTGTATCCCTTGGATAAATGCCTAGTAGTGCCATGCTGGGTCATAGGGTAGTTCTATTTTTAGTTTTTTGAGGAACCTCCATACTGTTTTCCAGAGTGGCTGTACCAGCTTGCATTCCCACCAACAGTGCAAAAGAGATCCTTTTTTTCCACATGCTAGCCAACATCTGTTGTTGCCTGAGTTGTTAATGTTAGCCATTCTGACAGGTGTAAGGTGGTATCTCATTGTGGTTTTGATTTGTATTTCCCTGATGATGAGTGATGTTGAGCATTTTTCCATGTGTTGGTTGGCCATCTGGATGTCTTCTTTGGAGAAGTGTATATTCATGTCTTTTGCCCATTTCTTCACTGGATTATTTGTTTTTTGGGGTGTTGAGTTTGAGAAGTTCTTTATAGATTTTGGATACTAACCCTTTATCTGATACGTCATTTGCAAATCTCTTCTCCCATTCTGTCGGTTGCCTTTTAGTTTTTCTGATTGTTTCCTTTGCTGTGCAGAAGCTTTTTATTTTGATGAGGTCCCAGTAGTTCATTTTTGCTTTTGTTTCCCTTGCCTCTGGAGATGTGTTGAGTAAGAAATTGCTGCAGCCAAGATCAAAGAGGTTTTTGCCCGCTTTCTCCTCGAGGATTTTGATGTCTTCCTGTCTTACATTTAGGTCTTTCATCCATTTTGAGTTTATTTTTGTGTATGGTGTAAGAAAGTGGTCCAGGTTCATTCTTCTGCATGTCGCTGTCCAGTTTTCCCAGCACCATTTGCTGAAGAGGTTACCTTTTAGTTTTATTGATTGTTTCCTTTGCTGTGCAGAAGCTTTTTATTTTGATGTAGTTCCAATAGTTTATTTTTGCTTTTGTTTCCCTTGATTCAGAAGACATATGTAGAAGATGTTTCTGTAGCCTGTGCTGTTTTCTCGGGTTTTCATGGTTTCAGGTCTCCCATTTATGTCCTTAATTCATTTTGAGTTTATTTTGGTGTATGGTATAAGAAAGTGGTCCAGTTTCATTCTTTGCATATAGTTGTCCAGTTTTCTCAACACCATTTGTTGAAGATACTTTCTTTTTCACACTGCATATTCTTACTTCCTTTGTCAAAGATTAATCTACCATATGATTTATGATAATAATTAAAAGACTATATAATAATAACAGTTCTGGGTTTTCTATTCTGACCTATTGATCTATGTGTCTTCTATTTTTGTGCCAGTACCATCCTGTTTTGATTACCACAGCTCTGTAGTGTATCTTGAAATCTGGGATTATGATATCTGCAGTTTTGTTTTTCTTTTTCAAGATTGCTTTGGCTATCCACGGTATTTTGTGATTCCACACACTTTTTAGGATTATTTTTTCTATTTCCGTGAAAAACGCAGTTGGTATTTTGATAGGTATTGCATTAAATCTATAGATTGATTTGGGTAGTATGGAAATTTTAGTAACATTTGTTCTTCCAGTCCATGAGCATGGAATATCTTTCATTTGTTTGTGTTGTCTTCAGTTTCTTTCATCCATGTTTTTATAATTTTCATAATACAGGTCTTTTACTTCCTTGGTTACATTTATTCCTAGGAATTTTATTATTTTTTTGTGCCATTGTAAATTGAATTTTTTTCTTAATTTCTTTTTCTGCTTCTTCATTATTAGTGTATAGAAATGCAATGGATATTGTATATTGATTTTGTATCTTGCAACCTTACGGAATTCAATTATCAATTCTAGTAGTTTTTTTGGTGGAGTCTTTCAGGTTTACTATATAGTATCATGTCATCTGCAAATAGTGACAGTTGTATTTCTTCATTACCAAAGTGGATGCCTTTTCTTTCTTTTTGTTGTCTGATTGCTGTGGCTAGGACTTCTGGTCCTGTGTTGATTGAAAGTGGTGAGAGTGGAGATCCTTGTCTTGTTCCTGATTTTAGGGGAAGAGTTCTCAGGTTTTCACCATTGAGTATGATGTTAACTGTGGGGTTTTCATATATGGCCTTTGTTATGTTGAGGTATATTCCCTCTAAACCTACTTTGTTTATGAATGAATGAAACTACTTTTTATCATGAATGGATGTTGTACTTTGTCAAATCCTTTTTCTGCATCTATTGAAATGATCATATGGTTTTTATCTTTTTCTTATTGATGTGATGTATCATGTTGATTGACTTGTGAATATTGAACCACCCTTGCAGCCCAGGAATAAATCTCATTTGATTGTGTTCAATGATTTTTTAAATGTACTATTGGATTTGATTTGCTAATACTTTGCAAATATGTTCAACAGATATTGGCCTATAGTTCTCTTTTGCTGTCATGTTTTTTTTTTCTGTTTTGATATATGCGTTCCATATTCATCAGAGATATTAGCCTATTGTTCTCTTTTTCTGTACTGTCTTTTTACATTTTTGGTATCAGAGTCATGCTGGCCTCATAGAATGAATTTAGAAGCTTTCTGTCTTATTTTTTGGAATAGTTTGAGAAGAATAGGTATTAACTGTTCTTTAGTAAAAGGTGAAAGATTTACATGATCTGAAGAGAAACCAGGATATTGGTATTAATTTTTTTTTAATGTTTGGTAGGATTCATCTGTGAAGCCATCTGGTCCTGGATTTTCGTTTGTTGGTAGTTTAAAAAAATTTTTTTTTATTGTTTATTTATTTTTGAGAGAGAGAGAGAAACACAGAGCATGAGCAGGGGAGGGGCAGAGAGACACTGAGACAGAATCTGAAGCAGGCCCCAGGCTCTGAGCTGTTAGCACAGAGCCCGACGTGGGCCTCAAACCCATGAACCATGAGATCATGACCTGAGCCGAAGTCAGATACTCAATGGACTGAGCCACCCAGGCACCCCTAGGGAGTTTTTGATTACTGACTCAATTTCATTATTGGTAATCAGTCTATTCAAATTTTGTATTTCTTCTTGATTTGGTTTTGGAAGGTTATATGTTTCTAGGAATTTATCCATTTCTTTTAGGTTGTCTAATTTGTTGGCATATAATTTTTCATCATATTTTATAATCCTTTGTATTTCTACATGTTATTTCTCTTATTTTTGTTTTTGTTTATTTGAGTTCTTTCTCTTATTTATTTACTTATTTGTTTATTTATTTGATGTGTCTGGCTAGAGGTTTATCAACTTTGTTGATCTTTTCAAAGAACCAGCTCCTGATTTCATTGATCTGTTCTATTGTTTTTTGAAGTTCTATTTTATTTGTGTTTTCATCTTTATTATTTTGTTCCTTTTACTACTTTTTGGGTTTTGTTTGTTCTTCTTTTCCTAGCTCCTTTAGGTGTAAAGTTAAATTGTTTATTTGAGATGTCTCTTGCTTCTTGACGTAAGCCTGTATTGCTATATACTTCCCTCTTAGAACAACTTTTGCTGCATCCCTTTTTGGAACATTGTGTTTTCATTTTCATTTGTCTCCATGCATTTTTTGATTTCTTCTTTGATTTCTTCACCCATTCATTGTTATTTAACATGTTATTTATATACGTGATATCTATCTATCTATCTATCTATCTGGCATGTTAATGTAACCTCCATGTATCTGTGTTTTTTCCAGATTTTTTCTTGTAGTTGATTTCTAGTTTCATAGCATTGTGGTTGGAAAAGATGCACGGTATGACTTCAATATTTTTAAATTTGTTGAGACTTGTTTATGGCCTAATATGTGATCTATTCTGGAGAATGTTCCATGTACACTTGGGAAGAATGTGTATTCTGGTATTTTAAGATGGAATGTTCTAAATATATCTGTTAGATACATCTGGTCCAATGTGTAATTCAAAGGCATTGTTTCCTGGTTGATTTTCTGTTTGGATGCTCTATCCATTGATGTAAGTGGGATGTTAAAGTTCTCTACTATTGTCGTATTATTATCGATTACTTTCTTTATGTTTGTTATTAGCTGCTTTATGTATTTGGATGCTTTCATGTTGGGTGCATTAATATTTATAATCATTATATCTTCTTGTTGGATTGTTCCCTTTATGATTATATAGTGTCTTTGTCTCTTGTTACAGTCTTTGTTTTAAAATCTATTTTGTCTGATGTAAATATTGCTACACTTACTTTCTTTTCACTTCCATTTACATCATAAATGCTTTTCCATCCCTTCACTTTCAATCTGCATGTCTTTAGGTCTGAAATGAGTCTGTTGTTGGTAGCATACAGATGGATCTTGCTTTTGTATTCATTCTATCACCCTGTCTTTTGATTAGAACATTTTCTCCATTTACATTCAAAGTAATTATTGATAGATTGTACTTACTGCCATTTTGTTACTTGTTTTATGGTTCTTTTTGTACTTCTTCTCTGTTTCTTCTCTTGCTCTTTCCTTACACAGTTTTCTGTGTGTATTTGTGTATTCTTTTGTCTTTATTTTTTGCTTATCTATTGCTATTTTTTTAAATTTGTGGTTACCATTAGGTTTATATGTAATATCTTATGTATATAATGATCTGTATTAAGTTGATGGGCATTTGAGTTTGAATCCCTTCTTTACTACTCTCCCTGCCACATGTTAGGTGTGTAGTGTCATATTTTACATCTTTTTATGTTGTGAATTCCTTGACTGATTTTTATAGCTATACTTAACATTACTGCTTTTGCACTTTCTATTTTTCTTACTTTTACTTATGTCCTTTCCTTTTCATTTAAAAATTCCTCTTTAATATTTCTTGTAGGGCTGGTTTAGTAGTCATGAATTTCTTTAACTTTTGTTTGTCTTGGAAGCTCTTTATCTCTCCTTCTATTCTGAATGATAGCCTTGTTGGAAAGAGTATTCTTAGTTGCAGGCTTTTTTCTTTCAGCACCTTGAATACATCATATGTTTTCTAACTTCTTAAGTTCTGCTTTCATCTTTATTGATTTCTTCCTTTGTCTTTCCTTCATTCTGTTTTGTTTCTTTTTTGGTTTCTTAAGTTGAATGCTCCAGTTATTTATTTTCATTCTTTCATGTTTGTAATAGAAGTATTTAAGGCTCTGGTTTTCCTCTTAGCATTGCTTTAGCAATGTGTTATTTTCTTATTGATTTTTAGATGTTCTACAATTTTGGTTTTGAATTTTCCTCTTTGATTTAAGAATCATTTAACTGAATTTTTCTTAATTCCAAGAGATATTGACTTTTTATTTTCTGATTTTACTGTTCACTAGTAGCATTGAATAGTTATCAGAGAATTTTGTCCGTACCATTTCTAGTTTTTGTAATGCATTGAGGTTTTCTTTGGATCTTAGTACATTACCAATTTCTGTACTCTTTCATAGGCACTTAAATAGAAGATGTTATCTCTTTTTTTGGAATATAGAGTGTGACATTTATAACTAAATAAGTCTAATTAATTTTGTTACATAGGTCATCTGTATCATATCCTTAATGTTTTTCTCTCTTGATCTGTCTTAGCCTAGAGAGGTGAATTAAAGTTTCCCATTTTTAGTAAGGTTTTATTTCTTATTATATATTCTTTAGTTACTTGAGGCATATATAGTCATAAATGTTATATGTTTACCATTATATAATTACCTTTGGTATTATAAAGTTCTTTTTTTGCCTTATTTAGTGCTTTTTAACTTGAGTTCTGCCTTCTCTGATATTATATTGTAACTTTTGCTTTTCTTTCTTTCTTTCTTTCTTTCTTTCTTTCTTTCTTTCTTTCTTTTATTTACCTGGTATGCCATTCTTCTCTGATTAGCTGTTCTGGATTATTTTATTTTAGGTGCTTTTGAAGACAGTATAGAGTGGGTTTACTAATCTAATCTTGTAGCCTTCTTACATTTATCAATGTAACAGATAGTTTTGTATTTCGTTATTTTATATTTTCTAAATTTATAGTTTTCAGGTCTTTGAATATAAGGCCTGTTTTTGGTTTTCTTTTCTTTAATGTCTGGGTGTAATTCCACTGATATTAAGAAAGGTTTACCAGACTCATAAATACAGAGAAGAAACTGGTGATTGCCAGAAAGGAGGTGAGTGAGGGATGGATGAAGTAGGTGAAGGGGATTAAGAGATACAGACCTACAGTTATAAAATAAATAAGTTATGAAGATGAAAAGTACAGTGTAAAGAATACAGTTAATAAAATTATAATAATTTTTTATGGTGGCAGATGGTAACTACATTTATCATAGTAAGCATTGTGTAATGAATAGACTTATTTTTTTTTCCTTCCCCTCCCCCATGGGTTTCTGTTAAGTTTCTCAGGATCCACATAAAAGTGAAACCATATGGTATCTGTCTTTCCCTGTATGGCTTATTTCACTTAGCATCACACTCTCCAGTTCCATCCACGTTGCTACAAAAGGCCATATTTCATTCTTTCTCATTGCCACGTAGCATTCCATTGTGTATATAAACCACAATTTCTTTATCCATTCATCAGTTGATGGACATTTAGGCTCTTTCCATAATTTGGCTATTGTTGACAGTGCTGCTATAAACATTGGGGTACAAGTGCCCCTATGCATCAGTACTCCTGTATCCCTTGGGTAAATTCCTAGCAGTGCTACTGCTGGGTCATAGGGTAGGTCTATTTTTAATTTTTTGAGGAACTTCCACACTGTTTTCCAGAGTGGCTGCACCAGTTTGCATTCCCACCAACAGTGCAAGAGGGTTCCCATTTCTCCACATCCTCTCCAGCATCTATATGAACAGACTTATCAAATCACTATGTTGTATACCTGAAACTAATATAACATTGTATGTCAACTAAACTTGAACAACAAAAAGGAATGCTTTTTTGTTCTCACTGTTACTTTTGTAATTATAACTTTATTAATATTCTTAGTACTTCATAAATCTGAACCAGCCAGGGTTCTCCAGAGAAACAGAACCAATAGGATGGAAATTCTCTCTCTCTCTGTCTCTCCTCTCTCTCTAAATATAATGAAGAATTAGCTCATGTGATTATGGAGGCTGACAAGTTCTAAGATCTGCTTTTGGCAAGCTGGAGACCCAGGAGAGCTGATGGTATAGTTGTAATCTGGGTCCACAGGCCTGAGAATAAGAGAATTGATGGTATAACTTGAAGTCTGAGTCTGAAGTCCTGAAAACAAGGAGACTTGATGGTGTATGTTTTCCGTCTGAGGCTGAGTCCAAAGGCAAGAGAAGACCAACGTCCTAATTTGAAGACAGTGAGCTAGAGAGAGAGAAAGTAAATTCACCCTTATTCATCCTTTTGTTCAGGCCTTGAACAGATTAGATGAGGCCAATTCACGCTAGAGAGGCAATCTGCTTTACTCAGTCTATTAATTCAGATGTTAGTATCTTCCAGAAATGCACCAACAGACATACTCAGAATATTGTTTAACCAAGTATCTAGACATGCCATGGCCTAATCAAGTTGACCCATAAAGTTAACTATCACAAGTCCACCCGTTGTCAATTTGGCACCCATGTGAATCTCTTAAACCATTCTTAATCTCCAAATACAGATACTAACAGCATCATAATTGTACTAACATGATATGACTACCCTGAGTACAAGTAAAAATGCATTAACTCCTTACCCAGAAGAGGGACAGATTCTCTTAATGATGTTTACCCATTTCCTTGATATCCTGTAACCTAAATACTGTGATGTAAAATTAACTATATTTAAATACTATAAAGCAAAGTTATTACATCTTATGTTACATGATAAGGAAATAAGAGAGGAAAGAAAACAAAGATATTTGCTGCATACATGCACACACACACACACACACACACAAACATGAAATATTCATGAAATACTCATGACAGCTACAGTTCTCCTTCTGTAACTGGTCACGTGATCAGAGTTTGTATTTGTAACTACCTTCTCCTACTATTATTCTATAGTCCCTTTGCCTCTAGAAAGCACCTAGCTGGTCATGGTTCTTTACCTGGTGGAGTGACTCAGACTTTCATTCCTAAAAGGCCTGGGTCATTAGTAGTTATGCCTGGATTGGGTTCTTACAGTTTTCCATTGACTTTAATCATACAGCATGGTAATACTAACAGACATCTGAAGGGATCTCTTGTATTTCAATACTCTTCCTTATTTCACTGTGGAGTAGCAGTCCAATTTTCCCTTAGTTGTCAGGATCAATCACTCAGCATGATAACTCCCATTTTGTTCTGTTGTTTTAGAGGCATAAGGAGTCCACAGTGGCTGAATGAGAGTTTTAATTTCTAGAAATTATTGTTGTGTCTCCTGGTAAAAACATTCTTTCCTTTGGAACTAAGATCTGTAAGCCAGTAGAGCATAAGATTGTGGGAATAGGAAGATTTTACTTAGGTCATTAGGGTTAATAGTGACTGGTGCCACTCCCAGTCCCTTGAATCCTAGATATGGGAGAAACACAGCACCATATTGGATGCTGATTCAGAACACATACAAGTTCTCCTTTACTTCAGCTCTGCCATGTATTGATACCTACCTGGTGCTATAACTAAATCTTCAAAAGCCATTCTACCATTCTGTCATGCCAGTTGCTTTAGGGTGGTGGGGAGCATGCATGGTAAGACTAGTGAATTCCATGAGTATAAGTCCATTGACTCTCATCTTTTGCTGTGATGTGAGTTCCTTGATTAGAAACAATTCTGTGTGCAATACCATGCTGGTGGATATGGCATTCTGTAAATCCATGCATTGTAGTTTTGGCAGAAGCATTGTGTACAGGAAAGGCAGATCCGTATCAAGAGTAAATGTCTGTTTCAGTAAGAATAAATCAATGCCCCTTCCATAATGGATGCCATACACTGTAATCTACTTGTCACCAGATAGTTGGCTGATCACCCCAGGGACTGGTGCCATTTTGGGTATTCAGTGTTAGTCTCTGCTGCTGTCAGATTGGCTACTCAACAGTGGCCATGGCCAGGTCAGCCTTCGTGAATGGAAATCCATGATGCTGAGCTTATGCATAACTTCCATCTTTGCCATTGTGGCCACTTTGTTCATGAGCTCATTGGACAATAACAGGGGTGGCTAGAGAAGGAGACTAAGTGGCATCCATAGAATGGGTCATTTTGCCTCGCCCACTCGATTATTAAAATCTTCCTCTGCTGAGGTCATCCTTTGATGAGCATTCACATGGGACACAACTATCCTTATGGAGATCTTTACCCATTTAGAGAATTTTATCCATACCTCTTCCCCAAATTTCCTTGTCACCAACTTTCTAATCATGTCCGCCAATTCCATCCAAGTTCCTGACCAGCTAGCCAAACCATTGGCCATAGCCCATGCGTTTGTATATCAGTACACATCTGGCCATTTCTCTTTCCAAAGTGAACAACCAAGTACACTTCTCAAAGTTCTGCTCACCAGGAGGATTTCTCTGCACCACTGTTCTTCAAGGCTGTCTTACAAGGGGGCTGTAGTACTTCAACTGTCTACTTTTGGGTGGTTCCTGCATATTGTGCAGAACTATCTGTAAACAAGGCCTGAGTCTTCTCTTCATCTATTGATTATAGGGAAGCATAGGTGCAGGCTGGGACAGAGAAGGAAGTGTAGGTATATTTTTTGTTTTCTTCATTTTTCTTTCTCTGTGTGATTCTATTGATATTAAGAAAGGTTTGCAGTTTTATCCTATTACTTTTACAATTATAGCTTTATTTAATAGTCTTAGTTCTTTAGGCATTGTCTGTGAGTTCCCTTATATGAGTAATGATGAGATTAAAATGTTTCCTATTTTTCCTTGTTTCCCTGTCTCTTCTCCATCACTTAGCTTTAGAATTTACCTTTGTATCGTTAAATGTTTATGTGGGTATTACTTAATGTGTCACCTTTAAATGCTATACTTCTACTCCAGATACTACACAAGAGGGAATCTGTGTTCTTATTTTCCCACTTTCCTTCCGATTTTTTCTTCCAGTTTCTGTTCATGGTATAATTTCTACCTTGGCAAGAAATAAAATATTTGCATTGTCTTATGTCCCTCTAATCTCCAAATGTGTTTTGGTTCTATAGTTAAGTGTATTAAAGCTCACTGACAGTCCTTTGTCTCTAGAAGTTTAGTGAAGAAAGGATGGGAACAATAGTCTTGGAATCGTTGCATGTTGTAATCTCTAGCCTGTAAATTTAAAGTCTCTTTTGGTTTGATGTTAAATCCTTAACTCTTGCTTTCTTTCCTAATTCCTTGCATAATAGATTATATTTTGTTTATATTATATTTTCCTGGTGATAAATGTTACTCTGGAGAAGTCCAAGTTCACTGTGATTATTTCCTTCCTTATAACATACTTGATCTTTTTGCTGGATTGCTCAAAAGGTTTTTTCTTATCTTTGGAGATAAGTAGATATACTAGATTATGTCTCCATGTTGACTATCTTGGTTAAATTCATCCTAGTACACTCTGTGTGCTATAGATAGTGTACTTGAATTACGTCTTTCAATAGTTATGTTCTGTTGTTTAGATTTTCTTCTTAGGGATTCCAGTTATGTATATGTTGGATCTTCTATACCTATCTACAGCTCTCATTTTTTCTGCAATCCCTTTTAGTTCTTTATTTTTTTATTATATTTGTTGTTCTCATTTTATCTTCTATGTCCCTTGTATGTTTTCCGTAATGTGTTGCCCTTAATCTTTTTCCAATTTCATTTTAATTTCTGTGACAGTTTTATTTTATTCTTCTGCTTCTTTCCTCAGTTCTCATAGCTTATGCTTCATCTCCTCTGTTTCAACATTTTCTTCTTAAGATCTGGCATTTTTACTTTGTGACTTTTTCTTATAGAGGAGATTGTTTTTATTATTTTGTGGAAAACCTTTTCATTCATAATTTTATATGTTCTGTAGCAGTGTTGCTCTGCTGAGTGTTTTTTATCTGAATATAAAGTTTGTTGCTTTACTCCTCATTTTTATAGCCTCTTTGTATTGGTGCTGTGTTATTTATTGAATTTTTTGAATTTTCCTCGTTGAATGTATTGAATTTTGATTTGTACAAAGATACATTCAAAGTTTTGTAGCATACAAAGATATATTCCTTATGGAATGTATTGAATTTCCTATATCAGCCCTTTGCAAAAGTGGGAAGAGGTCAGGCGATCTTCTATACATACACATGAAAACTAGATGGTTTTCACAAAAGAAAGACTGTCATCTTCTTAGATGACACTAAGCTTCCTGCAAATCTAGTTTATTTTATTTTTATTTTTATTTTTTTTTAGCTGTCACTGGTTCCTCTATTTCTCTGAATGAACCAGGTTCAGTGAGGCTTGTTCTGATACTCAGCTCAACTCCGTTCTTACACCTGGTTCAGAAAAGGAATATAGCTTCTTCAGAATGTGTCTCTGAGCTTGGGAAGTGGTTTTGCTTGCTTGTTTGTTTCTTAATTTCTGATATCTGCCACTGCTGGACTGTTTCTCTGCTGGGCTTCACTCTACTTCCTCCCATGGGGCTTCTATGCTAACTCGGTTGCTTTGGGCAGCATTTACAAAAATTTTGGAATCTGATCTCCTGGCCAACCAAATATAACTTTGAATTTTTATTTTTTATTTTGCCTGCTGCCTTTGGATATGTTATGGAAATAAAATGGAACTATTGATCGTATACAACCCTCTTCCTACAGAATTTTAGGATTCTTTTTCTGTTGTTCAGGTATCTACGAATTCTGACATTGATTGGATATTTTATATATAAAACTACATTCCTGTCATGTATTAAGTCATTTATGGATGAGGCTATGAGAATAATTTGTAGATATATATATGGATTAAGAAAAATTAAGTAAAAACATCAGGAAATTATAAGCTCAATAAAACAAGATTGAATTTATGAATCCAAAGTTGTGCAAAGAAAGATGGACTAAACATTTTTCTGGCAACAGTTCTTTTCATTTGATCTTTTGTGTTCTCTTTCCAACATGAAAAAAAAAGTCAACCAAGAAATCAAAAAGCAGCTATACGGTATCATCAAATCCATGTTAAATCCACATATGGTTTGGAAATATTTGAAATCTAGCCACATATAAGCAAAGGCAGATGCTGGACTTTTTTTTTTTTTTAGTTGACAGTATCAGAATTATTAACTCTGTTGGATGATATTAGAAATATTCTCAGTTCCACCCACTAGAATATACCATTGTAATTTAACATTATACCCTAGAATCTATATCCTCTCTTCCTTTCAGATCTCAAGAGCCAGCCCACAGTCCACTGGTCATAATAGGAAGAGTAGGCTTCTGGAACCCATTCTATGCCACATCAGTCTCTTGTCATCTTTGGAGCTGGTCTGGCCACCAGTGGTGTGAGCCATAGGTTTCCAAATGTTTGATGCATCTCAGAGTCTTAGTTTTTTGTTGGTGCTCTGATCATTAGGGCACTTTAAGAGGAAGTTCTAGATTTATTGTTTATCTCTCTATTTTTGCATAGACCACTTCACCTATCTTAGCTTTTAAAATATGAATAATAATGCTTTCTTCCAGAGTTTCACAAACTCCATTTCATGTGGATCTGAGGGTTAAATGAGTAATGCATGTGAAAGTACTTTGTAAACTGTATGATATTAACTAATTGAAAAGTAATATTATTTAATTTTATTTGGCAGCAGGTAGAAGGGAGGAGATAGCGCAGAACCACTTATTCTAAGTTTCACATGGTAAGCTTCTAAAATTGTGTTTAGTTTTCTTTATTCAGTTCCATGCTGCCAAGTGCTAAATGTCCTAGTGTCTGTTAATTATGCATCAGACCTGGCAATGTAGCTTGACATTTGATCTACACACCTGGCCTGGAGAGAATATCAATGGCAACCATATTCTTAGAATTGCTTTCCTGAATGACTTTTTATCAACACGTTGGCACCAGCTGTGGCTACAAAAACATTCAAAACAGCCATATTTAAATGCTCTAAAATCTGATGAATAGGGTTTTCACTGGACCTGACAAAACTATTGCCAAATGAAACACATGATAGCAAGGCAAACTTTTTAACAAATTTTTAAACATAATGGTGTGTAAAAGATTGTAAGTAGATTTTTTTTGATCTGGTGGATTTGTTAGTTTGACTCTAATTAATGTGTCTTTGAAATCTTGACTCTGATTTTCAAAGCTGACTAGATTATAATTCCACTAGGCCTAAACTTGGGTAACATTTTTTCTGTTGTACCAGGCTTGGGCTACATTGACTTGGCTTTATATGTCCAGGTTTCTGAGAAAAAATGGACAACACACTCTGTTTGTTCCCCACACTCTGTGCACACTCTATCCGCACCCATATTTCAGAAACGGGGTTAACATGCAAACTAGGTCATAAGCATTGGATTAGAACTGCAAATAGAAACTGGGAGTCCTGCAGAGTGATAGCCTTTTAAATACCTCTTCAGATCATCCATGGGGTGAGGTGAGAGTGGGGCAAGAAGTCTCGTAGTTTCTAAGAGTCTCAGAGACTTTGAACTGCCAATCTGCAGAAATTCCCTTGAACTATCCATGAAGGTGACAAACACAACTGAGGCAGTATTCAGCCATTCATTTCTGTAATTAAAACTATTGTTGAGAATTTTTTTAAAGTAAGCTTCATGCCCAATGTGGAGCACAGCAGAAGGCTTGAACTCATAACTCTGAGATCAAGACCGGAGCTGAGACTGAGTCAGATGCTTAACTGACTGAGCCACCCAGGTGCTCTAATAAGAATAGTTCGATAACACTACATTTACCACTGTGAATCAGGCAGTGTGCTAAGTTCTTGGCATATAGTATTTTATTTAATCTCATAACAACACTATGAGATAATTATAATTACCTCACTTTACTGATCAGATAACCAGAGACACAGCAACCTGAAGTGACTCTTAAGGTCTATCCACAGAGCTTGTGTTTTCAATCATTATGTCTCCAAATTCTTTAATTTAAGCATGCTGTCTGTTTTATTAATTTAGGCTTTGTAATATTGTGGCATGGCAGAACTTCATCACTTTTCATTCAAAAATTTAAGAAAACTAAGGATCTGAGTACATACATATGGACAATATGGACATTTGGAGAACAAATGTTGACTTTCAGACCTTGAATTGGTATTTTACTTAAAGAATTCTTCTGATATATATGTGTGTGTATGTATATGTATGCATATATATTTAGCATTGGGCCAAAGTTGAATTTTCCTAGCTCCCAGTGGATGACGACATTTTGCAAACATTCATTTGACACGCAGACGTGTTGGACTCAGGATGATATCTAAGATTAAAAACGTGGAAAAAGGACCACCCCAAGTTTTTGCTGATCCAAGGCAGTTGTTTATTGTCGTCCTATCCAACCAAACACATTCCTTCTGGAAGTGTTATCGATTTTTAGGTGAAAAGAATTTCAAAATCCTGTATTTGCACACAACTAGCCTCTTAGAAGATAGAAATCTCAATTTGCCCACAACTCATTTATGAGCTAACCTACTTACTATCTTGGTATATTGAGGGTAACTATAATTTAAAAACTAATGTCAGTTTTAAAGTTTTAAAAATATTTAAAAATATTTTATTAACTTTTTAATCTTACAGAGTTTGTCTGTTCCTTCATGTAATTTGATTGGCTTGAAATCTAATTTCCTGTAGGTATTTAATTTGATTTAATTTGTGTATTTTAAGTTCAAAATAAACATCTGTTGAAGTTCACTAGTCACACGGATGTATGCAGACATATTGTTGCCTAAAGCTGAGAATATATGAAAGTTAGACATATTGAGTGGCTCAATAAACTATGGTGTATGCTGCCAGATGATTTCTTCCTTGAAGTGGATATGAGAGGGTATTTCTGTGTTCTATTACCATGTATGTATTGAATATAAGGCTCATAAGACCTGTATCCAGCTATGGAGATCACAAGATTCCTTTAATGATTAAAATATGATTGTATTTCAGTGGGTGTTTTCTATTTGTGATGAATAATATTTTTGTTATCCATTTGATAGGCAGGTCCTCTTACCCTCATAACTGACTTTGGAATGCAAGAGATTCTGCCATTGAAAAAAATAGGAAGAAAGAATTGAACTCTTATACACTTAATAAGTTACAGTATTTTTAAGTCTTGGATAAAACATATACTATTTCTGACAATATACAACGGTTTAAATATACCAAAGCAATACATGAAATCAGGATTGTTGTTGTTGTTGTTAGAATGGCCTGGGTTAAGAGACTTATCCTAATAAATAATTAATTTCTGCAACTATCCCTTCCCTCCATCTCCTTCGCAGAGGACCAAGAGGTATGGGGAGGTAGGAAACCTGTAAGTAGGAAGCTGGCTCCTTCTTGGAAATCCCTGGCATTGTAAGAAGTCTCGGTGCCACATACTGCCACCTCCTGTTGAGATGATCCTACCAGCACTATGTTCCTCCTGGGCAAGATGAGGATGAGCTAAAAGCACAGAAGACCCATACGTCAGGCTTTTGCCATCCTGCATGTTTCACAGAATTCCAGTTCTGGTCAAGAGATATTGCTGGGAAAATCTTTCTGACAATGAGAAGTATTATAGGAGAAGAGCTTGGTCTCTGTTGGCTGGTTTAAAGCAACTAAATTAAGCTTTCTAATCCTCATGTTCCACTTTTGGAGAATGGGACTGATGTATCATAGGGTTGTTTGAGAGCTGAGTAAAGCAAAGCATGAATATACTTAATGCGGTGCCTAACATATGTTAAGCCTTCACTAAATGACAACTATTCTTTTTATTTTCAGCAAATACATACTATGGCTCAGCCATGGGTTGGCACGTGAAATTCTTGTTCTTTCTAGAAGTCAAGCTGGGAATAGTAATTTATTTGTTTGGGTATGTGTCAAACGCGCTGTGGGGAAAGGTTTTAGAATGCTGTACTGGTGCATCAACAGCAACAACAAACCCAAAGCAGCAAAATGCACAAAATTTTATTATCATGTCCATAACCATCCTTGGAAAGCTTTTACTCATGTGGCATATTTTTCCTATTAGTTGAATTAATGAGTAACCTGTGCTGCAAAAACATCACATGTTTGCTATCAATAAACACTTTCCATAATTTATTTCACCTTTCATTGCCTTTCTCTAGAGAACACCTTCAGAAAATTGTTTTTTTTTCTTTAAAGTACAGTTTCAATTTACATTTTTAAGCTGTAAATAGAAAGGAATGAAATAGTAAAAATCCACAGGCCTTCTCGATGCATTTGGTTAAAAGAAATAATTTGGCACTTGGTAGCCATGGTGATAAGGGAGGAAAGTGAACTGTATTTTAGTTTCCTAAAAATCCACAGATTGCAAAGAGCTTATCAGGAATAGTATGATTCTCTTTACTGATATTCCTTAAACTTTCAAGGAAGGACTGGTGTATCATGTTTACACCATGAGATCTATAGTCCTTTGATCAAATATAGCTTCTAATTTCAAAGCATTCTTATTTCTACTGGCATGATCAAGAGACATTTGTAGTACACTCAGGATCTATGAAGTACTCTGCAGTTACTAAGAGGAACTTGGAGGAATTCTTCTTGTCCTGTAAAGTCTTAAGTAGTTGGAAGAGTGGGACATCTATAAGTTTAAGACTGAGTTCTTTACGGACAAAACTTTTTTATCACAGTCTGGCTATAGGACAAGGATGTCAAATATCATTAAAGTATTGGATCAGCCTCTACCTGCTGGATCATTGTACCCATTGTTGTATTCAAACTTGAATGTGCATTCGAATCCCCAGGGATCTTGTTAAAAAGCAGATTCTGATTCTGTGTGTCTGGGGGAAGCCTCAGATTCTCAATTTCTAACAAGTTTTCCAGTGATGTGGATGCTGGTGGTCCACAGACACACCAAGAAACAATTTTCTAGACCAGTGGTTCACAAATGAGAATCATTGGTTACATATGAGAATTATTTGGGGAGCTTTAAAAATTCTTGATGCTTCCGACTTTTTCTATGGGTGGGAAATTCCCCCACCACACCTCCCACATGAATTGGGGAGATTTACCCCTCTTCAGCCTTCCTTACTTCAGTCAGTCAGGGTCAAGAGAGCCCCCACATGCTTACAGTAAGACTGCTCTTATCCGGGCTTGGGGGTTTTACATGTTGTCTATAAACATGATGAAAAGTAAAGAATATGAAAAACAAGAACCCATGTGTCATCAGCATACTGCAGCTGCTATAAATGTGTTCCAGGTATCTCTCCAAATCACAATAGACTAAGGTTCTGTGGTGTTCCCTAAGTATTTCTGAAGTACAGCTTAAAAGAAATAGCATTTGTCTGAGTTTTCCATATAGGGCCATTATATCTATTTATAGTGGTTTCTTCCTGGTACATTGGTAGGTCTTAATTAATGTTAGAGATAAATAGCAATGTGGGAACATATGAAAATGAAGCATTTCAATGACTTGTATGTTAGCTACTAAGACACAAGTCTGTAATCACATTTCTTCTCTTAAATTTTTATTTTGAAAAATAATAATCCTTCAGAAAAGTTGAAAATTAGTATAATAGAAGCCATACACCCCTCATGTAGAGTCACCACTCTTATTTTGCTATATTTTACCCCCCTTTGTTACTGTTAAGCCACTTAAAAGTAGTAGAACTCATGGACTTCACCCCAAAATACTTTAGTATGTGTCGTCTAAGAATAAAGACATTCTCCTAAATAACTATGATAACATTATCACAATAAAAATATACAAGCCATATTCAAATTTTCCCTATTGATACCAAAATATATTTTAAAATTCTCTTTTCTATAATGACAGATTTTTAAAGAGGCTCTTATTTAGTTGGAAGGACAGGTTTCTTTATTCAAACTAGTTAAATATCAATAGGCCATGTAAAGTTGACAATTTTTAAAGTGTTGTATTTCTTCCATTTGCTCTGTGGAATTAAAATCTCTGTGCCTTTTCCCCAAATTTATCAAAACTAATACCACAGTTAAGATGTAGTAACACTGTCTAGGATCAAGTGGTATTTATTTAGGGATTCTTACCTTGGGCCAGTTTATCAGACCCAGGGAAGACAAAAAATTACATATTTGGAAGAGAGAGTAGTTGATATACAGTGTTGTCATTTCTAGTATTAATAGATTCTAACTTTACCTAAAGATGCTAAAATTATGTGAGGGTATAACTGATGAGGTCAGATAAGATTGGTGTCTCTCTTGTGTTAAGTGGCATTTTCCTTATGAGTAATTGATTCCTTTATCTTCCTGATTAGATGTGGAATGTTTTAATGGTACTCTATCAAGACTTTTCAACAGCTTCTTTTAACCTGGTTAATGACCTTTCAATGATAGTAAAACTATATGTAAACATGTAATCTTTGGAAATTTTTTTCTTTTTTTACTCTCATTAGGAAATATTTTAAGGTGATAAAAAAATGTTGCTGCTTACCAGGACATTTCTTTGAGAATACTGTCATGAAACACTCTTTCACCAACTACTCCCCTCCCAAATCCTTCCACTGTGCCTTTGGAACGTGCAGACCATCATGTTTTGTTGAAAGATGGACTTATAATATCTACCTCATAGGACTTAATGAGATAATGCATGTAACATTGTTAGCACAGTGCTCGGAACATATCACTCAATGTATGGCAGCCATTACCTTAAAAATAACTTTTATTGTGGTTACCACTACTATTATTATTTTGGTTAAGTGTTCTAGGCAAAAATAATAGCATATACAGTGATAGGATGAGAAGGCCCAGCAGAATAGGTTTAGGAAAAGCATACACAGAGTGGTTCTAGATTGGGTTCTCATCAGGATTCAAATCCTGGCTGTGCCACTTCCATGCTGTATGACCTGGAAAGTCTATTTCTCCATCTTCAAAATGTGAATAATAATAGTACCTACCTTATGGGGATATTGAAAGTAAATGAGAAAATAATGCAGAAATGCTTAGTCCAGTGCCTGACACAGTGAAGTTTTGTTTAAGTTTTAGCTAAGAAAATAATAGGTCAAGAAGCCTTTACAGGAGTTGAACTTACCTAGTGATAACTGCCATCTTCTGAACAAGATTTGGCTTCCTCATTTCATCTTAGAAACTTGGTCTAGTACTCATACAGGTAATGGTCTCTGGGTTGGACCCAGGGATATCCTACCCAGACACTGTGGAGTGCTCCTGCCTGATTTGTCTCAGTACCTTGGAGCAATTAGAGAGCCAGAATCTTGATTTTTAATATATTTGTTGCAAAGAAATAGTTCCCATTAATCCTTTCTATAGGTGAAGTTTATTTTTCAATAACTATACCTATGGTTTGTACTTACCAGATTTTAAGGTTTAAGGGAGTTTGTACATTTTTTTGTGGCTTGGTATAGCACACAAAACTGTATGTATTACCTGTTTTTAAGGATTAAATAGAACCTAATTATAAAACTATCTTGTCTTGATACATGCTTCTGTGGCATAACTTTTTTTTTTCTAATGGAGGTCTTTAATTATCTTTCCAATCTAGGATACAGTTATGGGTCTGTTCAGGAGGGTTTTTTTTTTTTCTAACTTTTCTTGGATCAGTTTTGTTAATTTATACTTTTACATAAAAATCATATAGTTCTTTCAGGCTTCTTTTTTTTTTTTTTAATGTTTACTTATTTTTGAGAGAGAGAGACAGAGACAGAGTGTGAGCAGGGAAGGGGCAAAGAGAGAGGGAGACACAGAATCTGAAGCAGGCTCCAGGCTCTGAGCTGTCAACACAGAGCCGGACCCAGGGCTCAAACCCATGAACCGTGAGATCATGACCTGAGCCAAAGTTGGATGCTTAACTGACTGACCCACCCAAGCACCCCTTTCAGTCTTTCAAACTGATTTGTCTTATAACCACACATAATATTCTATTCATTATCTATGATATCTTTCTCATTACTAGTCTCATCTGTTTTGTTTTCTCTTTCTTTTCCTTTTAATGAGACTTAGTGAGCCTTTTCAGTTTGTAACTCTTTTTGTTGGTTTTTATTTTATTATTTTAATCTTTTATCTGTATTAATTCATATCTCCTGCTTTGTGTTGATTTATTTTGGTATTATTTTCTAATATTTAATATCAGAAATATTACATTTAATATTAAAACATTTAATTTGAATATTCATATTTTAGTAATAGAAGTATTGAAGGAGTGCATTTTCATTTGAATTTAGCCTTAGCTATATTTCATATATTTTAATATGAAGTGGTATGTTATTACTTTCTAAATAGTTTGCTTTTACTTTGGTTTAGGGTTTATTTAGAGTGTTTCTTGGGGTGCCTGGGTGGCTCAGTTAGTTGAATGTCCAATTCTTGATTTTGGCTGAGGTCATGATCCCAGGGTCATGGGATCGAGCCCTGTGTCTGGCTCTGTGCTGAGTGTGGAGCCTGCTTAAGGTTCTTTCTCTCTGTCTAAAAAAAAACAAAAACAAAAACAGGGTGTTTCTTTTTTTATTGTTGATTTCTAATTTTATTGGATTACAATCAGAAAATAAGTCCTGGAAAAATTTCTTTTTTCTATAATTTATTAAGGTTATTTATAGCCAAATATACAATCAAATATCATAATTGGAAGAATGTATATTCTTTGATGTAAATTACGTATTGCTATGTGTATATCTATCATTCATTATGTGTTTCTAAAGTGTTTATTTTAAATATTATAATTGGATTCACTCTTGGTTTATGTGGCACTAATGTTGCTTGGCACAAAAATATTATATCCTCTTTGTGAAGGATACCTTTTGTCATTTCATAGTACAGTTTTTTATTCTTGAATTCTTGTTTAGTCTACTATTACTGTAGGTATGGGTTTTTTTGATATGTATTTTCCTGGTATATTATTAATAATCACTTATGTTTGCCTTTTCTTTGTCCTTTCCCTTTAGGTGTGTTTCTTATTAATAACATTTAGCAGTTAGGGAGCAGGTCTGGCTCTCCAGGGAAACTTGCAAGTGACCACTGGTACCTAGTATTTGCACTGAGCCATCACAGTCATAGTGATAGTCATAGTCTTAGGCTTTAAGCAAGGGCAAGCCTTCCCTATGGCCTGTTATTTTCTCACCTGAATCTATAGAGAATAAATGGAACCTCTTCAGTTCCTGGAGATACCTGGGAAATGCAAAGTCTTACAACCACTCTCCAGGAAATGCCAGAAGGTTCTGGAGGTTTTCTTTGATGCATTGCTACAAGGACCAAAGTAGGGTCATGAGATATGAGTCAAGGTCAGTGTCTTCTCCTAGATTTAATAAATATTCACATTCAGGTATACCTTCTTTTTAATAGTAGGTTCTTAAGTATATGATAAAAAATGTCTACCAGGATGCCCAGCTGGTTCAGTCGGTAGAGCATGCAACTCTTGATCTTGGGGTTGTGAGTTCAAGCCCCACACTGGGTATAGAGATTACTTAAAAATAAAATCTAAAAACAAAAATCTACCAAATTAAATAAAGGAGGTTTCATCTTGGAAAGTTGCATGATGTTTTGTAAGGAGCCAGGCTTTACTTAAATTGAGACTCTGCCACTAATTTAACTAGCTGTGTAACTTTGGTCAGGTTAATTAATGTCTCTCAGATTGAGATTCCTCATCTGCAAAAGAGATAATGGTACTTCACAAGGTTGCTGTGAGGTTTAGATAATACATACAATGGTGCCCAGAGTTTAATAGTCATCCACTGTTTTCTTTTCACTCTTCAGGAAAATTTGATTAAACAATGGTAGGAACCCTCTTTCTAGGGAAATAGGGTCTTCAGAAGTCTTCTAGATCAGGAAGCTAATCACAGAAATATAGTGTAAGTTCATTCTAATACTGTATTAGAATACTCTATAATACCCTAATGTTTATACAAACTATCTAATGGCTTGAAAAGGAAGAAAACATGGCAAAGATTATTACTTTCAGAAGCCTATAGCCATCCAGCCAAAGGGTGTTACTACTGGTGGTCAGACTGCCTGGCTTATGAGGTTTCTTATTTCCTGAAGTCTTGTCAGTCTGGTGTGGCTCTTGTCTTTCCTTTGAGGTGAATTCGCTTTCACAAGCTCCTGAGTCCTGCGCATCTGACAATTACTTCAGACCTCAGACATGCTAGAAACCTGAATTATTTTATGAAAGTCGTTTGAAGAAGCAGAGCAGCAATTGTTTTTTCTTGGGTTTCTTTGTATATCTGTTTCTAATTTATTCACTACTTTCCCTCTATACAACTGGTGCTTAGATCCCACTATAGATTCTTTGGATATAAACACATAAAAGGCTTATCTGTAGTTATTTAGTTAAAACGAGCATTTAAAAATATTATAAAATAAAATTTCTTTGTTCTCTCAGAATTTTAGTTCATAAAAATCATTCTCTAACAATTATTCTATTGAACGTCATTATTTAATTGTATCTAATCTTTTTATTTATTTTATTTTATTTAAAAAAAATTTTTTTACATTTATTTATTTTTGAGAAACAGAGTGAGACAGAGTGTGAGTGGGGGAGGGGCAGAGAGAGAAGGAGACACAGAATCTGAAGCAGGCTTAGGCTCTGAGCAAGCAGTCAGCACAGAGCCTGATGCGGGGCTCGAACCCACGAACTGTGAGATCATGACCTGAGCCTAAGTCGGATGCTCAACTGACTGAGCCACCCAGGTGCCCCATAATCTTTTTATTTTTTATTAAATTTTTTTTAATGTTTATTTTTGAGACAGAGGAAGACACACAGAGTATGAGCGGGAGAGGGGCAGAGAGAGAGGGAAACACAGAATCCAAAGCGGACTCCAACCTCTGAGCTACCAGCTCAGAGCCTGATCTGGGCTCCAACTCACGAACAGTGAAATCATGACCTGAGCCGAAGTCTGAAGCTTAAGCAACTGAGCTACCCAGGCGCCCCTAATGATATCTAAAACAACAGAAAATTTTTGCTTAGGGATAACTCTGCATTTATACACGTGAGATAAAATAGGAATCTTCCCTAACCTGCAATCCCTTAAATAGAATACAATTTCTCTCTCCTTTCCTTTTTTCTTCCTTCCTTCCTTCCTTCCTTCCTTCCTTCCTTCCTTCCTTTGTCCCTCCCTCCTCCCTTCCTCTCTACCTCTTTTCTTTCTTTCTTTCTTTCTTTCTTTCTTTCTTTCTTTCTTTCTTTCTTTCTTCTTTCTTTTCTCTCTCTCTCTCTCTCTCTCTCTCTCATCTTTTGGTTAAAATGTTTAATGAGTTGTCATTGAGTTTTGTTTTATTTTATTTTTCTTTCATGGAATTATTAAGACCTTGCATCTAATAAATTTCTAATAAAATTTTTGTTTTATTTTTAACTGAACCACATTGAAAGAACAAATGTGAATTAAGGCAGGTGGCATTATACTAAATTAAAAGTACACTAGATTACTGACTCTATTGGAACATTTTCTAAACTGCATGATTTAGTCAAAATTATTAGCTCTCTTTTTTCAAAGTAAACAATCTCTACATATAAATTACACTCAGTATCATATGTGATTATGAAGTATAAATAGAATTTTGATGGCATATACAGTGGCACTTACAAATACCCATATACAAATGTAGGGTGGTACTCAATGCCCTTTCATTTAACAGTTGGAAATTGAGACCTGGCAGGAGTGATAAATATTGGAATTAGGATCTTGATAGCAGACATGCAGAACATTTACTCTTCTATTTAGGATCTAAAATGCAATCAAACTGAGCCACGTTTCACTGTCCAGGTCGATGCTCACTCTCTGCTATTACATGTTGTGCCACCAAAGGGGAAGCAGCCTCATGGCCACCCTCAGGAGAAAGACAACATTTTATGGCAGTTTCAGGCTGGCAATGGGCAATTCATCAAAGCTGTTGGCTTGGCCCTGGGAATTGCAGTCCTGGTGTGATGTCTCACATTCGTGGGCAACACCAAAAAGGAGCTGGGTTTCTGCATGAAAATACCTTCTATCAAAGTACCTTTTAAGAACAACATATTCTAATGAGTGTTTGGCTTCTGATTTCAGCCTCTTTCATTCACTTCAAAGAATCTTTTTAAGTGTGTCTGGAGTTTGTACTTACGATAGTACCCAGAGGCAGACAAGCCACAAAGACCAGATCTACAAGACACAAGCCTGGTGCCAGGCTTGATTATTGATCACATAGAGGTGATCAATAATAGTAGCCATTAAATCATGGGAGAAAAAGTCAGCTGTAGAAATGTCCTCTAAACTGGGTGCCAAGCTAAGGTTTTCCACTTCATACTAGAATTAATTTTACTAACTGAATTCTCAAGGATAGAGGTAAAATTTGCAGTTGCCTGGATTCCACAATCAAGTCTATCAGAAGTAACAGCCATTCACCTTTCTGGGCTTCAGTCTCCCCAGCATTTATTAAAACTTCCCCCATAATGGTCCTCTCTGAATCTTTTTCTGTTTTCCACGGCTCTAGCATTCATTGTTTCCATTCCTCACCATTCAGTCTGGCCTCTGCTCCACTCCTTGACCTTGTGCTGTATCTAACTAGTTGTCAAATCCTTATCTTCCTTGATCTCTTTGCAGCAGTTTACACAGGGGATACTCCTCCAGCTTGAAACTCTTTCTGACTTGGTTTCCATGACAGCACATGGCTCCTTCTCAAACTTCCTTAAAGGTTCCTCCTTCTCCTCCTGACCCTGAAATGTCTGTCGTCACCTCTCTCCCCATTCTGCACTCTCTCTCTCTTAGTCTCATCTATTTCCATGACTTCAGCTACCACACACATGCTGATAATTCACAAGTCTGTTTCTTTGGCAACTGGAGAACTCCAAATCTTTACATTCAGACTCTTACTCAATATCTCCATTTGACACCTCAAGTTTACATGTTCACTCTTCCACCCAGTTGCCCACACCCCATAGCACCTTGCATATAACTCTATTAAAACATTTCTTATAATTATATTGTAATTGTGGGGTTTTTTTTATCTGTCTTACCCATGTCTTTTATCATTGTTTCCCTAAGATTAAGCACAATGCTTATTACAGAAGAAATCATTAAATGACTTAAAAATACAGGAATACTGGAGAATGTTCCAAACTACCTGGGTTGTATTCAGTTTAAGTTGAAATACCACAAATACTCACCTGAAGTATAAGGTAATATTTAAGTTAATGATTGTAACTTTAAGGATTGAGTTATCTGATTTAGGTCTCCACATGGGTAATGGATTTCTTTGTATTTGGTGCCTCTTAAGTAATAAACATTGGCTATTTTTATTTCTTAAAAAATTCAACTTTGTTGGGGCGCCTGGGTGGCTTGGTCGGTTAAGCGTCCGACTTCGGCTCAGGTCATGATCTCATTCACGGTCGGTGAGTTTGAGCCCCGCATCGGGCTTTGTGCTGACAGCTCAGAGCCTGGAGCCTGTTTCGGATTCTGTGTCTCCCTCTCTCTGCCCCTCCCCCGTTCATGCTCTGTCTCTCTCTGTCTCAAAAATAAATAAACGTTAAAAAAAAAAATTCAACTTTGTTGAAGTACAATTTAAATCCAATAAAATGTACCCATTTTGGGCACCTGGGTGGCTCAGTCGATCAGGCAGGCGTCTGACTTAGGCTCAGGTCATGATATCGCAGTTTGTGTGTTCAAGTCCCACATCAGGCTCTGAGCTGACAGTGCAGAGCCTGCTTTGGATCTTCTGTCTCCCTCTCTCTCTTCCCCTCTCACCAGCTTGCACTCTCTCTCTCTCTCAACAATAAATAAACATTAAAACATTTTTAAAAATGTACACATTTTATTTTATTGACTTTTTTGCCTTTGTTTTTTATTTTATTTTTTTAATATGAAATTTATTGTCAAATTGGTTTCCATACAACATCCAGTGCTCATCCCAACAGGTGCCCTCCTCAATACCCATCACCCACCCACACCACCCTCCCACCCCTCATAAACCCTCAGTTTGTTCTCAGTTTTTAGGACTCTCTTGTGTTTTGGCTCCCTCCCTCTCTAACCATTTTTTTTCCCTTCCCCTACCCCATGGTCTTCTGTTAAGTTTCTCAGGATCCATATGGGAGTGAAAACGTATGGAATCAGTCCTTCTCTGTATGACTTATTTCACTTAGCATAATACTCTCCAGTTCCATCCACATTGCTACAAAAGGCCATATTTCATTCTTTCTCATTGCCACATAGTATTCCATTGTGTATATAAACCGCAATTTCTTTATCCATTCCTCAGTTGATGGACAAAAAATGTACCCGTTTTAAGTGTGAAAATATGCATACCCATCACCCCTGTCAAGATATAGAATATTTTCATTGCTCCAAATAGTTCCTTCTCTGTAGTCCATTCTGCTCCCTCCCTCCCTTGCAGAGTTGACCTTGGGTAACTACTGGTCTGCTTTCTAGTCCTATAAATTAGTTTTTCCTAGTCTGGAATAGATAAATGGAACTAGATAGTATATATTTATTGCTAATCTGACTTTTTTTGGCTCAACATAATTTTTCAACATTCAGCCATGTTGACACATGTATCAGCTGATTCATCCCTTTGTATCACTGAATAATACTCTTTTGTAGGGATACCAAAATCTATCCATTCACCTTTTGACAGACATGTGGATTGTTTCCAGTTTTGCACTGTTATGAATAAAGCTACCGTGAACATTAATGTAAATTAATGTACAAATCTTTACATATATGGACATATGCTTTCTTCTTCTATTTAGTAATCTAATAGTGGAATTTTAGGGCTATGTGGTGAGTGCCTGTTTAACTTTATAAAAAGCTACCAAACTATTATCCAAAGTGGCTGAACCATGTACCTTCCCAGTAGCAATTGTGTGAGAATTCCAAGTGCTCCACATCTTCTCCAACATTTAGTATTATCAGTCTTTCTAATTTTATTATCTGGGTCTTCACTTTTAGAATATAAACTTCAGGAAAGTTAGTACCTACCCTGTCTGGCTCATTGCTATGTCTTTGTCAGTCAGTAAATTGTTGGTGCTGAGACCACAGACGTGTGTAGGTGTTCAATAAATATATGATGAACAAATAATAAATCAGTTAATGAAAAACAACAGGCACTGAGTTGCTGAGCTATGAAACGTCATAGGATATTTCAGGAACTGCAAGTTATTCCGTGTAAGGGTTGTGGGCTGAGATCTATGGGCATTGGTAACAGCTTTCATTTAGCACTTCTTCTATATCTGGCACTAAGACTTTTTACTTATCTCACTGAACCCCTATGACAACCTTGTGAGGTCAGTACTATTATTATCCTCATTGATGGGTGAGAAAGCTGAGACTCAGAAAGATTAAGGGCAAACACCAGTCAGTGACAGAACCCAGATAGATTCCCAGACCATCAAAGGCTCTTGGAAGGAGTTTGAACTGTATTCTGTGGTCAATGACAGAACATTGGAATTTGTTGGGCAGAGCTGATTTGTGTTTTGGGAGGATCATTGTGAGGCAGTATTGAAAATAGAATGGCAGAGGACAAAGGGGAAGTCAGGGAGCCCAGTGAAGAGGCTGTCAAATACTGCTAGCAAGAGCCAGGGAAGTAATTCCAAGGATGGCAAGCAGGGTCATATTTAAAGGATTTCCTAACAGGCAGATAGAATTCAGCATCCAATTGGTCATGGGTGTAAAGGAGGAAGGCACTCAGCATGACTCAGGGTGATTCAGATGTCTGTTATCTTGTATCTTTCATATACTCCCAAACACAATGTCTGTCATAGGGTTTCCAAAGCCGTGTTACCGATGCCTCATTTCCTCTGTGAACTGGAAAGGCCTGAGAATCAGTGCACAAAGTGTTTGGGCTGTTGGTAGTTACCAAGATCATGGATAGGAAGCAGTAACATAGAAACAAATCAGGGACAAAGAGCTTCCTTCCGTTATAGTTCTACCTTGTAAACTTCCTTCCGTTATAGTTTTACCTTGTAAACATCATGTATTCACTGATGTTGCAGAAGTAGTATATCAAGTCTTATTCCTCTTCTATAAAACCTAAACCAAGGCAGAGGTTAGGTTTGGGGTGTGTTGTGCATCCGTGTTTGTGTGTGTGTCTTGTTTTATTTTCAGAGTTTTTTTGGTACATTTTTTAAAAGCTGCACTAAATGTTCCACTAGTTCAGTGTTCCTTAGGGACTATTCTACACAGCCCATATTTCATACAGTCAGCCCTCTGAGAAGGAACTGAGCCCTTCTAAGGGTCTGTGTTGTGGTAGGCTCAACAATGTGCTTCTGGCAGCTGCATGATAGGAGTCAGAGCTCAACTCCTCACAGCTGTGGCCTCCCTTTCACTCCACATAAAGCAGCCCTGCCTTGTTGCCCCCAAAGCATTCTCGAAAGATACATCTGAGTCTCTGCCCAGCCCCAGAGATGTTCCCAGTTCTTAAGCACGAATCAAGGCAGTCTCCTACCAGCAAACCAAACTACCCTACAGCAGACAGCTCGCAATACAAATTCTGGGCAAGTAGACCTTGAAATTGAACTCTTTGCTCTTTAAGTTGTTTTTATTGTCTGTAGCCAGTTAGATAGTTGAAGGGAAATGCTACCCAACAAATAATGGTGTACAAAGGAAACCTCCCAGTTCAATGAAAGAGTGTGTCTGCCTTATTATGGGAGATGCCGTGTCATAAGTGGGTGTTTTGTACTCAGTTGAATAAAAAAAAATAGGTTGGTCTTAAAAACTGTTAATGATAGAACACATGGCATAAATTACACTGTAAACTCCAAACAACTCTGAAATTATAAACATTGCTTAGTCAAGGCTTTTCTTTTAACGATGCCCTGATGTCGCTGGCATAGCCTGGTGATTTCAGTCAGTGTTATTTTACTTGAAAGGAGAAATTTCTTTTCCAAAAAAAAAGTCTCTCTAAGAAAAGCTATCTTCCTGGCCAAGTTAATGAGACATCTGGTTCCAATGGCCTGTCATGTCTTCCCTGGGGCCAGGGCCAGGTAGTATGGGCTAGAGAAGGTTAGAGAAAAGAGTTGTGTGATGAGGAGAAACTGCAGGCTTGGTCCTGTCCTGTCCTGACATGGGCTGAATCAAGTCAGCAGGTGTTGTGACTAAATAGAGACTGTCAGGATTCTCAGCCCACATCCTTGAGACCTGGTGCAGAGTAAGCATTTGATTCAAAGGTCTTCCTTCATTTGCCTATCAGAACAGCTCTCTGTGGGTGGGGAAGCAGAAAGTGTCTTCAAAAGGGTAAGAATGATATTTTCATCATTTACAACTACCTTTTTAAAGCACTTTCTATAGGCCATGCACTTGGCCAAATCATTTAGGTACATTACCTTGTTTAAACTTAATCCTTGAGAAAGTTACTGTTATTATCTGTTCATTACAGATGGTAACTGGGGCTCAGAGAGGTTAAACTTTGCCCAAGGTCCTAACAGAAGCCAGGATTCTAACCAAGGTCAGTCTGACTGAAAAACCTATACAATAAACTGTTAACAGCTATGTGATAGTTCCTCCATGAGGATTAATAAAGAAAACATGTGCTTCGTAGAAGCAGCAATGCTTTCTATAGAAGTGCTGGTAAAAGGCTCTAGAGTCAGAAGAGCAGCCCCATTCCACCTCTTCATGGCTCTGAGGGTAAGTTTTTTCAACTTGTGAGTTTGCTCACAACACTGGAGAAGCAAGTTGGAGACCAAAGATCAAAGACCAAACACCCGTTTGTCTTTGGTCATCATGGTGTGAGAGCCTTTTTGTTCAGTGCTAATCTGTAACAGGCGTTCCACTTTCCTTGACCCTGATTTAGCTACATCTCCCTTCAGCTTGTCTTTTCTTGCAAGCTGACCCCAGATTACACTTTGACTGCAGGCTTGTCAACCTGTACATATGTAGTTGGTTAACAGGGGAAAGGTGAGAGAGTGTGAATGGTTTGATCTAGCACATCTCCACTGTTGGAACGGGGATATGTGCCTGCCCTCTAGTTTATGGAAAGGTAGCACCATATCCATAAACAGAGACTCTCTGTGATTTTCTTCTTCATGAAAAAGAAAAGTTAAAATGAACAGGAGTATTATTTTTCTAACTCTACAACATTTCCTTCTGGCCAGAAATGGATCAGGCAATTGATATAGCCAGTACACCTCTGCCATGGGGACGCTTTTGTGCAAATGTGCCATGAGTCTCTTTCATTCATATGGCAGACCTCCTTATCTCACACTCATTCATTCAATGAGTGTTTGTTAAGCCTGTCCTCTGTGCCAGGTGCTGTGCTTTTTAGATGACAAACAGTCCCAGCTTCAGAAAGGGTCGCAGCATAGTGGGGAATTGTAGTATAAACAACAAAAAAATCATAATCTAACATGGAATATGCTATGAGAAAATGGTGAAGAAAGTGCTGTGCAGGAAAGGAAGCCTGTAACTGCCTCTAATTCAGGGACAACAGGGTATAATCAGGGTGGCTCCTCTCCCTATTGGCCCAACAGCAGGCCTCAGAGAAGTAAGAGGTAGACAACTTTGGTTCCTAATTTCGGATTCATTTCTCATTCTTAGCAGCAGGCTGGGTCATATTGAAAGACCAGAGAAATAGGTGTCCTTTTGCATTTTAGTGAATGTTAAGCTGGCAGAGAGTCCCTCCCAGGGGTGGTGGCACAAAGGGAAATGTCTGCATTTCACCTTAAAGGTGGTACCAAATGCAGCATTGAGCAAATTCAAAAGCTTTGTTTCCACATGGCACTGGGAGTTCACATAACTACTTAGAGGCTTTTTAGTTTCTTTTTTCTTTTTTTTTTTTTAATTTTTTTTTTTTTTTTTTTAGCGTTTATTTATTTTTGAAATAGAGAGAGACAAAGCATGAACGGGGGAGAGTCAGAGAGAGAGGGAGACACAGAATCTGAAACAGGCTCCAGGCTCTGAGCTGTCAGCACAGAGCCCGACGCGGGGCTCGAACTCACGGACCGCGAGATCATGACCTGGGCCCAAGTCGGCCACTTAACCGACTGAGCCACCCAGGCGCCCCTCTTTTTTAAAAGAAAACACTTGTTTATTTTGAGAGAGAGAGAGCACAAGCAAGGGAGGGGAAGAGAGAAAGGGAGAGAGAGAATCTCAGGCTCTGTGCCGTCAGCATGGAGCCCCACGTGGGGCTCAAACTCACAAGTCGTGAGATCATGACCTGAGCTGAAATCAAGAGTCAGATGCTTGACTGGCCGAGCCACCCAGGCACCCCTAAAGTCTTTTTATTTTCTTTTTTTAGTAAACTTCTTTTAATGTTTATTATTCTGAGAGAGAGCGAGCACAAGTTGGGGAGGGGCAGAGAGACAGGGAGGCACAGAATCCCAAGTAGCAAGTAGGCTCCAGACTCCGAGCTGTCAACACAGAACCTGACATGGGGCTCGAACTCACAAACCATGAGATCAAGACCCGAGCCAAAGTCTGACGTTTAACTGAGTGAGCCACTCAGGCGTGCCTATTTTCTAAAGAATTGTTTGTGAGGAGCATTGACATGTCCTGACTGTAGCTCATGCTTCTGAGTCCGTTGCATCCCTCAATAACTAGGTGAGAAGCTGAACAAGGTTTTCAGTCCCTCCTCTCACGTGTAACAGAACGTAGAAGCCGCCTAAGAAGTTTAAATGTGTCAGAGGTAGGAAAGCATTTTTCCAACCATATTCCAACACAAGCAATAATATTTAATTTTCTTTTAGTTTGTTATCACTATGTTCCCAAGAGGCTTTTGTACACAAAAATCCCACTAAGGAGACTGATGGTGGACAAGATTGCTCTCTAGAAGGTATTTTGGAAAACTACAACATCAGATGTTCTGAAATGTGAACTTCTCTTTTGTCTGTATGACATTTTCAACAGTTTCCAGAATAGCAGTTCCTGATGACATTCCAGTAGTCAATCTGTGCTGTGTAGAACAACAATATTTGGTGGGGGGGTGGAGATGCTGATGATCGTCACCAGAAATAACTTCTAATAATTTGGACTTGTCACTTTTTTCTCTTTGTACTTGAAACTTAAAAAATCCTTTGTGGAGAAGATTTTTCTTCCCCATTTGAATATGAGAATCATGGCCCAAAGTTCAATCCAAACCAAATTTCAATGTGGAATTGTAACCCCTACCTCTGAATGGAAACCATGGGGCCCCTTAGCCAGAATGGCAATTGGCAGTTGGTCTCCTAGGACACATGCCACAGGATACCAACCAAGAAAAAGAACAGGGAAGGAACATGAGGGGGAAATGCTAAAACCATCTGTCCAGAGTTGGGTTTTATATGCTGCTGGTACAACAGGGTCCTTCTTATTATCTTAACAAGTCTAGTCTTCCCCTCATGACTACATTGAAAAGAAGAAACAGTAAACCTGTCTTGCAGTGTTGATTTCAGACAGTCAGTGTTTTTCACTGGAGGGAATGTCAGGATGGGGGTGGGAAGACAGGGGTCTAGCTTGGCTCTGTCATCAATGCACGAAACACTTTATAGTAGGCCCATTGCTCTCTCTCTAACTAGGGGCATCATCTGTAAATGTGGGTATTCACATTCGTACCCACCTAAGAGATCATGGGGAAGAAGGCACACTGCAGTGTATACAGTATTACTTTTGAGACTAGAAGGAGAGATCCAACACTAGCCCTTCTGTATCCTCAGACTCTGGGGTGCTGGTGAGGAGTGAACACACTTGTCTTGGAGTCCACATTATGACCTATCCTGTATTCCTCTTTCCCTGAGCCATGTCCAAGGTAAGGGAGAACTATCTTGCATTGTGGGCACTAACATAACTCTTCTCCTGGGATCCGTGCCCACCATCCTTGCCTTCAGATGGACTGACCAGACAATGCTAGCGAGACAAGCCTGTCACTGGCTCAGTCTTGTCCCTGCTAGTGCAGGAGCTGCGGTGCTGGGGGCATGGTCCTGTGCCTGCAGGCTGAATGCCCTTTGCCGCTGACAACCTGTGGTCTTAGTCATGGACCAACGCCTATTCCTCTGGCCCACAGTCTCAGTGGTTACTTTTATTTTCTAACAACAGTTGAGCTTGTTCCTTTTTAGCTTCCCATTCTCTGAAACAGGGAAATTGGTTTGAACCTGTAGACAAATACCTGGGTTCAAAAGTTGGCTATAATGAGCTTTAGGTAAAAACAGATAAATGGCAAAACGGATAAATGGAAAATCACCTGATAATTAAGGAATTCTCTGATAAAGCTAAATTTAAAAAATTAAATTTAAATTTAATAAATGAAAGATAATTGAAGCACGATTGAACAGGTACGTCTTCTGTCTGAATATAGAAGCCGGGTCTCTGGTTGCAATTGTGCTACAGCAACAGTGTGTTGATTTATTGGTTTATTGTTCCATTAAGTGGCCATAGATATGCTGTTTTATGGGGCATGGTTCACCACATGGTGGTCCTAGCTGACAGTATGCTTTAGCAACAACTGTGCAGTAAAATGGGTTATATTTTTTATACCATCCTCTGGTCATAGCTTCTTTCTTCTTACCTTTCTTCCAAAATACATTTATGCATAACATATGTGTGTAGCCTTCAACAGAGCCTAACTTATAACCAGCGTAGGCATAGGGACAAATAGAAACTGCTCTAGTATTTACTTGTGGATTATTTTCTACATTTTTTCCATTTCTAAATCCTCCCAATAGACCAATTTTCTTTGGTAACAGAGAATATATTTCTCTTTAAGTTTGTAAAAGGAGCTACATAAAATTCTCCAGACACATGTTTAAAATGTGTGGTCAAACTGGCATCTGTACTTGGAAATGGCCAGTGGTGGAGAATTTTTAAGTTTGTCTGATGATACCTCAAAGAGATTTTTTAAAAATGGAACATTAGGCCCTCAATTATGAATTGTTCCCACATTTCAGATCTACCCAGTGGACCTTTCAGCTTTATGCTGTTTTTTGTTATTAATGAAAAAGTCCACTATCCATTTATGAAGCCTGGTTCTTCTGAGTGTTGTGACTTTAGACAAGGATTTAATTTAGAAAATTAACCTGTGGGATAAACTGTGTCTCATGTGAAACCATTTAGAGACAAGTGGGTTTTTATAATATGCACTATGTGATCAATTTATACTTCTCCAAAGAGTTGCCAGATTCAATGGACTCAAAAGGCCTACTGTTAATGCAAAATTTAAGCTATGGAAAACTTGCTTTTCCAAGCACTAAGAATTTCCCTTCATAGCCTGGAGTCCTCTGCTTTGTTGATCCAAGATGTCAAGCACTGCAGCAGTTACCTGATGCAAGTGAAGATTAAAACACAGCTGAAACACAGCTGAAGATTAAAAAAACACTGAAGCACAGTAATTGATGAGAAAGTGAATGACCCAGGTAGGAAGGAGGAAAATAAGCTCACATGTCTGTCAAGATATTTAAGGAAGAAATTGTAGGAAACTAGGTAGTCTATTTCACATATCAGACAAAGCCAAAATTAATTTGCTAAGAAGTCTGCAGACAGATACTAAGGTGTAGTGATTAATAGCCTGGGCCTTGCTACCAGAGAAATACAGGTTCAAATCCCTACTCTTTAACTGGGTGTTGTATGGAAACCAATTTGACAATAAATTTCATACACTGAAAAAAAAATTAAAAAAAATAAAAAAATTAAAAAAACAAATCCCTGCTCTTCAGATTACTAGCCAAATGGGCCTGATTTTTGTTTATTTTCTCTGTGGCCGTATCCTCTTATGTATAATGGGAAAATAATTTTGACCTTAGAGAGTAATTATGATAATTAAATAAAAACAATCTTCATAAAACTCTGAACAATACCTGACACTTGTTTAGTGCTCAATAAATAGGATGAAGCTCAGAAAATTTCAGTTTTATTCAAATAGCTATGAAGTATAGAACAATTTACCCTTTACTCTTTTTTTTAAACAGTGTTATTGAGACCTTATTTACATACCATAAAATTCACCTACTGTTAAAGTATATCACTGAATGATTTTTTTGGTAAATTTATGGAGTTGCCAAACCATTACTGCAATCTGAATTGAGTTTTAGAACATTTTCATCACTCCCCCCAAAATTCCCTCCTATCTCTTTGAGGTTGATCTCTGCCTAGGCAACCACTGATCTGCTTCCTATCTCTGTATATTTATTTGCCTTTGCTGAACATACTCTACAAATGCAGTCATAAAATGTCATCATTTGCCTCTGGTTCTTTCATTTAGCATAATATATTTGAGATTCATTCATGTTGTAGCATTTATCAGTTCCTCATTCCTTTTTGTTGCTGAAAAGGATTCTATTCTATGGATATATCACATTTTGTTCATCCATTTACCAGTTGTTGGGTTGTTTTCAGTCACTTTGGATTGTTACTAGTTTTGGGCTGTTATGAATAATGCTTCTAAATACATTCACATACATGTGTTGACATACAGTATCATTTCTTATGGATAGATTCTTAGAAGTGGAATTTTGGGGTTGTATGATAAGTTTACATTTAACATTTTCACAAACTGCCAAACTGTTTTCCAGGTTTCTGTACCATTTTACATTCCCACCAACTATGTAAGAGGGTTCTAGTTTCTCTATATCCTCACCAATGCTTGGAATTGTTTTTTCTTTTTGATTATGTTCATTCTGGTAGGTGTGTAAAAGTATCTCATTGTGGTTTTACATTGCATTTCTCTAATGAATAATGTGTACAGCATCTTTTCATGTATTTCTTAGCAGTCTATATCTTTGTTGGTAAAATATCTTTTTAATTATTTTGCCCATTTCTTTGCCCATTTTATTGTTCATATTATTGAGTTGTAAGAATTCTTTATATATGCTGAATATACATCCTTTTAAAAAAATTTTTTTTTAAGTTTATTCATTTTTGAGAGAGAGAGACAGAGTATGAGCAGGGGAGGGGCAGAGAGAGAGAGGTAGACACAGAATCCAAAGCAGGCTCCAGGCTCCAAGCTGTAAGCACAGAGCCTGACGCAGGGCTCGAACTTACAAACCATGAGATCATGACCTGAGCTGAAGTTGGACACTCAACCAACTGAGCCACCCAGGTGCCCCAGAATATACATTCTTTATCAGATGTGTGACTTGCAAATATTTTCTCCCAGTTTGTGACTTACCTTTTGCACTTAAAAAGATGCCAGTAAGAAAATAAAAAGTTTTAAATTTTGAAATAAAAATTTAAACTTTTCATAATTTTATCACTTTTTAGTAGATAATGGATTATACTTTTGGTGTCATATCTAAGAACCCTGTCTAATCCAAGACTACAAAGATTTTCTTCTACTGTTTTTCCCAGAAATTTTTTAGTATTAGCTCTTAAATTTATTCTGTGATCTATTTTGAGTTAATTTTTGCATCAGGTTTGAAGTAATGATCTAAGTTCATAGTTTTGTATGTCACCATCCAGTTTTTCCTATACTGTTTGTTGAAAAGACTACCTTTCCCCCAATGAATTATCATGGCACCTTTGCCGAAAATCAAATGACCATACATGTGAGGTCATTTTCTTTAATTTCTCTTAACAATGTTTTGTAGTTTTCAGTGCACAAGTTCATCATTCATTTTGTTAAACTTAATTCTAAGTACTTTATTCTTTTTTTATGCTATTGTGAATATAATTGTTCCTTTAGTTTCATTTTTAGATGATTGATAGTATAGATATAGAACTAATTTTTATATACTGATATTGCATTATATGAGCTTGCTAACTAGTTTATGAATTCTAATAGGTTTTTGGTTGATTCCTTGGTATTTTCTACATATAGGGACATGTTTTCTGCAAATAATGACACTACTATATACTATATCTTCTTCTTCAACATAGAAACTTATTTTTTCCCCTTATTTCAGTCACTAGAACTTCCAACACAATGTTGAGAAGAAGTAGTGAAAGGAGAACCTTGTCTTGTTTCTGATCTTAGGGGGAAAGTGTTTTGTCTTTCAACATTAAGTATGATGTTAGCTGTGAATTTTTTTGTAGATGCCCTTTATCAAGTTGTGGATATGTCCTTATAGTCTTAGTTTGTTGAGAATTTTTATCATGATAGTGTATTGGATTTTTTCAAATGCTTTTTCTTTTTTACATTCTGCTAAGACTTTCATGTTTTGTTTTGTTTTTTCCTTTATTCTATCAATCAGACGCATTACATTGATATATTAAACCAGTGTTGTATTTCTGGCTTTAATCCTGTGTGGTCATGGTGTATAATCCTTTTTATATGTTGCTGATTCCATTTGATAAATTGTTCATGTGGAACATTTGTCCGTAGTTTTAATTTCTTCACCTGTCTCTTTCTGGCTTTGGTATTAAAGTAATACTAGCCTCCTAGAATTAATTGGGAAGTATTCTTTCCATTTTCTGAGACATTATAAGTGATCGATATTATATTTTCTTTAAATATTTGATACAATTCACCAATGTAGCCAGAGGGACTAGGGATTTTATTTGTGGGGGGATTATTAATTGCTAATTAATTTATTTTCTTATTATAGGTCTATTCATATTTTCTGTTTTTCTTGAGTCAGTTTCGTAATGTGTGGCTTTCTGGGAATTTGTCCATTTCATCTAAATTGTCTAATTTGTTGGCACAAAGTGATTATTTTTAATTTCTGTAGAGTTAGTAGTGATGTACCCTCTTTCATCCCTAATTCTGTTAATTTCTTTCTTCTCTTTCTTTTACTAGGTCACATCAGCTAAAGGCTTGTCAATTTTGTTGATCTTTTCAAAGACCCAACTGCCAGCTTCATTGATTGTCTCTCTTGGTTTTGTGTTTTCTGTTTCATTCATTTATACTTAAATCCCTCAGAAACCAACATAATATTCCACAGTCTCACCTTTCCGTTTAGACTTATAAACTGCAATTCAGATCCATTCAGAAGATTTTTAAAAATTATTTTTAAGATTTATTTATTTTTGAAGGAGAGAGAGACAGGGCTTGAGTAGGGGAGGGGCAGAGAGCGAGGGAGACACAGAATCCAAAGCAGGCTCCAGGCTCTGAGCTATCAGCAGAGAGCCCAATGCTGGGCTCGAACTCACAACCTGGGAGATCATGACCTGAGCTGAACTCGAACGCTTAACAGACTGAACCACCTAGGTTCCCCAGAAGATATTTTTAAACCAAATTAAACCAAAGAAAATCTTGGAATATGGTGTTGGTCTTTTAGGATATGAAAGTGCCTTCAGGCTTTCTCCAAAGGGCTTTTTAAGTCCTGAACCTCCAAATCACTCTCCTGCCATATGCAAAACTTTCAAGTTATTTAACCTCTATATTCAATCCAGTTCCTCAGACAACCTTTCCAAAACCTATTTTTCATAAATAGCCCATTCATGTCTCCTCTTACAATTCTGTTTGGGGGGAAGTCCTTTCTTTAGCAAGACAGTATATAAAAAAATAATAATTGGCAAAAGTAAACATGAGATATAATCTGTGAAAAAAAAATTTTATCTTCAGCTTCTTTTTCTACCACCTCATAAGTACGCTCAAAACAGAAAAAGATTAGATGAAAGTCATTTTATCCCTCAGTTTACAGACTTCTGGAGAAAGCCAGTGTTTTGCTCTTTTACTGCTATTTTGAGGGTCTTTTGAGAGCTGCTAATGAAGTCAGTTTCCATCAAGGGCTTCCGCTTAAGGTTGGAAAAGGTAGAGAGGAACTGGTACTTTTCAAAGCATAATAACTTGACAACTGGTACCAGAAATGTGGCAAGATAAATAGCGTGATTACATGTCTGCAGGTTATGAGCATAATTTTTTCAGGAAGCTCTCCAAATGGTCAAGTTTTTCCAAGGAAAACACCAAAGAAAGGGAGCAAACCAAGATTACTTAGGAAAGTTTCAGCATAATAGACCTAGACTGCCCCCTGGAAAAATGGCTTCTTATAAACTGAAACATTTTAGTCAAGCCAGTGAAATGCTGGATGACCACTTTGGCTACTTTCTCCATCCTTCTTTAGACTTAAGAAGAATTTCTTAATGATCTTGATGTATTTCGCAATTTTATCAATGATGCAGAAATAGTGATCAAACCCTGCCTGCCCCAATCCCATCCCATGTTGGTGATAAAAGACCTGCATGCTGTGAACCAAGCGTGGCAGGTCACAAGGAACAATTTTTGGACCTGAAGAAGGGTTCTAGAATTAGTGTATGAATCCACAGGTTCCTGGGAGCCTGCTGAGCTGTACTCCATCATCCACATGTTCCTGGGTTTCTACTCAGCTTCCTGCTTTACATTCCACATCTTACCTACCTCACTCCTTCCAGCCCCCCTCCCCTAGGAGTTGGCTTAAGCTTCTGGCTTCAAGCTGGACACACTGCTTCGTGCCAAGCCTCACATGAAGATGAGCCCCACCCCAGTGCAGAGAGCTCTGCGATATCATTACCAGACTGAATCAGATAGGTCAACCTCCTTATATGATCTGGACTGCAAGTGTCCCATTTCTGTCCCCTAACTATCAGTAGTTCCTCCCATCTTCCTAAGCAGCCCACAATTTAGTGTGGAACTCCTTGCTGAGGCCACACAGAATATGACTACATCCGGAGAGAGTTTTAAGAGGCTGTAGAGCAGGGGTGCCTGGATGGCTCAGTCAGTTAAGTGTCCAACTCTCGATTTTGGCTCAGGTTATGATCCCATGGTCCTCGCTGGGTGTGGAGCCTGCTTGAGATTGTCTCTCTTCCTCTCTCTCCCTCTGCCCCTCCCCCACTTACATGAGTGTGTGTTCTCTTTCTCCATCTCTTTCTCTCAAAAAACACCCCAAAAAACTGTAAAGCAGAGATCTTTTGACTCTGGAGGGGGGGCGGAGCAAGATTTGCTGGGTTTTGGGAACGTCAGTGGGTTCAGCAGTCCTTGTTTTTTTCCCTTCAGGTTTTAGGAGCAAGTCAGAGAAGCCCTTCAGGCTGTAATAGAATACACAAGATTTTAGTGGAGAGGCAGTTATCTTCTTTGCCTAGTCAGCCCATAGAAGAGAAAGCCAATTCAACATCCAGTATTCTGTTGTGCAGTATTAGGTTTCAATAGTAGCTACACATGTGTAACCAAGCTAGGCCCAGGCCCAGCAAATGAATCCCAGAATATAATCAGGGAAGCAGGATCTGCTTGGAGTAGAAGCTGGAAGGAATTAATGACAACTCATGGTGAAGGGGGTAATGCCAGGAAGATTGGAATATAGTGTAGGAACAGGGCATCAGGCGCCAGGATGCCTACCTCCCTGCTGCTCTTCAACCCTGCCCTGTCCAGTGCTTTACTGCAGAAGCCTGGCATGTGATAGAGTCTCTCAGTAGCTTTCAAAATGAGAGAGGCATGGCAGTCTGAACTGAAATGTCCATGACAGCAATCATAAAAGGCAAGCACTTAAGAAAAATTTGTGGTGAATTTTCCGAAGAGGAATTTGTGTGTCTGCCTGTCTCTTAATGAATCTGTCTGCTTCTTTCTTGAGTGCTAACCAAGTGAACATCTGCATGACAGAAGACTGAACAAGATGCTCAGTGGAGGCCCTCAAGGCAATGCTAATAGTTGAAAGTGTTTTTGCCCATTTAAAGAATGTGTGGGTTAACAAAGGGTTCATTTGATGGTCGTAAAAGACTCAGCTATGTAGCCAACAGTTCTCTTCCATTAAAGATAATTTACTTTCTTGGTGTGGAATTCCAAAAGCCATTTTCTTCTAGTTTCTGTCCGGGTATTGCAAATATGCCCTGTCCTGCCTTTCACACAGGCTGTCCCTCTGCTCATTCTTCCATGAGCTATTGTGTATTTTGTTCTTGTTTACATTCACATGCAGTTGTGTGAGACAGGTATGGTGCCTCTCAGAGTTTATTACTTTAAGCTACTAATGAAGGGCTCATTTGAAATTAAACAAGTGAATAGCAAATTCTACCCATTTCACAAGGCAAACACTAAGCAAATGCATGTTATAAATTTTCATCACACAACAGACAGGGATGGGCAGTTCTGTGTCATTGTAGAACCATACACCTTTAGAAACTGGAAGGGACCTTGTAGGCCATGTAATCCAGCCCTCACCATGGCAACCCATTCTGCCTGGGTAGACTACCTCCAGTTTAAGTTCATAAGGAAAATGTGCTTTGTAGGATTTGGGGTGTTTCAAATATGCTGTTTGTTTTAAGGAAGGAAAATGTAAGTTTCTCCTCTTCTTTTCCTTGGGAGACTACCAAACTTCAGGTTTCCATCCTAACAGTGAAAAGTGCTGTCTCTCTCTGTACTCTATGCCTGCTGTGTTCAGTGTATTTAATTCTTACCTGGAATTTATTATATATGGTCTTGATGATAGGATTTTACATGTGGATATATGGTCCTCCTAATTAATTTGAAAATATAAGTACATTAACTCTGGCCACATTGGTGCCCCTCACCCCTTTCATTTGGTCAGCTGATCTGTGGAAAGTTCTTAAATCTAATTTTTTACTCCTTGAACAGATCATATTTTTTCCAGATACTTCCAAAGGTGTAGGCCTTTAGGATACCTCGAAAAGAGTTACCCACCATCTAACTCTGACCTCAAATAAACCTGGTAAACAGTCTGGGTCTGAGTTTCTTTACCTGCAACATGATGACGCATTTAGATTCATTTAGTGCTTCTCAAACCTCTTCACTTTGGAACCGCTGATAACAGACGAAAATGAGTACCTACTCCCTTATCTCGAGACTAGCTGCTACAAGCCTGAATTTTCCTTTAAATCTCACATTTTGTTCTTTAAAATACAGCACTGTATTTTGCCACATATGTATTTGTATGGCAGAATAACTTTTGCACCCATCTTTAAGTCAAATTAAAACTCAAAAATGCTGTATGTTTATTTAATGGCTTTATGTACCCCTGGTGTTGACAGATGTTCTTCAGGTTGAGATGCATGAGTCATTACTCTACGATCTTACACTTTATATAGCCATTTCTTATAATCCAGCCAACAGAAAACCTACTATAAGCAAGGCATATATGGCCGGACTCTACCTTGAACTAAGGCATTAGATACCATCACTACCCTAAGGCTGACTTCTAGCCATGTTCATGAGACAACTGTCACATAGAGCAGTAGGGTGTCAATAACTGTTTGTTGATGACCTGGTTCCATGGGTCCCCATACCACATAGTAGTGATTTTCAAATCATGACTCTGGACCCTGAGAGACAAGTGGCATTGCCCTAGGCTCCACAGGAAAGGTGGGATGGGGATGGGGATTTGAACTTTCCCTAGTCAAAATAGCTTTGCTTTTGTCTGTTTTTATATAGCAGATTTTTACTTAAAACTTTTGGTTTATTTGTAGATGTCCTTTATCCAGTGAAAAAGTTCCTATATTCCTAGATTTCTGAGAGTTTGGGGCCAATAACTGATGTTGGATTTTGTAAAATGCTTTTTTTTTTGCAACTACTGAGATTATCACATAGTTTTTACTTTTTATTTTGTTAATCTGGTTATTTACATTGATTTTTAAAATATTAAACCAGTGTTGTATTCCTGGGACATATGTATTGTTCCCTGTACATATTATTGGATTCAGTTTGCTGAGTTTTGTTGTTGTTTATGTAGTTTTCTAATAATGTCTTTATCTCTCTTTTTTTTATTTTTTATTTTTTTAACGTTTATTTATTTTTCAGACAGAGAGAGACAGAGCATGAAGCGGGGAGGGTCAGAGAGAGAGGGAGACACAGAATCTGAGACAGGCTCCAGGCTCCGAGCTGTCAGCACAGAGCCTGACGCGGGGCTCGAACTCACGGACCGTGAGATCATGACCTGAGCTGAAGTCGGACGCTTAACCGACTGAGCCACCCAGGCGCCCCATCTCTCTCTTTTTTTTAATCAGAGTATGACTGACATCTTATAATGTGCTGGCATATATTCCTTCCTTTTCAATTTTCTGGAAGAGTTGGTACACAATTGGTATTATTTCTTACATAAACATTTACCAATGAAGCTCTCTGGGCTTGGTGTTTATTTTGGGGAATGGTTTTTAACTACAGAATCAACTTGAGTAAGCTTTGGTAGGTTGTATCTTTGAAGAAATGTATCCATTTCATCTAAATTGGCAGCTTTATTGGCATGAAGTTGTCATAACACTCTCTTACAGTTTTAACACTGAGAAATCTGTAATGATGTCATTTCTCTACTTCTTGCTGTTGGTAGTTGGTATTTTCTGTCTTCTTTTCCTCATCAGCCTTGCTAGCAGCTTACACATTTTATTGATCTCAAAGAACCAGTGCTTGGTTTAATTGATTTTTCGCCATTGTTTGCTGTTTTCTATTCTAATGACTTCTGCATTTATTTGTATTATTTTCTTTCTTCTGAAATTACCCTGGGCTTCATTTGTCCTTCTTTTCTTAGTTTACTTATGTAGAAGCTAAGGTCATTGATTTGAGACTTTTCTTCTTTTCTAATATACTATAAATTTACTACTATAAATTTAATACTATAAATACTATAAATACTATACTATACTATAATTTAATACTATAAATTTAATGCTATAAATTTAATACTATACTATAAATTTAATACTATACTATAAATACTATAAATTTAATGCTATAAATTTAATGCTATAAATTTAATTAATACTATACTATACTATAATACTATAAATTTAATACTATAATACTATAAATTTAATACTATAAATTTCCCCTTTAGTATATTTATATATTTTTCCCTTAGTATATATATATATTTTTTTTTTTTCTAATATAAGCATTTAATGCTATAAATTTCTCCCTTAACAGCATCCTATAAATTTTGATATGTAGTATTTCTAGTTTTATTCAGTTCAAACTATGTTTTCATTTCTTTTTTGAGTTATTCTTTGACCCCTAGGTTATTTCAAAGTATGTTTTTTAGTTTTCAAATATTTGGGGATTTTCCAGTTATCTTCTTGTTATTGATATCTTTACACACAAGCACTGATCATTATTCAATTGAATACTCAAGGAGACCCCCCCATGCAGATTTCCAGATTTTTCTCTATGTAGCTGTCTCCTCTCTAATATTCTGCCCTATCAAATCACTGCCTTGCTCTCCCCAGGCTTTTAGCTACATCTCCTTAATTCAGGATGTCCTTTGGGTGCCTCCTACTTTCCCCTTCCTGCACCACACCCAGGAAATTCTCTCAAAGTATAAATCTGGGATAATTATAGGGTTCATTTTCTTTTCTTCCATCTTTCAGAGACCACTATACTTCATTGCCTGATGCCTAGTGTCTTGAAAACTGTTATTTTATACATTCTGTCTGTTTTCTGGATGTTTTAGGTAGGAGGGAAGGTCTAGTTCCTGTGACTTCATCTTGTCTTGAAGTAGAAGTCTGGACTGTATATATTTTTTTCTTTTTTAACATTTATTTTCATCCCTTGCTGCATCTAGTACAGTTCCATTTGCATGAAGAAATACTCCATGTGTACAGATGAAATATACAAGAGGCAGAGGCAGAAGGCCTGGGTTTTGGTCCCCTGTGTTTGGAATAACAGATTATGTGCCCTCGAGCAATCATTTACCATCTCTGAATGTGGTCATCTACCCTGCCCAGTCTAATAATAGTAAGAATTACCATTTAATGAGCAGATGCTATATGACAGGCACTATGCTAAGAGCTTTGCATAATTATCTCATGTAATACTCATAAGACAATTTAGGAGGTCATCTAATTTAATCTTCACAGATTCCTATGACTTAAATTTTATTAACCCACATTTCACAATGAGGAAACTGAGCCTTTGGCAAAGTTAGATATCTTGCCTCAGGTAACTCATCTGGTAAGTTCTGTAGCAGGGTTCAAACAGATCCGCGACCTATTTCATACTGCCACACTCTTGACAGGTTTGTGAAAATTATGAATGATAATGGATGCAAACACGACTTACTAAATGTAAAACTTAGTGAGAAATAGTAACTATTTGTTAATAATAATTCACTGTCAAGGAATTAATCATTGAATTAATCTCAATGAATTAATCTCATTTCTGACTATTTCTACATATACCTCTAAAGCAAAGCAAAGCAAAACAAAACATAGCAGTATTCCCAGTTTTGAGAAGACAGCTTCAAGGACTTTGTGATAGTTTATTATTCAGCATGTTTATAACTGATGAGTTATAAGCAAGATGAATTTGAAGGCTGCTTCACAGATTTGCTAAAAAATGAAGAATATTTCCCCTTATTGCTTTGAATCAAGACTGCACTGGGGCGCCTGGGTGGCGCAGTCGGTTAAGCGTCCGACTTCAGCCAGGTCACCATCTCGTGGTCCGTGAGTTTGAGCCCCGCGTCAGGCTCTGGGCTAATGGCTCGGAGCCTGGAGCCTGTTTCCGATTCTGTGTCTCCCTCTCTCTCTGCCCCTCCCCCGTTCATGCTCTGTCTCTCTCTGTCCCAAAAATAAATAAAAAATGTTGAAAAAAAAAATTAAAAAAAAAAAAAAAAAAAGACTGCACAGATACAGGGCTCAGTCCATTGTGGCCTTTGATTTTCTCCACTGTGCTAGTTAGTAAAGGACTCAAATGAATATAATGTTTTATCTTGTCATCTGCTTATCAGACACAGCTGGAGCAACAAGTCCACTCTGTCTGCCAAGCAAACTTCAGGCCAAATGGGGGCCTCTGCTCCACGGGGGAAAGGATATGACTTGACATAATCCAGCCGACATACATTTGGACTGGCTTGCAGGCCATTTCACATTTTGTTGTAAACAATTTAGGAATCCGCATCCTCATCTGAGGTTACATATGGAAAAGGTATGTTGTGTTGTTGTTGTTGCTGTTGTTGAATGAACTGTGCAAATAAGAGGAGGGGGTAGTTGGCTCACTCCTTTCTCTCTATGCAAGAATGCTGACTTTCCAGTTTCTAAAAAAGGGATCTCAGACTTCTCCTTCAGTGGCCCAAGACACAGCTGGGGTCACTAGAGGGAGAAAAGAAGACTTTATAGAGAGTAAACAAATAGAAAAGTCTTAGAGGATGGTTACTCTTTAAGGGCACGTTCTCTGGTCAAATTGCTGATGGCACAAATCAATGTTGTATGTCCAATGTTTTTATGTAGGAAGCTGCTGAAATTCTGAATTCTGCTCCTCTGAAAAAGACTGTAGTGACAAACTGGAATGTTATTTATTTTTTTACTTTGGAAATGAGAACCTGTTTGTTTTCAGGTTGATTTTCCCTTAAACTTCTAATCCTGTCTGGCAGAAGAGCCTGTGCATAGAATGGATTCCTATCCACCACTTACTTCTGGTCCTACAAGCTGTCTCATGCTAAGAATTTGTCTCAGGACAAAAAAATAAGGCAAGCTGAATTATATTTTTCAACCAGAAAATGCCAGCCTGCAGATTAAGAGGTCAGTGCTGCCACAGTTGGCCAACCAGCTAAAACTGTTTCTGTTGAAATAATCTTCATTCATTCATTTCACTATTTTATAAATAATTTGGAGGGCACCTGGGTGACCCAGTTGATTAACCATTGAACTCTGGATTTCAGCTCAGGTCATGATCTCATGGTCATGAGGTTGAGCCCCACATGGGGCTCTGTGCTGAGCATGGAGGCTGCTTGATAGTCTCTCTTGCCTTCTTTGCCCCTCCTCATGTGCTTGCATGTGAATGCACACTTGATCTCTCTCAAAATAAATATTTTTAATTTTTTTTCTTTTCTGCTGAAATGATACAATTCTTTAAGTAGCCACTAGAAATTATGGCCCAACCTCAGTCTTTTCTCAGTGAGAAATACTTTCAGATTTCTGATTTCTGTTTTGAAAGTTTTGGTAGGCACACTAAGTTCAGGGAGTGGATGGCTACAGCAATGTGTCTCTTGGGTCATCTGTGAATCAATAAAAGAGAGATATTTCATTCATCTTTGTATCCCAGGTATTCAGTTCAGTTCTTTGCATAGAGCAAGTACTCAGTAAAGTTTATCGTGTGAATAAATGATGAAAATGTTCCTTTTCCATCTTTGGTGGAAGATGACAAAAGAATTTGGGAAATTATTTGCATGCTTCTTGAGGGAAACAGATCTTTTGGGGATTCAGCAGTGATTCGGGTTGGATTTCTAAGGTCCTTCTCAGATTTGAATGATTCCATAATTCTTTTCAACATTGGGTGTTCAATATTTTGTTGGATGTAGGTTGGAACATTTCTACGCCTTTCCATTAAACTGCTTATGAGCTAGATCCAGAAAGTTACATAGAGGTCTTCTCACATGTTAGGCTCTCTTCATCTCAACATTAGCAGAGGCCAACTGTCTGAAACCAAAAAAGAAATATAATGTAATACTATATAAAGACAATGTGAAATCATTATTCATCACCGGTACACCTAACTTTATCCTTGATGCTTTGTCTAGTGGGACTTCCATCTTGTCAGGTTTTATGAGCTTAATGGGAATGCTTTAAAAAGGTGCTGCTGTGAAAGATAGTATTAATTAATTAAGCCACAAATTTTTCTTTTGCATCTTTCCACAGTTCTTTAAAGAAACATCAAAGATGACGATTGACACAGAATATTGTAAAAGTCACATGAGTAGGATATTTATAGATAATAAGAACAGAGAAATAAAACCTGAGATCTCAGCCTAGCCTTGCAAATGGTTCCCAGCTACATCTGTTCTGTGGGCTGGCTGTGCTTCTTTCGTGCTCACCAATGTGCCCTTCTCTCTTCATTGCTACTCTGTTTCTGTCTTTTCATTTTTATATGATTAGGTCAGTGGACTAGAAGCAACTGCCCCTGCCAGTTACAAATGTTTAAAAAAAGCACAAAGCACAAGTGGGGGAGAGGCAGAGAGACACAGAATCCAAAGCAGGCTCCAGGCTCTAAGCTGTCAGCACAGAGCCCAACACAGGCTCGAACTCACACTGTGAGATCATGACCTGAGCCGAAGTCGGATGCTTAACTGACTGAGCCACCCAGGTGCCCTGCCTGTTACAAATGTTTTATACTAGTACTTCACAAACTTTATTGTGTCTATGTTGTTAAAGTGCTAATTCCGATTTAATAGACCAGGGGTCATGGGGTGTGGTGAGATTCTACATTTCTAACATGCTCCAAACAATGCCAGTACTGAGGTCTGCACTGTGAGTGCTGGTCTTTAGACTAGAGCAGCTATGCTTAGTTGTATGTTCGAATCACCTGGAGGAGTTTTAAAACTCCTGATGCCCAGACTGTACCCCAGACCAATTAAATCAGAATCTTTGAGGTTAGACCCAGGCAGTAGTGTACTGGTGAATGTTAGCAACAGGCTCTCCCAGGAAAAGACACCTTGATTTGTAGCATTTGCCAATTTCCGTGGTGTAAGTACTTACATAAATACAAGCAACAAACGTGATGCCATTGAAAATTGAGTTGGAAAGATTTGCTAGTGTTCAGCCTGCAAGTGAATATAAAGCTGGCTTAAGCATACCACTGGTCCCGGGCGTCTGCCTTTTTAAATAGTTCTCTGAGAGTGAACTATAAATGTGATTCCAATCTGATGTCAAAATGGAGAACTGCTGTTCTAAAGTGAAAACTACTTCTGTTATTTAAAGATACAAATGCTTCTGTTTCTTTACTCAACCTTGGTGCCTGGACTACAGCATTTGGTGCCTGGACTATAGTCTTTGCCTTCTAATATCCTACCTCATTAGCCAACTTTCACTCTCAAAACCATCTTAGAATCTGCCCAATGTCACACTACCTGTAGCACAATATTTAGCAAAGTACCTCTGAACTCCAATTTAACCTTACTTGTAGAACCTAATTCTCCTTCTACTCAGTCCCAGCCCACCAGCCTGAATGTCATTCCTCTCAACCCTATTTGCTGTTGCGTAAAACAGTAGAATGACAGCAGCCATGTTGTTTTGAAATCCAAATTGAAATTTTTTCCAGTTAGAGTCATGTCATCAGGGAGAGTGGCAGCAATGACCTGCCAAGTTGAACATTCAGCAGCTCCATTCAGTTCACTCAAGTAACCTGTAGATCAGAGAACGGATATCCTAAGGATTCAGATTCTGGCTCTGCTATTGATTGTTCAGTGACCCTGGGCAAGTAACTTCTTTCTGAGCCTCGGTTTGTTCATTAGCGAAATACAGATTTTCGTAGGATTATTGTAAGAATTACATTAGGTATATAAAGACATAGCTACAGTTCCTGGCACAGAGTAAGCACCCAATAAGTGTTAATTATTACTACAACTGTTACTACTAGTATACTTCTATGGCTGATGATAACTTCATGTTCTAAGAACACAGAAAGCACAGGTATGCATCAGTAGAGACAGCCCGGGTCCAAAACTGCCTAAGAGTTCACCAGCTCAGAGCCTAACCAAGCCCTGGAAATACCAACACCCTCCACAGCACAGCACCACAGAGTTTTGTCTTATCTAACCCTTTTATCTAATCATAGCTTCAACTTTACCTTTTAAACTTCCTCACTCCCTTTTATAGATTGAAACAAAATAGAATCTGACTTGCTTCTGTTAGCCTTACCAATACAGAAGCATTTTATATGGTCCTTTGTGTGTGTGTGGCGGGGCGGTGGGTGGGGGGCTGGGGAAAAGTAGGGAGGTGAATGAGAACAAGGGAGTAAGAACCAATAATTTAATTCCTTTGTTAGGATCAGAAAGAAGTCTTGCTTTCAGTGTCCACTGGTGGCTCTCAGGGTTCCTCAGGATACTGTGAGGACTATTTAAAGAACAGGCAAATTCACTCAGGAAGAAGAAGTGAATAAATGAAGAACTGATGTTTTAGCAGGAAGGAAGTGTGGACAAATAGCAACCTCCTGCATGGAAACTTTCCCCCTAACTTCTCCCTCACTTTTAATGGGAAGCCACTTCCTTTGAATTATAGGCAGTCACTTTTCTTTTGAAATACATCCTTGCTTCATGATTTATGACTGTTATGCATGAGAAAAGGTTTGTTCCGCAGAAAAACATGGCATGTTTATCATAAGTGATATAATGCGTTGGTCATGGAAGTTCAGTGTTGTGAGGGGTTACATATTTCATTTTGCAAAGAAGCAAAATTCAACCTTTGGCAAATGGCACCTGTTTTATCACAGAAAAATATAAAAAATTTCTTAGGCATAGGGATTTTCTCTTTCAAGGCCAGCTTAAATTTCACCTTATCCAGACCAATTCCCTGACCCTTACCCCCCACCAAAACAACCAAAATGCAAAAATCCTCAAATATATTTTGGAAATCTGTTTTGTGCCAGTGATGATGCTGGATTCTCTCACATAAATCATCTCGAGTCAGAACTAATTGTTCTCCTTCATTCTCCTATTAAGTTTCCCCCTGTTTGGTGTGGTGATAACGTAGGGAAAGGGAGATTGAAAAGAGACTCTGTCTCCATCCAGGTGAAATACTATTATCTGAGCTAAGATTATGGGAATGGAGAGAAGGGGTTTTAATTTTGAGTGGATGTGGAGGGAAAAACGAGGGTGGAATCAAGGGTGAACTCTAGCTTTCAGCCTGGGTGATTCAAAATTGAGAAGGTAGAGCAGATTGAGGAGTCTATGAAACTATTGACTTCAGGTAAAAATAAAAGAAGCTGATTATTCACTAAAATTATAAAAATCACTACTTCAGAGAGGATTTGAAAATATTGATGTTTGGTTAATAATGCTCTTTAGTGCCTTCTAATTAAACCATCAACCATCTAATTGACTAAGGATGGAGAATTAGGTGTAGCCAAGTTTGTTCAGAAAGAACATACCTTTAATGCCTTAGCCTTAACCTGACAGGTTCATTCACTACATATTTCTTGAGCACTTACTATATGGCAAGGCCCTTTGCTAGGTGCTGAGTCCTCACAGATGAATAGGACTCACTGACTGTCCTGGCAAAGGTCCTCAATCTGGAGAGACAGAAGTACGAATGATTATGTAACCAAACTCTTGGGATCTTCTCTCCTGTCACCATCCTGGGATACTTTGCCCCTCACACTTATGATGGATTGTTTTCTGGATTCCATATCTCTTCTCTACTTGTTTTACTCCTTCTTTTTGTTGAAATATGTTCTCCAGTAGTGTTTTCTGAAAAGAGAAGAATGGCTTTTGTTTTTGAGACCTTGCATATCTGAAAATATATTTCTTCTGCTCTTTCAATTGATTGATAGTTTGACCTTGTGTAAGATTACAGGTCAGAAATGTTTTCCCGAGATTTTAAAACATTATGCCATTATCTTCCAGCTTCCAGTGATGCTGTTATAGTCAAGTGTTATTCAGTAATTCCTAGGTGACCTGTTTTTTGTTTGTGGCCATTGTATATTTTATTTTATTTTATTTTTACTTTTTTTTTTTATAAAAAACTTGAGTAATATTTATTTTTGAGAAGAAAAATTCTTCTGCGAAAACATTTCAAGTCAAAACTAATTGAAAGATCTAAGACATGAAGTGTATTCATGTATGTGTGTTTCTTTTTTTTTTTAATATATGAAATTTATTGTCAAATTGGTTTCCATACAACACCCAGTGCTCATTGTATATTTTAAACACATTCTTCTTAAGTCTACTGTCTTGAAATTTCACAATTATATGTTTTGATGTAGGTCTAGTTTTGTTTATTGTGCTTGATTCTCAGTGGACCTTTCAAACTGGAAACTTATCTTTCTATTCCTAAATAGTTAAAATAATTTTATTTAAATAAATAATATGTTCTATAGCCACAAGTTCACAAGTCACTCTCAAATTTACTTTATTTCTTATTATAATTACTGTTTGATATCACTTTAGATAAAGAGGCTGGATTTAGGACAATAGGAAAGGCATTTCTCAATAAATATTGAGACACTGAATTTTCTGTGACAAGTTTCTTTAACCTGTTATAAAACAATGTCAACCAAGTATAATAGATAAAGAAACTAAAATTCCCTGGTTTAGATTGTGTAATGAATAAGGTCTATCCCATTTTCTAACATAGATACATACACAGGAAATCCCTTTTCAACTAAACAAAATGGAGGACATGCATGAATAGCTGAAATGTTTCCCAAATGAGAACAGTATGTCCAGCCACAGAGTATCATGGGATTTATTTCTCAGTTCCTTGGAACAGTATTCCATTTTAGCAATGAATAGGCATCATTCACTCCAAGATAGAGGAATGATTAGATTTGCATTTGGAATTGTGGTAAATGTAATTTGGCTGGGGTGTACATTAACATAACCCTTGGAAAAAATGTTGATATTTACTTTACAGATCACTAATGCCAGTTTTCATCATTGTTTCTGTGTGGAACTGTAAAAGAAAAAAGTCCTTCTAACAGTAAAAAAATGAGTTAAAGATTAGTATATCTAGTACATACTCACTAATTATGTTGATGAGGTCAGTGTTTCTATGGAAATACAACCTCATTTATGCACACACCCTTATTTTCATTTTACCTATTTCTAATTAAAATCTTCTTCAAAGATATTGTTTATTTGGCTAACTTAACCCAGGACCACACTTTTAATATATTCTGTTGAATATTTATTTATTTCTTCCTTTAATGCTGAGCCAACAGGTATGATATAAATTGTTCTCAGTCAGTCAGGATCATCATTCCACATTACTGATGATATTAGTCTTTAAGACAGTTTTGCCTTCTGGCATTGTTAAGTTGTATATATAGTGCAGTTGTCCTTAAATTTAAGACTCTGAGGGGCGCCAGGGTGGCTCAGTCGGTTGAGTGTCCAACTTTGGCCCAGGTCATGATCTCATGGTTCGTGGGTTCAAGCCCCACGTCAGGCTCCATGCTGAATGCTCAGAGCCTGAAGCCTGCTTTGGATTCTGTGTCCCGCTCTTTCTCTGCCCCTCCCCCACTCATGCTCGCTCTCTCTCTGTCTCTCAAAAAGTGAATAAAGATTTAAAAAAAAAATTAAGACTTTGAGAAAATTATGCTTTTTGAAAAAAAAAAAAAAGCTTCTATGACCCAGTAAGAAAAAGCAAAACAATCCAGTAGGAAAACAAAACAAAACAAAACAAATGAACAGGCATTTCACAGAAAAGGAATCACAAATGGCTCATAAACATATGAAAAGATTCTCAATTTCTTCGTGATCAGAAAAATGCAGATTAAAACCACAATGAGTTACCACTATCCATCACCACTATAAGAAATCTTACAGAACCAAATGTTACTAAGGATATGGAGCTATAGAATAGAACTCTTTTATCCCGCTAGGTGACGTATCAATTTGTGTAACCCTATAAAAAGACAATTTGTTATTATCCAATAAAGCTGAATATGTACAATTTTTACAACCCAGGAACTCCACTCCTTGGTACAAATCCTAGAGAAAATCTTACACTATGTAGAAGATGTATATGGAATGTTCCTGACAGCATGGTTCATAATAGAAAACTGAAACAACCTAAATACGTATGTTGTAGAAAATATAGATGAATTCTAGTGTATTGTACACTGCAATACTATCCTGCAATGAAAATTAATATAACTATATACATTAATATGAATGTGTTATAAACAATGTTGAGGGGAAGAAAAGAAGTTTCAAAAGGATACATACAACAATTACTCAATTTATAAAGTTACAAAGCTGGCTAGACTAAACATATGTTTTATAGGGATATATATATAGGTTTGGTCCACTTATAAAGAAAAGCAAAGAAATAAATAAAAAATTATTTAAAGTGTGTTTACATAAAAGGAGGGCAGGTAGGAGTGTGATTACAGAAGGACACATAGAGGGATTCGGAGGAATGGTAATGTTCTATTTCTTCAGTATCATTTCATTCAACCAGTATTTATTAAATGCCTACTATGTGCCAAGCACTGCTACAAGTACATGGGGTACAAGAGCCCCTCATGGAGAATATATTCCATAAGGAGAGACAAAAAAGTAAATAGTGTATGTAATACATTATTAGATTATTATCACGTTAAAAGGTGATAAGTTCTATGGAAAAAATAAGAACGTGTGGGGGTTAAGACAGATCAGAGTGGGTAAAGAAGGTTGAAAATTAAGTGGAGTGGTAAGGGTACACTTCATTGAGAAGGTGATGATTCAGCCAAGATTTAAAAGAGTTAAGAGAATAAGCCACGTTAATATCTGGGGGAGTTGCGTATTAAGGAAAGGGAATCAACAGTGCAGTGGTCTTAATATGGCAATATGCCTGGTATCTTTGGGGAGAAGTACATTGCAGCTGAAATAGAATAAACAATATAGTCAGAGAGGTAGAGCTGTCAGTAGTGCTGTGTAGAGTATTTTGTGCTAGGTCAGGAATCGGCAAACTTTCTATAAAAGGTCAAATAGTAAATATTTTAGGCTTTATCGACCATAGGGTCTCCATTGCAAATACTCAACTCTGCTGTTTTAACATGAAAGCAGTCATAGACAATATGTAGTGAACAGACATGGTTATATTCCAATAAAACTTTAAAGAAATTGATGGTGAGTAGATTTAACCTCCAGGTTCTGGTTTGCCAAACTCTATGCCAGGTGATATGGGAAGCCATTGTAGGTTTTAAGCAGAATAGCTAGCAGCAAGTTCTGACTTAGTCATATGCAAGGATCATTCTGGTCATTGTGTTTGAAAATAGATTGTAGGGGTGCTTGGGTGTCTCAGTCAGTTAAGCATCTGACTTTGGCTCAAGTCATGATTGCACAGTTTGTGGGTTCAAACCCCACCTTGGGTTCTGTGCTGACATCTCAGAGCCTGGAGCCTGCTTTGGATTCTGTGTCTCCTTCTCTCTCTGCCTTTTACCAGCTCATGCTCTATCTCTGTCTCTCTATCTCTCTCAAAAATAAATAAACATTTAAAAAATTAAAAAAAATAGATTGTAAAGAATGCCAAGGGTGGAAGCAGGGATATCTTATCTCGCAGGCAAGAAATGATAGTGGCACATCTCAATTGATGGCACAGTTGAGGTAAGGAGAAGGTATCCATTTTTCTGCTTTTGAAAGTAGAAGTAACTATATTTGCTAATTGATTGGATATGTGTGTGAGTGAAAAGTCAAGGATGAATGTAAAATTTTTGGCTTAAGCATCATTTAAGGAGAGAAATACCCTTTGTGGTAGCACATTATTTTTAAAATTGTATATTGTGTTTTATCTACTTTTGTGTCTGCTATACTTAACAGTCTTTTTGCTTTTTTTTTTTTTTTTTTTTTTTTTTAAGAAAACATGTTCCATCAAAGGTCTGGTGTTTTATTAAGGAGACTGACTAACCAAATTTTACTTTCTTATCCTATTTTACTAAGCAGAAAATTCTGTTTTCCTTCTCTTCTGTGTACATTTTCCCCCAAGCATATGAACTGCCAGAAATAGCACAAAATGACTAGACTGACCTAGGAGAGGAAGAAGTAAAATGTCTAGAATAAATGGAAGCTTAAGAATCAAGAAGAGAGTCTTTCATAAGCATTGTGATCTTTTTCACCCACCATTCTCTTGAAACCATTTGCATGTAAGGGGACATCAACAGCACTACAAAAAAGGAGGGAAGGGAAGGAAAGTGGCAGAAAGGGTAAGTGTGGAGAGAGAAAGGGAAGGAGAGAAGGAAAGAAGGAAAATCCAAAGGACTCCTGGCCCTGTGGAGATGTCATGAAAACAATATCTATAGTTGATGAGAAGAAATTTTCTGTTAGATAAATTTCATTTCTCCCAACGTTACTTAAAGGACAAAAAAGAAGCTCAGGAAAGGGAACAAAAACAAGATCCATTTCTGGGACCCTATAATGAAGTTCCTGCCGTGAATTCAGTAATGCTTTGATGACAATGGTGAATCCATTTACAGTGAAATTATATCAGAGAGAGAGGCAAATAATTGGGGTTTTCAGTATCATTCAAAAGAAGCAGAACAATGTGCTTTATAGAAGTTCAAAAGATTTGTGTAGATCTTGGAATTTTGAGGAAAGGAAATATGGTTAGAATTGAAAATGATTCTTGCTCCCACAGGAATTTATCATTTAGAGGGAAAAGACTAATTCATACAAAAGCAAAGTGAAGGAGGTGGGTGGGAATACGGAACTACCCCAGCAGTTCATTCGCATTGGAGCACTGGTGCTCTGGTATGGGTTGTTTCTAAATTCCGGCACCTCCTGAGGCTCCTGAGGCAGAGGGTAGAAAGAATGTTTACGAACTATTTCTGGTCTAGAGCAGGCCTTCCAGCCCCATCCCACATTTCATCTGATCAGTCAACACCATCCAATCTTAACATCCATAACATTCTGAGAATCAGGGTTCACCCTCCACTAAGATTCCAGTCCAGACCCAGGTTTGAGAGCAAATAAAGGTGTCTTTCCCTGACATATCTGAGACAAGCAGAGGTACCCCAGCGAAAGATTCAAACTAAGCCAGAAGGTGTGCTGGGGAACCGAGACAAGAAAGACTTCAGAGTTCAGCACTGGGTTGATGAGAATGAGCACAGTTTAGGCCAGGATAAGAAGGGAGGTGAGAGTGGGAGCTGAGAGACTGTTGAACATCTGCTAGTGTTTGCAGCTGATTTTATGGTTTTGTGTGGGTGTGTTAGCCTGTTAGCCTGGCTTTAAAGTATCAGGGGTGGGGCAGCCACTTGGCACAGACTGGAGCCACATGGACCTCCACTGTGGAGTGGAGAGACAAGGCTGGGAAAGGACTCGTGGGACCACTCACTTTTTGGGACTGTGCACCAGAAGCAGGTGAAAACATTTTAAAATAGGAAATGTGAGAGGGAAAAAAAAGGGAGAAAAGGAGTATTTGGTATAACTACATGAATATGGGCCTTGATGTTTCATTCCACCTTCTCCACTTACTAGATGTATGCCTTTATACAAATAATGTAAAATTCCTGAGCCTAAATTGCCTCATCCTTAAGTTTGAGAATACAATACCCAACTCACAGTTATTGACATGATTACATATAATAATAATATTACATATAAATATATATGAATTATATATATGTAAATTGACTTGCATAATGCTTGCTATATAATTGGTGCTCAATTATTGGTAGTTCCCTTCTTCCTTTCTTTTCATTGTCATGTCTCTTGACAAATGATCACATTAGTTGGTAAGTGATTATTTGTTGAGAGATATTTGTATAAAAATGTAATATGAACTATGGACTTCAGTTAACGATAATATATTAATATTAGTTTATCAGTTATAACAAATGCACCACTAATGCAAGATGTCAATAATCAGAGAAATTGTGTGTAAGGGGAAGAGGTATATGGGAACTCTTTGTACTTTCCACTCAATTTTTCTGTAAACCTAAATCTGCTGTAAAAAATAAAGCTTATTAATATTTTTTAATGTATGAGGCAGTATAAGTGAAGACACAGAAGTTAAAGACATGGTCTGTGTTCTCTAGAATTTTATAGTTTAGTTGAAAACACCTGTACAAAAAGGGGAAAGCTAGTTTGTGGGGCAAGGATTACCTTTTTAAGAGGTTAAACAAAATTTTCTCAACAGCAGCTTTGTTGACATTTGGGCCAGAAAATGCCTTATATTCAGAGGTGTCAGTGCCTTTTAGGAGGTTTATCAACATGTCTCCAGATCTTGCCATATGTCTCCTAAAAAATTGCTCCTGGATGAGAATCACTTAGCTATACAAGAATCCCTCTTCTTTCATCCTCACCTCCCACTGATCTATCAGCAAGTCCTAGATTATCTCACCCTTGCTTGTCTTGGATCTTATTTTGTACCACGAGATTTGCCATTGTAGGGTCAGCATCATCTCTTGTCTAGACCACCCCAATCAAGCGCTGGATCACCCTACTTGATCTCCCTGCTTCTACATTATCTCCTTCGATTTATTTTCCTTACTATTTTCCAATAGTCATTTAAAAACATAAGCCCAAAGCATATCACCACCCCCCCACCCACCCCCCGTTTAAAACTCTCTTGGACAGAGATTCTTGACAGGCTGTGCGCAGGATTCGTAAGGGAACCATATGAGCATTACTGATGCCTGGGTCCCATTCCTTAAAATTCTGATATAATTGGGCATCAGGATGTTCTTCTGAATTTTAATCTTGGTATTTTACACTGCCCTATCTTTCAGTTCATTAATTCTCTATTCACCCGTGTCTAATCTCTGTTGAATCTATGTATTGAAATTTTAATTTCAGTTACAGTATCTCAGTCCTAGAATTTCCATTTAATTCTTCACTATCTTTTTATGTATTGAACATACTAATCATAGATATTAGAGGTATTAGATGGGTACTTTAAAATAACTGAATTACCTATAGGTTTATTTTCTTTTGATTTTTATTAATTTGGTTTTTAAAACTAAGTGCAGGCAAACTGCATTAAAAGTTACAGTCTCTTAATGATGTCATTTCCTCTGAAGAGAGTTAATACGTCTTCTGGCCAATATATACAGTCAGAAGATCATAGTGATCCTGTTAAGGGCTGGTTTTGGACTTTGTTGGGGCTGGTCTATTTTAATTGTGCCCTCATCCCTGAGTGTGTCCCCTCTTCCTAAAGGGTAGTTCTTCTCTGGCTTATGAAACTGCAAGGTATTTATCTAGGACTCAGCACCTTGGTGGGGGATTCCAACCTGGATCTCCCTAGCACTGCGTGGACACTGAAGTCTGCTCAGCAATATAGCCTTCATTTGTTGCTTTTTGCTGAGTGTCTTGGAGCCTTGCCCTGTACATGCACAGCTTAGCAATGATCCAATACTTTAAGGGGGAATTGCACAACACTTTAAGGTTTTTTACAGTTCTTACCTCTCTGGGATTTCGCCTTTCAAGAAAAAATGCCAATGTGAATATGAAGCCGTATTTCCCTTCTCTCAGGAATTAGTCCCTCAAGTCCTACCAGAGTTGGTTTCTTTCCAATGACTTCACACAGTTGTGTACTTTGTTTAGCTTTTAAAGTTATTTTCAGTAGAAAGATCACTTTAATTCAAGCTACTCTATCATGTCTGGTACCAGAAGTCCTGGCATTAAGATGTTTTAAAGCTTTCCAGGAGATTCTAAAGTATAGCCAAGATTGAAAACCACGGATGATGGTTTAACGTTGTGTTTAGATTTAACAATTTGCAACAGTTTGCCTTGGCCTATATATTCCACAAACACCAGGGACTTCTCTGCCTTATTTACTGTTATATCTGTATCATCTAGAACACTATCTGGCACATAGTCAGTTGGGTTGGCTAATAAACAGTAGAAACATTAATATAAAGCCTATTACAAAAATAATATACTGAACTATACATTTAAAAAATGGTTAAATATTTTATGTGTATTTTAACCAAGAAATAAAGGGAGAAGACTCTAAAACAAAGTTATCACAAAGAAATGCTCCATTTTAAGGACAAATGAGGAGTCTACACAAGGCAAAGTGTAATGGTTTGGAAAAACTGAACAGACTATGGCCTAGTCATAAAAATATCTCCAAATAAAAAGTAACTTAATGTCTCATCTCTCTATACAAGTCTAAGCTTGGGGTATTTCTCTAACTGAACTGAGGTCAACAGAGTATGAAGGATGGCTTTTTAATGATGCCATAAAATGTGTAGGTCAGTGTTAAACATTTCACTTCTGTGGGCCAATGATCTCAGAGAGACATTGCAAAAAAAGTGGCTTTAGCTAATGTGAAATAATAGAAAATATATGTTGGTTTCTACTAGAAAGTATTTGGTTTCTACTAGAAGTTCCTGGTGCAGAGCTCCTAAAACCCTTGTAATTTCCTAAGTGATAAGAACACTAGGAGCATCTTTTGTTCTAATATTTGGTCTTTGACCCCAGTTCATGACACAGACCTTGTCTGACATCCTTGTCATTTCCTGGTTGATAAGAGTGTCTTTAGTTCTAATGAGGTGACTCTGGGTAGGCTCCTGAAATCAGGGCTTGTCACCAAAAGACCAGGCCATGATTTGAAGCTTGGAACTTTCAGATCTATCCTCCTTCTCTTGAAAAGGGGGAAGGGCTTAAAATGGAGTTAATGATGGCCTATGTGATAAAGCCTCCATAGAGGGTTTGGAGAGTTTCCAGGTGGATGAACACATCCATCGGGGAGAATAACATACCCTAGTCCATGGGGAGGGAAGATCCTGCACTTGAAATCCTCCCAGATCTAGCCCTATTCATCTCTTCACCCAACTGTCATTTCTGTCCTTTATCACATCCTTGAATAAACTGGTAGAAGGCATAAGTAAGTATTTCCATGAGTCCCATTAGCCCCTCTAGCAAATTAATCAATTCTGAGGAGGGGGTCATGGGAACCCCCAATTTGTAGCCAGGTCAGATGGAAGTTGTGTGTAACCTGGGGACTGTCATCTGAGATGGGGTGGGTACAGTCTTGTGGGACTGGGCTCTTAATCTGTGGGATCTGGCACTGTCTCCACGTAGAGAGGGTTAGAATTGAGTTAAATTATAGGAATCCATCTGATGTCATGAAGAATGGCTCGGTGTGGGAAAAAACCTGCACACATTTGGTGACCAGAAGTGTCAGAAGTGAAGTGTCCTATGTGAAAGTAAAATTAGAGAAAGAAAGGAGGTAGCTGGACTGATTTTTTTTTTTCTTTTAGAGCTAAGAAGAGTCAGCAAAGTCCAAGAACATGGTTGGCAGTTAGAAAAAATGCAGATTAGAGGAACCAGCTGGTTTAGCATTTGAATTTGCTAAAGTGTGAACTCAAATCAAAGCCAGCTGAAATGGTCAAAACTAAACTAAACAACTAAACTAAACTAAACTAAATGTGCAGTCAGGATCTCAGAGCTTAACGAGATTAAGAGAAGGTGGGGCAGCATTCTGCTCTTAATGTAGGTCCTACAACTTGAATTGACATTGACATAAGAAAAAGAGGGACAGCATATATATGCTACCTGAGGCCTGCTCTAGCCCCATGTACTTTTACATCTTGTGTTGGGCTCTTGCAATTTGTCAGCTGGAGGTTTTTTCAGGTTGCTTCAGAACCTCAGAGTGACTAGTAACAGGTGAGGTGCTGAAATGCCTTGGTGGCACTTACTATTCTAAGTTATTCTGTAGTATAAAATCCTCCTCCTTCTTCCTCCTTGAAATTTTTAGTCTGTTATGATCACAAACATATGCATGCAAAACAATCTTAAAAGTCAGGGTGGGGCTGCCTAGCCCTTTGTGGAGCTTATTACCAATAGCTCAAAGGTTAAACGTCACAAACAGGAGTAAAGACATCTGGTAGGTAGCCTAGAACTGATAGTTTTAAAATTTCAACTGTATATGTAGGGATTTAGTAAAATGAACAGTGGGATTAATTTATGTGGAAATGTGTTTTCTTGGGGTCCTTGGAGGGAGGTGAGGTTTGGGAAAGGAGGGAGGGGATTTCTGGTTGAAGCCCAGGGATGACCAGCTCTGTATTACCCTCCTCTTTTTATGGTGCTGACACTTCAGGGCTTCCATCATGGCTGTAATCTATATTGGGCATATGTCATTAAAATGAGAGCTATAGCTTCGAGAAACCATGATACTGACAGGCTGAATCCATTGCCTCTGACTGAATCCAAAGACCTTTGTATTAGTTTCCTAGGGCTACCATAACAAAGTACCATAAACTGGGTGGCTTAAGACATCAGAAATGTATAGTCTATCAGTTCTGGAGGGTAGAATTCTTACATAAGTTGTAGGTAAGTCCATGTTCCTTCTGAAACCTGTGGGAGAATCCTTCCTTGCCTCCTCCTAGCTTCTGGTAGTTTGGCAGCACCTTTTGCATTTTTTGGCTTGCAGCTGCATAATTCCAGTATCTTGCTTTATCATCACATGACATTCTCCCTGTATTCCTGTGACCATCCTCTTATAAGAACATCAATCATATTGGATTAGGGGCCTACCCGACTCAAAAGAATGACCTCATCTTAACTAATTGCATCTGCAGTGACCCTATTTCCAAATAGGGTCACATTCTGAAGTACTTCAAAGATATGTTAGGACTTCAACATATATTTTTTGGAGGGACACAATTCAACCCATGATGACCCTAATGTGGGCAACCAGAGATGAGAAGAAAGAAACTATTTCCTTAGTGATGGAACCTAGTTCTGTATTAATAACATTCCACTGGGATAGAGACATGTGTCTGCATGAAACATAGCTCATTTTCTCTGCAGGGCTCCCTCCTCCTTTCCCCATATTTGACCCCTCTCTGTTTAATGATTTGCAAAGGAGACATACTACCCAATGGTGATAGTGCAAAGCTTTTCTTGACTGAAAGAAAGCCTGTATTGATATTTATAGGGAGTTATTGACCCAGACTTAATGTTTTCTACCACTTCCAAGGACTCAGGCTTCAGGATGAAAATCTACTATTCTGAGTGAGCCCAACGGTGGAAATGAGAAAGTAATCTTTTTTTATCTGCCTTTCCAATTTGTTTGCCAAGGTCACGTCTCCCTGTGATAGAAGCCATTCACACTTCACATACCAGCCAGTTGACTATGACTCTGAGGTTATTAGAAAGAGAGATGGGAGAGAAACTGCCAGATATATTATTTTTCTGACTGTCTGGAAGAAAAGACCACTAAGATCTTTCTTAGGAAAGAGCGTTTATTCCCAGAACTCTCTCACACACCTCCTTGTTGGTGAATATTTGAAATTTGATGAGTTGAAAAACAAACATCCAATTTATAGCACTGCTTTTAACCTGGATTTCTTCAAGGGCAATAAATAGCCAGCTGTGTATGAAATTGTTAGGGACAGCAGAGGAGGATATTTACATAACAGTAGAGCTTAATTTGCATATGTCTACTCCAATTATGTTGGCTGTTCTAAGGCAGCTTTCAAAGTTAAAACTGCCCTTATTTCTTCCCTGATTTCTTTCTTCCCTGAAGCTTGGCAAGCAACGCAATGCAATGGCAAGAGCATAGATTCGGGAGTCAGAAAGACATATGTTTGAATCCAGATCCCTTGAATTCTGGTTGTCAACTTGGGCAACTCCTAAGTCTCAATTTCCATATTTGTAAAATGTGTAAGTCAAGTTTCTCAGGCGTCAAAGGCTGTGCTGTGGACTTGTCAGAGGAGTGTGCTCATAAATCCCACAGTTCCTAATTCAAATCCCCTAGTCATTTTCCTTAAGCTCACTGAGCCTCAGTTCCTTCATCTTTAAAATGAGGGAGGATAATAGGATCTATCTGTAGAGTGGAAGAGATTGGTAAAGAAGGTAGTTTAGACCCTTTCTTAGTTATAAAGTAGAAAGCATCCTCTTGTTGATATTTGTGCATTAACTAAATGAATTTATTGAAATGATTTTGGGCTGAGTGATATCTATGGGTCTAAATATGAATATTGTTTCATTCATACATGTAGAGGCATGTGTGCTGTTCTAAGTAGAGAATTATTCCTCGGCTTGAAACATGCTGTAGAATCATTACATTCCAGGGAGAGAATAGGTGTTTGTTTTCTCTCTGCCTCTCTGCTTTTTGTTTCCATTGTCCTGTGTCCCAGAGATTTTGAATACAGGGCATGTCCTTGGCGGAGAGGGCATAATGACATTTGGAGTCTGTTAAACTCTGTATCCTGGGTAGGATTTTTTGGACTCTAACCAAATGTCAAACATGGAATAAATGCTTTATCAGACATCAGCAGTCCTTCCACCTCTCCTTCGCTCACCCCAACTTCACTCCACTCCATGACTAACCCAAGCTCAGCGTGGAAGAACATGGGATGGATAAAGACTGATCTGGTACTAGGGGGACTGTTCCAGGATCACCTCACCTGAAGCACATCCTGGTCCATTCAGAGGGTACTTAGGGAATGGAATGAAGTTTTCAAACCCCAGAGTGCCTTCTGTGAGGTAGAGATGAACCCCTTCAGGAAACTGCGGACCAAGACAATCCCACCCTGAATCATGATAATAAACCATACGGCAGAGTCCTCTTAGCCTCTGGACTCTGCCTCCGTGTTGGCCTTCCAGGCTTCCTAACCTGCATCTTCCTGTACTGCCTGCCCTGTATTTTCAGCCCTTGTGCTTAGAGGCACAGATGCCTTTTGTATAGTAAGCTGTAAAAGGGCAGCTCGGATGTCACTTGTCATTATTTTCACAAGGAGAATTCTGGCTTTCATAGAAGCTGTGGGTTTGACAGTTTCCCAGCATTCCTGGCAGTAACTTTTTCTTTTTCTTCCACAGCTTAAAGCTACTCTGCTCTCTTTTCTGCCTCACTGTTACATTCATTAGGAACTATGTTGTCACAGTTGCTTTCTCTATTTTTGATATTCACTTAAGTTAAAACATCAGACTTGTTCTGGCATGGAGTTGTCCCAAATTAGAGAGAAAAGCAACAGAGTGGTCAGGAGTAAAATCCCAAATCTTCAAAACACTGTTAATCTGCCAAATTTAACTATTCTATGGCAGTGAATGGGCAGGTTTTCCACTTGTGAATTTGGGAAGAAAGTTAATTTCCACCTCTGGATCTATGATCAGATTTCATTTGTCTGGTGTGTTTAATTTAACTAATGGTTACTGAGCACCTACTGTGTGCTAGGTCTAAGGATTTCAGTTGAATAAAGTATCAACCTTATTCTCAGGGCTTATTGCCTTTCAGACATTGAGTCGAGATATGCCAGTTCAACCATGCAAAGTCACAGTCCCCATGCTGTTTGATAAACTGAATCCTGAACATATGTAACTGAGAATATGATCCATGTTCAGTCCTCCAAAATGAACAGCTAAGCCTCGCGAGGCAGGAGCGAGACCTCCTGGGATTGCGGAGCATCTAGGATCATATGGGTAGTGGTAACTCCATTTGACACCTGTGTGGCACTTTAGAGTTTGTAAATATTCTAATAACTAACCTCTGTAATGTGATCAGGATAGATGCTATTGCCTTACCCATTTTATTGATAACAGAATTGAGGCTCAGATATGTCACAGGGCTCTCTCAAGGGCAGGCAGCAAGGAAAGAAGTGACAAAGCTAGGACTAGAGCTAAGGTTCTGACAATTTTCTCTCCTGTTTTTCTTGCTACAATTTATTTAAGCCCAATAAGCTGATAGCAATAATCTAAAACAATATTCTCATAAATGTTTATGATAGAGAGGGGGAAATGCTACTTTAATAAATAACTTGCAACTGGACACTGAAAATAACATCTCTACATCAAACTCTCTTTTTAGAACAAGGCAAGAAATAAAATTAAAAGAAAAAAGCAAAAAAGGAAATGTGAGATGATATAAGTCGGTGGTTAAGAATCCACTTTGGGCAAGTTGGTGAATTTAGTAAACTTCCATTTGTTCACCTATGAAATAAGAATGATATTAATACCTATTTCATACATAGTAAATATTCAACAAATAGTAGCTCTAAGTATTGCTATCATCATTATAAGTGTAATTATACTAAAGAAAATAAAATCTTAAGCAACTCTGACTGAGCCTTCTGGAGGACACTAAAAGTCAACCCCGGAGTTTCTCAACCAGGACCTGTCCTTGGTCCTTTTTGCTTTGGAAAGACATTTGCCCAGAAAGGTACTGCTCATGAAGCATTTAGGAAAGGAGAGTGGAGGTAAGAAAATTAAAATTAGCCACAGTTTTGCTCGATGAGGCTAATTTTCTTTTAAAGTCGCAATCATCTCTAGTGATGTGTCAGCGCAATTACATGTTTGGGTATTTGGAAATTGAGTACCTTTCTACATAAGTGGATTCTGAGGTAGAGGCTGCCATCTGCCTCAACTGGGACCTGTGATTTGATAGTGTCGGGATTGAGGCAGGGAGTTCACCCTCCATCTGCTTCGGGATCTCTCTCCCAGGACATGCACTGTGAGTGAGTGACTCACTACCTTAAACAGAGATGCTGAACAACAGCATCAGCAATGACAGTGAACACAGCTTGTGGACTTCCAAGGAACCTGTAGCTTAACAAGTCACATGCGTGCGGCTCCTGGGTGGCTCAGTCTGTTAAGCCTCCATTTCTTGGTTTTGGCTCAGGTCATCATCTCACGGTTTTTGAGTTTGAGCACCAGGTCAAGCTCTGTGCTGGCAGGGCAGAGCCTGCTTGGGGTTCTCTCTCTCCCCCACTCTCCCTGCCTCAGTTGCGCTGTCTCTGTCTCTCTCGGAATAAATAAATACACTTAAAAAAAAAAAGTCACATGTGTATACCCTAAAGGAAGATAAAGCTAAACGGAAGAGGATCCAAGTTAACTGTCCTCTGAAATTATTTTGAATTGTGTAACTGAAATGTCAAAAGGCCATAGGCCTTTTAAAAGGCAGTTGCTAATTGTTTATGATGGAGTCTGGATAAGTTATTTTGCGTGGTTTTTCCTAATTAAGAGATCCAAACAAAGTGGAAAGATTTTGATTCTTCTGATAGTTATTTTTGACCTGCACTGTGCAGGAGGGGTAGGGATACTGTGGTTTTGAAAGGGCCTGGCCAGGAGCATTCGTTTACATGCCACAGCTATGTGCTGGTTTGCTCCCGAAGCCCTTCCCCAAGGAGCCACCTACAGTATCAGAGGGTCAAAGTTTATTTTGGATTGAATAAAAATGAGGCATGTGAGCTAACACATATAACCATTTTTGTGTGTGCAGGAACCACAGTCTTTTCCATTTCCTCTTTAAAACTGAGGACTGGGAAACTCATCAAGGAGACAAATTCATTCATTTTAAACATGTTATATAACTCAGGATTGTGAGATCAGGAAATGAAATGGAAAAGCCATTTCTGCCATCAGGCTTGTAGCAATCTGTGGTGGGGTTTTACTATTTACTCTGTGTTGTTGGGAATCCTCGTGTGCCTTTACATTCACAAACTTTAATGTGATCACGTGTACTTGCTGTATTATGTCTGGATATTTACAAGCTTACTTGACAATCATTTATAGAAATTCTAAGCCTTTATCAAATTATGAAAATGGCCTAATCACTGGCATACATTATTCGGTACTTACAAAGCTATACACTTTTAATTAAGCTAAAATATTTTCCAAAGGGATCAAACATATCTGTTTTCCTATTTCCTTTTCACACCCATTACTTACAGAATGGAGAAAATTCCAGAAGTACTTTCATTCCCTACAGGAGATTATTTATGTGAAGAGGCATCTAGTCCAATTAGCTCTAATCCCATTAAATTAGGCAGCTATTTCTTTGGTGCCTTGTTATACATACACTGTGGTGTAATGACAGATGCTTCATTGTGTAACTTGATGTATTCATTATTTTGGTTTCGATTACACTTTCCCAACTAAAGTCATGCTCTTTCCACTTTAGTTTCTCATGTTTCCTATTGACCTTTCTCCCCCAGCCCCCTTTGTAAGAGATGAAAGTCAAAATGCGTACATGTAGAATACAACATTGTTTCAATTTGTTTGAATTCTTAAGTGAAAACATTCACTCTAGAATTCACCATAAAGTGAAGCAAAATCCCAAAATAAGCTTTGGCAATGTTGTCATCAGGAAATTCCTATGGAACAAAGTCTAATATCTGTGCCTATGAATGGGACACAGGCCTTTTCAGAGAGGCTAAAGCAGGATTCCTGGAATACAGTAAGTGGTCAATATATGGTTTTTTAATATTAAAAAAATATTTTTGTGGCAAGAACATTTAATATGAGGTCTACCCTCTTAAATGTTTAAGTGCATGATTTAATAATGTTAACCATAGGCACAATGTTGTAGAGTAGATCTCTAGAACTTATTCATCTTACGTAACTGAAATTTGTGGAGCTAAACCCTAGCGTCACCTGGGAGATCTGCCTGACTACAACAAAAAAGCAAGTTTGGGGAAATGAAGTGCCTAAAAAAGAAATGTGGTACATGATAGCCTGAGGATGTTGGCATCATCCCATGAGTTCACTTTAAATAAAGGAAAACGACAATTGAAAGAGAGAATTTGAAGAAATTTTCTATTGGATTGTGAATGTGTGCAAATCATACTACAGAGATTTGGGTTTTAAGTATCTATCATCTTTCCTTTAAAATATTACATCCTTTCAGGAGTTAGCACTTACCACTCCACTCTGAAGAAGGTAAGTAAATACTATCTCAGCTCCAACAAGATGTGCTATTCCCCAGAGTCAAACAGGAACAATCAATATGATAAAAGCACAAGTTTTACTGCTACATTTCCCTTACCTTTCTCCAGGAGATTTGTATTTGCGTGGGTCAATTTTCTAATTTCTCTTGGTCACTATTACGTTTTGCATGTGAAGAATTAGGCAGTGCTAATTAGGAAGAAAAGAACTATATCATCACATCAAAAAATATAAAAGTTAACATAGTAATGGTAGAAGCACTAATTGGTAATGGTATTAGCATTAATTAGCCAGATTCTTCCTGAGTCTTACTTGGTCCCTCCCGTGAAACCAACGAAGAAAACGTTTAGAAGCTAATACAGTATGTTCTAGTTTACATCTAGTGAAGTGAGCAAAATGTAAATGTAGACCTCAGGATGATCACAAAACAATCATGTAATTAACATTTCATTCAAGAAACAGTATATCCAGCTTCCCATAAACCCATCTTGTGCTCATTCCCAACCACTGGCCCTTCTTTCTTCCTCTAAGGTAACCACTATCCCAAATACTTGCATGATAGTGTTTAAACTTTATGTAAGTGGAAACACAGTCTATACTATTTTGTGACAAGATTTTTCATTCAGTTGAAGATATAAGATTCATCCATGCTGTTTTCTGTATTTGCATTTTGTTCATTTCCCTTCCTATGTCATACTCTACTGTGTGAATATAGCAAATTTATTTATTCTTTCTACTAATGATGGACACTTGGGTTGTTTCTTAGTTTTGGTTATTATGAAGAGTGTTGCTAATGAACACTCACAAACATGTTTCATGGTATACATGTGCATGCCTTTCTGTTTGGTATACACCTAGAGTTGCAGGTGTATATAAGGTATGCATTCATTCAACTTCAGTAAAGAATGTTGTAAGTTTTTTAAGTGGTCGTACCAATTTTTACTTCCGCTAGTGGTGGTAAGTGTTCCCATTGTTCCACATTATGCCCAAACTTTGTAGTATCAATCTTTTACACTTTACTGATTCTTCTGGGTAGAGATATTTCATTATAGCTTTAATTTGCATTTTCCTGGTGAATAATGAAATTGAGTATTTTTTCATTTGTTTATCAACCATATGGATATCCTCTTTTGTAAAGCGCCTGTTCAAGTCTCTTGCCATTATTCTATTGAATATTTTGACTGTATTGTGTAAGGTCTTAAGTTTCACTATTTTTCATATTAATATCAATGGACCCAACAAATGTTATTGATAAGATCATTGTTTAACCACTGCTCCATTCGTGCTGCTTCATCATAATCAAGTGCCCATATATGTGTGGGTCCGTTTGTCCTTTTTCTATCCTGTCCACTGGTAGTTTCTCTATCCTTGAGCTATTACTATTACTACATTGTCTAAATTGCTATAGTTTTATAATAACTCTTTATATCAGGAAGAATAAGTTTTTTTCACACTTTGTGATGTTCCCAGAGTGTCTTAACCAATCTTAGTTATTTGCATCTCTATATACATGTTAGAATTAGCTTGCTTATTTCTACTGTACATACACACACAGGCGCGCGCGTGCACACACACACACACACACACACACACACACACACACAAAGTCCTAAGATTTTGTAAGAGATAGTATTGATTCCATTAGTTTCATATGGGAAAATGTCTTTAAATATCTTTAAAGTAGGTAATCTTCTAATTCATGAACATGGTAAATTCCTCTACTTATTTAGATCTTTTTAAAAAAATTTTCAGTAGTGTGTGTGTGTGTGTGTGTGTGTGGTCTGCACGTGCACGTGTGTATGTGTGTATATAAAGGTCATGCACAACTTTTCTTAGATTTCTTCCCGGGTATTTGATTTTTTATGTTTGCTATTGTGCATAGAAATTTTAAAATTTCCATTTTCCATTTGTTGCTGAAATGTAAAAGTCAATTAATTTAAATATTTTTACTTTGTATCCAATGACATTGCTAAGCTTCATTATTTATAATAATTTATCTGAGGGTTTTTATTTATTTGTATTTTTTTAAGTTTACTTATTTATTTTGAGACAGAGAGTGTGAGCAGGGGAGGAGCAGAGAGAGAGAGAGAGAGGGAGAGAGAGAGAATTGCAAGCAGTCTCCACGCTGTCAGTGCAGAGCCTGATGGGGGGCTTAATCTCAGGAACCATGAGATCATGACCTGACCTGAAATCAAGAGTTGAATGCTTAACCAACGGAGGCATCCAGGTGCCCCTACTTTTATTTTTTTTAAGTTTATTTATTTATTTTGAGACAGAGAGAGAGCATGTGCATGTGCACAAGTGGGGGAAGAGCAGAGAAAGAGAGAGAGAGGATCCCAAGGAGGCTCTATGCTGTCAATGAAGTTTTGCAGTTGCGTAAATCTAGCTTGACCATGACGTATTATCCTTTTTATATACTGTTGGATCTGTTTACTAGCATTTTGCTTAGGATTTTTATTCCTAAGTTATGAGGGGGATTGGCCTGTAATTTTTTCTTGTAATACACTGTCAGGTTTTGGTGGTAATTTATATTAACCTCCTAGTGGACACATCTCGTGCTTTTTCTCACTTGAAAAAGTAAGTGATCCAATATCAAGGAATGACAGGAAGCCTCTAGGAATAATGTCACACTCAAGAAACTGAGGTGTAAAGAAATGAATTCTAACAAACTATAGGAGCTTGTGAGTGCATCTTTCCCCAGTCAAAAATCCAGGTGAAAACACAGGCCAGATGATACCTTGATTGTAGCCTTCTAAGGCTCTGGGGAGAGAACTCATTTAAAACGGTCCCCAGACATTTATCCCACAGAAACTATGAGATAATAAACATGTATTATTTTAAGCTTCTAAGTCTGTGGTAATTTCTTATGTAGCAATAGGAAACTAATACACTTTCTGTCTCTTTTGACATGTCCCTTCATTATTTGAACACTTCTTTATTTTATGACCTAACGAGATGTTCCAGGCTTGGCTTATCCATTCTCTGAATAAACCAGGAATTAACCATTTTTCCAAGAAGTTCTAATTTCTTTTAGTAGAGAATGGAATTTAGAAAACAAGACCTTCATGCTAGGGGTACTCAATATTATTGGGGTGTCTTGTTCTTAGGCCTTCCCATTGGACAGAACTAGGGAATGTGTGTGGATGTGGGTACATTCACATTTATATTTATATTCATTCCTAGTTCAATCTATACATATTGAATCACACAAATTCACACCAAAACCCCACTTCTAATCTAGTACCAAAGGATTTATTCTAGTTTTCCTTCCTTATTTGTAACTGCCTTCTCTGACAGGAGAAACCTGGTTCTGATCTTCTTCAATATGTTTCCTTATTGGATAAACCTCTTATGTCTGTAACCAGTCTCCCATCATCTTTATCATCCTCCATTTCTTGGATGCCTTCATCACCATGCTCAGTCCCCATTACCCAATTGGTTGAACTAGTGCCCTATCACCCTCAAAACACCTATTTTACTAATGGATTATGAACTGAGTTATCTAAGAAGAAAGAGATCTAGTTATTTTTGATTGAGCACCAGACATTGTATATGAAAAATTCTAGAGAGAATGTGAAGCTCAGGGTGATTTTCTGTCCCCCAGAGAATATTTACATGGTTGTAGGCAACTAGGGACCCCATAAATGCCCATTCACCTTAATAAAAACTTGTGATTGAGATGATTTGAAACTAGACTTTCATCGGTACCAGGACCTGTTTCAAGCTGACCCTTACTTCTACTATCTAATGCAAAGCCTCTCCCTTTGGAAGTCCTTGAACTCCAGTTTTTGTCCCCTAACTCCATGATGCTGATAAGAGGTCTACTTGGCTTCTCAGATTTTCAGCTATGTTTTCCAGAATTGGAAGAAATCCCAAGGGAGAAAAGGGCTCTAATACCATGCTATCTAAATCTATTTCTTCTAGATATTACCCCCATAATTCCTTACTACCTTGTTAGCTCTTTGGTGTATTCAAGCAATTTTTTAAAGTATGTTTTGTCTATTCTACTAGTTATTATCACTAGGAGATTGTCCCAAGTTACCTGGTATGCCATTTTTTGGTGGCTTCTTATTTTTAAGCTAACATATAGTCAATATTTACTATGTTCTTAGCACCACTTAAGTATGAAGTGCTTAAGTATGAAGATATGCTTTATCTCATTTAATTTTACAACTACTTATGAGATAGATGCTATTATTATCCCATTTTACAATTGGGAATCCAGAGCTTAGTGGTATTCAGCGGCTGGCCCAAGGTCATACAGCAATATATAGAGGTCAACTCAGGTCTATCTGACTCCAAAGCCTAAAATTTAAAACACGGAGCTGAGCTATTTCCTACCATTAATCTTCATAACCCAGAAACAAAACACCCTATAGAGGGAGTATTAGATATTAGTCTATCAAGACAATTTTGAAAGGGAAGACAAGAACAGAGACATTTTCTTTATTGCTTAAATGACTCTGACAGGACCAAAAATAAGCTTTCAAGTTTGGACCCAAGGTACACATTTATTTTTTTTTATCCAAACAAGAACTGTGATGGATATAAAGTTAAATTAAAAGAGTTAACTGGGGGAAAATACCATCCTAACTACTTCTGTGGCATCAATTAACTTACAGTTCAGAAGCTTGAGTTCCCTTTTCCTCTGGTAGGAATCTGTCAGTTCACATAAAATTGTGCACTGTGACCGGATGTTAGGATGTTATAGAGGCAGACAAGCAAGATGTGTCTGACTGATGCATCTGGACAGGAAACCTTAAATATGGTTTTCTTTTCTTAAAAAAAGAAATCCCAGCCACATATGTTTTTATTTTTCTTCTCAGCCTTTGGTGTATGAAAGCATAGGACATGTTATTGTAGGTAGTACTTCTCAGGAGAGCAGTAGCACTTTTTAAAGATTTGAGGGGCCCTAAAATTCTTGCAGACATTTACTCAGATATTTTGATCCCAGCTACTTTTCTAAAATATATTTATTTGTACTCCTTTGTGTACAAACTAGAACAAGTTGGCTAAATTTTCTTAAAAATTTTGGAAAGATATTCTTTCAGAAATAGTTCATATTTTCCTATCAGCAGAATTTTATTAGCGAGGCCATGAAGCTAGTCTCCCGGACTCCCAATCTTTCTGTGGACAGTTAGTTTTCACTGTACCACCTTGAACTTTTAAGTATAACATCTAGTCTTTCTTCAAAGAAGTCATAACTCTTTCTAAGATGATAACCATCCTTCTTTATGAGGTGTTTGTGAAGTTTGCAAAGGATAAAGGGCTGATGAATGTTGACTGATTCTTCCTCATGGAGTGAGGCATTAAATATTGACCCCAATTACTTAACCAAATGTGGAGTAATAAAAACTGTTGGTATTATAGGCTTTCTTTGCATTGCTGTTTTATCTATTTTGTCTGATTTATTTCTGTTTTTCGTTTTTTTATTAGCTCTAACCAGCTGTTAATAACTTTCTAAAGTAACTTCCCATTTAGTTGATAATATTTGATCATACTCAAGTTATATTCTACCTAGATTTCAGCACTAGTAAATAAGTGGGTACAGAGGCACTTACCCACAGAGTTGGAATCTCTTTTCTTTTTGCTCCACTAGCTTCTTCTGGTAGAAGCAGCACATTAAGTCATCAGTACTCATGTAGGGCTGCTTTTATTGAATTGAGCATTGGTGTAATCAGGTCTGGACTGAGACAGATGGAAGCCCTAGACAAGACAGTAATGGGATACCTCATCAAACCAATATCTTTATTTAAAGTATTTTTTCAAGGGGTTCCAGGGGAGCATCAGTCAGTTAAGTGTCCGACTTCAGCTCAGGTCATGATCCCATGGTTCGTGAGTTTGAGCCCCACACTGGGCCCTGTGCTGACAGCTCAGAGCCTGGAGCCCACTTTGGATTCTGTGTCTCGTCCTCTCTCTTTGCCCCTCCCCTGCTCACACTCTGTCTCTCAAAAATAAATAAGCATTAAAAATAATAATAATAAAATAAAATATTTTTTTCAGTAGTTACTTAGTGGCGATGGTGAAAAAATGGTTTCTAATAATGGAAATAGAGTACAAATGCCTTCATGTTTAAAATAAGGAGCTAATTGGGGGTGCCTGAGTGGCTCAGTCGGTTAAGCATCTGACTCTTGATTTCAACTCAGGTCATGATCTCATGGTTGTGAGATCGAGCCCCAAGTCGGGCTCCACACTGGGTGGAGCTTAAGATTCTCTCTTTCTGTCTCCCTCTGCCCCTCCCCGACTCACACTCTCTCTCTCAAAAAAAAAAAATTAAGTAAAATAATGAATTTATGGGGGTGTCTGGGTGGCTTAGTTGGTTATGCATCTGACTCTTGATTTCAGCTCAGATCATGATCTTGTGGTAGTGAAATTGAGTCCCACGTCAGGCTCCACACATAGTGGAGCTTAAGATTCTCTCTCTATTTCTCTCTCTCTCTCTCTCTCTCTCCCTCTGCCCCTCCCCTGCTCATGCTCACTCTCTCTCTCTCTGTCTCAAAAATAATAAAATAAAATAAAATAAAATAAAATAAAATAAAATAAAATAAAATAAGGAGTTTATTACATGCAATTATTACTTGCAATATTCGGAATTAGACAACTTCTTGGGAGACATGTTAAATTATTTAAAATGTGAATAAATTATTCCTTCCCAGTAAATGCATCAAGCCCATGAATTATGCATATTCAGAATTTCAGCTTCAGGTGCCTGAGACATGGCTGATCTTAGCTGTAGTTGCACAAAAAAACTTATTCATAGGTACCACAAAAGACTAAATTGAGTTAGCGATGTGCCCATTTTGATCCAAGGACACAATTTTCTTCAGCAGAATCCCATGTGGTAAGTTCAATTTATGTTTTACCAGATACATATAAAGTCATGTGTGAAAATTTTAGTCAACTGGCCTTAGGTTTCCGATTTATCGAAGATAACATTTTAATGATTCTTGTGAACTAGCAACCCTGGGAAATGCCTAGCAGGCTGACCCCTTACTTCAGCTCTGAGTGTGATATTATCAGCCCTACTGAGGCCCGAATAAACTTATCTTTGTGAGGACATTTTTAAATAATGTTAGGCTGTGTCATCTTTATAGGGACATAAGAGCAATTCTATTTTAGTCTTAATTCCAAGAATTAGTTCTTTGCAGTTGGTCTCTTTTTACCTTTTGGACACTATGAATTGGGCAACTAATTAGATTTCTCTTTTTGTGCTTGTTACTTAAACATTGAGCCAAATTATATTCGTAGAAAACTCATAGGCCTTTATGTTGTAGAAAGAAATCTTTTTAAAATTAACCTTATTCCTGGCTTCATATTATGTTCCTACCATTGTTTTTCTTTCCTACTTTTACTTAAGATATCTTGCTTTATTTTAAGTATCCTCATAAGCTTCCCTTAATCCTTTTTGGAACGAGAAGAGGTATATATAAATAAGTCACTGCAGTTGCTAACTTAGTAAAGACCTTGTTCATTAGATTTGCAGAGAGAGAAAATAGTTTTGAGGGAATGGAACCTTATTTTGTGAAAGTTTGAGAAAAGCTTCCAGCGGAAGGGGGACACAGTTTGGGCTTCTGCTCAGTAGGGAGAAAGGGGGCTAACTTAGCAGAGGGAGGGGGACTCTGAAATTGAAGCTGGAACAGAACAAATGACAAATTTGACCTGTTTCACGGTGATGCAGAGGGTAGGCCCTTAGAAACATAGAGCCATCAGGTAAGTTATTGCTGGAAATGTTTGTGGAAAATTGTTGTATGCCTCTATTCTGGTAACATCTATTCTTCATTTTCATTTCTACTGCTCTCCAAGACATACATCTGAGGTAATTAACCTCAGATAATTAACCTCAGGTAATTAACCTCAATGTAATTAACATTGAATCACCTCTAACATCACTGGCTCAGGAGCCTCCTTCTTGACATTTCCCTTCCCGCTGACATGAGTCATTATTACACGTTCTGTCTCCCAGTTAACAACAGACAATGTGGACCGCTGACCCAGATTCTCTATCTTTTGAGGGTGAAGATGGGACTCAGAGACGCTACTTGTGCTCTGTTCATTACTTGAACAGAAATACGTGAGCTGAAAGTCTGGTTCTGTTAGCTCTGCTTGTCCACAGAGCAGAGAGCTGATTAACAGGGAGTGACCAGAATAGAGCAGGGCACGCAGAGGAGTGGGCGAGGGTAGCAGTGGAATTACAGACCTGGGGCTTCCCAATTCTCGTGCCTCAGGAGGTCCAGCTGTGGCTCCTGACTCTTGTTTCTTATCACCATTCTCCTCTTTTTGTGGTTGAGGTAGCTCAGGTAGCTAGCGACCACTTAGAGGTGAATAATCCCTCACTGAGACTTTAGACCTGAAAAAAATGTATCCAGTGGGAACCACCAAGGGTGTGCTTAGAGATCTAGATACAACACTCATCCATTCAACGGGTGTTTATGGAGGGCTACTATGTTCATCCTCACTCAGAATAAGCCATTGAACCAGATTTATTGAGTTGCTTATTGTCTAGTAGAGGATAAATCCATAAAGTAGGTTAAATCGCAAGGTGGAAAAGTGTTTACTGATACAAAAATGTGTTTATAATAATTGTTAAGTGAATAAGAGTATTATAAGGCAGCATGTATTATACATTCGTAAAACCATATATATGTGTATATGTTCAAATATGTGTGTATGTATATGTACATATATGTAAATATATATTTTTTTCTCTCAATCTGTACATGTATGTTTGATATACAGATCACACATATCACACATATATCACATATGTGTACAAACTGAGAGAGAAAATGAAAATAATGTGAAGTCTTGAAGGACACCAAAATGTTAGAAGTGGTTATCACTCTGGTGAGATGATCATTGATGGTTTTTATTGCCCCACTTTTTCCTATCTGCATGTATTATATATTTTTAATTTTATTTTTATTATTATTTGTTTAGTGTTTATTTTTTGAGAGAGAAACAGAGAGCACATGTGCATATGTGCGTGAGTGGGGAGGGACAGAGAAAGACAGGGCCGGAGGATCCAAAGCAGGCTCAGCACTGACAGCACAGAGCCTGGATCAGGGGCTCAAACTCACAAACCATGAGATCATGACCTGAGCCAAGGATGGACACTTAACTGACCCAGGCACCCCTGCATGTATTATTTTGAATCAGAATTATAGATAACCTAGAATATGTTTCAAGAAGTTTTTCAAAAATATAAAATAATATGTATTTTACAAACTCTGCTTGCATGCATCTTTATAAATCACAGTAAAAAATAAAATCAATAATTGACATTGAAATATATATCTAATAAAAGGATGGGCATTGGGAAACTTTAGAGAAACAATAATATAAAAAAGCTTTTCAGTCTAATATTTTTCAAAGTAAATGACATCATTAACAAGTGTAGATGTTTTGTTTTGTTGTGTCATTCAACAAATATATATTGAGGTTTTTCTAAGGTACCAGGCCCTATTGTAGGCTCTAGAGGTACATCAGTGAATAAATCTGACAAACTTCTCAGCTCTTGTGAAACTTACATTCTTTTAGTGACAATCTTTTTAGGAAAATAGAAACTATCCCCTGGAGTGGGGGGAGACCTCACCTTTAAGTGTCAGGTCTCCTGCTCCATCCTGTGTACATTCCTATGTATAAGCCATGATGCTTAGCACATGGGACATAGGCCATCATGACAGCATTCTTGCATTCAAGGAGCTTTCTGTCCCAGGGAATATGCAAATAAATAAAGGGACAGGGGAATGGGAATGCATAAAAGACAGACTTATCGTGGTCTCTCTATTTTGGCCGTAGGTGATAGCAGGGAAGACTTGTTGCCAGTTGGAGATACTATCTGAGCAGAGATCTGAAAAGTATGTGGGAGTTAACCAGGTGAGAAGGCTGGAAGAAGGGCATTTCAGCAAGGAGAAATGGGGGGAAAGAGAACATGTGTCAGAGAATGCAAGTGGCTCAGGATAGCTGGATCTTTTGCAGAGCTAGAAGTGGCAAGGAATGAGATAAAAAAGGTAAGCAGAGATCGTTTGTTGTTTAAGAGGCAATATTGTGTTGCAGGCAAGGGTATGGCCTATAAAATGGCCCATATAAAGTGCTTAGAATAATAAGAGTTCAACAAATGTTAACTATTGATTATGTTATGGGGCTTCGTTTGCCATGATAGGAAACTTAATATTTCTGTGCCATCTACAGTTTCTCTTCAAATTGATAGCTAAATAGTAGTGTCCAAACAGAAGCAACTCTGGAGCTAGCAAAGCCCTAAGAGCCAATTCTATATGTGGCCATATCATGTTTGTCCAAAGTCACCTGATTTTTGTTTTTATATAGAGTCAACTGTTCTAGGCTTTTGTCTCTGCTGGGAGATAATTTTGTAAAGGTCATACGTTTTTCATTAATTGATAATTAGCTAATTTCTTTGTGTCAGTGAATATGTATGTTGCTCATATAAAATACTACAATGCTGATTACTGTGGTTTTGTTCTGAGAGATGAAGTAAACTAAGGATTCTATTCATGACTGAAATCTGATTGGTGGAAATTACTCATGGTCCAGTGGATCTAGGAGTTAATCAGTAATGCCCTTTGATAAGAATACAAGTTGCAATCATTTGTTTTGCAATGAAGTAATGTGCATTTTAGATTTCATGTGGCCAAAATAAATTTTTGTTATTGTTCTAAATAAATGTTTGACAATGGTCAATGTGTTTTGCTGAAATATCCTCCAAACATAAGTAACTCTTCTTTTAATAAAAGCTGAAAATGCCCTATTATATCATTTATACAAATAGCACATGTATGAATGATGCAGGAACATGTTCATATATAACAGTGGAGTCCTTCTCATCCATGGTCTAGTGAGGCTCCTGTATCTCTGAGGTTCTCACTGGTTGGCTAGTATCCTTCACCAGAGTGCCACCTCTCTGTTTGCAGAAGATACCAAGAGTTGACCTTCAATATCCACTTTCCCTTTGAGTTTTAGCTGGTCATGTGGTTTCCCAGTTAGGGACTAATCTCCTTTTCAGCTATATGACCATATGATTGAGTTCTGGTTCACAGGATGGGAAGGAAGGGTATATATGCAATTCCTAAGTCATGCCATTAAAAAGACACTGCTTGTCCCCCACTTTCTCTGGTAGTGGATGTGGTTATAAAACCCAGCTTTGACCAATAGATGAAGACTACAGCCTAGGGGATGTGGAAGCAATAAAATAAAGGCAACCTTGATCCCTAGACAACTCAAGTAGCAGAATTATGACCCCATCCCACTGCCAAACCACCTAATAGCTTAGACTTCCACATGAGAGGGAAAAAAAAAAACAAACAAAATTCTGTTTTGCTTAAGCTAGTGTTATTTTGATTTTGTTAAATCAGACATAGTGAATACTCCAAAATAATAGCATTCAAAATACCTTTTTTTTTTTTTTACTGAAATGTGAACATGAGGTAGATGTAACACCCGTCATGTTGAAAGCAGAATGTTGTCAGAGTAGAGTTATCAGAGAGCCTCCATCAGTGAGCAGTCACATGAAAGAAGATTCTAAAGCAAAGATCTGCGTCTGCCTTCTTATTGCAGCCTCATTATTAGGAGCAGTGCCAGGCACATCCTAGACCCTTATAAACGAATGACAGATCCAAACAAGCCAGGCAAGACATACCAAGAAGGGGTGGAAACTAAGTATCTAATATAAAACAAATATAGTGTGGAAACTTTAAGTAGTGTAAGCAAAAGAAAGAGCATGTGAATAATAATATTAGCATTAATGAGAATTAATGTCTGGCACTACACTAAAAGTTTTCTGTGAGCCTTACATTTAACCGCCACAAACCTCCACAAGGTAAATATTACTACTCTCATTTTACAAAAGAGGAAATTGAGACTCAGAGGTTGCAGCTACTGTAGAGTTTAGCTCAGGTCACCAGATTATGCTGCATGTGAATGCACTAAAATGTATTCACTAGCCCATTATGGAACTGGTAGAGATAACCAGCAAAACACCTTCCTTAGAGCATTTAAGGATGAGGTGGTTTGTCTGGGGCAAAAGCGTGGCTATAACCTGTAAATATAGTTGAGAGGAAGAATATTGCCCTTATAAATGTGGTGCTTTATAGAAAAATAATTTTTTATATAAACCTCTTAGCTTTGTTTTGTAAAAATATTGAGACAGCATTGTGTATAGATAGCCTAGAATGAGATTTAGGGCTTCGATGTGACCTTGAGTAATTTCTTAAATTCTTTGACATTGGATTTCTTGTCTTTTCCCAAAAGGACTGGATTAGCTGTCAGCTCAGGTTGCAGGCAGTCCTAACTCCCTGTGGTGCCGTGATTCCCAATAGTTTTAGGAAGGAGGACATAATGGGAGTAGGCACACTCAGACTTTTAAAAGTCATATGCCCACTTCTCTGACTGGTGACCAGTTTAGAGGGCATAGGCATATGGTAAGCAAGGCCACATCTAGAGAAAATCTGACAAGTCAAGCCAAGCTGATCTAGGTATTTCTCAGTGTTCAGTTTTTATCTTTTCTAGTCTGGCCTTCTTCCTAGGCACCTCCAGACTCCTAATACCTTTCTCACACTTCTCTGTGCATTGCAGAATTTTCCCGTTAGAGTTTCTCAGAACACCTTTCTATGATGTCTTCTTTCCCAGAACTTTCAGGCATTTTCAAATCTATTCCCCAAGCATCATTCCCCCACTGCTGGTTAACTAGTCAGTTAAAGAAAATAATCAGGGCCGTGGGGATAATGGTTAGTAATAACCTAATCTTTTTCATATAATAGGGACCCTTCAGGGACTTCACCCCAAGAATCTGTTGGGGCCAGAGGTAAAGGAGCTTCTGGGGTTTGTGTAAGAAAGTTATATTTAAGACCAGATCTGGATGAAGAACTTAATTTGACATATGTCAGAGTTTTCTTCAGTTCAAGCCAATGTAGTAAATATTAATTAAATGTGACTCCATGACAGAGGTTGAAGTTTTTTTCACTCTCCTATAAGTGCCAGTTCAGTTCTCAGGACAGTTCAAACAAATATAGGATTCATTTCTGGGAAAGGTTTCTGCACTCAACTGCTGCTTCTTTTCCAAGTCTGGTAACCTGGGGAATATAATCTAAATAGAAACCCAAGGTCTGGGGCGCCTGGGTGGCTTGGTCGGTTAAGCGTCTGACTTCGGCTCAGGTCATGATCTCACGGTCCGTGGGTTCGAGCCGCGCATCGGGCTCTGTGCTAACAGCTCAGAGCCTGGAGCCTGTTTCAGATTCTGTGTCTCCCTCTCTCTCTGCCCCTCCCCTGTTCATGCTCTGTCTCTCTCTGTCTCAAAAAATAAATAAACGTTAAAAAAATTAAAAAAAAAAAAAAAAAAAGAAACCCAAGGTCTTCATTACTTCTCTCTGCCTTAAACCCACAGCAAATCCCCAGACATCAACCTCCTGCTTCTCATCCTCCAGACTCCACATGGCCCCTCTTAGAGCTCCAGATTCGCAAGTGCCTTCTAAAGGAAAGTGACCCTGATGTCAAACAAGAGAGAAAAGGAGAGAACACGGAGATGAGGAACTAGTACAGTTACTCATATCAGTGTATGTAATAAAGATTTGTTTGGAAGTAAGGAAATTATAACATCATCATAAATGCCATACTATGTTTACATATTAATTGCTACTGAGTACAAGGTTTGGAAGTTTTTCACAGAGGTGACTATTTTGAACTGGGCTATTGAAGGATGAATAGGAATTTGCCATTTGAAGCAGTAGGGAAATTCCATGCCCAGGAAAGTGTATGAGCAACAGTCTGCAGGTGTGATCATGCACGGAGTGTTCAGAGAACAGCAAGGAGTAAGGTGGGGCTGGAAAATAGGGTATGTAGGAATAAGGTTGGGAGGTGAAGCAGAAATGTAGAATGACTAAGTGTAGAACCTGTGTACTTGGCCTGAAGAAATTGAATAAATGAGAATAAATGGGAGTGAGTCTTGACATCTTCTGGGACTTGGGAAGCACATAGTACTATATGGGAGCTTGGTGGGAGTATCTTGGAGTAGTTGGGAAATACCAACTCTTCTATTTTTGTCTAAACCAAGATTATTTGGTGGCAGGTTCCTCATGAATGATGTAGCAACTGGACCAGGTGACTCCAGTTTCCTCTTTGCCTTACTCTTGTTTTAGGAATGTCAGATATAATATAACACCAGCTATAATGGTGCCACCTACCCATGGCCCCAGGATGTGGTGAGTGGGACTGTTATTGGTATTAGTCTCTGCCTGAAGCACTTTTGTAGTAGTGACTTACTTTATTGTCTTTAACTCTCTAGGCAACATTGGCCAAGTCAGAGTCCTAGGCTTCTTTACTAGAAAGCACTGGCTGTTTTATTGAAGTATATGACCTCAATCCAAATGCTTTGAGGGAGGCATGAGTGTATATATGTGTGTATGGGTGTGTATAAAACTACCATTATGCTTTGGAGTCATTCAGAGATTTGAACTGAAAGTCCTGGGGACGTCTGGGTGGCTCAGTCAGTTAAGCATTGGACTTCGGCTCAGGTCATGATCTCAGTTTGTGGGCTCGAGCCCCGTGTCAGGCTCTGTGCTGACAGCTCAGAGCCTGAAGCCTTCTTTGGATTCTGTCTCCTTCTCTCTCTGCCCCTCCCCCTGCTCATGCTCTTTCTCCCTCTCTCAAAAATAAATAAACATTAAAAAAAAAAAAAAAAGAAAAGAAAATCCTTCTATAGTCTGGCAACAAGTGTGCAACCATATTGGGTAGGCAGTGTGGGAGAGAGGTGCAATTCGTGTTGCCATTATCAGACACAAGGCAACTAGAGCCCTAAGATGTTTATACAGACCATTCTCCTACCCTGTTAGAGCCTCATCTCTGGCTGGTAAGCAAATCCATCTGTGAATAGGAAACTTTGTAGAGAAGTCACTGCCCTGTAGGGAAACACTGTGGCAGTCAGGCTGACTTGGAAGAGAATCTCAGCTCTGTCCATATCAGCTGTGTGATTTGAGTAGACTGCTTAACTTTTGAGAGCCTCAGTTTCCTCATCCATAAGATGATTTTTCACTGGGTTACTACTAAGATAAAATGGCAGTCAAGTATGTGAAAATGCTTGGCTTGTTGCATAATGACTCAGTCAACTGTAGAATTATTTCTTCCTACTGAGTCGTAAGTAGCCCACGATACATCTTTTTCAGCTTCCCTTCTTTAGAATAAATTATCCCAGTTCTCTAAACCTTTTGACTGAGTCTTGTTTCCCAGCCTCTTATTATATCTGTGGTTGTTCACAGACCTTGCCTTTGGTTCTCCTTTGGTGACACTTGAGAAGATCCCAACTTTGGGGGAGCTGACAGCCACAGCTACATGCCAGGTTTTCTCATTTTCACCAGTGACACTCCTTCGGCTTCCAGTATGCTTCCTCCTCCTGGGATGTCGGCCAAGCTGAGACTCTTAGCCACCTCCCCCACCACTTCCCAAGTGGGAGTGATGATTAGTCCTCACAGCCGCTACCCCTGAGACAGGCTTTTGGCAAGGCTTCAGCCGCTACTAAGTTGCAAATCCTGCTCCTGCAGTTTCCTCATTTCTTACATAAAAAGAGAGGGAGGGTCTCTCTGTTGCAAATTCATCTGTGGCATTGTAAATTCAGGAATGAATAGAGTGCCTCTGTATAAATGATTTGAAGGTCCAGAGTCAACAGTATTGCCAAACAATCCCCCATTACTGCGTAACTAATGCAAAACCAATGTATGACTGAGACTCCAATACTGGACAGTTACTTCAGTTGGAACTGAACTGAAATATCAATTTTTGTGCTAAGTGCCACCAACAACTGCTGAATAATGAGGGAATCTGAGAAAGTTTTCTCCATTACATAAGAACAGTCACATGCTTCTTTAGTATTTTTTAGCAAACATTCAAGTGCTTATCATGTATCCATATGCTATCTTCAATATGTCAAGATGCTCTTCTTAGGGACTTAATTAATATATGTTATTCTATTAAATGAAAATATTTTTTATATTTAAAATATAACTAAGTCTTTTTCATTATTTTTGTTTTTTCTCACGTAGTACTTATTTTCCACAATTGTAAAAACTGACGCAACATTATTTATGGCTTTGTCTGGAGGAGAATCCGATCCCATGACTGGAGACTTGACATAAGCCTATTCTTTATATGTAGCACCATAACCTTTATGATAACTGAATTTTAGGTTAGGGTAATGACCTAATGCCCCTACCAAAAACACTTTAGAATTCCCACCACCATCCAAATTTCATTAATTCTTACTTATTCTTTCAGCTTAAAAAAAATGTTTGAGTGCTAAGGCAGTGATTGACAACTTATTTTCCTAGCCCCTTGTGCCTTTCCAGAATGTCTGTAACATTAACATTGTGGTGTTGTGGTGGTAATGTTAAGATGAGACTCAGAAATGGAACTTTCCACAATAGAAACAAGACAAATTCCTGGCTTTTGTGTAGATTCTGACTTTTATAATCATACACCACTAAAATTTGTCATAAAGACTAACAGGGGACCTACAAACTGGGTTAGTTGGCAAATTTCGATCTTGAAGAAAAAGGTCAAGTCAAATCTTACTTGAAAACTTAAAAAAAAAAAACACCCTGAATTTGTATGGCGCTTTTTGAGACAGTGTTATTAATGTCTTTAAATCCCACCCCCAAATTTTCAGTTCTCCACTGTTATATTATTATGGTGTTCTTGAGCTTACTTTGTGATTTCCCAATGCGGTTCAGTTGATAATTGGGCTACATTTCAGGTTATGCATTCTATAATTATTTTAATGCCCATTCTAAGTGCAAGGAGCTGTTATGAAGCTAAAAATCCAAGTCATACAACATTAGACTCTTGAAGTTTTTTTAATCCACTTGTTTAATTTAGAACTGACATGTCTCTACTCAAGACAATAGATCTTTTAAAACAATCCCTGTGCTTCTTTTCCTTATCTCTATCCTGAAAGTGAAGAGAAAAAAAAAGTCTCTAAAATATTTGTTTGACAAATGAACAAAGAAGAGAATCTTCTGAGCTCTTTTCAGGCACTGTGAGGTTAGCATGAGTCAAAGCATCATTTGCAGGGATCATTGGTTCTGCTAAATTTTTTCTTGAGTAAAGAGCACATACTTGGGGATGCTTCCTCAGTATAGATATGACATAACATCTCGGGATGGGGAGTTGTTATAAAAAGAGACTTCACTGCATTTGCAAAAATGTTAATAATCACTGAACTCATTCAGATAATCTCTGGAGGGAAATTTGATTCAAGAATGTCACTTCAGAAATCAAAGAAAGACATCTTATCAAGTACCCTGCTGGTAGCTGATCCCCACTACTGTCCATAATGATAATCAGGGTTCACCTTTATAATAAACAATTGTCACGGGAAAAATAAAATGAATGTCCCCTCCAGATCACTAGATACTTTGGACACTACAAATGGGTTCTCCTGCCTGCTGCAGATGCTAACTTGACCTTTTCGTTGTACTAGTTCTCAACACCAGAAATTAAGTGAAATGTGCCAACAAGGTACTTCTCACTGCCTCCTTGCTCCCACAGCTTCTTTGTTTAAACAACAAAAAACCAGAGAAGTTATTAAGACAGTAGCTAAAAATGGAATTTAGTTCTTGACTTCTTTGCATCTATGTGTTGAACTAGTTAGTTTTTTCTTTTTCTATCCAAAGGAGTAATTAATTACTAATCTTTGCTAAAGCTGTCAGGCCGGTTAATTTACTGATAATCAAACTGGTTTTCTCCTGACATATTTTGTTTTTTTGTCTTCTCTCATAGCCAAAAATTCCAACAAAGTATATTTCTAACTGCTAAAAAGTACAGTTCTTATCACAATGCCACATGACTTCATACATGGAATATGAAAAACATGATTTTTGGTTTTCATATCTTGTGATTTAGCTGAATGTAGGGAAATTGCAGAGTCTGAAACTCTGAGATAAACCCATCTGTGGTCTTGGCCATCAAGTATTTAAGTAGGCCAAGTGAAGGAATTTTACAGATGTATCAGGGTTCACAAGAGAAACAGAAGAAATAGGAGATAGATGTGCATGTGTGTATGTATGTATGATATTTATAATATATAAATATAAGTAAATAAAGATATATATGCATGTACATATATTTTTTTAAGGAATTGGCTCATGCAGTTATTGGGGCTCGCAAGCCTGAGATTTGTAGGGTAGGCCAGCAGGTTGGAAACTCAGGCATGAGTTACTGTTGTAGTCTTGAGGAAGAATTTCTTTTTCTCCAGGAAACCTCAGTTTGTGCTCTTCAGGCCCTCAACTGATTGAAGAAGGCCCACCTATACAACCAAAGGTAATCCACTTAAAGTCAGCTAGTTGTATATGTTAACCACATGTGCAAAATGCCTTCACAGAAACATGTTTTTTACCATATTGCAGGTATGGCAAAGAACAACATGAACTCAGATCATACTGCTTCATGTCTCCATGCTCTTGTACAAGCTGTAACCACCCTCTGCAATGCACCCTCTCATGTTGTCCACTTCTTCCTTGAATATGTTTCCTATTCACTTAGATTATACCCTTTTAGTAAGGCATGGGTCATGGCACTGAAAGAAATTGGAAGATTCAAGAGCTATTCAGGAGGGAGATCAATGGGACTTTGTGACTGATGGCTTTTGAAAATGAGAAAGGGAAAGACAATGTGAAACAACAGCCAGGTGCCTACCTTGAACAAGGTGACTGGTGGAGTTATTCACAGATGAATGGGATCAATAGATTAATAGATCTGGCAGAGAAGCTGTTCATTTCTGTTTGGACGCACTGAGTTTGAGTTGTCTATGAGTCATGGTGAAAATATATACAGGAAAGATAGTGCTCAGGACAGAGATCTGAACAAAGTGTACAGATCTGGGATGCGTCCTATGTAAACAACAGTTGAAGCCATGGGAATGGAAGGAGTCACATGGAATTACATGGAGAAGACCAGGGGCAGAATCCTGGAAAAACATCATAATTTGAAGAAAGAGGCAGAGAGAAGTTCCTCGGAAGGAGATGAGAATAAATTATCAAAGAAGTTAGAAGGAGAAGCAGGAGAATGTTGTGTCACAAAATAAAAGCAACCAGTCAGTATTAGATGGAGCAGAGAAGTCAAAAAAGATGAGGTTCAAAATGCCATCCATTGACATTAACAATAAGATCATTGGTCATCCTGAAATGAATATTTTCAGTAAATGGGGTAGAAGCCAGAGTCTGGGTGGCTCAGTCAGTTAAGCATCCAACTTCAGCTCAGGTCATGATCTCACGGTTCGTGGGTTCAAGCCCCACGTCAGGTTCTGTGCTGACAGCTCAGAGCCTGGAGCCTGCTTCTGATTCTGTGTCTCCCTCTTTCTTTTCCCTTCCCCCCGTCTCAAAAATAAACATTTAAGAAATTCAGAAAAAAAAGAAGACTGGATAGGACTTCAAGTGGAAGCAGCAAGTGAAGATAAATCTTGCACTGACTGTTTTCATCTTTTCTGAGTAGGTAATGAGAGAGATTATTAGATTCTAGCAGTCTGGATACAATCATAAGACTGAGACCACACGAGATTTAAACTGGGGAAGTTTAATACAAGGAATTATTAAACTATAATAAGAGAGTAACTTTAGGGTATAAGATTACTCTTTATGGAATCCTAGGACAGAAGGAGATGGACAAACTTGGAAGGCAGCCCTCTCCCCAAGGCCATGGTTCAAATCTCATTGGAGAAATATGTATTTGAACCTAGTGAATGGCAGAGAAATTTGCTGATTTGCTGGCCAGAGCTGATCTGCAGTCACAGGAGAAACAGGAATGAACCCTCTGGCATGCAGTGATGGCTGGTGAGCCACAGCTGGTGGCCAGTGCATGGGTGTTCAGTAGCAGTGGGACACCAGGCCTCCTGCAGCCCAGGTAGAGGCCTGATGTCCCTGTGGGGGGGAATGTGAGGTTGGGAGGAGCACAGCATGGGGAGGACAATGGGCGTCACACCTAAGGAGGGGGTTGAGTGCAAACAATCAGAGAGCCAATACCAACAGGAGCCTCCTGTATAGCCTGTACAGGATATCTGTATAGAGGGGGCAGTAGGAAGATGATCATTGGGCTGTGCTGGGGCTGCAATGTCCCTGAGGGCCAGTGCCTGCTGGGTGAGTACCTAGGGCCAAATACCACCAGATGTCCTCACACCCACACTGCTCATCCACCGCTCTACAGCCAGAAACCTCAAGAGAGCCCCTTCCTCCTGCAGTGTCCCTCCAGCGTGCTCTACCAAGAAAGCTTAACATCATGCTCACTTAACAGAGAAATGCTTAAAGCAATTCCATCCATTATCACAGAGTATATATTTGAAGGGTGGATTTGGAACTACGAGACAATTGATAGTGGCACAGACTCCATGCACCTTGCTACTTTGTTGACCAAAGACCTTTCTTTCCATCTGTGACAAAGATGAATGAGATAGGATTGAGGAAGCACCGCTGAGAAATCACAAATTTGTAGCAGAGTTATTTGCTTTTCAGCAGTTTTTAGCCACTCCAGTATAAGAGTAGAGAATGCAGATATAGGATTAATCCAGACTTGCATTTTGTTTGTGGGGGTAAAGAGGGGGATGGTGAGCAACATGCCAAAGTCTTCAGTGAAAGACAGGAAGTAACCAAGAGACAGTAAACAACATTACCACAGAAGGATAGAAGTGGGACAATGGAATAACAGGAGCCTCAAGAAGGATAAGATTTTAGCAGAGTGGGGAGGATCAGTAGTTTTGGATGCAATTGAGAGAAACACGGAAGCCAAGTTTTTCTCTCCATCCAAGGGTTCACAGAGGTTGAAGACATAAGGAAGTGAGTCAGCAATGGAGTAAAGGATCTAGAAACCTGGTAAAAGGAAGGGATGATCAGTAGTAGATTGTAGCTGAGGTGAGACATTCTATAGCAGTAACAATGTGGCAAGGAAGGATGCCTGGCCTTTTCCTGGGGGAGCTGAGAAAACAGCATGAGCCTCAGTTGTCCTCACTTTGCCCCAAGTCTTTTGGTATTTGAGATGGTATTTCTGGTCTGAGAGTTGTGATGACAGCTGCCTTGAGTCTTGCACATGCACAGCAAGGGTCTTATTTGGGGCAAGCGGGTTCTCGTGTTAAGAGTGGTCAAGATCTTGGTTAGGGATCCAGGTAGCATTTGAATTTATTATTTGTTTGTTTTTAGCTTAGATATTCTTTTAGTATAAGAATAACATTACCACAGGGGCGCCTGGGTGGCGCAGTCAGTTAAGCGTCCGACTTCAGCCAGGTCACGATCTCGCGGTCCGTGAGTTCGAGCCCCGCGTCAGGCTCTGGGCTGATGGCTCGGAGCCTGGAGCCTGTTTCCGATTCTGTGTCTCCCTCTCTCTCTGCCCCTCCCCCGTTCATGCTCTGTCTCTCTCTGTCCCAAAAATAAATAAAAAAACGTTGAAAAAAAAATTAAAAAAAAAAAAAAAGAATAACATTACCACATTATAGAAACTTTGGGAGGTGAGAAAAAAGGAAAAAAATAATTCCCACCTTAATGTAACAATTTAGGAGTGTCTCATAGGGCTTTTTTACTATGTATGTTTTAAAACATTGTTAAACTATTAATGATAGACAACTTTTTATCTTCTTACCCTAAAAAATCTTAAACATTCTTCATGTGGTTACCTGGTCTTCATAACTATAATTTTAAAGGTTTAAAAGTTTGTTAGATGCATTCTTGTTTATTTCTCTGCCGTTGGACTGATTTTCTCTGAATTGTTAACAGGTTGATCAGTGAATTACAATTTGTGATCATGACTGTGTATACTGTTCATTAATTTTTGTACCAGAGACCATATTTTTTTAATTTCTGGTTTCAAACTGATACCTATTCATGAAGAGTTTCCGAGGCTACGTTTTGAATTCAGTATATCTTTGATGATATCATAGTGGAATGTCTTTTGTTTGGGGTGGGGGGGGTTACATAATTCTGATGTTTCTTTGACTCAGCAGCAAAGGCTTTTGTGAATTTTTGGTCTTTTACAAGTCAAAAGCGAAAGAAAATAAAGGAGCCTGGTGTCTTTAGAAATAACAGGCTATAGATCTGGAAGCTCATGCATTATGAGCATTTCTCACACCGCCTTGATGCCTCTTTTCCACAATTTATCTGTGGCTGCTGCTCTCAGTGTTTCAGTTCTCACCTACACAACTAGATAAAATATTAAAGTAGAGTAAAATAAACTCATGAATGTGTCTGGGGATGGATTTTAGTTACTGTCTATGGAAACCCAAGTCTTGAGGTGAGTGGGTTCTTTGGCAGCCCAGCCAGTCCCTGAGGAGACTGGATATCCTCACAGTAGAACCAAAGAACAAGGCAGGGAACAGGGGTGTGAGGAACCTGAAGAAGTCAGTGCTTAACAAATTACTGCCTTCGGGGGCCTTATGTTCCCTGAGTCTAGGGGCAGCATTAGTGTCAGAATCTGGAATGGTGCTATGCCCTCAGCTTGGGGGTTAAGTGATCTTACCTGTAAAGATTAGAGAAATGCAGGGCAAACAGAAGCAACTAAGTGGTCCTTCCATTATCACTATCAAATAAGAACATTTCAGGGGATGTACTGGAACTGACTGGTACCAGATCTCAAGAGCTAACTGTTAAGTTATAAGTAATTTTGTAGCTTGTTGACTCATGTTGGTAGTTTGAAATCAACCATCATGGGAGTAATTACACCATAGAAATCAGCACTAGAATTACACCACAGAAATGCTATAAATCAGGACTTTTTTCTTTCCCACCCTTGAGCTCTGGTTGTTAAGCCTCTACCAGCACATCTCTGATGGTCCCTCTACCTTTATCAGTAGGCAACTTCGTATTTTTCTCTTTTTATTGAAGAGTCAACCTCACTAAGTCTCAGTTTTCTCATCTATGAAATGTGAAATCCATAATTTAGATCTGAAAGAGATTTTAGAACTTACCTAGTCCAAACTTTTTTTACTTCACTGATGCTAGTATGTCCGACTGGAAGGTGGTATATTGTTTCCTCAGACACAGAAGCCAAGAGGGCATCTGTCACTTAGAAGGATAATCAGCACGCCCACTCAGTCTGGAGCAGGATTCTTGGCACTTGAAGCCCAAGGTCTTGCAGAGTTTGTCAGGCAGCAAGACCCAGAGGGAAGAAATCAAGACCCTGAGGGAAGACCTAGACTGGGAGCCCAGGTAGGCCAATGGGGTCAGAGGAGGCTCGGTCATTCTGTGAAGAAATAGGTGGGCTCTCGTGGTTTGATGGGTTAGTTAGGGTGTTCTCTGATAGACTGAAGTGGGGAAAAAATAAAGTCCAAATCCAGGCCAAATAAGGACTTTTATTCCAACAGATGGGACAATCATCTGACATGGTCCAGGGGGTAGGATGGTAGAAAAAAAAAAAAAAAAACATGTTTAAAAGTTGATGCTTACATTCAGAGAAAAGTATAATCATTGATAGCATTGGAGACTCCAAGGTCTGTTTCAAATTGCCCGTACACATACTACATGTACAATATCAGAGCTGGGCATTTGCCAATAAAACCTGGGGTGGAAAATCCATGCCCTTTGCTTTAATAATATAGAGCCTTTGCAACCAGGAAATGGTCTTGATCCTTAGTCCAAGAAGATCCTTGAAACACATCTTAAGACAAATAAGTGGGGAGATGTACTTTCCCCCTAGGTTCTTCTGTTCTTTTTATGACACGTTAACCTCTACTTCCATGCTTTCTCTTCATTCCAGTTGATATTACAGGTAATTTTGATTGCAGAAACTTATCTCAGGATTGGCGTGCTGCCCCACGTTCAGACTGTAACTAAGTTCAGTAGCATGATTGTACATGCTAACAATCAGAGGAACAATAAAATCATGTTTGGACTGAGCAATTGAAAACAATAAACATTTTTAAGTACAGGTATGCAGGTGAGGGACTAGAACTCATTAGGCACCATGATCAGATTAGGACTGGCATCGAGACAGCAATCTGGTATGGTACTGATGGAGACCGTTCACATGAACTTGATCAGGAGATAGAGCCATTTAGGGGCCCAAACCAGAGCCCAATTAGTAGAACTAGAGTTTTTCATTCAGAGGAAGATTCTAAGATTACCTCGGTCAGCAGCAGTGTTACTCCAAGAAAACACAGTGAAAGTGAATCTTCAGGTGTTACAAATTTGGGGAAACACCATGCACATTATTACAGAGGAATTGGCTTAGATTTATCTCATTTTTCTAGTAACTGAGTAATGGAAGAAAGATATCATGTCCACAAGTATCACGAGTAATAGCTAATGAATATTATTCTCCCATTAAACAGCGGTCATTAGCCATAGTTGGGTCATTTTCTAAGTTCTCCAGTACTGAATTTTCCACCTTACAAGTCTGACACAAGGAGGCACACTTAAGTTTATTTGACATATAGCTTGCATATGATTTCTGCAGTGTTGGAAGATTGCTTCATCTCAGTTGTTTCTCTTTGTACTTTAATATATGCTAACTTTGTCAGTGTCACCTTTATTCTTCCCTCCTTGCCAAATTCATAGATCATACATTTATTTGGAATTCCATTAATTTCTGTTGCAGGATGAAATTACCCAAACCATGCCATATTAACTGCTATTAGGAAAATGAATACCTAAAATAGTTTCTTTTTCTTAAGTTTAGTTTGTATTAAAGGGAATTTGGCTCACTGTAATTTAAATGGTATCTGATAAATATTTATTAGGTATTTTTACTATGTAAGCCATACACTAACTGCAGTGGGTTTTGTTGTTGGTGGTGGTGGTGGTGGTTTGTTTATAAAAAAACTGTTAAGAGTTTCTCACAATGTTTTACCTTTCTGCATTAGGAGATGCATTTTGCAAATTGATGCATTTTGCATGTTGATGAGATATAAAATGCATTTGAGAATATTGATATTGTGGATTTATATGGTCACATTTCTTCCCCCCTGTTCCCATGTATCCACTCACATATATAAATGATGGAAGATGTTTTTCAGCTTGTTTGATAATAGAAACAAATTTTTGATGAGTGGGGATCCCAGAGTGAAGGGCATAGAAGAGAGAGGACTTGGGCCATTGGACGCAAATTTTATCCTCCCATCCACTAAACAATACTAAATCTGTATGACCAACGTGCTAATTATAAAAGATGCCATCTGTGATGGTCACTCACAGAAATGGATTTGGATAAACTAATAAAGTTGAGATGAGGACAGCACACAGCCTGAAAGTAGGCAGGGTATTATTAGTCATGGGTGCTAAGAGCAAAGGAAAATAATATATTCGTGGGGAAGAGGAAGAAAGTGCATGACTAGTGTAAAATGCTGCTGGTTTCAGAGTTGAAACCGTTTTGTCTTAAGAAAGCATATCTTATCTGGCCTTGTGGTTGTTGAAAAATTGGGGAATTGATTGATTGCACTTCGAATTGATGGACTATGTGGAATGTACCAAATGAGCATTGATGCAAAACAGCTGTTTGTGTGTTCTAACGCCAGCATCAAGAAGGCCAAATAAAATTAAGATGCTCAGGCATAAAACAAAGACATCATTGTAATCATCAGCATGCTTTTTACACATTGTCCTAAGACCATTGTGTAATTGTCTGACCCTCTCGATAAATTCTCTGCCACAGAGCCAGTTCTTTGGAGAAATTAAACGTCCATAATTTAATCTTGAAAGACTGAATGAGTTTTACAAATTAATAGCTGTGCAAGGCAGGCACTGGTGGTGGAGGAAGGGGTACTTCTCTCTCTCTGTTCTGTTCAGTAGATTCTCAGCGCCCCCTTCTTTCATCCAGTGGTGTCACATAACCCATAACAGGGCCCCCTGACACCGTAGTTCGATTCCTGAGGATGTTAGATAAATTCTAAACTGTTTGTTGTTGTCATTGTTTATGTTTCTAAAATGTTTCTATAACAGCTAATCAATAAATAACTAGCTTATTTATACTAAGCTATGATTATTGTTCACAGCCAATTGAATATAAGCCCTTTTTGGGAACAGAGATTCTGGAATAAATTAGGAATAATTGGATTTTAAAAAGTTTCGGTCAGATCAACCTTGGTCAAACCAATCCAGTCAAATTTTCCTTGCTTTGAAGTTTGAATTCTTCATTAATTAGAATTAGGGTGGAAATTTAAACTGCACACCAGATGAATTTGTGTAAGTGCCATATTCTGTAGCAAATAAAATATATTTGAACCCTTTATCTTTAATTCAGTTCTCCACCTTTATGAGGTTCTGGTTGCTTAATGTTACAAGAAACTTCCATAGATGTTATTTACAAAAGTACACATACTAGTTCAAGACTAGTCAATGATAATTAAGTTCTTAATATTGTTATACCAATATGGTGACAGATGGTAACTAGACTTATGGGGATCATTTCATAATGTATAAAAATATCAAATCACTATTATGTACACCTGAAACTAATATTGTTTGTCAATTATACTTTAATTTAAAAAAAAAGACTTCTGCAGGTTGCCTTTCAATCATCTACCATAATAAATAGGAATCCTGAAACTCAAGTGATTCCTACTGCTCTCTGGATGTGTTTGAGATGGACAGATGAAGCCAACTTCTGTAACCAGGAGCTAAGAAATAGAGAGTCACTGCTTGGAGAATAGGAAAAAAAGTTTATCGGGTTGAAAGCAGAGAAGTAGAGGGAAGTGAAGGTTGAACTGTGCAGCTTTATCTTCAAAGTTAAAGATTCAGAGTTGGGATTTGATTCAAGAGAAAGCTGCATAGTTTTGTTCCACAACTTTGGATTAATTGCAATGATGGGCAGGCCTATGGAGATTTCACCAGCAATTCCAAGGTTGTACCAGGAAATATGGAATTGGGGAAATATTGGTAAGATGGTCTGACTTACTTCCAGAGTAGAGAAGTGCCCTACAGATGTAGGGAAAAGCTCTCCACCTACTCATATTTTTAATCAAAATAATACCGTCTTTATGCTGTATAGTCCGACCTATGCAATACCATGGTTAGAGGACATTTCTTTTCAAACTCTTGTTTGTACCCTTACTAATTTAGCAGTCCAATTTCCTAAAATATATGTGTGTTCACCTTTTTTTGCACCCATAACTGCCTCAGGCCATTTTCATTGCTTTCAACTCCATCTGTTTCAACTTGAACTTAGCTACTATTTTTTAACCCTAGTGTTCATTGTCTTATTAACACTACAAGGCTTCTTCCACAGCAATCCATTACTCCCTAGCAGCAGCTAGTTTATCCTGGCCTAAGTGATTCCTCTGGCCCCATTGTACTGTCCAGTGTTGTCTGAACCACCTTTTAAAAGGAAAGCCTGTATCTAGCCCAGCTGCTTTTAATTCTTTCACACATGGCTCTTCCCGCCTGAGTGAGGGCTACAGTTCAGCTTAAAGGACCGAGATTCTTAGGCAACCATTTTTAAAGGACTAAGTAAAGACAGATTACTTTACAAGGTCTCATTAGAGTTCAAAAAATGGCGGGGTATAGCTCAGGGGAAGAGCATTTGACTGCAAAAAAAATGGCAAGGGTAATGGGGGTGGGAGACAAAATTGTAACATTTGCGGAGTCCTCACATGCATCAGGAGTTATGCAAAGTATCTGTATGCTCTCAGATTTAATATTCGCAATACCCACATTAGTCAATTATCCCATTTTGGCAAAGAGGAAATAGAGACCCAGGCTTACGAGTTCTAAAAAAAAAAAAACAAAACGTACAAACCTAACAGAGATCTGCCCTACTCTAAGACTGTTGCCCTGTTAGGAGCTAAAAGACACTCGTGGCTAAGTAAGAGCCAGATGACAGTCAAGATGATGGAAAAGAGGGTGGAGCTGACTGATACTGTGTTCATGTCGCGAGTAAGCGTCTGTAGTTCATCATTTGTGTGCTCGGCGCTTCAAGTTCAAAGATTATTAGAAGGCAAAGTTCTACAAACAAAACAGCCCTGTGATAGAACCCGAAGAGAACTTATTTTCCAAGACTTTTTTGGAAAGCCTCAGACTCAGAACAAACAACTCAGGACAGAAAATTAAACTTGACCACAAAGATTCCTTCGGACGATATGCCGGACTTTTTTTTAATTTAAAGGACCTTTCATCTCCTTCCCACTTCAGAAAAGACTTTAAGGCTCCACATAGGAGTGCTGGAAAGAACAGATTTGTCTAAATCTGCCCTATTAATTTCGTCATTAGTTCTAATGAATCATCCCCATAAAAATGCAATTTTGTCTCTTTGCTTTTGATAATTATTAGAGATAACAATATTTGTGATAAAATATTTTAAACTAGAATAAGTGGCTATATTGCTATTATAAACATACAATGAATACACTTTATGATTTCACGTACCAGTTAAAAAGCTTGAAGAACCTGGAAAGGGAAAATGTGGTTCTGAGAACAGAGTACTCTGAATGTGCTTTTCCCCTTAATAATAATAATAGTAATGCCTAACACTGATGGCTTTCTATACGTAAGGGAATTTTCTGAGTACTTCAAGTGTATAACTCCCTTTAGTCCTCATAATAACCCTATGTGATGAGTACTGTTAATATTACTATTTAACCTATAAGAAGTGAAATAACTTATCCAAAGTTTGGGTTCAAAACCAAGAAACATCTTAGCAGCTACACTGTGCAAGGATATAATTATATTTCCATGGATTCAGTTAAATAAGTCTTCAGGCTTACAGAGATTATGTTTTCTAATATTTGGGAAGATATCTAGGCCTCCTGACAGGAAATACATTGTAAACAAATTGTCAGAGCCCTAAAACTCCTTAGGAAGAATACCACATGATAGCCTACAGCAGGTCTGCTAACTTTTCTGTAAAGGGCCAGATAATAAATATTTTAGGCTTTGTGGGCTATACAGTCTCCGTTGTAAGTGCTCAACTCTGCTGTTACAGGAGAAAAGCAGCTAGGGACAATATGTAAACCAGTGGGCATGTATGTGTTCCAATAAAACTTAATTTACAAAAGGAAGCAACGGGCCAAATTGAACCCAAGGGTTGTACTTTGCCAACTCCTGATGCAGAGCATTGTTTTTCAACACCTGATCAGGAGCATCACCTGGGAAGTCACTAGAAATGCAAAGTTTGGGGCTCCTACTCCTACTCCAGATGGACTGACTCAGAAATTCTGGAGGCTTTACCTCTTTTTTTTTTTCCACATCCTTCCGGGTGATGCTGATTCATGCTATATTTGAGAAATACTCCTCTGGTAAAAGGGAGCTACTGTTTATTGAGTATCTGCTTTGTGCCAGGTGCTTATAATACTTTTCTCATTGAATCCTTACAACAATCCTTTCAGTTATGTATTATTGGCTATTTTACAGTAGGGGCAGCTAAGGCTCCAAGAGGTTAAATGACTTGGCAAAAATTGAACAATTAAGTAGTTGAGCCAAGATTCAAACCAATGGCCATCTGAGTCCAAAATATACCTTAGCTAATATATCCCCCAAACAATCTTGGAGATAAATCTATTCTGACCTGCTGAATTTACAGTTGTAGGAATTAGGGACTAAATAGATTAGAGATATGTACCCCAACCTATTTCTCATTGCTCCCAATTCAGTATATTCTTTTCCTTGTGCCATACTGGAATTGCGAAGTAAGCAGAAATCAGGCTCTGAGACAGAATGTGATTACACCTGAACGAGCAATTCCATGCATAGCCCGGTATGATGGAAAGCTTTTGCTCTTTCCAGGGGAAATCTAACAGGTTCCATGCTGCCAAGGCAGATGCTGGAATTTTCTAGTCATTGCACTATCACTTGGGTCTATGAAAATAGTGTTGGCATTTCATCCAGCCTCTCTTCAATTCCCGGATGTAAAGACAGCGAGGTCATCTCAAAGGTATGTTAAAGATTCAGTGGAGAAGAAGGAGAAAATATATTTGAGCTTCTTCTGTAAGTGCTAGAAATTATTGTATCCATTTTGTGTATATTAGTTCAGTTAATCCTTCAAGAACCAATGGTGTATAAGAATTATTCCATTATAGGAGCGCCTGGGTGGCTCAGTGGGAATGAGCGTACTACTTCCTCTCAGGTCATGATCTTGCAGTTCATGAGTTCAAGCCCTGCAACGGGCTCTGTGCTGACTGCTCAGAGCCTGGAGCCTGCTTCAGATTCTTTGTCACCCTCTGTCTCTGCCCCTCCTCCATTCATGCTCTGTCTCTCTCTTTCTCAAAAATAAATAAACATTTAAAAATTTTTTAAAAAAGAATCATTCCATTATATAGGTGTGAAAACTAAAAGGTAAGATAAGTATAACTGAAATGACCATTGTCCTACAACTATCTGGACTCTGTGTAACTTCAAAGCTCTTTCTTCTCACCCATGCTGCCCACTGCCCAAATCCTGGATACCCACTAGTACTTAATGACCTCAATTGTTTGTTGATAATTTAGATAGCTGTGGTGTGTTCTCTAATCTAACTAGAACTGTGATTTCTCAGAAAGTATTGTGTGGTTTTGGTTGAAAGGCTTTGTGTTTAAATTTTGATTTTACTTCCAAAGGAGATTTTTTTTTTAACACAAGTAAAATCAACTCCAGAAATGTGAACAAAAGCAATTGACTAAGGATGAATTTGAAAGATGCTTATTAACACTCCTCAGAATTTGGTATTTTGAAACATAATAAAGATCACTTTGTTATAACATCTTTCTCTTCCCCCAGTTTCAATGTTTTCTCATACATAACACTTAAAAATCCCAGCCGGAGACCCATAAAGCAATATTTTCCCCCAAAGTAATGGTTTCCTGCACATAGAGTTCAAAACCCCGTCTCCTGGAAAACATTATAAAGAACTTCCACATTATTAGAATGTAACTAACACTCCTTAAAGATCAGTAACATTACTTAAACATATCCCCATGTTTAAAATACCTCTTCCTGCGGTTGTCTTTCCATAGTTTATATCATTCCCCTCCAAAAAATTTAAAAAGGAAAATGAAGTGTGAAGTTCCTGCCTACAAACCATATATTTTAAACAAAATTCAACTAAAGATATTTTTAAAGCTTTGTTTCACAATGAAATCTAAAAATGGAGAAAAAAATTGCCCCCCGCCCCCGCTCTGCCGTAAGTTATTGTATTGATTTCCTAGGGCTGCCATAACAAAGTACCAACAACTTTGTGGCTTTAAACAACAGAAATTTATTCTCTCACAGTTCTGCAGCCTTAAAGTCCCCAATCAAGTTGTCAACAGGACCATGCTCTCTGTGAAGGACTAGGAAAGAATCCTTCAGTGCCCCTTCCTGGCTTCTAGTGGTTGCCGGTGTTCCTTGGCTCATGGCTTCATCACTCTGTTCCCTGCCAGCGTCTTCACATGACCTTCTTCCCTGTGTATCTGTGTCTCTGTATCTGATAGCCCTCTCCTTTCTCATATACAGGCACCAGTCATTGGATTTAGGGCCCCCTCTAATATGCTTGGTTGTAACTCAATTATATCTGCAAAGACCCCCATTTCCAAAGAAGATCACATTCACAGGTTCTGGGAACTAGGGCTTCAACATAACTTTTGGAGGCACACAATTCAGACAACTATAGTTATTGGGTAAATAAATATACCTGTACATTACTTCAGGCATGAGAATAGGCTACAAGTATTTAATAATCTTTGCTTGTACAAGAACTAATTTATTATTTTCTACTTGGTCTGTAGTCATATTTTGGTTGATTACCAAAGTATGTGTATTTGTTACTTCTGGTTAGCATTTATGAACCTACTAGTTGGCATTTATTTATAGCATTCTTATTAATTTATCTCCTTAAAAGTATTTCATAACAACAATTATAATAATAACCATATATTAAGATCTTATTGTGACCAATATATGTATAATGCTATTTATTTTTTAATCTTTACAAGAATGCTATGAAGTCAGTACAATTATTACCTGCATCTTACAGATGGGAAAACTGAGGCCCAGAGATGTTAAAGTAGCTTGTCTATTGCCACACAGCTAAGCAGTAATTAATGAGACTAGGATTCAGATGTCAAAGTTGATCAGCATCTATTTTTTTGTTTTGTTTTGTTTTTTGGTGAAAAACAATTTATTCCACTATGTCAGGAAAGCACCTGAGGGCAGTTTGGACTGAAGATGACGAAATACCAATATACTACCTTTCTGTAAAGTGTCCTATGCCAAAGTAACTGCAACAGGTGTCTTTTCCTGTCATTCATTCAAGAGCAAAGATTTGTCAAGCACACTTTCCATGGGTTAGGCACTGAGTTAGGCACCAAGAATTTAAACAAAGTAAATAAAATACAGCCTGTCCTCGAATGATCACCAAACTAGCTAATGGATACTAAATCATTACGGATTATTTTGACTTCTGCCATAACACTCAAAGCAAACTGTAACACTTTCTGTTTGTCTTCATGCAACCAAAATTAGTTCAAATTCATACACATCCATATACCACCAAGAGCAGAACCTGAGATAGTGAGAAACAGGCCATAGAGGGGAGGGGGAGGAGGGAGAAGGGGAGTAAAATTGATAAATTTGCAGCATCCAAATGTTCCCTGTGATGAGACCCAGCATTTATCATGTTTAGAAGGGAAGACAGAGGATACAAATCCCTGTGGACCTTTGGTTCGAGGTTGCAGTCCCCTTAGCTGTTGAGCATGTATGAGGAAGGCCATAGACTGGATGCAAGTGGGAAGCTGACCTGCACAGTTATGCAAAAATGGATGTGGTATAAATTCTACTCAACAGTGGCTGCCCTTGAATGACTGCCAAGAGAATTTTACAGTCTAATCCCCAATCGCCCTTATTACTACAACTGGTAAAACTGAAATGTCTAGTGGAATAGTGATGGCTCAGAGTTGTATGAGAGTGTTTTTTACTTTCATTCCTGCCTTAGCCCACAGGAACACCCAAATATATTCATCACTATTGCTCATGTTCTTCCAGTTGTGTCAGCACCTTTGTTTCATATTTGTGGTTGGTACATTGGAGGAGTTTTACTTCAGAACACATGTGTGTGGCATCGAGTTATATCTAGTCTACAAGAGCTGAATGGTAATACTCATGCAACATGGAAGAAAAAGAGAGGCATAGTTTTATCAGTAAGATTAAATAGATGCTCTTTCCACCTTAAAAAAAACCTTCAAGTTTTTGACAAGTTACTTTGGAAACAAGCCTTTTCTTTACTATGACGTTGGTTCTAGTTTAAAGTCACTCAAGGAAGAGTCCAAATCAATGTTATTTTTATTTCTTAAAGTTTAAAGAAGATATTTAAAGGTAACATAATAGGAAAGAATAGTTTGTGTATGCATAAATGGTGATCAACTTTAAGTATAAGTATTAATGAATGAACTCTATCTCTACCAGCCTCTCTCACACTTTCTATGCAACGGAACAAAACCTAAGTCACCACCATTCATCCTAAACTTGCTCCTGATCCCAGATTTTCTATGGCATTTAATGGGGCCATCACCACCTAGTCATTCAAACAAGAAAGCAAAGTCATTTTATATGTGGGAAGGGCTTCTGCTACTGGCATGGAACTATCCTCCTTCCATAAATAATTATAAGCTAAGTAGAATGTACAAAGCAACTGTTTGCAGGCATTTGATCACAGGCAGCAGAAAAGTAATCCCTGAGAGGAGGAAAGCTCATGTGATGAGCCTCACCGTTGCCCTCTGTCTGGGGACAATTTCTTGACCCTGCTACAGAAAGCTGGAGTCCAGGCAGTGCGGGAAAACATTAGAACTCCAGCCCAGTCAGAATAGAGAGACTGAGTTAGTATCTCATCAACATTCCAGCCCTTCAGCTGAAATATTAGTAAGGTAATACTTTATGAGGAAGAACCACACTATAGAATAAAACCTACTTTAGATCCACTGTAACAAAATTCAAACTTCCAACCTCTTCCCCAACCCCCAGAGATAAACATAACCTAGTAAAAGGAATGGGGGAAACACATTGGAATTCCCACAGAACCAAGCTAGAAAAGTGTAAGACCACAGTTACCCAAGTTCAAGCTGATCAGCAGTTAAACTACTTCTAGAACAAAAATCAACCCTCTTCAAAATGAGGGAACAAAATCCAGTGTCTCTGCATGGAATTATCTACACAGTTTTATATACAAACAAAAATTATTAGCCATGCAAACAAATCTCATAGTCAAGAAAAAAGCAGTAAATATTAACCAATTTCAAGAGTTCCCACATATTAGTTTTAGCAATAAAGGCTTTAAAGTAACCATTATAAATATGTTTAAAAAAATCGAAGAAAAAAATGTGTTCAAGTAAGTAAAGGAATGTGTGATCTTGATGGGGAAACAGAGCATCTCAGCAGAGTACAAAAACTTAAAGAAGAAATGGAAATTCTACAGTGGAAAATTCTAACTAAAATAAAAAATTCACCAGATGAACTTAACAGCAAAGTGTAGATGGCAGAAGAATCAATGAATCAGGCATTTTCTAATCTGAAGAACAGAGAGAAAAATTGAAAAATTAACAGTGCCTCAGGGCCCATGGAACAATATCAAATAGATTAACATACATGTAGCAGAGTCCCCAAAGTGAAGAGACTGAGTATAGAGAATAAAATATATTTGAAGACATAATGACTACAATTTCCTAAATTTGATTAAAAATATTGATTTATATCTGAGAAATAAGCAGTAATAAATAAAGAAAAAAAACATTAAATTGGTGAAAACCCAAGAGAGAGAAAATCTGGAAGGCAGAAGGGAAAGAGACATATTAATTACAATATAGTAATGATAAAATGAATAGCTAACTTATCAGAAGACAGTGGAATAATTTCCTTAAATTGCTGAAAGAAAAAAAAAACTATCAATTCAATTTTAGAAGAATTCCAGAAACAGTTTCCAAAAGTTCTTCTAATAAAGACTTGCATTATAAGAAATGGTAAAGGATATTCTTCAGGCTAAAGGGAAGTAATGCTTTATGGAACTCCAATCTATAGCAAGGAATGGAGAGTGCTGGAAATAAGTAAATAGGTAAATATAAAAGTCATTTATCATTTAAATGGAAAATAACAACATTGTAAAGTGAGGTTGACAGCTCTGAAGGAGTAACAGATATGACAACACAAAGGTAGGGCAGGTGAATGGGGTTATATTCTTGTAAATTATTGCATTTGTAACATGGGAGTAGCATATAGGAAGTGTGAAGAGTCTGGTATAAGGAGTAAGTGGTAAAATATTGGACTATAAATAGCCTTTGATCAATTCAATATGCATATCATTAGTGCTAGAGCAACCACTTAAAAATTAAAAACAAAAGTTACAGTAAAGAAGCCAATAGAGAAAATAAGATGAAAACTAAAAATATATTTGGTTAACCAAATAAAGGCAGGAAAGAAGAAACAGAGGAACAAATACTCTGAAGAGACAAATGGAAAACAAATAGTATGATGATAGATTATCCATGGAAGTTTTTTTTTAAGTTTATTTATTTATTTTGAGAAAGAAAGCATAAGAGAGGGAAGAGGCAGAGAGAGAGAGGGAGAGAGAGAGAGAATCCCAAGCAGGCTCCATACTATCGGTGCAGAGCCTGATGTGGGGCTCAAGCAAACAAAATGTGAGATTATAACCTGAGCTTAACTTGTACGCCTAACCAACTGAACCACCTAGGTGCCCCCATAGCAGTTTTATTTAAAATGATCCCAAGCTGGAAACAACCCAAATGTCCACCAATAAGGGAATGGATAAATAAATTGTACATTTATACGATGAGATATACTCTGCAGCAGAAAGGAAAACTAACACACATGACAACATAGATGAGTCTTGAAAACAACTGGACAGGAAAAGTCAGACAGGAGAATATATATAATATGGTTCCATTTACATGAAGTTCTAGAAAAGGTAAAACTAATTTATAGTGGTAGAAATAACATCAGTAGCTGTCTGGGGCAGGGATGGGGGAGGAGATTGATGGCATTTGAGAACTAGAGAACTTTCTAGGGTGAAGGAAACATGCCATGTCTTGTTTGGGCTGATGGTTTCACAAGTATATACATTTGTCACTCTCTTCTGCTTTGTAAGTGGCAAATCCAGGCATCTTGATCCCAGTCCAGATTCTTTCTAGAATATCATACGGATCTCATATAACCACTTGCTGCTGGTTTCCAGGTTTTTTTGTTTATTTTGTTTCTTAGTAGACATTGATTATTATCTCATCATCTTTCATCAAGAAGAAAACTTCTAGGAATTTCATAGTGGTAGTTAGTACCAAAGAGTTACTAAAGTTTCCCTGTATTTCTGCATTTTCCCCAAGTAAAATTCCATGTGTTGGAATTATCTGACTTATTTCTTTGCAAGGAAAATACTGGAGTGGTTGTTTTTAAAGTGAAGCTTCCTTCCTGGGAAAATAACTTATTCTTTAAATAAGGTAGGGAACTTGGGAAATTTATACATTTTTAGAAATATGATTTCAAAGTGTTGTCTAGGTACCTTATCTTTAATGCAATTGTTTTGGCTATTCTTAATTTTTTTTTATGTTTATTTATTTTTGAGAGAGAGAGACAAAGCACGAAGAGGAGAGAGAGACACAGAATCCGAAGCAGGCTCCAGTCTCTGAGCTGTCAGCACAGAGCCAGATGTGGGGCTCGAACTCACAAATTGTGAGATCATGACTTGAGCCAAAGTTGGTCACTCAACCAACTGAATCACCAGGGCACCCCTGCTTTGGCTATTCTTTTTTTTAAAATTTTTTTTTAAACGTTTTATTTATTTTTGAGACAGTGAGAGACAGAGCATCAATGGGGGAGGGGCAGAGAAAGAGGGAGTCACAGAATCTGAAGCAGGCTCCAGGCTCTGAGCCATCAGCCCAGAGCCCTATGCGGGGCTCGAACTCACGGACCGCAAGATCGTGACCTGAGCTGAAGTCGGACGTTTAACCAACTGAGCCACCCAGGCGCCCCTGCTTTGGCTATTCTTAAACAAACATTTGAAGATTCCTAGGAAATGCAACATACATATTTTTTTCCTAATCATTTTTCTCCTAATCATTTTGGGCTGATGATTTTGTATTTGATTTGAAAATTCCCCAGTTTATCCAAGTTTAGTTAATAATGCCCAGGCGTTTGATATTAATCTATTTTCTTATCATTCATTTGGTAGACTTTAATACTTATTTTAAAATTCACGCACACGAATTCACACTTGTATGGTTAAAAGACATTTAATAGTAACATTGTGACAATTTTGTTGTTTGGAAAACTTTTTACTTAAAAGTCACATATTGAGCTATATTTGGAAAATGTCAAAATTTAACATAAAAAAAAAACCTATTGTGAAATATGTCTTAAGAGGATGGATTAGGAAAAGGCTTTGTTGGGGAACAGCTAAAGTGGGATACTGAGAAGAGAATAGGTGAATAATCTCTAAAATGCATTTGAATATTTAAAAAAAATCCATGAGAGGATAATAGTAAGCATAGAGAAAATAAGACATATGGCAGAGGAAGGGAGGCTCTAAGGCCATCACATTTAAGTTCTTCCTTCTAAGTTCTGAAAAAGACTGTCATGGGAACACCCATCATACTGAGGGACGGAATCAGATTTGACATAAGGAAGAATCGCAATTCTGCTTTCTTGGGATAAATTTTGAGCACACAATGTTATTTCCTTCAAAGCCTAGTGTCATTTTCATCTCCCCCAGTGGCCCCATCCCTTGGCAAGCTCTCCATCTTTTTAAACCCCTTGGTACTGTACTGTCTGCAGCACTCATATAACATGCAATATGATGGTTTTTACTATATTTGTGATAAGCTTTACAGCCTTTGGAAGGTAATAGTTGTGCCGTTGTATATTTATATCCCTAAAGCCTTAGACAATGTTACCCAAAGTAAGTCCTACTCAATGATGATGAGTTGTTTTCAGGAGATTTTAACATGCCCTTCTAGTATCTTTCCACCCAACAACCACTTAATATTTTACCATTAAAACATAGTACCCATCTACTTGGTATAAATCTCCTCTAGACTATAAGATGCTTGAGGGAGACTGTTTACCTCCTTACTCTCAATATCTTGCACATCAGTATAATCTAAGAAATAGTTGTTGGATAAAAGTATGAATGAAGGAACTGAACCAGGAGGGGTGAATTTTAGTTCTTTACCACTAATTTGTTAAAAAATATTGAGCAAATGACTTAGCATTTCTGCCTGTCTCTCTCTCTCTCTCTCTCTCTCTCTCTCTCTCTCTCTCTCTCTCTCTCACACACACACACACACACACACACACACACGATTGGATCTGATAATAATAATCATAGGTCCCTTCCGGCTGTAAAGTTCTGTGATTTGGTGATAATGGTGATAGCTTAAAATAGAAAGGTACCTTAGTTCAAAAACTCAATCGATGAGCTAGATGATATCAGCTCTTAGCAATTGTTTTTTTCCTGCCTCCAAACCTCTTCTCACCTAGAACTCTAATGACCCCACACAGGTCAGAATGCTGAAGATTTGGAGGATGTCATTATACGAGAAATAACTTCTCATCAGGAAGAGATTGGAGACCCTAGACCCTGAAGAATAGGTGTGAAAAGGTGATTTAAACCAATAGCTCAGCGAGTGAAGCAATCTATATTGACTTTGAACCAAAGGTTAATTTTCTAACCATCCTTGGCCCTCCTCCCTTGCTCGTTCAGGAGGAACATCAGTTGATTTGATGAGTCCTCTAAATCGATGGGTACAGAAACCCTGCATATCCTGCATGAGTATTGAGTACTATGTATCCATGCTGTTATAAACTCTTTTTAAAATTTTTGTTTTAATGTTTATTCATTTTTTTTTTAATTTTTAAAAATGTTTATTTATTTTTGAGAGAGAAGGAGAGACACAGCATGAGCAGGGAAGGGGCAGAGAGGGAGACACAGAATCCAAAGCATGCTCCAGGCTCTGAGCTGTCTGCACAGAGTCCGATGCAGGGCTCGAACTCATGGACCATGAGATCATGACCTGAGCCAAAGTCGGATGCTTAATCGACTGAGCCACCCAGGCGCCCATAATGTTTATTCATTTTTGAGAGAGAGAGAGAGAGAGCACAAGTGGGGGAGTGTCAGAGAGAGAGGGAGGCACGGAATCCGAAGTAGGCTCCAGGCTCTGAGCTGTCAGCACAGAGCCCGATGTGGTGCTCACACCTACAAACCATGAGTTCATGACATTACCGAAGTTGGACACTTAACCAACTGAGCCACTCAGGCGCCCCCATAAGCTCTTAATGTATTATAACTCATTTGACAGATAAGGAAACCGAGGCAAGAAAGCTGAGGTTACATAGCTAATAAATGATTGAGGCAGGGTTCAAATCATCACTGACACTGAAAGGATATTAGAATGGTGCAGTTTTTATAGAAATCTCACTTTCTTAGAGGTGGGAATGCCAGGGCTGACAAAAAAAAATGAATAATTCAGGCTTTGACACAAAAAGGACTTATTGCCTTCATTTCCAAATAGCTTTGCCTATGTGTAGACTATAGAGATAATTCCCAGACTGTTCGTATTTGTTTGGAAAGTCAGTTACCATTCCTCGGAGACCAGTAATGAGTTTGCATTAACTGGTGATCTGAACTTCATCCAGGTCTGGTGGGTTCTGGGAGCAGACCTTGCCTGACAGAATGCAGCTGTGCTGTCAGTCAGCATGTCGAGGCAGGTGGGCCTCGTTGTAAGTTACAGGACGAAATGAAGGACTCAGAAGCAAAGGTTGCTGCTCTTTCCTTCCAGCCAGAAGATGGAATATTTATCAAGCGGCTCTTTGGAGAGGTTTTACTCTGTTGCTTTCCATTTCCCAGGGATTTTGTAAACTGCGTGATTTGGGACAGAGAACAAGCATAATTCTGGTTTATTTCTTATTCATATTTCCTTTATTTATTATGTTCCAATATTCATAATTAAAAACTGTAAATAAAACTGTAACACACACAGAGCCTTCTTTTGACACAGGGGGAGATGTCTTCCGAAGAGCTGGCAAGCTCTCTTACTGGAACCAAAGTGTTTTGGCCAGTATGTCTGAGTCTTTCAGCAAGCATTATTTATAAGAGAATCACAGTTATTATTTTGGCTTATATTCCAAGAATATTTGTAGCAGTTTCTGAGTGGGATATGCCTAGCTCTTGATTTGGAAGACTGAGAAAGTCTCATGTATTTCTTCTTTTTCAATCAGTCCTGGGAACTTCAAGTCTTAAACAAGTAAAGATCTCTCAGGGTTTTGTTAATTCGTTGTTTTCTGATGAAAGAGTATGTTTTTCTAGTCATTAAAAAGTATATTCTTAACGCGAAAACCAAATCCTCACCAGGGACTGAATCCTTCCTGTGACATCCCGGCAAGTAGTAGTCTTAGTAGTTGGGAACTCACTTTCACCAAAAAGATTTTCCCCCATTTGGGGGGCAACTCTAACTTTTAGAACATCCTTACACTGAACTGAAGTTGTATCCATATAAATTTCACCTTCATGGATATTTATTTTTGCTCTTCTCTGTGGGCTTCTCTTGCTCTGCTCAGCCCATAAATTTTGGTGTTTCTCAGAAATCAATATGCTTTTCTTACTTTACACACTGTCCTTGGACAATATATGGTTTCCGGGTTCACCTACACAGTGACAAGTCTATCTCAAGCCCAGATTGTGAGCTGAGTTCCAATGAGGCATATCCATGTAGCTGCCTCACAGGCACCTCATATTCAATTTATCTAAAACTGACTTTACCTTTCCTTCGACTCCTGAGCTTGGTGAATGATGCTACCATCCACCTGATCTCCTAAGTAACAAACTGGGAAATCATTTTAGATTTCTCCCACTCATCAGTCATCCAGCCCTTTTGATATTGCCCTGTTAAAATCTCTTGTATATCTCTTCCTCCTCAACTCTACTACCAAAGGTCTTCACTATTGCTTGACTGATAACGAGAAGAGCTTCTGTATTGTCACCCTGCTTCAGGCTTTCCTCCCCTTTCATCATTCTTCTCCAGACTAAACCGCCTAAATTTAAATCTCTTCATACTGTCTGTTCAAAATTCTTAAATAATTTCATCTTGTGAGAGGATATTCCTCAATGTATTTGATGGCATTAAAAGTCTGTGGACACACCCCATAGGATGGCTATTTATAACATATAAAGAATTAAAACTCAACAAACAACCCAATTTTTAAAATGGGCAAAGACTCGAATAGACATTTCTCCAAAGAAAATATACAAATAGCAAATAAACACATGAAAAGATGACCAACATCATTAATTATTAAGGAAATGAAAAACCACAATAAGGTACCATTTCACATCCATTAAGATGGCTACTATATGAAAAAATAAAGAAACAGAAAGGATGTTTTTGGCAGGGATGTGGAGAAACTGGGGCTCTTGTGCACTCCTGATGGAAATGTAAAATAGTGTCACTGCTATGGAAAACAGTATGGAGGTTCCTCCAAAAATTAAAAATGGAATTATCATATGATCCAGCAATTCCACTTCTAGGCATGTACCCAAAATAATTGAAATAGAGACTCAAACATATTTGTATACCCATGTTTATAGTGGCATTTTTCACAAGTCAAAAGGTAGAAGCAACCCAAATGTCCCTCAATGAATGAATGGGATGAATGGATAAACAAAAAATATATATATATACGCACACACATAAGTTAGCCTTAAGAAGGAACAAAATTCTGACCTTAAAGCCACTATGCACTTACACATGGTTAAAATGGTCAATTTTATGGAGGTACCTGGGTGGCTCAGTTGGTTAAGAGTCCAACTTTGGCTCAGGTCATGATCTCGCGGTTCGTGGGGTTCGAGCCCCACATCAGGCTCTGTGCTGATACTCAGAGCCTGGAGCCTGCTTCGGATGCTATGCCTTACCCTCTCCCTCTATTCCTCCCTGCTTCCGTGCTCTCTCTCTCTCTCTGAAAAATAAATAAGCATTAAAAAAATTTTTTTAAGATTGTCAATTTTATGCATATTTCCCCACAATTTTAAAAAATCCTGTAGAAGCTTATTCCTAGTTATCTGTTCTTGTGTACCAGTATTTGCTTCCAACCCTGAACCACTTATCGCTCCTCAAACATACTAGGGTTCTGTCATGAATCAGACAGAACTGGTCATTTGCTGCCTGGTCATTTCTAACTCATAGTCACTGCTCAAATCTAGGGTGACTAACCATCACACTGGTTTGCCTGGGACTAAGGGGTTTCCTAGGATTTGGGACATTCAGTGCTCAAAGTAGGAAAGTCTGAGGCAAATTGGGAAAAGTTGGTCACCCCACTCAAATCCCAGTGATAAATGGTTTCCATATTTGATCAGTATCCTCAAATGTCCTCAATGTCCTTATTTAAGAACTGAAAACTTCAACTTGGGAAGAGCTTACATCAGAACTTTATGATATACTGGAAGATATTTATGCCAGTTCATATCTATTTATTAATTAGCATCCCTTGAGTAATTATATATTATTTGGCTTGTTATCATCTAAAACATATTTCTCTTTTTTTCTCCATAAGAGTATCATAAAAATCTAGTCAAATGTCTTGCCAAGATTCAGATACACTGTATTGATATGCATTCCTTTGATCCCTCAGTTTTGCCAATCTATCCAAAAAGGAAATTAGATTAGTCTGTCAGATCTTGTTGTTTGTGAATTCATACTGGCTTCACATGGTCACAGCTTGTGTGTGTGCAACGCACGTACACACATACGTCTGAGCAGTTTTTTCAGTTAACCCCTTTGGAACCTTATCTAGGATCAACATTGATTCACTTATAAGGAAATATATATTCTACCCTATACACACATGGCCACAGATTTCCTAGGTTTTCAGAGATATTGAAGCCAATAAGGGGAAAAAAGGATTTTCTTCTCCTGATTATACTAGATTCACTAGCCAGTATTAAGCTGTCTGTGTTAGTGAAACATATCTTTTGTGGCACTGACATGGGCTCTGGCCTGCTAATATCTGGTGAGCAAACTGGCTAAGAGTCTAAAGCAAACACTCTAGGCTTCATAGGGATGTTTATGTCACATGTAAACTAGCTGTGAATACACACTCTTTTATGGGATATAAATGTAGGTCTTGAGTGGTGGCGAATCATCAACATTAAAACCAGTAACCGCGGGGCGCCTGGTGGCTCAGTCAGCTGAGCGTCTGACTTAGGCTCAGGTCATGATCTCACAGCTCGTGAGTTCGGGCCCCGCGTTGGGCTCTGGGCTGACAGCTCAGAGCTTGGAGCCTGCTTGGGATTCTGTGTCTCCCTCTGTCTCTGCCCCTAACCCACTCACATTCTGTCTCTCTCTCAAAAATAAATAAACACTTAAAAAATTTAAAGAAAACAACAGTAATCATTACCATTTGTAGAGGGTTGGAGGCAGATGCATCCCAGTTTGAACTGATAGCTGAAGTAATTTCAGCATTTGTTTTGTTTTGTTTCCAAGTGAAACAGGACTGTTTCTGGTCGTGCTGGGCTTGTACCATGCAGCTAGGAAAGACAACCTTATCCCTCTGTGAGAGGATACTTCTTGTCTATAATGAAAGCTTTGTAGGAGTCGCAAATAAGAAGTAAAATGCCAATCAATCAACCAGCACGAAAGTCATTAACAATAGTAAAAATAATAATAATGTTACTACTGTTATTATCCTTATCATCAGAAAGTGTTACCTCTGTTATTATTATCATTTTCATTATCATCAGAAAAACCTGTATCCCTAATGTGACTCTGCTACTCATTAGCTCTGTGACTTCAGCTTTGTCTTCAAGTCTGTTTTATGATTTGTAAAGTGGGGATAAACAATACCAAGACTGCAGACCTTAGAGGGTGGTTGGGAGGCCGTAACATTTATTGAGCATGTGCTATGTGTCAGAGATTGTTTGGCACCTTACATGGATTATTTCATTTAATTTTCACAGCACCCTCATGAACATGAATAGTAGTATTACCCTTACTTTGCAAACAGGGAAACTGAAAAGGAGAGAAATTAAATAATCTACCTTAGATCCCATGGTTTTTAAGGGGCAAAGCTAGGATTTGATCCCATACTGGGTTACGTCTACTCTACCCTATCGCATACAAATGTACATGGACTTATTCCAGCTGTAGGCTACAGACCTGCCTATAGAAATGTACGTACATAAGAAGAGCATTGATTTTCTCATCCAGAGTGAGGGGAATTTTATACATTCCTGTGGATTTCCTTAAAAACCTATATGATTTCACTGATTTCTCAAGCCAAAAGTAACAGGGTCAGCAGAATCTTTTAGAGGTATCACGTAACAAAGGTGATGTTTATATAATATTAAAACCATCACCCATTATTTACATAAATGTGCTTAATATCACAGCGCATTTAAAAGAAGGATTCTACACAAAGCAGATATTCATTCATGACATTCAAAAGCTACTTAACTTTCATATAATGGAAACAATCCTTTATGCAATCTGATCCATGAATTTAAAAATCCTTCCTTTCATATTCCTTCTTTTATAAAATGCTGATCCAGGGGAAAAAATTCATCTTAGCTAATGTAGTCCAACACTATTTCTCTTGCATTTTATTTAAACCAAAGATTTTTAGGAAGAACATCCATCTCTCCTAGAATTAGTCTGGTTACCCTTGAAGGCACATTCTAATTCTTTCCATTTCTTATATTTCCTAAATATTTTTTATCCACATTTAGTATTTCTTTAACCAAAGTAATGCCCCATACTTTTGGGCTGGCGCTAATGGAATTCTAAATAGTTTCCCCTTGAATATATATTCCAAAATACATTGTTCTTGTCCTAGGCTACAAATATTTTGTTAAAACACACTTTGGGGATAGTGGCTATATGGATGGGTAAATGAAAAAAAAAACTAAACTAAATGCTTCCTCTGAGAAGAAAATGATCAGTGATTATTGTGGGCAGATACTATCTTAAATCCCTAATTTTGAGACAGTCTAAACAGCAAAGTGGTTTTGCATTTCTTTAAGTTTTATTCAATATTAACAAAACTATTCATTTAAAGAACTGTTAGAACTGTTATAGAGTCTTTAAACATGACTAAAATTTCCTTTGAGGAGAGAAATGATTAATCTGTTATCCAAGTAAAACCTAGTCAATTTACTTCCTAAATTGAAATGTGGAAATATGAGCTAAATAGATAGACTTAAAGAGAAAGAAATCGGTTCTTGAGTCTTGTCTGTCTCTTTCTGTCTCTGTCTCTCTGTCTCTCTCTCAACATGTGCACAGGGAAAGAATTTTGATTTAACATTTGTGTACAAACACTAAACAAAATAGAAGGAAAATTATGTGATTAGTTCATATGGTTAGTATAAGCTCTAGTGTTTGCTGGAACAAAATGGGAGGCATGTACTATATCATAGTAAATATTAAAGCCTAAGAATTTTGTCAGAAAAAATAATTTTAGAATGTGCAATTCAAAGGGCAAATTTAGAAAACTTCATGTTGGAATTCTTGCCAATCTGAAATCTTTGAGACCTTGGTATAAATAAAAGTGTGACTATATTGGAATTCTTATTTTACAGTACAAGAGGGTCCCAAGTAATCATTTGGATTCATTTTCTCCATTGGATGAGGGCCAACAGAATCAAGAGTAGTTATATTGAGTCCTGGTATTAATCATACACTCTTCTTTTTTTCGGGGCTGCTGGGAAACAACTGTGGCATGCAGAGAGATTAGAAATGGGAGAGCTCTTTCCAGCCAAAGGTCTAGATGAGTCTCATAGATATAGCCATGGACACGCTGGACAAATGTAGAAGTGTTTGAAGCTAAAAACCAAAGGATTTATTTTCGGCGGAGAAAGAAATATTATAACCCCGAGCATCATCTTTCACAAAGCCATTGAGTATAAATAGTAATTCTTCATATACTTGAAAACAAAATTGTTTCAACCTAAACCTTCTTATAAAATGTTTTCTAAAATGTTAGAAGATGTGACTGGGGTGACAGTGGGGGTAGAGGGAGGGGAGTGAAGAACAGAGAGGCGTAAAGGTACTAATATTGTGACATCTCCCATTTGGTATTGTGTTTTATTCTTCTCCAAATTTTCTATTCACATGTGATGTACCCTTTCAATGGCATTTTTCTTTTTCTTTTTTTTAAGCAGGCTCTATGTTCAACATGAGGCTTGAACTCACGACCCTGAGATAAGAGTCACATGCTCTACTGACTGAGCCAGCCAGACACCTCCCATGATATATTTCTTGATAAATTTTTTTTTAATATTACGAGATGATGTTTAGTATGCTATTATGATTCTATGCACCACAATTACCTGTTAACATAGCTGCAAGCTATTTTTTTAAAAACTATTTTATTTGTGTACATCTAGAAAAATATCATACTCTAATTATAAAAGATGTTAACATTAAACTTTTTTTCCACAAGTTTTAGACTAGAATTTTGTACTATGAAAACTGAGGGGAATTGCCAGAGGAGAGTCAGGAAAAGTAAATCTGAGTAGAAATTCCTCTCACTCCTGAAATACTTATTATTCCCATAAAATAGCTCCATTATAACAATTCTGTAAAGGAATTTGGGTGGAGATACACTAAAAAGTTTAGAAAAATATGTATCTCTATAGAGAATTCTCTTTCAATCAGTCTGTTTCCTGTCTCTACATTGCTACTGTATCTGGTATCAGGAGCACATTGTTTACAGCAAGTAATTTTTAATGGGAAGAGAGAGTCAGGGGAGAAATCTTTAAGGTTTCAAAGGCACACTCCAAAGTACTAGTTTTAACCTAAGTTTAAATATACATTTGAAAATTCACAGGCTCTCTAGTAATACTGTAGCTTTTGGAATTCATTCAGAAGGGGTTTAAAACAGAAATGCTGGCATAGGGCACCTGGTGGCTCATTCCATTAAGCTTCCAACTCTTGATTTGGGCTCAGGTCATGATCTTGTGGTTTGTGAGTTCAAGCCCCACATCGGACTCTGTGCTGACATTGGGAACCTGCTTGGGATTCTCTCTCTCCCTCTCTCTCTGTCCCTCCCCTGCTTGTACTCCCCCTTTCAAAATGAATAAACAAACATTCAGAATATATTAAAAAATGGAAATGCTAACAATCATGAACTTCAGTGGTATGAATGGTGTCACTGTAACACTTTGCTTCATTGGCATGATGCCCATTGTAACGAACATCCCTGAAGCTATATTTTAATTTTGTGCAAACTTTATACACCACACACACACACACGCACACACACACACACACACGTTTGAATGGCAGACCAAGATAAAATATCAGAGGGACAATCTACTGTACATATGTGTCCCTTTTTTTTTTTTTATCTTGTCTGATATTTGGACTCAGACTATCCTAGTCCATTGGTTAAGACCCTAAAACTGATTAAGTTTCCTTGCCAGAGAAAAGCGAGTTGCCTTCAAATAAATAGGTAGCTTCCATTTAGTTTACTGCACAAATGAACGATAAAGAATCTGTGCTAACTGGCTAGAACAGTGAGACTTTACACAGAAGGAATGAGAAACAGGCAGCTGGGATGTCAGAGATAAGTAATTAGTAGTCAATGGGTGCATCTTCGTTCTTGGTACTTCCGGGTTTTATTTGAACAGGTAAGCTAGGCTATAGCTTGTGTGAATTAAGGGAACTGATCCTGCTCAAAGGGAATGTAGTTGGGTCAGACTGGAATGGTGGACTCTGTATTATGCAAACTGTATCAAGACTGTCTGTGTTTCTGTCTGGTTTTCAGATCTAGTCTCAAGAAACTTGCTGCACCTCCCACTAAAAGTCAGAATAAAACACACTTCCAGCACCACATAGCCCAAAGCGTCTCAAAGAACACGGGCACCTACATGGAAGAACACATTATGTAGTGCTCACCAGCTCCTGGACCAGCAAACTAAAAAAGGAACATCATTTTAGATGTACATTTGAAATAATTCATGAGACTGAGAAGAAAGGAAAGAAGAAAGGAAGAAAGATCCCAGCATAAACAGACTTGGGAAGGAAATAGCGACAGCAAAGATAAAAAAAAGTTTGAGTAATAAAAGATGAGAAATTCACATTGGTTCAGACCTAGAAAAATGTCCTCAACATCCAAGCTAAGAATTTTCATCAATTTCTCCAGTGATGAGGTACTCAATATTTTATCATTTGTAATATATTGTATAGAAACATGCCTTCATTAGCTATTTGACAAATGTATTTGTTCTCTTCCCAAAGTGAATAAGTCCTTTATATGAACATTTTTGTCATCTTCTCAAAGCCTCCAGTTAAAGAATCCTTCCAACTATTGGCCTGGGACCCCCACCTAATTATTGTAGCCAGAATAAGTATCCCTTTTCACTTTGACAAATTCTGTTTCTCTAACTTAGGTGCATCATGTACTAAACACAAAATGAAATCTTAATTTCCAGGGCCCATATTTTAAAATGAGTAATGTTTAAACACATATCTCTCAGATGTCAATGAAGGCACTCCATGATCTTTCCATACTCATCTCTATATTATAGCCATTCCAATCACAGGTCACTAATAATGGTGCTAGGACCTTTAATACCTCCATGCTATTTCCTGTGCCATCACCTTCACCCAGACTGGCTTAAATTTTCTTGTCTACTTGGCAAACACCTACTCATTCTTCTTCTTATTATTTTTAATGTTTATTTAGTTTTGAGAGAGTGCAAACAGGGGAGAGGCGGGTAGCGGAGGACAGAGGATCCAAAGTGGGCTCTGCACTGACAGGCTGACAGCAGCGAGCCCGATGTGGGGCTTGAACTCACAAACTGTGGGATCATGACCTGAGCTGAAATCAGACACTCAACCCACTGAGCCACCCAGGTGCCCCATAACACCTACTCATTTTTAAAAATTTTTTAATGTTTTTATTCATTTTTGAAGGAGAGAGAGAGACAGAGCACAAACGGGGCAGGGGCAGGGGCAGAGAGAGAGGGAGACACAGGGTTCGAAGCAGGCTCCAGGCTCAGACCTGTCAACACAGAGCCCGATGCGGGGCTCAAACCTACAAACTCTGAGATCATGACCTGAGCCGAAGCCAGCCGCTCAGTCGACTGAGCCACCAAGGCGCCCCTTCACCTACTCATTTTTAAAGACCCAAGCTTCAAGTGCTTCCACTCACTCTTAATAGAATTGAGTATTATCTCCTTTGTGCCCCAACTGCCCTATATCACTAGTTGGTTTTTCTTATAATCATTTATACCAGTTGATTTTTCTTACTAGATTCTGTCTCTAGCAGGTTATAAGCTCCTTAAGAGTAGTAATTATGCCACATCTCTTCATAACCCCGTCTTATGACATTGCCTAATACATAGTAGGCATGACACTCTTTATTTAGTTATTCATTAATTCAGTAAATATTTAAGCATGGAATTTTAATTAAGTCACAGTGATTCCTCCCAGGTACATATGAATGAGAGTACTTACTCATTAAGAGATTGCACAGGCAGTCAATAAGCATTGTGTTCAATAACTAAGTCAAGAATGGATTGACATGTTAACATATGATCACTAGTTAATCTGTATCACAATTACTTATAGTACTTTTAACAATTACTTGTTTAAAATGCGGATTCTTGAGTCCTACCTCAGACATGCTCAATCAGAATCTCTAAGCATAAGACTCAGGAATCCATAATTGTAGAAAGCAACTCATGTGCAATATTCTTACAATAAATTAAGCTGGAGGAAAGAAAATGTTAAGAAAATCCTAAGAAGACAAAATACATTTATAGTATTTTACTGAACAAAATCCATATATAGGAGGACCCACACTGTTCAAATCCATGTTCTTAAAGGGTCAATTATAGTTAATTTGCCTGATCAAAAAACTGGTGATCAAGATTTAAACCCACGCAGACTGACTCTTGATAAAGTTGATGCTGTCAATAATTCTCCCCTTCCTTCCATCTTCCCTCCCTCCCTTCCTCCCTTCCTCCCTCCCTTCCTTCCTTCCTTCCTTCCTTCCTTCCTTCCTTCCTTCCTTCCTTCCTTCCTTTTTTCCTTCCTTCTTTCCTTCCTTCCTTCCTTCCTTCCTTCCTTCCTTCCTTCCTTCCCTTGCTCCCTCCCTTCCTTCCTTCTTTCCTTCCTTTCCTTCCTCACACTAACCCCTTGAGTTGATCAAGACTCAACTGTAATCTTTTTCTGCCTTAATTTCCTCCTCTGTATAATGAGGATAATAAAAAGTGTCTACTTAATAGGATTCATTAAGAGGATGAGTTAATATATTTTAAAAATATACTTAAAACAAGGGTGCCTGGTGGTTCAGTCAGTTAAGCGACTGACTTCAGCTTAGGTCATGATTTCATGGTTCATGAGTTCGAGCTCCACGTCGGGCTCTGTGCTGACAGCTCAGAGCCTGGAGCCTGCTTCAGATTCTGTGTCTCCCTCTCTCTCTGCCCCTCCCCCACTCACTCTGTTTCTCTCTCTCAAAAATAAATAAATATTAAAAAGATTAAAAAGTACTTAAAATAATACTCATGCATAGTAAATATTATGAAGTATTTACTATATTATTATTTTTTGAACTCCTGTACTATTAGTTAATAATGTTGCATACTTTTGGTTCTGTGTCTTTTAATTCTGCATTGTTTCTCCCCACTTTCTGTAACCTAAGTTTATATCCTTGATTCTCTATTCTCCATTTTGATATTCACTTCTTTGAAAACAGACTCCACTGTTAAAATCTCAAATACCACTTGCAGATAATGAAGATATCTAAAACGGTAGCTTTGGCCTCTCTCCTGAACTCTAGCTTTCAACTCCAACAGACCTTTGGATGGTTCCAGTAGAATTTCCTACCCAGATGTCAAGCTAAATATGTCTCAAACTGAATTAGTTGTCTTCTCTGACTATTGGCCAATGGCATAATGTTTTGGTCATTCAGACTTGAAATTTCATCTCTATTTTCTCCCTTCCCAATGTAACTAGTTATCAGGCCTTCCTAATTTCTTTTAATAATGATTCTCTTATTTAGCTTTTCTATCATTTCTCCCACAGTTCAAGATACTAGCATATTTCAACACTTACATCTAACTTATCCTCCAACCTTCTCTCTTTTCAATCTTGACATCTGGTACTGATCAGTCTTCTTAAAATGGTAATTTGGAAGATGATCTTTCATCAGTTTGAAGTTCTTTAATTAGTTTCCTATTGCTCATAGACCAAATATTAAATGGTAGAATATAAACTCCATGAAGGGAATAATTTTCACACATTTTTTTCACCAGTGTAACTCAGTGCCTAGAAGAGTTCCTGGCACATAGTAGGTATATTGAATGACTGAATGAACCCTTATTCTGGCATTCAGAGACTTCCATATTTTTCTCTCAATCTCCCTTCTGATGCACAAACTTTTTTTAAAAAAATTTTTTAAATATTTATTTTTGAGAGAGAGAGAGAGCATGAGCAGGAGAGTGACAGAGAGAGAGGGAGACACAGAATCTGAAGCAGGCTCCAGACTCCGAGCTGTCAGCACAGAGCCCGACACGGGGCTCGAACCCACGAATTGCAAGATCATGACCTCAGCTGAAGTTGGACGCTTAACCCACTGAGCCACCCAGGCTCCCCATGATGCACAAACTTCTAATCCAAACTGATGAATCTGTTTCTTTTCCTCTGAATATAATTAAGATATCCTCCTCTTGCCCATTTTTCTGAGTCCCCTGTTCTCCATTTCCAAACACATTATCTTTCTCTGTTCAAGCTATAAAAATCATCTTCACTTTTCAAGGCCCAGCTAAGTCCCAGGGTCTTTGGTTAATCTGTCTTGATAAATTTGATCTATACGAATCTCTACCATCCTAAAAAATCTATAGCATTTAAGCTTTACATTGTTTATTTTTTACTAGGCAAATGCCTCTGCTCCCACAAACAAATGTACTCTATTTGAAGCTATGTGTATGTACCCTTTGGCATCTTGATAAGAGCTCTAGCAACTGTTCTCTTCTTGTAGTCAAAGAACCTGAGATACATTTTAATAACACTCACACGGCATTCAAATATCCGCACTCAACATTATGAACGGAAAAAAAATGTTTTTAATCCTTAATGATTGATGGGAAAATGGAGAGATTAGGTGAATTACTGCTTAATTCTTATCTATTCTTTCCACCAAACCAAATTACCATTCTTTAGTTGACTAGCAATCCAAAAATAGAAAAAATGTAGTTTAAGGCTATTTAAGAATGACTATCATCCCTCAGCCCTGGATTTCTAGAAGGATTCCAGAAAGCTGTGGCTATTTGTTACAGAAATCAAGGGGTGGGAGGGATTTTACGGTGGTTAGACCTGGCAGGTCGCACCTTAACTAAGTGATCAAAGTTAGCATTACTAGTAATAAGATATATCAACATTATATATACCCAATATGATGCCCTGAGAAAGAGACAACATCACTCAGATAGCATTTATGCCGAAAATACATAACCTGAATCTAATCATGAGAATATATCACACAAATCCAAATTGAGAGATCTTCCACCAAATGACTGACCAGTGCTCCTCAAAATGTCCAAGTCATGAAAAACAAGACAGGAACTTCCACAAATGGGAGGAGACTAAGGAGATATAACAGTTTTAATTAATCTCTTTGTTTATTAATTAACTACATTCAGTATAGGCTCCTAAATTAGATACTAGGCCAGACAAAGGTGATCTTAGAAAACTGACAGAATTCGAATAAGAGCTCTAGATTAGTTAAAGGCATTGTATCAATGGTAATTTCCTGGTTTTGATCATTGTACTGCTGCATGTACGTTATCAGTATTAGAGGAAGTTAGGTGAAGGGTATATAGGAACTCTCTGTACTATTTTTGTAACTTTTATGTAAAGCTAAAATTATTTCAAAATAAAAAGTTGAAAAATTGAGGGAAAGAAAGATGAATTAAATTCTGTATTCCTGGACAAAAACAAACAAACAAACAAAAACTCCCCAAATTTTTCCTGGAAAGAAAATTCCTAAAATTGCAAGGGTTGCATCAATCATTTCCATTCATCAATATGCTCTCTTTAACTTTTATAATATGTGTGTAGTGTGGGATGGTTTTCAGCATGTGGAGGGATCATTAGCTGTGGACGGCACCCAGAATAGACAAGGAAAACTTGTTGGAGAAATGATATTCAATGGTATACAGCAGTCACTCATTAAACAGACATGCTAAGTAGTATTTTAGGTGCTGAAAATACAGTGATGAGTAAGATAATAGATCCCTGGCCTCCTGTAATTTCCAGTCTTATTAATAAAATGATAAAATCAGAAAGTTAATTTCCCCCCCAAAATTTGGAAGGTAGACTTCTCTCTCAGGCTGTGAAAGGGCTGTGAGGGGATCGAAGCTTATGTTAAAAAAAAATGTGTTACAAAAATTGGAGAAGGTATTCAAATTGGAAAGACTGTAGTCTCTTAGCCTGTTCTAGATGCATAAACACATATCATTAATCCATGCTCATAAGCTGGAGGAGGGCAGAAAGCAGAAATTGTAGTACAGGGGGCAGACTGAAAGTCAAGAGTGAAGGGGAGGAAAGATAGAAAGGAGACCGTCACAGTCCGTTTATAATATGGCTTAGGCCACAAGCATCACTGCAAAAACACAAGAAAGTCGGAGGAGAATGAAGGGTCCCGCTGAGTATAATTCCAGACAGTGTGTGTGAAGAGGACGGAGATGAAAAATTGGGGATGGGAGACATGCAAGCGGAAAACATCAAACTGGGGACTGCCGGAAAAAAAGGACGAAGGAAGGATACTAGTCACCTACAAGTTTCGGGGACGACGAGGGAGGGTGGCGTGGGAAGCTGGAGCGTCGGGGCGTGGCCGGGGCGGCTGCGGGCCCAGGGGCTTGCGGACCGGGCGCGGGAGCCGGGCTCGGGTCGGGGGTAGGTTGCGGGGCGGAGGGGGAGGTGTGCACTGTGTTTGGTGATGTCATTGCAAGTCAGTGAGCGGTGAAATTTAACACCGGCCGGATTTGCTGCGCTCCTCTTCTTCCAGGGGAAGCAGCCGGCGGCAGTCAAAGCTGAGCGCCTGCAGTTGCTGCCAGCCCCCTCGCACCGACTAGATCTCCGAAGTGGGTGTGTGAGCTTGTCTGACAAATGTTCCAGCGCGGGTTGTTTCCAAGGACTTCCCCCACCCTTCACCCCCTTCATCTCCTTCCCTCCCCCAACCCTTCTCTCCTCCCAGGCCCAAAGCTGAGGGCTCCACTGGAGTCACAGAGTCGCCTTTGAACCGCAAGTGAACTCGAGGGCTGCACTCGCGGCCGATCTCCAGCTGCTGCCGGCGCCCCGCCGCCTGCCAGTGAGGTCTCGCCTCTCGCCCGCCCTCCCAGAGGAGCGCTCCCCCCCGGGCTTGTCCGTTACCGAGCTAGGGAACTAGAAAGCCTAGCTCGCGTAGATCTACCCTTTGCGTGCTATTTCTGCCCCCCCCCCCTTCCTATTTCCCTCCTCCCTGGTTGTTGTTGTTGTTGTTGTTGTTGTTGTTGTTGTTGAGGTTTTTGGAGCATCGTTTACATGTGAGTTTTTTGTTTTTATTTTTTTCCTTTTTCATGGCCAGTACCTGCACCCTTAGCAGTTCGGAGTTGCCTTCTGTTTTCCGTTAGTGCTTCGCTGCAGGGACAAATGCATACAAATGCATTTAGGAGCCCACAGGACAAGGCGTGGAAAGGTCTCCCACACGGCAAAAACGTAAGTAGCCCAATCGCCAGGATGCAAGGGCTAGACTCACCCCTCTCCCCAATCCCTGGACCCACTGGGCGGGTCGGAGATCTGTGCTCCCGCTCCTTGGCACTTTTTAAAGTTGGGAGCCGGCGAGCAGCCGTGGCATCCTCCCCTTGTCTCCTCAATTTGTAAAACGCCGTGTTTGAAAGGAAGCCTCCTGCCAGCGGATCTCTCAGTTTATGCTAAAGAGGTCCTGCGGCTGGTAAGGAAAAGCTCGCTGGCGCGCGTCCCGGTTCCGGCGGCAGAGGCTCCCGCGGCTCCCGCGGCTCCCGCGACTCCCGAGACTCCCGAGCTGAGCTCGGAAGCCCGCCGGGGCTCCAGCTCCCGCCGCCCTCGCGCCCTCCTTCCTTCTTTCTCAGGGCCCTGGCTGAGGTTCTGCTTTCTCGCGGTGCTTGTTCCGGCGTTCAGCCTGGGGATTGATGGGGTGCTGGCGGTCCTCTGGGCTCTGTGGCCGCAGCCTGGACCACGGGGAACAGACATGGGGCAGGGGGGCCGGAGCTGGGGAGAGGGTACCGGCAAAACCTCGGGCATCAGGGCGCGACTGCACTCAGAGGCAATCTCCTCTTGTTGTTAGGAAGCCAACACACGTGCTGCCCATCTGGGGCCGAGGCTGCGTCCTGCTCCACCGGCCTGTCACTGGGGAAGGGGCTGGACGCGGGGGCGGGGCTGCTCCTCCCGCGGAGGGTTAGCGCAGGCCCCGACTGGCACCCCACCTCCTCTTTGGGCGCTGGTACCTGCTCCTACTCCCTCACTGGGATCAGAGAGTGGAGGGGGGTGCGTGCCTGGGCTGGCTACCCTGCTTCCCCGGGAAGAGGTCAGTGGGTTATGCAAGTTTGTTTCTGGCCCCGGGGCGGGCGGGACCAAAGTGGCTGTGGTCGTTCCCTCCCCCAAGCTGCCCCTTGGGAGAGTAGGTGGGAGGTGGGCAGGGGGCAGAACTGACCGTGCCCGCTGAGGGCAGGCGGAGGGAGGCGGGGCGCGGAGAAAGACCGCCTTGTGGCAGTGTTTGTGTGCACATGTGCTTCCCAGCCGCGTGCAGCCGTGCGTGGCTGGGGCTCGCCCTCACTCTCCTCTGACCCCTTGGAGCCTGGGCGGCTGGGCTTCCGTGCTACCGAGGACGCACCTTCCCACGCTCCCGCAGCCGGACGAATCAGTGGGGAGGAAGGCTCGCAACGCTGGGCGTGGGCCCAGGTGCCCGCGACCAGGGAGGTCCCGGTCCCAGAAGAGGTCAGGCAATGCTGGTCACCTTCCCCAGGGCGGCTCACGTGGGTCGCACCAGCTTCCCAGGCAGGTTTCCCGCCACATTTCTGAAGAGCCCCTCAGCATGGACCCGCTTGGAAAGCCAGGCTCCAGGCGCCGCGGATCCTGCGGGACCACTCGCATCTTCCTGCTGATACGGGCGGGTGGAATGGTGGAATGAGCTTCAGGTCCCCGAGGGGAGGCTCCAACGGGAGAAGCTGGGTGAGGCCCTCCACCTCCTGTCCGGCCGACGCCTCCGCGTTCATCCCTGTGCCCTTCTTGCGCTCCCGGCCAGCTCCCAACCGGAGGGCTTTCCCTTGGACACTGAGTAAGACCTGCGTCGCTGCCCAGCCATCCGCGGGGTTGGTAGCTTTGCTCCATCTCGAGGATTAAAGCAGATCTTCTCCTGGCCTCTGTCTTGTCTGGTTTACGCTTCCCTTCCAGACGCTCCCAGAAAAGGCCCTGCATAAATTTTTGGGCAGTTTGGGGTTTGTAAATTGGGTCCAGATGATTGGGGGGAGGGAGGCAGAGAAATGAAACAGAATGGATTACACCAAGGAACTGAGGAAAAATTAGACTACGTGGAATGGGAAAAGAACCCTGTCAGAGAGACGCTGGGTTGGTTGATAGAGGATTGTGGGAGAACACACGGGGCTAGAAGGCCTCTCTGCCAGGGGGTACCTTGCAGCTTCCTTGACATCCAGCTTATTCCACTACAGTTGTCAGTGAGGGTGGGCTGCAGACAATTAAGAAGTAATTCAAAGAGGGGCGCCTGGGTGGCTCAGTCGGTTGAGCATCCGACTCCGGCTCAGGTCATGATCTCACAGTGGCATGAGTTTGAGCCCCGCATCCGGCTCTGTGCTGACAGATTAGAGCCTGGAGCCTGCTTGAATTCTGTGTCTCCCTCTCTCTCTGTTCCTCCCCCACACATGCTCTGTCTCTATCTCTCCTTCAAAAATAAATAAAAACATTTAAAAAATTAAAAAAAAAAAAGAAGTAATTCAAAGTTACATCAGATTGCAGCCCCTTATACCTCCAACTATACACATGCCAAGTAGGGAAAAGGTAGTTACTGATTGATCTGAGAAAACTGTTTCTCCAAAAAAAAAAAAAAAAAAAAAATCCAACTTCCTTAAAGAATTATGCGTTCTTCAATTTGAAAAAACAAAAACTGCTACCAACCCTGTAGGGGAGGGGACTTGGCAGAAGCAGCTGATTAGCTGATGATAATGTCAAGCCACTGAATTAAACCTTAGAGTTTCTAATGAAATCCTTGAGGTTTTAATTTTCCACCATCCTCTTGTGGTGAAGTTTTTGTAAGAGCAGGAGCAGTTTTTTAAAAATCACAATTCTGATTAGTCATCCAAAAACATTTACAGTTTTAAAACTGGATCCTTTGTTTCATGGGGCTGCTTTTTTTTTTTTTTAATGTTTATGTATTTTTGAGAGAGAGAGAGAGAGTGATCTCAGGCACAAGTGCATGAGTGGGGGATGGGTAGAGAGAGGGAGACACAGAATCTGAAGCAGGCTCCAGGCTCTGAGCTATCAGCACAGAGCCCCATGTGGGGCTCAAACCCACAAATTGTGAGATCATGACCTGAGCCCAAGTTGGACACTTAACCAACTGAGCCACCCAGCTGCCCCGCATGGTCCTGCTTTTAGGTGAGTTGCTTAATGTGAATTTGTGGAAGTAATAAAGGGAGATTAAAACCAAAAGTCAGGGTTAGATACTATTGTAATCACAGGGTTTCCATAACCAAGGTGGGGGGCGGGGAGGAGTTTTGAATATAAACATCTATTTCCTAGTTGGCATGAAATTCTATTCTTTAAAGTTTCTAAGTTATCTTTGCTATCAAGTAGATGTTTAAAATAAAACTGATGTCTCAAGGACAGGTATTGTAAATTATGGAAAGTAATTTTGAGTGTTGCTTAGACATTCTGCTTGGTAATCTGTGAAGTGACAGGAGAAAAATAAGTTTTATCCTGGGAGTGAAAATAGCTGTGCTACTTTCCTTGCCATGCTTTGCAACTGTGACTTATTTTAGAACTTGTAACTCTGAATGAGAAGTGAAGACCATTTCCTTTTCATTCTCGTAAAGGGCTAACATTATTCTGTCATTCATTCACTCAATCATGCACTCATATATTCAACAAATGTTTTCTGAGCTCCAGCTATGTGCCCAGCATTGTTCTAAGCAGAAGGGATACAGTGGTGGAGCAAGACAGAAACACAATTGCTGTCCTCCCTACGTGCCCAATCTGGTATTGGAAAAAGAAAATGAACAACCAAGTATAACAAAATGAGATAAAGGTATAGGCAGGAGGACACCTAGCAGTCCTGGGAAGGTGGGGTGTATATGGAAGGGTAATCCTGGAAAGAAAGGCTCACCAAAGGAAATGAAATCCACACAGAGACCTAACTGGAAAAGGCATGGAACTTTCCAGACAGAACATTAAAAGGCTGAACGGTGAGACAGCACAGTTCATCTGAGGGCCTGGGAGAAATGAAGTTGGTTGAAGCACACATACTTGAGAAGGAATGACCAGAGCTGAATCTGGAGACCAGAGACCAGATTGTGACAGGCCTTTAAACCAGGTTACTTTCTTAGCTAAACATATGGAGGTTAGGATGACCTCACTCCTTGGTCTTGGAATCAGTGTGCATGTAGAAGACACTAGAGAAGTTGTATGTTTATTGAAACTCAAGACCACCTGATAGTCTTACTAACTGAAGATTGACTCATTCATTTAACAATCTTTATTTAACAGTGCTGTGTGTCAGGAACTTCACTAAGGCTAGGTAGCAATCATTTTAACAATCTCTTTGGTATTACAAGGACGGACTAATTGAGGTATTTTTCTTCCCTGCTACTGATTGGACCCTAGACATTGTGATCCCTTGAAGTGCTTAGGCATTTATCTTCCCCGTACTTCATAAATTCCCTCTACACTTGGAAATTAACCAAAAGTTCTAATGCTTCACACTGCATTAGTTATACAAGTACCTACTGAGTTGAACTGATTGAGAAAGTCATTGTATGTAAGCTAGTGACTACTCCCTGAATCACCCAGCTTTATCCCCACTGCTGGGATGAGAAATGATTTTCAGGTATTTGAGGAATAAAGGACAGAAATTTTACTATTTCTGGATCTTTGCAACAAGTAAAGTTCGCATAACAAAGTTTTTGACTTGTAAATGTAGTGTAATGGAAATTGTTGAAATTATCTATGTATATCACATGTGAGTCGTTTTCAGATTATTTTGCCTTTTCCAACTGGTTTAAATTAAAATCACCAACTCACAAAACAAATTCCCTATTCCTGAGATTTCACAAGTCCTTCCTACTATTCTAACTTGAATCTATGTAGGAATGAGCTTTAGTAGCCTGAAGACATAATACCTGAGAGTCTCATGGGCAGCCTAAACAAAAAGATGCCTGGGATTCCCCTAAAGTAACTAAAACCCTTCAGAAAAGGAGAAAGTTGAATAGCTCTAAGAATTATTTAGGGAAGATGCCGGGGATGGATATTAGTTCCTTAAATATTCTGAGTATGGTCTTTGGATATCTATTTCCTGTCTGATCCCCTCCAGGCCTTTACCTCTCACATGTCTGGTTATGTTTTGATTGTGGCTTCTGTCACACTGAAAATGTGGCTAGCAGACCAGACACACAGAGTATTTCATATTTTGTTAGAAATCCTCAGATATTAAGATCATGGGTTATATTTTCTGAACTTTTATTGACTGTTACCATATTGTTGACTTCTTTTAGATCCCGTCTGTTTTTGTGTAATGCCTGAGTATATGTTCTGGTTAGTTTATATTAGTGACTTACAGTCCAGACATACAGAAAAGTGAACAAAAACAGACATGCTTCAAATATTTGAAAAGTATTCATATTTAATATAACAACTAGAGTTTTTGTTGAAGTAAATATGTGAACAAATGAGCAAACTTAGTAGACTATTTTAGGTTACATAATTAAGAGAGTATTGCATGGAACTGTAGGAAGACGTTTCCAGACTTGTTAAATATCATGTCTATTATATATGGTGATTTATGGAATATCTTGCTAAATAATTTGATCTTTGTCATCTAATGCTAGTATACTAACAGGAGCCCACCACACACAGAGATTTTGAGGTTTTATATTTGGAATGTAAAATATGAAATTTATATTATACCATCACATAATAGAGAAGTTGCCAAGACTCGGGAAATTGAAATGACCCACCCAAGGTCACAGCGTAAGTTACAAATAGAAGCAGGTTTAGTATTTTGACTCCAGTGTAGTTTTATTTTCTTATTAACCATGTGGTTTTCTCTCCAGCTTAATACGGGTTTAATTTTTAACTTATTCAAGGACTCCAGCAAGACTTAGCACTAAATGCATGCATAGTACAATGGGACAAGCACAAAGTACAGCTGATGCCCCTGAGAACTCTATTATCGGCTCATGTGGAAATGTGTATTTTTTCTTAATTAAGCGAATGTATAGTAAGTGTGATATCATGGGGGAGGAGGGCAAAATCAAAGAAATAAACAAGCCCAACCCAACCATTTTCCAGAAAGCTTGGATTTATTAGACATCCATTTCATACAGTGATGGAGTTTGGCTCTTTAACTGAGTGTGTCAATTAAGCTTGATGTCTTCTCTGTGTTCCCACTTCAAAGATGAGAAAAACAGTTAAAATGAAAAAAAGGAGAAGAGGAAGCCTTTCCACTTAACCTATCATAACAGATATTTTTAAGTTCTTTTTTCTCTTCTTTCTCTCTTTGGACAACCAACTAAAAGTACCCTTATTTTACTTTCCTTTTCTCAAGTGTTAAAAGAATTAGGTCCATAGGGAAGAATTGAATTCCTCATTCATTGGGAGATGTTACTGTTTCTCCTTTCCTTTTTAAAAATGTTTACTAATTGTCAATTTCATGTAACAAATAGATAAAAGGTGAAAACTTGTTGCTTGTTCAGATATTTACTTACTAATTAATCCTAAAAGGTACAATATATATGGGATATAATAAATTTACAATTATAGCATTAAGAGTACAGAATCCAGCCCTCTTTAGGGATGATGGAAACTTCACGGAGCAGATGTTATTCAAATTAGGCTTTGATGATATTTAGGATTCTGACAGGTGAAGACTGAGAGGGCATTTCAGACACTTACAAGGTCTCTCCAGGGAATACAGTATAATGCGATATGGCTGGAGCTTCAGGGGAGGGTGGGGGGTGGTGGTTAGGCATAATGGAATCCATATTGCTATGGATATGGATATCCATATGTTCTTCCTTAGTTGGCTGTTAGTTTGGGGCATACTTAGAAAGAGAGAAAGAAAATCTCTATTTCAGTCATCAATCTCTACCTCTCTATTAGTCATCAGTTTTAATACATAGGTACACTTACATAATGTATGGCTCAACTGATTTGTCATAATCCCCTAAGATCACCTGGCTAAGGGATGTTTGATGTGTTCAGGTTTTCCTGCCTTACACCAGGAATGGACTTGTTAGCATGTCTAGAAAGAACTTTATTTTTCATTTTTCTCCCCTGAGGTCATTGGGGAAGTCTATGAGTTGGCTGAATTGCTAAATGAATAGTGCCGGTTGCTGTACTCTTCATTAGTTAGCTTGCTCTGAACGAAAAAGTGCCCGTTGGGTTGTTTCTAAACTCTAAGTGAGCCAGATTACCTTGGGAAGTACAGCTGATGCACCTGAGTGTTTCCTTTCACATTCCATTTTCTGCTAAGACAGCATAATTCTGATGTACTCTCCTTCGGTGATTTTAATCCTTACTTTTTAGTCTCACTGATATATATCCTGTCAGTTATTTTGTTGAAATATAAATTTGAAAGGGAAAGAGCTTCTTTCTACTCAAAGTCTAGATCACACTGGGATCTATCCTGGAGAACCTAGAGATAGCATTTTTATCTCACACAGAGGTCCTCAACTTGTTTGCACAGTAGAACCAGGTGGGGAGTGTTTAAAAATCTCTGTACCACACACAAATTAAAATCAGAATCTGTGGGACAGGAGGTAGGGAGGGCAGGACCCGAGTATTAGTAGTTTTTAAAACTCCCCAGCTGATTCCACTGTGCGGTGAAGATAAAAAACAGATCCCAAACAGGCTTTTCATCATCTCTTGAACATCATCTGTTCCAGAACAGTGGTCCTCAGAGTGTAAACCCCAGACATACAGCACCAGCATTGCCTAGGAACTCTTTATAAATGCAAATTCTCACCCCCCACCCCAGACCTAGTGAGTCAGAAGCTCTCTGGGTGGAGCCCAGCAATCTTTAACAAGCCCTTCAGGTGATTCTGATGCATAGCAAAGTTTGAAACCACTGATCTAGAACAGGAGAAAAGGATAAAACAAAACACAAGGGTTGGATAACCTAATGTTGTGTCATAAAATTAGATATATGTGATTTTAACAAAATAATAGTTGTGTTTTAAGTACAATGTAACTATAAATAGAAAATGTTCTAAATTCTTTTTTTTCTCAGAGTTTGGTATACGCACAATCTATATTAGAATCTCCTACTTAAAAATGTATCCAAACTGAGGATTCACTCCAAATTTATGATTCATAATCTCTGAGACAAGCCCAGAATTTACATTTTTCACAAGTTCCTCAGGGGGTTCTTTTAGCAAACTAAGCATTGTTTTACATGGATGACACCATACATAAGAGTCTATTATATGCTTCATTAAAATGTTATGGTTCAGCCATTTGCCCATATCAGTTGAGATTTCTGTAATTATTCAGTTAATTAGTTTATAGAGTTGGCGACAGTTTTAAGTATTCTATCAAAACTGTCTTATCAAAGCTGTGCTCTGTACTGAGCATGACCGTAGACTGTACATTTTTCACTAAGATATGGTTAAGACCATTTTAATACAAATGATAGTTCCATTATACCAAAGAGAATAGTACAATTATATATTGTTGGCCCACTTTGTAAAAGATTATCTTTGTTATGTTAACATGCTCCTTATATGAGTTGATAAAGATAAAAACATTTATTATTGGTAATAAGTAGGAAATGTACCAACTGCTCTTAGTATACCAGGAACTTTTAAGAAAAAGTGATTTTCAGATGGCTTTGTAATCACTCCTTACAGAACTACATTTTGCATAAATGTCATTTGAGGAGTCCCTGGTTTAGAATAGAAAACAGAATCGGGTAATAAAATACTGTTTTCAGCAAGCTTATCATTCCTTTTTGAATTTATCTCTATGAATTTCACTTGGGTGGTGGATATAGCCAATTATGAAGACCCCTTAACAAAATCTATCAAAAGTTTGGTTATACTAAAAAAAAAATCACAAAATATTTTTTCTTAGCTATCAATATGAATGAACATTTTGATCTGCGGTGATTGAGTACAATGCTCAAAATTACTGCAAATCAGAATGTTTGATGTTGACATCTACAGGCCATTGCTGTTTTCAGAACTGAATGGAGTATCATGAATTTAGTGCAAGTGACATTCAAATGGCTTCAATATGATAACCAAAAGGATTTTACATATAAACATTTATTTAAACATATCACTGTTGGGGCACATGGGTGGCTCAGTGGATTGAGCATGCAGCTCTTGATTTTAGCTCTGGTCTTGATCTCATGGTCATGAGATCTATCCCTGCTTCCAGCTCTGCACTGGGTGTGGAGCCTACTTGAGTGAGATGAGTAGATGAGAGAGATCACTCTCTCTCTCTTTCTCTCTCTCTTTCTCTTTCTCTTTCTCTTTCTCTCTTCCTCTTTCCCTCTTTCCCTCCCTCCCCCCTCTCTCTTTCCCTCCCTCTGCCCCACCTCTACTCATCCTCTGCTCTTTCTCTCATTCTCAAAAATAAATTACTGTTTCCATCAATTTGTAAACACTGTGGTTAAGTGACTATAAGTTATGTGGCTTTGTGTAAACATATTACTTTGTATAAAATTGCATGTATGATAATTTGACATAATATGTGATAATAATAATTGATAATATTATTTATACTTGTTCACATTTATGGAGTGCTTCCTGTGTGCCAGGTACTGTTTTGTGTGCTTTACATGAAAATTTTTAATTTACAAAAACCTTATGAGATAGATCTAACAGATGAAGAAACACCAAGGCAATAGAAAGTACTCCTGAGTCATACAGTAAGTGGCAAAGGTGGAATTAAATTTGGAGCCCTTGCTCTTAACCAATATGACTATTAAAATACTGTGTTAATTAAAATAATAGCTTACTTCTTAATCATGCACTACAGTTCATTTTGGATTTTATATGATTTATAGGTTGTAAATATCCTCTCAAATCCACCCCCTTTGTTTTTAGGAAACTGCTTCTTCATTTTATTGTGCTATGTGTGGCAGACAGTGCTGTTCATGCACAAGAACAAGGTAAGAAAGCTACTTTGCTACGTATTTGCTTATATAAAAATTCTGCTTCCAAACAGCAAAGTATATGACTGTAAAATCGTCGTAACCTTAAATTCAACATGCAACAATAAAAAATTCTACCCAGTACAATGAGAATGTAAGGGTGAAGAAACCAATTTTGGGGGGAAATATGACCTTTAAGAAATTACTCAGATCTTCCGTCTGTGAAATTGCTTACATTTTTAAGCAAACTCTCTATAAAAGGGAAGTTGTGTACAGTGAAAAGGCTTTGCTTGTGACTTCATTTTAAGTGGGAGTTCTTGGGGGTGGTAAGCTGTGACTGAATTACCTTTGCACTTCTTGAAACAACACAAGCATATACTAAATGTTCCATCTAGATTTACATCATTAAGAAACAAAATAAAATTTGCATACCAGTGGGTTTGGGATATGATTTAAATGGAGAGGCTTAGAAAATAATTCAATGTTTTCTTTTTGCTTGCTAGCTAGTTGTTCTGGTAGTATGGTGATAGAGTTTCAGGAATCTGTGTATACTCTAATTTATTTATTAAGCAACATTTTAAAAAGTATCTTGTATTTGACACATAATATCTTAATTGCCAGCGATTGAAATTTAAGTAAGATAGTGTCTCTGGCCTCAAAATGTAAAAACAAGTGTCTTGTCAAAGGTTAAAAACTAAAACGCCAAAGTCAAAGAGAAAAACTATGAAACTATGCTGGATCTACAGACATACTACAGACATCACCATGTCCCCATTATTATTATTTTTTTTTTTTTTACTCCTCTGTCTTACATTAGCAGGGCTGCCAAATTATTTATTCTTACAAAACCAAGATTTCAATTCAGTGACCAATTCAACAAGCCACTTGGCAATTTGTTCAATCAACTAAATATCAGTAAGAAAGAGACAAGAAAGGGAAATATGTATAGGTAGCAAGAGGTTGCACAAAGGAAGGGGCACTGCTGTATCTGATTGACCAAAGTGATAAGTAGGTAAGTATTCTCGGCCAAGTAGCATGTAGAGGAATTAAAATGTATCTTGGAAGGCATTTTCTAATTCTATTTTATGGGGAAATGGTTAAAATAGGTCACATGTCACATATAACTTCATGAAATGCTATTCTTACCAAGTCATTTCTGTTACTTTATTTTGCTTTAATTAACCATGAAGAGGAGAGAAACTATATCTTCTGGTTCATTGTTATTACTTAAACCTTCTGAGAACTTATCATGTACCAATCCCATGCTTGTAGAATATATATTCGCCACTATCCCATCACAGGGTTTTTTGTAATTATGCCTGTGATAGAATTGCTGGAAATAAGGTTAAGAAGAATAAGTAACGACTCCAAGGGTTACAGGATAATAAATGGAAGAACTAAGATTTGAACTCAAGTATTTTGATTGTGAAGTCTACAAATTCTTTACAAGTAAGCCTCCAGGACCACAGAGAAGATCAGAAAGAAAGAAAATTGCCATTATTAGTTACGTATATATTTTGCCGGCACTTATATACATTATTCTAATCTTCATAATGAACCTGCAGGATAGAGATTATAGATAAAGAAACTAAGGCTCAAAGAAGGGGCTTGCTCAGGCTCATGCAGTAGTACTTGAATCTAGGCTATCTCTGACAACAACAAAAAACTCTTTTTTCACTACACATCTTCTTGCTTCATAATTGCCATCTGCTGGAGTCATGAGTTTAATACTTTACAAAAGGTAGCATTATCAAGATATTAAAAACTGAGGCAAAGAAAGATATAAGGAAAACAATATTTTTGAATAGATTTTTTTAAAAAATTCGGAACCAATGAAAGAAATATCTTTCAACCTTAAGATTTCATTTATAGAATACAAAATAATGCTCCTTTATTTCAGGGTGTACTTCACAATTTTTAGTCTCTCTATAACCATAACATTTTATTGTGAGTTCTTAATAAAAAGAAAAATCTTGTTAAAACCTCTTTAACATCCAAAAATTGGATACTTCTGAGTTAAAGAAAAAATGAAATGAAATGAAAACAGTAGTGTGTTATCAGAAACTTAGAAGTACTTTTTTCCTAAAGTAGATTTTTTGTTAAATTGGCATGACACAATAATGTAACATTTAATCAGGAGTTGTCACTATCACTAATTCTTCTCAGATACTCCAAAAGAATTTTAAACCTTCTTTGAAAAAGATTTTCCAAAAAAATACCAAATATTCCAACCATTTGATTTGGGTGGGGGATGATTCCTTCTAGGAGCTAAAATTCTCCTGTTCTTCTGTGGATTGGTAATTCTCTAAGCTTCCTGTAGAGTTAATGCCTCGCATCTGTGTTAAATCCAGTGTCCTAGAACTCGTGTTTCGTTTTCATCATCCATTTCCTTAGTTGAATGTAGTGTATCATCCAGTGGCCTCCTGAAAATGTGTACATTACATTTCCAAAAATGTGTTTATTTCACACATGAGCATGAGGGTAATCTGGGTGGGTACATAATTTTGGGCTGTAAATAGTTTTCTCTGTTTTAAAGACATTGCCTTCTGCCTTGCAGTTCAAGAAATCTTTTATACTAATTCTTTATAGGTGACTGTTTTATTTTCTTTCTTAAATATTTCAGATCATCTGTTTATCCTTGATGTTTTGAAATTTTGCAATAATGTGCCTTGGTACAGGTCTTTTTTCAACTTAATGTGCTGGGCATTCAGTAGGCCCTTTCAATGTAGAAACATCTTTAATTTTCTGGGAATTCTCTTGTGTTAGTGTTTTCTTTCTATTTATTTTATTAGAGAATTGAGTAGGATGTATTTGTCATTAATATATAACAAAACAACAACAAACCAAAATTATACTGAAAGCTTAAAAAGGAGGTAATTTAAAGAGTAAATTTAGCATGCAGGGATATACTTAGCAAGGGTCTGAAAGAATGGGATTTAAAAAAACACACACATTCATCTTGATATGGCAAGAAACTTAAGAGAGGTTAAAAAAAATTGAGATTGAAGAATGCCATGGAGTGAGCAGATATCATCAAAGGAAAAATATGTGAGGGGGCATTGGACCAACATCAAGTTTAAGGGTCCTCAAGATGACTTTCAGTCTCAATAATGCTCTAGAAGACTCATAGAACCGAGTGAAATCTGTTATACTCACTGTTATGGTTTATTGCACCAGGGATATAGATTAAAATCAACCCAGGGAAGTGACACTTGAGTTAGGGTCTAGGAAAGTCCTGCATATGGAGCTTCCAGTTTGTCTTCTCTCAGTGGAGTCAGTGTCAACTTTCCCAGCAATGACATGTGACAATCTGCCCAGGATATTGCCAACCAGGATATTGCTCACCTGAGCCCTTATGTCCAGAGTCTTTATTGGGGCACCGTCATGTAGACGTGGTGGACTGACCATGTAGCTGACCTCAGTCTCCAGGCCCTCTTGAGCCACATGACCAAATCTCTTACTATAAATCACATTATGGGACTATCTTATGTGGTCCACAACCCTCAGATAAACAAAAATATTTTTATCAGGCAAGATATTCAAGAGCTTAAGAGAGTACCTCCCAGGAGCGAAGAACAAACATGCCTGTTCTTTGGGCAAGGTTAAATTTTTTACTACACAAGTAGCCTATAGGCTTTGGGTGCCATAGTGGAAAGGGTGGGAGGACTTGAAAAAGTGAAATCAAGATGGGGGTCCCAATGATTCACTTGTATAACTTGACAGTTTGCAATAAAACCACCATACCACTCACAGTTATAAGGATATTCTTAAATGTGCCAATCTACTCAGCCTCATCAACTGTGTCACAGACTCACCATTTCATATGAATACCAGTGAGAAACTTATTTTAAAATGAAGTCCTAAAACATTAACAAAAGAAGGGGTGTGCCTGGATGGCTCAGTCGGTTAAGCATCAGACTTTGGCTCAGGTCATGATCTCGCAGTTCATGAGTTCAAGCCCTGCATTGGGCTCTGAGCTTCCAGCTTAAAGCCTAGAGCCTGTTTCAGATTCTGTGTTTCCCTCTCTCTCTGCCCCTCCCCTGCTCTCTCAAAACTAAACAAACATTAAAAAAAAATGAAGCCATAATCCTTTAATGAAAGATTGAGGAGATGGAGAATGGTAAAAAGGTTTTTTTAAACAGGATATCCACAAGGCTGAAAGACCATGGATACTTCATTCCTTGTTTAATGATTCCCTTTTATTTCTAGTATACTATCTTGCTGAGAGTGATCCTTTTTTCCTACATTCTAAACTTTCCTGTTTTGATCTTTTAGGTTTGATCACCTTTGACATGTAGCAGAAATTAAAAAAAAGAAAGCTTGTTAGGAAGGCATGAGATGCGAGACTAGAAATGCAGGCAGGGATTAGATCACTAAGAGTCTGAGGGTTGAAATAAGAAATTTGAGTTTTGTACTAAAAGCTGTGAGAACCACCGAGGTGTTATAGGAAGCAGTGTCATGAACTAAATGTTCATTTTGTTCTGTATTTTAGAAAGGTTTTTCTGGCAGCAGTGTGGATGACAGATTGGATAAGGGTGTCTTACAAGAGGCAGAGAAATCTATTAGGAGCCTAATATGATAATCTAAGAGTAAAGAGAGCTTAACTAAGGCTTGTATTGGACTTGATGACTAAATAGCTATGGAGAATGGGTGGAAAGGAAGTATCAGTGGTGTTGCCAGGTTTCTGCATTAGATGGTTGATTGATTCATTCATTCTTTCAAACAATACTTTGGACCCACTTTGTTTTAGTCATTATTCTATATGTTGGAATATAACAGTAAAACAAGATGAAGTACTACCCTCATGGACCATGTATACATATATAGTGTGGTATATAATGTATATGCATATGAAATGTGATATATATGATTTTATATATATATATATATATATATATATATATATATATATACATATATATATATATATATATAATATATTTGTTAATTATGTCTCCCTAAATTTTTAGTGCTGTGAAGAAAAAATAAAGCATAGTAAGTAAGATATTGGAGAATCACTGGGGCCAGATGGATGACTATTTTATCTTTTAGATATTATTGTCAGGGAAGACCTCTTTGAAGAGGTCACATCTGAGCCTAGATCTGAATGAACTAAAGGTTTGGAGCATTCTAAACACAAAGAATAATAAGTACAAATACCACGAATTCAAAATGAGGTTAGTGGTTTTAAGGAATAAGAAAAGACCAGTGTGGCTGTTACTAAGTAAGGTGGGATGAAATGAAAAGAGAGGAGATCAAGAAAGGTAAGAAGGGAGTGGATGGCATAGGTTTCATAACACCATGGAAAGGGTTTGGATTGTATTTTTACTGCAACGGGAAGCCATTGGAGGATTTTGTTCAGGAGAGTGGCATGATATAATTCACACTATAAAAATATTACTCTGGCTAGTGGTTTGATAGTGGGGCTCTTCAGTGAGAGAGGCACTAAAGTAAGAGGAACAGATTTGGGGGAAAATATGTTGAGTTAGAAGTGCTTGCAGGACATCTAATCTCTATTGCATAAATTCAGTAGGCAATTGGATATGCAAGTCCAGAAGAGAAGTTTGTGAGTCAGCATGTGTGGTTATTGAAATCATGTTTTGGATGAAGTCATTAGGCTTGGTGTTTACAGTAAAAAGAGTAAAGTGTTGTCTTGGTGACACCATGATTTATTCTCTGTTTGAGAATCAGTTCTGCTGTTAGAGGACATATGCATTCTTTAAAGTTGCCATGCTGAGAATTTGGGTCCAGAGGACTGTCTGCTTTCAAATTCTGCCTCTATATCCTACTTGAGTGACCTTGGGAAAGTTATTTAAATTCTCTGTGACCTAGTTTTTATAACTGTCAGAGTTAACAATAGTACCTACCTCGTAGGGCTATTGTGAGAATTATGTGGCTTAATAAAGTTGTGAGACCAGTGCTTGGTATGTAGAATTAATAAATGCTGCTGTTATTTTTATTCCTTAAAAAAATGCAAAGCACAAGTGAAATAATTCAGACTGAGAAAGACAAATACCATATGATTTCACTCATGTGGAATCTAAAAACAAAAAACAAATGAATAAACAAACTAAACTCAGAATCAGACTGATAAATATAGAGAACAAATTGATAGTTGCCAGAGGGAAGGGGGGTGGGGGGATGGGTAAAACGGATGAAGGGGAGTGGCAGGTACAGGCTTCCCGTTATGGAAAAGAAGTCATGGGGATGAAAGGCACAGCATAAGGAATATAATGGTATTGTAACAGCATTGCATGGTGACAGATGGTACCTACACATATGGTGAGCACAGCATAACATGCAGACTTGTTGAATCATTATGCTGAACACTGGAGACTAATGGAACGTTGTGTGCCAACTGTACTCAAATAAAAAAAAATAAATTAAAATTAAAAAAAATTCTTAATGAAAAAAATGCAAAGCACTTAATAAAGTGCCTGGTTGGTAATCAATATTCTTTAAAAAGTAACTGATTTCCTGTATGACACAAACTGGATTGATTATGCGGTTAGGGCCACTCATGAAACAAGTAATTTATTATAGACAAGTACGTTTTTTGTTTATTTGTTTTGCTATATTCACTGGTACCAATTACCTAAATTTAACCTCCAAATTGCAATTTGGTGATATCAAGGGCCAGACCTAAATTAACAATGAAGAGTCTGTTCTCTGACAGAAGTCTTTCTCCTATTCTCCCCACCCCCTCTCATCTGTGCCTTTTATCCTTAAGAGTCCTCTGTTCTCCCATCAATATCTGCTCAAAGCATTTGTTAAACATATTCACACTAAGATTTGAAAGTGAAAAACTGGATTAGCATTTAGAAATGCACTCAGATACCAACTCTGGTGGCCACTTACAGAATATTCCCCACTGTGAGATTCTGTGGGAATAATGATTAATTCCTGAGGCTTGCCAAAGGAAATATGAGGTGATGTGGAGAACACATTGCCTGTAAGGCAGTGTGATGAGGCAAAGATTAGAGACTTTGAAGCTACACTGACTGGACTCATATCTATTTCTACTATTTATCAGCTGTGTGATGTTGACCAGGTTATTTAATCTTTCTGGGCCTCAGATTCTTCATCTGTGAAATAGGTATATACTTGAAGTGTATAAACTTGAAACCATGAGAAATTATCTTCTTACTTCCATTTCTAGATATCATAAAAAAATTAATGAAATAATAACCCTGAAAACTCCATTTTCAGCAAAACTAGGGGACTGATAATATTTGCAAACTCAAAATATGCTGACAAAAGCATCTAAGTGCCAGCATAACCCCACTTCCTAAAGATGAAGAGCATACCCTGAAATATTTCACCTTTAGCCCTTGTACGAAACAAGTGCTACAGGATCTGGGGTGGACAGAAGCTGCCCGGGGTCAAGAAGCACACATAGTAGCTAAATGGCCAGTGGGGACAGATCCCAAAACATGCACAAATCTACTTCCTAAGGTGAAGGATTCATTCTGAAGCATATACCAATGAGAATGGATAGAGAGGAGGGAGAGTAAAGTGTTGCCAGCTAGGCTGGCTATAGAAGTTCTGCTAGAAGGTTCAGAGAAAAAGGCTAGGTATATCAAAAAGCCATTTGAGAAGGAAACTCTGGTAATGCTGAAAGAGCCCTTTGGGTTTTGAGATTTGGAAGGCATGGCCCTCTGTCTTCTCCCCAGCATCCTTCTATAAATTGTTGGGCTATGAAATAATAAGTAACTAAAAATAACTATAACAGACTAAATAGAAGGGTACAATAAGGAAGATATAGGAGAAAGGAGCAAAATGAGAATGTACACATAAAAAAAATCACCTCTATGAAGGAAGATCATAAAACAGAAATATAAGAACTCAGGAGAAGGAAGAGATGGCAAGACATTAAAAGGATATGAATTGTGAGCTTGTAGAACTCAGAAAAAGATGTCGTAGGAAAACAATTTTATAAATCAAGATGAAATTGGAAGGAGCACAAAGAGAGATTAGACATTATAGGAAACATGGTAAAGACAGAAGTGAGAAAATCAAACAGAACTGAAGATAAAGAACATATTTTAAGAGATTACAAAGAATAACAGACACAGAAGACAGCAGTGGAGATTAAACATTATTATAATAGGAATTTTTGAAGAAGAAAACCAAAACTATAAAATAGAATATTCAAGGATGTAATTCATGAAAACTTTGCTGAAGCAAGCAACAACAACTAAACTTGAATCTAAACAACAAATGGGCATCTATATGCCTGGAAACATTTATCCAGAATGGTCAATATGAAGCCATATCCTAATAAAATCTGCACTTTACTTCAAAGATAAAGAACAGCTCTTTGGGGCATGTTGGTTAAAAAAAAAAAAAGAGTCATTTAGAGAGAGAAAATTAGCCGACTTCAGACTTTTCTTTCCTAACATTCCACACCAATAGACAGTGGAATCATATCTCTAAGATATTCAAAGAAAGTATCAACAAAGAATTTTATATCCAGTGAAACTTAAGATACGAGGCTACCAACAAACAATTCTAAAAAGTCAAATATCCAGGAAATTTTCCATGAACGCTTCTTGAGGAGACTAATAGAGGATAAACTTCATCAAAAAGGAAATAACTGAGATAACGATTACAAAGACTGGCTGTATAAGAAGAAAATTTGGGAACAGAACTGAATATAAATGCCATACAAATGTAGGAATGGTCCAATCACTGATAAATGGGAAGGGAAGAGGGAAAAAAGACAGGAAGTGTATTAAGTTTGCTGATTGGCTCATATGTAGAAGCTGGCTGGGAATTAATATTATCCAAAGCTGATAAATCAAATAAAAAGTACTATAAAGATATTTAATAATAAAAAAGTCAATACTAGGAAGCTAATTCTGATAGTAAGAGAAAGGGAGGAAGGGAGAAAAAAGGAAAAGGAAACACTATCCATAGGAAAGAAATAATAGATATGTCTAAATAAAGAGGACTAGGGACATTGTATATTTTTATCATTTTAAAGATAATAGAACAAAAATACAAATCTATCTAAAATATAATTCTTAAGCTATATCCCATAGATTTTGGTATGTAGTATTTTAATTTTTGTTATTTTTCTAAAAACTGTGTAATTTTTATTTGTATTTTCCCAATGACCCCAATGATTTAGGAGAAAATCTTTAAATTTTCCAGTTAAAGGTTTTGTTTTTTTTTTCTGATTTTGTTATTAAAATCTAACTTGTTAGCATTGTGATTAGAGAATGGTGTCTAATTTGTACTTTCTGTTTTTAAAACTTAGCCTAATAAATTCTACTTAAACTAGGTCATAGAAAATAATGAATCAATACTATAGTTGATAAAGGTAGTACAATATGAGAAAAAACAGACCAGTCTTAACTTGTAAATATTGATGTAATGATTCTATATACGTTGTTCTTCAAGAATCCAGCAAGGTATCAAAAGAGTAACATATAACCATCAAGTAGCTTTTATTTCAGGAATGGAAAGATGGTTTGATAACAAGAAACTTATGAATAGCAAATTCTCAAAGACTTTTGACTTTTTAAAAATCTCAGCTATTTGTTATAAAAACTCTAAATTAGAATTGAAGGAAAATATATGAAATATTAAACACACACACATGTATATATAACACAGGTTTCAAATAATATCCTTTCCAGTGATATTTCCTTTAATGGAATCAGAAATTTGAGGCCGTATATAGCAGGGGTTATTTCTTTGGGCTTAGGAGAAGCCCTTGATATCATGCCACATAAATATGGTACTTCCTTTGTGTAAGGATAGCCTATTTGGCATATTATAATGATAACTTTCACAAAATATATGATTATATACACTTTAAGTGTCGTGATTTTCAAAGGAGCAGTGTTTCTAACACAGATTACTTCTCAGATTGAGATATGCACCTTCTTAGAGGCAGAAACCATTGTGCAAGAATACTCAGAGTCACCGACTAAGCAGACAGTTGTTCCAGGAATATAAATTTTCAATGAAGATTGAGGATGGGGATAGTTAACTGATTTCACTGGTAATTCGTGTTATATATTAAAACAAATATAGCCATATTATAGAGAAAAATTAAAGTTTTTCCTAAATTATAATTGTAAAACATGAGAAGTCAAAGATTTTTTGTTTTATTTTTATGGGGCCTCTTTAAAATATTCCTCCAGATTCCTGGAGACACATATAATTCTAAACTAATGTTAGGAATGTTTTGGTGGAAAAGTTTAAGAGACACTGTCATACTGTTTTAGAAACAAACATTTATAACATTTGAAACTATTATAAAACTATGACTGCTTTATAAATAAAATGATGGTTGTTATAACCATAAAATAAAACACCTGAGTATTTTATAAAGCTCTTGGGTGAGAAAACATTTTAATTGTTTTGCTAGATTATGCATGAGTGACATTTGCTATTAATTTTGCTGTTTGTAATAAACATGAATTATCTAATGTCTACTAATTTCCTATAAAGGAAAAACTAAGATAATTCACATTTTTTTGGCTAATCTACAAAAGCTTTTTTCTTACTTATCACAGTTATGAATTCATATTCTTTGACATTTCTTGTTAGAAATGATTACATATATACAAAGTTACAGGTAGGAGATTTATAACACCCAAAATAATAATGATTCTGTGCCTGACTAAACTGTTCTATATCTCTAATACAGGATTCATCATTCTTCACAAATTGTATTTAATTTTATAAGACTATAGAAAGAAATGCGACATCTGATAAGATCCTGGTAGGGCAAATTCATTCATTTAGAAATTATAGAACTATTTGCAAGGCAAGAATAGTAGATATCCAATAATTAATTAGACACAGAATCTGTCTTCCAAGAGTTTATAATTGGATAGGGGAGATAAACAGTATACTATTAGTAACATTGCAATAAAAATAAACCAGAAAAAAGCCATTATTATATAAAGTTTATATTATGTACAACCTATATATAAAGTTTATGTTATATACGACCTATATTTCATATTATATAATAAATATTGGAAAGGGTCTAAAAATTGCTTTGATAAAAATTACCTTGGAGAACTGAGAAAATAACAGAAGCAAGAGAAACTTGGAAGGGAAAGAAAAAGTATGGTAATCATCAACAATAGGAATTTAAGTTTGCTTGTCCAGGAGATATCAGGGTGACTGGATACTTTATGTGTAGCACACCCTTACAGTATCAGGCACAGGGAGAACTCTTGCGTAACTTGTAAATTTCCAGAAGGCTATCAGGGGAAAAAACCTGAAAAATTATAGTTTAAAAGATTATGTGAACTTAATTTGTACAGTTGTTTTCAAGTTATAAATTTCTTTTTGTAACTGTGTCCCCAGTTTCTCTTTAACTTAGAAGTCATAAAATTTTAAGTTCCAAATTAAAGAAGTAATATTCATTGGAGTAACAAATATGATTCCTTAATTGATTGAGAAAAATGAGAGAGCATTTACTAAATTTTAGGTTTAGGAATATAGGTTGTGTGTGTGTGTGTGTGTGTGTGTGTGTGTGTGTGTGTGTGCATGTATGCACGCATTAGTATGTGCTTACATGTGTGTGTGTTCCAAATTACTGAGTATAACATTTTACTCTTCCTCCCCATATTTCTCGTGAACTGGAAATTGATAGAGCATGCTTATTTTAGGGATTACTGTTGATACAGACAAGGAATATTTTCTCATACTCAAACATTCATATGAACACCTGAATGCATGAGAGTAAGATTCTTTCTCTTTCTCTTTCTCTCTCTCTTTTTAATTTCCAGGCATAGATATTCTTCATCAACTAGGCCTTGGAGACAAAGATGTAAGACACTCATCATCAGTGACTGCTGTACCATCATCATCTACACCATTACCTCAGGGGGTCCATTTAACAGAATCAGGTGTCATTTTAACAAATGATGCTTATATTGAGTCACCTCTCATGAAAATTTTACCATTCAACTTAGAACAGCCATTTACAATATTAATTGGGTTACAGTCACATAGAGTAAACAATGCATTTCTCTTCAGCATTAGAAATAAAAATAGACTGCAATTAGGAGTGCAATTATTACCTAAAAAATTAGTAGTATACCTTGGAGGAAAGCAGTCTGTGTTTTTCAACTACAGTGTTCATGATGAGCGATGGCACTTCTTTGCCATTACTATTAGAAACAAAGTTGTTTCAATGTCTGTTGAGTGTGGAAAGAAATATTTTAGCAGAGAGACTCTTTTGGAAGTCCAGACTTTTGATTCTAACAGTGTGTTTACACTAGGAAGTATGAATAATAATTCTGTCCATTTTGAAGGAATAGTATGTCAGTTGGATATTATTCCTTCTGCAGAAGCATCTGCAAACTATTGTAGATATGTGAAACATCGTTGTCACCCTGAGACAAACCATCTTCATACAACCATCGTACCAGCTGAGATACTGGAAAACTCTCCCTTGCCCAAACAATTTGGTGAAAAAGTGCTGTCTGAGGACACATTTACCAAAGGCAAAAACATTCCAAATATCATAAATAATGATTCTGCAACAGTCCATAAGCAACAAGAACACCAAATATCAAAATCTCAATTCATTTCTCTTCATTCAAGGAATGTTTCTGCTGTGGATCTTGTAAACCATGGAATTCAAGACAAAGAAATGATCAATGAGGAACATACTCAGACAAATTTAAGTCTGTCAATGACCCATCATCTCAAAAAGGCGAAAACAAATAGCAAGGAGAAATTTAGTTCTTTTTCAAATGTATCCGACAATGTCACACAACATAATGATAAACTAACTGGTCTGTCACCATTTAAGAAGATATCATCTATTCTTCCACATATAAAACAAGAAACAATTACTAATCTCAAGAAGGCTATCACAGCAAATCTACACACTAATGAACTAACGGAACTGCAACAGATTTTAAACACAACCTTATACAGAGTGACAGATGAGCCATCTGTGGACAATCACCTTGACCTAAGGAAGGAAGGTGAAATTGATCCTGATGCTACCTATCCCATCGAAAATAGCTATGAGACTGACCTTTATGATTATTATTATTATTATGAGGATCTTAATACAATGCTCGAAATGGAGAATCTGAGAGGGCCAAAAGGGGACACTGGACCTCCCGTAAGTTGTTGTCATTGTTTTTTAAATCTGTCTTAATGCATTAACTTATCAAAAATCACTAGACTGAAGAATACAGAATAGATCAGATCTGTTTCAGACATGTATCCTGGCTATAGTGATGAATTTACGGTTACTATAATGCATCCAGCCAGAATGCAGTGTTGGCTTAAATATTATATTTTTTGTTGTTTATATTGGCAGGCTGAAAGGTTACTTAATTCTGATAAAATGGTGAGTAAGCTATATGTTTTTCTTGTTCAGTTGAAGTTCAACCAAGAATTCAACTGCTAAATTTGCATTAGCATTCTTTATAGAAAAACCATAGACTTATACACAGTCATGTTAAGAGAAGGATATAAAAGTTATAGTACACTAAAGAAAAACACGTTAAATACATCAATTAAATTAATTGATAATCATTAAACCCTTCTTTCAGCAAAATAATATCAAATGAACTAAAATAGTAAAATTTACTTTAGAGATAATTTTGTAGTGAATCACTGCCTGGTAAAAAGCAAAACCTTACATTATTGTTCTAAATGTAACATATTTCATTACACCTTTAATGGTATAGTTAATTTAGATTTACAGATTAATAAAAGCTCCATCTACCTAATACAAAAAGTAACTAAGAGCTCATTGGCCTATTCAATGAAAAAAACAAGCAAACAGCCAAATCACTTATTTGATAATGTATAAACAAAACTATATGATAATAGATTGATGTTTTTAGCTCTGAAATTCTTTCGTTGTGTAGGTGCAATTACAGATGAACATATGAAAAATTTATAAATCATTTAAAACCCACTTTAAGCTATTTAAAATTACATTGGGGGGAGCTGGGTGGCTCGGCTGGTTAAGTGTCTGACTTCAGCTCAAGTTATGATGTCATGGTCTGTGAGTTCGAGCCCTATGTCAGGCTCTGTGCTGACACCTTAGACCCTGGAGTCTGCTTGGGATTCTGTGTCTCCTTCTTTCTCTGCCCCTGCCCCACTCACACTCTGTTTCTCTCTGTGTCTCAAAAATGAATAAACGTTAAAAAAATCACATTAGAAACATTATGTTTTTGCCTTTTATATTTGTATATGTTAAGTAATCAACTTTTATGTGTTTAGAAAATAATATTTTTAATTACAAGCAGACTAAAATATATATTAAAGCATTTATTTATTTTATGAAAATAAAATTTGAGTCATTGTTTTAGTTCAGAAGCCATTGGATGGGAGAAGATGATGTCACTTGCTTAGCTTATGTTTCCTTTGTGGTTCTTGCTTGAAATGACTTGATAGGTATTGAACAACTCTTAGAGTGAATGTTTAAATGTCTTAAAGTATGAATAACATTATTATAGAGAAATTCTTTTCAGTGATAGCAACTAATTATCAACATATTAGTAATAAAATTGAGCCACTGAGCAGGTCATATTAAGCAAATAGTTACAGAAGCCATTTACTTTCTTCAGTATGATGAGATGAGCATAAATCTCTTCTATAAATCCCAAACTAGTCATTTCAATATTGGTGGATGAAGCAGTAATATTTAACAGATATTTACTTAGTTTCTGTTATGGGAAAAGCAGGAACACAAAGTATGGATGACACAGTCACTGCTCAGAAGGAGCTTACAAACTAACAAATGTTCAAAAGCAAGAGAAGTGTTTTCTGAGGTGATCCCTATGAAAGATCGCTTAAGGCTGAGCTGTTCGGAATAGCTTGGAATAGTTCGGAATAATTTGGAATTGTCTTGTGGACAAACTAGTTATAATGTAGGCCCAAAGAATGGATATATTTTGATAGGTGAAAGGAACGAACCTATTTTTTTAATAGGAAAAGCAGCATAATAGCTATCATTTACTGAGTTTTTACTTTGCGACAGATGCTTGACCATGCCCTTTAAATTCATTATCTTAAAATAACTTGGTGAGGTTGGAATTATTATCCCCATTTTTTCAGGTGAAGAAACTGAAACCCAGAAAAGTCAGTTTACTTGCTCATAACCACATTGCTAATAAATGACAGAGCCAGGATTCACGTTTTTTGCCTCTAAAGCTTAAACTCTCTCATGATGTTAGACTGAATATTGTTGGACAAAGATAAGACCCAAGATAGATGTTGTCAGATTGTAGAGAGTCTTAATTGTCAAACTGATAGTTCTTACTTTATCTCATTCTCATGGGGAATTTTGTAGGTTTCTAAGCAGAGATATTAATGGAGAAGTTAGTCTGTTAGTAGTGCCCAGCACAGACAGGAAGTTCCCACTATCATCTGGATGTTACAAAACTAAGACATTAGGAAAATGTGAAAATGCAAAGGAAAGGTAGAATTCAGGAGATATTTTGAAGAAATTTATGGGAAATTAATTGGACCTAGGGACCAAACAAAAAGGAAGAGAAAGATGACTTTAAAGTTTCAAGTCTATGGATTGGGAGAATGGTAATACCATTACTAAAATTAGTAACTAAGAGAGGAAGTCGATTTTAGGAGAGGAAGTTAAGTTAAAACATTTCCGGTACTATTGAAAATTCAGTCAGCCTTTGGAAGAGTTGAAGAAGCTGAAATGAAAAAGAGAGATCATGATAAGAATGTAGATTCAGGAGTCTTCCTATCAATATTATAGTTGAAGGTGTAGGGTTGGATAATTTTCAAAGAAAGGAGTTTGGCATAGAGTCAAGAGTCAAATCATGGGGAATGTTTGCTTTGGGATTATGGAAGAAAAAAAGCAGAAGTGTGAATGAACAGTCAGATGGGAGAGAAGTATATAGTGCACTGTCACAGAAGCCCAAGAAGAGAGTTTTGAGAAAAAATTGATCAGCAGTGCCAAAAGCTACATAGAAGTCAAAAAGGATGAGGACTGAGAAAAAGTGGAAGAAATGCATTAGCTCTTCTGATGGGAAAGTCAACTTTGTGAGTCCAACTTCAGGATAATGTAGAAGACTAAAGGTAGATTTTTTAGGAAGCTAATGAAAGTGTGAATGATGAAGAAATAATGAACTTTGTAGGGATTGTTGCACCACTTCTTGAAGTAGATGTTACCATGTGAAATCTCAGGCCAGCCTGATTTTTCCTACCTGTAGGTGACCATTTCTTCTTTCATGTGCCCGTACAGTTCTTTCATCATCTCTGAAGTTTATTAAACCTATATCAGTCTGTATCAGTTTTTTTTTTCTGGTATGCCTTTGATATGAAGGTCATTTTTATTTGATTATAGAAACATCTCCCCTTATATCCTCAAATATTTTTCTTTTCCATTTTTCCACATTCTTCTTCAGGATATCCTTTGTGATGATAGACATTATCTATCATTTTCTCTACAAGCATGTATGTGTGATTGCTTTTTCTATTTTGTTTCATGTGAATTCAGTTATTCTGCACTCACATTCCTTCATTGATTTTTAAATTGTATCTAATCAGTTTTTATGGTATCAGACATGGCTTTCATCTATAATGGTTTCTTTTTTCTCTTTCATGTATTTCTTAAACTCTTCTGGTTCACATTTCATTACCTTCATTGTTATTTTTATTTCTTATAACTCTTCTTTGACCTCTGTTTTTATAGAAACATGGCATCTTGAAATCCTTTGCATCTTTAGTGAACTATATGACTGGACTTTTTCTCTGTTGCATGAAGTAATTCCTCTTCTGGTAAACAATTTTCATCTACTTTTAATTTATGTTTCTGTCCTCATACTTTCCCCTCCACTCAATAAGTATGTAAAGGCCCCTGGCTGGTTTCTTTCTGGTTATTAGCCATTTTTAAAATAAAGGCAGGGGCGCCTGGGTAGCTCAGTCGGTTGAGCGTCCGACTTCAGCTCAGGTCAGGATCTCACAGTCCGTGAGTTTGAGCCCTGCCTCGGGCTCTGGGCTGATGGCTCAGAGCCTGGAGCCTGCTTCCAATTCTGTGTCTCCCTCTCTCTCTGCCCCTCCCCCGTTCATGCTCTGTCTCTCTCTGTCTCAAAAATAAATAAATGTTAAAAAAAATTTTTTTTTTAAAATAATAAAGGCAGCTCTGGGGCACCTGAGTGACTCATTTAGTTAAACATCTGACTCTTGATTTCGGCTGGGGTTATGATTTCATGGTTCGTGAGTTTGAGCCCCACCTCTGGTTCCGTGCTGACAGCATGGAGTCTGCTCAGGATTCTTTCTCTCTCCTTCTTTCTCTGTCCCTCCCCTGCTCATGCTCTCTCTCTGAAAATAAATAAACTTAAAAAATAAATAAATAAAATAAAGGCAACTCTAACTGGGGCACTATTTGTTTTAGAATAGCATAGGGAGAAGCAGAGGGAAATAAGGTGGAGTGGTACACAGTGTCAACTTTAGGTTGCTGCCTTTAAACACCATCTTATTATATTTATTTTGTCCTCTATCCAGAGACATATCTCCTCTTACTTTCATGTACAATTTGTTATGAAATCTTTTATTTCATAGGCCCTCTAAGAACTAATATGATGATTTATGCTCCTGTCTTTCACCCCTGTCCCCACCAGACATCTTCTGAGGTTAGGAGGTTTGGTTGTAGATCATAACAATGATGGGTTCCTCCTCTTCAGTTCCACCTTTCTTACTCTTGGCTGTTTGAAGCTGGGTCTTCACTGGATCATTAATCATATCTACTGTGGCTTTCTCATTCCCTTAAGCCTCATCGTTGTGTAATCAAAGGATTTTTGAGATGAACATTCAAGACTGATAGTTTTAGATATCTGTAGCCTGTTCAAGATTTGAAATCTGAGGAGGTTTTTCTTTCTGGTCATCTCTCAACATCTTTCCTTACCGCAAAGTTTCTCAGTATTTGGAAAATAATCTTCATATTTTGTGGTTTGTGGTTGTGGTCCTTTCCTTGTTTCGTTGGAGATGATTTTTTTTTTCTTTCAGTGTTTTTGTTGTTCTCAGTGGGTTTTGAGGGATGGAGGGTAGTTTTAAAAATGTTTTCATTCTGCCATGTTTTATGTAAATTCTCTAGTGATCTTTTTAAAAACACAAACCAGATCACCTCAGTTAGCTGCTTAAACTCTTCAGTGGCAGAAGAATAAAGCACTTAGAATAAATGAAAGACTTTTTATCATAACCTGTGCAGTGGTGTGTGATCTGGCCCCTGCTTACCTCTGCAGCCTCCTTTTGTGCCACTTTCTCTTACTCTCCCTGAGTTTTCTTTTTCTTCTTCAATAAGACTGTGCTTTTTGTTTGTTTTCTTTTACTCATGCCCTCGTTCATTTTATTCCTATTTTCTGGAATTTTACTTTCTCCTCTTTTCTAACTCTTATTCATCTTTTCAGTCTGAGCACTTACTTCCTCAGAGAAGTCTCCTCTGATACCACAAATAAATTAGGTGCACTAGCTATGTTAATCTCTCTGTTGCTTGCTTGTTCTCTTCCTTCATATCACTAAGTAAAATGTTTAATTATGTGCTTATCTGTTAACGTGTGTCTTTTTTCTAGACTCGAAGCTGTCGGAGGGCTTGATGCTTACTAATGCTTATCGAATGAGTGAATGAATGAATGAGTGAATGAATTTTTAAAAGGAATTTTAGATGCAGGACTTCCAAGATTAATTGACCAGGCATTACTATCTTTTAGAAGTTTTGGTCTAGTGAATATATTTAAGGCAATTATATATTTGATAATATATAATAATTACCTTAGTAGCCTGGGTGGCTCAGTTGGTTGAGTACCTGACTCTTGATTTTGGCTCAGGTTGAGATCCCATGGTCATGGGATCAAGCCCCATGCTGAGCCCCACATCAGGTTCAGCTGGAGCCTGATTAAGATTTTTCTGCCCTCTACCCCACTCATGCGCACTCTATCTAAAACAAACAAACAAAAAGCCCCTAGTAATTATAATATTATAACTAACATTAATTGAGTGCTTACTGTGCATCATGTATACCTTTAAAAAAATCATTATTCTATAGTTTACTGGTTAACTACTATTTCTCAGCCATAGTGGTAGTTATTCTATATACAGTATCTTTAATGATCACAATAACTGAAAGGTAGATCTTTATCATCAATATTTTAAAGATGAGGAAACTAAGGCTTAGAAAGAGTAACTGACTTGTCCAAGGTCATTCAGCTAGTAAATCATTGAGGCCTGATTTGAACCTAGATTAGATAATTGCAAAACCGTTACTCTTTTCATGTAATTATGCTCCTTTTTTTTTTTAAACTTTTTTAAATGTTTATTTATTCCTGAGAGTGGGCGTGTGTGAAAGGGGGAAGGGCAGAGAGAGAGGAAGAGAGAATCTGAAGCAGGGCTAGATCACATGAACCACGAGATCATAACCTAAGCCAAAATCAAGATGGTCAACAACTGAGCCCAGGCATCCCTTTCTCTTAATAACCAATAACCTCAAAGTTAAAGTGCCATTTTTAGTACTTAACTTTATTTATAGAAAATCACTTATTTTCATCAAACAAGTCATGCCATATAAAATCAAATTTCTTCCCTGGTTTGTAGAAATCCCTATTAATCTATTCTCAGTGATTTGAAAATGCAAATTTGTGAAGAAGTTAAAATTGATTTTTATACAGTGCTTATTAAATAACTCAAATATTTCAATCATGACATAAAATAGACTTTCTTTCTTGCCCAGTATCTAATAATAATTACCTTTTCTATGTAATTGGAATACTGTTTTCTTTTGTTGTAATATAGTGTCATGGGGTAATAAACCAAACTAGACATTCTGTTTTAATTTTCCATTTAGTTTTTCATTTTTCTTATTTTTGGGGACTTCAAATAAATAGCTGTTAACTTCCGATTATAACAACAGAACCAGAATTGTGAAAAGGATTTCAGTTTTTAAAAAAAAATAAGTGAAAGTCAATTTTTGATGGTTAGTGATATAATGTTATATATAATATATATATATATAAAGTTAGTGATATAATGATAGCTGTTAAAATATTTGAACAGTTCAGGAAGGAGGATGCCCTCAGTTTGAGGTTGAATGGAAATAGTACTTCTGTCTCAATGTTAGGAGATATATGAAAGGTTTTATTGGGGTGCCTGGGTGGCTCAGTCAGTTAAGCATCTGACTTCAGCTCAGGTATTGATCTCACAGCTTGTTGAGTTCAAGCCCCGCATTGGGCTCTGCAATGACAGTGCAGAACCTACTTGGGATTCTCTCTCTGTCCTTCCATCTCTGCCCCTCTCCCACTTGCACTATCTTTCTCTCTCTCTATAAATAAATAAATAAATAGTTTTTTTTTTTTTAAATCAAGTTAGGGCATGGGAGAAGAAAAAATACAATCAAAGGAAAATGGTCAGCTTGAAAAATATAAAGAGGATTAGAAAACTTCAAAACAGCTGTAATATTAAAAAAAAAGGAGAAAGTTTTGAAGAGTAGATAATATCAGAATGAGGAATGAGAAAAAAATGCTGCATAAAATCAAGGCTCTTAGGCCATGCTATCTGTTAATGCTAAGGCTAGCACTTTAACCTTGATATGCCGAATTTCAACATTCATGCTATTTTTAATGCAACTTTGAATGAATATTTGTAAAGTGGAATATGTGTATGCTCTAGAGACACCAAGAATAATTCCATATCAGCAGAGTGCTCTGCAACAATTAAGTGAATGCAACATGAATGAATGCATATGTTAACCATGTCTCAAATGAACATTTGTTCTGCCCCAGTTGATTGTTAAAGTAAAAAAAGACGACATAAGTCATCACGTGAGGAAGTAAAAAAGGAAACTACTTCTTCCTATTCAATATTACTTAACATATTTAATATTTATTTAATATTATTTAATATATTTAATATTAATATATTTAATCAGAATGCTTTAAAAATTGATCAATGTTTGCTTTCCTACTTTGTTTTGCAAACCATTTAAGTCTCTGACTGAACTCCTGGTATGCTATACTTGGTGCGAGGCAGATTTATTACTGAATATACAAGAAGGATCTCATAACAGTTTAACACATTATACAGATCCTTGCTATAAGCCTTTTAAGAGAACATAACATAGTCAGTGCTTTAATTTTTCCAGGCAAGTCTTTTGAAATGTGTCTCAAACGACCTGTAGTTGTTGGTCTCCCAACCCTAAATTGAATTCTGCCTTCAGTAGTAAAAGTAAATTTAGGTAAAAGTTACCCACAAAACTACTAGTTATGGTTCCTGTAAAAGCCAGATACAGTGGCTGTAACCATAAGTCACAGACTTCCTATGGCCATTTCTGGCCAGATTAAAGAGGACAGTTGAGTTTCAACTCTCACCCCTGCTGATTAGGGTGAGGGGATTCATATTACTTTAAAATCATCATCAGCTGGGAACTGGGGACTGAAAACAAAGCCCTAAAGTGGGAATCTTAATAAGTCTTGTGAGAAAAGATGTGTCTATAATTGTGCCTAACATCTTGGCATTTGTTTTCCAAGGGTCCACCTGGTCCAGCAGGCATCCCAGGCCCATCAGGAAGGAGAGGTCCACGGGTGAGTAAATGGGCTCTGTGTCCCACTGCTGTTAGAATTAGTAACACTGCAGTATGTTTTTTTTTCCCCAGCATCGTACAGTATGTACTTCCTTTGGAAACCTGCCTGGGTCTTCAAACTTAGTCTACCTTTGCCAATTCAAGAGAAACTCAGGAACACGTGCAGCTTGTTTATTTGACCGTAAACACCCAGCCAAGGCACTCTCTGTGAACCTGCCTGAGAAGGATTATCAAATTTATAAATTAGTGCTACTTGTAACATTATTCTTAGTTATAAAGCGATCTCATGGGTAGTTGATAGTTCGAGGTGGGGTTCATTTGCTTTGGGAAATGAAGAGGAGTGGGTTGCCTTAAAATAGTACATTCCTGGATTACATAGTGGAAAATGCTGGAGCTACTGACTAGAAAAATAATTAACCTGAGGAAAAAGCTGCCTTAAGGATCAGCAGTGGTTTCTCACATTACACATGTCCAACAGAAGATTTACTGCTGTGTTAAAATTTGTTTCTTTCAAACCTAAAAAATAAATGTGGACTTTTACTAACAGAAATTCTTCCAAGAGCCAGAAAAGGAACTGCAACCGTGTGTTGTAAAGACAGATGCACATGCTGTGTATAATCCACTTTCTGTCCCGATTTTTGTCTATCTTACACACAATATAGTGAAAAAGCATCCTGAAATATTACTTTAAGTCGTCCATATTCACATTCAACTCCTGTCCTCATACTGACAAGAAGGCTCAGACGAACGCTCACTGGCTGTAGCTGCGGTTAAACATTTGTTTCACTTCTCTATACTTGACCTATCACATTCCTCCTACAGTCTCTCATCCACGCGCCCACTCTCCCATAGCCGGCAGACCATTTCCATCCTTCTGGCTCTCTGTCTGGATCCCACCTTTCTGGGGACTGGATCTCTCTCTGTACCAATCCCATTCCCTATCCACTACTGAGGCTGTTCTCCTACAGCAAGACCTTCAGTCTGAGTCTCCATCTATTCTCATAGTACACCAGTTTCCTTCCCTCATTTCTGTCTATTTTTTTCACTTATTTGTCTAATCCTTTCTTTAAGGAAGGAACAGTATTCCTCTTCTCCAGGCTAATTATTACATTTGTGTTCCTAATTTTATCTCCACTCCATTATTTAACTTAAAACTTGCAACTTCACATTTTTTTCTCTCCCTAGATTTTAGCTCATGTGGCAACAACCAAACCATTATCCCTTTTCAAAAAAAACCCTCAAACTTTCACTGTTATTAATTTTTCCTAGTTATTGTCCTAGCTCACTGTTGTTGCACTATTGAACTTTATAAAATAATAGTTTATGCCGTGGCCCTACATCAATGCTTATGTGTAAAGGCCCATAAATTTTTCCATCTATTTTATTAAAATTTATTTTAATAATAATTTAATCTAATAATTTTTGAAGGTTGCAAATGACATATCATAAAATCTAATCTTTTTTCCTTAGTTTTAGTCTTGCTAGATATACTTCCAATATTGCCATTGCTGACACCCCTTTCCTTTCTGAAACACGATGCTCTATTAATTCAGAATTGAAAAGACAGAAAAATAAGTAATTACTAACTATATGTTATATGTTAAGAGAGAGGTATGGCTGAAGAGCTGAGACAAGGGTACCAAATCCAAATGATTGTAGGGGGCCTGGAGACCTGGAAGGTTTTCTAGAGGTGGATCTTAGTTCCTCCACTTGATGGTTCCATAAGCTTAAGTTTCTTCACTTGTAAAGGGGAGTAAAAATAGCCACCTTGCAGGATTGTTATAAGGATTAGTAATAAGAAATGTAAAGCATTAACACAGTTATTTACATATAGTAGGCACTCAGTAAAAAGAAGCAGTTATTAAATTCAAACCAACAAATATTTATTGAGTGTCTAATATGTTCCAAGCGCTATACTGGTAATACTAAAAACAGTCCGTTTTCAAAAAATTTTTAATCCTAGAACTAAATGGCACATGTCATAAAGTAGTTAAAAGGGCAATAAAATATTTAAGTAACAGATTAGAACAGTCTAATAAATGTCCTAAAGCGATATACAGTTAAGTACAAATTAACTTTACATGTAGCAATTTCTATGAAAGCTAGTAAGAAAGAGAAATCACTTTATCATGGTGTATCTAGGATTTAAAAAAGAGGTGGGGGGGCACCTGGGTGGCCCAGTTGGTTAAGTGTCAGACTCTTGGTCTCAGTTCAGGTCTCGATCTCAGGGTTGTGAGCTCAAGCCCCACATAATATTTATTTATCTAAAAGAATAAATTAAATAAAACTGAGGTGGGATCTAGCTGACACTTGAAGAATGATTTGGGCAGCTGTAGGGGGTAAAGTTAAATGAGTCTTTAAGAGATACATAATGGCATAAGTAAAAACTCAAGTACAAGAAAGGGTTAACACATGTTGACAGAAGAGTAAACATTTGCACTTCCTTATTTTTAGGCTTCTTACTCTGCACAGGTTCTAGAAGTAGCACTATGCGTATAGCTGGAGATAGGGGTGAAAAATAAAGGAGGTAAAACACCTCAAGACAGTGTTTTGAATCAAAAGACAGAAACTGCAGTACTGCTCTAGTGTAGCTCTCCTTTCCAAGACTGAACAATCCAACATCTCAGAAAAAATTAAAAAAAGCTTTGTGGAAAAAAAAAAGAGGTAACATTCATTTTAATTAAATTATGCTATGAAATGTTTATACTGACTGTTATTTGTATCTAAAACTGTTCTAAGAACGATCTGACCTTTTTTACTATTTGCAGGGCATACCAGGGCCACATGGAAATCCTGGGTTACCTGGATTACCAGGTCCAAAGGTGAGTGATGACTAGTGAGTATCATGTTATTTTCCTGACATTACTAAAGAAGGTCTTTAACTCTTTTTAAAATTGAAACATAGTTGACATAAATATTATATTATCTTGAGTGTACAACATGATGAGTCGACACCTGTACACACAGCAAATGATCACCACAGTAAGTCCAGCCGCCATCTGTCACCATAAGTTACCAAAAGTATTTTTTCTTCTTATGATGAAAACTTTCATGATCTATTCTCCTGGCAACCTTCGAATATGCACTACAGTACCATTGACTGTGTCCCCATGCCACACATCACATCCCCATGACCTATTTATTTCACAGCTGGAAGTGTGTACCTCCCAACACCCTTTACTCATTTTGGACATTTGGCAACACCCCCTTCTACCCTGCCACCACCACTCTGTTCTCTGAATCCATAAATTTTGTTTTGTTTCTTCATCTGTTTTGTTTTTTGGATTCCACGTATAAGTGAGATCATATAATATTTGTATTTCTCTGTCTGACTTATTTCATTTAGCATAATGCCCTCAAGGTCCATCCATGTTAACACAAATGGTAATATTCCATTTATTTTTATGGCTGAGTAGTATTCCATTGTGCGTGTGTGTGTGTGTGTGTGTGTGTGTGTTTATACCATATCTTCTTTATCCATTCATCCATTGTTAGACACTTAGGTTCTTTTATATCTTGGCTATTATAAATAATGTTCCAATTAACATAGGGGTGCATTTATCTTTTTGAATTAGTGTTATTATTTTTTTTTCTGATGAAATGCTCAGAGGTAGAACTGTTGGATCATATGGTAGTTCTTTTTTTTAGGTTTTTTTTTTTTTTAATTTTTTGGAATTTATTTAGAAAGAGAGAGAAGGGGAGAGGCAAAGAAAGAGGAGACAGAGAATCCATCCCAAACAGGCTCTGTGCTGTTAGCACAGAGCCTGATCTGGGGCTTGAACTCACAAACCATGAGATCATGACCTCAGCCGAAACCAAGAGCTGGACTCAACCAACTGAGCCACCCAGGTGCCCTGATCATATGGTAGTTCTATTTTTACTTTTACTTTATATTAGTACTATATTCCCTAAGCTGTATTTTTCATCTCCATAACTTATTTATTTTTAATTTCTTTATGAAACTCCATACTGTTTTCCATAATGCCTGCACCAGTTTACCTTCCTTCCAACAGTGCATGTGAGTTCCCATCTTCACATCTTCATGAACACTAGTTATTTCTTGTCTTTTTGATAATAGCCATTCCAACAGGTGTGAAGTGATAACTCATTGTGGTCTTGATTTGTATTTCCCTGATGACTAGTGATGTTAAACACCTTTTCATGTACCTGTTGGTCATCTGTATATCTTTATGGGGAAAAAAAGTGCCTATTTAGATCCTATGTCCATTTTTTTTAAATTTTTTTTTTTTAACGTTTATTTATTTTTGAGACAGAGCATGAACGGGGGAGGGGCAGAGAGAGAGGGAGACACAGAATCTGAAGCAGGCTCCAGGCTCTGAGCCATCAGCCCAGAGCCTGACGCGGGGCTCAAACTCACGGACCGTGAGATCGTTACCTGAGTTGAAGTCTGACGCTTAACCGACTGAGCCACCCAGGAGCCCCTCCTATGTCCATTTTTTAATTGACTGTTTTGTTTCACTGTTGAGTTGTATGGGTGTTTTTTTCCCACTTTCTACCCCTCTTATTTTTTTTAACTTAAATTTTAGTTAACGTGTAGTGCGATATTGTTTTCTGGAGTAGAATTCAGGGATTCATCTCTATATACAGCACCCAGTGCTTATCACAAGTGCCCTCCTTAATATCCATCACCCATCTAAACAATCTCCCACCCATCTCCCTTCATCAATCCCCAGTTTGTTCTCTATCATTAAGAGTCTCTTGTGGTTTGTTTCCCTCTCTCCTCTTTTCCCCCCTTCCCATATGTTCATCTGTTTTGTTTCTTAAATTCCACATATGACTGAAATCTTATGGCATTTGTCTTTTTCTGATTGACTTATCTCACTTAAAATAATGCATTCTAACTCCATCCATGTTGCAAATGGCAAGATTTCATTCATTTTGATCGCTAAGTAATATTCCATTATGTATGTATACCATATCTTTATTCATCAGTCGATGGGCAGTTGGACCCTCTCCATAGTTTGGCTATTGTTGATAATGCTGCTACAAACATTGGGGTGCATGTACCCCTTTGAATCTGTATTTTTGTATCCTTTGGGTAGGTATCTAATAGTGAAAATGCTGGGTCACAGGGTAATTCTAATTTTAGTTTTTTAAGGAACCTCTTCTCCAGAGTGGCTGTACCAGTTTGCATTCCCACCAACAGGGCAAGAGGGTTTCCCTTTCTCTACATCCTTGTGAGTTTTTAAAATATATTTTGGATATTAACCTCTTATAGGATATATAAATTGGAAATGTTTTCTCCAATTCAGTAACTTGTCTTTTAATTTTTATGATGATTTACTTTGCTGAAGGTTTTCAATTTGATGTATTTCCACTTATTTATTTTTGCTTTTGTTGCCTTCACTTTTGGAGTCAGATCTAAAAAAAAATTTCCAAGAATAATGTCAAGGAACTTATTGCCTATATTTTCTACTAGGAGTTTTATGGTTTCAGGTCTTAAATCAAAATCTTTAATTCATTTTGAGTTTATTTTTGTGTATAGTATTAGAGAGTAGTCTAATGTCATTCTTTTGCATATGGCTGTCCACTTTTCCCAAGGCCATTTATTAAAGAGACTATCTTTTACCCATTGTGTACTCTTGCCTCTTTTGTTATAAGTTAATTAACCATATGTGCATGGGTTTATTTCTTGGCTATTTATTCCATTCCATTGATCTATGTGACTTTTTTTATGTCAATACCATATTGTTTTCATTATCATACTTTTTTAATATAGTTTGAAATCAGGGAGCATGATACCTTCAGCTTGGTTGTTCTTATCAAGATTGTTTTGGCTATTCGTGGTCTTTTGAGGTCCCATACAAATTTTAGGATTATTCATTCTATTTATGTGAATGTGTCATTGGAATTTTGATAGGGATTGCATTGAGTCTATAGATTGCTTTGGGTATGGACATTTTATTTATTTATTTATTTATTTATTTATTTATTTATTTATTTATTTATTTATGTGTGCTTACTTATTTTGAAAGAGAAGGAGAGAAGGAGGGAAAGCAGGCAAGAAGTAGAGAGAGTAAGAGAAAGAGAATCCCAAGCAAGCTCCCCACTGTCAGCATAGAGTCCAACACAGGGCTTGATCTCACAAACTGTGAGATCATAACCTGAGCCAAAATCAAGAGTCAGGTGCATAACTGACTGAGCCACCCAGGTGCCCCTATGGGCATTTTAATATTAATGTTAATAATATTAATTCTTTCACTCCATTTGTACAGAATATATTACATTATTTGTTCTTCAATTTCTTTTGTTAGTATCTTACACTTTTCAGCATACAGTTCTCTCACCTCCTTGGTTAAATTTATTCCTAGATATTTTATTCCTTTTGATGTAATTATACATGGGATTGCTTTTTAAATTTCTCTAATAGTTCTTTGTTAGTGTATAGAAATACAACAGATTTTGGTAGATTGATTTTTACCCTGCATCTTTACTAATTTATTAGTTCTGACAGTTTTCCAGTTGAGTCTTTCAGGTTTTCTATATATAATATATTATCTTCAAATAGTGTAGTTTTACTTCTTACCTTTCTTCTTTTTTTCATGTTTATTTATTTATTTATTTATTTATTTATTTATTTATTTATTTATTTTGAGAGAGAGAGAGAGAGAGAGAGATAGAGCATGAGTAGGGAAGGGGCAGCCAGGGAGGGAGAGAGAGAATCCTACGCAGGCTCTACACTGTCAGTGCAGAGCCCAATGCAGGGCTCAAATCCACAAACTGTGAGATCATGACCTGAGCCAAAATCAAGAGTTGGACACTCAACCCACTGAGCCAACCTGGCTCCCCATACCCTTTCTGTTTGGATGCATTTTATTTCTATTTCTTGCTTAACTGCCATGGCTAGAACTTCTAATACTATGTTGAGCTAAACGTAGTAGTAGTGGGCATCCTTGTCTTGTTCCTGATCTTAGAGGAAAGACTTTCAGCCTTTCACCCTTTAATATGATGTTAGCTTAGGTTTGTTATATATGGCTTTATTATGTTGAGGTACATTACCTCTATACCCACTTTGTTGAAAGTTATTATCATAAATGGATGTTGAAATTTGTCAAATGTTTTTCCTGTATCTACTGAGATGATCTTTGATTTTTAGCCTTCATTTTGTTAATATGATATATCACATTGATTGATTGGCAGATGTTGAATCATCCTTGCATCCATGGAATAAATCCCACTTGATGATCCCTTTAATTTATTGTTGAATTTAGTTTGCTAGTATTTTGTTGAGGATTTTCCATCTATGTTCATCAGAGATATTTTTCTGTAGTTTTCTTTTTTTGTAGTATCCTTGTAAAATGCGTTAGGAAGCATTGTCTCCTCTTCGTTTTGGAAGAATTTGGCAAGCATTGGTATTAACTCTTCTTTACATCTTTGGTAATATTCACCAATGAATCTGTCTTGTCTTAGACTCTTGTTTGTTGGGAGGGTTTTGATTACTGCTTTAATATTACTGGTAATCAACATATTCAAAAGTTTATTTCTTCATTATTCAGGCTTGGAAGATTGTATTTTTCTAGGAATTTATCCGTTTCTTTTTGGTTGGCCAATTTGCTTGTATATAATTGTTCATAGTAGTCTCTTATGATCCTTTGTATTTCTGTGGTATCAGTTGTAAATCTCCTTTTTAAAAAAATTTATTTGAGCCCTCTTTTTTCCTGAGTTAGTCTAGCTAAAGGTTTGCCAATTTTATTTATGTTTTCAAAGAGCCAGCTCTTAGTTCATTGATCTTTTTTTTTTCTAGTTCCTTGAAATGTAAAGTTAGATAGTTGGAGATTTTTCTTGTTTCTTGAAGTAGGCCTGTATCACTATGCACTTTCCTCTTAGAACGGATTTTGCTGCATCCCATAGATTTTGGTAAGTTGTATTTGTATTTTAATGGCATTTTTAAATTTCCCCTTTGGTTTCTTCATTGACACGTTGGTTATTCAGTAGCATGTTGTTTAATCTTCATATATTTGTGACTTTTCCATTTTCTTCTTCTAATTGATTTTTAGTTTCATATCTTTGTGGTCAGAAAAGATGTTTCATATGATTTCAGTCTGAAACTTATTGAGACTTGATTAGTGACCTAATGTATGATTTATCCTCGAGAATGTTCCATGTGCACTGAGAAGGATATATATTCTGCTGCTTTTGGATAGAATGTTTTGTATATATCTATTTAGTCCATCTGATCTAATGTGTCATTAAAGGCCAGTGATTCCATATTGGTTTTTTATCTGGATAATTTATCCATTGATGTAAATGGGGTATTAAAGTCTATTGTATTAATGTGAACTTCTTCCTTTAAATCTATTAGAATTTGTTTTATATCTTTGGGTGCTCCTATGTTGGATGCATAAAAATTTACAAATGTTATATCCTCCTATTGGATTGACTCCTTTATCATTATGTAATATCTTTGTCTTTTACTATAGCCTTTGTTTTAGTCCATTTTGTCTGATGTAAGCATAGCTCCTCCAGCTTTCTTTTGGTTTCCATCTGCATGGAAATTTTTTTTCCGTCCCTTCACCTTCATTCTTTGTGTGTTTTTATATCTGAAGTGAGTCTCTTATAGGCAGCAAGCATATAGATGGTTCTTGTTTATATGTCCATTCAGCTACTTTATGTCTTTTAATTGGAGTATTTAATCCACTTACACTTAAAGTAATTATTGATAGGTATGTACTTGTTGCCTATTGTTTTTTGACTGTTTTGTAGTTTCTCTCTGTTTCTTCTTCTCTTGCTCTATTCTGTGTTTTTATGACTTTATTTAGTATTGTGCCTATATTTCTTTCTTATTGTTTTTTGTATGTCTAGTATAGGATTTTGCTTTTTGGTTAACATGAGGCTCAAATATAACAAATATATATATAGAAATATATATATATATACATATATACATATATACAAATATATATATACATATATACATATATATTTGTTATGTATATATATGTTGTGTATATAACATATATATATATATTTGCTACATGTTGTATACAACATATGTATATGTTGTATACAACATACATATACATTTATATATAACATACATACATACATATATGTATATGTATGTATATATATATATATATATATATATATATATATATATGTATATATAATGGCTTATTTTAAGTTGATTAGCAACTTAAATTTGGTCAAATTCTGAAAGTCTACATTTTTACTCCCTCCCAAATTTTATTTATTTATTTGAAGTCACATTTTACATTTCTTTATACTGTGTGTCCCTTAACTAAGTATTAAGGTTATTTTTACTACTTTTGTCTTTTAACATTCATAGCAGTTTTATAATAATCCTCTACCTTGCTGTAAACTTACTTACCTTTACCAATGAGATTTTTACTTTCATATGTTTTTGTGCTATTAATTAATACTCTTTCTTTTCAACTTAAAGAAGTACTTTTAACATTTCTTGTGAGGCCACTTTGGTAGTGATGAACTCCTTTAGCTTTTGCTTGTCTGGAAAACTCTTTATCTCTCCTTCAGTTCTGAATGATAATCTTACCAGTAGAGTATTCTTGGTTGGTTTTTTGCCTTTCAGCAGTTTGGATATATTGTGCCTCTTCCTTTTGGCCTGCAAAGCTTCTGCTGATAGTCTTAGGGGAGTTTCCTTGTAGATAACAAGCTGTATAAAGTCATCTTGTTCCTTGCACAAGAAATAATCTGTACATTCAAAAGGAAGTTACCTGAATTATGGCAAGGACAAGTTAAGGCAATCGCAAGTTCAGAAAGGTTTAACTGAAATAGGAAATTCAACACACAATGGAATCTCTATACAAGCGTATTTGGATTGATGTGCTTCATAAAAAATCATTAGAACCTAGAGCTTCCTGATATAAGTTACATGTTTTGAAGCACACAAAGCATCTGGTAGAATACTTGTACAGGGCTGACATTTAAGAAATATTATTTTTCTTTTCTTGAAGGAGCTACTTATAAGGCAACTAAGCAAATTAGAAATGTGACTTACTGAAAATACCAGACTTCTTATTTGGTAAATTAAACAAAAAGAGGGGCACCTGGGTGGCTCAGTCTGTTAAGCATCTGACTCTTGATTTCAGTACAGGTCATGATTTCAAGGTCACTTAGCATGGAGCCTGCTTAAGATTGTCTCTCCCTCTTTCTCCCTCCACCCCTCTCCAACTCATGTAGTCGCATTCTCTCTCTCTCTCTCTCTCTCTCTCTCTCTCTCTCTCTCTCAAGTAAAATAAAAAAGAATAAGAAAATACCTTAAGACAGTATGTAAATATATTCTATTTATAAGGCTAGGTTAACATTTATAAAAATAAAGCTGGGGTGCCCAGGTGGCTCAGTCAGTTGAGCGTCGACTTCAGTTCAGGTCATGGTCTTGCAGTTTGTGAGTTTGAGCCCCGTGTCGGGCTCTGTGCTGACAGCTCAGAGCCTGGAGCCTGCTTCAGATTCTGTGTCTCCCTCTCTCTCTGCCCCATCCCCGTCTTGTACTCTGTCTCTCTCTCAAAAATAAAAAAACATTAAAAAAAAATTATAAGAATAAAGCATATTTAGCTAAAATATTCTAGATTTATGCAAAAGTGAATCCAATTTATTTTCTGTTATGCTTTTACAATAAAATTAGTATTTATCATAAAGGACAAGAAATGTAAACTGATCTTGGTAGTTCTTATCTCTGTTCAGATGATATGAGTTCTCACGCATGTGCTGGTCTCTTCGTGATAGGCTCTTAGTTGTTTGAGGGCAGGGGCCAGAACTTACACATCTTTGCATTTGTGTCTATCCCAGTGCCCAGCATGTGTTGGGCACTCAATAAATGTTAAACTGAATCAAAAATCTGAGTTAACATTAGTACCAAGGCACTGGTATGATAAGGGAAAGAGCTTCTCATACCTGACAATTATTATGTGTGTGGCATGTCATTCAGTTTCATTTCAATTAATAGTACCATTCAGAGTAGGTTTTATTACCTTTCCCTTTGCCCAGAAGAAAACACACTTAGAGAGCTAAGTACTTAACCAAAGTAACACAATTTATAACTGGCAGAGTTGCATTCAGAACTGAATCTGTCTTACTCTCTTCCTAATACCAGATTGTCCTTCAAAACAGGAGTTATAAAACACTACCTGAAGGAGGAAGGGTAGAGTGGGGTAACCTAATGGAATTTTAAGACTTTATGAATTCATTTAACAATAGTAATGAAACATGTCTATTCCAATAGTCTAGCTTATTCTGTGGATACTGATAATAACATATAAAGATAAACTGCACAAAGAGTGACACTGATCTCTGGTCCCTGAGACCTATGTTCTTAAATTGTTAAATAATAGCATAAGTGCCATACAAAATTTTAGTGGTTATATAGAAACTTTTTTTCAGCATTAGTGAGACTAGTATTATTTAAAATAAAGACAACTAAGCTCATTAACTAAAATCATTAGCTGAAATCAGGGGACTAACATCAGAAATGATGTCATTCTAAAAAAATTATAAGAATGTAAATTCCATTTCCTATTTACTGGAGAGAATGGCTTTTTTTTTTTTTCTTGTCAGCAAATGCCATCTGAGTTTACAGTTTACCATATTTATCTATTTAATGAACTTTATTTGCAGGGCGATGAATAGTTTTATTACTATTAATTAAACACATGATTAATTATACAATAGATCTTTAAACATAAGTAATGAATACAGAGTCTATATGTTCAGCCTACCATATACTTATAATTCTAGTCCAGGCAGTCTTTCTGTGGTCAAGATATTTCCTTTCCCAGAAACACTTCTTAAAGGAAACTTAAAATCTTCCCATAAACGTTCGCAGTTTATATTACTTTAATCAAGGTCAATAATTCCTTCAAATTTAATCCAGTTATTGAGAAAGACAAATACCATATGATTTTACTCATATGTGGAATCTAAAAACAAAACAAAACAAAGCAATGAATAAACAAACAAAAAGAATCAGACAAATAAATACAGAGAAAAACTAATGGTTGCCAAAGGGAAGGGGAGAGAGATGGGTAAAATGGGTGAAGGGGATTGGGAGATACAGGCTGCCAGTTATGGAATGAATAAGTCACAGGAATAAAAGACACAGCATAGGGAATATAGTCAATGATATTATAATATTGTATAGCAATAGGTGGTAGTTACACTTGTGGTAAACATAGCATGATGTATAAAGATGTTGAATCACTGTGCTGTACATCCAAAGCTAATGTAACATTATGTGTCAACTATACTCAGTTAAAAATGTTTTAAAATTAAATTAAATTTAAAAAAATCTTTGCCAGTAAAAAAAACCCAAAAAAACTCAAGTTTAATCGAGTAAATGAAACATCTAACCTTAATAAGCTACAATAGTGTCCTATTAGTAGTATTAAATTAAATGTTATTAATAATACTTAATATTGAATCACAAAGAATAATCGTAGTGTTATCTCTATTTCTGGTTTCGACCCTCTGTCCCCATGTCTTCTAAACAAGAAGTCCTATTTTATTTATATGTGAATAAATAAATGTATTGAATATAGACGCGGACCCATTCTGAGAATTTTTGTTAAACCAAATTGCTATGAAAAATTTTCAGTCCTGCATTTTGAAAATATAAAGTATGTTAAGATGCTAAAGACTGAGGTGCTTCTGTTATTCTGGTCAACATAGGGACCTTAAAAGGACCAGACAAAATAGTACGGTCCTTTCCTTTGATTCCGTGCTTGTTATTTCAGTTAAAATATGACTTAAATATATTAAAAATACTTCCTTCTGGGTATCAAAGACTATTAGGGTCATGTCAAAAGGATTCTGGAGCCAATTTGTAAGACTTCTACCAGCCAAAGAATGATGTGATTTGAACATCATTAAGGATAATAACTGCAGTGGTTTGAATCACATCAAGTATCTCTAAATCCTTGAGTGATAATGATGCTAAATGCAAGCAGACACACAAACCCTCACCAGTCACCTTTAGATGATGCTAAGGAATGACATCTCTGAAATTGTCACATCCTCTCATACAAACTGGATATTCAACTCTGAGTTAGTGTCAGACTCCACAGGTTTAAGGGCTCAGTCCCACAGGACTATCTATACTTGAGATGCCAGCCACAGAGGGCTTGTCCAGGCTATTCATGCTACTGTTTGGCTAACTACCAATTCAGTGGCTCCCACAATCCTGCACTCCCCCAGGTTTGATACTGGGTTAGAACAGCTCACAATTTCAGGAAAACAGGTTTCCCAGTTTATTATAAAGAATTCAACTCAGGAATAGCTAAATGGAAGAGATGCATATAGGGCAAGGTATGGAAGGTGGGGGACTCAGAACTTCCATGCCCTGTCTGGGTATGCCACCTTCCTGGCATATCACTGTGTTCATCAACTGGGAATCTCTTGGAATCTCTTTGTTCAAAAGTTTATGTAACTCAGACTCTGGCACCCCCTCCTCTCTCTTAAATTCCCACCCTCTAGCCACTTTTTTGCCTTTCTGGTGACTAGTCCCCATCCTGAAGCTATCTATGGGCACCACCCTGAGTCACCTCATTAGCATAAACTCAGATGTGGTTAAAGGGGATTGTTATGAATAACAAAAGACACTTGTATGACTCAGGAAATTCCAAGGTTTTTAGGAACTGTGTGCCAGAAGCCAGGAACAAAGACCAAATATATATTTTTATTATACCACAATATCATTATTTTGAAAAAAGACAAATAAAAGAAAAATAAGGGGAAAGAATAAAAGTTTTCTTTAAAAAGCATCTTGCTTTTTTATCTTTTTTTTTTATAGAATTTAACATCAGGATAACTAAATAGTTGATGAAAGAAGGGTAGTTTCTCTTCATAGAAAAAGCTAGGCAATGAGGAAAGCATGTTAGAATTTTAAATTACCATTTTTGTAATCCTGGTGAGGAAAGGCTTGAAAAACAACAAAAATAACCAAGGAAGTCCAAAGGCCTTGAGGCAGGAGGCTGTTTTGCAGTCTTTGAGGATAAGCTGAATAAAATAAATCCTGGAAGATAGATCAGAGAGAAAGCCAGAGCTAGATTACGTAGGACTTTGTAGGTAAGGATTTTGGTTGGATTTCATTCTGTGTTGGATATTTATTGGAAAGTTCTAGCTAGGTAAGTCATATCATCCAATTTATTTGTAGGAGGATAGTTCTGGCTGTCATGTGGAGAATAGATTGCAGGAGGGAAAAGGTGGAAATAGGGACACCAGTTTGAGGACCGCTTCACTGGTCTACCCAAGTCCATGTCATTGGTGATGATGGCAGGGAGTAGAGTGTAACAGTGGAGATAATGTGAGGTGGTCAAAATGTAGGTATATTTTGCAGTATAGTCAACATGATTTGCCAATGGATTACATATGCGGCATGAGAGAGAAGAGTCAAAGATAATCTTTGTCTTAACCAGTTGAACGCTGGTATCGTGGGAGCTACCACCTATTGGAATGAGAAGGAACATGATGTCAGATTTTTGTTTGGTTTCTTTTGTTTATGTCTGGAAAGAAATCAAGAATTCATTTCCATTAATATTTTCAAAGAAGTAACTTTTGGTCCCCCCCCCCCACCCATGGACTATTTAATATTTGTTTTTAGCTCTATTCTAATAGAAGCATTTAGAGTTAATAGATTTTTCTCTAAGGACTGATATAACTGCATCTCACAAAATTTGATATGTTGCATATTCATTATCATTCAAATTGAAATGTGTGCTTTCTTCTTTGACTCATGGGTCATTTAGAAGTATTTTGTTTTGGGGGTGCCTAGGTGGCTCAGTCAGTTACACATCCAACTCTTGATTTCAGCTCAGGTCATAATCTTGGTTCGTGAGATCAAGTCCCACGTTGGGCTCTGCACTGACAGATGGAGCCTGCTTGGGATTCTCTCTGTCCCTCTTTCTCTGCCCCTCCTCCTCTCTTTCTCTCTCTCTCTCAAAAATTAAAAAAAAAAAGTAAACATTTAAAAAAAGAAGTATGTTGTTTTGTTTAATGTCTAGTTATCTTATTGCTGTTGGTTTCTAGTTTAGTTGCATTGTGGTCAGAGAGCTCACAATGGAAGAGTTCAATATTTTAAAATGTTTTTAGGTATTTTAAGGCCAAACAAGTGATCTATCTTGATGAATATTTTACATTTACTTTAAAAGATTTGTGTATTTTGTTTGTTTGCCTGTTTATCAATCTTCTACTTTTAATTCCAGTATGGTTAACAGCGTTATGTTAGTTTTAGGTGTACCATATACTGATTCAACTCCCTGCTCATCATGAAAAGTGTACTCTTCAATCCCCATCACCTATTTCACCCATTCCCCCCACCCACCTCCCACTGGTAACCATCAGTTTGTTCTCTATAATTAATATTCTGATTATTGCTTTGTTTCTCTTTTTTTTTTGTTGCTCATTTGTTTTGATTCTTAAATTCCACATATGAGTGAGATCATATGGTATTTGTCTTTCTCTGACTTATTTTGCTTAGCATTATACTGTAGCTTTATCCATGTTGTTGCAAATGGCAAGATTTCATTCTTTTCATAACTGAATAATATTCCATTACACATATTACATATGTGCAAACACATACACCACATCTTCTTTATCCATTCATCTATTGATGGACACTTGGGCTGCTGGCTGTTGTAAATAATGTTGTAATAAACATTGGGATGCATGTATCCCTTTGAATTAGTATTTCTGTATTTTGGGTCTAAATATCTTGTAGTGTGATTACTAGATTGTAGAGTAGTTCTATTTTTAACTTTCTGAGGAGGCACCATATTGTTTCCCAGAATAGCTGCACCAGTTTGCATTCCCAGCAACAGTGCAAGAGGGTTCCTTTCTCTCCACATCCTTGCCAACGCTTGTTTCTTGTGTTTTTAATTTTAGCCATTCTGACAGATGTGAGGTAATATTAGTAGTTTTGGTTTGCATTTCCCTGATTATGAGTGATGTTGTGCATCTTTTCGTGTATCTGCTGGCCATTTGTATGTCCCTTTGGTGACATGTCTGTTCATGTCTTCTGCCCATTTTCTAATTGGATTATTTGGTTTTAGGGTGTTGAGTTTTATAAGTTCTTTATATATTTTGGATACTAACCCTTTATCAGATCTGTCATTTGCAAATATCTTCTCCCATTCAGAAAGTTATTGTTTGGTTTTGTTGGTTGTTTCCTTCTTTGTGCAGAAGCTCTTTCTTTTGATGTAGTCTCAATAATGTATTTTTACTTTTGTTTCCCTTGCCTCAGGAAGCATATCTTGAAAAATATTGCTATGGCCAATGTCAGAGAAATTACTGTCTGTGCTATTTTCTAGGACTTTTATGGTTTCATGCCTCACATTTAGGTCTTCAATCCATTTTGAATTTATTCTTGTGTATAGTGTAAGAAGATGGTCCAGTTTCTTTCTTTTTCATGGTCCTTTCCTGTTTTCCCAACACCATTTGATGAAGAGACTACTATCTTTTTCCTATTGGATATTCTTTCCTGATCTGTTGAAGATTAATTGACCATATAATTGTGCTTTCATTTCTGGATTTTCTATTCTGTTCCATTGATCCATGTGTCTATTTTTGTGCCAGTACCATACTGTTTTGATTACTATTCCTTTGTAATATAACTTGAAGTCTGGAATTGTGATGCCTCCAGTTTTGTTTTGTTTTGTTTTGTTTTTTACAAGATTGCTTTGGCTATTTGGGGTCTTTTGTGGTTCCATACAAATTTTAGGATTGTTTGTTTTAGTTCTGTGAAAAAAGCAGTTGGTATTTTGATAGGGATTACATTAAATCTGTAGATTGCTTTGGATAGTATAGACATTTTAACAATATTTGTTCTGTCAATCCGTGAGCATGGGATGTCTTTCCATTTGTTTGTGTCGTCTTCAATTTCTTTCATGAATGTTTTAAAATATAAGTCTTTCATGTCTTTGGTTAACTTTATTCTTAGGCATCTTATTATTTTTGTTGCGATCATAAATGGGATTTATTTCTTTATTTATCTCTCTGATGCTTCATTTTTAGTGTATAGAAACACAACCGATTTCTGTATGTTAATTTTGTATTCTGCAACTTTACTAAATTACCAGTTCTGGTAGTTTTTTGGAGGGGTCTTTAGAGTTGTCTATGTATACTATCATGTCATCTGTAAATAGTGCAGGTTTTATTTCTTTGTTATCAATTGATACCTTTTCATTCTTTTTGTTGTCTGATTGCTGTGGCTAAGACTTCCAATACTATGTTGAGTAAAAGTGGTGAGGGTGGACATCCTTGTCTTATTCTTGATCATAGAGAAAAGGTCTCAGTTTTTCCCCATTGAGTATGATGTTCACTGTGGGATTTTCATATAAGGCTGTTATTATGTTATGTTCCCTCTAAACCTAGTTTGTTGAGACTTTTTATCATGAATGGATGTCGTACTTTGTAATTCTTTTTCTGCATCTATTGAAATGATCAGATTCTTCTTTTCCTTTCTCTTGTTGATATGATGTATCATGTTGATTGATTTGCAGATATTGAACTACCCTTGTATCCCAGGAATAAATCCTACTTGATCGTGGTATTTTTTAAAAATATACTGTTGGATTCAGTTTGGTAATATTTTGTTGAGGATTTTTGCATCTATGTGCATCAGAGATATTGGCATGTAGTTCTCCCCTCCGTCCCATCTCTCTCTCTCTCTCTGTTTTGTTTTTTTGTTTTTTTGTTTTTTGTGATGCCTTTATCTGGTTTTGGTATCAAAGTCATGCTGGCCTCATAGAATGAATTTGGAAGTTTTCCTTACCCCCCCCCCCCTTTTTTTTTGAAATAGTTTGAGAAGAATAAGTATTAACCCTTTAAATGTTTGGTAGAATATGCCTGTGTAGCCACCTGGTTCTGGACTGTAATTGGTTGGGAGTTTTTTGATTACTTATTCAATTTCATTGCTGGTAATCAGTCTGTTCAAATTTTCTATTTCTTCCCACCTTGGGGAACTTTTGGTAAGTTATATATTTCTAGTAATTTATCTATTTCTTTTAGACTGTCCAATTTGTTGACCTATAATTTATCATAACGTAACATTCTCTTACAATTTTTTGTATTTCTGTGGTGTCGCTGTTATCTCTGCTCTTTCATTCATTTGTGTCCTCTCTCTCTCTCTCTCTCCTTTTTTTTTTTTTTTTTTTTTTGAGTCTGGCAAGAGGTTTGTCAACTTTATTGATCTTATAAAGAATCAGCTCCTGGTTTCATTGATGTGTTCTATTGGTTTTTTTAGTTCCTATATCATTTATATCTGCTCTAATCTTTGTTTCCTTCCTTCTGCTCATTTTGCATTTTGTTTGTTGTTCTTTTTCTAGCTCTATGAGATGTAAATTTAGGTCGTTTATTTGAGATTTTTCTTCTTTCTTGAGGTAGGTCTGTATTGCTATAAACTTCTGTCTTAAAACTTCTTTTGCTACATCCTCAATATTTTTGCACCTGTATGTTTTCAATTCCATTTGTTTCCTTGTAAGTTTTTATTTCTTCTTTGATTTCTTGGTTGATCTACTCGTTTTTCAGTAGCATGTTATTTAGTTTCCATATATTTTCCTTTTTCCATATTTTTTCTTATGGTTGATTTATAGTTTCATAACATTGTGGTCAGAAAAGATGTATAGGTATGTCTTTCTCTTTTTTAATTTGTTGAGACTTGTTTTGTGATCTAATATGTGATCTATTCTGGAGAATGTGCCATGTGCACTTGAAAAGAATGTGTATGCTGATATTTTAGGGTGGAATGCTTTGAATATATCTGTTAAATCCATCTGATCCAGTGTGTTATTGAAAGTCACTCTTTCCTTATTGATTTTCTTTGGATGATTTGTCAGTTGATATAGGTGGGGTATTAGAATCCCCTACTGTTATTGTATTACTATTGATTAGTTCCTTTATGTTTATTATTAACTGTTTTATGTATTGGATGCTTCCATGTTGGGTGCATACATATTTACAGTTGTTATATCTCCCTGTTGGATTGTTCCCTTTATGTTTATATAGGTCCTTCTTTGTCTCTTGTTACAGTCTTTGTTTTAAAATCTATTTTGTCTTACATACGTATTGCTAATTCAGATTTCTTATGACATGTATTCACGTGATAAATGTTTCTCCATCCTCTCACTTTCAATCTGCTGGTGTCTAGGTCTGAAAGGAGTCTCCTGTAGGTAGTATATGGATGGGTCTTTTTTTTTTATCCACTCTGTCACTCTGTGTCTTTTGATTGGAGCATTTAGTCCATTCCCATTTAAAGTAGTTATTGATAAGGACACCTGGGTGGTTCAGTTGGTTAAGCGACCCACTTCAGCTTAGGTCATGACCTCACAGCTTGTGAGTTTGAGCCCCGCATCGGGGGCTCTGTGCTGACAGCTCAGAGCCTAGAGCCTGCTTCAGATTCTGTGTGTCCTGCTCTCTTTGTCCCTCCCCCACTAGTACTGTCTCTCTCTCCTCTCTCTCTCTCTCTCTCTCTCTCTCTCTCATAAACATTAAAAAATTAAAATAAAATAAAGCAGTTATTGTTAGATTCATATTTATTGCCATTTTGTTGCTTTTTTGGGGTTGTTTTTGTAGTTTTTGCTCTGATTCTTTTATCTGGCTCTCTTTCATGGTTTGCTCATTTTCTTTAGTGATGTACTTGCTTCCTTTCTATTTATTCTTTGCATATCTACTACTGGTTTTTGATTTGGGGTTACCATTAGGTTTGTATATAACATTTTATGCATATAACAGTCTCTATTAAGTTGATGGTTCAGTTTGAACCCATTCTTTACTCCTCTCCACTTTTACATCCTTTAATTTTTGAATTCCTTTACTGATTTTTACAGATGTGCTTATTTTCATACTCTCATTTATGGTCTTTCCTTTCCATCCAAAGAGTCCCCTTTAACATTTTTTAGGGTTGATTTAGTGGTCATGAACTCCTTTAGTTTTTCTTTGTCTAAGAAACTCTTTATCCCTCCTTCTAGTCTGAATGACAGCCTTGCTGTATAGAATTTTCTTAGCTGCAGATTTTTTTCTTTCAGTGCTTTCAATATATCATGCCACTCCATTCTGAGCTGCAGTTTAAAAGATTGTGTATTTTGTATTTTTGGTTGTAGTGTTCAATAAATGCCAATTAGGTTAAGGTGGTTGAGGATGGTGATCAAGTTTTCTCTGTCCTTACTGGGTTTTATTTTTTTTTTTAATGTTTATTTTTTGAGAGAGAGAGACAGAGTATGACCAGGGAAAGGGTAGAGAGAGAGGGAGACATAATCTGAAGCAGGCTCCAGGCTCCGAGCTGTCAGCACAGACCTGATGCGGGGCTTGAACTCATAAACCGTGAGATCATGACCTGAGCTAAAGTCGAATGCTTAACTGACTGAGCCACCCAGGCACCCCTATCCTTACTGGGTTTTAATATAGTTGTTCCATTCATTACTGAGAAAGGTGTGTTAAAATATCCAGCTATGGTTTTGGATTTGTCTATTTCTCTGTTTAGTGTTTAGGAAGTATTTAGTCAGTGTTTGTTTCATTTATTTTGTAACTCTGTGTTCTGCCTACATGTTTAAGGATTGTTGTATCTTTTTAATGAACTGATACTTTTTATCATTGTCAAATATCTCTTCTTATCTCCAGTAACACTCCTTTTCTTGAAGTCTAGTTTGTCTGATAGTAACAGAGCCACACCAGCTTTTTTATGCTTATTGTTTTCCTGGTATATATTTTTCTTTTCCTTTGCCTATCTATATTTAAAATTCATCTCTTATAGACAATACATATTAGATCTTACTTGTTTATCCAGTCTGATAATTTCTGATATTTAACTGGAATGTTAAGTCCATTTATATTTCTGTAATTACTGGTATGATTGGGTCACAGCCCACACTGTCATTTCTTTTCCATTTATCCCATATGTTCTTTGTTCCTTATTCCTCCTTTACTGCCTTCTTTTGGGTTAATCACATATTTTTTAATATTCCGTATAGTTTCTCTGATTGATTGATTGATTTTAGTGGTTGCTCTAGAGATTATAATATGAATCCTTAACTCATTCTAGTTTACTAGAATTAATATGGTAGCCATTTATGTAAAATATAAGACCCATATGACATCATGATTCAATTTACCCACTCTTCTTATCCTTTGTGTTTTGTTGTCATTTATTTTACATCTATATCATTATAAACCCCAAAGTACAATGTAGTAATTTTCATACTAAGTAATCAGTCTTTAAAGAAATTAAGAAAGGAAACAAAAAAGGGAGTCATTTATATTTCCTTATTTGTTTTCATTTCCAGGGGTCTTCATTTCTTCCTGGAGATCTGAGTTTCTAGTTTGGTGTCACTTCCCTTTAGCTAGAAAAAGTTCCTTCACTATGTCTTGGAATGCAGTTCTGCTGGTGATGGATTCTCTTGGTTTTTATTTACTTGAAATTTATTTTATCTATGTTCTTTGGAAGATATTTTTATGGAGTATAAAAATCTGCGTTGACAGTGTTTTTCTTCCAGCACTTTAAAGATGCTTGTGGTTCTTGTCTTGTGATCTCTACTGTTTCTGATGAGCAGTTAGTTGTAATTCCCCTCAGTGTAATGTATTATTTTTCAATGGCTACTTTTGAGATATTTCTCTGTCTAGATTTTAGCAGTTTGACTATGATGTTCATAGGGGTGGTTTTCTGTTAGATATTTCTTGTTTGGAGCTCACTGAATGTCTTGAATCAGTAAGGTTTAAATTTTTTTGTAATGAATCTGGGTTATTTGGGGCCATTATTTTTTTCTTTTTTAAAATTTTTTCTATTTTTTTATTACTTAAAAACAATTTTTTAATGTTTATTTTTGAGAGAGAGAGACAGAGCGTGAGTAGGGGAGGGGCAGAGAGAGAGGGAGACACAGAATCTGAAGCAGTCTCCATGCTCTGAGCTATTAGCACAGAGGCCGACACAGGGCTCAAGCTGAGGAACCATGAGATCATGACCTGAGCTGAAGTTGGGTGCTTAACCGACTGAGCCACCCAGGTGCCCCTAGCCATTATGTTTTCAAATAATCTTTCTGTCCCATTCTTTCTCTCCTTCTGGAACTCCATTTACATGTATGTTAAACTACCTAATGTTGTTCCACAGGTCACTAGAGCTTTGCTCCTTTTTGTCATTTTTTACTCTTTACTTCAGATTAGTTAACTTCTATGGATCTCTCCTCAAATTCACTAAACTTAATTTCTGCCTTCTCTAATATACTGTTAATCTCATCCAGACAGTTTTTCATTTCAGATACTGTATAATCAGTTCTAGAGTTCTATTGTTTCTTTTTGCATAGTTTTCACTTGTCTGCTGATATTTCTGTGTTCGGTAATTATGATGATCATTTACTTTATGTCCTTGAACATATTTATAATAATTGAAAATCCTTAACTACAAATTTCAATATCTGGGTCCTTCTGAGGTCTGTTTGTATTGACCACTTTTTTTCTTTAACTCAGGTCAGATTTTACTTTTCTTTGTATGTCTAGAAAAATTTGATTATAACTGGATGTTACAGATGATATGTTGAAGAACTTTAGATTCTGTTGTCTTCCTCTGAAATCCTTTGATGACTGTGATTTTTTTTGTTTGTTCGTTTGTTCTGTAGGGAGTTAAATAACTGGCTAATAAACTTATACAGATTTGGTAAATTTTTTAAGGGATAGATTTGTTTCAGTTTTGTTTACAGTGTTAATGTCAGTCTTTTTAATTCAAGGATATAGTATTTGCTTCTAAAGTATAGCCCTTCCTGAATTTCTTTTTTTTTAATGTTTTTAATTATTATTTATTTTTGAGAGAGACAGAGAGAGATGGAGTGTGAGTGGGGGAGGGGCAGAGAGAGAGGGAGACACAGAATCTGAAGCAGGCTCCAGGCTCCGAGCTGTCAGCACAGAGCCGGACACGGGGCTCAAACCCATGAACTGTGAGATCATGATCTGAGCTAAAGTCAGATGCTTAACTGACTGAGCCACCCAGGTACCCTTCCTGAATTTCAATAGAAAGGTGATTACCAAGGCATTTACCACGTCCCTTTAAAGTGATGTGGCTCAAACCCCAAACTATTTCTCCTGTGGTGGCCAGCAGCTGAAATTTATATTCCATTATAAATATTGCTTGTTGCTTTTTGGTGAACTCTTTGGAACCTGTCTCATGCAACCATATTCGGTATCAGCCAAGAACTGAAGAGAGTCTTTATCCAGATCTGGGGGGAAGCTGTCTTCTTACTTCCTAAGATTTTTCTCCCTCAATTTACAGTTATTCAGGTAGTCTCACATTCTGTCCTCTGACACCATTAGATAAAATGTCTATGGTTTTATGCTTGACTTCTAGCCATTCCATGAAGACTGGGGAGGGTCTTTAGAAGAAAAGCTGTATAAATGTGTACTGTACCAATTGTGGTTCTTCTTTTTAGAATTGAATCTCCTCCAGTGTGTCCTAGTTTTTGATTGCTCTTCTGTGCATTCAAATAGTTTTATACATATATGTTTACTTATATGTATAGATAAATATAGACAGAAGTGTCCAAGGACCAAGTCTTAGGGTACCCCAGAGTTTGGTATATTAGGAAGAAGAAGAGGGACTAGCAAAGGAGACTGGGAAAGAATGACCAATGTGGTAGGGTAGGGACAGCAGCCTGAATGGATTAAGTCCAGGAGAGAATGAAGTCTCCTCATTAACAGAGACAAGTTTCTAAGAGTTTTTCTCAAACAGCGAGTAGTGTAATGGAGCAGAGAAGGGAGATGCGGGTGCAAGGAAAGTTGTTTTTAAAATGGGAGAAATTACAGTGTGTTTACTTGGTGATGTCAATTGTCCTGGAAAAAAGTAAAAATTAAAATAATGCAGGGAGGAAAGTATCAATGATGTACTGATGAGAGAGAATGGTGGGTTTGGTTATGAAGGCAGAGTCTTTTGGAACAGATTTAGGTGAGGTAGTGGATTTGTTTGTGACAGGTTGTGAATGTTGAAAGCAAGATCACCCACTCAGAGTGAAGAGAGAGGTTATGAAACAGAATTATCTATGAAAATGGGAAAAGTGAATTGACTAAGGTAATTTATTAGACACACCAAAAAACAAAACAAATTAATGTAAAATGTCATGAATTTAAAATAAAATTTGTCAGCATGATTGTTTCCTTTTAATCACATTCAACTGCTAGGGCATGGGACAGAGTAGATGATGAGTTTAGATTTAACAATTGCAAGCACCTAGGTGGTTCAGTCAGTTAGGCATTTGACTTCAGCTCTGGTCATGGTCTTAGGGTTGGCGAGTTCAGTTTGTGAATTCAAGCTCACAGCACAGAGTCTGCTTCTGATCCTCTATCTCCCTCTCTCTCTGCCCTTCCCCTCCCTCTCAAAAATAAACATTAATTAAAATATTTAAAATAAACGTTACAAAAAAGAATTTCCAGGTAAGCTTGTTGTCATTTATGTATGTCAGACCTTGGTATTTAGGCTGCTTAAGGATTGAAAGTGAGGCCACATGGGGGATAAATTTTCACCACAATGAAAATGTGGGATCACATATTAGCAGTTCCAGTAGGTCAAATAGTTGTTAAAGTTGTAGAGACTTAGAGAGTGAGCTAAAAAGATAGGAAGTGTTGGTTAGAGAATGCAATGCTTAAAATTCAGATTATGGATCTTGTATAGTTATTAGTAATGTTACAGTGAAGAATATTCAAGTGATGTTACCTCGAGATGATTTTACTTAGTATTTCTTTTATGGGACTCTCTCAATTTAGCTCATCCAGATTTGAATTTTTAATTCCAAATTCTTTTCATTTAAATTCTGCTGCTCCATCAATGATTCATTCAAGAATTGTGTTCTCTGCTTTTTAAGTTAGCAATAATTGTAAAATTGATTTCAATTATTGTCTTTAATCTTGTTATTTTTAATACTTACATTTTTATACTCTATAGAGAATTTGACCCTATATGACCCTATATTTTATAAGCTAATCTAGGTAGGTTTTATTATTATTGCTACTCCCATTTTACAGTGGAGGAATCTCAAGTTCAGAGAGATTAAATGATTTGTTCAGTCTTTTCACTCCAAAGCCCAGTGCTCTTTCCATTATATTGAATGGACTAATACCGTAAATCTAATCTAACATGTTAATGGATCTAGTAATTGGGGAGTGTCCCTGCCTAGAAAGAGGTCTCTCTGGAGATCCAATAATAGTCTAAAAGAGCTGCTCTGCTAATGAGGATTTTAGACTACACAGCAGAACAGTGGAATAGGTGGGTCTTTGAGAATTCTTTGAGTAATAAAGTAATAAAGGATAGGCAACTTCCTTTTCCTCTTACACTCAAAAGGACACAGAGCTCCTTTAACAAAAGTCATGTAAGAGTAAGTACAAGTCAATATTGAAAGTCGAAGTCAATTATGATTAATTTATAAACATTTTTAATAACAAAGAGGATTTGAAAAGCCATCAAGTATGACTAACAGCATGTTGGGAGTCATGAAGTTAATACAAAATGAGGGAGAAAGTAAGAGATTTTGGAGTATTCTTCAATACAGAGAAATACACCCTACTTTGTTGACATTTTAGGTAAAGTTGGCATGTTCGATAATCTCTACTCATTCATTTTATACTAGGGAGGATCAACCCACAACTGGCCAGGTTAAGAGCATTTCTTTCATGTTGACTTGGAATTATGGTTGTAGAATAAGTTGATCAATTAACTCAAGCACATTTGTGGGAGAATAAAAGAGATTTGGTGTATATTTCTTTAAAGATATGTTGCCCAGATAATAAAGCTTATGAATAAGAGAAAGCTCTATCTTTAAATATGATTTTTATTGATCAGTTGATTACTTTTATCCCATTTCTTAGATATTTCTTTTTTAATGAGGATGAAATGTTAAATTAGTTGACAGTATTAAGAAAGCAGATAGATAATATTAAATTCAGATAGAACCTAAAAATAAGAATTTTTAATGTGATATTTATAAGTAAAAACATTAGCCACAAAGAACTTTATTATATTTAAAATTCTCAAGGGCCATCATTTCTTAACTTCTTTTAAAATTCTTTGTAAACATTGCCTCAAATCTGTTGGCTAGGTTTTTTAATAAAAGACGACAATTTATTAAAACAAGATTTTTATTTACTAGATAATGTGATATGAGAAAAAAATATTGACCTGGTTTGCAAGTACTTTTCTAGCAATTTTAATCAATTCATTTAACCTTTCTGGACCCTCATTGTTTCTTTTTCTATAATATGTGTTTTAGTAGATAAGCTCTAATATCTCTTATAAATTCTAAGTATGTCACCTTTGTTGTCGTTGTTGTTGTCAATGGATTGAGTTCTTAAATTTTGAGATATCATATTACTAAAGCTGTGTCTTGCATCCCATGATTTTATAATCAGTGGTCTAACATTGTAGCCTTGGAGCACTTAGGTGGCTCAGTTGGTTAAGGGTCTGACTCTTGATTTCAGTTCAGGTCATGATCTTTCATTCGTGAGATCAAGCCCCACATTGGGCTCCATTCTGACAGCACAGAGCCTACTTGGCTGTCTGTCTCTCTCTCTGTCCCTCCCCTGCTCCTAAGCTCTCCCTCCTTCAAAATAAATACGTAAACTTAAAAATAAATAAATAATACATACATACATACATACATACATACATACATACATACATACATACATTGTAGCCTTAGTGATAGAAGTGGTGATAGCTATGAAAGGGAAGAGGTGAACCTGGAAAACCACCTTTCCTTAAAAATTTTCTTTGACTCTAGAACATAGACCTTTTTGCCAGTGAAGATTTATTTCTAATTTGTAAAATGAAAAGACTTACTGGGGAACATGAAGGACTTTTCTTTTGGTCTTCCTTCTTCCATCAGTTTGAGTAGTATTTGAAAGGTATGTGAAAGAAATGTGATTATGTGAGAGAAAACATGACTATTTCTCATAGAGTGAAAACGGCATTGAGAACTCTTTAGGAATGGAAATAATTACTAGTTGAGAATGGCCATGAAATCAGAATTGGAATTATAAAGTCTCAATTGTGGCTCTTCATTTCATGAGATGGGTAGAAAAAGAGATACTTTGCCAGTATGCATAGTAAGAAAGGTTACTTTAATATTGTGCAAAAAAATTTGGCTGAGACCTACTGTCATATTTCTCTTGAAATGTAAAACATGATTCCCAGAGTATGAAAAGAATTTATTTTTATATCTATGTGGGGAATTAGAGCTATATTTTTGGGTTTTTTTCTTATTTACATAAGTAATGTATGTACACTGAAAAATTTTGGAAAGTGTTTAAACTTGGTATGATACCTTAAAATTATAAGCAGATTTCTTTTACTAAAAGTAACCAGTTTTCCAATCCTAACATAGGAATTATAACTGAATGTGTCACAAAAGTGGATAAGTTAATAAAGCCTGTCTGTGGGTCCCTTAAAGAAAGATCTTTCAATGCTAGTATAACTTTATTAGCTTTTAAAAATCATCTATGTCTGACAATCTCAGCACTTAAAAATGAGGCTCATAAAAATATACATTAAAAGAGTAAATAATCCATGCCCACCTCAATTTAAAATAATTTTATTTAATATCATATATATAACATCCGATGAAACATACAGCTGAAGAAGTGTGATATGCTATACATAATTTATGCTTCACCAAGTGTTTTATAATTGTTTTATCTAGGGCCCCAAAGGAGATCCAGGACTTTCCCCTGGTCAAGCTGTTCCTGGAAAAAAGGTAATTAGTTGCCCGTGGACTAAAATCATGGAGATATATTTCAGGCATTAAAAAAAAATCATTTTTATCTTTCTTAAACATTTTTTAATGTTTATTTATTTATTTTGAGGGGTGGGGAGGACAGAGAGAGAAGGAGAGAGAATCCCCTTAACAGACCGAGCCATTCAGGCATTCCCAAAAATGTAGATTTTACTTGATATTAGACAGAGAAGAGAGAAAACTAGCAGATTTTAATGAAGCAAGAAATATTTAAAAAATAGATTATATCAGATTAATTTATCAGTTGAAATCCTAACATTAATTTTATTGAGTGTCTGCTGTGATTACCATTTTGCTACCTTCCAATTAGGGTAGTGTGGGGCGAAAAATTAGAGCAAGATATGGCCCTAATCTCAAAAACTTGCTGTTAAAAGGCATACATCAGTAATACATAAATTACAATGCTATTTTGTACCTTTTTGAGAATAGTTCCATGTACTTTACCATTTTTAAGTGCCACAGTAACTGCAAGAGAGGCAGTCATCATTATCTTGTTTTCCAGAATACAGAATTCATGGAAAGCCTGAGTGGCTGTCAGTTAAGTGTCTGACTCTTGGTTTTGGCTCAGGTCATGTTCTCACGGTTCCTGAGTTCAAGCTCACATCAGCCTCCGCAGTAACCAGCACAGTGCAGAGCCTGCTTGGGATTCTCTCTCTCCCTTTCGCTCTGCCCTTCCCCTGCTCATTTTCTCTCTCTCTCTCTCTCTCTCTCTCTCTCTCTCTCTCTCACTCTCTCTCTCTTTTCCGATAAGTAAATAAACTTAAAAAAAAAGGAAAACAGAATTCATTGAATTTAAATGAGTCATGAATAGTAAGTGGCGGAGTTAATGATATATTTGTCTGACTTTTAATCTAATATGCATTTCATTTTGTCATAATGCTGTCAAACACATATACATTGAAGTAAAAATAAACTAGTATTTTAAAGTAAAGATAGCAACAAAATCTTTATTAGGAGAAAGGTACTGTTTTCCAGTGAGGATGAATGCAAATAGAGCCTTAGGAATACATCTGGGAAGCTTTGTTTAGACAAGCACTTGATGAATGTGATACAATTATGGGATGTTTTTGTTTGTGTGGTATACATTCACAAACTTTTAAAATCCCTGAATAATTTTGATGGTTCCTGTGTTGAAATCTGATCTTTTCATTGGCTTACAGAAAACTTTGTAAACTTAAAAAAAAAAACCCATACCATTTTAATGAACTTTGCAGATGTTATACTGACAAGTAAATCCTCAAAAAAAAAAAATTTAATCTAGAATTTTGAGAATTTTATTCCTGTGATGGAACTGAGTTCTCTGAATATAAATATTTTAGAAAAAGAATTGAAATTTATTATTAGAAACATATTTTCATTGGTCCCTTACTTATTGCAAGGAAGAAAATCCTGCAGTCTGAGAAACAAAATGCCATCTTTTAAAATATCTAAATATAGGACATTTGATTTCTTACTTAAAATTTAGAAATTAGAGTTCCATTCCGTTATGATGTCTGCTTTAAATAACCCTCCCCAAATTAAGCATTCCCATTTATATCAAATGCTTGGTTTTATCTTTACTCATGGCTTCCCTGTCCAAAATATAGGGTGGTTCAGTATGTATACAGTTTCTGTATGAAATATAGGATGGTTCAGCATTAGAATTGAGTCTTAGAAGTATGTCAGTCTTTTTTCACTTTTTGAATTACTCATTTACTAATTGTGGTTATTGCTAGATGGGAGAAATGTAGTAAGATACAGGATTTAATGATATGTTGCCATTGAGCTTTAAGTGAAATATACCTTTTAAAATTGAAAGATGTATTTCTAAAATGGCAAAATTTAAAAACATTTATTAAACATTATATTTATATTAAATTGGGTTCACATATACTGAGGAGGCAGGATATTAGTTATATACATATATTATGAATACATATATAAACATTAAAAGGTGAGAGTTGAGGGGGTGGATAACAATAGTGTTTTGGTTTTAATCACTTAGCCATTTTTATAATAAATATATGGTCAGAGACATAACAACGAAAGAAATGCAGGGGCTGGTCTTTCAGCATAGAACATTCACTAAAGAACATCTCTCATAGAGCATTTAATTGAAGTGTTTAAGCCCTTTTGGGACCTTAACTCTTAAGGGGTGGTAATTTTCCTTTTCCATAAGGCAAGTGAGATATTCTCATTTTTCAGATGGAGGAACTTTTATTTTTTTGTTAATGTTTTTTAATGTTTATTTATTTTTGAGAGATACAGAGACAGAATGCGAGTGGGTTAGGGGCAGAGAGAGAGGGAGACACAGAATCCGAAGCATGCTCCAGGCTCCAAGCTGTCTGCACAGAGCCCCATGAGGGGCTCGAACTCACAAGCTGTGAGATCATGACCTGAACTGAAGTTGGACGCTCAACTGACTGAGCCACCCAGGTGCCCCAGATGGAGGAACTTTTAAAAGAAGTAAAGTGATCCACCCACGATTAGAGCTAGTAGAAGGAGACAAGCCTCCAATAACCTGTTTCCTAGTGCAGCTTTCTTTTCCCTCTATTAATTGTAAAATATATGTATATACATATATATATATATGTGTGTGTGTGTGTGTGTGTGTGTATATATATATATATATATATATATATATATATATATATACATACATATTACCTGTATAAACTTTCACCCCATCACAAATGGAAGCCATCCTAATAAAATGTCAAGAAGAGGTATTAAAATGAAATTAGTACAAATGGAAAGGTATTCAATTGGTAATCATTAGAAACATTCTTTCCTCTTCTGATTGTTTAACTTGATGACACATTAGAGTACATAGTGCACTAAATATTAAACAGAACACAGTCACTTAGTTTACTTAGGATTATTACTTAAGTACTCTTTTTTCTTTCACAACATTGTTTTTTCATGCATAATATATTTGCTGCAGCAGAAAGAAAGAGAGGAAGGAAAGTAAAACTGCATTTGGAGCAAAGTGTCTCAAGATTGTTACCATTCCTTTTTCTTTTCCTCTTCTTTTTTTTTTTTTTTAAGTTTATTTATTTTGAAAGAGAGAGCACACACGCATGCATGAGCAGCGGAAGGGTAGAGAGGGAGAGACAGAGAATCCCCAGCAGTCTCCACACTCATACCTGCACCCGCCAGCACAGGGCTCAACTGGAGGGGAGAGAGGCTCAGTCCCACTACTGTGAGATCATGACCTGAGCGGAAATCAAGAGGTGGTCACTTAGCCAACTGACCCACCCCGGTGCCCCTTTCTCATTCCTTTCTGACATGTTTTTTCCAACCCAATTCACACAGCTTCCTCTTTGTCTCTCACTGTCACTTCTGCCCACCAGATACTCCTTCCCCCTCACATCAGTATACTTTCTCCCTCCCACCCCAAGATGGGCTTGCAGGCCCTCATCAAAGTTGGGGAATCAGGAGAATGGACGGCCCTAATAGGTGAAGTCCCATCTGCGGGAGCCAAACACACATCCTCCCAATAAGTTTTCTCAGCAGTTACTTCCCAGTGGTACAGCAGGCAACACCAGCACAGCCCCGGAAGCAAAAGTGTCCCTTTCTCTGCTGTGCCATGTGAGCCCAGCCCTGCTCGCCACAGCCCTGCCTGGAGGCTCCTCATGGAAATCCCACCAGATGCCAGCCTGAGCCCTCCACAGCTGCCACAGAGCATGCTCATAGAACTATTTTTTCATGTTTATTCATTTTTGAGAGAGAGGGAGCAAAGGGGAAGAAGGGCAGAGAGGTGAACAGAGGATCTGAAGTAGGTGCCGCACCAACAGCAGAGAGCCTGATGCGGGGCTCGAACTCACAAACCCTGAGATCATGACCTGAGCAGGTGTCTGTAGCTTAACCAACTGAGCCACTCAGGTGCCCCACTTATAGATTTTTTTTAGTAAACTTTAGATTTTTAAAACACAGTGAATCTTGGAATGACAGGAATTTAGGGAGTGAGGGCATTCCTAGAGAAAAGAATATCAGAAAAAAAGGGGGCAGAGGCATGGAGTAGGAAGTAAGGTGCAGGTATTCAGCATGGGAAGAGAGAAATGTGGGGAGCCTCAGAAAAAATCTCAAAAAGGCCCTGAACTTAAGCCTACTTGCAAAGATCAGGAATGAATGCAATAAGATTTTGATGATGGAGATGAAATCCTGCAGCAAGGGAATTCTAATTTTCAATTCCCATTCATAACATTAAACCTCTCTTTGTGTTTTGTTCTTAGGGCAGTCAAGGCCTTTCTGGATTAATGGGCCCCCCTGGTATGCAAGGTGATAAGGTAAGATGTAGTTTTACTTTGACATAATCCTTGTCATCTGGGTCTGGGAGCTCTTCAAGTCTTAAAATCTCATTTTGAAGTGGAGCCCAAAGTCAATGTTTTAAATTCCTTTTCTCAGCAAAAAGAATTAGGATGCTCTCCTAATCCAGGAGAGTGTTGCCCACAAAAGGCAATGCCCTATGAAAACTAAAACCCTTCAGTTAATGAAGGGAACAAAATTCACATGCAGGGATAAGTCAAAGTCACCGACAGAATGTTGAAGCTTTTCTTTTCTTCTTCTTTTTTATAAAAGGGCAATAACCTACTTCCGAAAGTTTGAAATCATTTTTTAACTTTTATTTGTTCAAAGTGAGGTATACTTGGTTATAGGTAATACTTTTGACTTTTTTTAAAGGGTTCTCATTGCATTAAGAAATATTAATCACTGCCATGATATGTATATATATATATATACACACACACACACAAATATATACACACGTGTGTGTATACACACACACACACACACACACACACACACACACACACACACACACACATACATATGAGGCCTGAAGAGTAGGGCAGAAGTGAGGATTGGGAATAGCAGGTAAAAAACAATAGCGATATGTATTTGGCAACACATATTTTTCTGAGTTGAAAAGGAATCTAATACAGCTGAATCTAATACAGCTGCTCCTCTATACGTTCAGCTTATTTTTCTTTTTCACCCAAACACTGAGTTGTTGACTTTCTACAGGGAAAAGGAAGATACAAAATATCTAAGTATTAAAGGCCCCAAAATATTGAAGAGCAGTATTTGACTTGATATGGATATCTAAATACATATAATAATGAGCTGTGTCGATGTCTCTGTATGTCTTATAACCTTTCTCTTGGGACATTTTGGTTGGAAGTGGTTTTTGGGCTCTGGTTACTTGATTCAAATCCCATCTGCCATTTTCTAGGTCCCAATGACTTTGGGTAGGGTATTTAATCTCTCTATGTTTCAGTTCCCTCATTTGTAAAATGTGAGGATAATACTACCCACTTTATAGGTAGTCATTGGGAACGAGAAGTGAGAGAATCCATGCAATAAAGTGTCAGACAAATTGCAAGCCCTAACAAATATTAACCATCAGCTGTTTATCTGGTTTCGTAAATATAACCTTGTTTGCTTTCCCTTATAACTCCTGCTAAAGAGCTGAATTTTAAAATGATGAAAAAGATTTTGATCTCATGGAGTATTTTCCCTCCCATGCCCACACTACCATTATTTTTATGGCCTTCAAACTAATTTTCATCTGAAACAGTACTTAAAATCTGATCAGTACTTAATCTGATCAGTACTTAAAAATCAGTACTTAAAAATCTGATCAGTACTTAAAATCTTCTTTGATTGTAGTTGCTCCCATGGAGACAGAGACTGGAGAGTGATCATTTCTAACAGAATTGGTCTTGATATATAGTCACAAACCTGTTCAATTAATGCCACTCAGTGTACCTCTAACCACTAAATATACCTCTGAAGAAACTGTACTGACGAATAGCATCAAAGATCTCATATTATGGAAATTATTTTAATTATTTTATTTGATATTAAATATACAATATTTCACCCTAAAGAATGATACTACATATGACGAAAAACCGAATCATTACTTTCTGAAGTTAAATGATGCCTGTGGTTTGGGAAATTAATTAGTCCAGGAAAGGGAACTCTAAGTAATATTGGAGTGGTTATTGTGTAGAGGACTATGCATAGAAATATCTATAGAGACAAATTTTAAAAAGTTGATTGTAACCATTATACCACATTATCATTTTAACTTTGGAATTGTGCTTACTTAAAGCAGAAGATACTGGCTTTCAAAGACCTGTGCATATATTATATATGTCTTGGCTTACCAGCATTTTAAAATCTTAAGATTAATATATTCTTTTTGATCTGTATAGGTCTAGTAAAGTGAAATACAGCATTATTTTAAACAAACTGGGCTACAGATTATCTTTCAGAGACTTCCTTTCCTCTTATATGATTTTTTAAACTTTTAAAATCTGCCTTTTTTTTGGTTAAAGCTGATCATATAGAAGCCAGTGGTCAGATAGCTGTGGTAGCTGAATTTTCTCTAGAGAAAGTTTTGTTGAAAATATTAGAAACAGTGGTGCTGGGTGGCTCAGTTAGTGAAGCATCTGAGTATGGCTCACGTCATGATCTCATGGGTTCGTGAGTTCGAACCCCACGTCAGGCTTTGTGCTGACAGGTGGGAGGCTGGAGCCAGCTTCCGATTCTGTGTCTCCATCTCTCTCTGCCCCTCCCCTGCCCACCCTCTGTCTCTCTGTCTCTGTCTCTCTCAAAAATAAACAAACATTAAAAAAAATAAATTTATTTCTGAAAAATGAAATATTCATGGTTCACTATGATTTGACAGTAGTTTAGAAAAGTGTTAAAACAGGGGCGCCTGGGTGGCTCAGTCGGTTAGGCGTCCGACTTCAGCTCGGGTCATGATCTCGATCTCGTGGTCCGTGAGTTCGAGCCCCGCACCGGGCTCTGTGCTGATGGCTCAGAGCCTGGAGCCTGCTTCCGATTCTGTGTCTTACTCTCTCTCTGGCCCTCCCCCGTTCATGCTGTCTCTCTCTGTCCCAAAAATAAATAAATGTTAAAAAAAAATTAAAAAAGAAAAAAAAAGAAAAGTGTTAAAACATTTGAGATGATTTTGTAGTTTTTCTGAGAATTTTTGAGTGTGGCTATTAATAGAAACTATATACAAATTAAAAAAAAAAAAAGCAAGTATTGCTAGGGAAAGGACATAAGGATTCAATCTAAACCTAAATTGATTCTTCACATATCAGGCTTGGGACAAGTTTCTATCACACTATGTGCATGTCTTGTTTTAATATGAATATACAGTAGAAGTATATTCAAAATGAGCTTGATAGACTGTTCCTGGGGCCTGTATAGAAGGGAGAAGGGCAAGACCAATTAGTGGATAAAATGCTCAGTTAATTATGAGCTGCTTTTATGGAATTTACTAGTTTTGGTTCATGTTTTGAACCACCTAGGTCACTCTAGGTTACTTTCTTGCAAACTGGATCCATGCTAGGACAACCTAGAAAAGTAGCTCGTGTTAGCTCTAACCTGGGACTCCTGTTTCTTTCATCCTTGCAATTCCACCCGTGATGTTAGTGCTAGGTGAATTCTTAAGGTCCAGGTAAGAACTTAAATTATTCACTTTGTAAGTGAGAAATCTAAGGTAAGCCCAGAGAGGTTAAGGGAATTGTTCATGGTCACTCAGAATTATGGCCGGATGGAGAGATAAAACTTACTGCTACAGGATCAACTGTGCTTTTAAGTATTCTTTGCATATCATGAGAGATGAACAAAGTATTTGGGTTTTGTTTAATATAAAGTTTATTACATCCTTTTATCTTTAAACTATTTTATAAACTATCATTATAACTGTTACTACTGATATATTATGTGCCATATCCCAGTCACTCTGCTGAGCCCTATTTCTTTTCATTTTAAAAACAACTCATTGAGGGGTGCCTGTGTGGCTAGTTGGTTAAGCATCTGACTCGTGATTTTGGCTCAGGTTATGATCTCATGGTCATGAGATGGAGCCCCACGTCAGTCTCTGCACTGAGCATGAAGCCTGCTTAAGATTCTCTCTCTTTCTCCCTCTGCCCCTCTCCTGAGCTCTCTCTCCAAAGTAAACAAACCAACAAACAAAAAAAAAACTCATTAAGCCAGACAGTATGTTCACTATGTCATAAATAAGTTAATTGAAGTATAAAAGGGTTAAATCACTTACCCAAGACCACACTACGATTAATTGGCTGAGTTAGGACTCAAATCCAGGCCTGTTTGACACATGACTGCTCTTAATAGCTTCAAATACTGCTTCCCCATTAATTAATTAGTTTGTTAAATCAGTATTTGTAGGATGTGTATTTCAGTACTGCTGACTGTCCCTGGCATGTGTGCAAGAGGAAGTAAAATTTTGCTTTTCATGAAAGCCAAGGGAACAGATATAGTTTTGGATGACAGATAATAATGACTTCATTATTCCTTTTCTCTGAAAGTATCTGGAAATATTAAAATTCTTCTAATATAAGTCGTACTCAAGTAATTTTGAAAATGGCTGCAAGAAAGTTGTGTTGAGAACACTCAACAGCTCATGAAAACTGTTGAGATTAATAAACAGAAGGTTGCTGTTAAAAACATTCTGAACATAAGTAATATTGAGAGAAATAACAAAGTGAATAAATTAGCAGCATTGCTGTCTTTTTCCACCTTTCAGTAGATTTTTTAGTTTGCTTCTTTCTTTTTCTTTTTTTATCTCTCTCCTCCCAATTTTTTTTTAACCGGTATCAACATCTTAACAAGCAATGTGTTTCCCCAAATTGACTGGTTACATTGCCTCAACTTAGCCATCTTCATGTAATTTTTATTTTCCTAGGAACTAAAGTATGTTTTTACTTCCCACTCAGTGTCTAAATTTGTGCCAAAAGGCAGATAAGTTGGATCCAGAGTGTATGCTGTGTTGGATGGAAGACAAGAGTCATAATTCTGAGTTTGGACTCCAGATGGATTTAAAATTGTTTTTTAATATAGCAATCAGTTGCTATATTAATATTGGAAGTCTGCTATTTAAAATTGTAAGAACTTTGACAGTGATTTCAATTGGAACACTTTTTGTAGGATCGAGAGGATGAACCAGATGGGAGCAGTTAAGCACATCTTAGCATAAAGGCATATAGCTCACAGCAATGGTGAAATATGAACACACATTTTAATACAGATTTTTATGAACCGTGTTTGGCAGTATTTTTCTGAATATCAAAAATACTAATTATGGTTTTTTAGTGATAATTGTAAATCAGTGCAAATTCTTAATTGTGTTTTGATGGAATTATTTCAATTACTTAAAAAGTTTTCCATTACATATGAGGAACACAGTAAATATCTTTACAAAGTTGGAAAGGAAAAAAGAAGTGAAGCATCAAGTGGAATGCATTGTGATTTATTAGTCACTCAAAAACTAGACAGCTTTTCATAACCTATTTAAAGCAAGGACAGTACTAAGGAGCTACAATAATGCTGAATGTCCATGAGAATGACAATAAAAAATCAGGATTGGCATAAAAAATCTGTGCCTGGAGAGAGAAATAAGTAGAGTTCTGCTGCTCCACAGTTGACTCTATAGATTATTTTCTCCCTTGCCCACTATCCTTGTAAAAATCAGCAAAGCTACATTGTGCTTTGGGTTGGTTCCCAGTCCAAGTATTGTACTGGACGTCTAATGCAAAGGCTGTGCATAAGGTCTGTGCTGTCTCCACTCTTGCCATCTCCTTTCTCTGCAATCCTCCGTTCCCACTAATGGTAGGGGACACTGGGACCAAAGCAGTGCAGTACTGAACTCCCCCACAGGCAAGCCAGTGGTTACCAGAGTGGTGTAATTTGCGGGACTTGGAAAGTTCCTTGTGTCCAAAGATATTTTCCTCAGTCTGGCTCTTGTGATTGACGTTTTAACATTAAGGGTGAGTTCATTTGGCTAAAAGTATTTCGGTTTCCAGAAATTAAAAAAAAAAAAAATCTGCATTCTCAGAAAAAGCTGTTATCTGTCATATAACACCATTCTGAAAATTAGTTTATCATATTCTTTTTCTCTGAGAACTAGTTGAGAAGGACTATTACTAGGGTGGATGGGGCCACAGTGGAAACCGGGTACTGATTAAAGGAGGTTAGTGGGTCAGTATTGTGAGGAGGTTGGGACAAAGGTTGGCACAAGTGTGTTGTGTGCGTGAGGGAGGTATGTTCCAGGAAGAAGGGGAAGCGGGTAGAATAGAGAGGTTTGTGTGGTGTTTAATCCTGTAATGTGAGTCCCCTCAAGCTCTCCAGTTATCTGGGATCCTCCTTCAATTTATTTGTTTTTTAAAAAAATTAAACTTCTTATTCTCTTCTTGTTCTTATTTATTGCCTTGCCCCAAGAAGTGCTGCCATTCTCATAGCTATTGATTTTCATCTTTTTTTATGGTCATATTATCACTGTTTCTCAATTTTGCCATGCTTTTCTCTGGTTATTTTGGCCAAAACATGAATATATTTATATCTGCTTCTCTGCTTCCCAAATCAGTGTCTCTTCCTGTCTTATTTTCCCTGAGGCCTCTTATCAGGATTTCATCCCATTTTAGGTAGGCTGAGTAGAACCAGTTAACCTGTTTACTGATCTCTCAGTGGTGTTGCCTTTCACACGATTATATACATGGTCATCCCACCTTCATCTTAACTTCCCGAGACTAGACAGAAGCAAAAGATCCAGGGAGGTTGCTTCAAACAAAAGAGCAGCTTCCTTCCAGAGATAAAATCTGTCAGTAACTCTCTCAAATGCTACATTTGTTTTAGTCACATCCTTTTGCCCTGCAGTTCACTCAGAAAACCAGTATTATGTAAATAAGGTATAGTCCCTGTCTTCCAGTAGCTTATGGTCTAAAGAAAGGAAACACACTAAAGTAAATTACAAAAGTGTATTATGCCATGACAAGGGCAATAATGAAGATATGAAAAGGTTATTGTAGGATGTAGTTGAGGGCAGTGGGAGAGTGTTTAGGGAACAGGGAAGGAGGCAACATCTGACCTGCATCTTGAGGATGAGCAGCCGTTATGCTGAGGATATGGTAGTTAGTGGACATGTATGCTAGCTACACAGAGAGGATGGCAGAAACAGAGGCTCACAGGCAAAGAGCAGTTCCTTGTTCCTGGGTTATGAAGTGTGAGACAGGAGGTGTCAGGAGATAAGGCTTGAGGGCTATTCAGGGGCAAACTTATAAAGGAACTTACATCACGTATCACTCACGTCTATTAATTTATCATGTAATAGAGAACTACCTGATGGGTTTTAAGAAGGGGAGTGCTGGGGCGCCTGGGTGGCTCAGTCGGTTGGGCGGCCGACTTCGGCTCAGGTCATGATCTCACGGTCCGTGAGTTCGAGCCCCGCGTCGGGCTCTGTGCTGACAGCTCGGAGCCTGGAGCCTGCTTCATATTCTGTGTCTCCCTCTCTCTGACCCTCCCCTGTTCATGCTCTGTCTCTCCCTGTCTCAAAAATAAATAAACGTTAAAAAAAAAAAATTAAAAAAATTAAAAAAAAAAAAAAAAAAAAAGAAGGGGAGTGCCAAAGGCAAATCATCTACTCTCCAGTTTCTTTGGCACTTCTGTGGGCTCTGGAGGGGAATGCTTCTACTTTCCTGAAACCTAAAGTCTATAGAAGGAGGCCCCAGATAGAAAGGTAAGGTGACAATACAGAAGTGGTCTTATGCCATAGGAGAAAAGTCCTTATCTGAGTGAATATGTGTCTTTTCCATCTAGTGAGGGAAAAAGACTGTTAAAAGGAGAACACTAATAATATATAAAGTTGACAACATGGAGATTTTATCATAAGGTCATTGAGAATTTTTCTTAATATATATATACAGGCATTCCTCACTTTGGATGGTTCAAATATGCACAAATTTCAGTTACTATGTTTAATGAAAATAACACCAGTCTCCCAACAACATGGTTCAAACTTCACTTACCACAGTTATTAACCACAATTATTAACTGCGGTTAATTGCATAAAGTACAAACTCTGCTATAGTCTCTTCAGTCTACAAAACAACATAAACTACGAAAACTACGTAAATAACAGCTATGCATCAAGATCAATGACCAGTCACATCATTTCATCCAGTCAGTTGGTGATTGTTCACTGTGCATCTGTCATTCAATTCATGCAGACAGCAAAGTATGTAGTATGTTGCTTCCTTGTCTCTCAGTGATAAACCTATGTGATATGTTATACAAATGGATAATCAAAAGAGGTAACTGACCAGCAAAGATGACAACAAAATAAAGGAATCATGGTAACACAGGACTTAAAATTAGAACTGAACATAAATGGAATTATAGAAAAAATAGCTGACCCTAGAACCCTGCTCCCAGTTGAGAGACCCTAGATAATGCAGCCAGAGGAACACAGGGAAGGTTAACTTTTGGACATAAATGAGGAAAGGGTTGTGATGAATAGGAGAGAGATGTCCCAGAAGAGTAACACCAGCAAAACACCCTTCACATTAGAAGAACTTTTGGAACTATTTCATGGCATTGAAAGTACTAAGGATAAAATGTTCAAAGTTGATCCAGAGTTAGAAAGGAGTGTGATAATTTGCCAAAGCACAGAAAATATGCTTGCTCAGTATGGTAATTTATACAAGAAGGCAAGCACTATTCAAACTACTCTTTATAAATTGTTTCAAAGAAATACTTTTAGTTCTTAATGTTTTTAATCTTTTAAATTATGTTGCACCAAATATTAGTTGAACATTTTTTCATTTCCCTACACAATTTTAACTGTCAGAATTTTTAACATTTTGACAAATATTTTTAAAAGTCACAGAACATTTGTAATTTTTCCCATTATTTATATTGCTTTGCATGGTTTCAGCTTGGATGGTCAGTTTTATGGGCCTGTAGTACCATATGTCCAGTGAGGATGGCCTGTATATAAGTGGTACCACCAACTGTCTTATGGATAAACATTTTATATATGCATCCAAAATTTTAATTACTTGGGCAAAGTTCAGTATCTACTTGAAATTTCTTTCTTTCCCATCTCAATATTTATGGTTTTAATTCTTTAATTGTATCTCCCCCCTTCCCCTATCTCTCTTTCTCTCTTTCTCCCTCCCTCCCTCCCTCTCTCTCTTTGGTCATGTGTGGTTACCTATTGACAACATATTTGTTAGGGGTCAAATTTTTGTTAAAGTAAGTATTAACATGAAAGTCTCTGTTAAAATTAGATCCTAAGTCCCATTTGTTATTGTAATTCTTGGTAAGGCAGCTTTCTGTCACAACAAATATTTAGACAATTCTATGATTTATTATAATGGGTCTTTAATCTATTTTAAAACAGAGTTTGTAAATTTTCCTATTGGCATTCCTTAACGACTGTGTTCACATTGTTGTTTTGTTTTTTTTTTTTTTTTCAATATATTCATCCAAGAAAAATTGTATGTTGTTATTTACTGGACTTTTTTGTTATTCTTCCTATGTGAGTTAGAAAACAGTGACTCAAATAATATTTTCAAAAGAGTATACTATAAGCTATTTTTTAAAATAAAATGTTAGGTCCCTAGATTGGAGCTATGTCAAAATTTGAATGTAGGCATTTTTCCCAGGAATTTATTCCCTTTGCTTTTTAAAACTTTACAGACTAGTGTTTAAGTAGAATATAAATAAGGAATATAGTCACCAATATAGGGAATAGAAGGAGGCCTTTCTACAATTTGTTTTAATATTAAGAGAATTGAGATGTCATATTAGATACTTAGAATCTAATTTGTACTCAGGTTACTCTCAAATCCATTCACGTCTTTCCATCAATTCATTCATTCATCCATCCAAGTCCCTTCATTGAGTAATTAATGAGCACTTCCTATGAGCCAGGCACTATTCTAGGCACTGGGGATACCACACTGAATAGAATAGGTAAGGAACTTCAGTTTAAACTCTATAAGGAGCTCTACACTGTCTCTTATTCCTCCACTCAAATCTGATTTACAATTATCTTTTACTAGACTATAAAAGCCTCTGACCTGACCCATTCTTTTCCATTTACATATCTCAGAGTCCTCATCTTTGATTTAGATCTTATGCTTAAATCTGCTTTTTCTCTGATATATACATCAGTCTTACTTAAATTCTTCCTATGCCTGGATGGCCAAATTAACTAATAAATATGCCTTTGTTTTTCATTCAATGAAGCTAAATTAAAAAAAAAAAAGCAGTGGCTTTCTTACAGATCCAAGTAATCACAGAATGCTAGCTATAAAAGGAAATTTTAAATAATTTTACTCACTGCCATCATTTTTACAAATATAGACTTCAAAGCTCATGATGTAGCTAGTTAGTGGCAAAACTGGAACTAGAACTCAGCCTACTTGGTCTGTTCTTTATTATTGTTAGCAGTGAAAAGACAACCAGAACATTTTGTTTAACTCAGGCTCTTCTGGTTGCAAAGAATGGAGAGTTAGGCTATCTCAAGGAAGAGAAAATTCTTTCAGTCCTGTCTGTAGTATTAAGGGAAGCAGGGACCCACGGAATCTGAAAATAGGTGCTGTAATGTAACTTGGTCTTATGGAGACAAGCACTGATTCAAAGCAGCTCTGAGTGGTGTAGCTGCCTTAGTCTGTGGATCTTTTACTGTACTTTTCTAGTACTGCTACTCTCTGTTCTTCCCACATATGCCCTTTTGTGTTATCTCTGAGAACAACTTTCTTAACATAGTTTCTGCTTATTCTAAATTCTGTGTTTATACTTTGGCTTTCTTGTAACGTCTCAATTCCCCTTAACCTTTGAGAATCTTTCCCGCTTCAGCCCCCTACTGCTTAGTACCTGAATTTTTCTTTCTTTCCTTTTTAAAAAATAGTTTCAGTTAATTAAAAAAAGAATTTGACTGACCCAGCTTGTTCCTAGTTAGGCAAAACTCTTTATTCCGAGTGACTTCATTGCCTTCTGGCCAGACTTTGTATTGGCCTCCTTTAGATCAAGTGTTGTTTCCTGTGGCTGAGATGAGCAGGAGTGAGTTCATGAAGAAAAGATCATGACTGTTGCTGCCCCTTTATTAGAGTCTCTGGATGAGAAACAATCCCTTCAAAGGAAATTGTACATACAGAAGATACCATGTTTAACATGCCTAGTTCACTGTTATAAACTGCTTCAGGAAATGTAAATTAAAGAAGTTATACTTTTTTCATCATGGGCTAGGGGAGGGAGGAATCTCTGGCCAGAAAAACAGGTGGTAGCCAAAGAAAGGGAAGCATGTAGTTAGACTCAAGCATTCACAGAAATAAAAATAAATAAGTAAATAAATAAACACATACTTTTTCAAAAAAGGTAAAAGAGATAAGCCTATGGCAGAGGTTTCTCTACCTATGTGCCTCTTACCTTGGCTTCTCGTTCGTTACTCACCTTCCTGACACTTTCTCAGGAGCTGCTTAGCTCCCACCTTCCTAGAGCTGCTGTCTCATCGTAGGGAGCCACCACCACCTTGTTACTGCTGAGGACATTTTTTATGTCCTATTATAAAAAGTGAAGAGGAGCACCTGGGTGGCTCAGTTAGTTGATCTTCTGACTCTTGAGTTCAGCTCAGGTCATGATCCCAGGGTTGTGGGATCAAGTCCTGTATTGGGCTCTGCGCTGAGCATGGAACCTACTTGGGATTCTCTCTCTCTCTTTCTCTCTCTCTCTCTCTCTCTCTTCATCTTCTGCCCCAACTTTCTCTCTCAAAAAAAGTGACTTAGCTTTGACGATATTTTTATTTGTGGAATCTCAGGTGACATTTGGACGACTGAGAACAATATATCTCATATTTTGTAATTAGGCTGATCTTTAACTATCTTAAAAAAATGTAAACTCAGAGCAAACTTGAGCTAAAAGATTGGGTATATTAGATGCTGTAGGTAAATGAGTAACTTTAATAATGCCATGATTTATGAAATATTTAATTTCTTTGGTTGATCTATCTTGGTGATCTATAATTAAGGTTTGTGCATATCGATGAGAATGTTTCTTTCTTCCTGTCCCTTCTTTTAGCCTTATTTTGCTCACAGATCTTTCTAGAAGAAAAAGGATATTATCTATTTTATATCTTTGGGTATTAATAATGGAGATTAAATACTTGATTTTGGTTATAGTATATGGAAAATTTTTTTGTTACTGATTTGTTAGCTCAATAAAGTCCCTTTTGTCATAGGACCTGTGAGTGGCCTCTTTGATTTGTCTTAGCTCATTCATGGAGTGTGATTACAATGATTTGGATTAGAGAAACTGCCTGGATGTGGTCCAGTTTTTCAATAATTACAAATAGATTTTGTCTGAGAGCATTTTGCTTCAGCATTAATAAACTAAAACCAACTGTTAAAAAGCATCAGTAAGATTTAGCAGATCCATTGCTGGATACCAGCTTTATATAAAAGATGCTGTTCTGTATTCTTTTTTCAACACTATGGTACCATTTCAGTTGATAGTAACAAATAATTCAAATAACGCTCAAATTGAAGATTAGTAAGTAATAAATTAGTAAGAATTAACATTCATTTATGAGAAAACCAAAAATTGGGGGGGGAACCAACTTGGCACCTTTGTTTAATTTTTTTGCTTGTACGAATTTACTGTTCATAACATGTTTTCACCTTTACCATTGCAGGGTCTCAAAGGCCATCCGGGGCTCCCAGGTCTCCGAGGTGAACCAGTAAGTACTTCGTAAAACTTATATCTTCTACAGTAAAAAAGACACACATTAGAGACTCCTTGAGAGATTCTTTTTCCCCACTTATTTAAGATTTTCTTCTCAATTATTTTCAATTTTTAGTGAAGGACAAACTTTTTAAATTAATCACGTTATAGTTTTGTTTTTGTTTTTCCCAAACCCCTGATTGACTTTAACTATCTGCCTAACATATTCCAGCACAGCAGTTCTTAAACTTAAAAAAAAAAAATTTTTAAGGGGCACCTGGGTGGCTCAGTCGGTTGAGCATCTGACTTCAGCTCAGGTCATGATCTCATGGTCCATGAGTTGGGGCCCCGCATCGGGCTCTGTGCTGACAGCTCAGAGCCTGGAGCCTGTTTCGGATTCTGTTTCCCTCTCTCCCTCCCCCTCCCCCACTCGTGCTCTGTCTCTCTCTCTCTCTCTCTGTCTCTCTGCCTCTCAAAAATAAAGAAAACTAATAAAAAATTTTTTTAATAAATGAATAAAAATTTTTTAAGTTTGTTTATTTTGAGAGAGAGAAAGCACAAGTGGAGAAGGGGCAGAGAGAGAGGGAGAGAGAGAGGGAGAGAGAGAGAATCCCAAGCAGGCTCTGCAGAGTGAACCCATGAACCATGAGGTCATGACCTGAGCCGAACTTGGATGCTTAGCCAACTGAGCAACTAGTTCTTAAACTTTTGAGGTTCAAAAGCCCCTCTGAGAATGTCATAAGTGCTATGAGCTCTTTCCCCAGAAAACACACATATTCATGCATATGCATGTACCTGCACATGTGCATACACACAACTGATTAATTTGTATTTTTTTGTTTTTATATTTTCTTTCACACATTTGATTTTTTATACAATTTCAGGGGCTTGCCTATTTGCAAAAGCCTGTCCATAGCTGTTAGTTTCCTGACCCTTGCATGAGGGAATGTAAATAAATTTTAATAAAAATCCAAATTAGAATAGCACATATGCTGTTGTCCATTACACACATATTTAAAAGCCAAAATAGTTTGGGAGCCTTGTAGTTTTTATCATGTAATTCTTTGTCTTCCCCACCAGAAAACAATATATATCATAGGGAGAAAAATAAAGCCATTTCTTTTGTTTTCAACACAATGTGTACTAGGTCAGTATGAATAAAGCAATGAAAACTAACTAATTAGAAACTAACTAAGGTGAGGGACACCATTACTGGAGATTCAGCAGAGAGTGTCCCTTACAGTACACTCTGTTCAGTCCCTGAGGCACAATTTTTCAAAATTACTAATTACTAATTACTAAATATAACAAGTGATGCATGTACCTGTAATAGGTGTAATCTCAGTTTCTTGAATCAAACAAGGGCTGGAAAACATTTATGGGGAAAAAATCAGAAAGGCAGGAGGGATTAGTCCCCAGGGAGAAAAGAAAAAATTTCTAGAAAACTGCTTTGGCACAAATGTATGAATTCTAATGAAGAAAACCTAATTATTTCACAAGTAAGTGAAAAATTGACCCGTCAGTACTAATGGGTGTTCTCACAACTATATAACCTATATAACCTCATAGCCCTATAACCTAGTTCTTAGTATATTGGTTATTATTCTGAGTGAAGTATGTGTTTTAGAAGCGTCTAAAATCAATTTTAAAGGTTGGCAAATGTATTTTAGAATCAGTTATTGCTTTTCATTCTATTTATTTCCAGAAAAAAAGGCAAAATTGGTGTTAACTGTGAAATACAATTAAAACCCTTTTGCATTTTAACTGTGAAAACACTGTAGAAATTAAGAGGATCATAACTAATTTGGTAGGAGATGTTTACTTCTGGAAAATTTATAAGTATCTACAAATCGGTGGACAAACATTTGGAAAATAATTGTATCATCTGTGCAAGCTCTAGTAATAGGAACTGCCATTTATTGAATCTTTATTAGCTACTGAACTGTACCTACTATTAACTACAACTTCTAGTACTATAATTATTTATTGAATATTTCCACATGTTAACTAATTTAATACACACCAACACTAAGAATTATTGCAGTTTACCCACTTTTAAATATATTTCTACACATTGTTCTGTCTTCTTTACACAATAATCCTGTGATCCCGAAATTATTATTCTACTTTACTAATTCTACTTGGTAGCAGTGCTGGGATTCTCGATGAAGTCTGATAGTCTCAGAGTGTTTGCTTTTAATGCTTGAAGTTAGAAGTAGGATTGGGGCAGGTTTCCTATTCCTTATTTCTGCAGGGTCTAAAGATACAACTTTGTGTCTAAACTGCTCCATTCAATCTATAGATTTAAGTGGGCCACATTTTGTTTTTAACACGTTTAAGTGCATAGTGAATTGAGTTGTAGTGTTTGTTTTGAATTTCATTTGAGCTTCTGTGGTTGTCACAGTGATTTTAGGGTGTGGTTGGCTTAGACATGTTTATGCCATGTAGGATTATGCTGAAGGCTTACTTGTTTACTTTGTTTACTGCTATTCCAGGATAGCAGAATTTAGGCATCCAGCAGAATTCTTTTGTGTATTTCTCTTTGCAGCTGGAATGTCTTAAATCTCTACATGTTGCCTTAATACCCGCTATGAAAATCCATTCAAAGTCAGATTTCCTTTATGTCTTAAAACAGATTGCTTTTTAATAGAGAGCTCAATTTACCTAATTTGGCTAGGAGAGGAATGAAAGGGATGATGGTTGGTCTTAGCCAGACAGTGACCTACAGAATAAAAGCAGGCTTTTAAATCTGTTTCACTTCTTTCTATTGGCATAACCAAATAGAAGGTTTTGTGAATGTCTGGATATAGGCCTGTGTATTTTAGAATTGGATGAGGGATAAAGGAAGCTGTTGTAAATAGACTGGAGCAAATCTCGTAATTAGAGATTTAATTTCCTAATTAAATTAGAATTTCCTTAGAGTAATATTGGAAGTTATGTGCACTTTAGCACTATACCAGGAAAGCAGCCTGGGATGGTGGTCTCTGGAATTAGACTTGCTGACTCAAATCTTGGCTTCCCACTTATTGTCTGAGTGACTTTCCACTGGTGACAAATGCTCTATGTTTCATTTTTTAATCTGTAAAATAAATAATGGTACCTACTTTCTAGGGTCTAGGCAGATTAAATAAGATATTACATATAAAATACTTGAAATTGTGCCTGGCATGAGATAGATGCTAAATGAATGTTATTATAGGAATATAATATTATATATATTGTAGGAAGGCAATATTTAGTATGTAAATATGGTTTTGGAAATTCATAGGCTAAATCTCTCCAAATGTAGATAAGAATTTTATTCTGCAGGGGCACCTGGGTGGCCTATCCGGTTAAGTGTCAGACTTCAGCTCAGGTCATGATCTCACAGCTGGTGAGTTCGAGCCCCGCATCAGGCTCTGTGCTGATAGCTTAGAGCCTGGAGCCTGCTTCGGATTCTGTGTCTCCTCTCTCTCTGCTTCTCCCCCATTCATGTTCTGCTGCCTCTCTGTCTCTCTCAAAAATAAATAAGGATTCAAAAAAAAAAAAAAAACAAACAAAAGAAAAAGAGGGGCACCTGGGCGGCTCAGTCGGTTGAGTGTCTAACTTCGGCTCAGGTCATGATCTCACGGCTGGTGAGTTCGAGCCCCGCATCAGGCTCTGTGCTGACAGCTCAGAGCCTGGAGCCTGCTTCAGATTCTGTGTCTCCCTCTCTCTCTGCTCCTAACCCACTTGCATTCTGTCTCTGTCTCTCTCAAAAATAAACAAACACTAAAAAAAAAAAAAAAAAAAAGAATTTTATTCTGCAATTCTCAGAAATCCACTTGTTCACTCACTTTCTGTTAAATTGTCCATTGCCATGTGTGTGTATATATATATATGTATATACATATACATATGTATATGATGTGTGTATATATATGTATAATACATATACATATATACATATATACATATATATACATCCATATATATATGGATGAATGTCTATATGTACATGTACATATATATGTGTATGTATGATATGTGTATGTATGTATGTGTGCATGACACAACTTTTGTCAGATTGTCTCAGTTCATATCCAGGCTCTGCTGCTTACTCACTGTGGCATCTTGGGCAATTTTCATAACTTCTCTGTATCTTGTGCCAAATGGAGGATGGAGAAAATAGCATCTATCTCATAGATGTAGGATATATGTAAAGTGCTTGGCATAGTGATTGACACATAAAAAGTGCTCAATGAATGGTAATTGTTGGAGGAAGAGGAAAGGAGGGAGAAAAATGAGAACAAAATTGAGAGAGATTCTGAGGAAAGGGGAGATAAAGACATATAAGAAGCCTTCATATCTAATAGAATGGGAGGGCCAAAACTTTACCTATGATCCTCCATTTGTCTTTTCCTTGCTCTTCTCTTTCTATAGATTTTCCAAATTTGGGAGCGTTTTATAGTATTTTTCTACTTAAACTGGAGGTAATACTCTTCTGTGTGCTTCGGAGCAGAGGGACAAAGGGCTAGTGTCTTTTATCTGTTTTAAAAACAATAAGAAGGAAATGAATTTTACATAATAAATGAGTAATCCATGAAATTTACCTTTGCTGTCACCATTTGAGGTTAGGTAAAGGCAGTTCAACATGTATGCTTCTGGCATTTCCTTGGCTCAAGAATTATTTAACAGATCTAGACTCTGAATAAACTAATGAATGAATGAATAAATAGTGTATCAATGAAAGTAAAAACAAATGTAGATATTTCTTCTCTCTTGATGGTCTAGGCCTGTAGAAGCTTCCTTTCTTATGCCTTTGATTCTCTATATATCAGCCTGCCTTCAGCAAACCTTGTTTGAAAATAAAAAATACAAAGTTGTCAATGTAAAATGAATTTACTAGGTTTGTTTGTTAGTGTGTTATTTGGATAAGGATTGCATTAAATGTGTAGATTGCTTTGGGTAGTATTATGGTGTTATTTTGTTAGGGATTGCTGGTGTTATTTGGATGGGGATTGCATTGAATGTGTAGGTTGCTTTGGGTACTATAGACATTTTAATAATATTTGCTCTTTCAATCCATGAGAATAGAATGTTTTTCCATTTCTTTGCATCGTCTTCAATTTCTTTCATAAGCTTTCTATAATTTTCAGCATACAGATCTTTTACCTCTGGTTTGGTTTATTCCTAGGTATCTTCCAATTTTTGGTGCAATTGTAAATGGGATCAAATCCTTGATTTATTTTTCTGCTGCTTCGGTATTGGTGTATAGAAATGCAACCGATTTCTGTACGTTGATTTTATATCCTGCGACTTTGCTAAATTCACATATCAGTTCTAGCGGTTTTTTGGTGGAGTGTTTCAGGTTTTCCACATAGAGTATCATGTCATCTGCAAAGAGTAAAAGTTTTATATCTTTTTGTTGTCTGATTGCTGAGGCTAGGACTTCCAGTACTATGTTGAACAACAGTGGTGAGAGTGGACATCCCTGTCATGTTCCTGACCTTAGGGGGAAAGTCTCAGTTTTTTCCCATTGAGGATGATATTAGCTGTGGGTCTTTCATATATGCCTTTTATGATGTTGAGGTATGTTCCTTCTACCCCTACTTTCTTTAGGGTTTTTATCAAGAAAGAATGCTGTATTTTGTCAAGTGCTTTTTCCGCATCTATTGAAAGGATTATATGGTTCTTATCCTTTCTTTTATTAATGAGGTATATCACACTGATTGATTTGTAAATATTAAACTAGCCCTCCAGCCCAGGAATAAATCTCACTTGATCATGGTGAATAATTCTTTTCATGTACTGTTGAATTTGATTGTCTAGTATCTTGTTGAGAATTTTTGCATCCAGATTCATGTATGTGTGTGTGTATATATATATATATATATATATATATATATATATATATGCGCACACACAATAAAATATTACTCAGTGGTCAAAAAAGAGTGAAATCTTGCCATTTGCAACAACATAGATGGAACTGGAGTGTGTTATGCTAAGCAAGTGAAATAAGTCAGTCAGAGGAAGACAAACATCATATGATTTAACTCATATGTGGAATTTAAGAAACAAAACAAATGAATATAGGATAAAGGAAGAAAGAATAAGATAAAATCGGAGAGGGAGGCAAACCATAATGGGTGTTGGGCATTAAGGAGGGCATTTGTTGGGATGAGCACTGGGTGTTATATGTAAATGATGAATCACTGGGTTACACTCCTGAAACCAATGCCACATGGTATTTTAACTATCTTGAATTCAAATACATAATTTTTTAAAAAATAAATAAAAAATGAGTTTACTTGGGTGCCTGGGTGACTCAATCAGTTGAGCATCCGACTCTTGGTTTCAGCTTAGATCATGTTATCAGGTTCATGGGATTGAGCCCTGTGTTGGCTCTGCACTGAGCATGGAGCCTGCTTAAGATTCTCTCTCTATCTCTCTCTCTCTGCCCCTTTCCCCTGCTTGCACATGCTGTCTCTCTCTCTCTAAAACAAAAAAGAAAAATTTAAATGAATTTACAATTCCAGTGTTACTGTTTGAATTTTTAGATAGAGATATATCATGATTGAGGTAATTACCACTCAATATCCATTTCTTAATCAGACTTGCTATAAAAAAAAAGTTTATCTTAGGAAGGAAGAAGAGATTGGTTCTGAAGTTCACTGCCCCTTTTAGTCTTCTGGGGCTCATGCTCAGACATTAAGGACATCATGCTTAACATGCAAGATGTTGAGGTAAGAAAATGATTGAGACACGAGACAATATAAAAAGACACTGGTTATTAAGAAGTGTACCAACTCTTGGGGCATCTGGGTGGTTCAGTTGGTTGAGCATCTACTTTGGGTCAGGTCATGTTCTCACGGTTCATGAATTCAAGCCCCACATCAGGCTCATTGTTGTAAGTGCAGAGCCTGCTTCAGTTCTCTCTCCCCCTCTCTTTACCCTCCCTTGCTTGTGCTCTCTCAAATAAATAAACATTTATTAAAAAAATAAAAGAAAGAAATTAATGTACCAACTCTTTCTAGAATAGGTGTCTTATTTATGTAGTGCTGGAATTTTCCATCCTGGATTTATCATTAATAACCAATGTCTCATTTAGAGCCCTAATCTAACGTTTTATTTACATTTATTTAGTCATTTTGGCTCATTTTAATTTCAAGTAGGTGATTTCAGCCAGATAAACAATGTGTAGGATCCTTGGTCCTTCTGTGGCGAAAAAAATTCTTTCTGAACTTGAATATTATAATTGTGCCAAATTTGTTTCCTTGGGCTTCTTTTGGTTTTGTTGTATTGTTTTATTTATTTTGTTTTTTATTTCAGGGAATTCCAGGATTCACTGGTAATATTGGTTCACGTGGTTACCCTGGCAGGCAGGTGAGGTAACTATATTTATACTTTTCCTTATATGTTCCTTTGTATTAATGCATTGCACTTTCTGATTTTCAGAGTTAGTGTTCAAATAATAATTGGTTTACTTTTATTAAATAATGAATTACTCATGGCAAAATAATTCAAAATCAAAATTATAAAAATCCTCCAGAATTTTACTGTAGAAAGTTATGTGTAAAATTGGAGTAGAGTTTTTAAACATGTATGATGTGATACAGTGGAACCTTCAAAATTAAAATGCCCAAGGGTCTAATAAGATTTTAAAACAATCCTGTGGCTGATTTTACAATACTGCCACTGACTAAAATGAAGTAATGGTAAGAGTTAAGATTGGATAACAAGTATTATTTTTTAATAGCAGAGTTATAAAAACTTGAGAGTTTGATAGTGCTGTATACACCACTACCAAACACTTTTATCTGAAATGAATTCAAGTCTTTGTATATGGTTTTGAAAATTCATTCTAATTATTTCATATTTATTTCCCTCTAATTTATAACTTTATTTCTTGTAGACTACTAACAGAATAAATTTTTTCATAGGTTTTCATGAAGGCTTACTCTTGAAATTGATTATTCATTTAGCATACTAAAAAACTATAGTTATAATATCTTTTTTATTCTCAAGAATAAGGGAAATGGAAATGCCAAAAAGTAATCTATAGTTAACAAAATTCCACATTTTGGGCCTTTAAAAATACATGGAAGGTATTGTATATTACAGTCTTACCACCAAGTGATGATTTATGTTATCTGAAACATAAAATATAAATGCTCAAGCATATGGACATTGATCTGAAGTTAAAATGTATTTTTTTAAATTATGGGAATATTTTAGATATTTTAACTAGAAGTGTTTTAAAAGAATACAATTTTCCAATGAGAAATAATTTAATTAAAATTTATTTTTTATATCTTATAATGTGTGTTAATCTACCTTGTTTGGCTGTCTAAAAACATATATATATATATATATATATATATATATATATATATATATATATATATAGTTCCTCTTTTGGTTCTGAAATGCTAAAACTTCTTGAACATATATAGTCTTCATTAAGTATACCTAGTTCTGAATTTTATACTTGTGAAAAATGATACCTCTTTATGTACCCATTTCATTTTATTTATCAACAATGCTTTCAAAATACTGTAGTGTGATGATGATGTCTTTTGTTCACACTAGGGTGTAGCTGGACCAGAAGGTAATCCAGGTCCTAAAGGTATACGAGTAAGTAAGCATTTTCATCATTTTGTAAGCGTGCTTGCATACAAGTAGGATGAAATATATAAAATAGTTAGCAGTTTCACACTTGTGTAGGAGCTTTGAATATAATGCCAGTTTAGCCTAAAAAGAAGTTCATTTGTTTAATAGATACATTCACTGTTAATGGCAACAGAAAGCACTCTTGTAGTAGTTTTACATCATTCTTTTCTATACTTTCTGGCTCCTAGCATGTCTGGTGTGTTAGAATATACTCTATAGTATAATTTATATATGAAGTCTATAGACCTAAGAAATCATGATAAAAAATATGAAGAGGAAACAGAATTCTATTAATTTCAAGGCTGAGATAATATGATGCAAAAACTATCTGGAGTAAAAACTATATATATCTGAAAAGAAGAAAATAAGCTTATCATATCGAGAATATACCACTGTACTTCTGAACCATTAAGGAGTTTTGTTAGTCACTTTAAATCATTAAGGGAGTAAAAATAATTACCGTTATATCTTATATAGTGTCCTACACATTAAAATCAAAGGTAGTCTAAGAAAAATTAAAAAGTAAACTAAAATTTTTGTTTTTTAAAATTTTCTATTTTTAATGGCAAGTTATTTTCCAGAATCTACCTGCATGCCTTATATTATCTAAAATGCCTTTTTGAAATAAAGCATAATGTATTTACACAGTATGTGCTATAATGATGTCTTTAATTCCTAAATATTTTCAAATACTTTCATATGTATTTTCTTCTCTTATTTTGCTGTCAATCCTGTGAAGGAATTTTACAGATGAGAAAAGAGTAAGCTAAGGAATTTACATGACTTGGCAAAGTCATAGCTAGCTAGAAGTAGACCCAAAGTCTTTTCACCTTTATTCTGTACTCTTACCTCTATTTCATACTGTTTCTACTCTTGCATTAAGTGAAAATATAGCGGGGACAAGTCATATATTTTTTTAATTAGAAACTGTACCAAAAGCACATATTGACTTGGATCCGGGAAGAAGATATTTTAGTGGTCAAGAACATAGCTTTGGAGTTAGAAGGACCTGCTTTTTTGGTTTTTTTCCTTCATGTAAAAATCCTATTAGATAATGATAATAAAACTTGCAATTAAGGTAGTTATGATAACCACCTGACCTTAACATTCTTTTTTGTTTGTTATTTATTTATTTATTTTGAGAGAGAAAGAGCATGAGCAGGGGATGGGCAGAGAGAGAGAATTCTAAGCAGACTCTGTGCTGTCAACCCAACGTGGGGCTCAATCTCACAAACTGTGAGACCATGACCGGAACTGAAATCAAGAGTCGGATGCTTAACCGACTGAGCCACTCGGGTGTCCCCTTGAGCTTAACATTCTTTTTTTTTTTTTAAATATGAAATTTTTTGTCAAATGGGTTTCCATACAACACCCAGTGCTCATCCCAAAAGGGTGCCCTCCTCAGTGCCCATCACCCACCCTCCCCTTTCTCCCACTCATCAACCCTCAGTTTATTCTCAGTTGTTAAGAGTCTCTTATGGTTTGGCTCTCTCCCTCTCTAACTTTTTTTTTCTCCTTCCCCTCCCCCATGGTCTTCTTTTAAGTTTCTCAGGATCCACATAAGAGTGGAAATATATGGTATCTGTCTTTCTCTATATGACTTATTTCACTTAGCATCACACTCTCCAGTTCCATCCACGTTGCTACAAAGGGCCATATTTCATTCTTTCTCATTGCCACGTAGTATTCCATTGTGTATATAAACCGCAATTTCTTTATCCATTCATCAGTTGATGGACATTTAGGCTCTTTCCATAATTTGGCTATTGTTGAGCTTAACATTCTTAAACCACAGTGCCCAGCATATAGCATACATTTTCTTTGCAGACTCTTTCATTTTATTGGAATTTGAGAGTCTCTTCTGTGCATTAGCTAGTACCACCAAGACACGTTATTTGGCACCTTGCAGTTTTCTCTTACTGTATTTTCTCATCTTGCTTCAATGATTCCTCTATTTCGAAGTTCTTCTTTATGCCACTGTATGTTATACATCCTTTTGCATTATGTTAGACATCCTTTTGTTGTTGTTTTTTTTTTCATTTGTATGGAAACTATAGTCTGGGTTGTAACCCTTTTTAAGTTGTATTTTTAGGTTTTGACAGCAGCTTCATAAAAACATTATTTTAGGGGCAGCTGGGTGACTCAGTCGGTTAAGTGTCCAACAAGCTCCGGTCATGATCTCACGGTCTGTGAGTTCGAGCCCCGTGTCGGGCTCTGTGCTGTCAGTTCAGAGCCAGGAGCCTGCTTCAGATTCTGTGTCCCTCTCTCTCTGCTCCTCCCCCACTCATGCTCTGTCTCTCTCTATCAAAAAAAAAAAAAAAAAAAAGAATAAACATTAAAAAACATTTTTCAAAATAACAAATATAATTTCTTTTCTGATTGATTTAATTGATTTGGTTCCTTAATTTTCCTTTGTGAATACAGGAAGAATCAAGAAGTCCATTTCTCTAGGCTTCCTATTCACAGAGGTTCTCAAATGTAGACTTTTAACATTAACTTCAAATCCACATTTGGTTAAAAGGACAAAAATCACAAAAACATGCTGACAGGATTATAAGAGGTTTTTTTATTTGGTTTGTATCTTGTTATTGCACTATACCACATACTATGTACTGTAAATTAATATTTTTATGAATCATGTGATAAATGATCTTTTGACTGGCAGCATTATTTAATTTCATTTTGTGGTGTTATGATAATTACTTTTACATTAAGTGCATATGTTTAAAATAGACCATCACTTTGTAATCCTCTTTTGGCAATTCTTTGTATAATAATATGCAAGGTGCCTCAAACAATAGAAGTATGTAGGGCCTCTCCTGACCTTTTACTGGCACACTGGTGACACAAAATTGCCTCTAACTGGATATAAAACCTTCAGTATAAAACAAAAAAGCATATATATTATATTTTTTTAAATGTTCTTTGTTTCATTACACACTAAACTGTAGTTTAGGGACAGAGTCTTAAGAATGATCACAACCCCGTGTGACTTTTTTGGTGGGTGCTGCTGACATTTTATATTCTGTTAGAATCAGCATAATAATTCTCAGGAAACCTTTATGAAATACCTATGTAATTATTCATTAAAATCTTTAAAATGTTTTTGCACCTTATTCAGGCTATATCGAATAGAGGTCTAACTTTCTCTTGAGTTTTCAGTTGATTTCTTAGTTCAGTGATAAGTGTATACCAGTTAGGGTGTCTGTTCTTTTTATTTATAAGAGAAAATTCAGTTGTATGTATTAAAATAAAAGTTAAGTCTTTTTAAACTTGAGGCTATCTGTAGCTGGTGATTCTGAAAATAATGTTTTGGAATCATAATCCAAGCTCATAAGCCTTCAAATTTGGACCATTGAAAGAGCCTTCTAATAGATTTTCCTACATTCACTGTTTCTTGCCTCAGACATATTCTATATCCTGCCAACAGATTAATATTTTGCAAGTACAACCTAACCTAAGGTCACTATCACAATCCTTTAAAGGCAGTAGCTTCCAGTTGTCTAAAATATAAAGTCTAAAACTCTTAGCTTGAAATTTAAGTCTCACCTTAATGTACTCTCCAAACTATCATACACTTTACCTCTTAAATTGGTAAAGAGATTATTTACCTCTTTATTTACCTTTAGGTTATAACTAAAGTATGTTAGGATAAAGTACCTTGCATTGTTATATATAAATACCCCTTGGTTGTCTGACCAGTTGGAATCTTCTTTAAGGTACAGTGGGTTTTTGCTCTTCTCCAAAGCATCTTACAAGTATAATGCTATCTGTTACCATTTACAGACACTCCCTGAAATTCTCTGATTCTGCTTTCTGTAATTGTTCTGCTGGCAGTGTTCTTTCTCCATCCTGTGCTTATCAGGATTTTAGCTACGCTGTAGTCCTAACTCAGGTGTCAGTATCTTTTGAAAACTTTTTTGACTTTACCTTCTGCCACATTGGAATGGATCTCTTCTTCCTTCATGCTACTTAATATCTTTTGATACTTCCATTCTGCCTTAAATTTTAATTAATTATATATTTTTCTGCCCACTATAAAATTCAACGAAAGGATTTGGTCTTGATTTTCATTGGCCGGTGTGTCTTAAGTTATGTTCCCTACTTTTTTTTTTTTTTTTTAATGTAAAGATTGATCTGTAACTTCTGGAAGGAAGGTGATAAGGCAAAGGGAAGTTATTTATTCTGTTAAGCCTAATAGTTTCACACTATTATGGAATAATTTTATTATCTCTATTTGAAATTCCTTACAGGGTAAGTATTCAAATGAAAATATTATTTCCTTACTTTAAGGGTTTTATTGGCTCTCCTGGAGAAGTAGGACAACTGGGACCTGAAGGAGAAAGAGTAAGTCCATTTCCTTCAAATATTATTTCTAAAGTGATATGCTTATGATAGGACAACAGAGGTCATAAGAATTTATCAGATAGGTAATCTTATTGTGTGAAGCAAACCACCTTTTAAGAAAAACCACCTACCAGATATATAATTAGATTCTCTTGAATTTTACCGAATTTGTTTTAAGGAAATAAGGTGATACAAATATATATGGTTAGATTTATTTGTTTTTATCTATCTATTTGTAAGAGAACATGCACAAGTTGGGGGCAAGAGAGGGGTAGAGGTAGGGGCACCTGGGTGGCTCAGTCAGTCGCACATCCGACTTCGGCTCAGGTCATGATCTCACAGCTTGTGAGTTCGAGCCCCATGTCAGGCTCTGTGCTGACAGCTCAGAGCCTGGAGGCTGCTTCGGATTCTGTGTCTCCCTCTTTCTCTGCCCCTAACTCACTAGCATTCTGTCTCTGTCTCTCTCAAAAATAAATAGACATTAAAAAAGAGAGAGAGGGGTAGAGGGAGAGAGAATCTTAAGCAGGCTCCATGCCCACTGTGGAGCCCATCATGGGGCTGGATCTCATGATTGTGAGATCATCACTTGAGCCAAAATCAAGAGTCGACACTTAACCAACCGAGCCACCTAGGCATCCCTGGTTTGCTTTTTTAAATTTAATTTTTAAAAAATGCAAATTGAAATATTAAAATATCTACTTATGAAAATTGTATCTTGTAATTCATTAGTATTTAAGTACAAACTCTTGACAGGTCTTGTACTTTACAATACAATGTATAGTAAATAATTCAGCTTCAGAAGATATATTTTTGTTTAATTTAATAATGGAAGATAGCTGTTCATAAATATAGGCTCTTGTGAATAAAGATAGAATCTTTGCAAAATGGTTGTTACCTTGGAACAATTAAGTACAGCGTTTTGGTATTCCAACTTCATCATGTCTACTTTTCAGTACTGTTCAGTGATTTCTATTGCATTACTTCATTTGTACTGTTGGTATTCACTGAAAAAGATAGAATTGAATAATATTAGTATATTATCATAAGGTTTGAAAATATAGTCATATTCAGGATTTAGCATTTGACTCTATTATTTGTAGGCATGGTGGTTAGGCCAGAGTTTTCATTTCTGGAAACTGGTTTTTGCAAATGAAAGTAAACCAAATTATTCTTTGCTAGATGACTTTTTCAAACATACAGTCAGTTTGAGTGAATTATATTACATTTTCTTGTAATGACTTGTGAATTTCCTGACGGAGAAGAAATAATCAGAATTTAAATGTGCTGTTGTGGCAATCAAAGTGTTCATTCTTCTTTGGTGAGATGAGGTGAATATTTTCCCTTGATGAATATGCAAGTCATTTCTTTCACTTGCAGAAATATCTTCAGTGTAATCCCACAACTAAGCTACCTGATTGTCATGTGATACAGCAGACTTAGAGTTCATGTTTTCAATCTATCATGCAAAGAATTGAATGCTTCTCATTCACCCAAAGGAGTATATACAGTTTACATTTTTATTACTCTGTTGCACATGATGCAATCCTTTCTTGGCCTTTAGACATGAACTTATTTCTAGTTAATGATGTAATAAATAAAGCAAAATTATATGTCCTCGCAAAATGTTATTATCTTGAATCTGAGGATCCTATCACTGACCATCATTAGGCCCACTGCCTGTAATCATACTCACTAGTTTTGACCAGTCTATATGAAAATATTAAGACCTGTCTCGAGTCATAAATGTAAGACCATTTTGTGATATTATGGCTATCATAGGTGCCATGTCCTAATATTATTTGGCTACTTCAAAATTTTCATTAAACTATGAATGATATAGCTAACTGGGTATTGTTATTGTGTTATAAAATGTGTACGTGTAGAGAAGAGAGTAGAGAAGAAGTGTAGAGAAGGGCAGGAAAAAAAAAAAGAGTATAATGTTAATCCCTTCCAAAAACAAATAGAATTCCTTCCTGAAAGTCAGTAACGTGTGTGTGCGTGTATATATATGACAAAGTGTTTATATAATTTTGTCTGTACAATCCTTAGGTTTCCTGCTGAGATTTAGTGGCCCTACTAAAGTTGTAAAAAATAATTACCTTATCTCTTAAAAAAAAAGGTTGGCTATATTATGTAAAGATGTATAAAGTCTTAATGAAATGAGTCCTATCACTCACCCGTGCTTTTTGATAAGACATTAGATGAGTTTTATCAAACACTGTTGAACTGAAAGTCGATGGATTACTGCCACCAATGATATCCTCTAAGTTAACTCTATGTGCCTATAAATCCCATGCTACATGCTTTTGGCAGAGTTCTTAGTCTCTAAGGCTTATAGGTAAGTCTGAGTCTCAAGGTGATTATATAAGTGAGGGTATTTTAGAATGCAAGTTACAGAAAATCCCAACTCAAACTGGCTTAAAAATGAGGAAATTTTTAATAATGATGGTAACGATGATAGCAAATGATTTACTGGGTCGTTGTATATATGCAAGGCACAGGTAATAAGAGCAGAGCCAGGATTTGAACACAGATGTTCTGGCTCCAGTGCTTGAGCATTTAAGTATTATGCCCTACTACTTCTTACATAACCAGAAATCTATAGGTTAGGTGGGATGTAGGCACAATATGATCTTTAGCACAGTGATACCATCCTCTCCACTTTGCTTCACCTAATGTTGGCTTTATGCTAAGGCAGGTTTCCCACCCAGTTGCAGAATTGTCAGTGCAAGGGCTAAATGTGCTTTCATTTATGTCCAGTCGAAGAGGTAGGGAGACAGGAGGTTAATTGTCCCTTAGGTTTTGGAAAATGAGACCTTCCTGTTTATGTGGTTGTGTGCCTACCTCTGGACAAAGAACTATCACCGGAGGAATGGTAGGATCCCATTTGGAAGTACAGATAGGATGCATTCCAGAATAAAATCAGGATTCTGTTATGAAGGAGAAAAAGAGCCGCTTCAATTAAATTAATATATTGAAGCTTTTCTGAATGCCATACCAGTTTAGAGAATAATTCAGTTTTCTCTTTGTGATACTTCATTAATTGATGTTTGAGAAAGAAAAGATCTGTAATATCTTATTCATTTATTCAACAAGTGTTTACTTTTGACATCTGTATATTCTAGGGTGTTCCTGGGATCCGGGGAAAGAAGGGTCTTAAGGGAAGACAGGTAATTCAATTTTTATTTTTTGAGGTTCCGTTCAGAGCGATATAATCTAATTATATGCATATTTCTTCAGAGCGATATAATCTAATTATATGCATATTTCTCACCTATATAAATATAAATGTAGTTGTTCTTGTTATCCACAATATATCTCATTCAATAGAATTTAACTTTTGCCACCTTAACAGTTTATCAAATAATATCTGAGATTATGAAGGAAAATTTAGCTTAAAAAATAATGAAATATAACACTTCTCTAACCATTTAATAGACCAGTGGAAGGGACTTTTATCCCTATTACAAGAAACTAAATGTCACAGAAAATACATGAACAATTTAAAATACTAATGATATCACTATTAACCTTCATATTTTACAGGTTTTAAGAATGCCTGCTTCAGACATTAGTTTAGAAACTAGTTCCCTGCAGCTTCTTATATTTTCAGATTTTAAAAAATCAAGGAAAGTGAATTTTTGCCAGATATAATAATTTCAGAGATGGGAGGAAATTTTGACATCATCCAACATCCCCATCATTTAACAAAGGAGAAGACTGTGGTTCAGGGAAGCATCCTTATGTTATCCTGGCTGAGTTAGTTTAGCTAACTACCCACCTCCTTTTCACTTGTGTTGTTTTACTGCTATCCAGAGGTATTTATTAGGGTAACACTTTCTGTGCTACACTGTGTTCTCTAGTCTATTAGGAAGGAAATTGGGTTTTTCATAACAGCTTTTCTAAAATTTTGGTATGTATAAAAAAAAGGCTTGATAATAATTGTAAAAGAGAACAAATCTCACCAGAATATTCATATCCTTTTAAAGCATTTTATTCTTGAGTTTTGCAGTATTTCTTGACGGTAGATTAGAATCGGTATTAACGTCACCGTTATATAGGTGAGGAGAGTGAGGCTCAGTGATGTTCAAAGACTTGCTCAGCATCACGTAGATAATGGTGGTAAAACCAGAAATTTATCTCAGCTTCTCTGAATATAAACCCAGGATCCTTTTCCTTCCTCCTTAGGTATTTCTGCTGTCTGCTACTCACACTGCTTAGAACATGATTAATTTTTTTCATGATATTTGGCCAAAATGTGATAAAATTGTTTTAAAGTTCCACTTTAAAGATTTCAATTTATTGGGGTCCCAGGTGGCTCAGTCGGTTGAACATCCAACTTCAGCTCAGGTCGTGACCTCAGTTCGTAGGTTCAAGCCCCACATCGGGCTGGGCTCTGTGCTGACAGCTCAGAGCCTGGAGCGTGCTTCACATTCTGTATCTCCCTCTCTCTCTGCCCCTCCCCTGCTCAGGCTCCATCTCTCAAAATGAATAAACTTAAAACAAAAATTCAATTTAATAAGAAAAGCTTACCAAACTGTCAAGAAATTAAAAATAAGCCAGCCATTTTGTTTTCTTACATCTATATTCAACTTTAAAGCTAATCTTCCAGCATTTATTGTTTCCATCACCATTTTTAGTTCTTAAGAACTCTGATAAATATTCTGTATACCATCTCATTTAATTACACTCCATTATACTGCAAAATGTTATTTCTTTTTGTTTAAGTCCTCGTATATACCCCAACAGAAATACCTCTCTAATTATCATGTGCAAATATCTATCTAACTGCAGATTTAGGCTCTCAAAATTGACAGTAGGTGAAATTTATCTTCCTTATTCTTGTCTTCTCCATTCTTCATCTTTATTTTTTTCCTTTTTTCTCCTATCAAAGTATGACATTAGTGAAAGAATGAATAAAGTTATTTATGGTTATTATGTAAATTACTTCTAATGCTTCCACTGTTACCTTACCCATTAGTAATTATATTCTAAGTGTAGTTTAAGACAAATTAAGTAATCTGCAATGGTGGAATTTTAGGCATTGTTGAGAAAATAGAGTATTTTCCCAAAGCCCTTGTAATATGCCACTTACATAGCTACCAACTTCATTTATTAATATGGCTGGATTTCTGTGGATATTAACTTTATCTTGAAAATGTATTGGTAATTTTTAGTTTCCTACTCTATCATGAACTATAAAATTATCCATGGAAATTTATAGATAGCTTCTGGTTTTTTACTCTCTAAAGAATTATAAAATTATCCCACAGATGCTATTGAATTCAAAAGAGAAGTTCAAGAAAACAGTGGAAAAATAATGAATGGAGTGATTGCTGGGTTGATCTCACTGTTCTTTACATTATAAAATTTGTAAAATTTTATTCCTTTAAAAACATATGCCCTTGTCACAGATTTAGATCCTTGGGAAAATTATATTTGAAAAGCATATGTATCCCATTTTTCCTAAACAGTGTTTATAGTAGAAAATCTGTCTGGTGCTGTAATATGTCATGTATGCTATATGTACTTTTTCTTGGTTTTACCACTAAATTATTTGGCCATGTTTCTGAGGAAATCACAGTACTTTAAGATACAGTTACAGCCGCAAGTCAAATTATGCCAATGCTGACCTCAGACACTGTGTAGAATAGTATCTTATGTATAAATGCTCCCCTATGTTCTGTTTATTACAAGTAAAATCATCTTCAAATAGCTTTGACATTAAATAAGGGCAAACGTATTAGCATGGGATATTATGCATCATGGGAAACTTCTATTTCAATTTAGATTATTAATGTTCCATGAGAAGAATGGTTACTTATTACTGTTTTAATAGCAGTGAAAGGAAAATACCTTTTGATGATGTGTCCACTTTCTGGTGTGGAAAATATTAGGTGTGTGGAATATAAATATGGCCATTTTTTCTTGGTAATTGATTAAATTATGTATATTATTTGTTATTATTTATGAAGTTGATATTCAAACACAGCTGCAGAACTAAAGCATCCCAGGCCACCATAAAGATGATGACAGAAATCTATATGTCTGGAAGAATATAATAGAAGTCGTAGAAATACTGAAATCTAAAAGTACCTGTATCTAAGAAACTTTTGGCTATGCATATGTCAAGGATTGTTAATTCAAAATTTCTGCTGACTTCAGAGCTATTTAGAAGTGTGGGTTCATGCTTTGCTAGGGTACTGCTATGTGGATCCCATGTCATTTCGTTTATGATCATTAGTATTAGTATTAGAAGATGTACTTTATTATAATTATCACTCTCCTTTAATTAATCTGATTATTCTTTCTCTGTGTTAAATTTTCTCATTTCCTTAAATTTTAGGTAGATAGAAGTATGCAGTCTTACAAACATAGAACACGATTCAGTTTGAAGTAATTTTACAATGTAATTTGTAGAAAACTAGTAACCCTTTTTAGATAACTCCATAACGTTTATGGGATATTTTACACAGGTTTTTAAAGTCTCTGAAATTAAGGCCAGAAGCTGATCAAATGAATTACTTCACTTTCTGTACTATGTATGGTATGAAACACTTTGACAGTCAAAATAGGCAGAGAAAACTTCAAAATCCAAGTTTAGGCCTTTGTAAATATTAACATGACCTTCTTTGCACAACTGAGTCAGTTTCTAACTTATATACCAAAGCTGTGTGTTTGATATAAATAGTTTAACAAAATATTAATATGTATATCTCTCTCTTATATAGAGAAATCATATGCTATATACATGTAGCACAGAAACATAGAGTAGTAAAAATCCTGTCCAAAATATTTCAGTGATGTAGTAACATTACTGAACTTAGGCTCAGAAGACTTGCTATTCTGCTACTGTACCTTGTTCTGCTAGCCAAATCATCACTTCTTTTCCTGAGTAAACACTGACTATGGAATTAAGTTGTTATGAATCAGCTTCCTTAGTGACATCTGTATTTTTTTAATGAAAATGATAGACTTACAAGTAAGAGATATCTTCTCCTAAATAGTATAAATATTATATTAGAGCTATTGAAAATGGACACATTTCAAAATAACATATTATTTTGGTTGTCCAAGAGTTATTTGGTATTTAGCTTCATACTGCTATTTTTAAATTTAGTGTTTGGGTTAAACGTTATCTCATTTTAAATCTTACTTCCCAGAAAATTTCTCCCCAAGTAAAACGTTGTCTTTATTCAGTATTTATAGATTGAGTTGAAATTTATAACACAGTGTGTTTTTGTTTTTTCAACCAGAAAATGTATGAAAACTGATTTTGCTGGAAATTGGGTATATTTTAGGACCAGGGTATATAAAAGTAGTTATATTAACACATTTCAAGATCCTAGTAAAAGGTACTTACTAATAATCATTACAATTATTTTTAAAGACCTCATGTAATCAGTTACATATTAGTCAATATTTGTGTACTCATACTTTTGGCTATTGAGATATTATAGCTCTTACCTCTTTCCTTCCTCTTACAATCCCTACATATTACAAATCAAAAAAGTTAGATCAAAATCCTTATTGTCAGTTATGTTAGAGGACAGCTATGGGGCTGTAAGTGCTATTCATCCATTCTTTTTGGTATCTGTGGGTATAACTTGAATTCATCTCAAGTTCTTTCGGAAGAGATCTCCACAGGTAGTACCACAATCTACAAGGTAGTAGACGATCTTTATTGGTCAAAACTCTTTTAAATACCATAGAACTACCATTCTATTTTATATGCTTTGCTATCTATTTGAAAAGCTTCTTGGAACATATCTGATGAGCCAGATTCTTTAAAAGCATCAGTTATTCACTGATTTATAATAGAAAAAAAGAACACTGTTAAAAAGGGAAGGCAGGGAGAGGTTTCATATATATTTGTCAACATCAAATTTTATGTGTACTACCCAGTTGTAAGCAGCTTCCTTTTTAATTCAAAGTTTTCAGACTTCGTTCTGTAGTACCACAATCAGGAAATTCTATAGTTGCTTTTAAAGAAGCATTTTGCATGGCTCCCGGACTGATTTAATCAGTAGTTTCTTTGTTGTACTAAGTTGGTTATGCAAATTTACATTACTCCACAGAGCTAAAATATTTATGCTAGAACTGACTTGTCGGGATTGAAGATAAACATGAAATTGGAGCTGGAATTTACTCTCAACAACGCCTAGAAAATTGTTGTCAAAATATAGAGACTTTTCAAAGGAGTTTTGCAGACCTGATTGGAATAGATTATAAATAATCAAATCATATTACATTAAAGTTTGACAAAGAAAAAGTGTACTTAGTTTTCTTCCTATGAAAATCAAAATATCATAGTCTTAGAATAGTAGACAAAATAACACCCGTAAGCTACCTGGACTTCAGAGATGTTTACTTTTCTAACTATAGAAAGAACTGTCTCCTCCTCTTTTCTCATACATCATCTTGTTAGAAGAGTCTATTTAAAGTAAACTGTATTTTGGCTTCTAACTCTAGTGTTAGAATTTCAGAATATAAAATCCTTCTGTTAAACATCTGTTATTAGTTTCTATCCTTAGCCCAGGATAGTCTTAAATACGTATTGCACAGTAGTGTCTCAGATACATACATTTTATCAAGAATTTGGAGACAGTATTTTGTCTGAGGAAAAGGTTGTAGTTAATTTGATCCTAGAGAAAGTATTACTGTTGCTAGAGCATTCTGAAAAATTGTTATTAATTTTTAAGTGATTCTGTCTCTTTTAAGAAAAATGTTTTTTTCTGATTTTTACTTACTGGTTGTAGTCTATAGTGACTATATTTGGCTAACTATAGCTTGACAAGATGTATGGAAGAGACAGGACTTTGAATTAAACCCACCATTCAGGTTGGGATAGGTACAGAGAAGAGAGACACTCAAAGAACTATAGCTGGTAATTTGGGGGACGTCCAGGCAGAGCATGATTTCATAGAGATATAACACTAACAGGTGAAAATTCAGGCAGGCAGTTATTTTCAGTGCAGATAACATAAGGGAAAACTCAGTCTTGTAGGTTATCAAAGTCAGGAATGTGAGTGCAAATATGCCCACAGGGGTTGGCTTGGGTTCAGGGACTGTGTTCTTAGTGTTGGAAAATGGCAAGAATAAGGTGGGGTCCTTATGAACAAGGGATAGAACATAATGTATACCAAAAGTGCTTTGTGGACACAAGAATAAGGCAGATTGCAATTCCCCCAACTGGAGTACAGATGATAACCAATCTTTAAGAACAACAAAACAGATGGGGCTCCTGGGTGGTCCAGTTGGTTGGTTAGGTATCTGACCACTGATTTTGGCTCAGGTCATGATCTCATGGTCATGGCATTGAGCCCTGCATTGGGCACCACGCTGACTGCAAGGGCCTGCTTGGAATTCTCTCTCCTTCTCTCTCTGCCCCTCCCCCACTCATGCTGGCATGAGTGCACTCTCTCTCTGTCTCAAAAATAAATAAACTTAAAAATTTTTTTCATGTTTTTAATTTTATTTTTGAGAGAGAGAGAGAGAGAGAGAGAGAGAGAGGGAGAGCGCAGGGGAGGGGCAGAGAGAGAGAAGGAGGCACAGAATCCAAAGCAGGCTCTAGGCTCTGAGCTGTCACCACAGAGCCTGACCTGGGGTTCAAACCCACTGACTGTGAGATCATGACCTGAGCCAAAGTTGGATGCTTAACTGACTGAGCCACCCAGGCACCCCTTAAAATAAATAAATAAACTTTAAAAAAAAGAACAACAAAACAGATGACAGAGGGAGAAGAGAAGAGAGGGAAAAAAACCACAAGAGACTCTTAATGATAGAAAAAAAAACAAGAGTTGACAGTGGGAGGTGGGTGGGAGAAGGACTGGATATGTGATGGGTGCTAAGGAGGACACTTGTGATAAGCACTGGGTATTGTATATAAGTGATGGATCACTGAATTCTACTCCTGAAACCAATATTGCACTGTATGTTAACTAAGTAAAATTTAAATTAAAAAAAAAAAAACAAACGGGGAAAACAAAAGAACAAAGTACGAACATGAATGAGAATTGAGGCCCAGATCATCACTAGGATAACCATAAGTCTGACTTGATGTTCAGTTTCTGAGAATTGGGCTAGAACTCCTTAAATTCCTACCAAAGTTTAAAATTAGTTTTAGCCAACAAGACATGGTCAACCCTTGAAATGTGGATCAAATTGTCCTACCTGTGATGAAAAGGAAGGTGAAAAGAAAAGGGAAAAGACATATCTTCACAGAGTACTTAACATTCTAGCCTTTTCCTATAGTAAGTGTGCTTTATTTTTGAACGATTTAAAAATATCATGATTTCATGGTAATAATTATTCATGTGTAGACTGTGTAGAATTAACTACCAGGTTTTATTTTATTGTTTCTAATCCTAGACAAATTAGTTTGATCTTCTCTTTTCAATGCTTCGTCTTGGGAAAAGTTGAATTTCTGTTTTTGTTGGTAATGTCTATTTAGTGTATATGTCTTTATAATATTTCTTATTTATCTCTACTTCAGATTGAATATGTTGTTTCTGAACCATTGTTTTCTGAAAAGAACAAAGTATGTTCATAGTTAACTGTGGCCTTTAACAAAAAAATTTTGCATTGCTTATATTTTTTTTTAATTCCATAAATGTAGTCATTAGTATTTTATGGTTATTTTGGTTCCCATATTTTCCTAATTATTTTGTATGCAGTATTTTTCCAATTTCTTTGTAGAACTAGGGAAATAATCATTTTACTAGATTGTGTAAGCTGTAAGTTTCCCACTGTTTTAAGATATTTAGATATACTATCAAGTATAGTACCTACACTCTAAAATATTAACACCACACATACATGCAAGCATACTAAGTCTAAAATAGTTCTTAGTGTTTGATCACTACCATGTTTGATAACAATACCATTGTTAGACCCAGGCAAGAGAGAAACTTAATCTGGGCTCTGCACTTTTGAGGACCCTGTACATCACAAAGAAAGTAAATGTATTAAAAACAAAACAAAACAAAACACATGAGTGGCTCTGTCACTCAGCACCCAGCAGTTAGCATTGGAGCAATATGACCAATCATCCTAGACCATCACTCTTGTTACTATGTATTATCTATTACTATATAACATGTTACTCCAAATTAGTGGTTTGAAATAACAATTTTATATATAAATATATATATATATATATATATATATATATATATATATATATATATATATATTTAAATATGTATTACTTTTCAGAGTTTCTGTGGACTGGGAATTTGGGAATGCTTTATTTGAGTGGGTCTAGCTTAGGGTTTCCCATGAGGTTACAGTTAAGATTTGGGGCAAGACTACTGTCATCTGAAGGCTTGACTGGGGCTGGGGGATCTGCTTTTAATGTGGCTTACTTGCTGGCCAGCCACATAGTGCTAGTTGCTGGAAGATCTCATTTCCTCTCCATAGGGACCTCTCCACATGGCAACTTGAGTGTCCTCAGGACATGGTTGTTGGCTTGCACCAAAATAAAGTGGTCCATGAGAGCAAGGTGGAATGTGTAGTGCCTTTTATGACCTAACCTCAGAAGTCACACTGTACATCTATATTCTGTTGGCCATGTGGGCCAGCCATGATTCCAAATGGGAGGGGACTACACAAAGGCATTAATATCAGGAAGTGAGAATCATGGTGGTCCATCTTTGAAGCTGTTTAGTGTCTTCAGGCCTCAGAGAAATTCTTCTCCATTTCTGTGGCCTATAATCTCATGTGTGAATGCCATGAAATTAGTAGGTGGTCCACTGCCAAAATTAGAGACAGAAAATGCTCAAGATTGTGGAGAGGATTTGAGCTGGCCATCGAAGCACCTTGGTAAAAGGAAAGATGAGGGGCGCCTGGGTAGCTCAGTCAGTTAAGCGTCCGACTTCAGCTCAGGTCATGATCGCATGGTTTGTGAGTTTGAGCCCCACGTTGGGCTCTGTGCTGACAGCTCAGAGCCTGGAACCTGCTTTGGATTCTATGTCTCCCTCTCTCTGTGCCCCTCCTCTGCTTGTGCTCTGTCTCTCTCAAAAATAAATAAACATTAAAAAAAATTTTTTAAAAAGGAAAGATGAATTAATTAGCTTAGCTAATTCTCCTTTCAGTATGAATGCAATAGAATCCTGTATAATGAAGTACTGTTTCCTGATAATGCAGACTTCTGTTTTCTTCTTTCTTTTTATGTTATGATTTATGGTTTCAGAGGTAATAACATTAGTGCAGTATTTGCAACAGCTACACTTAGAGACTGAAATATTTTAAATTATTAAGCAATTCATATTACTCTTAAATTTGCATTTCATAACTATAGACACAAATTTCATGAAACATAATAAAAATTCTTTACATTAGCAAGTAGATGAATATGAAATGCTAGAATGAAGTTTTTAAAATATAGATATTTAATTAGATTAAATTTTTAAAATGTTAAGTGAATATAAAATTTTAATTTAACTAATATTGATAGTAATTATAATTTGCAATAGAAAATAAAAAGCCATAGAAAGTCTTCAGAGATGTGATCTATTTAAGTTTTTAAAATCTAGAAACAATGCAAATAGTCTTATATTGAACAATACCATTTAGTAAAATTTGCAAATTGGACTTTATACATTCTCTATTTAAAGATTTAATTACCAATTTTATTAGCTTTCTATTGCTGCATAACAAATATCACAAGCTTGGTGGCTTAAAACAGCACCCATTTATTTCCTCACAGTTCTCTGGGGTAGGGAGTCCAGGTACTACTTAACCCAGTCTTCTGCTCAGGGTCTCAAGGCTGTAATCAAAGTGTCAGCTGGCTGCAAGATCATCTGGAGACTTGTCTTGGGGAGAGTTCACTTCCAGCCTCATTCAGGTTGTGAGAAGACTTCATTTCTTTAAAGATGTGGAATTGAATGCCCTGGATTTTTGCCGGCTCTTGGGTATAGGCCACCCTCAGGTCCTATGGAGTGTCCACGGTTCCTAGAGTTCACTCACAATTCCCTGCCATGTGGGCATCTCCAACACAGCTGCTTACTCTATCAAGCTCACAAGGGAAGTTTTTAGTTCCGGGCTGCTAAGATGGAGTCTTATATAGTAGAACATAATCACATCCGTGACATCCCACCAGCGGTGCTGCACTCTATTGGTTAGAGTAAGCAAATCATAGTCCGACCCACACTCAGAGGGTGGGTATCACATAAAGCATTGGAATCATTGGATGTCACTTTAAAGTCTGTCCACTATATTGACCAAACTGGAAATAAGCAAGAAAATTTTTCACAACTTGAAGAAATCAAATGAATTTCCTGGAATGTCATATTCTTTATAAAATAAAATTTTATAACTGATGAAAACAATGAAAATGGAAAAATGGAAAAAAAAGAGAATTATACACAACACAGAAGGAGCAGTGCAACTCTGGCTTGCCCATTAGTAGACAGTTATTACGTTGATGAAATTGGCAAATGGGACAAGAAAGGGAAAAACTCAAGCTTCCCTATGGACAATAATCCTGGAAAATGGTTATTAAATCCTTTGGCAGTGTGAATATATTTCTAGGGAAGCACAATTTGATTTAAATTAATGGTTATAATTTTCCACTAGGTAAATATGAGAGAAAATCTAGTATTGCGTTTTATAACAAATTCTTTCCAGTGGAGAAAGAAACTGTAGAAACTATCTTTTGTATTTTAAGTTCAAAGACAAAGTGTTTTGTCACTATTGTTCCATGTTTCACTATGAGTCTTTTAAGATAGGTTTTTGACAATGAAGATTTGTGGCTGCAAACTTTTAGGTTCCTAATTTAAGGAATACAGAACCTCTCCTGGATTAAAAAAAAAAAAATCATGCATGTAATTGATAAATTCCATGCAAAATACAACTGATAAAAAGGAAACAATGGCATTTTTAACAACGTAAAACATTGGCATGATGTTTTTTAAAATAAAATGTCCAGTACATAGCCAAATATAATTATGTTTGTTTTTTTTTTTTGTGGTATTAGCTGTGCTGTATTTCATTAAACAGGAAAGTGTGTCTAGATTTAATAGGAATTATTTCGGAAATTGATGACACAATGGTCAACATGTACAAAGGACTAAAAATAATAAAACAAATGATCTCTGTCTAGACTAGAGAATTAAGAATGAAGTGATACATTTAATGGGTAGTGAAGTGAGAGGAGAAATGGTACATAAAAATTTTAGAAGTAGATATTACGCAGTTTAATTAAATTGTTTCAGGGGCAAAGTCAAGTTGAACACCTAATATTTATTATATATTTTGTTGAACTACCAGGAGAATAGGTAGTTGAAATTAATAAGTAATTTATTATTATGTTAGTGCAGGTTTTGTTCTAAGTGAAGAATTGATCTCCCCCCTTTCCCCTCCTGGGGCGTAAAAATCACTAGTTTTATGGAAAGCTGAACTGGAGAGCAGCTCCTCCTACTGGATGAGGATGGGGCCAATCAGTCCCAGAGAGCAATCCTGAGTGAGTCCCCAAGGATGGTTTCTCTCTGCTCCTTGTTCAGACTGATTGTGTCTTCATTTTTTGTGAAAAACTGTTCAGATCTAATTCACATGCCATAATATTCACCTTTTTAAAATGTACAATTCAGTGCTTGTTGTTATTTTGACAGAGTAATGTAGCTGTCAGACTAGTTTTAGAATCTTTTCTTCACCCAGAGAGAAACCCTGTACTTGCTAGGAGTCACTGCCCAATTCTCCCTGCACCACCAGCCTTAGACAACCACTAATCTGTTTTCTATGTCTGTGGATTTGCCTGTTCTGGACGCTTCACATTCATGGAATCATGCAAAATGTGCCCCAGTCTTTATTATTTCACTGAGCTTTCTGAAAAACCTACTTATGATCTATCTAAAAAATCAATCATCTCTTCTGTTTCAGATTTATTACAGAATTTTTCCTCTACTTTTTCCATTACCTGTACATCATAAATACTTTGAAATGTCATTATTAGCTCATACCGAATAGTATGATGTATTGCCGATATGTGAGCTTGTTGACAACAGAATCTGACTTCCAAGGACAAGGAAAGCAAAATGCCTGCCTGAACTTCAACTGACTTTGAAGAGGTTATGGCTACCCTATGTTTGACTATGCAGATGGTTTTTGCATTATCCTCTGATTACAGAATAAGAAAAACTGCTTCTAGTATGAGTTAATTATGTTTTAGAAATATCATACTTTTTTTTCCATTGCTAAACTGTCTTTTAAATTTTGTGCATTCATGTGTGTACTAGTGAACCAGTGATTTTGGCAATCTATTAAATAGATATTTAATAAGTGGCTTGCCTAATAAAGAGATTATAAGACTTTAATAATGTACTTCAATTTTTGTTAGGCTTATAACAAATTTAAAAATGAATGTTATTAAAATGTTGATTATAATAAATCCTACAAATCATTTTGCAAAGTAGTCTTCAAACAGAGAACTTTAAAGTTGCTGAGTATAGTGGCAAATCTTTACAGAAAAATTTTACTATCAAAGTAAAAGTAACTGAGCGATTGAGTTATTTTACAAAAGACTATGTAATAAGAAAGTGTGTCACTTTACTGTCCTTCATAGTTTTACAACGTAGAATCCTTCCTCAGCAGGCATTGAGGAAGTTTGATTTTCAGTGGCACCGCATTTTATGGTTGCAGTATGTATGTGCAGTATGGCTTTCCCCAATAATACAGTACTGAGATGGTATTTTTTTACCTGTTTATCATATCTTGAAATGATGAGCTAAAGTATTCAGTATAGAATAGAAGAAAAAACGTGACTCTGCGTTCAGACTTTCTCCACTCAAATCTCAGTCCTGCTCATCACTAGCGAGTACAAGTGACTTAAGCTCTTTGTGCTCCAGTTTTCTCAAATGCAAAATGAGGATATTAATGTTCATTAATTTGATCTGTTATGAAGATAAAATGAAGTAGTGTGTGTATACTAAACTGTTTAAAGCCCTTAGCACATGGTAAATGTGCTATGTACATACTTAAATAACATTAGTCATTTTATTCTTTATGATGTGCGTGTAGGACCAGCATGAAATAGTGGAGAGAACTAATGGATTGGTCAGGAAGAAATCTTTATGTTCCCTCTCATTCAGTGATTCTTTATATAATAATGAACAAATGTATATTTTCTCAAATTTAGTTTTCTGTATATATTATGTGACATCTAAAATAATTTTTGCAAGTCATAGAAATAGTATACTTAACAAAATCAATGAAGTATTATGCAAAACAAATGTAAGTTTTTTTGCACTACAATTTAAAAGTTAGGAAATAAATATTTCCTATTAGTAAATTCCTTAGCAGTAAACAGAACAAAAATGAATTCTTTATCTATGTTGGCTTTAATGGCATTTCTTCTTTTTTCCCTGGTCCAGGGTTTTCCAGGTGACTTTGGAGACAGAGGCCCTGCTGGCCCTGATGGCAGTCCTGTGAGTACACTGTGATGGTCCAGCCTTGCAATCTGACATCACTCAGATGCCCCAGCACCTACATTTGCCATCCTCACTATGACATTCACATAAGCAGCATTGGCCAGAAAGCTTTGATACCTCTGTGCACATTACAGTTTGTAATTTTTCATTGTGGGAAATAAAATAAAAATGTTCTGAGTAAATTCTGTCTTGGGATATAATCATCAAAATTAATTATTGTGGCCATGTTAAATGTAACTGCTTAAGTAAAATATTAGAAATATATGAAAATAAGACATATTTTGGGGGTGAGGAGAAGTCTTTCGTGTACATGAATGTACCAACAAGCCTCACGTAAAAATTGTGCTCTCAGTGATTGCTTTTTGACTCAAATCTGTCATTGATCTACCTGACTTTTATGTATCTATTTATAGAGAAATCTTCTCCTTTGGGATTTTTCAGCTATTATTTTCAGGTTAGGGGGTTACCATTCTATAATTAATTATATTGTCAAAGAATGGTGATGGGCTGTCATTTTTTTGATGCTAGGTAGAAAAATCTAAACTTTTTTGCTCTCAAAGAGCATCTAGCAAATACCTCCCAATCTATTCCATGAACATACTCTTTTAATAAGATTTTAAGGTGAATAAGAGTCAACCACTAAGCCCGTTTAGCCTAAATTGAGAATAGTTCCTATATTTAGGTATTTATACTTAAAGTGTTAGAAAATATTTCTTTTTAATTTGCTTTTCTAAATTATGACTTTATTAGCTTATTCAGTTAATTTAGTCAAAGTTTTAGTTGTTGTGAGGCTTGGCAGGTAAGAGTAGAACTGATCTCCAAAGAAATTGCTAAAAACCTGAATGATATTTTAAGTAGAATGTTTACCATCTTTTTCTTGCCCTTGATTCTGGGGAACTTTTCATTTCAAGAGTAATAAAGTAAGCATTATTGGGGCACCTAGGTGGCTCAGTTATTTAAGCATTCGACTCTCTATTTCAGCTTAGGTCATGATCTCACGGTTTTGTGAGTTCAAGCCCCATGTCAGGCTCTGCTCTGACAGCACAGAGCCTGCTTGGGATTCTCTCTCTTTCTCTCTCTCTATCTCTCTGCCCCTCTCCCACTCACACTGTCTCTGTCTCTAAATAAATAAATAAATAAATAAATAAATAAATAAATAAATAAATAAAATAGAAAATAAAGTAAGCATTATTTACTTTTCTCTTTAATACCATTTATGTACTTGCATAACTACTGTGAAGCCATCTTATTTAATTTTTTTGTCAGTCCATTCAGTATACATGAAGTTTGTTAGGGTTGGACTTCTACCATATATAAAATGTGTCTTTTTGAAATCTACTCTTTATTTAAATATAATGCTTCTTGAAGAGCATTTTCAGGCTTTAATATCTTTAACATAGGATTTTTTGTTTATTCGTTCATAATTCTTTATATTTTATACTGTGCCTTAATTTCAAAACAACTTGCAAAGGCAGGTGCTGTTCTTGTACTTTGTATCATCATTACTTTGTAAATGATGTAACACTGACATGGAGTGGGTTAGGAATTACCATAAGGACTGTAATGACAAGTCCAAAAGACCATCACAAATCAACTGGAAAAATTAATATTGATTTAAAATCTCACTTGTTATATGCATAATTAATGGTATTGGTAACTTCTTATATTTGTGAGAAATTTTTCAAAACCTTTTATGCATTATGACAGTTTTCATTGTGATTTAAAACAGTGAGAGCAAATGTTATTTTCCTATTTTGTAAATGAGAAAACTGAAGTGTAGAGAATCTAAATATTGTACTTCAAGAGTGGAGAGTGTTTTAAACTATCTGAAAATGTTCTTCTAACTCTATATGCTGACCACCTATCCTTTTATACAATATACAGGCTGGTTATGTCTATAATGCTGACTATTTATGGGTTTTACTTCCTTTATTAGCGACATAAAAGACATCAAACAATCTATATCCTAGGCTAGGTCATAGTCCTGGCATCCAAAAGCATGGAGCCAAGGGCATTTTTGAAGAACATAAACGTCCACCAGAGATTTGCACTTCTTAGAAGGATACAGAAGAGTAGGGAAGAATCAGAAGTTAGCTGTAGAAGAGGGTAAAATTTTATTTTTTTTCCTAAAAGTTTTTGTCTTTAGAAAACACTCTTCATAGTCTGGAATCATATTTAACCAACTTTGCACATTTCTTTTATATAGGGACTTGTAGGTAGCATTGGCCCTCCAGGATTTCCTGGGCTTAGAGTGAGTATCAACTATTATCATTCTTATAAAATATTGTGTTTATATTTGTTAGATGCATTTTAAAATCTTTAGAAAAATGAGATGCTTTGGTGTCATTGCTGGATATGAGACTTGCGCAAATGTGTTTTCCCACCTGATGTGCAAATTAGACCAGTAGTATGAATCAAAAAATTAAACATTATCATAACCTACAATAACAAATTTCTACAGATTTATGTGTACACATGTACATTAATAGGTAACTTAAGACTCAGTTTCTTCAAATGCATGACATAGAACAGCCACTTCTCTCCTTTGAAATAGTCTTTCATACCATCTGGTCTGGATAGATACAGATGGGTCTAAATACCATACCACACCACATCACAGCACATGGTAACTATAGACTTTATTTCTGGAATAAAATTGAATAAATGGTTAGGAAACGTCCTGAACAAAAGGTAGTAGTTGTACTTTATTAATGCTGCTAAACATATTAATGCCCAATTTATTTATTATACTAATAATATAAGTGACTATATTATTTGTCCATGTAATCAGTTTAATTCAGTGAATTGAACTCTGAGTTTCACTGGAGTTTCTGATGTAGGCAAAGTACAGTTTAGTAAAAGCAATTCTATGAAGGCCAAAGCAATGTACTCCAGATAGTTACCTGATAAAGTTTATTCACTGAAGCAAACAGACTGCTATTAGACTGCTATTTCTGCTGTGTCTTCATAAATATATTTCTGTCAGTCAAGCTTATGGTTCATGACAGCGATATAAATTGCAGATATTTTATATAAATTTAGAACCATGTAGCTTAACATCCAGCTGAGCTAAAGGCATGTTTGACACACTTTTATGAACTGTAAGTAGCCTAATGAAAATAGAATCTTAAAAGTAAACTATGTATCCATATAAAAATAGGAAATATATCCATATAAAAATAGGAAATAACCATGAGCAGAGGTAAGATTTTCCATAAAAATCAACTTAGAGCTTGCTCTAACACGTGAAGTAGGTAATTAAGACTCCAGAGTTTTATGCCATAAATTACAGCCACAATTATTTTTAGCTTGAACTTGAACACAGGTCTTCTGACTCTACATTTAAATTCCCACACACACCCCACCCCTGACCAACCTAACTACCCAAAGGCAGAAGGTGACAACTTGACCAAAGGAATAAATCAGGAATTCAGTTATTGGAACTATAGAAAAAATCAGCATAATAAGTTTTAACTCACCATTTGGGGCTGGAAACAGTAGAGAATTAAGAGTCAGAGAACCTGAGTTAAGTCTATAACATTTAAACTTTTCTTTTACATGATACTATTAGTATAATAATAAAATCAGCAATAATATCTCACTTTTATTTAGTATTTTCCATGTGCTAGTCTTAATGTTAGGTCATTTAACTCTCAGAATAAGCCAAGACTACTCAGGTTCTGAGTGTTAGGCCTAGATTTGAAGCCAGGTGATCCAAATCCAGAGTCCAAAATCCTACCCGTGTGCTACACCGCCTCCTTAAAACTTATATCACCTTAAAATGAATGCCATTTATCTTAAGAGTTTTCTTTAGGCTTCATGAGAAGCTCTATGTGAAGGTAAAATCCAAAGGACTAATTTTTATTCCTCAGAACTTAGAATAGGATCAAACCCCTAGGTGGTAGTCAGTGGCCTTCCCTATGGGGAGAGAAAGGAAGCTGGGGAAGGGAGTTGGATTCCAAAGATACTCTTTCTGCATTCTTCCTTTAATCTATCAGTTGGTTAGCTCACATGCTTCTGCTATTTTGCTGAAGTTTAAGACCAAAATTCTTAGCATGTCCAGACTATCTTGGTTCTCATCTGCACCCTGAGAACATACTTTGTACACTAGCAAAATTGTTTATTCTCAGATGCCATGCAGCCTTCCTATGATATGGCCTTTGCACTTGTTTGTCTGCCGGAAACACTTTCCTCTCCTTTTGCATCTAACACTGAACTCTTACTCATTTTTCAGTTCCAGGACTTAGCACAGTTCTAACACATAATAGTGCTTAGTAAAAATGACTGTGTTTTTTTGTTTTTGTTTTTGTTTTGTCCTTTCTCTTTCTCAATTTACCCTTTGGTAGATGGGAAGAGATCCTGGAGAAGAGAAAATGGCTGATGATACTAACAGTCATCTTTGTAATACTCATCTCTACATTGATATGGATAGTACTTTATACTTTTCACACACATATCTCATTTGTTCTTCCATGAGATGAAAAGTAGATAAAGCAGGTATTTCTACCTCCATTTTAAATTTATTAAATTTTTTAATCCACATAATGTGAGCATCTACTATGTATCAAATGCTGAACTAGATTTTTGCTAGGCCTAAAACTACAAACAAGATTTCCATTTTTAGCAACATTATAATATAGTGGAATAGAAGGAAAAATAAGCAATGTCATATAATGTGATCACTGCCATCATGGACTAAAAACCAGTGAGAAAGGAGCAATTTATGTTATCTTCAGAGAGGAGTCTTCGCAAAAGAGATGTGTTTTAACCGTATCTTGAAATTTGTGCATGAGTGGAATGGAGTAGAAACAGGGAAAGGGCTCTTTAGGCAGAAGAATCCTTAAATGCACAAAAGAAGTGGAAAAAATGCAATGTTTGGGAGATGCAACGAAGAGTTGGAGGATTGCAGCCTAAGAAGTATGGGGGGATAGGAGCGGAATGGAAGGAGCTGAGGTTTTGGAGATAATTGGGAAAGATGATACAGAACCTTTATGTTTCAGAATAAACAGTTTGCTCACCCAGTTTATCTGCAAGCCTACATCTGCTTGTTTTCATACAGGAAGTATAGTTTCCGACAAGAGATAATATAGCTTTCTCTAAGTGATTTTTTCCATGCAACTGGTTGTCATTGTCATTTGCTTTCTTAACCTGTGAGTGTGGGTGGGTGTGGTTGCACAGTCTTCCCTACACTGTGCTCACTCATATGAGCTCTAATTGGCTAGAGGCTGCTGGTTTTATTTGAAGAGCCTATCCTTAAGCTCTTTTTCTTTGACTCACTTTGACTTGAAACTTCTTTATTATTTCTGGCTCTGTGGGAGGCTCTTCTCCCTTTGGTGCTGTATGTCAGACAGCTAAGTTGCCATACGTGGAAGTATTTCTCCTGTCTGCTCCGTCTTCTCATGGAAAAGGAGTATGGTAGGGAGAGGGTGCTGAAGGCCTTCAGATTTTCCTTGTGGAACTGAAAACTGCTCTTAGTGTCATGGGTTGCTTTCAGAAAGCCATCGTTTTTCAGGACTAGGATTTTCCACACAACTTGTAACATACCACAAAATGTTTGATGTCTCTTGGAGGTTTCTACATCCATACCATTTTACTTTTTAATTCTCTGTTTTGCTAAATCTTTTATAACATGTATGTACTTTGAAATTTTTCAACACTTACTATTTTGTGATTTCTCTTTTAGAGTCACTAAAAAGTAAAATAGTAGATTATGCATACAAAGTACATTCATCTGAAGATGCTAGACTCCACACAGTGATATATTTACTGAAACAAAGTTAATAATATTATTGCCTATAGAAAAAAACGGCAGGATGAAAAAGAAGTATTTGTTTATTTGCTTATATTTTTCCATACCTGCATAGATTATTGCTGCATAATTTCCAAACAGAAATGTTTATTGTATTTTTTGAAACTCTCATAATTTTTAAAGCTATGAACTTTGCATAAACTAGCCACTGTAATTATAAGAACAATTGTTCCTACTGACAGAATTTGTCAGGGATGTATTAATATTGCATATCTGTTTATTAAGTTGGAAAGTATTACTCCTTACTTCTCACAGTCTCATATATTTCAGGATTAAACATGTTGGAAATAATTTATCTTAGTTATATTTCACAGACTTTCGGAGTCACTTAGAAGTAAAGATGTCATATTTTCCATTCTGAAATTTGTATTCTATAAATGTAGACTATTAGAAATGCTCTTTGATGTTGGGAGATAGAGCTCTAGAATCACTGTTTTAGTTTTTTTTTTTTTTACTCAAGTATAATTGACATAGAGTGTTATATTAGTTTCAAGCATACAATATAATGATTCAGCAATTCTATACATTATTCAGTGCTCATCATAAATGTACTCTTAATCCCTTTTATCTATTTCAGCCATCCCCCCACCCACCTCCCCTCTAGCAACCACCAGTTTGTTATCTGTATTTATGAGTCTGTTTTTTGTTTGTCTCTTTTTTTTTCTGTGTTCATTTGTTTTGTTTTTTAAATCCCATGTATGAGTGAAATCATATGGCATTTGACTTTCTTTATTTTACTTAGGATTTTACCCTAGGGTAAAAGGTCCATCCATGGGTGTTACAAGTAGCAAGATCTCAGTCTTTTTAGTGGCTGAGTAATATTCCATTACATATATATATATATATATATATATTATATATATTATACATATAATATGTATTTTTATGTGTATAATATATAATATATATATTATACATTTAATATATATACTATGTGGACATCTATGTCCATCTATGGATGGACACTTGGGTTGCTTCCATATTTGGCTCTTGTAAGTAATGCTGCAATAATCATAGGGTGCATATATCTTTTTGAATTAGTGTTTTCCTTTTCTTTGGATAAATACCAGTAGTAGAATTCTGGATCATACAGTAATTCTACTTTCAATTTTTTGAGGAACCTCCATACTCTTTTCCACGGTGGCTGTACCCATTTGCATTTCTGCCACTGTGCACAAGCGTTCCTTTTTCTCTACATCCCCTCCAGCACTTGTTATTTCTTTTTTATTCTGGCTATTCTGACAGGTCCTTCAGTATTCATCCCACACTTTATTTCACATCTGTTGTGTGTCAGTTATATGTTGGAACTGGAAAATAAAAAAATCAATAAAACGTGCTTCTGCTTCCATAGAATGCTCAGACTAGAAAGACGGGGGGGGGGGGGGGAGTATATAGTGCAGTATATTGCTAGTTCACTAGTGAAGTGCAGTATAAGGCCATTTCAGTATTGGTCACTGTATCTTCAAAGGCTTGGAGCATGTGAAAAGAGAGAGCAGAGAGCATGTTCAGACAATGGAAAACAGTCCATTGTGGTTAGAATGTAGGATTTGGAAGAGGGAGACGTAAAGGAGGAGTAAGGACAAATGGAAATAGAGAAAACTAGGAGAGTTGGTGGAAACCTGGTAGCAAGGGTCTGGGATGCTTTCCTGAGAAATTTGAATTATAACTAAAAGAAGCAACATTTTTTGTCACTGTGATACATATACCTTTAAGAGTTTCTTAGCATTTGGGAACCATAAAAGGGAGGTTTAAAGCAACTTGTTCTTTGAAGCCGGGCACAGGGAGGTAGTAAGAGAAAGAAGGAAAATGAAGGTGTCATTGACACAAAACTTGTAAGTGATCCCCAAGCCATTTTTCCAAATTTTACTTTCAAATACCCTTATTGTGGCTACTGTCCTTTGTCTTCTAAGATGAAGTATTTGAGGAGTTTTTCTAAGGCTCTTACCTACAGGAGATGATAGTGGTAGTTATGTTTTTGAAATATTTTGCATTGGAGCACTAAACTGAGAACCTTGGCATTGCTGACCATGTCCCTTTCATCTGTTTCCTCAACACTTCTACAGTGTCTGTGTACATGTTATGCCCAACAAATGTTAAATGATGAATGAATGAGAGAAGCCCAGAAGAGTAGTCTCATTCAGTACTCAGCTTATCCCTGAGATTATGGTATTTTATCATTCTGCAAATTTCAGATCATGAAATAAAATCATTAGAATGCCTGGAACATAGTAACTGCACAAAAAGTATTTCCTGAATAAATGGGTGAAATGAAAATATAAGATGATCAAATGAAGTATTTATCAAATACATCCTGAGAACATGGCACTAAAATATTTCCCTTATCTTCAAGATTTTAACTAGTTGGAGAAATATTTCAAGATGAATGTTATGGACAGTTAAGCATTTTAGGGGCTAAAAGAAAGGGAGGATCCTTGTGGCCTTGACCAGTATGAATAGGCTTCCGGGAGTAGGATAACCTCACTGAGGTTTCAAAGATTGGTATGATTTATACATGTGGAGAGAAAAAGAAATTGTGGAAGAACAAGGCACATGTAGGAACTTAGTGAGACGAACTGTTCTGGGTTAATTAATCAAGTTTACATTATTCTCTTTCTAATCCTAGTGTATGCTTAATGATGCCTTTCTGTCTTACTGCATTTCAGGGCAGTGTTGGCCCTATCGGACCATTTGGACCTTCTGGAATTCCTGGCCCTGTGGTATGTCTGTATCTACATAATGGATATCTCCCTTTAATTTCTCTACAATGTCACAAAACATCTCCTCTTTTTTTCAGGGTCTTTCCGGGAATAAGGGCCTACCTGGAATCAAAGGTGATAAGGTGATTTAAATATTTACATTATCATAGAGTTAATTTCTTATCACATTTTTTTTTTTTTTTTTTCAGTCAACACAACTTATAAAATATTTTGTTTTTATATATGGGATCCAATCTGTACTGTCAGTTATACAATTTTTCTCAGAAGTAGGAAAAATAAAGAAGCTGTTCTTCCATAAACATTTGTACTTTCGTATAATATTGCCATGTTTGTGTTGCTTAAATGTCTTTGTATAAAATTGTGCCCTCTAGGGTGAGCAAGGCATTGCAGGAGAGCCAGGAGAACCAGGGTATCCTGGAGACAAGGTAACTTTTTTTTACCATTAAGTTTATAGAAGTACAAAAAAAAGTCTGTGAAAAAGTATAAATTCTTTGAAAAGAAGGGAATAATCATTATTTTAACCATGTAGTTTATTAGGATATGGTATCAATATGGTTTTACATGTCTTGTTTCTCAGTTTTCTTGGATTAATTCCATGAATTTTTTAAGTAATTCGTAAATAGAGGCACATCTGCCTTTTTTGGTGTAAGAGTTTCTATCTTTCCTCTAATATTCTCTTCTTTTAGGGTGCTGTTGGTGTTCCAGGACCACCAGGGATGAGAGGAAAGCCAGGACCTTCAGTAGGTTTGAACTTTTGCTTTGTTCTTTATGATTCACAAAGTGCACAGCATGGCAGGTGTCTTGACAGTTGTTGGTATTAGTGGAATATAAGAAGTAAGATATAAGCCTACCAGGCTGGCATTGTTTTCTCTTCAGTTTTTACGGTACAGCTAATCCTTGAAGTTTTCAGCTCACATTCCACAGAGTATTGGACCTCATCCTCCTGCCCCCTCCCCCCATCCCAGGCCAAGCCAAATTTCTGAGAGCCCTAAAGATCTTGGTTGATCTATCATAGACAGTATTGCAAGTAAACATGGGATGTTTAAAACAGAAAATATAAAACACCTTAAATACTATTTTAATTTTTCCAAAAATCTTTCATTCCAATGTATTTCATGAAAAAAAAAAAGTATTGTGAAGAAAAGATAGCATGTCACACTCTGTGAGCAAAAATATTCTAGTTCTTTGTCTTTTTTTTTAATCTTTGGGCATCAATTAGTTGAAAAGAAAGGATACCTTATACTGTAGTTAACACAAAACCCAACAAAGTATACAACTAAAATTACTGAGTAATTAAAATCATTTAAATAATGGTTAAAACATGACTTAAAAGTATGTCTCTATATATTGAAAATCATAAAAATTATTATATTTAAGATTTACTGAGTGTTTACAAAGTTCCAGTCACTATTCAAAAGTCTATGCCTCTAATTTAATCTTTACATAAATCATATAAAGTTGGTACTATTATTATTCTTATTTTACAGATTAGGGGAACTGAGACATAAAGTTGAACAACTTGCCCAAGTTTTCGTAGTTAGTTGGTGGCCACCTGGGAAAACCCAGGTAATCACCTATGTCAGAGCTCATACACTTAGCCACTGTGCCATACTGTCTGAGAATTTAACATTTTAAGATTGTTTTAGGATTTTAATATTGTTTACAACTCTATGAAGGTGAAGGTGATCGTAGATAGAAAAAGTTAGACGGAAAATTATAATTTATTAAAAAACATTAAAATGTACATTTTAAAAAAGATTATTGTTTTCCTGAGCAAATCATCGTGTTCCCTCTAACTCTACCCTCCTATGTCAGGCTTGTTTGTTTTTTTGTCAGATGCAAGCAGCTTTAAGTTACAGTACTTTATATACCCCATTCTGTCTGGCTTCTAACAGTGCAAGCATTTCATGTACATCTCTCAGGAATTATTTATTCCACAGAACCGTTTTCAGCATCTGTTTGTCTAATGACATCTGTTTGTCTAATGGTAAGCTTTGCTCTTCTTAGTTTTTTGCCTCAGACTCAGGGTATACCTGGTCAGTCATGTACCCAGACTTGTGCTCAGCAGTTGAATATTAGAAGTTACAAAGTGCATAAATAAGGGACATGAGAGTAGGTCATGAAGCTAGCAAATAGCCTTTACTCAAGGATGATTCTAAACCACGTAACAGGAACTTACCGTATCTGCAATGGTTGGCAAAGTAAGACCCTAACTTCTTGTATTTTCATTGTTTATTGTGTGAGGGTTTTCTGACTTCTGATAATAATAAAAGGAGCTGGTACAAGACATTTTCTAAGGACAATACTGAGTAATAAATGATACCAATATTCTGTTATGCTTCACATACTTATACAAAGTAAACCTTTTTAATGTCTCCCCCTCCCCTTACTTTTTGACAGTTTGTATTGATAACATGTTTATTGCTGGGCAGGGAGGGATATACTGGTCTGAGAAACAGAGACTTAGATTTTAGTCCCAGCCCTGACTTGCTATCACCCAGGGCATTTAACCACTGTGATATCCAATTTCTTGTTTAAACTGAGAGACTATATCATATTTAAGGTTCCTTGCAAATCTGTGACTCTTTAGTGGCCTCTCTCAGGGATAGTATTTGCCAGTATTTCTCTGGTCTCAGCTACAGAAAAGGCAGAGAACCTGTCTCATCTTTAACACATGGTCTTAAAACCCTTAATTTTTTTTTTCCTGGAATAAATCACCAGAACCAACTCTAATGTGTGTTTTAGGGCAGTGATTCAGGGAGCATAAGCTGATAAGAATGAGGCTTTTTGCTTGTTCATTTTGTACCTTTCTATATTATTCTGGTAAAAAAAAAAAAACACATTTTTTAATGCCGGCAGGGACTTTGGTAGGAGATACTTGACCATTTTTTTGTTTTATCAAATCTTTGAAAAAAATTATATATCAGACCGAAGATAGGATAAAAACTTAAGAATTAATATTTGTGAGAATCTTTAGTTTCTAACTTTATTTATTACTTGTTTATATCTTATGAGTAGACTAAACTTGTAGAGGTTTGACCTGGAAACTTTTCCCAGTTATGGAAGGAGACAGTTGTTGGATGAAAAATTGCTTGCACTCAATCCATTAAAAAGAAACTATACCAATTAGTGCCTATCTAAATCATTTGTTTACTAGCATGAAAAGAATGCCATAGTCATAAGGATGTCTTTCTTATCTTATATCTCCTACTTTGGGTTTTCTATTATCTAAGATGATGACATTAGTGACTTTTTTTTCCCCAAATGAATCTAAGTTGTAACGTGAAAGAGTATTTACAAGCTAAAAGAAGGAATGTCCTGATTTGGAAGGCTTTTTACATTTGCAGTAAGGAAGCTTTTGCTCTACAAGCATTTAAAAACTAGAGAAAACTACCAATCAGAAGTTAAGAAATATTCTTTCCTTAGAACAAAGACATTATTGGGGTAAGCTCTGTGCTGACAGCTCACAGCTTGGAGCCGCTTTGGATTCTGTGTCTCCCTCTCTCTCTGTTCCTCCCCCATTCATGCTCTGTCTCTCTCTGTCAAAAATAAATAAATGTTAAATTAAAAAAAAACAAAGACAATTATTATGTTCTTTCCATACATTTAACTAGAAGTTGCTGTCAATTATAGAGGTGTATGTAATCATTACTCCCTTGTCTAAAACTTACTTGAAAGCTCAGTTTTTATAAAAGAGACTTGACATTTAAGGAAACTTCCAGCTGAAGTTTTTCAAAGTGAAGATTTATTCTGAAGAATGAACGAAATTATTCCAAAATGTGTGTTTTTAAGTATCTGGTTGTCGATTAGTGTTTCTGAAAACAAAGACCTCGTAGGTATTTTTCCTTCACAGCTTGTAAATTTAGCTTCTGGTTTGCTTTTTGCCACCAGAGGTCTCCAGTGAGAGCTCTATCTTTATCTCTTTAAGAGAGGTACTTGCCATTTTAATAATGTAAGCCTCCTCTAGATACTGATTATGACAGATGATGATTTTGTTTACTTAGGAGAACTTAAATGAAGTTTTATGTAATACTATTAATTTTCTCTAAATTTGATTGCAGTAGTTTCATTGTGTACTGTTTTATGTCCTGAAACTCAGATATCTAAGCAATGTATGAGAATGAATTTAGTGCTTATGGAAAACGGTGCTTTACTTCTTGAGATGTGAATAAATGCATACTATATCTTGTATTTCTATGTAATCTGAGGCCTATTAAGTCAAATCTGAAACTTGAATAGAAATCTAATGTGACAGAAATAATGAATTCAACAGTTTCTCTTATGAAAACAAGGGTATTAGACTACTGGTCCCCCCCCTGTTCTATACTTCAATCTCTTGAGAACATTGCCAGCCCTTTCTAGTTTCAGGCTTTATGACCACTTGTCTCTCCTCTGAATCTTCTCTCTGGCCCTGATTTCACTTCGTTAATCCAAATGAAAGTCAGAAAATGAAGTCAGAAAATGAAGTCAGAAAATGGCTTCAGAGATATTGAAAAGAAATCCTCAGCATTTTAATATAATGATCAAACAATCTAGGAATTATAGGTATCATCCAGGAAAGGATAGAGGACATGAAGGGAATAATTAATGGTTATAGAATTGGTTAACATTTAGTGAGTACTTTCTATGTGCCAGGCACTGTGCTAAGAACCTTGCATGTATTGTCTCTAATCCTCACAGTGACTCTGTAACAATGTTAATACTGTTAGCATTATTTTCCTATTTTATTAGTGAGGAAACTGAGGCTAATAGAGATTAAGCAACAAGGACTTAAATCCACATAATTCTTGATTGCTAAATCGGGCCCCTTGTAGTATCAACGGAAAGAGGAATTTTCAGGGATAGTCCCAGGACTCTGGTTATTTATAAAAGTAACTCCTCATCTAGAGTCCTCTACCTTGTTGAGTCAAACTTTATTATCTCTGGATAACACACACACACACACACACACACACACACACACACACACACACTTTTCTTCTTGATTTGAGCGCTTAACTCAGTAATTTGTTTGTATCTCCAGCACTTAGGAGTAAATATATATTACACCCATACATGTTTTAAAAGTAAGTTTTCCACAGAGATGATGGTTACAAATTAAGTCTTTCTGAATGGTAGTTACAACCTTGTTTGACATAATATATTGAGTGCTGTTTGCTAAAAAGTCATTATAATTTTGTGTGGTATAATACATTGATTTGTTTGCTTACCATATGTCTGTCTCCATTTTAACTTGCATTTATTAGGTTAATGCTTATACGCTGACTCTCACCCCCATTTTAGGGCCAAATGGGTGACCCAGGACCCCAAGGACCATGTGGCCCTCCAGGACCAGAGGTAAAATGTTGGTTGGAAGATAACAAATTTGAAATAAAAGTTGAAAAAAATTAAACTTGCTTGTAAAGTATGTTTTTACATAATAGGCTTAAGAAAGATTCTCTTTAAAGTTTATATCTTTGTAAATAGTTTGCATTAAATTTTTTCTCCTATATCAGAAAGTATGCAACAGTGATCCCAAGGAACTAGAAGGGTATTAACCACATTATTGTCCTTATTAGATCACAGCTGATTTATTTATTCTGAACAATAACTATAATAACACATACTTGGGGTTTAAAATCAAATTTCAGGATAAGCTCCACTGAATTTTTAATGCAAAATGCTTCCAATTTTTGTTATATGCATATATCATTTGGATCTCATATTCTAGAATAAATACAATTAAGTCTGTAGTACATATATCAAATTTACTTGTTTATTCTTTGAAATTTTGACTTTGGCTGAATGCTTGATCTGGAGTGTCTTTTTTTTTCCTGCAAGTTCACATAGAACACAAGGTTCTTAGATGAAACATTTTAGTTTTTTAAAAATCATTTTATGAGTTGGGGTGCCTGGGTGGCTCAGTCGTTTAAGTGTCCGACTTCAGCTCAGGTCACGATCTCATGTTCTGTGAGTTTAAGCCCTACGTCAGGCTCTGTGCTGTCAGTTCAGAGCCTGGAACTTGCTTCGGATTCTGTGTCTCCCTCTCTCTCTGCCCTTCCCCCACTCTATCTCTGTCTCTCAAAAAATGAATAAACATTAAAAAAAATTTTAAAAATCATTTTATGAGTCAGAGATATATACCACATGGAGATAACTTCTGAAGTTCACTCTAATTCAGAAATATAAGCCAAAAATACATATATTCAGAAATATAAGCCAAAAATACATATATTCAGAAATATAAGCCAAAAATACATATATACACCTATACATACACATACACATCTAATTCAGAGTCATAGATGCAGCAATAAAGCTGAGAAAATAAATTTGGCTTCAGAATAAATAAATCAGAGCAATAAAATCCCCTCGGTGTCAGAGTAGTAGGCAGAATTTCTAGAAATAGCATTCTACTGATGCTTTCTCCCTCTCTTTGTAAACCATAAAATCTACTTCTTACCCTGCAGCTGTCTTTCAGGGTTGGTTGATTTCTTCAGTCAATGCCTATTACTACTTATTGTCTAATTTAAAAACACATTGCATATTGGTAGTTCAAAAATCTAAAAATCTACATTGTACCTAGTTTTATTAATAGGGATATAGTAGGAGATAAAATACAGTACTATATTGATGTCACCATTCTGGAAAGAAAGAAATTGTTTTGAGTAATTGAAGTAATTATTAACAGATAATTAAAATAGTAATTAACACATTAATATAACTTTATATATTTTATGAGCCTGTTTGCTTTTAATAATTTTTCATGAAAACCTGCCTGGAATGAATTCTATTTACCGTCTTCTCATACTGAAGATACAGACCTAATTTATCTTTTACTAGCCTTAAAGATGATTTATTATGAACATGGGTTGTTCTTTTTAAAAAAAAATTTTTTAATGTTCATTTTGAGAGAGACACACACAGAGTGCAAGCAGGGAGAGGCAGAGAGAGAGAGACGCACACACAGAATCTGAAGCAGGCTCCAGACTCTGAGCCATCAACACAGAGTTCAATGTGAGGCTTGAATTCACGAACCATGAGCTCATAATGGAGCTGAAGTTGGACACTTAACTTACCGAGCCACCCAGGTGCCTTTGAACATGGGTTGTTCTATTGTAACAGTTACAGATAGGTTGCATGCTAAGAAGGACTGTGTCACTGCCTTATAATCAGTATGGTTTGGGATCATTTTCTTCTTTTTCCTAAAGCTAGGTTAAAGGATGGATGCATGGGCCATGTTTTTACTTATTACTTGGTCTTCCAAAGATGTTTCTTTTCTTTTTCTGTTGCCTTAGAGATTTAATGATTTGCAATCATCATTCAAAACATTGTCTCATTGTCTTGATTTTTGCACTACTAATACAAAGTCCTGAGCTCTAACCTTGTCAGACTGTACCCATTCCTCCTGCTCAGCTGCATTAAATGTTTTCATTGAGCCAAAGATGTAACCTGTATTCTCATAATTGGTCAAGGTTTTTTTGGGAAAGGGGCCTAATCTAAAGATCATACTTTTTTAAATGTAAGAATATAATGTATAGGAAGTTATATGAGGCAACACTTTTATCCAAATCCCTCTCAACATTAGGCTTTTGATAGAATTGCAGATCTAAGAGTTTACAATAGTATGTTTAATATTGTATCAAGACTCAAAAGTTTCTACCTGTATAGTACATGACTTTTCTCAGATAAGGGGTTTTATATGTAGTGCTAAATTTAGACTTTATACTATAGGCAATGATCAAAGATTTTTAAGCAAGGGGAATGAAATCATCAGACTTGTGTTTTCAACAGATGCATGGTAGCAGGAGCACAAAGGTAAAAAAGAAAGAAGGGAGAGGTGAGAAGACTAATTGGAGGCTATTTAGGAGGATAAGTAAGGCAAGACCAGGCTATAAATAATGAGAGCCTGTTAAAACAGAGAAGAGAGGATGGCTTCCAGAAATAATTAGGATATACAATTCACAGCACTTGAACCACTCAGTTCTGTTCATTTAGTTTGTGTAAGAGAGCAATAAGAGACAATTTTAATGTTTCTTGCTTGAAAAGTTGGGTAGAAAGTGGGATCACCATTCTAAAAAAAATTTTTTTTTAATGTTTATTTATTTTTGAGAGAGGGACAGAGCACAAGTGGAGGAGGGGCAGAGAGAGAGGGAGACAGAGAATCCGAAGCACGCTCCAGGCTCTAGGCTGTCAGCACAGAGCCCAACACAGGGCTTGAACCCACGAACAGTGAGATCATGACCTAAGCCAAAGCCAGACGCTTAACCGACTAGGCCACCCATGTGCCCCTGGGATTACCAGTCTAAAAATAGTAAAAAGGGAGAAGGAGGAAGATATTCAGAGGGGTAGAGATAATGCTTTGGTTTTGAGATTGTTAGGATTGCAGAGCCTGTTGGACATATAGGAAATTAGTCTCATAAGTGTATAGAAAACTATAGACCTGAAACTCAGAAGAGAATAGGACTAGAGATAATTATTTGTTGTCATCCACATGGTGGTATTAGATGAAGCAGCTGTTAACAGATGAAATCATTTAGGGAGAATATATGAAACAAGGTTTGAAAATACTACACCTGGACATTCACCCCGAAGGCTACATTCTCTATCTACAGTGCAATCGGTTTTAAATTAACAATTTAAAGGCAATAAGATAAACTTTGGTACCTTAAAAGCACAGAGAAAAGAAAAAAAAATCACTTTGGAAATTAAAAAATATTTAGTACTGGGGAGAACCAATCACTATAAAACTTGAATGTTGCACCCAAATTCACATTTCTCTAAAAAGCAAGGAAGAACAAGAATAAATGTATTATGCCTAGCACAAGTGTAGGGATTTGGTTTAAAAGGAGAAAGACGTTGAAAGAGATCAAATAGGATAGATTCTGTTTTCTTTATAAATATGAGACAATCCCAAGACTAAGAGGACTGGGTGCATCCAGAAAGAGGGTGCTTGAGTAGATTTGTGAAGAGTAAGTGGGGAAGTAACTAGAGACTTATAAAATAATTCCTGAGCTGTATTAAGAACTCAGCTGAGGTTGAAAAACCATCTTCCCAAAATATAGCCACAAAGTCCAATACTTTTTATTGGAACTGTATTGTAAATTTGAGTCTGAACGTCCTACTGGCCAAAACAGTGAAATATTCACTTATGTGAATCTCTTCTTCCTTAGATTAAAAATATGATTGTATATACTTAAAGTATATAATGTAATGATTTGATATGTAGAATACATTGTGAAATGATTACCAAGATGAATATAATCAGCATATATATCACCTTCCATAGTTAACTCTTTAATTTCTTTCTGGTGAAAATGCTTAAGATCTACTCTCAGCAACTTTCAAATATACCATATTTGTTTGCTTGTTTTTCGGTTTTTTTAATATGAAGTTTATTGTCAAATTGGTTTCCATACAACACCCAGTGCTCATCCCAACAGGTGCCCTCCTCAATGCCCATCACCCATTTCCCCTCCCTCCCATCCCCCATCAACCCTCAGTTTGTTCTCAGTTTTTAAGAGTCTCTTATGGTTTGCCTCCTTCCCTCTCTGTAACTTTTTTTTCCCTCTCCCCTCCCCCATGGTCTTCTGTTAAGTTTCTCAGGATCCACATAAGAGTGAAAACATATGGTATCTGTCTTTCTCTGTATGACTTATTTCACTTAGCATAACACTCTCCAGTTCCATCCACATTGCTACAAAAGGCCATATTTCATTCTTTCTCATTGCCAAGCAGTATTCCATTGTGTATATAAACCACAACTTCTTTATCCATTCATCAGTTGATGGACATTTAGGCTCTTTCCATAATTTGGCTATTGTTAAAAGTGCTGCTATAAACATTGGGGTACAAGTTCCCTAAGCATCAGCACTCCTGTATCCTTTGGGTAAATTCCTAGCAGTGTTATTTCTGGGTCATAGGGTAAATCTATTTTTAATTTTTCGAGGAACCTCCACACTGTTTTCCAGAGTGGCTGCACCAGTTTGCATTCCTACCAACAGTGCAAGAGGGTTCCCGTTTCTCCACATCCTCTCCAGCATCTATAGTCTCCTGATTTGTTTATTTTAGCCACTCTGACTGGCATGAGGTGATATCTCAGTGTGGTTTTGATTTATATTTCCCTGATGAGGAGTGATATTGAGCATCCTCTCATGTGCCTGTTGGCCATCTGGATATCTTCTTTAGAAAAGTGTCTATTCATGTCTTCTGCCCATTTCTTCACTGGGTTATTTGTTTTTCGGGTGTGGAGTTTGGTGAGTTCTGTGTAGATTTTGGATACTAGCCCTTTGTCTGATATGTCATTTGCAAATATCTTTTCCCATTCTGTCAGTTGCCTTTTAGTTTCGTTGATTGTTTCCTTTGCAGTGCAGAAGCTTTTTATCTTCATGAGGTCACAATAGTTCATTTTTGCTTTTAATTACCTTGCCTTTAGAGATGTGTCAAGTAAGAAATTGCTGCGGCTGAGGTCAGAGAGGTCTTTTCCTGCTTTCTCTAGGGTTTTGATGGTTTCCTGCCTCACATTCAGGTCCTTCATCCATTTTGAGTTTATTTTTGTGAGTGGTGTGAGAAAGTGGTCTAGTTTCATTCTTCTGCATGTTGCTGTCCAGTTCTCCCAGCACCATTTGTTAAAGAGACTATTTTCCATTGGATATTCTTTCCTGCTTTGTCAAAGATTAGTTGACCATACTTTTGTGGGTCTAATTCTGGAGTCTCTATTCTATTCCATTGGTCTATGTGTCTGTTTTTGTGCCAATACCATGCTGTCTTGATGATTACAGCTTTGTAGTAGAGGCTAAAGTCTGGGATTGTGATGCCTCCCGCTTTGGTCTTCTTCAAAATTACTTTGGCTATTCGGGGTCGTTTGTGTTCCATATAAATTTTAGGATTGCTTGTTCTAGCTTCGAGAAGAATGCTGGTGTGATTTTGATTGGGATTGCATTGAATGTGTAGATTGCTTTGGGTAGTATTGACATTTTAGCAATATTTATTCTTCCAATCCATGAGCATGGAATGTTTTTCCATTCCTTTGTATCTTCTTCAATTTCCTTCATCAGCTTTCTATAGTTTTCAGCATACAGATCTTTTACATCTTTGGTTAGGTTTATTCCTAGGTATTTTATGCTTCTTGGTGCAATTGTGAATGGGATCAGTTTCTTTATTTGTCTTTCTCTTGCTTCACTATTAGTGTATAAGAATGCAACTGATTTCTGTACGTTAATTTTGTATCCTGTGACTTTCCTAACTTCATGTATCAGTTCTAGCAGACTTTTGGTGGAGTCTATTGGGTTTTCCATGTATAATATCATGTTATCTGCAAAAAGTGAAAGCTTGACTTCATCTTTGCCAATTTTGATGGCTTTAACTTCCTTTTGTTGTCTGATTGCTGATGCTAGAACTTCCAACGCTGTTTTTTGTTTTTAATTTTTTTGATGTTTGTTTATTTTTGACAGAGAGAGAGACAGAGCATGAGTGGGGGAGGGGCAGAGAGAGAGGGAGACACAGAATCCGAAGCAGCCTCCAGGCTCTGAGCTGTCAGCACAGAGCCTGATGCAGGGCTTGAACTCACAGACCGCAGGATCATGACCTGAGCCAAAGTCAGATGCTCAACCAACTGAGCCACCCAGGTGCCCCACAGAACTTCCAACACTATGTTAAACAACAGCGGTGAGAGTGACATCCCTGTCGTGTTCCTGATCTCAGGGGGAAAGCTCTCAGTTTTTCCTCATTGAAGATGATATTAGCTGTGGGCTTTTCATAAATGCCTTTGATAATGTTTAAGTATGTTCCTTCTCTCCTGACTTTCTCAAGGGTTTTTATTAAGAAAGGATGCTGAATTTTGTCAAATGCTTTTTCTGCATCGATTGATGGGATCATATGGTTCTTATCTTTTCTTTTATTAATGTGATGTATCACATTGATTGATTTGCGAATGTTGAACCAGCCCTGCAGCCCAGGAATGAATCCCACTTGATCATGGTGAATAATTCTTTTTATATGCTGTTGAATTCGATTTGCTAGTATCTTGTTGAGAATTTTTGCATCCATATGCATCAGAGATATTGGCCTGTAGTTCTCTTTTTTTGCTGGGTCTCTGTCTGGTTTGGGAATCAAAGTAATGCTGGCTTCATAGAATGAGTCTGGAAATTTTTCTTCCCTTTCTGTTGTTTGGAACAGCTAGAGAAGGATAGGTATTATCTCTGCTTAAACGGCTGGTAGAATTCCCCAGGGAAGCCATCTGGTCCTGGACTCTTATTTTTTGGGAGATTTTTCATACCTGATTCCATTTCTTCACTGGTTATGGGTCTGTTCAAGTTTTCTGTTTTTTTCTGTTTGAATTTTGGAAGTGTGTGGGTGCTTAGGAATTTGTCCATTTCTTCCAGGTTGTCCAGTTTGTTGGCATATAATTTTTCATAGTATTCCCTGATAATTGCTGTATTTCTGAGGGATTGGTTGTAATAATTCCATTTTCATTCATGATTTTATCTATTTGGGTCATCTCCCTTTTCTTTTTGAGAAGCGTGGCTAGAGGTTTATCAATTTTGTTTATTTTTTCAAAAAACCAACTCTTGGTTTCATTGATCTGCTCTACAGTTTTTTTTAGATTCTATATTGTTTATTTCTGCTCTGATCTTTATTATTTCTCTTCTTCTGCCGGGTTTGGGGTGTCTTTGCTGTTCTGCTTCTATTTCCCTTAGGTGTGCTATTAGATTTTGTATTTGGGATTTTTCTTGTTTCTTGAGATAGGCCTGGATTGCAATGTATTTTCCTCTCAGGACTGCCTTCACTGCGTCCCAAAGCATTTGGATTGTTGTATTTTCATTTTCATTTGTTTCCATATATTTTTTAATTTCTTCCCTAATTGCCTGGTTGACCCATTGATTCTTTAGTAGGGTGTTCTTTAACCTCCATGCTTTTGGAGGTTTTCCAGATTTTTCCTGTGGTTGATTTCAAGTTTCATAGCATTGTGGTCTGAAAGTGTGCATGGTATGATCTCAGTTCTTTTATACTTATTAAGGGATGTTTTGTGACTCAGTATGTGATCTATATTGGAGAATTTTCCATGTGCACTGGAGAGGAAAGTATATTCTGTTGCTTTGGGATGCAGAGTTCTAAATATATCTGTCAAGTCCATCTGATTCAATGTATCATTCAGTGCCCTGTTTCTTTATTGATCCTGTGTCTAGATGATCTATCCATTGTTGTAAATGAGGTATTAAAGTCCCCTTCAGTTACCACATTGTTATCAACAAGGTTGCTTATGTTTGTGATTAATTGTTTTATATATTTGGGGGCTCCCGTATTCGGTGCATAGAGATTTGTAATTGTTAGCTCTTCCTGATGGATAGACCCTGTAATAATTATATAATTCCCTTCTTTATCTCTTGTTACAGCCCTTAATTTAAAGTCTAGTTTGTCTGATATAAGTATGGCTACTCCAGCTTTCTTTTGACTTCCAGTAGCATGATAGATAGTTCTCCATCCCTTCACTTTCAATCTGAAGGTGTCATCAGGTCTAAATGGGTCTCTTGTAGGCAGCAAATAGATGGGTCTTGGCTTTTTATCCATTTTGATACCCTATGTCTTTTCATTAGAGCATTTAGTCCATTTACATTCAGTGTTAGTATAGAAAGATATGGGTTTAGAGTCATTGTGATGTCTGTAGGTTTCATGCTTGTAGTGATGTCTCTGGTACTTTGTGGTCCTTGCAACGTTTCACTCACAGAATCCCCCTTAGGATCTCTTGTAGGGCTGCTTTAGTGGTGATGAGTTCCTTCAGTTTTTGTTTGTTTGGGAAAACCTTTATCTCTCCTTCTATTCTAAATGACAGACTTGCTGGATAAAGGAATCTTGGCTGCATATTTTTTATGTTCATCACATTAAAGATTTCCTGTCATTCCTTTCTGGCCTGCCAAGTTTCTGTAGATACGTCTGCTACTACCCTTATATGTCTACCTTTGTAAGTTAGGGCCTGCTTATCCCTAGCTGCTTTCAGAATTCTCTCTTTATCCTTGTATTTTGCAAGTTTCACTATGATATGTCGTACAGAAGATCGATTCAAGTTACGTCTGAAAGGAGCTCTCTGTGCCTCTTGGATTTCAATACCGGTTTCCTTCCCCAGATAGGGAAGTTCTCAGCTATGATTTGTTCAAGTATACCTTCAGCCCCTTTCTCGCTCCTCCTCCTCCTCCTCCTCCTCCTCCTCCTCCTCCTCCTCCTCCTCCTCCTCCTCTTCCTCCTCCTCCTCCTCCTCCTCCTCCTCCTCCTCCTCTGGAATACCTATGATACGGATATTGTTCCATTTGATTGCATTACTTAGTTCTCCACTTCTCCCCTCATACTCCTGGATTTTTTTATCTCTCTTTTTCTCAGCTTCCTCTTTTTCCATAATTTTATCTTCTAATTCACCTATTCTCTCCTCTGCCTCTTCAATCCATGCTATGGCCGCCTCCATTTTATTTTGCACCTCATTTATAGTATTTTTTAATTCCTTGTGACTATTTTTTAGCCCTTGATCCCTGTAGCAATAGATTCTCTGTTGTCCTCTATGCTTTTTTCAAGCCCAGCAATTAATTTTATGACTATTATTCTAAATTCTTGTTGCATTATATTGCTTAAATCGGTTTTGATCAATTTGTTAGCTGGAGTTCTTTTGAGGAGAATTCTTCCGTCTTGTCATTTTGGGTAGTCCCTGAGGTAGCTCCAAACTGCAGGGCACTTCCCCTGTGCTGTCCAGAGAAACCTGTGTTGGTGGGTGGGGCCGCAGTCATACCCGATGTCTGCCCCCAGCCCACTGCTGGGGCCATAGTCAGACTGGTGTGTACCTTATCTTCCCCTCTCCCAGGGGCAGGACTCACTGTGAAGTGGTGTGGCCCCTGTCTGGGCTGCTTGCACACTGCCAGGCTTGTGGTGCTGCTTCCATGGGATCTGGCCAAGGATGTATTAGCAGGGGTGGATCAGCAAGGTGCACAGGGGCGGAGGGGTAGGCTTAGCTCACTTTGCCTTAGGTGGTCCCCTGTGGGAGGGGCCCTGCTGCACCTGGAGGGAGGCAGGCCTGTCGGAGGGATGGATCCACAGAAGCACAGCGTTGGGCGTTTGCATGGTACAAGCAAGTTTGGTGACGGGAACTGGTTCCTTTGGAATTTCAGTTGGGAGATGGGAGAGGGAAATGTTGCTTGCCAGTGCCTTTGTTCCCCTGCAGAGCTGAGCTCTGTGTCCGGAGCTCAACAATTCTCCCTCCCAGTGTCCTGTCACCCTCCCTGCTCTCTGAGAACAGAGCTGTTGACTTCTAACATTCCAGATGTTAAGTCCCTCTGGCTGTCAGAACTCACACAGTCCAGCCCCTCCGCTTTTGCAAGCCAAACTTCGGGGGCTCTGCCTTGCCTGGCGGGCTGCCCCTCTACTGCCCTCAGCTCCCTTCTGCCGGTCCCTGTAGCACACACTGCCTCTCCTCCCTTCCTACCCTCTTCCGTGGGCCTCTTCTCTATGCTTGGCTCCAGAGAGTCCGTTCTGCTAGTCTTCTGGCAGTTTTCTAGGTTAGTTAGGCCAATGTGGGTGGAATCTAAGTGATTAGCAGGACGAGGTGAGCCCAGCGTCCTCCTATGCTTCCACCTTCCCAGAACCTAAATCTCAAATATACCATATTTTTAACTATAGTCACCATGCTGTACATTAGTTTGTCAGAACTTATTCTTCTTCTAACTGTACATCTCTATTCATGTTATTGTATTCTTATAACTGAACCTATACACCCTGTTTTGCCTCCCCCCAGTCACTCTCAACCACCATTCTAATCTCTGTTCCTATGAAATCAGCTATTTTTTTTAAGATTCTACATAGAAGTGATAAAGTACAGTATTTTTCTTTTTCTTCTGGCTTATTTCATGTAGCATAATGCACTCCAGGTTCATTTGTGTTGTCTCAAATGTCAAGATTTCATTCTTTCTTTTCTGGTTTAGTATATTCCTGTGTGTGTGTGTGTGTGTGTGTGTGTGTGTGCACATCACGTTAGGTTTTTTAAGTTTAATTTTAATTCCAGTTAGTTAACATACAAATATTATATTAGTTTCAGATATACAATATAGTGATTCAACAATTCAGTACATCACCTAGTGCTCATCATCACAAGTGCACTCCTCAATCCCCTCACCTTTTTAACCCTTCCCCCTAACCCCTTCCCCTCTGGTACCCATCAGTTTGTTCTCTACAGTTAAGAGTCTGCTTCTTGATTTCTCTCTCTCTATGTTTTACACTTTGCTTGTCTGTTTTGTTTCTTAAATGCCGCATATGAGTGAAATCATATGGTATTTGTCTTTCTCTGACTTATTTTGCTTGGCATTATATTCTCTAACTCTGTTGTTTGCAAATGTCAAGATTTCATTATTTTTTATGGCTGTATAGTATTTCATCGTGTACATATATACCACATCTTCTTTATCCATTCATCAATCAGTGGACACTTGGGCTGCTTCCATATCTTGGCTATTGTAGATAATGCTGCTATAAACATCAGGGTGCATGTATCTCCTCTTTGAATTAGTGTTTTTTGTTTGTTTTTTTTTTTGTAATTTTGGGGGTAAATACCCAGTAGGGTGATTGCTGGATCAAAGTATATTTGTATCTTTAACTTTTTGAAGAAGCTCCATACTGTTTTTCATAGTGGCTACACAGGTTTGCATTCCCACCAATGGTGCATGAAGTTTCCTTTTCCCCAGTATCCTTGCCAGCAACTGTTGTTTGTTGTCTTATTGACTTTAGCCATTCTGACAGATGTGAGGTGATACAATTAAACTCATTGTAGTTTTCATTTTCATTTCCCTGATGGTAAGTGATGATGAACATCTTTTCATGTGTCTATTGGCCATCTCTATGTCTTTGGAGAAATGTGTGTTCATGTCTTCCGCCAGTTTTTAATTGGATTATTTGTTTTTTGGTGTTGAATTTTATGAGTTCTTTGTATATTTTGGATACTAACCCTTTGTTAGATATGTCATTTGCAAATATCTTCTCTCATTCTGTAGATTGCCCTTTAGTTTTGTTGATTATTTCCTTCACTGTGCAGGAGCTTTTTATTTTGATGCAGTCCCAATAGTTTATTATTACTCTTATTTCCCTTCCCTCAGGAGACCTAGCTAGAAAAATATTGCTACAGCCCATGTCAGATAAGTTACTGCCTGTGTCTTCTTCTAAGAGTTTTATGGTTTTAGGTCTCACATTTAGGTCTTTAGTCCATTTTGACTTTATTTTTGTGTATGTTATAAGAAAATGGTCCAGTTTCATTCTTTTGCGTGTAGCTGTCCAGTTTTCCCAACACCATTTGTTGAAAAGACTCTCTTTTTCTCATTGGATAGTCTTTCCTGCTTTGTCAAAGATTAATTCACCATACAGTTGTGGGTTTATTTCTGGGTTTTCTGTTATGTTCTATTGATCTGTGTGTCTGTTTTTATACTAGTACCATACTGTTTTCATTGGTATAGCTCTGTAATAAAATTTGAAGTCCAGAGTTGTGGTGCCTCCAGCTTTGCCTTTCTTTATCAAGATTGCTTTGGCTCTTTGAGGTCTTTTGTGGTTCCATATAAATTTTAGGATTGTTTGTTCTAGCTCTGTGGAAAATGCTGTTAGTACTTTGATAGGGATTGCATTAAATGTGTAGCTTGCTTTGGATAGTATAGACATTTTACCAATATTTGTTCTTTCGATCCATGACCATGGAATATCTTTCCATTTCTTTGTGTCATCTGGAATTTCATCAGTGTTTTAAGTTTTCTGAGTACACATCTTTCACCTCTTTGGTTAGGTTTCTTCCTAGGTACCTTGTTGTTTTAGGTGGAATTGTAGATGAGATTTATTCCTTAATTTCTCTTTCTGCTGTTTCATTATTGGTGTGTAGAAATGCAACCGATTTCTGTACATTGATTTTGTATTATGCAATTTTATTGAATACATTTTTCACTTCTAGCAATTTTTTGGTGGAGTCTTCAGGTTTTCTGTATAGAGTATCATGTCATCTGCAAATAGTGCAAGTTACTTCTTCCCTGCCAATTGGGGCACTTTTCACCTCTTTTTATTGTCTGAATGCTGTGGCCAGGACTTCTAATACTATGTTAAATAACACCGGTCAGAGTGGACATCCCTGCCTTGTTTTTGACCATAGAGAAAAAGATCTCAGTTTTTCCCCATTGAAGATGATATTAGCTGTGAGTTTTTCATATGTTGTCTTAATTGTGTTGAGGTATGTTCCCTCTAAACTACTTTGTTGAGGGTTTTTTTCATGAATGGGTGTTGTACTTTGCCAAATGCTTTTTCTGCATCTATTGAAATGATCATGTAGTTTTTATCCTTTCCCTTATTGATGTGATGTATCATGTTGATTGCTTTGTGAATATTGAACTACCCTTGCAGCCCAGGAATAAATCTCACTTGATTGTGGTGAATAATTTTTTTAATGTATTGTTTGATTTGATTTGCTAATATTTTAAGGATTTTTGCATCTATGTTCTTTAGAGATGTTGGCTTGTAGTTTTCTTTTTTTGTAGTGTCTTCATCTGGTTTTCATATCAGACTAATGCTGGTCTCACACAATGAATTTTAAAGTTTTCCTTCATTTTCTTTTTTTTGAAATGGTTTGAGAAGAAGAGGTATTAACTCTTTTTTAAGTATTTGGTAGAATTTGCCCGTGAAGACATCTGGTCCTGGACTTTTGTTTGTTTGGAGTTTTTTTTTTTTTATTATTATTACTGATTCAATTTAATTGTTGTATTCAGTCTATTCAAATTTACTATTTCTTCCTGCTTCACTTTTGGTAGGTTATATGTTTTTAGGAATTTATCCATTTCTGTTACGTTTGTCCAGTTTGTTGGCGTATAGTTTTTCATAATTTTCTCTTATAATTGCTTGTGTATTTGTCGTGCTGGTAGTTATTTCTCCTCCCTTATTTGAGATTTTATTTATTTGAGTCCTTTCTCTTTATTTCTTGATACGTCTGGCTAGAGGTTTAACAATTTTATTGATTGTTTTCAAAGAAACATCTCTGTTCTCATTGATCTATTGTGTTTTTAGTTTCTGTATCATTTATTTCTACTCTGATCTTTATTATTTCCTTCCTTCTGCTGATTTTAGGCTTTGTTTGTTTTTCTTTTTCTGGCTCCTTTACGTGTATGGTTAGGTTGCTTATTTGAGATTTTTCTTGCTTCTTGAGTTAGGCCTGTATTGGTATAAACTTCCCTTTTAGAACTGTTTTTCCTGCATGATGATTCTGTTTTCATTTTTATTTGTTTCCATGTACTTTTTTATTTCTTCTTTTGTTTACTGATTGATCCATTCATTGTTTAGTAGCATATTTAACCTCCATGTATTTATGTTCTTTCTATATTTTTTCTTGTGGTTGACTTCTTGTGGTCAAAAAGGTATATGGTATGGCTCTGATTTTCTTGAATTTGTTGATACTTATTTTGTGGGCTAATATGTTATCTGTTCTGGAGAATGCTTAAAGTGTACTTGAAAAAAATGTGTATTCTGCTGTTTTAGGATGGAATGTTCTAAATATATCTGTTAAATTCATCTGTTCCAGTGTGTCATTTAAAGCCATTGTTCCCTTTTTGATTTTTCTGTTTAGATGATCTTTCCATTGTTGTAAGTAGGGTATTAAAGTCCCCTACTATTATTGTGTTACTATTGATTAGTCCTTTATGTTTATTATTAACTGTTTTATATATTTGTGTCCTCCTATATTGGGTGCATAAGTATTTACAATTATTATATCTTCTTGTTGGATTGTCCCCTTTACTATAATATAGTATCCTTCTTTGTCTATTGTAATAGTCTTTGTTTTAAAGTCTGTTTTCTCTGATATAAGTATTGCCACTCTGGTCTTTTTTTAAATCATCCATTTGCATGATAACATTTTCTCTGTCCCCTCACTTTCAGTCTGCTGGTGTCTTTAGGTCTAAAATGAGTCTCTTAAAGGCAGTATATAAACGAGGTTTGATTTTTTTTCCATTCTGTCACTCTATGCCTTTTGATTGGAATGTTTAGTATATTTACATTGAAAGTAATTATTGATAGGTATGTATTTATAGTCATCTTATTATTTGTTTTCTGGTTGTTTCTGAAGATTTTTCCTGATCCTTTCTTGTCTTTTTTTTCACAATTTGCTGATATTCTTAGTGATACATTTGGATTCTTTTCCCTTTATTCTTTGCATATTTATTTGTGGTTTTTGACATATGATTACTCTTAGGTGTATATAGCCTCTTTTGCATATAGCAGCCTATGTTGATAGTCATTTAAGTTTGAACCCATTCTTTACTCCTTTCCTCTCCACATTTTAGGTATATGTTGTTTATTTTACATCCTTTTATTTTGTGATTTCCTTGACTGGCTTTTTACAGACTAATTCATTTTTACTGTTGTTGTGTTTTCTACCTTTCTATTATCACTTTTGTTCTCTCCTTTTTACTCAAATTGTCCCCTTTAATATTTCTTACAGGGCTGCTTTAGTAGTCATGTACACTTTTGGCTTTTGTTTGGGAAACTCTTTATCTCTACTTCTATTCTGAATGATAGCCTTGCTGCATAGAGTATTCTTGACTTCAGATTTTGTGCATTCAACACTGAATATATTATGCCACTCCCTTCTGACTTGCCAAGTTTCTGTTGAGAAATCTTCCATCAGCCTCATGAATTTTCCCTTGTATGTTGCTATCTTCTTTTGTTTTTCAGCTTTAAAATTTTTTTTCTTTATCACTATATTTTGCCAACTTGATTACAATATAACCCGGTATGGATCTGCTTTTGTCAATTTTGATGAGGGTTCTCTGTGCCTCCTGGATCTGGTTATCTGTTTCCTTCCCCAGATTAGGAAAGTTTTCAACTACTTTTTCTTCAAATAAATTTTATGTCCCCTTTCCTTTCTCTTCATCTTCTGAGATTCCTGTAATATGAATGTTATTGTTTGATGGAGTTACTGATTTCCCTAAGCCTATTCTCATTTTGCATAATTCCTTTTTCTCTCTTTTGTTCAGCTTGATTATTTTCCATTATTTTGTCTTCTAGGTCATTAATTCATTCCTCTGCTTCTTCCAGCTTGCTGTTCATTCCTTCATGTGTGTTTCTCCTTTGGTTTACTGAGCCCTTTCCTCTGCTATGTTATTCCTTATTTCTATGGTAAGGGTATCACTCCTGTCTTTGACTCTTTTCTCAAGTCTAGTGAATACCTTTATGATCATTACTGTAAATTCTCCATCAGGCATATTACTTATATCTGCTTCACTTAGATCTCTGGCTGTGGCTTTGTCCTGTTCTTTCATTTGGGATAAATGTCTCTGTCTTCTTATTTTTTTTCTAAGTCTCTGTGCCTATTTCTATGTTAGGAAAGTCAACTATATCTCCTGTTTTTGAGGGTAATGGACTTACAAAGAAGAGGTCCTTTGGTGCCCTGCTGTGTAGTGTTCCCTCATTCCCCAGGGTCTTATACTTCCAGGAGTGTCTCCGGCATGTGCTGTGTGTACTGTGCTGTCTTGCCCTGGGGGCTTTATCCATTAGGCCAGTCGTCTACAGAGGTTCTCTTTGCCTGTTGTGGGCAGTGTTTGGTCCCCAGCCTGAATGTGGCATATTTTAACTACGTGTACTCTGATCTGTTTGTGAAATGAGACCTGTTGCCACTTCTATTGGAACTGATGCTCAGCAAACCCCTTCATGAGAAGATGCAATGTGAACAGGGATTTGGGCTGGTCTTGTGGGAGAGCAGGCCCACTGGGACTGAGGCAAGCATGGCTGTGTGGGGAGTGAGGAGGAGGGGAGTTATTCCACCAGAGCATGGGCAGAGGTGGGACTTGGCATAAGCAAGTTAGGTAGTGAATATTGGACTGTGTTTGTTCCTGCAGGTGGCCCTGTGCTTTTGGTGCAGTGCAGGGCAGGGAAATGGTGTCAGCCAGTTCTTTTGTTCCCAAGAGGTCTGTCTGTGAATGCTGCCTCTATGGGTCAAGCTCCAAAATGAGCAAATAACCTCTCCACTGTGTACCCCAGGAGCTCTTCAAATCACTGTTTCCATGCTGTATGTCTGCAGGTTGTTTGCCTGCCTTCTCTCTAAGATAAAGCAATGCCTTCCAGGCTTTATCTCAGCCATGCCAGATGACCTTTAAAACTCCAGGCTTTAAGCCCTGCTGGTTTCAAGAACTCACAAAATAGGGCCCCTCTGGCTTTCCAAGCCAATTGCTATGGAGATTCATTTTCCACATGTACTCCCCTGTGTGCTAGCCTGTCTCTCACCCTTCTCTGCAACTCCCTCCCCACCAGAGCAGCCACAGCCATTTCTTTCCCAAACTGTATCTCTCCACTTCTTACCTTCTTCAGTGTGTTCTCTTCTCTATCTTTAGTTGTGGAGTTTGTTCTGCCTTTCTGCAGGTCAATTTCTAGGGTATTTAGGATAATTTAATAGTTATCTAGTTGTATTTTCAGAACAAGGCGATCCTTGGGTCCTACTACTCCATTGCCATCTTCCCTCCTTCGCATCACATCATCTTTATCCATTTACCCATAAATGTATGTTTTTAGATTTTTTCCATATCTCACATATTGTGAATAATGCTGCAATGAACATAGGGGTGGATATATCTTTTTAAGTTAGTGTTTTCTGTTTCTTTAGATCAATACCCAGAAATAGAATTGCTTGATCATATGGAGTTTTATTTTTAATTTTTTTTGAGAATCTTTATACTGTTTTCCATAGTGGCTGCACCAATTTACATTCTTACAAAGAGTGCACAAGGATTCTATTCTCTACATCTTGCCAACACTTGTTATTTCTGATCTTTTTGATAATAGTAATTTTAACAGGTGTGAGGTGATATCTCATTGTGGTTTTGATTTGCATTTCTCTGATGTTTAGCAATGTTGAGCCCCCTTTCAAGTACATATTGGCCATTGTATGTCTTATTTGGAAAAATGTCTATGCAGATCCTCTGCTCATTTTTAATTGGATTGTTTTTTAGTTATTGAATTACATGAGTTGCCTTTTCAGGTTTTTTTTTTTATTGTTTCCCACTTGTTTATTTTAGCTTTTGTTGCCTGTGCTTTTGGTGTCTTATCCAAGGAATCATTGCCAAGACCAATGTCAAGGAGGTTTATGCCTGTTTCATATTTAAGTCTTTGATCCATTTTGAGTTAATTTTTGTGAGTGGTGTAAGGTAGGTTCCAGTTTCATTCTGTTATTTGTGGATATTCAATTTTCCCAATACAATTTATTGAAAAGACTGTCTTTCACCTATTACACATTCTTGCCACCCTTGTCAAAAATTAGTTGACTGTATATGCATGGGTTTATGTCTGGGCTATTCTGTTTACTAGTCTATAACCAAAGCAATCCTGAAAGAAGAAACAAAGACGAACAAAGCTGGAGACATCACATTTTCTGATTATAAGCTATATTACAAAGCTATAAGTAATCAGAACAAATGAAGTCTTGGTACTTTAAAACTTACTCCTTATGGTACTATTACTTAATAGTAGTTTATAGTATGTTTTAATGCCTGAAAAGGCTATATAAGTTCTCTTCACTTTTCTTTATCAGTGTTTTCCTGCCTATACTTACATACTTGTATTTTGCATGTATACTTCAGCATCAACATGTCTAGCTTCACTAAAAAATATTATTTATATTGATTTGCATTTAATAATAATTATTATTTTATTAGACATATTTATAGATTAATTTAGGGAGCAGTGACATTTTTATGATATTGGGTAATCCAGTCCAAGAATAATGAATATCTTTTATTTGTTCAAGTCTGCTTTTGTGTTTTTTAGGAAATGTTTTAAAGTTTTCCTCATAGAGGTTTTGTACATATAGGTTTATTTCATTAAATTTTTTCCCTGGTATTTCATCTTTTTTGTTGCTATTGTAAATGGGATTTTCTCTACTATTCTAGTTTCTAACAGGTTTTGTATGGGTATGGAAATTACTGATTTCTGAATGCTAATTTCATATCCTGCTACCTTAATGGTTTCTTCTCTTTGAGTTAGTTTTATCATTGATTTTCTAAAGTTTTCTAGACATGCTGTCATGTAATTTGCAAATAGAGATCCTTTTAGTTCTTCTTTCTCAGTTCTCTTCAATTCAATTTTTTATGTGTAATGGCATTGTAATACCTCTGGTAAAATGTTGAAGAATTGGAAGTAGTATTCCTCCTTGCCTTGTTCCTGATCTTAATGGAAATACTATAGTGATTCTTCATGAAGTAAATTCTGAGTTAAAATTAAAATATGCATGTATTTTATCATGTTAAGAAATATTCACCAATTCCTATTTTTGAGTGATATTTTTTAGAGATGATTGTTATACTTTGTCAAATATTTGTTATATTTTCAAACTCTATGAAGATAATTATATACTTTTACTTTTGAGATCTATTTATATGGTATATTATAGTAATGGATTTTCTATTAACTATTTTCTATATAATGACTATTTCTATATAATTTCTATGAATTGACTATTTCTATATAATCACTAGTTTCTGTTGCATTTTTAAAAAAAAAATTCTATTTGATCATGGTATATTTTCTTAATAGAATGCTAATTCTACTGATAGTTATTTGTACTTTTGCATCAATATTTATAAGTGATCTTTATCTATAATATTCAATCCTTTTTGTACTTCTTTATCAAGTTTAGGTATTAATGTTATACTTATTTCATCAAAATAATTAGGAAATCTTCAGTTTTAGTACTCTGGAGTAATATATGGAATATTGGGACTATCTTATCTATGAGGCTTTGGTGGAATTCCTCTGTGAAACCATCTGGAATCGATGCTTTTTAAGGGGTAGTTTCTGAATTTCCCATTGCTTCTGCAGAAAGTAGCCTTTTTAAGCTCTCTAATGGGGTTAGCTTTGTTAAATTGTCCTTAGGAAATTATGTTTCATCTAGGTTTTCAAATTTACTTCCATATAAATCCACAAAATAGTCTCTTTATGATTTTTAATTTTTTTGTTTTAATGGTTATTTCCAATGTACCATTAAAATTTTTTAAAATATTTATATATGTGCTTCTCCTTTTATTTCTTGGCTAGGTTTGATTGAGTTTGTCCAGTTATTTTTTTCTCAAAAACATTTTTGAAATTGTTTCTATTGTCTTCTGTTTTTCTTTTCTTTACATAATTAGTTTCCCCTTTTATCTTTATTATATATAATTTTGAGATACTTATGGTTTATGTTGTTTTTTTTTTAGTTGGGGATTTAATTTTATTTATTTTCATTATTTTATTTTCATTCCTGAAACTGTTAACGACTATGAATTTCTCTCTGATTACTGCTTCAAATGTATCTCAAAGATTCTGGTATGGAGTACTTTTATCACTATTATCTTTTAGATATTTTGTAATTTCAGTTATTTCCCTTTTCACCCAAGAGTTATTTAAAAAGGAGATTTAGAATTTCCAGGTGGGAGTGCCAATGGTTTTGATTTTGTTAATAATTCTTATTTTTGTTGCATTGTTATCAGAGGCTGCTGTTCTATTTTGTGGAGCTTATCAGTCTTTTTCTTGTTGTGATCATTTTTTGTGAATGTTCAATATATACTTGCCAAGGAGGTATGTTTTTATTATCAAATGTGAATTTGAGTATATAGTGACTTACTCTTCTTTATTATATTCTTTAGGTTTTACTATGTCTTCATTATTTTTGGTCTAATTCATCTATGTAAGTCAAATGTCATATGGCTGCTGATGGTCTAATTTCTCTTGGGGTCACAGCTGGTACTCATTGTTCCCTCCTTCACTCTCCATTTTAAATTCCTTTCACCCTCAGCTATCACCTCAGTAGGTCTTGGTGGCTTACCTGGTGGTATAACCTTAATATTCATTACTGAAGAATATGAACTCTTGATAACACTTCTAAGAGATGTCCAGTGTATCACCTGAGTTCCATGTGTATTCTTTTCTGCCCTTTTTGTGTAAAAGCAGTCTTGCCTCTTCGTTTTTCAGAGTCAATTAACCATGCCAATATGGTGACTCCTCTTTTTGTTTGCCCATACCTCATCATAAAAAGTCCAAAGTGCCCTGTGGGCAGCCATATGTTTAGCTTAGTGGGATGTTTGCTCTGTCTCCTGTCAAGAGAGAGCCCCTTTGGATAACAGGATATCTGACCCTGAAAAGTCCAAGGTTGTGGGGAAAGAAAGTACAAAATCTAGATGTCACTGGGAGTGATGGTAAATAGGATGACATCCACTTCTATTCCTTGGTTTCCAAAGTCACGTATCCTTCCTATTGTGGACAAAAGCACCATATACAGGTCTCTGACTTAAAAAATACTCTATATCCCAAAGGGTGGTACTCCTTTTATATTGTTTCCTTTAAGTTAGCACTTCAATTATAACTTTAGAAGGCAGTTCCAATGTTTTGTAAGACTAGCTACCTCTAGATGGTACAGATTAGGTGAAGGTCAATGAATCACTGAAGGCACACTCTGGTACCTCCTTTGATACAGAAAGGGTATCTTGTTCAGATACTATTCTCTGTGGGGTTCCATGCCTGTGGAATAGGCAATCCATAATTTTCTAGATACTGGGCTAGTTGAGGCTCTAAAGGAAGGAAAGTAAACTCTTATAAAATACTTATCTGTCTCTGTGAAGATGGACTGCTGATAACTTCCAGATTGGAAGGGCCCCACTTGAATGCAGACTCTTTTTTTTAACTTTCTTTTGATTATGAAGGGAAAGAATGCATTTATCAAATCAGTGATTACATACCAAATACAGAAGGCATTAGTCATCTGTGTTAGTAATAATATTATGTCTGATACAGCAGCTGCAAGTGGGATTGTGGTAGTCTATAGTCATTCTCCACAATCCAACTGATTTTTGTAGGCACCAGTCTCGTGAATTAAACAATACTCTGACAGAGACCACCACATATACATATTTTATATTTTTAATGGTGGCAGTAATCTCTGACATTCTCTCCATACAATATGATTGGCAGTCATGTAGATGTGAATGACTGTCTGATCCTTAGAACCCAAAGGTCTACCTAACTATAGGAATATCTCTTCCTTTTAGGCTTTTCTTTAGACAGTCCAATTATAATTCTTCCTTTCCAAAAGATCATCTCTCAATATGTTCACTAAAAAAATGCTGAGGTCAATTATATTTGGTCTTGATTTAAAGGAATTTATATGCAAGAAATCAATATTCAATTCAAACTGTGTCAAAACTTCCACTGTCTCTATCTGTCTTTTTTCCTGGACATCAAGATTAATTCGGTTTGATAAAATGAAAAATTAAAAATCAATTATTTTCTTAAAATAATCAGAATAATAATAAAATAATCTAGAATCAGTTTAGTCCCCAGAGAAAATTATAAAATAGCCAAAAACTTAATTCCTATGACCTCTGGTTTCTCCTATGTTCTTTCCCTTGAGCATGAGTTCTTGTCCATCTCAAATAACCAGTGTCTCTTTTCCTTTCCATAATTTACCTTTCCCATCAAAGCTTGTTTATGGAAGAAAGACCTGATAAATATATTTCATTTCAAGCAGTAAATGGTTAGCAGAACAGCTAACTTCAACATAATCTCCTTTCAAGGATATTTACATTTTAACACTAAACAGAAACCTGGAACCAATGTAATGAGTCTTGAATTGTAGAATTTGAGGTGTCATTTAGTGAGCAGAAAAAAATCTGTGGGTGGTTAGGAACTTTGATACTCCTCAAATTAATCATACCATACAAGTTGTCATCTGTACTGCCAATACGACAGGACAAGACTGGCCAATATTTCTTGCTAGTACAATATTTCTTGCTAGTTCAGAAGCTCAGATCTTCATAAAAGTCAGTGAAAGCAAAGTGCTCTTAAGTTTTTGTTGTAAATGCCAAGTTATTTGCCATTGACATTGAAGAGACTGTTCATCATTAAAGATCATCTCAATAAATGTCACTTCAAACCTCTTCAAAGCTTTTTTCTCCTTAATGTTGTGCTTATTCTAGGCAAATTGTTAAAGTGACAGAGAAGTAAATATATCTGCATTTACCTATTCACTGAATTGTAAATATGAGTGATGGCCCAAGATAAAATTTCATGTACTTTAAAACATAAGGTTAAATATTTTTCTATGCTAGTTGTTTGCTTTTAACAAAAACATATGGAAAGTGCTACACAGGAATCTTCACTCTTTCGGCATAGCAGCATCAGTTTTGAGCACTAGTCCCATGTTTCCTCCCAGTTCTGGCAGCAAACCACCTTCAAATGTGGTAGCTTGGTAGTGAGAATGTTTGTTGATTCAGCTGTTAACCTCCATGGACTACTGAGATTGCCAAATAGTTGAATTTTGGACGATGTTCTTGGTAAGTGGAGCCAATTGTTTTACTAGAAAAATGAGCTGAGACCACTAATCACAGAGATATTAGAAGTGGCCAACCAGTGGGTCCTCTTTTTCCACTAGGGCGGTCTTCCCTAGAGTCAAATGCTGAAGTTTATTTGGAGAGTCTGCTCATATCAAGTAAAGTCGTGCTTCTAAATGTACATTTTAGCACCTCAGTGGACTTAACTTGAATAAGCCAGCCTATGGCCAGTTGGGTCGATCTTAGTCCAAATGAATTCGCTTTAATTAAACTAGTTACTTCTTTGTTATCTTTTACCACTTGGGTTTAGTTGAGTAATTTTATGTTTTTAGTTGTTACTCAAAAACTTGTGCTGAAAGAAATATGTGATGAAATCAGTTGAATTAGTCAATAACAAATCATTTCTCATATTCCTACTGTGTACAAAGCTATGCATAGTAAACACTATAGGATGCACACAAAAATAATATATTGTTCATAATTTGTGTCAATTTACAGTCTATTTGGGATAAATAAGATATATACAAATACTTTTAGATAACAGTAAAGGCATCATGTAAGAATTAAATAAGTAGCATTATAGTACAGTGTTAGTAGAGAGAGATTAACATGAGATGGAAGGATCAGGGACAGGTTCATGGAAAAGATGGATCTTGAATTAGATTGTTGATGAGTAAATGGCAGGAAAAGGGGAGGGCATTCCAGGCAGGGTAAATCACATAAACAGATCCTAGGTAATATGCATTGTGGATTTACAGAATAATGAATGAAACTGGCTAGCTGATGCAGATTCCATGTGTTGGTATAGAGTAATAGATAAGGTTGTAAAACTAGGTTGGTGCCAAATTGCATAAGTCCTTCGATTCAAAGTGGTATCAAGGCAGAGACTTCTAGTAGCTAGATAGTCAAGTTTATTATCACAATTCTTGTATTGTATATGGAACCCGTCCCCTCATCTCTCAAGTGAACCAGCCAAAGTTTTATTGATTTTCCTGGTTGCTTCCAGTAATGGTCACAAATTTCTGTCCTTTCAAATTCAGGTGGGAGTTTCCATAACTGCTGTCTGAAAGGGGACAGAATCTTCTGCCTACCCAGGTTGAATCTTAGTACTGTTAGTTGCTATCACTAATAGTACTTACTACTGTAGTTACATTGAGGTGGGCCTGAGGCTGTTTACTAGGTTGATGAGGAAGTCTTTCCACTCCAAGGAGAATTAGCAACAACTAAGGCAACCGTCTTTGAAAATACTTCTGGTTCCCAGTACTTGGCCTACACCCATCTCCCCAAGTTGCTCCTCTTAGCAGGCAATAAAGTGGAGACCCATTTATTACCTGGTTCACTATAAAATTTGGTTAACATGCTCACTGCCTATTCCCAGGGACTTTCCTCAAATCCCATTAATCACCTGGTAAGGCCCTCACACTTCCTCTTCCAGAAAGCTGTGTCTCCATTTGTATCCCATTCTCATCATCAGAACTGTCAGAGACTGTGAAGAATCTGAAATTTTATCCTATATCCAAGCCAACAAATTAGCCTGAGAGTTTCACAGATTCTATTAGAAGACACGAAACTCATGGGACAGAGACAAAGGACTGTTTATTATTCTTAGCAATAGCAATGTCCAGAGTATCAGTATTTTTGCTCTGATTTTCTGAGCCTTCTCGCAGGGTGATGCAAAGAGGGCTAGATGACATTTGCATAAGCAGTGGTTATATTACATAAGAGGAACTTTGAACTTAGAGAAACTGAATATTTTATAATGGTCAGTTATTTAAAAAAATAAATGTATTCCAGAAAGATTATTATTATATGGAAGTTGATATTCCTGCCTTTTGCTACAGAGGGAGATTCTATAGCCATCTTTGCTATACAAAAATCCCTGAAAATATAGATTGGAACAATGAATAATTAACATCTCGTCTGTATAATGTGCAAAAATACAAGAGACCATGGAGAATTGTCACTAGCAACATGTTAAGTTAAATATTAGAGATATAGAGATGAGTAAGATACATTTATTTTCCTCCATGAGCTCACATTTTATTGGAATAAAGAAACAAACCCTTAATTACAGTATAGTGTGATCACTATTAAATAGCCATATTAACAGAGCTGTAGGAATATAAAGGAACAAGCTACTGATTCTGGCTAAGGGAAACCATGAAAAAGCTTCACAGATCATGTTATGTTTGAGTTGGCAACCAATTATATGATGAAGGAACCTGGGGCAGTGAGTTAAAGGAGACTTCCAAGAAGTATGGTTGCTTGAGCAAAGACTTGATGAAATAGTTCCGACTTATCAAATAGAAACAGAGGGCAAGGGTATTACAGCAGAGGTATAAAAGGAAGCTATGTGTATTTTAAAACTACAAATAATTCAGTTTTTTAGTCAATTCTACTTCCATTAAAAATGACAAAACATAATTCAAACAGTTTTTTTTAAGTTTATTTATTATTTGAGGGAAAAAGAGAGTGAGTGGGGAAGGGCAGAGAGAGGGCAAGAGAGAGAATCCCAAGCAAGTTCCACGCTGTCAGTGCAGAGCCTAATTTGGGTCTCTAACTCATGAACGATGTGATGATGACCTGAGTTGAAATCAGACATTTAACTAACTGAGCCACCCAGGTGCTCCCCTACCTCAAACAGTTTTAAGCAAAATTCAGGATTGGCTAATGTAATCAGGAAATCCAGCAGTATTTATGCCTAGACATTTGGCCAAACACAGGAATTTGATGAATATAATCAAGACACTCTCCATTTATTAGCTTTACTTATGTCTGTTAGCTTCATTCACAGGAACACATTGTGGAAAATATGGCCCTTGGCAACTCTAGGCTTATATTTCCCTCACAGTTAGCAATCTTAGCAAAAAGAAAGCATTCTTCTTTCTTTATAGCTCCAGCAAATATTCTAAGGTAGATTCCAGCCAATCTCATTTGGAGTACATGATCATCTTTAAATCAATCACAGTACTCATGGGGATGGAATACTGTAATTGGAAAGATTTGGGCTATTTACTTACCCCTGGAAACTGGGATGGGGACCAGAAGCACATGGACTGCAAATTGGGGAAGAGTATTTTCCTAAAGAGACGGTGAGCAGATAAAAAAGAAGATGCCCTCTACATGTTACATCTTTGATGCCCAGTATCTACATGTACCATTGCACCCACTTATACAGTTTTCAAAATGCCTCTAGTAACATAGTACAGTCACCCACACAGTTGAAAATATACTCTCCATTCTCCAAAGGAAGATAAGCTAATATATTGATCAAGTATTGCTTACAGCTCCAAGGCCAGGTTTTTGGAGTAAAGTGCATTCTTTAACCTGAGGCCTAAATATAGGTGTGAGTGTCAAATAATCAGATTAATTTTAGAAAGAAACAAAGTAGCCACAATATTCATTCCACTTGGAGACACGAAAGAACAGGAAACAAAATAGAGTGACCCAGGACTATAGCTGTGCATTTGGAACAAAAGTAGGAAATTAATATATACCAGTTCCTCATAACAATATAAATCAGCTTTTAAATCACCTAACTTCCCACCCCTTGCCACAAACTTACACACACTGAAAAAGGGAGAATCTGAGATAAAGAGTCTCCAGAATATACATTCTATGATACCAAGGAATATTTTTGTTCTCTAGTATATGTTCAATGCCAAGAACAATGGCTGATACATAGTAACATGTTGAATGAATAAATTGATATTCTTTAATTAATAAAGACACTCATAATAATTCTACATGAATCACATATAGAAATGGAGTACCCTAAAATGATACTTATCCAAAGGTAAGTCATGTTATTCATAGTCCTAGTCATGTTATTACCTCCAAAACAATTTGAAATCTGAGCTTACCTGATTTTTATCTGGGGACAAGTTTTCTAAGGGTCTTCAAATAATTGCAGAGTGTTGTCTACCAAAGGGCAGTGATTATCTAAAAATACCCAGTATCAATTAACTTTTTGCTTTACAGTTTTATTGAGGTGTAATTGACATATAGCAAACTATATTTATTTAAATTGTACAATTTGATAATTTCTGACATATATATAACTCATGAAACCATCACCGCAATCAAAATAGTGAACACATCCATCAAAACCCAAAATTTCTTTGTTCACCTTTGTGACTTCCTTTCTGTTTCTCATGATCCTCCCTTCCCTGACCTGCTTTTTGTCACCATAGGTTATCCAAACCTAAGGATCAAACAATGGTCGAAATTGTTTATCTTAAAATTGTAAGTTTGGTATGGTTTTGTGTGGATTTCAGTAAAATAAAAATGGACTTTGCAATTGACTTTGTAGGTTCTTTTAAGAGTGACTTCAAACATAACTGCTAATGTTTAAAGTCTTATTTAAAAAGTCATTCAGAGAGTATATAAGGAATTCCTTGTGTTATAAGGAATTTCATTGTCTTTGTTTCTGGATTTTCTCTGCTGAGTTTTTAGCATGCTACATATATATGGAATTCAGCTGTGCTATATTTACTACTCAAAAATATAGAATGGCTAAAGCGAAAATATATGAATAGCAGTAATCATTTGCAAAGATTTTCAATGATATCATAATGAAAAAAGACTGTTTTTCACAGTATTTTAACTCTAAAACAGCAAAAGAGAGTGAAAGAAAGCCATATACCTAGATGAATTTCTTATTTTGCCTTTATTTTTCCAGAAGTGCATATTTTCTGTTTGTGGTTTTCCCAGAAGACAGAACAGTTCCTCAATCTGCAGTTACATGCTGCCCTGTGCTAAAGTTTAGTTTCTATAGTTTACTGGGAAAGTGAATTTATTACTTCTGCCCTGTCAAATATTTTTTTTGGCATTAACTTTTGCATGGATTATTCTCACTCAGCAAAGGCCATTTTAATCCTTTTTTTTTTATTACTTTTTTACTTGGACTCACCATATTACTGACATGACATGTACATCCACAAATGTTAAAGAATAAAACCTTATGATTGTTTTTTGGATCCATGTCTCAAATGAAATGCTCCCCTACAGAACCTCTCTCCCTCTGGCTGCATTCTTTCTTGCTTGCATATGCAAAATTGCAATCCTATCCATAGAAGCTATGATAGTTGGGTTTTGGGGAGGGTAGTTTTTTGTTTGTTTTTAAACAAAAAATAACTTTGAAATTGCAAAATTAAAAATATAAGTATTCAAACAATTCATTGTTAATTTAGTCATTAATTTAAGCTATTGACTTTTTATTGAATATACAGTACGCTGACAGCAGACTAGGCTTTGAGTAACTTTGCCCTTTAGGAATCCATAACTTATGTGTTGCCCTATCTTTAATGATTTATTAATTGCATCTTGTTTTAATATGACTGTTTTTCTAAGAATGTATTCATTTCTACTTTGTTCAGACTTATAAACTACTAAGAAGATAAATTTAAGTCAACTGTATTGTGTTATTGTATATTTAAAGCACAATGGGTATAAAAATCAATGAAAATTTGAAAATTTTATGAGAGTTAAGTGCCCTAAGTGATGCTATTGTCTATAACAAGAGTATTTTAAAGCTACTTTATAAAATATCAGGAAAGTATAAACTTCTCAAAACATATACTTTATTTTCAACCAGTTATTATAATTGAATATGCTATATTACTTTCAAAACAATCCAAAATCTGAACTTCACTGATTTGATCTGGGGACAAGTTCAATGAATAAATTATATTTTCTCTCTAGAGTTCTTCAAATCATTACAGACTGTTTCCTGCCAAAACACAATTACCTTTTATGTTGTTGTTACAGCTTTATTGAGGTATATTTGACATAAGTAAGCTGCATATATTTAAATTGCATGATTTAATCACATTTTTTGTGTGTATGTATAACACAAAATCATCACCAAGATCAAGATAGCCAACATATCTGTCAAACTCAACAATTTCCTTATTTACATTTTGTAATCCCTCTCTCTGACCTTCCTGCCCCTACCCTTTCTAGGCTACCAGTGATCCGCTTTTTGTCACTATAGATAAATTTGCATTTTTCTAAAGTTTTTGTATAAATGAACTCATATAGTGTATACTTTCTTTTGGTCTGGCTTCTTTTACTTAGTATAACACGTTGGAGTTACATCCAGGTTGCCACATCCAGGTTGTTTCATTTTCTGATATACCATAATTAACTTACCCTTTGGATTTATTTATTCGTGGATTGTTTATCCATTTACCATTTTTAACTGGGAAGACTGTATATTTCAGTAGAAAACAGAGACTTCATAACTCTTATCAAATAAATACTGAAGTGCTCACTATATGCCATAGATCATGATGTACTTAACTATATTAGGACACTCTAGCTTCTAAACTTCTAACTACTGCCAAAATAAGAATGACCATATTTTACCCTTATGATTTCCCAGGATACTAATTGAATCTGCTAGTACTTTAATTCCCAGGTTTTGCTGTAAAAAATGCATGCGAATTTGTCTCCAGCCTTTAGTGATTAGAGAGTAATAAAACATTGGTTTTACTGGAGAGAATGCTGAGTCACTCTTCTCAGTACAGTAAACAGATGTGAGAAGTCTGAAAATAGAGGACATGTTTTCACTTATTATTTTTAAAGCCAATTCAGTTTCTGCTTTTTGATAAAAATTGATTAGACTATTTCTATTAAGAAAGTATACAAAATTGATATACAAAAATTGGTGATGTTTCTGTACACTAATAATGAGCTATGAGAAAGAGAAAATTAAGAAAACAATCCCATTTATAGTTACATCAAACACAACCACAAGCCTTTCTCTCCTCCCAAAAGTTAGCAGTTCTTTTTTCTTTTATGGTTTATCACTCAAGTATGCATCTTTTAAAACTATAGTTTAAGCTTATTTTATGGCTATGTCTTTCAGCTTACAAGCTCTCTTTTCATTTCCCTTTTCCCCCTTACAATTTAGCTGTTGAAGATCCCTAGTCATGTGACCTGGGTAGTCACATAGAGAGGCCTGACCATATTCAGTTTTGCTTATTTATTTTTGGTGGGACTACAGGTGATACTGTGTTCTTTCATCAGAAAGTACATAATGTCTAGTTATCTCTTTGTTTTAATGATGTTAGTACCAGTTGATGACTCAAATGCCCAGATGTATTAAATCATTAGAAGATTGCAAAATACAGATATTTTTGCTGTATCATTTCTTTTTTATTTGTTGGCTGAATAGATCCCCTTGTCTACTGTTTGGTTAGTAGTGGCACAGTATACATGGGAAAAGTAGAGTAAATGCTTGATTCTTCACCTTTCTTTACCAGTTTTCAAAATAATGAGTTGGCTTCCTTTAATCCTCTAAAAGAGGGCAGTTCTTTAATTGTTGTATCATTATGAACTTATGAATAGCAAAAATATTTGATATGTTTCAATCCATTGCAATTCTTATCCTTATTGAAGTTCGTATTATCCCATATCTGCCCAGTGGGATCCTCTTCAAGCTCCCTCAGAGCTCTTCACATAACTCTAGATTTGATACCTTTTATAGTCTTTTTGCTTCCTGGAATGAGAAGATGTTTCAGACTCGTCTGGAGGATGGACAGGAACTATGAATTATCCATAGGGATATTCTGAACCAGTGGTTGTAAGCCAGTGCCCAGGGGCCAGAAGTAGCCATCAGACATGTCTTTTTTTTTTCCCCAAAAGAAGCAAATCAGTCACTCAACAATGACAACAACAACAAAATAACTTTTTTTAGCACTTACTATGTGCCAGGTTGTCAAGGATATAATAGTTGCTGAGAATATAATAGTTCTTAAGACATAAAACTGCTTCAAGGAAGTTTACAGTCTGATGAGGAAAATAATAGAAGTCAAAACACTACATTAAGTGACCTTGCAGGACTCCAAGATGGCGTGAGAGTTCTTAGAAGGGACGTAACACTTTGTCAGTTCTGTATTCCAGTGTTAAACAACTGTGCAATAATTAACCTTTAATATTAACTTTTTGAGCAGTATAAATTACTTTAACTGGGCATGAAAGAATGGCAAAGGAAATTTTCAAATGCTTACTAGAATTACAGTAATGGCGATTGAGTAAACTCTCTATATTTTTTATGTTCCCTAGGGTTTTCCAGGAGATATTGGGATTCCTGGACAAAATGGCCCTGAAGGATCTAAGGTAAAAAAAAAACAAACACAACAAACATACATTCTTATTTTGGTTATATATATACACATATACATATATGTATATGTGTATATATATATGGTCATTCTTATTTTGGTTATATATATACACATATATACATATATATATGTGTGTGTGTGTATATATATATATATATATATATATATATATATATATATGGAGAGACAGAGAGAAAGAGTGTTTTCTAATCTCAAATCTCAGTGAATGGGTAAAAGAAGACTTTAGGAATATCAGAACGTGTCTGGATATTTTGAACTTTCTCGGCTGCGTTTAATAAACTGTACAACTTATTTCAAGGTAATCAGGAATTGTTTTCATGTTTGGTTGTTCTTTTGGTCCTCTATTCTATTGATCTGTATGTCTGTTTATGCAAGTACCATACTGTTTTGATTACCATAGCTTTGTAGTGTAGTTTGAAATCAGAGAATTTATTTTTTTTTAATTTATTTATTTAAATCCAGGTTAGTTAACATATAGTGTAATAATGATTCCAGGAATATAATTTATTTTTTTTTTCAGTTTTTTTTTAAATTTTAGTTTTTAGAAGACTATTTATTTTTTTTTCTTTTTTTTTTCTTTTTTTTTTTATTTATTTATTTTTTTTTTAATATATGAAATTTACTGTCAAATTGGTTTCCATACAACACCCAGTGCTCATCCCAAAAGGTGCCCTCCTCAATACCCATCACCCACCCTGCCCTCCCTCCCACCCTGCCCTCCCTCCCCCCCCCCCCCCATCAACCCTCAGTTTGTTCTCAGTTTTTAACAGTCTCTAATGCTTTGGCTCTCTCCCACTCTAACCTCTTTTTTTTTTTTTTTTTTTTTCCTTCCCCTCCCCCATGGGTTTCTGTTATGTTTCTCAGGATCCACATAAGAGTGAAACCATATGGTATCTGTCTTTCTCTGTATGGCTTATTTCACTTAGCATCACACTCTCCAGTTCCATCCATATTGCTACAAAAGGCCATATTTCATTTTTTCTCATTGCCACGTAGTATTCCATTGTGTATATAAACCACAATTTCTTTATCCATTCATCAGTTGATGGACATTTAGGCTCTTTCCATAATTTGGCTATTGTTGAGAGTGCCGCTATAAACATTGGGGTACAGGTGCCCCTATGCATCAGTACTCCTGTATCCCTTGGATAAATTCCTAGCAGTGCTATTGCTGGGTCATAGGGTAGGTCTATTTTTAATTTTCTGAGGAACCTCCACACTGCTTTCCAGAGCGGCTGCACCAATTTGCATTCCCACCAACAGTGCAAGAGGGTTCCTGTTTCTCCACATCCTCTCCAGCATCTATAGTCTCCTGATTTCTTCATTTTGGCCACTCTGACTGGCGTGAGGTGGTATCTGAGTGTGGTTTTGATTTGTATTTCCCTGATAAGGAGCGACGTTGAACATCTTTTCATGTGCCTGTTGGCCATCCGGATGTCTTCTTTAGAGAAGTGTCTATTCATGTTTTCTGCCCATTTCTTCACTGGGTTATTTGTTTTTCGGGTGTGGAGTTTGATGAGCTCTTTATAGATTTTGGATACTAGCCCTTTGTCCGATGTGTCATTTGCAAATATCTTTTCCCATTCCGTTGGTTGCCTTTTAGTTTTGTTGGTTGTTTCCTTTGCTGTGCAGAAGCTTTTTATCTTCATAAGGTCCCAGTAATTCACTTTTGCTTTTAATTCCCTTGCCTTTGGGGATGTGCCGAGTAAGAGATTGCTACGGCTGAGGTCAGAGAGGTCTTTTCCTGCTTTCTCCTCTAAGGTTTTGATGGTTTCCTGTCTCACATTCAGGTCCTTTATCCATTTTGAGTTTATTTTTGTGAATGGTGTGAGAAAGTGGTCTAGTTTCAACCTTCTGCATGTTGCTGTCCAGTTCTCCCAGCACCATTTGTTAAAGAGACTGTCTTTTTTCCATTGGATGTTCTTTCCTGCTTTGTCAAAGATGAGTTGGCCATACGTTTGTGGGTCTAGTTCTGGGGTTTCTATTCTATTCCATTGGTCTATGTGTCTGTTTTTGTGCCAATACCATGCTGTCTTGATGATGACAGCTTTGTAGTAGAGGCTAAAGTCTGGGATTGTGATGCCTCCTGCTTTGGTCTTCTTCTTCAAAATTACTTTGGCTATTCGGGGCCTTTTGTGGTTCCATATGAATTTTAGGATTGCTTGTTCTAGTTTCGAGAAGAATGCTGGTGCAATTTTGATTGGGATTGCATTGAATGTGTAGATAGCTTTGGGTAGTGTTGACATTTTGACAATATTTATTCTTCCAATCCATGAGCAGGGAATGTCTTTCCATTTCTTTATATCTTCTTCAATTACCTGCATAAGCTTTCTATAGTTTTCAGCATACAGAGCTTTTACATGTTTGGTTAGATTTATTCCTAGGTATTTTATGCTTCTTGGTGCAATTGTGAATGGGATCAGTTTCTTCATTTGTCTTTCTGTTGCTTCATTGTTAGTGTATAAGAATGCAACTGATTTCTGCACATTGATTTTGTATCCTGCAACTTTGCTGAATTCATGTATCAGTTCTAGCAGACTTTTGGTGGAGTCTATCGGATTTTCCATGTATAATATCATGTCATCTGCAAAAAGCGAAAGCTTGACTTCATCTTTGCCAATTTTGATGCCTTTGATTTCCTTTTGTTGTCTGATTGCTGATGCTAGAACTTCCAGCACTATATTAAAGAGCAGCGGTGACAGTGGGCATCCCTGTCGTGTTCCTGATCTCAGGGAAAAAGCTCTCAGTTTTTCCCCGTTGAGGATGATGTTAGCTGTGGGCTTTTCATAAATGGCCTTTATGATCTTTAAGTATGTTCCTTCTATCCCGACTTTCTCAAGGGTTTTTATTAAGAAAGGGTGCTGGATTTTGTCAAAGGCCTTTTCTGCATCGATTGACAGGATCATATGGTTCTTCTCTTTTTTTTTGTTAATGTGATGTATCACGTTGATCGATTTGCGAATGTTGAACCAGCCCTGCATCCCAGGAATGAATCCCACTTGATCATGGTGAATAATTCTTTTTATATGCTGTTGAATTCGATTTGCTAGTATCTTATTAAGAATTTTTGCATCCATATTCATCAGGGATATTGGCCTGTAGTTCTCTTTTTTTACTGGGTCTCTGTCTGGTTTAGGAATCAAAGTAATACTGGCTTCATAGAATGAGTCTGGAAGTTTTCCTTCCCTTTCTATTTCTTGGAATAGCTTGAGAAGGATAGGTATTATCTCTGCTTTAAATGTCTGGTAGAACTCCCCTGGGAAGCCATCTGGTCCTGGACTCTTATTTGTTGGGAGATTTTTGATAACCGATTCAATTTCTTCGCTGGTTATGGGTCTGTTCAAGCTTTCTATTTCCTCCTGATTGAGTTTTGGAAGAGTGTGGGTGTTTAGAAATTTATCCATTTCTTCAAGGTTGTCCAATTTGCTGGCATATAATTTTTCATAGTATTCCCTGATAATTGTTTGTATCTCTGAGGGATTGGTTGTAATCATTCCATTTTCATTCATGATTTTATCTATTTGGGTCATCTCCCTTTTCTTTTTGAGAAGCCTGGCTAGAGGTTTGTCAATTTTGTTTATTTTTTCAAAAAACCAACTCTTGGTTTCGTTGATCTGCTCTACAGTTTTTTTAGATTCTATATTGTTTATTTCTGCTCTGATCTTTATTATTTCTCTTCTTCTGCTGGGTTTAGGCTGCCTTTGCTGTTCTGCTTCTATTTCCTTTAGGTGTGCTGTTAGATTTTGTATTTGGGATTTTTCTTGTTTCTTGAGATAGGCCTGGATTGCAATGTATTTTCCTCTCAGGACTGCCTTCGCTGCATCCCAAAGCGTTTGGATTGTTGTATTTTCATTTTCGTTTGTTTCCATATATGTTTTAATTTCTTCTCTAATTGCCTGGTTGACCCACTCATTCGTTAGTAGGGTGTTCTTTAACCTCCATGCTTTTGGAGGTTTTCCAGACTTTTTCCTGTGGTTGATTTCAAGCTTCATAGCATTGTGGTCTGAAAGTATGCATGGTATAATTTCAATTCTTGTAAACTTATGAAGGGCTGTTTTGTGACCCAGTATATGATCTATCTTGGAGAATGTTCCATGTGCACTCGAGAAGAAAGTATATTCTGTTGCTTTGGGATGCAGAGTTCTAAATATATCTGTCAAGTCCATCTGATCCAATGTATCATTCAGGGCCCTTGTTTCTTTATTCACTGTGTGTCTAGATGATCTATCCATTTCTGTAAGTGGGGTGTTAAAGTCCCCTGCAATTACCACATTATTATCAATAAAGTTGCTTATGTTTATGAGTAATTGTTTTATATATTTGGGGGCTCCGGTATTCGGCGCATAGACATTTATAATTGTTAGCTCTTCCTGATGGATAGACCCTGTGATTATTATATAATGCCCTTCTTCATCTCTTGTTACAGCCTTTAATTTAAAGTCTAATTTGTCTGATATAAGTATGGCTACTCCAGCTTTCTTTTGGCTTCCAGGAGCATGATAAATAGTTCTCCATCCCCTCACTCTCAATCTAAAGGTGTCCTCAGATCTAAAATGAGTCTCTTGTAGACAGCAAATAGATGGGTCTTGTTTTTTTATCCATTCTGATACCCTATGTCTTTTGGTTGGCGCATTTAATCCATTTACATTCAGTGTTATTATAGAAAGATATGGGTTTAGAGTCATTGTGATGTCTGTATGTTTTATGCTTGTAGTGATGTCTCTGGTACTTTGTCTCACAGGATCCCCCTTAGGATCTCTTGTAGGGCTGGTTTAGTGGTGACAAATTCCTTCAGTTTTTGTTTGTTTGGGAAGACCTTTATCTCTCCTTCTATTCTAAATGACAGACTTGCTGGATAAAGGATTCTCGGCTGCATATTTTTTCTGTTTAGCACACTGTAGATATCGTGCCAAGCCTTTCTGGCCTGCCAAGTTTCAAAGGAGAGATCAGTCACGAGTCTTATAGGTCTCCCTTTATATGTGAGGGCACGTTTATCCCTTGCTGCTTTCAGAATTTTCTCTTTATCCTTGTATTTTGCCAGTTTCACTATGATATGTCGTGCAGAAGATCGATTCAAGTTACGTCTGAAGGGAGTTCTCTGTGCCTCTTGGATTTCAATGTCTTTTTCCTTCCCCAGTTCAGGGAAGTTCTCAGCTATAATTTGTTCAAGTACCCCTTCAGCACCCTTCCCTCTCTCTTCCTCCTCTGGGATACCAATTATGCGTATATTATTTTTTTTTAGTGTATCACTTAGTTCTCTAATTTTCCCCTCATACTCCTGGATTTTTTTATCTCTCTTTCTTTCAGCTTCCTCTTTCTCCATAACTTTATCTTCTAGTTCACCTATTCTCTCCTCTGCCTCTTCAAGCCGAGCCATCGTGGATTCCATTTTGTTTTGCAATTCGCTTAAAGCGTTTTTCAACTCCTCGTGACTGTTCCTTAGCCCCTCGATCTTTGTGGCAAGAGATTCTCTACTGTCCTGTATACTGTTTTCAAGCCCAGCGATTAATTTTATGACTATTATTCTAAATTCACTTTCTGTTATATTATTTAAATCCTTTTTGATCAGTTCATTAGCTGTTGTTATTTCCTGGAGATTCTTCTGAAGGGAATTCTTCCGTTTGGTCATTTTGGAGAGTCCCTGGCGTGGTGAGGACCTGCAGTGCACTTCCCCTGTGCTGTGGTGTATAACTGGAGTTAGTGGGCGGGGCCGCAGTCCGACCCGATGTCTGCCCCCAGCCCACTGCTGGGGCCACAGTCAGACTGGTGTGTGCCTTCTCTTCCCCTCTCCTAGGGGCGGGATTCACTGTGGGGTGGCGTGTCCCGTCTGGGCTACTTGCACACTGCCAGGCTTGTGTTGCTGGGGATCTGGCGTATTAGCTGGGGTGGGTAGGCAAGGTGCACGGGGGCTGGAGGGGCAGGCTTAGCTTGCTTCTCCTTAGGTGATCCGCTTCAGGAGGAGCCCTGTGGCAGCGGGAGGGAGTCAGGTCCGCTGCCAGAGGTTTGGCTCTGCAGAAGCACAGAGTTGGGTGTTTGCACGGAGCGAGCAAGTTCCCTGGCAGGAACTGGTTCCCTTTGGGATTTTGGCTGGGGGATGGGCGGGGGAGATGGCGCTGGCGCCTTTGTTCCCCGCCAAGCTGAGCTCTGCCGTCCGGGGGCTCAGCAGCTCTCCCTCCCTTTGTCCTCCAGCCTTCCCGCTTTCCGAGCAGAGCTGTTAACTTATGACCTCCCAGACGCTAAGTCGCGCTTGCTGTCGGAACACAGTCTGTCCGGCCCCTCCGCTTTTGCCAGCCAGACTCGGGGGCTCTGCTTGGCCGGCGAGCCGCCCCTCCGCCCCGGCTCCCTCCCGCCAGTCCGTGGAGCGCGCACCGCCTCGCCGCCCTTCCTACCCTCTTCCGTGGGCCTCTAGTCTGCGCTTGACTCCGGAGACTCCCTTCTGCTAATCCTCTGGCGGTTTTCTGGGTTCTTTAGGCAGGTGTAGGTGGAATCTAAGTGATCGGCAGGACGTGCTGTGAGCCCCGCGTCCTCCTACGCCGCCATCTTCCGGAACCTCGTCCAGGAATATAATTTAATGATTCATCACTTACATATAACACCCAGAGCTCATCCCAACAAGTGCCCATCACCCATTTAGCCTAACACCCCTCCAGGAACCCTCAGTTTCCTCTCCGTATTTAAGAGTCTTTTGTGGTTTGCCTCCAACAGGGATGATTTGCCTCTAATGGGTATACTAAGTGAAATAAGTCAGTCAGAGAAAGACAGACACCATACAATTTCGCTCATATGTGGAACTTAAGAAAAAACAAAACTAGATGAACATAAGGGAAGGGAAGGGAAGGAAAAATAAGATAGAAAGGGAATCAGAGGGCTTAGTATCTCTAGCTTTGTTCTTCTTTCTCAAGACGGTTTGGATATTCACCATCTTTTGTGGTTCCATACAAATTATGGGATTCTTCCTTCTAGTTCTGTGAAATATGCCATTGGTATTTTGATAGGGATTGCAGTGAATCTGTGGGTTGCTTTGGATAGCATGGAAATTTTAACAATATTAAATCTTCCAATCCATGAGCAGAAAAACCTTTTCTATTATATGGGTTGTCTTTAATTTCTTTCAACAATGTCTTATGCTTTTCAGAGGACAGGCCATTCACTTCTTGGTTAAGTATATTTCTAGGTCTTTTATTCTTTTTGATGCTATTATAAATGGGAGTGTTTTCTTAATTTTTCTGATAGCTTGTCATTAGTTTATATAAATGCAATAGATTTCTGTACCTTAATTTTGTATCCTGCGACTTTATTGAATCCATTTATTAGTTCTAATAGATTTTTGGTAGCATCTGTAGGGTTTGCTGTATACAGTATCGTGTCATATTCAAATAGTGACAGTTTTACTTCTTCCTTCCCATTGTGGATACTTTTATTTCTTTTTCTTACCTGACTCTTCTGACCAGGATTTCTAGTACTGTTTTGAGTAAAAGTGGTATGAATGGGCATCCCTGCCTTATTCCTGATCTTAAAGGAAAATCTTGCAGCTTTTTACCATTGAGTATGATGTTAGCTATGGGTTTGTCATAAATGGCCTTTGTTATATTGGCCATTATATATATATATATATATATATATATATATATATATATATATTCCTTCTATACTCACTTTGTTGAGAGTTTTTATCATAAGTAGATGCTGAATTTTGTTAAACGATTTTCTGCATCCATTGAGATGATCATATTATTTTTATTCTTTGTTTTGGTGACATAGTGTATTACATAATTGATTTATGGATGTTGACCATCCTTGCATTCCTTGAATAAATTCTACTGATCGTGGTGTATGATTCTTTTAATGTATTGTTGAATTCAGTTTGCTAATACTTTGTTGAGGATTTTTGCAATGCTATTCATCAGGTTTATTGGCCTATAAGTTTCTCTTTTGTGTTGTTTCTGTCTAGTTTTGGTATCAGAGTACTGCAGGCCTTGTAAAATGGATTTGGAAGTATTCCTTCCTCTTTATTTTTTTGGAATAATTTGAGAAGGATAGGTACTAACTTTTATTTAAATGTTTGGTCAAATTCACCTATGTAACCACTTAGTCCTAGACTTTTGTTAGTTGGGGAGTTTTTAAATTACTGATTTAATTTTATCACTTTTAATTCAGTCTATTAACATTTTTTTTTTTATTTCTTGGAAGGTTGTGTGTTCCTAGGAATATCTATTTCTTCTAAGTTTTCCGATTTGTTGGTGTATAATTGTGGTAGTCTCTTACGATTCTTCCTATTTTTGTATTGTCAGTTGTAACTTCTCCTCTTTTATTCTGATTTCATTTGGGCCCTCTCTCTCTCTCTTTTTATGATGAGTCTTACTAGAGATTTATCAATTTTTTTTTATCTTTTCAAAGAACCAGCTTTTAGTTTCATTGATCTTTTTATTGTTTTCTCTACTTCATTTATTTCCACTCTGATCTTTAATGTTTCTTTCCTTCTGTTAGCTTTGGACTTTCATTGTTTATTTTCTAGTTCTGTCAGGTATAAATGTAGATTGTTTATTTGGGATTTTTCCTGTTTCTTGTGGTAATCCTGTATTCCTATGGACTTCCCTCTCAGAACTGCTCTTGCTGTGCTCCATAGATTTTGGAGAGTTATTTCAAAGATTTCTGTTTTCATTTGTCTCAAGGTATTTTTTTATTTCCTCTTTGATTTATTTGTTGACCCATTGGAGGTCTAGTATCATGTTGTTTAGTCTCTATGTGTTTGTGTTTTTCTCATTTCCTTGTGATTGATTTCTAATTTCATGTTGTTATAGTCAGAAAAGAAGTTTGACATGATTTCAATCTTCTTGAATTTATGAAACCTATTTTATAGTCTAATAAGTGACCTGTCCTGGGGAATGTTCCACATGCACTTGAAAAGAATATGTAGTTCACATTTTTTGGATGAAATGTTCTGTATACATCTATTAAGTCCCTGTGATTTAATGTGTTTTTTAAGGCCAATGTTTCCTTATTAATTTTCTGTCTGAATGATATATCCATTGATGTAAGTGATATATTAAAGTTTCCTGCTATTATTGCATTACTATCAATTGCTCCCTTTTTGTCTGTTAATATTTGCTTTATAAATTCAGGTGCTACTATGTTGGGTGCATAAATATTTATGAATGTTATATACTCTTCTTGGATTGACCCTTTTATCACTACGTAATGCTATTCTTTTGTTACAGTCTTTGTTTTAATTTTTAAATTTTGTTAATGTTTATTTTTGAGAGAGAGAGAGAGAAAGCATGAGAGGGAGGGGGCCAGAAAGAGACAGACAGAAGTTCCAATACAGGTTCTGCACTGTGAGTGCAGAGCCCAATGCAGAGCTCAAACTCATGAATGATGAGATCATGACCTGAACTGAAATCAAGAGTTGGCCACTTAACCAACTGAGCCACCCAGGTACACCTACAGTCTTTGTTTTAAAGTCTGTTTTGTCTTATATAGGTATTACTATTCCAACTTTCTTTTCATTTGCATTTGCATTCCTTTTACTTTCAACCCATGTGCATCTTTAGACCTGAGGTGAATCTCTTATAGGCAGCACATAGATTGGTCTTGTTTATTTATCCATTCAACTGCTCTATGTCTTTTGATTGGAATATTTAGTCCATTTACATTGAAAATAATTATTGGTAGGTATGTATTTGTTGCCTATTGTTCATTGTTTTCTGGATGTTTTGTAGTTCTTCTCTGTTCCTTTCTCTTGCTCTCTTACCCTGTGTTTTTATGACTTTATTTAGTATTGTGCTTAGATTCCTTTCTTATTGTCTTTTGTATGTCTAGTATAGGATTTTGCTTTTTGGTTAACATAAGGCTCACATTTAACATCATATACGTATACACATAATGGTTTATTTTAAGTTGACAGCAACTTAAATTTGGTCAAATTCTAAAAGTCTACATTTTTACTACCTCCCACATTTTATTTTATTTTTCTGACATCACATTTTACATCTCTTTATATTGTGTGTCCCTTAACTATTATGGTTAGTTTTACTACTTTTGTCTTTTAACCTTCATAGTAGTTTTAAAATAATCTACTACCTTGCTGTATATTGACCTTTACTAGTGAGATTTACACTTTCATATGTTTTCGTGCTATTAATTAATGCTCTTTCTTTTCAACTTAAAGAAGTACTTTTCATATTTCTTGTAAGGCTACTTTAGTAGTAATGAACTCCTTTAGCTTTTGCTTGTCTGGAAAACTCTTTATCTTTGCTTTGATTCTGAATGATAATCTTACTAGTAGAGTATTCTTGGTTGGTTTTTTGCCTTTCAGCAGTTTGGATATATTATGTCTCTGCCTTTTGGCTTGGAAAGTTTCTGCTGAAAAATCTGCTGATAGTCTTAGGGGAGTTTCCGTGTATATAACAAGCTGTTTCTCTCTTGCTGCTTTTGTAATTCTGTCAACTAGATGTGTAACAACGAGAGAAAAAGATCACTTCTAAAGAAATTAGGTTTGTTTTTAAATTTGTGATTTCCTAGCCTTCCAAGCTTTATTTGGAAACTTTATGAATATTTAGACTAGTAAAAGGTTAAAGGAGCTAAAAGGGCCCAGCTCACATTTCTTCATAAGGCTGAAGTTCCAGGGAGCTTTCAGTCCTGCCAACAGCCTCATCTGTACAATATGAAAGAAGATAGAGAACATGGGAGGGGGATTTCCACATGGCTTTATTCTCCTCCTCCTTTCCCTAACTTAGTCAGTAGTAATTCAGTACTCAAACAAATAACCAATATGGAAGAGGGATAAAGATAGAGATAGTGTAAAGCATTTGATTTAATTGACTTGGTAAAGTGTACATGTATAGAGAGGAGAAATATTTGAGAAAATGAAAAACTTTGTATTAAATAGAAATTATTATTGTCTCAAGGTTAAAAACTGTATTTTTTAGTGTTGACACATGAATATGTGTTTTGGTAAAATGATCTAGGATAGATAAGAAATTTGAATCTCAAGTTTTATTATATTTGGTAGTGTGGATATAATTTTGACTATTCATAACTATTCACCGATAAAATATTTTTATGTAGCCATATATGAGGGAATTTTAAAAAGCCGTACTTTAATTTGCAAGCAACTAATTAAGCCTCTTGAGGACTTAATATTATAAACTGGAATACTACTCTTTAATTCATATTTAATTTAATAATTTAATAACTATGTCCAAAATATCTCATACTGACCATGATCTGTTTTTTTTTCCAATATATGAAATTTATTGTCAAATTGATTTCCATACAACACCCAGTGCTCATCCCAAGAGGTGCCCTCCTCAATACCCATCCCCCACACTCCTCTCCCTCCCACCCCCCATCAACCCTCAGTTTGTTCTCAGTTTTTAACAGTCTCTTATGCTTTGGCTCTCTCCCACTCTAACCTCTTTTTTTTTTTTTCCTTCCCCTCCCCCATGGGTTTCTGTTAAGTTTCTCAGGATCCAAATAAGAGTGAAACCATATGGTATCTGTCTTTCTCTGTATGGCTTATTTCACTTAGCATCACACTCTCCACTTCCATCCACATTGCGACAAAAGGCCATATTTCATTCTTTCTCATTGCCACATAGTATTCCATTGTGTATATAAACCACAATTTCTTTATCCATATATCAGTTGATGGACATTTAGGCTCTTTCCATAATTTGGCTATGGTTGAGAGTGCTGCTATAAACATTGGGGTACAAGTGCCCCTATGCATCAGTACTCCTGTATCCCTTGGGTAAATTCCTAGCAGTGCTATTGCTGGGTCATAGGGTAGGTCTATTTTTAATTTTCTGAGGAACCTCCACACTGCTTTCCAGAGCGGCTGCACCAATTTGCATTCCCACCAACAGTGCAAGAGGGTTCCCGTTTCTCCACATCCTCTCCAGCATCTATAGTCTCCTGATTTGTTCATTTTGGCCACTCTGACTGGCGTGAGGTGGTATCTGAGTGTGGTTTTGATTTGTATTTCCCTGATAAGGAGCGACGTTGAACATCTTTTCATGTGCCTGTTGGCCATCCGGATGTCTTCTTTAGAGAAGTGTCTATTCATGTTTTCTGCCCATTTCTTCACTGGGTTATTTGTTTTTCAGGTGTGGAGTTTGGTGAGCTCTTTATAGATTTTGGATACTAGCCCTTTGTCCGATATGTCATTTGCAAATATCTTTTCCCATTCCATTGGTTGCCTTTTAGTTTTGTTCGTTGTTTCCTTTGCTGTGCAGAAGCTTTTTATCTTCATAAGGTCCCAGTAATTCACTTTTGCTTTTAATTCCCTTGCCTTTGGGGATGTGCCGAGTAAGAGATTGCTACGGCTGAGGTCAGAGAGGTCCTTTCCTGCTTTCTCCTCTAAGGTTTTGATGGTTTCCTGTCTCACATTCAGGTCCTTTATCCATTTTGAGTTTATTTTTGTGAATGGTGTGAGAAAGTGGTCTAGTTTCAACCTTCTGCATGTTGCTGTCCAGTTCTCCCAGCACCATTTGTTAAAGAGACTGTCTTTTTTCCATTGGATGTTCTTTCCTGCTTTGTCAAAGATGAGTTGGCCGTACGTTTGTGGGTCTAGTTCTGGGATTTTTATTCTATTCCATTGGTCTATGTGTCTGTTTTTGTGCCAATACCATGCTGTCTTGATGATGACAGCTTTGTAGTAGAGGCTAAAGTCTGGGATTGTGATGCCTCCTGCTTTGGTCTTCTTCAAAATTACTTTGGCTATTCGGGGCCTTTTGTGGTTCCCTATGAATTTTAGGATTGCTTGTTCTAGTTTTGAGAAGAATGCTGGTGCAATTTTGATTGGGATTGCATTGAATGTGTAGATAGCTTTGGGTAGTATTGACATTTTGACAATATTTATTCTTCCAATCCATGAGCAGGGAATGTCTTTCCATTTCTTTATATCTTCTTCAATTACCTGCATAAGCTTTCTATAGTTTTCAGCATACAGATCTTTTACATCTTTGGTTAGATTTATTCCTAGGTATTTTATGCTTCTTGGTGCAATTGTGAATGGGATCAGTTTCTTCATTTGTCTTTCTGTTGCTTCATTGTTAGTGTATAAGAATGCAACTGATTTCTGCACATTGATTTTGTATCCTGCAACTTTGCTGAATTCATGTATCAGTTCTAGCAGACTTTTGGTGGAGTCTATCGGATTTTCCATGTATAATATCATGTCATCTGCAAAAAGCGAAAGCTTGACTTCATCTTTGCCAATTTTGATGCCTTTGATTTCCTTTTGTTGTCTGATTGCTGATGCTAGAACTTCCAACACTATATTAAACAACAGCGGTGAGAGTGGGCATCCCTGTCGTGTTCCTGATCTCAGGGAGAAAGCTCTCAGTTTTTCCCCATTGAGGATGATGTTAGCTGTGGGCTTTTCATAAATGGCTTTTATGATCTTTAAGTATGTTCCTTCTATCCCGAATTTCTCAAGGGTTTTTATTAAGAAAGGGTGCTGGATTTTGTCAAAGGCCTTTTCTGCATCGATTGACAGGATCATATGGTTCTTCTCTTTTTTTTTTATTAATGTGATGTATCACGTTGATCGATTTGCGAATGTTGAACCAGCCCTGCATCCCAGGAATGAATCCCACTTGATCATGGTGAATAATTCTTTTTATATGCTGTTGAATTCGATTTGCTAGTATCTTATTGAGAATTTTTGCATCCATATTCATCAGGGATATTGGCTTGTAGTTCTCTTTTTACTGGGTCTCTGTCTGGTTTAGGAACCAAAGTAATACTGGCTTCATAGAATGAGTCTGGAAGTTTTCCTTCCCTTTCTATTTCTTGGAATAGCTTGAGAAGGATAGGTATTATCTCTGCTTTAAACGTCTGGTAGAACTCCCCTGGGAAGCCATCCGGTCCTGGACTCTTATTTGTTGGGAGATTTTTGATAACCGATTCAACTTCTTCACTGGTTATGGGTCTGTTCAAGCTTTCTATTTCCTCCTGATTGAGTTTTGGAAGAGTGTGGGTGTTTAGGAATTTGTCCATTTCTTCCAGGTTGTCCAATTTGTTGGCATATAATTTTTCATAGTATTCCCTGATAATTGTTTGTATCTCTGAGGGATTGGTTGTAATAATTCCATATTCATTCATGATTTTATCTATTTGGGTCATCTCCCTTTTCTTTTTGAGAAGCCTGGCTAGAGGTTTGTCAATTTTGTTTATTTTTTCAAAAAACCAACTCTTGGTTTCATTGATCTGCTCTACAGTTTTTTTAGATTCTATATTATTTCTGCCCTGATCTTTATTATTTCTCTTCTTCTGCTGGGTTTAGGCTGCCTTTGCTGTTCTGCTTCTATTTCCTTTAGGTGTGCTGTTAGATTTTGTATTTGGGATTTTTCTTGTTTCTTGAGATAGGCCTGGATTGTAATGTATTTTCCTCTCAGGACTGCCTTCGCTGCATCCCAAAGCATTTGGATTGTTGTATTTTCATTTTCGTTTGTTTCCATATATTTTTTAATTTCTTCTCTAATTGCCTGGTTGACCCACTCATTTGTTAGTAGGGTGTTCTTTAACCTCCATGCTTTTGGAGGTTTTCCAGACTTTCCTGTGGTTGATTTCAAGCTTCATAGCATTGTGGTCTGAAAGTATGCATGGTATAATTTCAATTCTTGTAAACTTATGAAGGGCTGTTTTGTGACCCAGTATATGATCTATCTTGGAGAATGTTCCATGTGCACTCGAGAAGAAAGTATATTCTGTTGCTTTGGGATGCAGAGTTCTAAATATATCTGTCAAGTCCATCTGATTCAATGTGTCATTCAGGGTCCTTGTTTCTTTAATGACCGTGTGTCTAGATGATCTATCCATTTCTGTAAGTGGAGTATTAAAGTCCCCTGCAATTACCACATTCTTATCAATAAGGTTGCTTATGTTTATGAGTAATTGTTTTATATATTTGGGGGCTCCGGTATTCGGTGCATAGACATTTATAACTGTTAGCTCTTCCTGATGGATAGACCCTGTAATTATTATATAATGCCCTTCTTCATCTCTTGTTACAGCCTTTAATTTAAAGTCTAGTTTGTCTGATATAAGTATGGCTACTCCAGCTTTCTTTTGGCTGCCAGTAGCATGATAAATAGTTCCCCATCCCCTCACTCTCAATCTAAAGGTGTCCTCAGGTCTAAAATGAGTCTCTTGTAGACAGCAAATAGATGGGTCTTGTTTTTTTTATCCATTCTGATACCCTATGTCTTTTGGTTGGTGCATTTAATCCATTTACATTCAGTGTTATTATAGAAAGATATGGGTTTAGAGTCATTGTGATGTCTGTATGTTTTATGCTTGTAGTGATGTCTCTGGTACTTTGTCTCACAGGATCCCCCTTAGGATCTCTTGTAGGACTGGTTTAGTGGTGACAAATTCCTTTAGTTTTTGTTTGTTTGGGAAGACCTTTATCTCTCCTTCTATTCTAAATGACAGACTTGCTGGATAAAGGATTCTCGGCTGCATATTTTTTCTGTTTAGCACACTGAAGATATCGTGCCAATCCTTTCTGGCCTGCCAAGTTTCAAAAGAGAGATCAGTCACAAGTCTTATAGGTCTCCCTTTATATGTGAGGGCACGTTTATCCCTTGCTGCTTTCAGAATTTTCTCTTTATCCTTGTATTTTGCCAGTTTCACTATGATATGTCGTGCAGAAGATCGATTCAAGTTACGTCTGAAGGGAGTTCTTTGTGCCTCTTGGATTTCAATGCCTTTTTCCTTCCCCAGTTCAGGGAAGTTCTCAGCTATTATTTCTTCAAGTACCCCTTCAGCACCTTTCCCTCTCTCTTCCTCCTCTGGGATACCAATATACGTATATTATTTCTTTTTAGTGTATCACTTAGTTCTCTAATTTTCCCCTCATACTCCTGGATTTTTTTATCTCTCTTTTTCTCAGCTTCCTCTTTTTCCATTACTTTATCTTCTAGTTCACCTAGTCTCTCCTCTGCCTCTTCAAGCCGAGCCGTCGTGGTTTCCATTTTGTTTTGCGTTTCGTTTAAAGCGTTTTTCAGCTCCTCGTGACTGTTCCTTAGTCCCTTGATCTCTGTAGCAAGGGATTCTCTGCTGTCCTCTATACTGTTTTCAAGCCCAGTGATTAATTTTTTGACTATTATTCTGAATTCACTTTCTGTTATATCATTTAAATCCTTTTTGATCAGTTCATTAGCTGTTGTTATTTCCTGGAGATTCTTCTGAGGGGAATTCTTCCGTTTGGTCATTTTGGATAGTCCCTGGAGTGGTGAGGACCTGCAGGGCACTTCCCCTGTGCTGTGGTGTATAACTGGAGTTGGTGGGCGGGGCTGCAGTCCGACCTGATGTCTGCCCTCAGCCCACTGCTGGGGCCACATTCAGACTGGTGTGTGCCTTCTCTTCCCCTCTCCTAGGGGCGGGATTCACTGTGGGGTGGCGGGGCCCATCTGGGCTACTTGCACACTGCCAGGCTTGTGGTGCTGGGATCTGGCGTATTAGCTGGGGTGGGTAGGCAAGGTGCACGGGAGCAGGAGGGGCAGGCTTAGCTCGCTTCTCCTTAGGTGATCCACTTCAGGAGGGGCCCTGTGGCAGTGGGAGGGAGTCAGATCCGCTGCCGGAGGTTTGGCTCTGCATAAGCACAGAGTTGGGTGCTTGCTCGGAGCGAGCGAGTTCCCTGGCAGGAACTAGTTCCCTTTGGGATTTTGGCTGGGGGATGGGCGAGGGAGATGGCGCTGGTGAGCACCTTTGTTCCCCACCAAACTGAGCTCTGTCGTCTGGGGGGCTCAGCAGCTCTCCCTCCCTTTGACCTCCGGCCTTCCTGCTTTCCGAGCAGAGCTGTTAACTTATGACCTCCCAGACGCTAAGTCGCGCTTGCTGTCAGAACACAGTCCGTCAGGCCCCTCCGCTTTTGCCAGCCAGACTCGGGGGCTCTGCTTGGCCAGCGGGCTGCCCCTCCGCTCCGGCTCCCTCCCGCCAGTCCATGGAGCGCGCACAGCTTCGCTGCCCTTCCTACCCTCTTCCGTGGGCCTCTCATCTGCGCTTGGCTCCGGAGACTCCGTTCTGCTAATCCTCTGGTGGTTTTCTGGGTTCTTTAGGCAGGTGTAGGTGGAATCTAAGTGATCAGCAGGACGCGCGGTGAGCCCAGCGTCCTCCTACGCCGCCATCTTCCGCATCACCCCAACCATGATCTGTTTTAACTGCACATATTTGTGGAGGACATTGTATTTGTGACAGGTGTTAAAAACTACCCCTGAGGCTTAAATGCATTAAATAAGGTTTGTTGGGTGTGGTTTTATTATAAAATTTCCTAGATATTTACCATGAATTTTAGATTAATCAAGATCAATAGAGCATTCAAACTTTATAATCCTCCTATAATTTTTTTAAGATAATGAAAAAAATGCAGAATGCATGGTCTTGACAATAAATTTTGACATGCAGTCATAGGATTTATTTTCCTTTAGGGAATAAAGATTTCTTTTCAATTAAGACACTTTAAAGTATAAAGACAAACCTAAATATTTTTCTTTTCTCAGTTATTATTTAGCAAGAATAACATAGGTAGAATTGTTGGCCTCTAAGAAAGTTATTTAAAAAGTCATCTTGTTTCTTGCACAAGAAATGATCTGTCCATTTCAAAAGGATGTTAATAATAGCTGTATTTGTTAGTGTACTAGAGTGTCAAGTAGTACAGTACTATGTATAGTAAATGTCTTACACATATCTCACTTTATCTCCACAATAGCATTATAAGCTAAGGATTATCTCCATTTTACAGATGGTTTAGTTATTGCTGTCACATAACTATCAAGTGACTTTGCCAGGATTCTAACCCAGTTCTTAACCACTTAGCTTTGGGACGAAATTGTGGAAAACATTCAACACTATGCTAAAGTGTTTCTACTTTATTCATGGGCATCATGAAGCAATCAAAGATATTTAAGTAGTAAAGTGTCCTAGGTGATTTATGTTTTAAAAATATATCAGTCAGCATGGAGGAGGGCTTAAATAGGAGGGAAACTGAAGGCAAGGAGATGAACTCGTAAAAGCTAGAAAAGAATTATAAAGATCTGAAATAGAGCATTCAATCAATCAGCCAATATTTACTGATTGCCTTTCATATGAGCCATTGTGCTAGACTGTCCACAAAGATGAAAAGTATTGATCCTTACTTTCAAAAGACTTACAATCTAGAGAAAGATATGCAAGAAAACTTTTTTTTTCTATCTCTTTTTATAGCTAATTTGGATATTTAATAATTTATATTAAAATGTCCATTTTAGCTGGCTTTCTAAGTAAAGGATTCTCTTTAATTTTAATTAATTTTTAGTGTATATTTTCCCTTTCTTTTTTTTTTTAATATATGAATTTTATTGTCAAATTGGTTTCCATACAACACCCAGTGCTCATCCCAAAAGGTGCCCTCCTCAATACCCATCACCCACCCTCCCCTCCCTCCCACCCCCCATCAACCCTCAGTTTGTTCTCAGTTTTTAAGTCTCTTATGCTTTGGTTCTCTCCCACTCTAACCTCTTTTTTTTTTTTTCCTTCCCCTCCCCCATGGGTTTCTGTTAAGTTTCTCAGGATCCAAATAAGAGTGAAACCATATGGTATCTGTCTTTCTCTGTATGGCTTATTTCACTTAGCATCACACTCTCCACTTCCATCCACATTGCTACAAAAGGCCATATTTCATTCTTTCTCATTGCCACGTAGTAGTCCATTGTGTATATACACCACAATTTCTTTATCCATTCATCAGTTGATGGACATTTAGGCTCTTTCCATAATTTGGCTATTGTTGAGAGTGCTGCTATAAACATTGGGGTACAAGTGCCCCTATGCATCAGTACTCCTGTATCCCTTGGGTAAATTCCTAGCAGTGCTATTGCTGGGTCATAGGGTAGGTCTATTTTTAATTTTCTGAGGAACCTCCACACTGCTTTCCAGAGCGGCTGCACCAATTTGCATTCCCACCAACAGTGCAAGAGGGTTCCCGTTTCTCCACATCCTCTCCAGCATCTATAGTCTCCTGATTTGTTCATTTTGGCCACTCTGACTGGCGTGAGGTGATATCTGAGTGTGGTTTTGATTTGTATGCAAGAAAACTTTTATAATAACCATATGAATAATATTCAATTTGTAATACAAGCCTCCAGTCTGACAAGTAATGGAATAGGGAACTGTGCGGAGAAGGTAGCACTTGAGCTGACATGATGAATGAGTAGGATTTGCATCCAGACAAGGGAGATGTATGGCATTCAGGAAAAGGAAGCTTGTGAGAGGATGGAAGTGTAATATGTGGAACACTCTTACACTAAAAGCTATTCGTTGTTTGCATGAAATTCAAACTTAACTGGGCATCCTGTATTTTATCTGGCAACCCTATTGGCCACCTACAAAGTTTCCATATATACAGCAATGTTTCTCCCTTTTTTTCTGTCTCTATGGAAGAAATATTCTTCCTCTTTCTCCGTATTCAAGTCCCACACACGTTTTGCAGCAAAACCTCTCCTCAACTACTGAACAACCTCATGCCATCAGTTATCACCTACCTTTACACTGATCTCTCTCTTGAATCAAAATTTCCCCTTTGCACTTAAAACCATTTTCACTGCCAATGTTGTAGCTCAGGCCCTTTTTACTTTTCACCAGCATTAGTAATAATCCTTCATTTGTTCTTCCAGCCTCCAGTCTGGCATTTCTTCAAATCTGCTTCTGAGTAGATGATGGAATAATGTTTGTAAAGTATAGATCTTATCATGTCATCCTTGTGCTTATTCCTTCAGTGATCTCCACGCTTCCAGGTTAAGGCTCGCACTTCTTTACTTTTTATGCAAGGTTCTTTATAACCTACCCTGTCTCTCTAACTCTATTCTCTATAATCATATAGACATACATAGTCATATAGTGATGGAAGCATCACTCTTCTTTTTTTTTTTTTTTTTTTTTTTTTTTTTAGCGTTTATTTATTTTTGAGACAGAGAGAGACAAAGCATGAACAGGGGAGGGTCAGAGAGAGGGAGACACAGAATCTGAAACAGGCTCCAGGCTCCGAGCTTGTCAGCACAGAGCCCGACATGGGGCTCGAACCCACGGACCGCGAGATCATGACCCGGGCCAAAGTCGGCCGCTTAACCGACTGAGCCACCCAGGCGCCCCGAAGCATCACTCTTCTGAAAACCTTATTCCAGCTAAACTGTTTAGAAGACCAAACCGTACTATACTTGTTCAAATCTCAAGCTTCTTACCTTCATATATTACAACTGATGATTTATCTCTCTATTAGACTATAAGCTTTTGAGAGAAGAGCCTAACTGATTTTATGAACATCACAATAATCATAATAATGTCCATAACATATAACAGGAATGCAATAGATATTGGCTGAATGCATGATTGATTGAATGACTGTGTTAAAAACTATTTGGGAAATAGAAACAATACAACTTGGAATTTATTAAATGAAAGAGAATTCGAGGATAAAGCTGAGACTATTACTTGGGTTACTGTTGTCATTGATTTAAATAGGAAACTTAGGAGGAGCAGGTTTAGAGGATGGGAAATACAAGAAGTTTCATTCTGGGTATAGTTAGTTTGAAGTTCCTCTTTGACATCAAGGTAGAAACAATCAAGAAATCACAGTAAACCAAACTTAAAAATAGAAATAGTAGCATGAGGGGATGTTGAGAGAGAAAGGTAGTATAGAGAATGGAATTGATAACTTCTATAATGTTTAACACTTCACCTGCTACATAACTGAACTTGATGCATATATACACACATGCATTTATCCATTCACTCAGTATTTCATTTATTTAACATCTATTGAATTTCTTTTATGTGTTAGACCAAGGAGTAAATGTGAGATTATAAAGATGTCTTTTTGTTGTTGTTAATTTTTTTTAACATTTTTTTTTTTTTGAGAGGCAGAGAGAGACAGAGCACAAGTAGGGGAATGGCAGAGAGAGAGGGAGACACAGAATCCGAAGCAGGCTCCAGGCTCCGAGCTGTCAGCACAGAGCCTGATGCGGGGCTTGAACCCATGAACCACGAGATCATAACCTGAGCCAAAGTTGGCCGCCCAACTGACTGAGCCACCCAGGTGCCCCTTATATAGATTATAAAGATTATAGATTTCTAAACCATGGTTCCGCCTCTGGATGAGGTAACAGTTTGGTGACAGATACCATAAAAATAGCACAAAATGTTGTAAGAAATGCTGTATTAAAGAGTTGGTGAAGTGCTATGAGAGCCTAGATAAATGAGAAACAGATTCTGCTCTAGGAAATTAAGAATTACTTTAAAAGGAAGTGATAATGGAAGTTAATGTTTTCAAGTATGCATTTCATGTTAGGTAAAGAACCAGGTAGCTTTCTAAATTCTTTTCAGTTTGGAAAATTTGTTTCTCTTGAAGTTTTGTAAAGAAAAATGTCATAGAACTGAAGAAAACCAACTGATAAAACCAACCAATATTACAATAGTGATATTTAAAATTTCCTTCTCATTACTTCTTTTAGTCTTAGAATTACATTGTTTAAAAGTGGGACAAAAAACCCTGAAAACCAGACATTTTAATGAATACAAATGGTTGAATTTCCAATGAGTAATAATTACTTTGTGGATTACTTTATCTAATTGTATTCGATAAACAGGAACTTTAAGCTTCATCAGGAACATCACTAGACTAATAGATTGTTTAAAATTACTGAATTTTAAAATAACATTTCAGAAGAGATGATTTTATCAAAAGGACCAGAAAATTTTAAAAGAAGAAGGACTTTGTTTTGTAGGTTAAGAAGCGTCAGCTTATGTTTTTCTTCTTGGTGCTTCATTATTTTTATTGAAGTCGTTTCTAGAAACAGAAGGGAAGAACAGAGTCAAACATGCTGACCCTATTAGCGTGATCTTTAGTTCTGTACACAATATCACGGAAGCATCTTAAAACTTCATTTATTTTAATATACATATCTTGTTTGGAAACTAGGGACAATATCAATTACTAAAGCCCTGTTGAGGCTATTCAAGGAGGCCATCAAGACAATTACGTGCACTCTATGTGAAATACATGGTTACCCTATTTGTAAGCCAGTTGGGTTCTTTCCAGAGCAATTTGGCACAGCTCTAAAGAAGCCTTTTATTTTCTCTTCATTTTCTGCCAGTTGACTAAAAACCTCAAACTAAGATTGGAAACTTATGTTGATTATGGTTCTATTCATTATGGGTATGTGGGTGTATATATATGTGTGTATATAGATACAAAACATACTCTCATGAGCCTTTTTAAGAACCACCCGATTTGGCCATCTGCTTTCAAGTATCTCATAATATTAGAAAAACCATCCTTTGCTGCTTACTTCAGAAAGTAAGTGCCCAATAAATATTCTCTGTTCTCCAGTAAATAGAATAATTTATTTATTCCTATAATGGTTTGTGTTGTTACTTTGGCTGTGGAATTAGGGGTGGTAAAATAGGCTGTCATTTTCTGTTGTATGACATCTCTGATAAGTTTTTGGAGAAAGCCTACTATTAGAAATAGGAAGCCTGTTTTAATTTATAAAATTATGTTACAGAATATGTAGAAATAACCTTCACACTGAATTATGAAAATGTCATGTGATCATATGTATAGAGGTGAGCTAACTTGGTAAGAGAAAAATGCATACCTCTGAATAGTTTTCTAAGAGCACCTCAGCTCAGCCCTGAGCACATTTCATGTGCTAAATCAAGATTTCTTACACTAGCCATTTTATTCTCCAGACATCATTTAGTCAGCTGAAAAATACTTATGAGTTTGTACAATGCGTGAGGTATTGTGTTAAGAAATTACTTGGAAATAAGATTAAAACATGGTCTTCTGTCTGCTAGGAACTTGTAATTTTCCGGAAGTGTGAGATTTCCACATGGGAAAAGCTAAAAAAGCATAACTAGGCAACATATAAATGAACAATAAGGAGCTCAGGGAATGACTATTATGGCCATTTTTCTGAAAAACTTTACAGTAGGATTTTGAGATGGATGGATTGGATTTGGCCAGGTAGAGTCAAGGAATGAAAGTCTTTGTACAATAAATACAAAAATGAACTAGAGATGAAGGGCAAAAGTAAACCTATCAGTCTTAAAAAAAAAAAAAGTTAGGAGTCAGATTGTGACATATCTTAAATATAAAGCTGAAAAATTTAAATGCTAATAAGCCCAAAGATTTTTTGTTGTAATGATAAAAACATAACATAAAGTCTACTTTCTTAACAAATTTTTAAGTGTACAGTACAATAATGTTAACTATATCCATATGTTGTACAGCAAATCGCTAGACCATTTTTATCTTGCATGACTGAAAGGCTATGCCTGTTGAGCAGCAACTTTGAATTTCTACCTCCAACCTGTAGCAGCCACCATTCTACTTTCTGCTTTTATGACTATCACTACTTTAGATACCTCATATATCTAGAATTATACGGTATTTGTTCTTCTGTGATGGGCTTATTTCACTTCACATAAGGTCTTCAAGTTTCATGCATGATGTAGCATATGTTAGAATTTACTTCCGCTTAAAGGCTGAATAACAGTCCATTGCCCAGTAGTCTAAATATCCACATTTTCTTTATCCATTCACCCACTGATGTGCATCTAAGTTGTTTCCACCTATAGACTATTGTGTAATGCTGCATTGAACATGGGAATGCACTTAACTCTTTGAGATTCTGTTTTCAATTCTTTTAGGTAAATACCCAGGAGTGGGGTGGCTGTATCATATGGTAGTTCTATTTTTTAATTTTTGGAGGCACTCCACACAGTTTTCCATAATGGCTGCACTATTTTTTTTTACATTCCCACCAACAGTACACACGGGTTTTAATTTCTCTACATCCTTGTCAACATTTATTTCCTTTTTTGTTTGTAATAGTCATTCTAACAGTTATGAGGTGATGTCTCCTTGTGGCTTTGATTTGCATTCCCCTAATGGTTAGTGATGTTGAACATTTTACACATATTCAATCATTTGTGTGTTTTACTTGGAGAAATTTCTGTTATAGTCCTTTGGCCATTATTTTAATTGGCTTATTTGGTTTTTGCTGTTGGGTTGTAGGAGTTCCTTGTTATGTTATATATTAAACAATCATATTTATGGATTATGCATATTTTCTCTCATTCTATAAGTTGCCTGTTCCCTGTGTTGGTTGTTTTCTTTCTGTGCAGAAGTATTTACTAGTCTATTTTTGTTTTTGTTGCCTTTGTTTTTGTGTCAAATACAAAAAGTCATTATCAAGACCAATATAATGGAGGTTTCTCCTATGTTTTCTTCTAGGACTTTTATGGTTTCAAGTCTTATGTCTAAATGTTTAATCCATTTTGAGTTGATTTGTATGCACGGTGTAATTTAAGCATCCAATTTCATTCCTTTGCATATCCAGTTTTCCTAACACTGTTTGTTAAAAAGACTATCTTTTCCCCATTGTAGTCATAGCACCCTTGTCAAAGACTATTTCACCATGTGTGTGTAGTTTTATTTCTGGGTACTCTATTCTGTTTCATTGGTCTATATATCTGTCTTTATGCCAGTACCAAACTGTTTTGATTATTATAGCATTTTTTTTAAAAATTTTTAATGTTTATTTATTCTTGAGAGAGAGACAGACAGAGACAGAGTGTGAGTGGGGGAGGGTCAGAGAGAGAGGGAGACACAGAATCTGAAGCAGGCTCCAGGCTCTGAGCTGTCAGCACAGAGCCCAATGCGGGGCTCGAACTCGCAAACCGTGAGATCATGACCCGAGTCAATATATTTTGAAGTCAAGAAATTGAGACCTCTAGCTTTCTTCTTTCTCAAGATTGTTTTGACTATTGAGGGTTCTTTGTGGTTCCATATGAATGATAGAATTGTTTTTTCTATATCTGCAAAAAATGCCATTGAGTTCTCACCAGGGATTCCATTGAATCTGTAGATTACTTTTCATAGTGTAAATGTTTTAACAGTATTAAATCTTCCGGTCCATGAACATGATATATCTTGCACTGTGTCATCTTTATTTTTTTTTCCACTGTGTCATCTTTAATTTCTGTCAACAGTGTTTTATAATTTTCAGTGTACAAATCTTTCACCTCCCTAGTTAAAATTATTCACAAATATTTTATGGTTTTTGATGCTGTGGTAAATGGGATTGTTTTCTTAATTTCCTTTCTGAATTGTTTGTTGTTAACGTATAGAAATGTAGCTTATTTTTGTGTATTGATTTTGTAATTCTGCAACTATGTTGAATTCATTTATTAATTCTAACAATATGTTGCTAACATCCTTAGCATTTTTTACATGCATGCTCTTGTCATCTGTGAACAGAAATTTTACCTTTTCTTTCCTACTTCGATGCATTTTTTTCTTTCTTGACTAATTGCTCTATCTAGGACTTCTAGTACTACGTTGGATAGAAGCAATGAGAATGAGCATCCATGCCTCATTCCTAATATTAGAGGAAAGCTTGCAGTTTTCCCACTGTTGAGCACATTATTAACTGTGGACCTCTCATATATGACCTTTATAAGGTTGAGGTAATTTCCTTCTATTTTTAGTTGGTTGAGTGTTTTATCATGAAAGAATATTAAATTCTGTCAGATGCTTTTTCTGCCTCCATAGAGATAATCATGTTATTTTTATCTTTTGTTTTGTTAATGTGGTATCTCATATGATTGATTTTCATATGTAAACAATTCTTATATCCCAGGAGTAAATCTTATTTGGTCATGATGTATGGTCCTTTAATGTGCTCTTGAATTCATTTTGCTAGTTTTTTTTTTTTTTTTTTTTTTTTTTTGGAGGGTTTTTACACCTATATTCATTGGAGAATTTGGCCTGTAATTTTCTTTTCTTGTAGTGTCCTTGTCTGGCTTTGGTATCAGGGTAATGCTGGCCTCATAAAGTGAGTTTGGAAGTGTTCCCTCCTCTTGTCATCTGTGAACAGAAATTTTACGTTACCCAACTTTTTGAAAGAGTTTGAAATGATTTGCATTAATTCTTTCTTAAATGTTTTATGGAATTCCCCAGTGAAGTCATTTGGTTCTATGCTTCTCCTGGATGGGATATATTTTATTACTGATTCAATCTCCTTACTACTCAGAGATCTATTGGATTTTGTATTTCTTCATGTTTAGTTTTAGTAGGATATATGTTTCTAGGAATTTTATGTGTGTCTTCTAGGTTATCCAAAATGTTGGTATATAATTGTTCATACTAGCATCTTATGATCCTCTTTCATTTTTTATTTTATTTGAGTATAATCTCTCTTTTTGTTAGTCTAGCTAAAGGTTTGTCAATTTTGTTTTCATTAACAAAAGTTTTATTAATTGTTACCAAGTTTTATTCATTTTTTCTATTGTTTTCCTATTTTCTATTCACTTATTTCTGCTCTAATCTTTATTATTTCTTTCTGTCTCTTAACTATGGGCTTAATTTGTTCTTTTTTCTTTCTTTTTTTTTTTTTTTCTAGTTTCTTGAGGTGTAAAGCTAGGTGGCTTATTTGAGATCTTTTTTAATGTAGGTGTGTACCATTTTAAAATTCTCTCCTAGGGGGCCTGTGGGTTGCAGGTTGTTCAGTCAGTTAAGTGTCTGACTCTTGATTTCAGCTCAGGTCATTATCTCACAATGGTGAGATCTAGCCCTGAGTCTGGCTCTAAGCTAAGCACAGATTAGCTCTCTCTTGCCCTTTCTCTGCCTCTCCCCACTTGCATGTGTGCTCTTGCACTAAATAAATAAATAAATAAATAAATAAATAAAAAAATAAAAAATAAAATCCCCTCTTGGTACTGCTTTTAAACATCCCATAAACTTTAGTATATTGTGTTTTCATTTTTATTTGTCCCAAGATATTTTCTAATTTACCTTTTGATTTCTTCTTTGACCCATGGGTTCTTCAAGAGTGTGTTGTTTAATTTCTTCCTATTTGTGACTTTTTCAGCTTTCCTTCTGTTGATTTCTATTTTCATACCATTAAGGTTAGAAAGGATAGTTGGCATAATTTAAATTTTATTATATGTGTTAAGATTTGTTTTGTGACCTAATATGTGATCTATGTGATCTATGCTGGCAAATGTTCCATATATGCTTGAAAAGAAAATACATCCTGCTGCTTTGTGTGGAATGTTCTTTATCTATTGGGACCATTTAGATTTTAGTGTTATTCAAGTCCTCTGTTTCCCTTATTGAACTTCTGTCTGGTTGTTCTATTAAGTATTGAAAATAGGGCATTGGAATCTCTTGCACTGATTGTGTTGCTGTCTGTTTCTTCCTTCGGTTCTGTCAATGATTGCTTCGTGTATTTGGGTATCTGATATTGGGTGCTTATTTATTTATAATTGTATATCTTCCTGGTGAATTGACCCTTTTGTCATTAGTTAATATCCTTCTTTGTCTCTTATGACTGTTTTTGACTTAAAGTCTATTTTGTTTCATGTAAGTAGGGCCACACCTGTTCTCTTTTGGTTATCATTTGCATGGGATATCTTTTTCCAAGTTTCACTTTCATTTTATATATGTTGTCTACAGTGTGTTTCTTGTAGATATCATATAATTGGATTTTTAAAAAATCCATTCAGGTACTCTAAGTCTTTTGATTGCAGACTTTAATCCATTTACATTTAAAGTAATTACTGGAGTGCCTGGGTAGCTCAGTTGGTTAAGCATCTGACTCTTGACTTCAGCTCAGGTCAGGATCTCATGGTTGTGAGTTTGAGCCCCACAGCCAGGCTCTGTGATAAGTGTGGAGCCTGCCTGGGATTCTCTCTCTCTCCCTCTCTCTCTGCTCCTCCCCCACTTGCACATGCTCTCTCTCAAAATAAATAAATAAACATTTTTAAAAAAAGTAATTACTAATAAAGAAAAACTTACCATTGCCATTTTGTTCATTGTAATTGTTTTGTGTCCTATAGCTTCTTTGTTCCTCTTTTCCTCTCTTGCTGTCTTCCATTATGTTTTGTTGAATTTTTGCTGTGACATGTTTCAAAACCTTTCTTGTTTTCTTTTGTGTATCTTTTATAGATACTTGGTGGTTCCCCTGGGGTTTATATGAAACCTCTTATGTTATAGCAATCTATTTTAAGCTGATAACGACTTCAGTTGCTTTTGAAACTCCACTCTTTTACTCTATGGAAGATTTTGAGAGTAAAATGATGAAAGAGTTGTTTTCAGAAGAACAATAATAGCAAATTTAAATATGAATGTAGTGAATATATGGAGTAGATAAGTGCAATATCAGTTTAAAGACTTGTAAACACTAATCAACGTGCAATGTATAAGAAGAAAACTATATTTATTGAGTCTCTGTTATATTCAAGGTACCCTTTTATTTATTGTAACAACTTCATGATGATGATGGTAACATTATTCTACAGATAAGGAAACTCAGGTTATAGCCCTAGTAAGCTTCAGAGCTGAAATCCATATCCAGACTCGACTTCAGATTCTATTTTAAATTAAAAAAAAAAAGAATTTGTTTGTTTAACATGATAAATATGAGACGTGCACAATTTAAACAATGACAATAACACAAACTGTATTAATGTTAAGAATTAGACCATTGTAAGTTTCTCAAGTATCCCTCACTTCCCTTCTTGCATTTATAGATAACAACTCCCTTGTGTTTGCCATACTTTTACCATACTTTTGCCACACTTTTACCAATGTGTTGTTTTGCTTGTTTTGGAAATTAATATAAATAGAACCATAGTACATTAAATCTTCAGTGATTTGCCCCTGCCACTCAGTCTTTTCTTTCCCATATATTCTAGGCTGATGAATGTAATTACAGCTTATTTATTTTTACTGCTATATAGTAACACACTATGTAGATGTACTGCAATTTTGTGATTGATGCAACTGTTGATACATATTTATGGCCTTATTTCTTTCTTGAGATTACTTTTCACAAATCTTCCATGTGTGTTTGTAAAGACTTTGTAAACTCCAACTTGGGGATTCGGTGTTTTACATATGGCCATTAGATCAAGATTGGTCACTTTGCTATTTCAGTCTTCTCTATTCCTGATTTTTATCTGCCAAGATCTAGTAATTTCTGAGAAATGTGTTAAAATTTCCCTGTCTAACATTAGATTACTCAATTTATCTTTATCTATCAATTTTTACTTCATGTAGTGGAATTTGTTAGTTGCATAAAAATTGAGAGTTTTTCATCTCTTCCTGGTGAACATAGCCTTTTATCATTATTTAGTGACCCTCTTAACTCTAATAATCTGTCTTACCTTGAAGTCTATCATATGTAACACTAATATGATTATTTCAGCTTTTTTGAGCTGGTGAATCTCTTGCATATCTTTTTCTACTTTTTTGAACTTTAAATCTCCCCGTATTTTTGTTTTAGTTGTGTTTCTAATAAACAGCATATAACTAGTATTTTTTTAATTCTGCCTTTATAATTTTTTTAAGATTGTAAATTGGTCTTGGAAGAGAAAGGAAAAAAGACTCTGGATTTATCTGCTTCCCTGAGAGAGTTACTTTTTGTTTCTTGGTCAGTAATACCACCTATGCAGGGTAAAAAGCTGCAATGAGAGAATAAGGGAACTTAGTTTTCTTTTATCGCTCAGCCATCAGCTAGTTACACCCTGGATATGGAGCTGAGTCCGTTTCTTACACATACACACTAATCTAAACTTGTATATTCATCAATGTCTTTTGAGCCCCAGGAGTTGGTAATAGATTCTTAGTGTCTGCTTTTTTTATGCCATAAAAAAAAATGATCGGCTTTGTTAGCCGATCATAACTCAGCAAAAAATTATTTGCAAATATTACAAACTTTCTGACTCTCCCAGAGAAGATGTTTCTCTTTCGTCTAAGTTCCCATTATACTTTACTTCTACTTCAATTACAATTCTTATGTACTATTTTTTATTTTAAAGTGCCATCATCAATAATAAATTAGGAATTCATTGAGAATAGGAGCTGTGTTTCATTTGTATTTGTATACTCAGGGTCTAATGTGCTATTTATTATACCTTACACATAGAAAATTAATAAATGTTGGATGAAAAATGAATGAAGAATTAATTAAATAGTTAAGCATTAGCTGTCCTGTGTTGGAACTTAAATATCATAGCATTGATTCCATACCTTCTGTCAGTCTAAATACTTAAAACCTATCACTTAGAGATCTTGAAGAATGTTTTGGATACTAAAGAGTTAGACATCATTGTATCAGTCAGAATTCTTTCAGTTGTAAGTAATGAAAATGCAACTTAAACATGATTATATAAATATGAGCAAAGTTTAGGAATTCAAACAACTAAATCCAGGACCCCAAACAATATCATGAGAATCCAATTACTCCTGCTCTCTTCATGTGTTAATTTATGGATTTCATTCTCAGGCTCTCTCTCCTTCATGATTTCCCATCATCCTTAATGCTATTCCCAACTGTTCCAATGTAGTCCAGAATTTCCTTTAGTTAGGCTGAGGTGGGTTTCTGGCTCATTACTGAACCAATCACTGTTTCTGGGGGTGTAGAATATGCTGGCTGACTTAGGTACATGTCACATGTCCACCCTCAAATTTAGTCAGGGATGGACTCACCTCCCTTCAAATCGTGTGGGCTGAGTGGGGAGAAAGCGATTCCCTAAGTAAAATTAGGATGCTTTTGCCTGAAAAAAAAAAAAAAAAAAAAAACAAATGTATGTTGGACTTGCATACAACAACATACACCCATTTCAATAATCTAATCCATCTCTTCCAATGAAAAATAAGAGAGCTGCACAAAAATGTTAAGTTATTGCCTGAGGTCATGCAGTTTCTCCAATGGCGCCATGTACGTAATAAGCCTGTGATAATGTATTGTAGACTTTTAAACTGACAAAGAGTTTTTCACCTTTTGATTGCAATTAGCAAAGATAGAGCAAGGCATAATGTGAATGTGTTGCAATTTAGCAAAGATAGAGCAAGGCATAATGTGAAGACAAGATTTTAGTGCAGTTTGTCACTTTGCTGCATTCCAGAACAAATGATTAAAGCTACCTGGATAGATTTGCTATTTGGCATAGTTATTTACTACATTTAAAAATTAGATAAAATCTTTGAATGGTTATATCACTAAAAGCAATAATGCAGAAGGTAGTTTTTAAAAGAGATTTATTTAAACTTTGCTGACACATTGAATAGTTAGAGGAACAGAACTGAATAAGAAAAATGTCACCATGTTAGATAGTATAGGGTGTTTTCTGAAGTAGAAAGATTTTTTTAAGTGACTTTGCTGAATTTTTATTCAGAGCATTTGATTTTTAATAGCATGCATTTTGAGTAACAACAGATTTCTTTTAATCGTGAAATTGCTAATCACATTCAGATTGTTACTTTCTTCTGCAAATTCCTCTTTTTGCCAGCTTGTATTAAGAAGGGAAATAAACTGAAGAACATTTAGTGCAAATAATGTGTTCTAGATTCTGCTAGTCTCTTAACGGATATTAAAACAGCATATATCTCTTCCATCTGTTTTTAGACATTGTGGATACTGTATTATGTATTTGTTGTACTATTATCAAATTAACAATTGGACCCATTGCTTTTTTTTTAATGTTTATTTTTTACTTTATTTTTGAGAGTGAGAGAGAGAGAGAGCAAGAGCAGGGGAGGGGCAGAGAGAGGGAGACACAGAATCTAAAGCAGGCTCCAGACTCTGAGCGGTCAGCGCAGAGCCTATCGCGGGGGCTCAAACCCGTGAACTGCGAGATCATGACCTGAGCTGAAGTCAGAAGCTCAACTGACTGGGCCACCCAGGCGCCCCAGGATCCATTGCTTTAAATTTAGAAGTACTTTTTCTGAGTGTCTGGTTGTGTCTGGTTGAAGAGAAACATACTGAGCAGATTATTTGAATGATAGCATATTTTTAAAGAATAAGTTTACTACATTTCCCAATTTTTTAGATACTCTATACTTTTTGGTCACTTACCCTCTGACCCAATTTGATAACTTCATAATGGGAAAAGAATGGTACCAAATTGTATTGCCCATATCCAGATTAATGCTGATTGGAAAATATTAATTGAGCTGAAGTTTTTCTTGCTTGTGCTTATTTTCTTTTATAGGGACTCCTTGGAAATAGGGGACCTCCAGGACCTCCTGGTCTCAAAGGACCTCAGGTATGGAAAAAATAAATACCTCAGTCAGCAATTGTTTTAGTTCAAGTATTCCCTTTTTATTTTTCCTTGGACTTTATTTTTTGCTTAAAGAAAACATTGCTTTAGTGTGGACAATTTTTGCCGTACAGGATTTTTTAAGTTACCATTTTACACTGGCAGTTATGAAATGGGATTTGGAATCATTTTCAGTGTTGTGAATTCATTAAGTAATTTATGCCAGTGATCTCCATGGAATGTCTGAGGAATCTGAGCTAGAATCTCCCTCATATGTACTTGGATGTATATTTACTATTTGTGTCTATTTTATATTTGTGACCCAAGAAATTTTATTTTAATTGAATTGTGAATTGAGAAAAATGTTCGTTGATCAAATAAATAAAGTAGAATATATGAAGCTAGATAGGTCTGTGTATGCTACTCAGATATGGTAATATCAACTTTTTATTTAAAGGTGAAAAGTCAGTATATTTAGAAAATGTCAATAAATATAATAAACATTTATTGCTTTTTAATTCTCTTTAAGAATAATGTATAAAAATTATTTTGTGATTATCTATACATTTTTTGATCCTAGAAGAATACACAAGATTTTATATTTTATGACATTATAACTGGTTTGATCCCAAGGACATTGGATTTATAAGTTAGTCTAAAGAAAGCTGTAGACATTAAGCTCCATTTGGGTAGGATCTGATATACCTTTATATCTCTATGCCTTAAAACAGAACTAAGAATCAAAACTATATTTATTAAATGAATGAAGTATTAAAATGTACCAAGAGCAAACATTCTTTGCCAATAATATTTTAATATACCAATGGATATTAATTTCCATCTATTCAGAACTTAATTGAGTGGGAGAGATACTGAGCCCAAGAAGGTAAAGGTTATCCTTAATTTATGATCTCAGTGATTGTTAATCTTCGCTGTGATTTTTATTTGCATTTTCTTCATGACCAGGGATGATGAGCATCTTTTCATATGTCTCCAGGCCATCTGTATGTCTTCTTTGGAAAAATGTCTCTTCAGGTCCTCTGCCCATTTTTTAATTGGATTTTTTTGGCTTTTGGTATGGAGTCGTATAAGTTCCTTTTATGTTTTGGATATTAGCCCCTTGTCAGATATCCTGATTTTGTGATGGATACCCTAATCACTTTTACTCTTATTTGTTCTCAATTTTCTATATATTACTTTTATCATCTACCAATTTAAAAACAGTCAAATAGTACAGGTATCCCTTAGAGTAGATGTGGTGTTGTAACTGAAAAAATTAAAACGTTATGGGATGATACAGTTCTAAAATACAAACAAGCCACAGCTTTATTTTCGTCACATCTCAGAGTGAGTTTCAGGTTTCAGAATAAATAGAATAAGTGGTTACATTTTTAAGTACTTATTTCAGGCCATGAAATGTTCTGATTTTTATCTAAGGGAGAAGAAGGACCAGTTGGACTCTTTGGAGAACTGGGACCAAGAGTAAGTATCATATAAATACTCTTCAAAAAGTGCTTCTCTTAAAACAACTGTTATGTGAATGTCTTTTAATAGCACCAAATTTTAAGTTGTAACAAAGGAAAAAAACATACTATAAGCATACAATCCCTCCAAATAATATAAGCCTATACCTGGAATTTTCCAGGGATATTTTAAATGATATTATGCGTACTGCATATTTACTTGTTCTGACAGTGGTTTTATGGTCTTAGTAATTTGAGCTAATTATTTATAAATTTTCTCAAAATGTAATAGAAAGCTAAATGCCTTAGCCATTTTAATGATGTTCTGGAAATTTCTGTTGTCTAAGTGTGCCAGTAAAATTATGGAAAGCTAAATAAGATGCATTTTCTGTCAACTTTTTCTTCAGTTAATATTGTGTAGTAATATACGAATGGCCTGTTTTCAAGTTCTGAAAATAAGTTATTTAAGAATTTGGGCATTCGTGACCAAAACTTACATTATCATGAGATACTTAAGGTGTGTCTATCACATTTATTTTAAGAGGAATCATTAGACTCACATGAACTACATCTCTTTCTTATGAGAAACATCATAATATACAGGTTCTTAAAACATTTTTACATTTAAGGAGACAGTAATTTTTTTCTTTTGCGCCTTTTAAAATGTACTCATTTAAAATTTACTTCTCTAGAACTCAGGAGAGCCATGATTGCATCTTATCTACTGAGTCTTAATATTTATTACTATTGTCGCTTCCATTGGTTTCAGATCAATTTAAGCCTAGTATTGCTCTAAGTATGTTATATGAATCATCTCTAATCTGGAAAACAACCCTGCAAGACATTGTCCACATTTTTTTTAAATATTAAAATAAGTCTTTAATTTACTATTACATGCTCAAGCATTACATGCTCAAGAGAAAGCTGATATGACAAAATTTAAATAGGACCCAAAGTGATGACTCCAGCCCTGATGCTCTGAATTTCTTGAATTCAAAGAGATTATAAATGGGCTGATACAGATTCCAGTGAGATTCCTTCTGTAATGTAGAGATGATGTATAACTACTTCTTAATTACTATAATGTCTGAGTATTACATTACTAAAGATGAAAGAAATATTCTTGCTAAGGCTTTTTCCAAAACAATGTGAATGAAGTGTATTACTCAAAATTCTTTCTGTAAATATCATAGACTAATCTAATAATTTAGACTCTTAATTACATTTCTTCTCCTATATCTGCAAATTGATTACAGAGCAATTGACACTTAAGAGTAATAAGATGTTTTTTATTCTTTACTTTGTGCTTGGTAGGAAAGCACTAGACAATTTCAAGCAAGGTAGAGGTAAAAATTAGAACAACTTTTTGCATAGAAGTCCTAAATATAATTTTTAAGTTACTAAAGTTTTTGTATGTAGTCAAAATACAATGAAAGCTGGAGAATTGTTTGTTTTGTTTTAAGAAAGAACAATAGGGAAGTATTTGTTAATGGATAGGAATAACAAAATGCAAATCTATAATCCCTGGCAAGTATTATAAATTAGTATTATATTTAACAATCTCCCCACACACTTTTCCATCAAATTTTGTATAATCAGATATCAGTTGTTAAGTACTAGAAACCACATACTGTAGATTGATCTACCCAATATCTAGGACTTGACATCCTCTCCTGCAGTGATCTTATTCTCTGCTCTCTTTAGGTACTAACTGCTGTGGTCATAACCTTTACCTTGTCATTACCAATAATACCAGCTTCTCCTTATTTTCAGTTTCAAACTTCTCACTCTCCAACCATAATCTCCTTTCTTTCTAGTACATTTTCTCTTATAACTAGTCCCTCAGTCCCAATAAGAATTTTAACCCATCGATCCTGTTGCCTTTCCATTATTCCTACTTCCCTCATAACCTCACATCCTTCCTCATCATGCTTAAAACACTACATTATCCCTTTGATTGCATTCTGAATTCTATTTCCATACTCTTTTTCTAGTTTCTAGTATTGCTTCTACCCACCTCTCTGTATCTATGCCATTGACTCTGCCTTCTCTCCTGTTATTGTGAATGAACAGCCATTTTTCTAGCTAAGGTCAAACTTCTACTTGTTTGCTACATATCTTATTCTCTTGCCTACTTATTCCCACTTTCTCCTGCATCATAACTTTGTTCTCTCTAATGGATCAGTTCCATCAGAAAATAAAGATGTTATTATTTCTTCCAGCTTAAAAACAAAACACAAAACTTATATTGATCCCAGGTTTTCTTTCAGGTGTTACCTTTTTCACCTTCCCTCTTCAGTAAAAATACTCAATTTTATTGTCGGGGCCCTGGGGTGGCTCGATCGGTTAAGCGTCTAACTCTTGGTTTTGGCTCAGGTCATTGTCTCATGGTTCATGGTTTTGAGCCCCACATTGGGCTCTGCACTGACAGCACGGAGCCTGCTTGAGATTTTCTGTCTTTCCCTTTCTCTCTACCCTTCCCCTGCACTCTCAGTCTCTCTCTCTCTCTCTTTCAAAATAAATAAACTTAAAAAAAATTATTGTTTATACATGCTCTTTCCATTTTTTCTCCTCACGCTGTCTGCTGAAACCATTCTGGTCCCCACTACTCCAAAACAAATCATCTCGTTAAGGTCATCAGTGACTTCTATATTGTGGAATTCAATGGTCATTTTTTAGTCGTCATGTTACTCAATAATCTTCAGAATTGGACAAGATCACACTCTCCTCCTGGAAGCACTTTCTTCACTTGCATGGTCTTCCTCCTAACTCTCTGGTAGGAAATTTGCATATTTTCCTCATTTCTTCAAATTCTAAAGTTTTGGAGTGGTTTGATTTGTGGACTTATTCTCTTTTCTATTTACACTGGACCAGATAAGCTGGTCAAGTCTTATGGCTTTAAATCCCATCAAAATGCTGGTGAGTTCCAAAATCATACGTTTAAATCAGAATTTTTCTACCCTCTGAACCTCTGGGCATGTAAAACTATCAGACGATCTCTGCACTTAGGTATCTGACAAGACTATCAAATAGCAGTGTCCAATACTGAGCTCCCAATTTACCCTCCAAACCTTTCTTCTTACAGTCTTCTCCATTTCATTTAGTCCCTTACTCAGATTAACATCTTGAATTTATTCTTGACTCTTCTCCTTCTCCCACATTTTACACATGGTCTGTGAGCAAATCCTGTAATCCCTGCCTTCAAACTATATACACAGTTTTACCACTTCTCACAACCTTCTCTCTTACTACCTATGCCACTGTCATCTTTTGCTCAGGTTATTTCAGCCCTCTTTGAACTGCCTGCTTCTGCTCTTGCATCCAAGTGATCTTGTTAAAGCATAGATAATGACACTTCTTTCCTCAAAGCTTTTCTAAGGCTTCATGCTTCATTCAGAGTAAAAGGCAAAGCCCTTACTATAACCTACCAGGCCCTACATGACCTGGCTTCCCATTCCCCATTCCTTTCTTTGACCTCATCTTCTACTGATCTTTTCCTCTTACTCTGTTCCAGCTTTATTGACTTTTCATGGTTTCATAGTTTCTTCAACACACCAGTCACATTCTTGCCTCAGGGCCTTTGCACATGCTCTTTTCCTCTGCTTGGAATACACTTTCTTCAGATAGCCAAATAACTTGTCCCTTTAAGTCTTTACTCAATTACCACCTTCTCAGAGAACTCCTATTAAAAATTTGAACAAAACCCCCACAGCAGTTGATATCTCCCTCCCTTGCTTTACTTTGTGTCCTTCACTTTTATCACTACCTAAGATACTATATGTTTTACTTATTTTTTTTAATATTATATCATCCTTATTAGAATGTAAGCTCTATGTAGGAGAGGTATGCTTCATGCACTCTTCCAGCCCCCACCCCTAGAACTGTGCTGGGCATATCGTAAACTGTTAAACACTGTAGCCATACCCATGGCTAATGCGTATGATAAAATACACTTATCAAATAATTTTGAAGTATTTCATCTCATAGAATGGTCTGAATTACATAAATGTTTGGAAACTTCTAAAAATGAAAATAATTAAATGTTAACTCCTTTTTTTTTCTGTTCTCTTCTAGGGAAAACCAGGTCAAAAGGGGTATGCAGGTGAACCAGGACCAGAAGGCTTAAAGGTAAAGTGGCTGACTTATTACCAGTTGTAAAGTATAGTTTTCAAAAATTTTAAATGATGACTTTAATAAAAATATAATATGAACACCTGTCAAAGATTCTATTCAACTTATTAATGAGGAAACCAGTAACATGTTAAAACTGGCTCAAATAGCATTTGAGAAGCCATATAGCTTTATATCAATATCTATATATCTATCTATAAATATTTATGACTGTGACTGTGTTTATATATGTATCTTTATTTGAATAGATACGCAATTGAAAAAAGAGATGTTAAAGTTTGTGGGTAGATACAGGAGAATAAACCACAATTTTGGGGCCCCAACTGTTCATTTCACTGGACAGAAATCTACAAGTTAATATAACTTCACTAAACATATATATGTGTGTGTGTGTGTGTGTGTGTGTGTGTGTGTGTGTGTGTTCTGTTTATTTATTTTTGACAGAGAGAGAGAGAGAAAGCAGGGAAGAGGCAGAAGAGAGGGAGGCAGAGAATCTCAAGCAGGCTCCACACTGTCAGCACAGAGCTTGACTGAAGGGCTCAAACCCATGAACCATGAGGTCATGACCTGAGCCAAAATCAAGAGTCAGACCCTTAACCAACTGAGCCACCAGGAACCCTTACCTATATATTATATAGATGTATAATTTACATATATATATATATATATATATAATTTACATATACATAATATATAATTTACATATACATAATATATAATTTACATTGCATAGTCTGGGTCCTTTAAGCAATTACAGTGATTCTAAGTACATTGCCTAGATAGTCACTGGGGTGGCCTTCACCACTTACTGTCACTGAAAGGATGGGTCACCTACTTTTTTGCCTTGTTTCCAAGTTTTGAATGACTTGAACACCAACAAATATAAAGCCATGCAGCAGGTTATATGTATAATACTAAGAACTAAAAGAAACTAGCTCATAAGAACTGGTGATTTATACAATTGTTTTCATGTTTATTTATTTATTTATTTTTGAGAGAGAGAGAGAGAGCGAGAGAGAGAGAGCATGTATGATCAGGGGAGGGGGAGAGAGAGAATCCCAAGTAGGCTCCATGCTCAGCATGGAGCTCGACACTGGGCTCAGTCCCACGACCATGAGATCACTACCTGAGCTGATATCAAGAGTCGGACGCATAACTGACTGAGCAACCCAGGCACCCCAATTTATACAAATTTAAAACTTAAGGAAAAATTTGGGGCACCTGGGTGGCTCATTTGGTTAAGCGTCCAACTTCAGCTCAGGTCATTATCTCGCGGTTCGTGAGTTAAAGCCTCGCATCGGGCTCTGTGCTGACAGCTGGGAGCCTGGAGCCTGCTTCAGATTCTGTGTCTCCCTCGCTCTGCCCCTCCCCTCTCGTTCTCTCTCTCTCTCTCTCTCTCTCTCTCTCTCTTAAAAATAAACATTAAAAAAATTAAAACTTAAGGAAAAATTAAAAAACTTTACAGCACTATAGCTAAATTTCTTAAAGTTAGAATTCATCATTTATATGAAACTAGTTATTTTCGTGATACTAGAATCTAAGGAAAAGCCAAACAATATTTTTTTAGGTTATTTAATAAAGAAATATGAGCTAAAATATTTTCTAATGTATCAGCTTGTCTGCCTGTGGCTGAAATTATCCTGGGGAGGATATGTGTACCTGACTTTCCAGTTATACAAAAAATGGAAGCATGATATTTATCAACAGAAAGCTTATTTCTCCTTGACTAAGATTAATCTCTGTACTGTCCAATAGCTCTAAAAATTCCACCTGTGAGCTACCATCTAGTTAAACTGGCAAGAGACTGAATCTTAATCATGTTGACATCCTGCCTCCTTCCTAGAATCATGCCAGCATCTGCAGGGCCAGGAGATAAAGGAGTTCTTTAAATGTCCTGCTCCTTGTATTTGTCCCTGAAATTTTAGTCTTGGTGCGTAATATAGCTATTGACCAGAACCTGGCATTCCCTTGAGGGATGCTGACACTCCTGGAGGGAGCACTTGGGAGTTGGTTAAGGGTCATACCACCTTTTACAGAACCCTAGGATCTCTGTTCTCTCCCTAGGCCTGGGGAAATATTCCTCTCTCTCTTGTTGCCCTCAAAGACAACTCACCTCCTAACTTCAGGCTCTCTGAAAACTAAAGCAGGTATGCAGGTAATCTGCAACCGACTTCTGCTTTCTACCTGTTAACACAAACCTCCCCTAAGACTAAAGAGCATAAACTGTCCATCTCCCTTAGAATTTGAGAGGGGTATTGGATAAGGAGGGGGAAATACAAGGAAATCAATAATCTATATATTATTCTGCCACAAATGTTTTATAAAAGCCATCTAGTGAATTGTCAGTCAAAACTAGGGTTTACAAACTACTACAGTGCTCCAGTGTTTACTGTTTAATGTATGCATATAGAAATGAAATGAAAATTTGCATAGTCTTTAAAAAATTATTTCAAATTGGTTACTCATGTGAATACTAGGTTTTAGTGCTTAAAATCAGCACTATCAAATAGAGTATATAAGATGAATCACACATGTGAGCCACAATATAAAAGTAAAACGAGACAAGTGAGATTAATTTTAGTAATATATTTTACTTAACCCAAGATATGAAAATATTATCATTTCAACATGGGATCAATATTAAAATTATTAACGAGATATATTATTTTTTGGAACAAAGTGCTTAATATCTAGGGTGTATTTTATATTTACATTACTTTTCAGGTCCCACCAGCCAATTTCAATGCTTAGTAGCTCTCTGTATGTCATTAGTGGCTACATATTGTTTATTGCAGTTTAACATTTTACTATTCCACACTGAATTGTAATTACCAATTTTTAAACAGAAATTGATGGTTTAATTTCCTATTTCTATAAATAAGATTACATTCCTGTCAGATTATATGTGGCACCCTGAATTTAATCTTCTACCTTTCATACCAAAAATGGACCTTTCTTATCACTGGTGAAGTATCACCTGTTCTTCAGGGCCCAACTCAAACACAGTTTTATGATCTATTATCTGAAATCATTGCTATTTGAATTATCACAAGATAACATGGTGCGTATACTATATTTTACTTAACGTTGCCAGCAGGGTATGGGAAGCACACCATAGTTAGAAACACTAATATTTCTGTGGTGAAACATAAGGATGTTCACATTAATTAAAATAAGCAAGACTATGAGTAGCCTCACTCAGATCAAATCGAGCTTTGCTACAAAATAAATTCAGGTTAGGTCAAGTTTGCGACCAAACGATTGGTGAAAAGCTTAGACTTTTCAGAGTGTTAGAGACTATAGACTCTAATTAAGGTTATGAATGAATATACATTCCTTCCCCAGTGAAGCTAGTGCCAGCTTTCTCAGCCCACAGTGTGCAAGCCCCTATGAACTCTCTTACCACTTAATTGTTGCCTGTATTCTGCCTCGCATTGTGAGATCCTTTCCCCTGAAACAAATAGCACTTTCCTGTGGGCAAAGGCTTTATTTTTATTCTTCTTAATATCTTCCACAGCCCTTATCACTCTGCGCCTTACAGGGTACACCTCAACAAATATTTCATTTTAAAACTTATTTGCGTGTTTTAAAAGTTATTAAAAGTCATAAATGGAAGCATGTAATTTAAGAAAATAGGTAAATACCATTTGAACAGAAGGAGTGGAAAGATGACATTCCCCAGGTATACCATCACAGAGTTTTGATGAACTAAGTTTTACCTTTTTTTTTTTTTTTTTTTACCTTTTGACTAATTACATTAAAAATGAAAATGGAAGCAATGTCATGAGTGATCTTGTTTGAAAAATAATTATTTTTACAGCTTTACATTATTTATCAACAGGGAGAAGTAGGAGATCAAGGAAACGTTGGAAAGATTGGTGAAACAGTAAGCTTATTTTATGCTCTTTTATTTTTTTTTTTTTTGTCATCTGTAAGCATGTTTACGAGTCACATTAACCACCACCTATGGTTATAAAATTCAGAATATAAAATTCATAGTTCCTACAAATTTAAACTCACTTGTGTTATGACAGACAAACTCTACTATACAAGAGAAATGAGGGGAAATGCAGTTACTGTTATTTTTGTCCAATATACTTATAATCTCAGAAGCATTCTTATTTCTAATTGATCTTTAATTTTAGTTCTGATCATTTCAATCTAAATTTGACCTTAACATTTTTCATTATTAAAAAGCTACAACTTCTCAAACCATAAAATAGTTAATAAAGTTACTAAATTTAAAAATATTTTTCTTGAGATTTGAAAGATTAAATTAAGAGGTAATATACTGGAAAGCGTATTATAATCTCTTTCCTCAAAAAAAGTTTGACTTGTTTAAATTTACATTTAAATTTGCAGGAGTAGGAGGCTTTGTGTTATATTTGAATCAGTTATGTTAGCAGTAATTTTATTAACTGCACTAGGAAAAGCCAGCTAAAACATTTTCTAACAAGTGAACCTGTGTAACATATATAAAATGGTAAATTGATACAAGCAAGTGAGTTTATTTACAAAGTGTGCTGGGTTATCAAAAAGCAAGTGGTACCATTTAATAGGTTAAATGAGCAAATTCTATTCTCTCTAACCTATCTTACGACTTAGATAAAAATGAAATTTTCTTAAAAGTTATTTTGCAATCTTAAGTAACTAAACAATTATATTTTCTGGTCTTGTAGTAAAACAGCAATACGTTTCTGATATTCTTATCTTTTGTTATTCTTCTTTTTAAATGTATTTATTTTGAGAGAGAGTGAAGGAGGAAGGGGGAGAGAGAGAGAGAGAGAGAGAGAGAGAGAGAGAGAGAGAGAGATTGAGAGAGAATGAGAGAGAACGTGCAGGGGAGGGGCAGAGAGGGGAGACAGAGAATCCCAGGCAGGCTCCTGGCTGTCAGTACAGAACCTTACATGCGGCTCTAAGTTGTGAATGGTGAGATCATGACCTGAGCTGAAACCAAGACTCAGACGACCAACTGAGCCACCCAGGCACCCTCCTTGTTATTTTTAGTCATTATTCTTAATAAAAATAAGAAAGCTCCATTTAATCTTAAAAGATCATTGCCATACCAATTAATCCTGAATCACTAGAAGGAGAATTTCTTGTTTTTGTTTTTACTGAGAAGGAAAATTTCAATGGAGTATTGATTTATATCAATTAGATCATTCAAGACTTCTCAAATATAATTGTAACTCATATTTTTCTAAGGTCACTCAAAGAAATTAAATTCTGCCACTTCAGAGTGATAAATCGCTTAAGAAATATATACAAACTAGAATTAATAGCCAAAGTTAAAATACCAATGAAGAGCATCTTTTCTTAATATAATATCTTATATTAAACTTCTAAGTGTAATTTACCTGGTAATGTTGGACTAGTTCCACATAGCATAAGAACCCGTTGCTAGTGTTACCCAAAGAGGAAATGGAGTGCTTTGGCAGAGAGTGGATTTCTGTTATTGGAGAGAAATTAACATTTATTGATCATTTTCTATATCCCAGGCATAATATTAGGTGATTTTTAATACTGTGGTATTTCATTCAGTTCTCAAACAATTTGACAAGACACATTTTGTTATTCTGGTTTTTGAAATGAGGAAACTGAAGCACAGTAAGAAACCTGTTCAGAGTTACATAGCTAATAAATTGCTGAGCTGAGATTAAAACCTAGAGCTCCAAACTCAAAATCTACATCTCAAAATCCAAAGTGTATTGAGGTAGAGTTGACAAAGTTATAAGATATTTAAAGTGTACTTGATGATTTGATATGCATATACTTTGTGGAAGGATCCCCCACCATCAAGTCATTTACCATAGCTAGGGATGTTTCGTGTTGGTTTAACAGCCACTTGGTCTACAAGTTGTCTAAAGGTTTTAAGTATCAAATATATTGTCAAACAAAAGGGCCTTTTCATATTTGAGGCTCCATCTTTCTCATTCAAGATAGGAGATGAAGACTTAAAAAAGAAGTTTAGTGGCTCTATTGAGTTAAAAATATGTAATGCCTAAAGAATATTTTATTTTTGCCTCTTGGTAATCCCCAGCTTTTATTTTATCTTCTTAATTTCAAAATATTAGAAATATAGTTCATCTAATCCAGAGTTCTGTTAAAACAGAACTCACAAGAGTTATGGAAAGATATGGTCGCACTTCCTGACAAAAGTCTTGTAATTTTGAGACATCTGAGGTTAGTGGTAATTGAATAGCTAGTTTTTACTTTTCCCAATCTTTCTGTAAGTCTTTTAATTGTCTTTAATTGGACATCCTCCAGTTTTGTTTCTTTCTTATCTATACCATCAGAACGCAGTTTATGATAGCATGCCAACAGCAGCAGCCCCATCAATATCTCAGGTCTGTGTTCTTCTTACATTCATATAGTGTAGGCAAATAATGAATTGCTGTGAATGTGCCCTAAATATATCTGGAATTCCAAAAGATACCCTTTCGTCCTCTTCACTCTAGCATTCTATTTTTTATGAATAAATCTGAAATTATCCCACCTTAATTGCCAGTCTTCTCTGCCTTTAACTTTCTAGACTGAAAATATTTAAAGAGGTATAAAAGAGAAAAGAATCCAGTTTTTCAGTATGGGTCAAGAGACCAGAATTAGGATCAGTGAATAGACATTATAAGGGAACAGCTTTTTTTGTAGACAAAAATATTTTAATAGAATTTCTAACACTTAGACTCTCCCATGGTGTGATTCAACACCTCATTCTTAGAATGTTTGGATGACTTTCTTCAATCATGTATTCAGCAGCTTTTTATATTTATATTCATTCACATTTATTGGACCTCTGATCCTTGCCTTCATGAAACTTAAAGTCTGTTGGAGGTTTGACGATATTAAATAAATAACAACTATATAAAGAAATACATAATGACAAACTGTGATACATTCTATAGAGGAAAAGTTTAAGAGACTATGACACAGGTGCCAAATTTAGACCAGAAAATGACAGAAGACTGTTTTGAGGAAATGACATATGACTTGTGACCATAAAGCATGGTATGATCTAGCTAAGGAAGGGTAGAGAGAAAGAACTTTACTGGAATATGCAATATAGCATACTTTTCACCTTTGGACTTACCTTGCTTTAGAGAAATACCTTAATTTCTCTGAATATTGTTTTCTCAACAGTAAAAGGATGAAAAAACCACCTCATGGAGTTTCTTGTGAGGATTAAATATGATAATGCACTTAAAGCACTTCTCACAGAGCCAATCACATACTAAAAATTTGATAAATGTTAGCTGTAATGGTAGTGGTGGTGGTTATTGTTATATGGGATGGTCCTATGTGGGAAAGCATTTAGCTTTATAGGAACTGAAAGGAAGCCAATGTGGACAGACCTTGGTGAGCCAAGGAAAAAGCAAAGTTAAGGGCTATTAGTAAAGGAGGCAGGAGCCAAATCATTCAGGACCATGTTTATTACTTTGGACTTGATCCTGAAGTAGATGGAAAATCATTGAAGTATTCTAAGTAAGCCAATGACATGATTTAATTTGCATTTTACAATCACTCTGGTTGCAATGGATTGGGAAGTTGGAACATGGTTATGAGGAGCAGAGAAGAGGATAACCAGTTACAATGCTATTGTAGCAGCCGAAATGAGAAAGAAAGATGACTTGGGCCGGCATGATGGCAGTGGATATCAGAGAAGTGAATGCACTTGAGATATATTTGATGTGATCATTTGGACATAGGCTGCAAAAAAAAGGGAAGGATTCTAGTTAGTCCCCAGCATATCATAGGCCTCTGATAACTAAACTATTTATGATTCATCAGGAATATTCTGGAAGCATAAGGAATTGGTATATTTGATGTCTAAGAATAGTTCCAATTCTAAGAATCTAGGACTCTTTTTTCTAAGAACTTAAATGCTTCTAGTCTTCCTCTTACCTGCCAATTTGGCTTCTTTTCTCTGGCTCTCCTCCAGTTTCATTATGTCTTTCTGTCACTGGAGCATACAGAACAGGGCTAAGTATTTTAGAGGCACCAGCTCCACAGCCTTCTTCATGAAGGGGATAATAACTTCTATTTCCTTTATCGCTGAGCTACTCAAAACCATGTAGGCTTTTTCCTGTAGGAGGAAATTGACATGTCAGTGGGAAATGGTTAGCACTAACCCCCAGGATTCTCTTCTGGTTCATTATTTTGAATATAAAAATTTTTTTTTAACATTTATTCATCTTTGAGAGACAGAGAGAGACACAGCATGAGCGGGGAAGGAGCAGAGAGAGGGAGACACAGAATCCGAAGCAGGCATCAGGCTCTGAACTGTCAGCACAGGGCACGACGTGGGGCTGAAACTCACAAACTGCGAGATCATGATCTGAGCCGAAGTCAGACGCTCTACCAACTGAGCCACCCAGGTGCCTCTGTTATTTTGAATATAAAATTTGGATTTTTTTTTTCATGAAGTGACTACATAAAGTTTCAGTTGCTACTTTTCTGTCCACTTGAAGGAATTATTAGGATTGTCCTATAGTCTACTCATATTGATTTATCTCTTAAAATATAACTAAACTACTTGACTTGACATCATTTATTCCTTAATTTATCAACTTAGCAAGATTTCATAAGCAATCTACTGTGTCCTCTCTGGTTTTCTGCCTGCCCTCTGGTATGCTAGTGTATAGTAAATGACTGATGAGGAGAAAGGAAGAGGAAGAGGCCATGGATAATCCTCGAAATCAGGTATTCCACTTCTCATTACAAAACTGTTAGAATCATAGAGCTTCCGATGGCTGATTCTAAATTGGATTCTAACCAATTCCTTCAAGAACAATAGAGGTGGAGTCAGAAGCAAAAATGAAGGGAAAGAATTGTATTTATTTAAATTTTTTTTTAAATTTTTTTCTATTTGTAATGATTTTATTTTAATTTATTTATTTTTATTTTTATTTTTACTTTTTTCAATATATGAAATTTATTGTCAAATTGGTTTCCATACAACACCCAGTGCTCATCCCAAAAGGTGCCCTCCTCAATACCCATCACCCACCCTCCTCTCCGTCCCACCCCCCATCAACCCTCAGTTTGTTCTCAGTTTTTAAGAGTCTCTTATGCTTTGGCTCTCTCCCACTCTAACCTCTTTTTTTTTTTTTCCTTCCCCTCCCCCATGGGTTTCTGTTAAGTTTCTCAGGATCCACATAAGAGTGAAACCATATGGTATCTGTCTTTCTCTGTATGGTTTATTTCACTTAGCATCACACTCTCCAGTTCCATCCACGTTGCTACAAAGGGCCATATTTCATTCTTTCTCATTGCCACATAGTACTCCATTGTGTATACAAACCACAATTTCTTTATCCATTCATCAGTTGATGGACATTTAGGCTCTTTCCATAATTTGGCTATTGTTGAGAGTGCTGCTATAAACATTGGGGTACAAGTGCCCCTATGCATCAGTACTCCTGTTTTAATTTTTTGTTAACGTTTATTTATTTTTGAGACAGAGAGAGACAGAGCATGAACGGGGGAGGGGCAGAGAGAGAGGGAGACACAGAATCGGAAGCAGGCTCCAGGCTCTGAGCCATCAGCCCAGAGCCTGACTCGGGGCTCGAACTCACGGACCGCGAGATCGTGACCTGAGCTGAAGTCGGACGCTTAACCGACTGAGCCACCCAGGCGCCCCTTTAAAAATTTTTTTAATGTTTACTTATTTTTTGAGAGAGACAGAAACAGAATGTGAGTGGGTTAGGGGCAGAGAGAGAGGGAGACACAGAATCCAAAGAAGCCTCCAGACTCTGAGCTGTCAGCACAGAGCCCGACGCGGGGCTCGAACTCAGGAGCTGTGAGATCATGACCTGAGCCAAAGTCGGGCTCAACTGACTGAGCCACCCAGGAGCCCCAAGAATTGTATTTATTGAAGAACTATTATCTCATTTAATCTCGAAGCAACCCTAGTAAGATAAATCTTATTGACACTCTGTAAGTGAGGAAATTGAAATTTATTGAAGTTATATGTGTTCCAATTCATATTAGTTAGTAAGCAGTAAGTTTGGCTTTCATATCTGTCTTTTCTACTTCCTGTTCCAAGCATTTTTATCTGCACCAAGCAACCATCAGTTATCCTGTCTTTAACTTTTATTTATTTTTATCAATTGGCCTGTTATCTTATTCTCTCTCTTTTATTTTTTATTTTATTTAAAATTTTTTTTTAATGTTTATTTTTGAGAAAGAGAGAGAGACAGAGTGTGAGCGGGAGAAGGTCAGAGAGAGAGAGGGACACACAGAATCTGAAGCGGGCTCCAGGCTCTGAGCTGTTATCATAGAGCCCAATGTGGGGCTCGAACCCACAAACAGCGAGATCAGACCTGAACTGAAGTTGGAGGCTTAACTGACTGAGCTACCCAGGGGCCCCTTTTTTATTTTATTTTATTTTATTTTATTTTATTTTATTTTATTTTATTTTATTTTATTTTATTTTATTTTATTTTATTTTTCTAAGAGAGAGAGCACGCAAACAGGGGAGGGACAAAGGGAGAGGGAGAGAGAGAATCTTAACTAGCTCCATGCCCAGTGCAGAGCCCAATGTGGGGCTCAATCTCATGACCCTGAGATCACGACCTGAGCCAAAATCAATAGTTGGGCCCTTAACCGACTGAGCCACCCAGGGTGCCCCATCTTATTCTGTCTTTTATTTATTTTTTTATTTTAATTCCAGTGTAGTTAACATACAGTGGTATATTAGTTTCAGGTGTACAATATAGTGATTCAGCATCTCCATATATTACTCAATACTTATCAAGATAAGTGTACTCCTAATCCCTTCTGCTCATTTCACCCATTCCCCCACTGACCTCCTCTTCGGTAACCATCTGATTTTCTCTATAGTTAAGAGTCTGTTTCTTGGTTTGTCTCTTTTTTTTCCCCCTTTAGTCATTTGTTTTGTTTCTTCAGTTCCACATATGAGTGAAATCATATAGTATTTGTCTTTCTCTTACTGGCTTATTTCACTTGGCATTACACTCTCTAACTCCATCCATGTTGTTGCAAATGACAAGATGTCATTCTTTTTATGGCTTTATAATATTCCATATATATATATATATATATATATATATATATATATATATATATATATATAAATGTTGAGGTATGTTCCCTCTAAACCTACTCTTTTGAGGCTTTATATCATGAATGGATGTACTTTGTCAACTGCTTTTTCTGCAGCTCTTAAAATGATAATATGCTTCTTTTTTGTTTTGTTGATGTGATGTATCACATTGATTGATATGTAATTATCAATATATATATTGATATATATATATCACCTCTTAAATATATTTTAAGTAAATATATATATTGTAAATATATATATATTTATATATATATTTTTATTTTATATATAATAAGTAAATATATATATATTAAGTAAATATATATATTTTAAGTAAATATATATATTTGAGTAAATATATATATCAGCTCTTAAAATGATAATATGCTTCTTTTTTGTTTTGTTGATGTGATGTATCACATTGATTGATACGTAATTATCAATATATATATATATCGATATATATATATCACCTCTTCTTTATCCATTCATCTATTGGTGGACATATGGGTGGCTTCCATAATTTCGTTATCATAGAGAATGCTGCAATAAACATATGATGCATATATCCTTTCAAATTAGTGTTTGTTTTTGTAGTTTTTGGATAAATAGTAGTGTGATTACTGGGTCATAGGGTAGTTCTATTTTTATTTATTTATTTTTTTTTTTTTGAGGAACTTCCACCCTATCTTACACAGTGGCTCTACCAGTTGCAATCTCACCAACAGTACACAAGGGTTCTTTTTCTCTACATTCTCGCCAACACTTGTTTCTTGTGTTTTTGATTTTAGCCATTCTCCCATGTGTGAGGTGATGTCTCATTGTAGTTTTCATTTGCATTTCCCTCATGATGAGTGATGCTGAGCATCTTTTCATGTCTCTTGACCATCAGTATGTATTCTTTGGAGAAATGTCTGTTCATGTCTTCTGCCCATTTTTTAATTGGATTATTTGTTTTTTTGGTATTGAGTTGTATAAGTTCTTTTTATGTTTTTGGACCCTTTATCAGATATGTCGTTTGCAAATCTTCTCTCATTCAGTAGCTTGTCATTTAGATTTGTTGGTTGTTTCTTTGCTGTGTAGAGGTTTTTTATTTTGATGTAGTCCCAATAGTTTATTTTTGCTTTTGTTGCCCTTGCCTCGGAGACATATCTAGAAAAAAGTTGCTACAGCCAATATCAGAAATTATTGCCTATATTCTCCTGTAGGATTTTTATGACTTCAGGTCTCACATTTAGGTCTTTAATCCATTTTGAGTTTATTTTTGTATATGGTATAAGAAAGTGGTCCAATTTTATTCTTTTGCAAGTAGCTGTCCTGTTTTCCAAACACCATTTGTTGAAGAGACTGTCTTTTTCATATTGCATTTTCTTGCCTCCTTTGTCAAAGATTAATTGACCATATAATTGTGGGTTCATTTCTGGGTTTTCTATTCTGTTCTATTGATCTGTGTATCTGTTTTGTGCTAGTATCATACTATTTTGATTACTACTGCTTTGTAATATAACTTGAAATCCAAAAGTGGGATACCTCCAGTTTTGTTTTTCTTTCTCAAGATTGCTTGGGTTCTTTGGGGTCTTTTGTGGATCCATACAAATTTTCAGTTGTTTGTTTTTGTTGTGTGAAAATGCTGTTGGTATTTTGAGAGTGTCTGCATTAAATCTGTAGATTGCTGTTGGTAGTATAGACATTTTAACAATGTTTATTCTTCCAATCCATGAGCATGGAATGTCTTTCCATTTGTGTTGTCTTTAGTTTCTTTCATCACTGTTTTATACTTTTAAGAGTACAGATCTTTCACCTCTTTGGTTAAGTTTATTCCTAGTTATTTTATTATTTTGGGAGTAATTGTAAATGGAATTGTTTTCTTAATTTTTCCTTCTGCTGATTCCTTATTAGTGTGTAGAAATGCAATGGATTTCTGTACATTGATTTTGTATCCTGCAGCCTCATTGAATTCATTTATTAGTTCTAGCAGTTTTTCTGTGAAGCCTTTCAGGTTTTCTATATATGTAATATAATGTCATCTACAAATAGGGAAAGTTTTACTCATTCCTTACCAATTTGGATGCATTTTATTTCTTTTTGTTGTTTGATTGCTGTAGCCAGGACTTTCAATTCTATGTTGAATAAAAATGATGAGATTGGACATCTTGTTCCTGATTTTAGGAAAAACGCTCTGTTTTTCTTCACTGACTATGATGTTCGCTGTGTGTTTTTCATATAAGGCTTTTATTATGTTGAGGTATGTTCCCTCTAAACCTACTCTTTTGAGGCTTTATATCATGAATGGATGTACTTTGTCAACTGCTTTTTCTGCAGCTCTTAAAATGATAATATGCTTCTTTTTTGTTTTGTTGATGTGATGTATCACATTGATTGATATGTAATTATTGAACCACCCTTGCAGCCTAGGAATAAATCCCACCTGATTGTGGTAAATGATTTTTTAAATATGTTGTTGGGTTTGGTTTGCTAATATTTTTTTGAAGACCTTTGCATCTATGTTTATCAGAGATACTGACCTGTATTCTCTTTTTTTTCTAATGTCTTTTTGATATCAGGGTAATGCTGGCCTCATAGAATGAATTTGAAGTTTTTCTTCCTCTTATATTTTTTGGAAAAGTTTGAGAATAGGTATGAACTCTTCTTTGAATGTTTGATAGAATTTGCCTGTGAAGCCATCTGGTCCTGGACTTTTGTTTGTTGGGAGTTGTTTTGATCACCAGTTCAATTTCACTGCTTGTAATTAATTGTTCTCTTCAAATTTACTATTTCTTCCTGCTTCAGTTTTGGTAGGTTATACGTTTCTATGAATTTACCATTTCTTCTAGGTTGTCCAAGGTTTTTTCTTCTAGGTTTGTTTTTAGATTTTATATCTTTTATTTTTCCTCTAAACTTTATTATTTCATTCCTTCTATGGTTTTGCATTTTGTTTGTTCTCCTTTGTCTAGTTCCTTTAGGTGTAAGGGTAGGTTGTTTATTTGAGGTGTTTCTTGCTCCTTGAAGTAGGCTTAATTCCTATAAACTTCCTTCTTAAAACTGCTTTTTGGGGTATTCCAAAGATTTTGAACCACTGTGTTTTCATTTTCATTTCTCTCCATGTAAATTTTTATTTTGTCTTTGGTGTTTTGGTTGGCTCATTCATTTGAGCATCTTGTTTAACCTTCATGCTCTTTCCAGATTTTTTCTTATGGTTGCTTCCTAGTGTCGGGGTCAGAAAAGATGCATAGTATGACTTAAGTCTTTTTGAATTTGTTGACTTGTTTTATGTGATCTATTCTGGAGAATATGTGATCTATTCTGGAAAATGTCCTCTGTGTGATCTTGAAATGAATGTGTATTCTGTTGTTTTAGGATAGAATGTTCTGAATACATCTGTTAAATCCATCTGGTCTAGTGTATAGTTATCTACCCCACCCTCTGGGGCAGTAGTCACTTTGAAATGGTGCTGGCCCCTAAGGGAGCTCTTTGCACACTGCCAGGCTTACGGCACTACTTCGGGGACATGCTGCCTCTGCTGGGACTGTGCTCGTGTGAGGCACACAGTTTTAGCATAGTACACGCCAGTCCGCTTGCAAAATGAGACCTGCTATGGCTGCTGGGACTGGGGCTGGCCTGGGTGGATCCACTAAGTGCACTGCTTAGGAGACTTGGTGTCAGCAAGGTTTGCACTGGTCTTTAGGGGAGGGGAACTGCTGTGGGGGTACTTGGGCAGGTGTGAAAGGGGCAGATCTGGAGCAGGGCTTAGTGTAAGCAAGTTAGGTGGTGTATTCTGGCTTTGCGCTGGGTTCTCACAGGTGGTTGTGTATTTATGCTGAGGGGCAAGGGAGGGAAATGGTACCTGCCAGCTCATTTGTTCCTGGAGGGGTCTTCCTGTGATCCCTGTCCCTCCTGGACACTCACCCACCCATCTGTGCCAGGTGTTTTCCAACTGCTGCTTCTAGGTACATCTGTGGGGGTGTTTGTCATGTTGTCTCTTTAAGCATGGGGACTCCACTTCCTCCTGACCTCTGGGCTCTCTCAGAGCTGAGCCCACTGAAATTTAAGATTCCAGGTTTTAAATCCTGCTGGTTGTAAGAACTCATGGAAATTTGGCCCTTTTCACGTTCCTTATATTTTAAAGTTTATTTATTTATTTTTAGACAGAGAGAGAGACAGTGCAAAAGCAAGTGGGGCAGGGGCAGAGTGAATGATGGAGAGAGAATCCCAAGCAGCCTCCGCGCTGTCAGCACAGAGCCCGAGGCTACTCAATCAATCAATCAATCAGTCTTGACCTGAGCCGAGATTGAAAGCTGGATGCTTAATCAACTGAGCTACCCAGGCACCAGGCCCCTTTCACTTTCAAAGCCAAATGTTATGGGAATTCATCTTCCCCATGAGGGCTTCCTGGTGTGATAGTCTGTTTCTCCCACTTCTCTGTGCCTTCAGCTCCCTCCCCCACTCTGTTAACTGCTGGTTTGTTTGTTCCCCACTGAATCTCTGTCCTTCCTACTCTCTTCACTGTGGCCTCTTCTCTACCTTTGGTTGTGAAGTCTGATCTGCCAGTCTTTGGGTCAGTTTCTGGGTTATTTACACTGATGTGAGTGTCCTCTAATTGTATCCATGGGAGGAGGTGAGCTTAGCCTCTGCCATCTTCCCAATCTACTTTAGTTGTCCTGTCTTTAAGTGGAAACTGCCTTTAAATGGAAACTTAGATTTGGAAATGAGCAAAACATAATTTTACTTTGTAATCTCTTAGGTCATGCTGGCAATTAAATTTTAAAATATTGTCAAATGTTATTAATTTCTGAGAAGTATTGACATATAATTCAATGTATATATGCAATGGAATCAGGAAAGATTTTGAAAGGTCTGGAAGAAAATATTTTAGAATTGCTTATCACAAAACCTCATTTATTGCAGTGGTTAGTTTTGTTGCTCTCTGGTAGCATTACCATGAAATTATTATCAAACTTGATACAAACTGATTTTATTTAGGAAGTTGCTTTTCTCCTTTCATTAAAAGGAGGATGCTAGCTTTAGATGGACTTACCTAAATCATAAAAAAGTAACTCATAGTTTCTTGAGGAAAAGTCCCAGGAGCAGACAGCACCATTTAGCCAAACAATAAGAACAAAGTAAGACTCTATCAAATTGCCCTTATAAGGCCTCTGGAGTCACAGGGCCTTTATCTTGAAAAGGTCATCCCTCCCCTCCTGTTTCCAACCTCACATACCTGTAAGACAGCTACAAAGCTCTTGTATGTCTCCTATATGGCAGGGAGAGGTAATTTTTTTCAGAATAGAAAGTTATACAAAATTTATATCCATCATACATACAATCATGAGAAGAATGTTTATGGGAATATAATAAAATAGCTACTATTTATTGAAAATCTGTGATATGTCAGATACTTTGTGTATGTTATATCCTCACAAAGTATATTTAATCCTCACAAAGACTCTGGGAAATAGAAGTTACTTCTATTTTATACAGAGGAAAACATGTTTCAGAGAATCAAGGAATTTAGCACCCTGTTTCCTTTTAACCATGAGATGAAGATTTCCAATTGTCTTTCTAATGAATACATATTGTCTTGTTATTGTATAAAGTTAGAGATTATGGCGCCCCAAATACCACATTATGGTTTGAGGAAGCGTCTCAAAAACATAGATGTGCCAAAATTATTATGTTTTAGGATCATGTATTTGACATTTATCATCTTTGAAATGTGTAAGTCACATACTTATTCAATTTAAGAAGCCAGGGTGAATTGATTTCGCTATAGTATTAAGCCCATGGAGGTGTAGAAAATTAGAAAGAAGTATATATCAGTGAAATCAGAAGGGAATGCACACAGCGTGTGGACATATCAGTGGATATGAACAGAGAAAACATATGGCATTACAATTCAGGTAAATTGAAGAGAAGTGAATTAAAGATGGTTCTACCAAACCTACCATTCTCTGAAAACCAGGTGCAGGTAACTCCAAGGTGAACTATTCATAAATTAGATGCCAATAGTTTTTCAATGACAAACGCAAGAGATTTCTCAAGGGACAGGGAGTCAACAAATTTCTGGGAATAGTGGAAGGATTTCTGAGTCCTTTGGGCTATAAAATATACTATTTTATTAGACATTTATGACATCTCTCTGTAAACAGTGAAGTAAATTACTAAGAAAATAACAAATACTGTATCAAAGTGGCCCTAATTTTTTTTTACACCTATGAAAGTTAAAGTATATGGGAAAATGAAGATTACAGAAAATTGTTCATATCACAAAAGCAAATGTCAGAAGAGGTAGACCAAGATTAAATCACATATGAGTGGTTATTAAGGGGAAACCAACAAAAATGAAAACAAAATTCACATGCTTATAAAAGACAAAATTTCTCCCTATGGGGAAAATGAATGATACACATGATACTGTGCTACAAGCTAAAAACACAGAAGTGATTGAAAGCCAAGCATATCTTAGAAATGTAAAGGCTTATAAACTTTGTTTTACATTAAGTATATATTTTTTATTTTACCCTTACTAAGTACACATTGAGTGACTATAAAAAAGTAAAATATTCTGGGGAAAGGAATAAGTTCCAACATTTGTGGCATAATACAGGGAACAAGGTATTTATCATACATATGATATTGCGGAGTAATAAGCAAGAGTACACTTCTTAGTCTAATAAATTCCAGATTGCCCAAATTAAAATAGCAATAAACTGCTTCAAAGTAATCAAATAAAAGAGAAATTAAAATGGAACTTGGTGCTTCCAAATATAAACAAAAACATTAGTCTTTTTCAAATGTAAGCGTTTAGTGTGCTTACTGCCTAGGGTGCTAAGCCTATTAGCATTCTAAGGAAACATAAACTTGATCACTTTACTTATTTTAGAATTGATAGAAATAATTATTATTTTTTGTTCCCTTCGGTTTTTCAGGATTCACTCCTAAGGATTTTTTAAATTACATTTAATATAATTCTATATTTCAGCCTGGGACGTTAAGATTCAGAATCTAAATGAGTTTAAATATTATCCTATGATTCGACACTAGAAAACTTATTTCTTTCACTTATTTATTCTATCATTCAAAAGATACTTATTGAACATTTACCATGTGCTAGATATACAACCAAATAAGGCTTGATCCTTAAGTGATTGGTCATCTAGAAAGTGAGTAAAGAATTATACACATAGTTTCGTCAAAACATGAATCCTATTATAGAAGATAGTCTCTAAAAAAAAAGAAGCAAAAATTATTTTGATGCCTATCATAAGATTATATATGTTGATAGAGAACCCCCAGCTTTGACAAAAAACATGTTACTGGTTTCTTAACTAGATATACTACAATGTGGTAATCATAGCTTTTGAGGGAATGGCGGTTCTAAATTTCTATATACAGGGGTCTGGGGGTGGCACTTTGATTGGAAGGGAGTGCTAGGGGACTTCCCTTGAAGCTGTTTGCATAAAAGCTACGCTATTTTCATTTATTAGTAATGCACTATTTTATTTAAATATTTGCACATCACTGAAAATGGCAAAGATTTCTAATGACGTTTTTATGCTCAGAATTTATAAGATGGAGAGTACATTTCTTGCTCATATCAGAGAATGGGATGAACTGATGGAAGTACATGTAGGGGATCAGGGGTCAAGGGGTTGCCTTGGGCTACCTGTTGGCACGACTACTTTTGCAGAAGGCAAATGCAGTTTTGACTGAGAGTAAGGCTAGTGAAAAAATTCTTGTGGTCCTGATTGTTTAAAAAAATACATAAGGTCTATGTAACCAATGTACTGGATTTGGAACCTAAGGAGCTATATTCATTCTAGAACATAGGTCAGCAAATTTTTCTGTAAAAGACCAGGTGTTATATATTCTAGACTTTCATGCCATATCATCTCTGTCATAACTACTCAACTCTGCTACTGTAGTACAAAAACAGTCCTAGACAATATGTAAATGAATGACTCTGGCTGTGTTCCCAGTAAAACTTTATTTATAAAAATAGTGGGGAAAAAAAAGAAATAGACAGCAGGCAGGATTTGGCCTACAGGCTATAGTTTGCCTTTTCCTTTCATAAAAAGTTACACTTTATTTGGGATACACCAGCCCTTACTAAATTAATCTGCCATATGCGCTTCTGCATCATTACTCTTATTATTAACAAAGAAAGCACTAAGTGCGAATGTGATTTCTTCAAATAAAAAACCAGATTAAACTTGTAGACATATTGTGTTGCCACCACACATTGATTTTGTGTACTAAGCATTAACATAATGAGTTAATTTGCATTTATATGTAGGCCACATGTACATCCAGAGTACTCTACTGCAATGTATCTTTTTTTTTTTTTCCTTAACAAACACTTAAGAATATTACCAGGAAGTATTTTCCAAGAACAAAGAAATCTGCTCTATATGTACACAAGTTCACTAGAAACATTCTTCTGAACATTATACACTTTTTTTGAAGTTCTGTTCTAAGAGTCAAAGGATTTCCATATATTGAGTTTTAGTGAGTTATTCTTTCATTACTTTGGGGAAGGTTCTAAGGATGTCATTAGACTTTATTTCACATTAAGTTGAGATATTTTGCAATTGCATTCTATCTTATGTTTATGAAGTCTCTTTTTTTCATCAACTTGACAAAACAGCCTGAGGGGGAACATCACAACATTTTTGTTTAAAAAGATGCATGTTTCTCTTGACCACAGGAAAAATAATTATGTGAAATCAGGATTTTACTTTAACCATAAATACAGCCAGCTGTGTGTCTTATAGAAACTTTTTATAATTATATAACCTTTTTATTTCTTCAGTGCCAGATGGAAATATTGTAGCTGCTGAGGTACAAGGATTATATGCTTGCTTTTTTGTGGATTTTCTTTCTGATTAATGAGTTTTGGAAAAATTATCTGTCAAAATCTACGTTTCTCTATGTGTTGAGCATGCCATTAAAAGTAAAATCAATTTACTCACTAAAATCTGGAAAGACCTAGATGATACAAGTTCCTCCAAAAATGCTAGGTGGATAGGATATAGTAAGTGGAATAAATCTGTAGAGGCCTTAAGAATATAGATTATAAGAATTTTCAACCTGACTTTTAAGGCTGCCTACAATACATCCCTCACCTATCTTTATACTTACTTGTTTTTCTCACACTTCCCAATCCATTCAATGTTCCTTAAATGCAACCCACTTATTTATGCCTTTGTTTTGGATTGTTGCTACCACCTCCAAAGGTCTTCATTTCCCCACTCCTATTATTTGCCTAACATCAACTCTCAAGACCCCTCTCCAATCATCTGCTCTACCATGAAGTCCTTTCTGGTGTCTCTGCCCAAAAGTAGATTCAGTCTCTTTTCTTGTTAAGCCTTTCATTACTTTATCTCCATTATCATGGTCCTTAGCTTATTTTGACTTATGTCACAGTTGCTTTTTTATTTGAATTATCTATACAGAAAACTGCCTCCCGTAGCAATGAACATATGCCTAATATATTTAACATTGACAATAAATATATGTTCTATATGATGGAACTGAAATAAATTAAGAAATGAAAGGTAGTTTTTCTAATTTTTTTGCTACTGGCTGTATCTTAAGAGGACTTCAGTGTACTTGAACAGAGTCTGAAAATATGACATTCTCTCATGAGACAATCTGAATAAGGAAAGAAATTTCAAAGGGAACAGCAGCATGAGAATAAAACATATGGAAACACAAAATATCTGGAGTGTTTGCAAAACTGTATTGTAAGCAGTTCAGAGTAGCTGGAGGGAGTTAAGTAAGGCACAAGTGGTCACACCTCACCTGACTTTTATTACTTTTTATTTGGTAATGTCCTTCTCATCTTTTCTGGTTCACAAATACCTGTTGGTCTTCCACAGGTCAGCTCAAGCATCACTTCCTCTAAGCCTTGATTGTTTTATCCTCTATACCTTATACGTGCTTCTATCATCATTCATTGGTTGCCCTTACTTATTTACATGTCTTTTTTTTAAAGTTTTTTTTTTTTTAATTTTTTTTTTTTTAACATTTATTTATTTTTGAGACAGAGAGAGACAGAGCATGAACGGGGGAGGTGCAGAGAGAGAGGTAGACACAGAATCCGAAACAGGCTCCAGGCTCTGAGCTGTCAGCACAGAGCCCGACGCGGGGCTCGAACTCACGGACCGTGAGATCATGACCTGAGCCGAAGTCGGACACTCAACCAACTGAGCCACCCAGGTGCCCCTAAAGTTTATTTATTTATTTTGAGGGAGAAAGAGAATGTGCACGCATGGGAGGGTCCCAGAGAGAGGAAAAGAAAGAGGGAGGGAGAGAGAGAGAGAGAGAGAGAGAGAGAGAGAGAGAGAGAGAGAGAATCCCAAGCAGGCTCCACACTGTCAGCATAGAGCCTGATGTGGGGCTCGAACTTACGAACTGTGAGATCATGACCTGAGCCAAAATCGAGAGTCGGATACTTAACCAACTGAACCACCCAGGCACCTCTACATGTCTTTCCAGTACTAGATCAAGTCCTGTAAGGATCAGGGTTTGTGAAGCAAAACCTAAATGCGAAGTGTAACATATTTGAGAAATAAATGAAGTAAATAACAAATGAAGGTAAATCCAAAAGACTACTCTGATCCGTAGTTTTCTTTAAAGTTAAAAATTGTTCCTCAGACTCATTGGATTCACAATGCAGAGTACTAACCACTCTATGATCACAGCCTCATTGGATTCAAATCTGTACTCATCACCCCTTCTCCCAAACCCATTACATACAACTCCTCCTCTCAGCATTTTCTTTTTCTTTTTCTTGAGGTTTTCTACTTCTGTATATTATCAAAGATCATTTAAAATGTCCACTAATAAAATTTTCTATTATATCAGTCCATTTTGTCAGCTTAACTGAGGTGTAATTGACAAATAACATTGTAAGATATTTAAAATGTAAAATGTTTAATATACGTACACATTGCAAAAGAATTCCCCCAAAGAGTTAACTAATATATCCATCACCCTACTATTTACCTTTATGTCTATGTGAAAACATATAAATTCTACTTTCTTAGAAAATTTCAATTATATGATACATTGTTATCAACTGTAATCACAGTGATATACATTAGGTCCTCAGACCTTATTCAGTCTTATAACTGTGAGATATAGATAGATAGATAGATAGATAGATAGATAGATAGATAGATAGATATCACATTTTCTTCATTCATACATCAACAGACATTTATGTGGTTTCTATACACTGGCTTTTGTAAATAATGCTGTTATGAACATGAGAGCACAGATATCTCTTCAAGGTAATAATTCATTTCCTCTGGATATATACCCAGAAGTAGAATTGCTAGGTCATATGGTAGTTCTATCTTCAATTTCTTGAAGAACCTCCATGCTGTTTCCCAGAGTGGCTGTGCAAGTTTATATTCCCACTAACAGTGTAAAAGAGTTCCCTTTTCTCTATATCCTTGCTAACATTTATTACCTCTTGTCTCTTTAATAGTAGCCATTCTAACGGGAGAGGTGGTATTTCATTGTGGTTGAGATTTGCATTTCCCTGATGACTAGTGCTGCTGAACATCTTTATGTACCAGAGGCTACTTGTAGATCTTCTTTGGCAAAATTATCTATTCAGATTCTTTGCCCATTTTAAAATTGGATTATTTCTTTTTACCATTGACTTGTATGAGTTCCTTGTATGTTTTGGATATTAATCCCTTATCAGATATGTGTTAGCAAATATTTTCTCCCATTCTGCTTTTCATTTTGTTGATGCTTTCCTTTGCTATGCAGAAGATTTTTAGTTTCATGTGGTCCTGTTTGTTTATTTTTGTTTTCCTGCCTTTGCTTTTGATGTGAAGTATAAAAAAATATTGCCAAGACCAATGTCAAGGAGCTATCCCCTCTCTATATTTTCTTCCAGGAGTTGCTCCTATGTCATTAATAGACTATATATGCATGAGTTTATTTCTAGACTCTCTATTCTGATCCATTGATCTGTGTGACTCTTTTTATTCCAATACATTGTTGTTGTTGTTATCATTATTTTTTTTTTGTATCTCATCAGGTTTTTTTATAATTTAACTTTATTTTTTATTTTTTAAAATTTACATCCAAATTAGTTAGTATATAGTGAATCAATAATTTCAGGAGTAGATTCCTTAATGCCCCTTACCCATTTAGCCCATCCACCCTCCCACAACCCCTCCAGCAACCCTCAGTTTGTTCTCCATATTTATGAGTCTCTTTTGTTTGTCCCCCTCCATGTTTTTATATTCTTTTTGTTTCCCTTCCCTTATGTTCATCTGTTTTGTCTCTTAAAGTCCTCATATGAGTGAAGTTATATGATTTTTGTCTTTCTCTGACTAATTTCACTTAGCATAATACCCTCCAGTCCCATCCACATAGTTGCAAATGGCAAGATTTCATTATTTTTGGTTGCCGAGTGATACTCCATTGTATATATATACCACATCTTCTTTATCCATTCATCCATCGAGGGACATTTGGGCTCTTTCCATACCTTGGCTATTGTTGATAGTGCTGCTACAAACATGGGGGTGCATGTATCCCTTCAAAACAGCACACCTGTATTCCTTGGATAAATGCCTAGTAGTACAATTGCTGGGTCGTAGGGTAGTTCTATTTTTAGTTTTTTGAGAAACCTCCATACTGTTTTCCAGAGTGGCTGCACCAGCTTGCATTGCCACCAACAATGCAAAAGAGATCCTCTTTCTCTGCATCCTCACCAACATCTGTTGTTGCCTGAGTTGTTCATATTAGCCATTCTGACAGGTGTAAGGTGGTATCTCATTGTGGTTTTGATTTGTATTTCCCTGATGATGAGTGATGTTGAGCATTTTTTCATGTGTCTGTTGGCCATGTGGATGTCTTCTTTGGAGAAGTGTCTATTCATGTCTTTTGCCCATTTCTTCACTGGATTATTTGTTTTTTGGGTGTTGAGTTTGATAAGTTCTTTGTAGATTTTGGATACTAACCCTTTATCTGATATGTCATTTGCAAATATCTTCTCCCATTCTGTCGGTTGCCTTTTAGTTTTGCTGATTGTTTCCTTTGCTGTGCAGAAGCTTATTTTGATGAGGTCCCAGTAATTCATTTTTGCTTTTGTTTCCCTTGCCTCCAGAGACGTGCTGAGTAAGAAATTGCTGCGGGCAATATCAGAGGTTTTTGCCTGCTTTCTCCTTGAGGATTGTGATGGCTTCCTGTCTTACATTGAGGTCTTTCATCCACTTAGAGTTTATTTTTGTGTATGGTGTAAGAAAGTGGTCCGGATTCATTCTTCTGCATGTCGCTGTCCAGTTTTCCCAGCACCACTTGCTGAAGAGACTGTCTTTATTCCATTGGATATTCTTTCCTGCTTTGTCAAAGATTAGTTGGCCATGTGTTTGAGGGTCCATTTCTGGGTTTCTATTCTATTCCATTGATCTGAGTGTCTGTTCTTGTGCCAGTACCATACTGTCTTGATGATTACAGCTTTGTAGTATAGCTTGAAGACTGGGATTATGATGCCTCCTGCTTTGGTTTTCTTTTTCAAGATTGCTTTGGCTATTCGGGGTCTTTTCTGGTTCCATACAAATTTTAGCATTATTTGTTCTCGCTCTGTGAAGAATGCTGGTGTTACTTTGATAGGGATTGCATTGAATATGTAGATTGCCTGGGTAGTATTGACATTTTAACAATACGTGTTCTTCCTATCCAGGAGCATGAAATCTTTTTCCATTTCTTTGTGTCTTCTTCAATTTCTTTCATAAGCTTTCTATAGTTTTCAGTGTATAGATTTTTCACCTCTTTGGTTAGATTTATTCCTAGGTATTTTATGGTTTTAGGTGCAACTGTAAATGGGATTGATTTTTTGATTTCTCTTTCTGTCGCTTCATTGTTGGTGTATAGGAATGCAACCGATTTCTGTGCATTGATTTTATATCCTACAACTTTGCTGAATTCATGAGTCAGTCCTAGCAGTTTTTTGGTGGAATCTTTTGGGTTTTCCATATAGAGTATCATGTCATCTGGAAAGAGTGAAAGTTTGACCTCCTCCTGGCCGATTTGGATGTCTTTTATTTCTTTGTGTTGTCTGATTGCAGAGGCTAAGACTTCCAATACTATGTTGAATAACACTGGTGAGAGTGAACATCCCTGTCTTGTTCCTGACCTTAGGGGGAAAGCTCTCAGTTTTTCCCCATTGAGGATTATATTAGCATCGGGTCGCTCGTATATGGGTTTTATCATCTCAAGGTATGATCCTTCTATCCCTACTTTCTTGAGGATTTTTATCAAGAAGGATGCTGTATTTTGTCAAATGCTTTCTCTGCATCTATTGAGAGGATCACATGGTTCTTGTCCTTTCTTTTATTGATGTGATGAATCACATTAATTATTTTGCAGATATTGAACCAGCCCTGCATCCCAGGTATAAATCCCACTTGGTCGTGGTGAATAATTTTTTTAATGTGTTGTTGGAGCCAGTTGGCTAATATCTTGTTGAGGATTTTTGCATCCGTGTTCATCAGGGAAATTGGTCTACAGTTCTCCTTTTTAGTGGGGTCTCTGTGTGGTTTTGGAATCAGGGTAATGCTGGCTTCACAGAAAGAGTTTGGAAGTTTTCCTTCCTTTTCTATTTTTTGGAACAGTTTCAAGAGAATAGGTGTTAACTCTTCCTTAAATGTTTGGTAGAATTCCCCTGGAAAGCCATCTGGCCCTGGACTCTTGTTTTTTGGCAGATTTTTTATTACTAATTCCATTTCCTTACTGGTTATGGGTCTGTTCAAATTTTCTATTTCTTCCTGTTTCAGTTTTGGTAGTGTATATGTTTCTAGGAATTTGTCCATTTCTTCCAGATTGCCCATTTTATTGGCATATAATTGCTCATAATATTTTCTTGTTTTTATTTCTGTTGTGTTGGTTGTGATTTCTCCTCTTTCATTCTTGATTTTACTTATTTAGGTCCTTTCCTTTTTCTTCTTGATCAAACTGGCTAATGGTTTATCAATTTTGTTCATTCTTTCAAAGAACCAGCTTCTGGTTTCATTGATCTGTTCTACTTTTGTTTTGTTTTTTGGTTTCGATAGCATTAATTTCTGCTCTAATCTTTATTATTTCCTGTCTTCTGCTGGTTATGGGTTTTATTTGCTGTTCTTTTTCCAGCTCCTTAAGGCGTAAGGTTAGGTTGTGTATCTGAGATCTTTCTTCCTTCTTTAGGACGGCCTGGATTGCTATATAATTTCCTCTTATGACTACCTTTGCTGCGTCCCAGAGGTTTTGGGTTGTGGTGCTATCATTTTCATTGACTTCCATATACTTTTTAATTTCTTCTTTAACTGCTTGGTTAGCCCATTCATTCTTTAGTAGGAGGTTCTTTAGTCTCCAAGTATTTGTTAACTTTCCAAATTTTTTCTTGTGGTTGATTTCGAGTTTCATAGCATTGTGGTCTGAAAATATGCATGGTATGATCTCAATCTTTTTGTACTTACTTAGGGCTGATTTGTGTCCCAGTATATGGTCTATTCTGGGGAACGTTCCATGTGCACTGGAGAAGAATGTATATTCTGCTGCTTTAGGATGAAATGTTCTGAATGGATTTGTTAAGTCCATCTGGTCCAATGTGTCATTCAAAGCCATTGTTTCCTTATTGATTTTTTGATTAGATGATCTGTCCATTGCTGTGAGTGGGGTGTTGAAGTCTCCTACTATTATGGTATTGCTATAATTATTATTATTACAACTTTTAATATAGTTTGAAATCTAGGAAGTGTGCTACCTCCAGCTTCATTCTTTCTCAAGATTTCTTTGGCTTTTTAGGGTCTTCTGTGGGTCTATACAAATTTTAGGATTATTTTTTCTATTTCTGTAAAGAATGCTATTATAATTAAATAGGGATTGCATTGAATCTGTAGATTGTTTTAGGTAGTATGGACATTTTAACATTAGTAATTCTTCCAATCCATCAACATAGGATATTTTATTTATGTCTTCTTCAATTTCTTTCATCAATGTCTTTAGTTTTCAGTATACAGATCTTTTATCTTCAGTTTATTCCTAAGTATCTTATTAGTTTTGATGCTATGGTATATGACATTGTTTCACATATTTATGAATTTTCCAGTTTTCTTCTTGTTACTGATTTCTGTTGTAGAAAAGATATTTGATATGATTTCAATCTTATTAAACTTATTAAGACTTATTTTTTGTCTTAACACATGATCTATCCTGGAAAATGGTCCATGTGTATGTGTATCTATTCTGGAGAATGACCCTTGTGTGTGATGTATCCTAGAGAATGATCCACATGTGTGATGTGTCCTGGAGAATGGTCTACGTGTACTTGAGAAGATGTGTGTTCTATTGTTGTTGGATGGAATGTTCTGTATACATCTGTTAGGTCCATCTGGTCTAACATATAATTTAAATTCACTATTTCTTTATTGATATTCAGTCTGGATGGTTTATCCATTGTTGAGGGTGAGGTATTGAAGTCCTCTGCCATTATTATAGTTGTGCCTTCAGATCTGTTAATATATATTTAGGTACAGTTGAATGCATAAATATTTACAAATATTATATTCTCTTGATCAAATTCCTTTATCATTACACAATAACTTTCTTTGTCTCTTGTTTTAGTCTTTGGTTTAAAGTCTATTTTATGTGATATAAATGTAGCTACGTCTCTTTTCTGTTAGTTTCCATTTGCATGGAATATCTTTTTCCATCATTTCACTATGTGTGTCCTTAAAACTGAGATGAGTCTCTTATAGGCAGTGCCTAGTTGTATCTTCTTTTGTTATCCATTCAGCTATTCTGTGTCTCTTGTTTAGGAGATTTTAGTCCATTTACACTTAAAGTAATTATTGATGGTATGAACTTACTGTTGCCATTTTGTTAATTCTTTCTTGATTGTTTTTAATTCCTTTGTTCCTTTCTTCCTCTTTTGCTCTCTTCCTTTGTGATTTGGTGATTCTCTGTAGTGGTATGATTTTATTTCTTTTTCTGTATCTTTTGGATATCTCTGATAGCCTTTTGCCTTGTGGTTGCCATGAAACTTACATAAAATGTATTATTTCAATCTAACTTTAGCTGATGGTAACTTAATTTTGAACACATACAATGGCCCCCCATTTTCTGTTTTTGATGTCATAATTTGTTTCCATTTACATTGTGTAGCCATTAGCAAATTATTGTAGCCATAATTATATTTAATAATTTTTAAATTTTCATGCTAGAGTTATAAGTAATTTATTCACCACCAAAACCTTAAACTATTTTGAATTTAACTATATATTTACCTTAACCAGTGAGATTTATACTTTTTAAGATGTTTTCCAGTTACTAAATATCATCCTTTCATATCAGCTTGAAGAACTTCCTTTAATATTTTGTGTAAATTTAGTCTAGTTGTGAAGAACTTCTTTAGCTTTTACTTGTCTGGAAAACTTTATCTGTTCTTCAATTCTGAAGGAAAACTTTACCAGGTAGAGTATTCTTTGTTGGCAATTTCTTCTTTTACCACTTTGCATATATCACCCCACTCCCTTCTGGCCTACAAAGTTTTTGCTAAAAAAATCTTCTCATACTGTTATTGAGGTTCCCTTGTATGTACAAGTTGAATTTTTTCTTGCTACTTTTAAGATTCTCTCCTTGTCTTTAACTTTTGATAATTTAACTATAAATATCTTGCTGTGTTCTCTTTAGATTAATCATATTTGTAACTCTCTAGGCTTCCTGGATCTAGATGTCTGTTTATTTCTCCAGGTTAGGAAAATTTCCAGATATTATTTTTTTGAATAAGCTTTTTACCTCTTTCTTATCTTTCTGAGGCTCTCTTGGTTCCTTTGGTAATGTCCCATAAGTCTCTTAGTACATCTTCACCCTTTTTTATTCTTTTTCTTTTTGTTCCTCTGAATGGACCTTTGAATTCACTTATTTTTTTCTTCCACATGATCTAGTCTGTTGTTGAGTCCCTCTAATGAATTTAATGAATTTTTCAATTCAGTCATTGTATTCTCCAATTCTATGATTTTTTCTACTTGGTACTTTTTAATATTTTCTATCTTTGTTGAAATTGACTTTGTTCATACATTGTTCTGTCCTCATTGAACATCTTTATGGCCATTATTTTGAACTCTCTGTAAGGTAAATCATTTACTTCTATTTCATTAAGACCTTTCTGGAGATTTATCTTGTTCTTTTATTTGGAACACAATCCTCTGGGTTTTGTTTTTTTTTTTTTTTTCATTTTACTTGACTCTCTGCATTGGTTTTTGTACATTAGATAAAACCACCACCTTTCCCAGTCTTGAGAGAATGATCTCCTCTAAGAGATGAGCCACACCTGATCTGAGCACCTAGATGTCTCTCAAATTTGTGAGTGTCCAAGCCTCTTTCTTTTTCCTTAGTGGCTCCCAATAGTTGAGGGTATGCTGATACCTGCCAGTGTTCCACAGGGAAAGATCATAGTCAGCACCTATATGCAGGCTGATTCAAAGCTGGACCTTGGGTAGAACTAAGTACATAGTTAAGCCCCTTCCAGGGAGAAACTGGGAGATGTCATTCTTGCCTGTTCCGTTGTGATGGCCTGGGTATACTGCCATAGGAGAATGCTCCTATACTTGCTAAGAACTATATCTTTGTTTACTCCAGTCCTGTGGAACTTGTAAATGCAAGCTCTGTTGACTGTTAAGGCAATCTGCAGACCTGTCCCTTGGGCAAAAGCTTCAAAAGCTGGGGTGCCAGATGCCTTCCAGGGAGATACTGGCAATTTGGTTTTATTATTGTAGTGGGCAGGAGGAAGAATGTGGGAGAGGTATCTGTTGGCTTTCCCAGTCTCTGGGGAAGGATTGCAGCCAGCCCTTAAATGCCTGTTAAATTAGAAGCCTGACACTCAGGTGGCAGCTTTTGAAATATGCAAATAAATCCCTTCCAGGGAAAGAATGAAATATGGACATTGCTTTTGGCTGCTCCTAACAGACTGAGCCTTGGATGGATAGCTGGTTAAGAACTGCATCTTTGCTTACTGCAGTCCCATGGGACTTGTGAGTGTGAGCGGTATTGGCTATCCAAGCCATACAATCCAGCCAAGAGACCCATCCCTTGGGTAGCAGCTGTGGAAACTGGAGTATAGTACATATACAAACTAGTGACCTGGAGCATACTGGAGGGAGAAGGCAGAGGAGGTATCCAGCAGCTTTCCTGATCTCTGAGGAATACCACAGCCAGCCCTTAGATTCCTGCTAGATTAGGAACTTGGCCCTCAGGTAGCAGCTTTAAAGTATGCAGTAAGTCTCATTCAGGGAAAGACTGAGAGATAGATGATATTGCCTGCTCTTTCTACACTGAGATCTGGGGGAGTAGCCATAGCAAGTGTTCATTTATTCATTAAGAATTGCTTTCTCATTTACTATAGTCTAATGGGTCTTGTAGAATAAGCCCTGTTGACTCCCAGAACTAGGTTTTGAGGAGCCCATCCCTCTGGTGGGAGTCTTAAAAACTGGGGTGCCAGATATGGGGTTTAAACCCTTTTCTCTTTAGGAAGAAGCTGGGAGATTGGGAGTACCCCGCTGTTTGTATAGTGCTATGCCAGGAGTGGAGTTTGTGGTAAGAGTATGTCTTAGCCTTTCCAACCTGTTTTGCTGTGGGCATTTTTTTCATTTGCCACATATGTAGAAGTCATTCAGCTAATTTCTGGATCTCTTGAGCAGGGAATTTCTCCATATGTATAGCTATACATTTGGTGTGTCTGTGGGGGGATGTGCATTCAGGAGCTTCCTATCTTGGTTGACTCTTACTTCTTTCAGCATTTTCCATAATCAGCACCACTACCCTTCAGTTACCCAGCGTTCAAAGCTCAGCATTTTGTTTGTATGCCCTCTTTTCCTTCACACTTACCTTTGGTAAATAACTAACCTTGTAAGTTCTACATTTACATTATATCTTGCATTCATCATTTATTCTACAACCTTACTCCACTGGCTTTTGAGGCTCTCACTATTTCACAAATATTAATTGTATACCAATTATTTATTAAATATTCCACCAGATGCTACAGATAAAAGGTAAAAAAATGGTTCTTACTTTTGATTCATTAGTGGGGAATCATGTAGAAAACAGTTATAATACAATAATCATATATCTGCAAGAAAAGAGCACTATATTCTATATGGGGGAACCAGGAGAAGGCTCTGGAACGGAATCAGTGCTTGAGCAGAATATTGAATAATGTCAGAGTTTTCCTAGAAATAGAGCAGGCTCTCAGGCAGCACTCCAGGTAACAGGTCAGACCTGTACAAAGGTTGATAATCATGAGAGAATCTAGCATATACTGAATTGCTGTAAGTTTCATACTGTGAGAAGGGAAGAGAGTGAAGAAAGAGTCTCAACAGGTAAACAATGATTAATCAAATAATGAAGAGCCCTATAAATATGCCATCCATATTTTATCCTGTGCATGGTTCACATTTATCCTGTAGGCAGTAAGGATGTGCTGAATTTATAGTAACATTATAAACGAATCAAATTAGCCATTTGGAAATGTCATGCTAGCCGTAAGATTAATAAAAGTTGGGCAGCCAGAGTGGCTCAGTCAGTTAAGCGTCCAACTTCAGCTCAGGTCATGAACTTGCTATTCCTGAGTTCGAGCTCCATGTCAGGCTCTGTGCTGACAGCTCGGAGCCTGGAGCCTGCTTTGGATTCTATGCCTCCCTCTCTCTCTGTTCTTCCCCTGCTTGCACTCTAACTCTCTCTCTCTCTCTCTCTCTCTCTCTCTCTCTCTCTCTCTCTCTCACTCTCGCTCTCTCTCAAACATAAAAAAAATATTTAAAAATTTTAAACAAAAGGAAATAAAGGGACACCAGTAAAGAAGTAATTGCAGTAGTGTTAGGGAGAGGTGATAGTCAAGTACTTTAACTAGGACAGAGGCAAAAGGGCAAGTTATGAAAGATACTTAGGAGATAAAGTAAAAGCCCCCTGAACTCATGGACTATATCTCATATACAGTGCCTGCTAGATAATGTGTGTTAAATAAATACTTGTTCAAAGATTAATGATTGCAGGGTGCCTGGGTGGTTCAGTTGGTTAAGCAACCAACTCTATATCTGCTCAGGTCATGATCTCATGGTTCATGAGTTCAAGTCCTGAATTGCTGTTAGTGCAGAGCCTGCTTGGGATTCTGTCTCTCCTTCTCTCTGCCCCTTACCTGCTTGTGTGCTCACTTTCTCTCTCTCTCTCTCTCTCTCTCTCTCTCTCTCTCTCTCTCTCAAAGTTAACAAATAAACTTAAAAAAGATTAATGATTGAAATGATTCTTAGTTCTATTTTGAAATGTCCTACCCTTCTATCTCTTTATATCCAAATCTTATCTGTTTTTTTTTTCTTTTTTTAATCTGTTCTTTAAAAGCCCAGCTCAAATGGTACTTGTGGGAAATTTTTCCTAAATCCCTCAGTTGAAAACAAACTTCCATCCTGTTAAGTATTATAAAATATAGACTTTTATCACATTTAACACTTTAATTTTTGTGTCTTAGATATCAATATATATCCCTTGGCTTTCTTTTTGAGAGACAGAGCCAATCAATGGTTGATTATTAGCATCTTGGGGGATGTTTATATTCCTATTTAAATCCTTTATATTATCTAGCACAAGAATCTTTCACTTGCTATGTGTTTTGTAAATACTGGTTGAATGAAATAGTGAGGACCATATACAACTATGACTATGAAAACAAAATACCTTAGGTCAGTATAATAAAGTGGCAAAAGTAAAGACTCTGGAACCAGACTGCTTTTCCAGTCTAGTAGAAGATACTGATATTAAATAAAAACCCAAATAGAAATGAAGATTCTGAAAAGATAAAAAGTTGTCAGAAGTGTCAGCATAGAATGCCAAGCAAAAATTTCAGAAAACCCCATAAAGACTAAATAATTGTCAATCTTTGTATTTTTAATGTTGTATCTCTCATTAAATAAGGTATTTTGACCACTTAGTATTGTAGCATATTGTGGAAATACAGAAAGATATGATTACCACCCCCCTTAAGGATCATAGAATCCCATAAAGTAATAAATTTATAATAGAAGAAACAGGATAGTAGTGAATGGCTTATTATTAGCTACCAAAAATTTAATTTTTGAGGAACCTCCTATTTTCCGTAGTGGCTGCACCAAATTATGTTCCCATCAGTAGTGCACTAGGATTACCTTTTCTCTACATCCTCACCAATACTTGTTATTTCTTGTCTTTTGGTAATAGTCATTCTAACAGGTGTAAGGTGATATACCATGTGGTTTTGATTTGCATTCCCTGATGATGAGTGATGTTGAGTATCTTTTCATGTACCTGTTGGCCATCTGTATATCTTCCTTGCAAAAATGTCTATTCAGATCCTTTGTCTTTTTTAATCAGGCTATTTGAATCAGGTTTTTTTGCTGTTGAGTTATATTAGTTCTTTATATATTTTGGATATTAACTCCTTATCAGATAGATAATTTTCAAATATTTTTCCCATTCAGTAGGTTGTCTTTTAATTTTGGTGATGATTTCCTTTGTTGTGTGGAAGCTTTTAGTTTAATGTAGTCCCATTTGTTTATTTTTGCTTTTGTTGCCTTTGCTTTTGGAGTCTAATCCAAAAAAATAATCACCAAGACAGATGTCGAGCAATTGATATTTAACCCTACAAAAAGTGATGAGAAAGGAATAGACTATTTCGAAAACATCAATTTACATCAATGGCCTGAGGGAAACAAAGTGGAATAAGTTCTTATAGCATATTTTTTAAATTGCATGACTATGAATTTCATTTTGCCTAGAAATATCTTAGACAGGCATAGCATGCATGCCTGTCAAGTTCCAGGAAGCTTCTATGATGAAGAGTTTCCAAAAAAAACTTTATATAATGTACTATTGATATAAATGAAGTTCTCTTAAATAATTCTCTTTTTAAAAATATGAGATAAAACTTAGTGTTTGTTATCCTGGATTTGAATTTGTATATTTCAGGGGCGTCTGGGTGGCTCAGTTGGTTAAGTGTTCGATTTCAACTCAGATCATGATCTCATGTTTTGTGAGTTTGAGACTCGCATTCAACTCTGTGCTGACAACTCAGAGCCTAGACCCTGCTTCAGATTCTGTATCTCCCTCTCTCTCTTCCCCTCCTCTGCTCGTGCTCTCTCTCTCAAAAATAAACATTAAAAAAATTTTTTAATAGAGTTTTTATATTTAAGAAGGCATTATAGCTTAATGTCTTTTTAAGGAGATATCAATCTGGCATGCCAACTGAAGTTCAATCAATTACATTTATTTTAAAACAAAGTAAGCTCTCTAAAACAATGATTTTGTTTCCTGTAGTAGAATTGCCAGAGGTTATTTATTGTTAAAGAATCAGTTGTGTTTTTTTTCATTGGTGTCAGTAGACACACAAATATGGCATGCCCAGCATGAAAACCTGTCCAATGGTCATTTATTTTATTTTCATTAAGCTTCTAGTTAATATAACTTAGATAAAACTGAAAGACTGTGTATATTTTGAATAAGGCAATTTTGCTGGTAATTTTTCCTCTCTCCATGCCAACTATACTAACTTGCATTTATTCCTCTGTATTGGGGCTCTAGATTGTAAGCAGGGGGCTTCATCTTGGTTTCCTAATTATCTAGCACATGCCTGGTGTTTGGCAGAAATTCAGTAAATATGTTTTGGATTGAAATGCTTGCCAACCTAATGACAACTAGAGTCAGCTCAGTTCCACATGTATTTGCCAACTTCTGTGTGCTCATCTACTTATGGTAGGCAAATCTAAAACACTTCAGTGTCACATAGGAATAGGTACAAGGATGTTAAGGAATTGGTCCAAACACCAAAGCAGTTCCTCACCTATGAGGAAATAAGGACTAATAGTTATTAAAGCATTTGTTGATGCCAGGTACTAACTATTTTACATTTTTTAAAGGGGGATAACAATACTATCTCCCTCACAGTATTTGATTTTTTATTATTATTTTATTTATTTTGAGAGAGAGAGAGCAAGCATGAGCAGGGGAGGGCCAAAGAGAGAGAGGGAAAGAGAATCCCAAGCATGGAACCCAACACAGGGCTTGAGGCCACACATGGTGAGATCATAACCCGAGCTGAAGTCAGACACTTAACCAACTGAGTCATTCAGGCGCTCCACTATTTTACATTTAATATCTCATTTATTCCTAAGGTTTTAGAACCCAAGATTATCCCTTTTTCTCTGTGGGACAAGCATAAATACACACTAACTGGTTTTCTTTCTTTCTGTGGTCACTATTTTACTATTTTGGCCAGGCACTATGCATATAACATAGAGAAAAATAAGAATTTCAAATTTCAGTTTGAATATTGAAAAGCAAAGATAAACTACCATATAAAAATGTGGTTCTGTTAGTTAAATAATTGTTACATCTGAAGGAGAAGGAATGGATATGATGTCTTAGAAACAGCATGAGTTTTGAAGTAATATAGATTTAAATTCTAAACTGAATTTTGTCTTCCTCATTTGTAAAACTTATAGTGAAAATATCTTTTTACATGTTTATTTAAATGTTTACATTTATATGTGTATATATAAACATTTATATATATTTATACATTTATTATATATATCTTTATTACATGTTTATTGTTGACATGTTTATCTTTTTATATATGTATTTATCTTTACATATTTATCAGAAAATAAGAACTGCTTCAGATACAGCCTGTGCACAGATGATGCTTAAAAAAGTCAGTGGTTGTATCTGTTGCTGCTGCTGCTGCTCTTGCATAAAGAAAAGAATAACAAGAAAATTCTGCTTCTCTTTTTTGTTCAAGTTTCTCATGGAAATAGTATTAACACAGGTACTCTAAGACATTGTGTTGGAAGGTCCCCAAGTCCACTCCCAGATACGATGATTTCTTAGAAGGACTCATCAAACTCAGCATATAATTATACTCTTGACTATGATTTATTACAGTGAAAGGATACAGAGCAAAGTCAGCAAAGGGAAAAAGTGCATGGAGTGAAGTCTAGGAGAATCCAGTGCAGCTTCCCAGAATCTTCTCTCAGTAGACTCACACAGGACTAACTCATGAGTTGTGACAATGTATGTGAAATGTTCTCTACCAAGGAAGCTCATCAAAGACTCAATACCCAAGGTATTGCTCATACAGGTACCCTTGGCCTAGTGCATACCAAAATTCCAGACTCCCAGAAGAAAAGCACGTACTCAACATAAACTAAATTATTTGCACAGTTTAAGCACTCTGAAAAGAAGCATTCTTATTGGTTCCAGAAATGGTGAGAACCATCCCCAAATCCAAGGTCCCAGATGCCACTAAAGGGCCTCTGTAAGGATAGCAATCCGGGTAAGCAGGCCACTGTAAGGATTGTAATCTCAGGCCTGCTATGTCAAGTGTTTTCTGCACAGATGTGCAGATACAGTGTTCACATGAGGCAGTATTGGAGGCATATACCATAATATCTTCCAAGTAACTGGTGATTTATCAACACAAATAAGTCATGAAAAAGCATTACTATTCCTCTAGAGAACATTTTACAGTTGCAGATAGTCTTTCAAACTGTCTATAGGAAGTCTGAAGATGGGTTCATTCACCTCACTATTAAAATTCAGAACCACCTAAAATTGGAACTGCACTCTGCCCTCCCTCTATGCAAGATCTAGCTTAGTATGTAACGGGTTGCCACATAATTAGGCCAACCTGTGTAACATCTGTGCCATGGATAGCAGATCAGTTGGTGATGGTCTTGAGATTCCAGTCATTCATCCGGATGGCCAACAGGCACATGAAAAGATGTTCAACGTCGCTCCTTATCAGGGAAATACAAATCAAAACCACACTCAGATATCACCTCACGCCAGTCAGAGTGGCCAAAATGAACAAATCAGGAGACTATAGATGCTGGAGAGGATGTGGAGAAACGGGAACCCTCTTGCACTGTTGGTGGGAATGCAAATTGGTGCAGCCGCTCTGGAAAGCAGTGTGGAGGTTCCTCAGAAAATTAAAAATAGACCTACCCTATGACCCAGCAATAGCACTGCTAGGAATTTATCCAAGAGATACAGGAGTACTGATGCATAGGGGCACTTGTACCCCAATGTTTATAGCAGCACTCTCAACAATAGCCAAATTATGGAAAGAGCCTAAATGTCCATCAACTGATGAATGGATAAAGAAATTGTGGTGTATATACACAATGGAATACTACGTGGCAATGAGAAAGAATGAAATATGGCCTTTTGTAGCAACGTGGATGGAACTGGAGAGTGTGATGCTAAGTGAAATAAGCCATACAGAGAAAGACAGATACCATATGGTTTCACTCTTATGTGGATCCTGAGAAACTTAACAGAAACCCATGGGGGAGGGGAAGGAAAAAAAAAAAAAAAAAAAAAAGAGGTTAGAGTGGGAGAGAGCCAAAGCATAAGAGACTGTTAAAAACTGAGAACGGGGCGCCTGGGTGGCGCAGTCGGTTAAGAGTCCGACTTCAGCCAGGTCACGATCTCGCGGTCCATGAGTTCGAGCCCCGCGTCAGGCTCTGGGCTGATGGCTCGGAGCCTGGAGCCTGTTTCCGATTCTGTGTCTCCCTCTCTCTCTGCCCCTCCCCCGTTCATGCTCTGTCTCTCTCTGTCCCAAAAATAAAATAAAAAACGTTGAAAAAAAAAAATTTAAAAAAAAAAATAAAAAAATAAAAAAAAAAAAAAAAACTGAGAACAAACTGAGGGTTGATGGGGGGTGGGAGGGAGGGGAGGGTGGGTGATGGGTATTGAGGAGGGCACCTTTTGGGATGAGCACTGGGTGTTGTATGGAAACCAATTTGACAATGAATTTCATATATTAAAAAAAAAGAGAGAGAGATTCCAGTCATTAAAGAATGAGAAAATTGCTTCTCGTTTTTTTTTTTTTTGCCCCCCTATGTATATTGCTGGGCTCCAAAGCAAAAGAAGGATCATACAAAATCATATGCAAGGTTTTTCTTTAGAAACTTCCAATGGGCTTGTATCTTGAATAATAACAAACGGTAAGCCTATTTGGCTAGATGTGGTACCCCAGGTAGCTAAGAGGTAGCTGAGTTGCAGTCTTGTCCTCTTATTGGATAATCTTCTAGAATTTAACTTTCTTTGGTGGAACTGTCCCATCATTGTTCACTTTTTAAGTAAGGAGTCTGAATATTTATATCCATATGAATTAAGGGTTTATATGTTGTCCTTGGCTATGTTGACATATAGTTTGATTGGCATTTGTACATTTTTAAGGACTCCAAAGGAGTGCCAGTGCTCTGGCATAAAAACTTCATGTTACTCAATGAGAAGAATCCATATATATATTTATACAGGCCTACCACATTTCTACATGCCCTGAGTTGAGTAATGGGGAAGATGATATGACCAGCATGGTGGTAGGCAAGGCCACCTTGCTAACATTTTTGGAGAAATTCAGTAGTATGAAGAACCTAAGAACTCACATGGGGATTTTGTGAAATTGCTTTACCTTCTCAAACAGGTATCATTAAGCTTCAGTATTTTCAGCACCGTATTATGCTATGCTATTACGTTTATCATCAGCACAGGAAATGTTCAAGGATCTGTTCTCTGCCTAGAGGGAGTTTTCTACCAGTAATGTACTCGTGAGATTACTGATTTACCCAATATATTCTACAGTGTCACAAAACCAAACCAAGTTTGGTAAAAGTCAATTCTAGAGAATTAGTGAGCATACATCATACACGTTCATATACAAAATGAGCCAAGAATAAGCCAATCACTTAAAATGGTCAAAATGAAGTGGGGTAGATATTCAAAACTAGCAGGAATAACTTAGGCAAGAGGAGATCAAAGTGCAAGAATTGAAGGACAAATGTGACCCAGTATGATATCATTCTGGCAAATGATACCTTCACCTTTCAGGAGAGATTTTCAGGTTTTTCTGCAGTTTCTCTTAAGGATGTTCTCCTACACCTGAGCCCAGAAGTGTCACATGTATCAGTCAAGTGGGCTTGCAAAGAACCATCATCCAAACAGTTGGCATACAAGTTCAAAAATATTTGTCATTGCCAAAAGAGAGAAGGCCATATCTTGATGACATTTTCTTCCTCTCTGTTCTCCACTTTCCTTCCTTATTTTTAATAACTTAAACAGGGAAGTAAAGATCATCACATTTTTATATATAAGTAAACTGTGGGAACTTCCACAGTTTTAACATTTTAATTAAGAATACAGCATCCAAGATTTCTGGGGAAGACAGTGGAGTAGGAGTATCCTAAGTTCATGTTGCCCCATGGGTACAACTACACAACGCCCACATTATATAAATAACCCAGAAAATGACCTGAAGATAGGCAAAGCAGACTCTCCACAGGTCTATATCATGCCACTCCATCTGGCCTGCAAAATTTCTGCTGAAAAATCAGGTGATAGCCTTATAGGATTTCCCATGTATATAACTTTTTTTTTTTTTTTTTGCTGCTCCTAAGATTCTCTTTATCTCTACTTTTGGCCCTTTTAATTATGGTGTCTTGGTGTGGACCTCCTTGGGTTGATTTTGTTGGGGACTCTCTGTACCTTCTGGATCTGTATTGCTGTTTCCTAGATTCAGGAAGTTTTCAGCTATTATTTCTTCAAATAAATTTTCTCCTACCTTTTCTCTCTCTTCTCCTCATGGGATCACTATGATGCAAATGTTATCATGCTTGATGGTATTTCTGAGTTTCCTAAGTCTATTTTCTTTTTTTATTATTATTATTTGTTTCTCCCTCACATTCAGCTTGATTGCTTTCCCTTACACTGTCCCATTCCTCTAGTCTATTATTTATTCCATCTAGTATATTTTTTTTTAATTTTTTTAATGTTCATTTATTTTTGAAGGAGGGAGAGACAGAGTGTGAGTGGGGGAGGGGCAGAGAGAGAGGGAGACACAGAATCTGAAGCAGGCTCCAGGATCTGAGCTGTCAGCACAGAGCCCGCCGCAGGGCTCGAACTCACAAACCACTTGATCATGACCTGAGCCGAAGTCGTAGGCTTAACCGACTGAGCCACCCAGGCACCCCTCCATCTAGTATATTTTTAATTTCAGTTATTGAGTTAATGTCTGGTTGGTTCTTTTTTATATTTTCTATGTCTGTTGAGGATCTCACTGAGGTCCTCTACTCTTTTCTTAAGTCCAATGAATATCTTTATGACCATTACTTTAAATTCTCTATCAGGCCTATTACTTATTTTGTTTAGCTCTCTTGCTGTGATTTTCTCCTGTTCTTTCATTTGGGACATATTCCTCTGTCTTCCCATTTTGTCTAATTTTCTGTGTCTGTTTCTGTGTTAGGAAAGCCAGCTATGTTTCCTGTTCTTGAAAGTAGTGTCCTTATGAGGAAGAGATCCTGTAGTGCCCTGCAGTGCAATGTTCCTTGTTCACCAGAACCTACCTGGCACTTCAGAGGTGTCTCCTATGTATGCCTTACTGTTGTGGCTGAGCTGGATTGTCTTCAACTAATCAAGAGGAAATTTTAAAAAAATATGTGGAGACAAATTAAAATGAGAATGGTCTAACATCTTTGAGATGCATCAGAAGGTGTTCCAAAAGGGAAGTTTATAGCAATAGAGGCCTACATAAATAAGCAAGACAAATCTGAAATGAACAACTAACCTTAAACCTAAAGTAGCTAGAAGAAAAAGAACAAACAAAATCCAAAAACAGTACAAAGAAGGAAATAATAAAGATTAAAGCAGAAATAAATTATATAGAAACTAAAAAAGCAATAGAATAGATCGATGAAAACAGGAGCTTGTTCTTTGAAAAGATCAACAAAATTGATAAACCTTTAGCTAGACTTATTTAAAAAAAAAAAAAAGAAAATTGGAGTCAAATAAACAAAATCAGAAATTAAAGAGAAGAAATAACAACTGACACCACATAAAAGCATTATAACAGAATATTATGAAAATTATAAGCCAACAAAATTGGACAACCTACCAAAACTGAAGCATGAAGAAATAGTAAATTTGGACAGATGGATTACCAGCAATGAAATTGAATCAGTAATCAAAAACTCCAAACAAAAGTCCAGGACCAAATGGCCTGGCAGGCAGATTCTACCAAACATTTAAAGAAGAGTTAATGCCCGTTCTTCTCAAACTTTTCCAAAAAATAGAAACAGAAGGAAAGCTTCCAAATTCATTCTATGAGACCAGCATTACCCTGATACCAAAACCAGATAAAGACACTACAAAAAAAGAAAAAAGAGAGAGAGAGAATCACAAGCCAATATCTCTGATGAACATAGATGCAAAAATCCTCAACAAAATATTAGCAAATCAAATCCAAAAATTACCACATTAAATTAAAAATTACCACAATCATTTAAAAAATTACCACAATTGAGATGTCTAGGTGGCTCAGTTGGTTGAGTGTCTTACTTTTGGTTTTGGCTCAGGGTGTTATCTCACAGTTCATGAATTCAAGCCCTGTGTTGGGTTCTGTGCTGACAGTGAGAAGCCTGCTTGGGATTCTGTCTCTCCCTCTCTCTGCCCCTCTCTCTCTCTCTCTCTCTCTCAAAATAAGTAAATGAACTTAAGAAAAAATCACCACAATCAAGTGGGATTTATTCCCGAGATGCAAGGTGGTTCAATATCTGCATATTAATTATTGCGATATATCATCTCAAGAGAAAGGATAGAAACCATATGATTATTTCAATAGATGCAGAAAAAAACATTTCACAAAGTACAACATCGATTCATGAAAAAAAAAAAACCTCAATGAAGTAGGTTTAAAAGGAACATACCTCAACATAATAAAGGCCATATATGAAAAACCCACAGCAAACCTCATACTCAGTGAGGAAAAACTGAGAACTTTTTTCTAAGGTCAGGAACAAGACAAGGATGTCCACTTTCACCACTTTTATTTGACATAGTTTTGGAAGTCCTAGCCACAGCAATCAGATAACAAAGAAATAAAAGGTATCCAAATCACTAAGGAAGAAGTCAAACTTTCACTATCTACAGATGATATAATGCTACATAGAGAAAACTCTAAAGACTCCACCAAAAACTACTAAAACTGACAAAGGAATTCAGTAAAGTTGCAGGACACAAACTTAATGTATAGAAATCTGTTGCACTTCTATGCACTAGTAATGATATAGAAGAAAGAGAAATTAAGAAAACAATCTCATTTATAATTGCACCAAAAATAATAAAATCCCTAGGAATACAGGAGTTTTTTTTTTAATTTTTTTTTTTTTACATTTATTCATTTTTGAAAGACAGAGAGAGACATAGCACAAGCGAGGGAGGGGCAGAGAGAGAGGAAGACACAGGATGAGAAGCAGGCTCCAGGCTCTGAGCTGTCAGCACAGAGCCCGACACGGGGCTTGAACTCACGAGCTGTGACATCATGACCTGAGCCGAAGTCGGACGCCTAACCGACTGAGCCACCCAGGCGCCCCCAGAAGTTTTTATCCAATGAGTTGGAAGACTTGTACTGTCAAAATTATAAAACATTGATAAAAGTAATTGAAGGCAACACAAACAAGTGGAAAAATATTCCATGTTTATGGATTGGAAGGACAAATATTAAAATGTATGTATTACCCAAAGCAGCCTACAGATTTAATGCAATCCCTATCCAAATACCAACAGCATTTTTTCACAGAACTAGAATGAATAAGACTAAAATTTGTATAGAAGTACAAAAGACCTCAAATAGCCAAAGCAACCCTGAAAAGAAGAACAAAACTGGAGGTGTCACAATCCTAGACTTCTAGTATGCTACAAAGCTGTAGTAATCAAAGCAGTATGGTACTGGCACAAAAACAGACATATAGGTTAATGGAACAGAATTGAGTCCAGAAATAAACCCACCATTTTATGGTCAATTAAAAATTGGACAGCTACTTGCAGAAAATGAAACTGGACAACTTTTCTTGCACTATATATAAAAATAAATTTAAAATGGATTGATGACCTAAATGTGAGACCTGACCTGAAACCATAAAAATCCTGGAAGAAAGCATAGGCAGTAACTTCTCTGAAATTGGCCATAGCAATATCTTTCTAGATATGTCTCCTGAAGCAAGGGAAACAAAAGCAAAAATAAACTATTGACAGTACATCAAAATAAAAACCTTCTGCACGGCAAAAGAAATAATCAGCAAAATTAAAAGACAACCTACAGAATGGGAGAATATATTTGCAAATGACATATCTGGTAAAGTGTTAGTACAGAAAATAAAGAACTTATATAACCCAACACCAAAAAAACAAATAATCCAATTTAAAAATGGGCAGAAGACCTGAACAGATATTTCTCCAAAGAAAATACACATATGGTGGACAGACACATGAAAAAACGCTCAACATCATTCATAATCAAGGAAATTCAAATTAAAACCACAATAATATATCACCTCACACCTGTCAGAATAACTAAAGTTAAAAACACAAGAAAAAACAAGTGTTGGTGAGGATGTGGAGAAAAAGGAACCCTATTTCACTGTTGGTAGTAATGCAATCTGATGCAGCCACTGGAGGTTCCTAAAAAAGTTAAAAATAGCATTACCATATGATCCAGTTATCACATGACTGGTTATTTATCTAAAGAATACTGGGGCGCCTGGGTGGCTCAGTCGGTTAAGCATCCGACTTCGGCTCAGGTCATGATCTCACGGTCCGTGAGTTCGAGCCCCGCATCGGGCTCTGGGCTGACGGCTCAGAGCCTGGAGCCTGCTTCCGATTCTGTGTCTCCTTCTCTCTCTGCCCCTCCCCCCTTCATGCTCTGTCTCTCTCTGTCTCAAAAATAAATAAACGTTAAAAAAAAAGAATACAAAAACACTAAATTGAAAGGATATATACACTTTATGTTTATTACAGCATTATTTATAATAACCAAATTATGGAAGCCTCCCACATGTCTATCAATAGACAAATGGATAAAGAAGAGGTGGTATATATATATATGTGTGTGTAGACATACAATGAAACATTATTCAGCCATAAAAAAGAATGAAATCTTGCCATTTGCAACATCGATGTTAAGTGAAATAGATCAGAGAATGATAAATACCATATGATTTCACTCATATGTGGAATATAAGAAACACACAAAGAACAAAAAGGGAGAAACTAGAAAACAGACTTTTAACTATAGAGGGCAAATTGATGTTTACCAGAGGGGAGATGGGTGGGCAGATGGGTGAAATAGGTGAAGAGAATCAAGAGTATACTTGTCATGATGAGCGCTGAGTGATGTATAGAATTATTGAATCACCATATTGTACACATGAAACTAATATAACACGATATGTTAGCTTTAATTGAATTTTAAAAAGTAATCAAATATCCAGTTTATGCCATTCATTCATTCTATAAATATTTACTGAGCAACTGCACTGTGCCAAGTAAGGTGCTAGGCAATGAGATTAGCTGAAATGCTCCTCAAGACGAACAGAACATAGTCTACTCTCAAAGAGCTTATACAAATTTATCCATTTTTTAAAGTAATAATGAGTTTAAAGAAAACAATGAAGATCTACGAGAGTTCATAAAATCTGCCTTCTGTAGAATGTTGTCAGTAAATAGTTTCTTTAGTGATGCTGAAAAATCCAGAATGCCAGATACACCTTTCTCCCTATGAAATAAAAGTACTCCAATTAAAAAAAAAAAAAAAAAAAAAAAGATCTCGGGGCACCTGGGTGACTCAGTCGGTTGAGTCCGATTTCGATTCAGGTCATGGTCTCACAAAGTTCAAGAGTTTGAGCCCTGAATCAGGCTCTGTGCTGACAGCTCAGAGCCTGGAGCCTGCTTTGGATTCTGTGTCTCCCTCTCTCTCTGCCCCTCCCTTGCTCGCTCTCTCTCTCTCTCTCTCTCTCTCACACACACACACACACACACACACACACAAATAAATAAATATTTAAAAAAATAGATCTCTTTATCACCTGCTCAAAAGATTTCAAATATCTTTAAGTGCCCGGGTGCTTTTCATCTTCCTTATAGAATCTTATTGATGGAAGCTTTGAGAGAGATTATGGAATTTTAGTACTGGGATGTATGAGAGGGATTATCTAGTCTATCCTCTGTTTTTTAGAATTGGGAAGATGAGACCCAAACTGGTCCATGACCTGCTTCATGAATGAATATCTAAACTAGAACTTAAATCTTTAGTAATCTATAAATACCATGCTGTTATTTTCCTCAGTTTTAGGTACAGAGATTTTGGTGCAAGAAGGGTTTGATGGGAGGCATCAGACAACAGATTTTCTAACTTTAATTTTGTTTTCATATAGAATCCATGCAAAAAACAAAAACAAAAAACTCAAGACATGAGATCTGCATGAAAGAATGCAGAACTAATTCAATGCTTTATATGTAGGGAAAAATGTGCTGTGATTATAAGCATATACTCTTTTCTGTGAATGATCTTGCTAGTTTATTAGAGTTTTAGGGAGAGCTTACAGTTCAAATGTTTTGCAGCACAAGTGTCATAGCAGGAGAATTTCTCTCATTTCTCATCCAACTTATATCTTTAATTAATAATTTAAGAAGTTCAGCCAAGATTAGGTGTTAGCCCTATGTTGATACTTACTTTATCACCTTTGATTTATTGTCATGAGACTCATTCGAAAGAGTGGGATAATGTAAACAACAGATGCCAGGCAGTTTAGTGCAGAGAGGACAGTATCACTTGCCTTTCTATTCTCAAGCTTCTCATAACATAAGTGTGAGTAAAAGCATCTGTTGAGGAGACATTCCAGGCATGTTCTTTTAATTATTGCCAGACGATCCTGAGGCAGAACTTCATTCTGACCTTTTATTTCATGACTCCATGTATGATCCAAGGAAGTAAGAATCAGGTAGTTGTTAGGGAAATGTCAGAGACTGAAATCCCTGTTTGAATACTGAGAAGACCATTGGGTTATATATTTTAGAAAACCTGTATATCCAAATGCCAAGAGTCTGAAATGGAGGAACTGATGTCACAATAAACTATTGTCCAATCAGGAGCCTCTAAAATAATGAAATGTTTGTCTATATTCTAAATTTAACTGACTATATAAAATATTCCACATTATTTATTAATGTCTGGCATGTATTATATTCTCAAATAATGTTTGTTGACTATATGAATGAATGAATTTATTTTAGGGCATGTCTATACTTTTTAAAGTGTTAATGAATACAGGCTTTCTGTATAATTGGCTTTTCTTTAGTAAGTCACCAGTGTTTATAGATAGTTTATCTTCACTTTTCAGAAAATTTAAATTAATAAAGCTAATTATGCAGTCTTAGCTTCAAAGACAATAGATAACACAGATGAGTAATCATTTTTTTTTATTTACTTGTACATCATTCCAAAAAAAATTGAGAGCTATCTATCTCCTGTATTCAGTAACAGGTATGATTTAGCATAAGTGCTGTGCTATATGGTTTATTCATTTGGTTTATTTGAATTCTTGGGCACTAGATATTGATGTAGTGATTATGTCTGCATGTGTACCATATATATATATATATATATATATATATATATATATGGTATAAGTGTACCTTACTTAAAAAAAATATGCTTAAAGAAGCTTAAAGAATGTTTTGTAAAGCGAGTCAAATACTCTGGAAAACAAATTATAATAAGCTATAAATTTTTTGCTGGCAAAGTGTCCTCAGTTTTTGGTGAGCTTGAAAACTTTCATCCCCTATCTATCAAGACAAGATTTATCACTCAGCACAAAGGGAAAGGGATGAACATCTCACTCCAGTTACTGTCTCAGAGTGTCTCCCTCAGTTGCATATGGGATACATTCCAAATACTGTTTTCTTATTCTTTGGACTTGCAAGCCAATCCCCAGAAACCATATATATGTAAAGAACAATTTCCTCCCTTTTATTTAAACAACATTAAGCATTCAGTTTATCGTAAGGATGATAACAGTCATTACCCTAGCATTAAAAGTAGGCTTAACATCACTCATCACTCATCATCAGGGAAATACAAATCAAAACCATGATGAAATATCACCTCACACCTGTCAGAATGGCTAAAATTAACAGCACAAGAAACAACAGGTGTTGGCAAGAATGTAGAGAAAGGGGAAGCCCTGTTGCACAGTTGTGGAATGCAAACCGGTACAGCCACTCTAGAGAACAGTATGGAGTTTCCTCAAAAAACTTAAAATAAAAGTACCTAATGACTCAGCAGTTGCACTATTAGGTATTACCCAAAGAATACAAAAATAGAGATTTGAAGGGGTACATGCACCTCGATGTTTATAGCAGCATTATCAACAATAGCCAAACTATGGTGAGAACCCAAATGTCCATTGACCGATGAATGGGTAAAGAAGATGTGGCATATATGTACAATGGAATATTACTTGACCATCAAAAAAGAATGAAATCTTGCCATTTGCAATGATGTGAATGGAGCTAAAGTGTATTATGCTAAGGGAAATAAGTCAGTCAGAAAAAGACAGACATCATAAAATTTCACTCATGTGGGAGGGAAATGAGTGGAAGGAAGATGGGCTAGATGGGTGATGGTTATTAAGGAGGATGCTTGTTGTGATGAGCACTGGGTATTGTATGTAAGTGACGAATCATTGAATTCTACTCTTGAAACCAGAATTGCACTGTATGTTAACTAACTAAAACTTAAAGTTAAAAAAATTATGAAACAATAAAAGTAGGCTTAAGGTGTGTACCTTATAGCTACACTACTAACACATATCTTGTCAAAGGAAAGATTTAAAAAGGAAATCTGCCTTTACTGATTCAGACATACTCTTAGTTATTTCTAATCTTTTCATGAATAAAGGTCAGTATTATAGACCAACAATAGTCATGTATTTAGCATACTTTCAGTGCCTATGTGTGGACTCACTGATACTTTGCAGTAATTCCATGGCCCTCAGTGGATTGAGACTTATATTTAGGGAAACCTGTGAGCACAAGTTGGATATTCCACAAGCAGACTGCTGCAATGACATTTTGCTGCAGGGTATTTATTAGTAACACTTGAGGAAAGAGGAAGAGGATGTAAGACTGAATAGATGGAGAAGTCAAATTGATGGGATCCTACTTAAATTTCAGCCATCCCTACAGAAAACTCTGGATCTTTCATAACCTATCATGTTGGGCTGAATGGCTGGGCTTTTGTACTCTAACTCAAGTACTCTAACTCATAGTATAAGGGCCACCATGGGACGGGTGTGTGGTCAAGAAGGCCCTCTGAAGCTGATGACAGCTTGAGCAGTACCTTCTTCCTTGATGGAGTATCTGGGTGGCCCATATTGATGTTCACCACAGTGCATTCCTTGTGTTACTTGGATTGATTTCATATCCTTTCAGGTAGATGCTCCTCTAGGATTCTGCTGGGTTATCCTCCTGAAGGAAAACTTAGAAAAGGAGTGAGAGGTACAAATTATAGCCCCTACTGCATCTAGTATTAGGACCACAAATGATATCAATCTTCCCCCTCTTTCTGATGATCAGGGTAAATTAACGATACCACAATGGTGACTTTTCCTTGCTTTCTGGTGCTCAGATACAGAGAACTTGAAGTGCTCAAGGGGCAGACAAACCTTGCAGTTCAATGGAGCTTTTACTGTATCATCTGATAAAAATATGTCCTCTTTGGGCACTAGGACCTCTATTCCAGCAGAGCTTACATTTTGTGGGATGGAAAGTACAGGCAGAGATGTTGGGGGTGGTAGTAAGTAGGATTAATTCTGCTTTCACCCCTTGGTCCCAAGACAAATGAATATTTCCTGTTTGAGACCCAGTACCACATAACTGTCTTTGATTCAGTGTATATACTTTTTCATCCTTTGAGTGATGCTTTATCATTAAAAGGTGTCACCTCCTAGTTGGCACTTTAACTGCTCCTTTAGCAGGCTATTCCAATGCTCTGTCAGATTGGAAGCTTCTTGTAGTCATGTGATATAACTATTAAATCCCATGAACATAGGCCCACTGTCAGAACTTTTTTGCTATAAAGTGGGTGTCGTGCTCTGACACAATTTTGGCGGGGGTCTTGTAAGACAGATATTTTGTAAGATATCAGATACCGCTGCTACTTGAGGCCTGAGGGTAGGAAAGCAACCTACTCCCAGAGTATGTCATTTCTGTTAGAATAAATCGTTGACCTTTCCCAAGTGAACTTGCCCCCAAAGTAGCTGATTGTTCTCCTCAAAGAATGGCATCATTTCATAGACACAGTGTTGTTCTTTGTTGTTTGCAGTGCGACTATTCAGTGGCAGCAGTAATTAATTTAGCCTTGTTAAATGGGAACCCATGATGTCAGGCTCATGCATACACTTTCCATCTCTCCCACCATGCCCATTTCATTCATATGCCCATTATCCAGCACTGTGATGACTAATGACCAAGACTTGCTGATGTCAACTTTCCAAATCATTCTGTATCCTTCCAGTAATTCTTCCATGTTTGACCTTCTCTAGTAAGCATTAACATTTGATACAAATGTTTTGTCTAATGTGCCCATCTAAACACCTCATTCTCAAATCTTATTCCCAGTGTTAGTCTCCTTCCTTTCAAGTGCCTAACCCACCAGCTGGGTCACTCACAAATACCCACAAGTCTGTATATATTCTAACCTGAAGCCACTTCTCCTTCCCACAAGGTGGATGGTCTGGGGCACTCCCAGAAATTCTGCTCATTACAAATATTCCACTGTCATTGCCTTTTAAGACACTTTCAACTGAAGCTATAGTGCATCTTCTATCTGTTTTTGGTTCTCAACTACATAGTATCTTAGTTCAGACTGCTATAAGGAAATACCACAGTCTGGGTGGCTTAAACAACAAACGTGTTTCTCACACTTCTGGAGGTTGGGAAGTCCAACATCAAGGCACTGACCAGATCCAGTGATTGGTAAAGGCCCTCTTCCTGGTTTGCAGATGGCTGTCTTTTCAGTATGTCCACACATGGTATAGAGAAAAAGGGCTAGTTCTCTTCTTCTTATAAGGACTTTCATCCCATCCCAGGAGCTCCACTATCATCACCTAATTACCTCCCAAGAGCCCTACCTCCAAATACCATCCCAATGGAGCTTTAACATATGAATTTTGAGGGGACACAAGCATTCATTCCATAGCATTAAGATTACCCATCCATAAACCAAGTTTGGACTTTTTCCTTCTCAAGCAGCTGGACATAAGGGTTCTCCTAGATAGCCAAAGGTGTCTGCTGAAAAGGAGTTTGGGGATCTAGACCACTTCTTCATTCAGTTCATCTGTACCTCTGTTGTGCTCATGTTCCATCCCACAATGCACTGGAACCATTTATCTTCTGTCTGATACGACAGCTTAAGACAGATCCAGATGCATGGTCATTTGGTCCCATGGTTAGGTGCTCAGTCTCTACCCCAGCCTAGTAGCACGCTAGAATTTGATTTTCAAAACACAAATAATTCTCTGTTGCAAATGGCATGGGCTTGCCTCAAAACCCAAGGAGCCTGTTATGTCCTTCCTATCACAGCTTGCTGTGAGCTCTACATGGCTTCCTTTCCCACCTCTAATGTTTCTAAAACCATAGGGTCTGCCCAGTCATATGGCCCAAGTGGCAAAGCTGCTTACCTCAAAGCTTAGACCCACTACAGGACTTTTCACAATCTCTTGAGGTACGTGCAAGGGTATTAAATCCTATATCGTTGAAGAGTGCTCTCAAACTAATAAACTCTTTCATACCTATTTTTTGTTATATTTATGCTTTTTTATATTATGTCATGGCTCCCTTGATTAAGTACCTCTAAAATTGGGTTCCCACATACTCTCCCAGCTCCTACCAGTATACATTGGCTGGATCTTTCATTTTTTTGCGTATGGTCTGTTCCTCCTATATCAGACATGGCAAGCTCCAGATGGATTACACTGTGACTTACCCCTAGTTATTGGCATAATGGCCAAAAGAGGATGTATAGACAAAGCCTAATTGGGGTACACATTTTCTATAGGAGAGACTACTAGCATTAAGAAGTAGGCCACTTCTGTAAGCTCATAGAGTTCGAAGGAGTCTGGTGATTCAAAATCTTCAGGGACCTCTATACAGGTGTCCCTATGACAAGTGTCAGGATCCCATTTTTTTTCCCCAGCCAAGGCCCTGACCTAATAGGTTTGTCTTGGTTAGAGATTTTACTTTCCCTAGAGTTTGATCATTCTGTTAAATCCTAGGCTTTTACTCAGTTTCTCTGTCCTTCCACTGGAGGAAATAAGAGTCCAAACAACCCTTTAGGGAGCTCTGGGGCATATATGGCCCATCAGAGTAATCCCATATTAGGCAAAAATGGACATGCCTTCATACTCTCACTTTAGTCTTTGGATGTAGGCCTCTCTGCTGAAGCCTAGACTTTGAAGAAGTTGATTACAGCAGCAAGATCTTCTTAAAGGGCTGTGTGGGCAGCTCATCTCTATTTCCATCACTACTGCTCTATCTAATTTGTTTAGTCATTCACTCAATACATATTTATTAATTATCTTCTATATTCCAAGGAGTGTGCTAGGTATAAGGGACACAGTATTAGATAAGGCATTATCCTTGCCTTGTAGAGCAATGCAGACTAATGAACGTATAGAGCACACAGACAAATGAACTTGAGGTTACAGACAGCTTCCTGAATGGTAAAGGATGAGGCAAATGAGCTAAAGTAGCTTATTCCAAGTCACAGTGTCAAATAACTATCTCCTTAGCTTATAGATTTCATTTGAAAATAGGGGTGAAGTGATCCAAAGGTTAGTTTTTTAGGAACAGTGACGTGTTTCCAAACAAACAGAAAAGGTTCATTCATGTTTATCAGGTCATAAAATTACTCCTAAATGAAACGTCCTGAAGAAACATTATAGAGAAAAAAAATAGACAATATCCTCCTTTTGACCATATACTTTCCATGTATAGTCAACTCCATAAGTTTTCTTTTTTTCATCCTGTTTTCTAAATGTTATTGTTCTTGGCCTTTCCTTTTCTCAGTCCACGTACTCACTTTGGTGACTTATCTACTCTCCAGGTCTTTACTGTCTATTTGCTGATTATTCACAAATAATAATAATAATAATAATAATAATAATAATAGTAAATAAAATAAATAAAAATAATAATTATCCTTAGCTCTAGACTTGCATACTTCATTGTGCAGTGAATATTCCTATCAGAATGTCCAGTATATATCTCCTATTCATCGTATCTGAAAAGGAATTCCTCTTTCTTATCCAGATAGATTATACACACTTTATTTCCACTTTTCTATAAATTCCCCATATCTGTCCAGGCTGACAACAGTCTGTATTTTCATTGTTTTGGACAAATATGTGAAGGTATGAGAATTTAAAATGGAGAAATAAATATTAGATATAGAAGTACATTTTCCCACGTAGTGCTTAAAGTTGTCATTTTCATATCTGACCAGTTTCTCCTACCCTGGAAATTTTGTACTAGAGTGCATCATGTAAGATTACCAATTTTTAAGGTAAAAATAAAATATCAGCAATTTCATATAGTACAACTGAGTACTACTTTTTTGTGGTACGATGACTTCTAAAATTTTTATTTTTAAACAGAGAGTACACACCAATGCAAACATTGAAGCTAATATGTTTCTAAAATGAAACAGAGCTATATCATAGAGAATTTGTCTTATATATAACATTTTCAAGTGAATTTAAAGAGCTTTGGGGCTGAGATTTTTTTTTTATCTTGCAAATGCAATCCTTTCCACATTGAAAATTTGAAACAATGTAGACAAGTCCTAAACTACTGTTAAGGCGCAATTATTAAGTCTAAGAACTTCGTACAAAATTTTTTTTAACATTTTAGTTTCACCTAGGAAATACTCTAATTTTATATGTCTTTAGTGAACAAGTAGGATGTGGTTACTTTAAAAAATGACACTAGTGTATTTTAGAGTTTCTACTGACTTTTGGAAAAAAATAATAACTTCTTTTCAGTTCGAACAAGTGATTTATTGCACACGAGGCTTTTTGGCCTTTTGAATTTCCGCTTTAGCTAACAAAATCTTTAAATAGACTATTATGTATCCTATTTTATAAGAAGTGAAGTGTTTTCAGTTTGTATAGAGCTGTCCAGCTCTTGACACGCAGCATGTTTTGGTTCTAGGCTTTGTTATTTTCTTTAATGTGTGTAAGATGTGGAATCAGTGTTTTGAAACTTTTTAATGAAAATTCTTGGCCAAAAAGGTATAAATTGCTGATAATTCTTATAAATGAAGGCTATGGCTTCAGTTACTTGTTTGTAGTTCCCTTAAATATCCAAGAGAAATGATTTGGGCTCTGTGGGCTCTACAGTATCTGTCACAACTACTCTGCCTTCGCAGAGCAAATGTGGCCATAGAACATAGGTTAATAATGGACATTGCTGTGTTTCAGTAAAACTTATTTACAAAAAGAGGTAGCCAGTCTTTGGAGTCACTTTGCTGACTACTACTTTATCTTAAATTCTATATACTTTATCTTCTTGTAATATTTTTACTATATACTTTGTATTTTAGTTATTAGCCCTTTCTAAATTGACTAGTATAGTGTCTTATACTTGGTAGATAATAAATAACTAATGAAATAAGAATGAAATTTTATACATTTCATCTTTGGGAAAATGTACATCATTCCGACAACACTAATTTAGAATTTTTTTTCTCCAGAAGTGTATAGCTTGAAAATAGATATAAGAAACTAAAGAGGGTGTCTACGGCCATACCACCCTGAACGCGCCCGATCTCGTCTGATCTCGGAAGCTAAGCAGGGTCGGGCCTGGTTAGTACTTGGATGAGAGAAACTAAAGAGGGAATCCTGGGTGGCTTAGTCAGTTAAGCATCCTATTCGTGATTTCGGCTCAGGCCGTGATCTCAGTGTTGTGAGATAGAGCCCCAAGTCAGGCTCCGTGTGGAGCATGGAGCCTGCTTAAGATTCTCTGTCTTTGTGTGGAGGTTCCTCAAAAAATTCAAAATAGCACTACCCTGTGACCCAGCAACAGCACTACTAGGAGTTTACCCAAGCAATACAGGAGTGCTGGTGCATAGGGAACGTGTACCCCAATGTTTATAGCAGTGCTTTCAACAATAGCCAAATTATGGAAAGAGCCTAAGCATCCATCAGCTGACGAATGGATAGAGAAGATGTGGTTTATATATAAGGGAATTTGCCAGTGAGAAAGAATGAAATCATGCCATTCGCAGCAATGTGGATAGAACTGGAGGGTATTATGCTAAGTGAAATAAGTCTGTCAGAGAAAGATGTCATATGTTTTCACTCATATTCAGATCTTGAGAAATTTAACAGAAGGCCATGGGGGAAGGGAAGGGGAAAAGAAGAGTTACAAACAGAGAGGGAGGGAGGCAAACCATAAGAGACTCTTAAATACAGAGAACAAACTGAGGGATGATGGGGGGTGGGAGAAAGGGAAAAATGGGTGATGGACATTGAGGAGGACACTGTTGGGATGAACACTGGGTGTTGTATGTAAGCCAATTTGACAATAAATTATATTAAAAAAATTCTCTCTCTCTTTCTCCCTCTGCCACTACCCTACTCATTCTCTCTCTCTGTCTCTCTCTCATACTCTCAAAATAAATAAACATTTATTTTAAAAAAAACTAAAGAAAACTAGTGGGAAGAATCAGAGTTTTTTTTTTTAATTTTTTAAAAGTTTATTTATTTATTTTGAAAGAGAGTGAGAGAGAAAGGTAACTGGGGAGGGGCAGAGAGAAAGGGAGAGAGAATCCCAAGCAGGCTCCACACTGTCAGCACAGAGCCTGACACAGCGCAGAGCCACGAAATGCGAGATCATGACCTGAGTTGAGATCAAGAGTTGGATGCTTAACTGAGTGAGCCACCCAGGCACATCAAGACTCAAAGTCTTAATAAATTATTTATGTTCTCCTAATGTACGTTTCATTAAAGATTCCCTGTGGACAGGGATGTAAGTCTTTGAACTGCCTATTTTCCAATGAGAACCTAACTCTTCCAAGTATGCCCTTTTGATGGACTGCAACTTCTAATACTTAAATCAGGAATTACAAACTCAAATGCCCTACTGGGAGCAGGCAGGTAGTATAAGTAAGTAAAATGGGTCAGGTATAAGAGATAAGAGCAATTGGTATGGACTGTGGTGAACTAAAGAGAGCATCTAAGTAGCAACTGCTACTTAGATCTGTCTAGTATTTGCCTTTGAGAATGCTTGCCTACAAGCAAGCTAGGTCATCTGAAACTAGGAATCTTATAAATCTTTATATATAAAATCTTTTTTATAAAAAATCTCTGGATTTTTAAATCTTAGCACCTAATTCAGTTTCTGTTAATTAATAAGTAAGTGCTGTGAGCTAACCAGAATAGTTCTGTAGGTGATATCTTTCTGGTATACATAGTCAATATTGGGATATGTCAAATGGGCCTACTCCATTCACTCACCTGGGTTATATATATATGTGTGTTAGGAAAAGGTTTTTTTTTTTCCCAGAATCAATACTAGTCTGTGTTCAGGTTCTGCTAGTTTGTTTACTCTCTCACTAATAGTTATATTTCACTGTTGTGCTCAGATGTGATTAACTGCCCATTGATCTCTGATTATCTCAGAGTGAAAGTGTCAATGCTCTTAAAATTAATAACCATAGAAATAAATTATTAGATCACTTCCAACTGGATATAACCGCTAATATTAGTGTAGTGTTTAAGAATGTAGATCTGTACTGTCCAATAGGTATATGCCAGTCACAAATGTCACTTAACATTTTTCAGTAGCCATATTTAAAAAGATAAAAAGAAGCAGATGAAATTGATTTTAGTAATATTTTATTTAAGCCGGTATCTCTGAAGCATTATCATTTCAATATGTAACCAACTTAAACAATGATTTGAATTTTTCTTTCTTTTTGTAGTAAATCTTCAAAATCTGATATGTTTACATTTACAGCACATGTCAGTTTTGACCAGCTACATTTCAAGTGCTCAATAACCATTTAAACTCATCTTTACTATTTAAACTCATTGACCTCAGCAAGCTATTTAACTCATTGTCTTTTCTGTAGGGGCATCAGGATAATACTATCAAATATGATTGTTGTGAGGATTAAATCAGGCACATAAAAAGTGCTTAACATATGTTAGTATATCCTTGATCACCAGATACATTGACAGGTAGGTAGGTAGGTAGGTAGGTCGGTATACACAGGTAAGTGGATAGGTATGTAGGTAGAGAGAGAGAAGAGATTGATATGGATAATGATACAAATATATGTGGATAAAATTATGCCTCATGTATTAACTTCAGTTAGCTTCAACACATCAAATTGTTTTTTCATGATTTAGGTGCCTTCTATATACTAATGCATATTATTGTACAATAATCTATTTAAGCAGGGTCTTTGCTTGGTAGCTATTGAAAAAGAAAATGCTTCATACATCTTTAAATAATAGTAGAAAATAACTTCATAACTGAAAACAGGAGAAGGATTATGCTGTTGTTGTAAAACTTGTCCTGTTATTCTTTGTGTTTTCTATCCTGCTTGAAGTAGAATCCATAAAGACAAGGTGGATGAACACGGAGCCTTGTTCACTCTGAAACAGTATTATGATTGCTTTCTTTCATCTCTTTCAGCACACTAATTCATTCTTCACTCAAGCGGTTTACTCTGTCTTCTCTTGCCTACTGACCTCTTCTTATTCTTCAGCTTTCAGATTAGATGTCAAACTTGAGGTTTACCCTGACCATCTTTCCATAGGTCTTCTCTTTCACTCTCTGCCTGGGCATCATAGTTGTTTCCTTTATGAGCCAATATGATGATTTGTAATTATTCATTTTTTAATTTAATTGTTTTTGTCTCTGTATAAGACTCTTTTGCCTTATGAGGGCAGGGCCTAGGTCTGCTAATGAAATTTCAGCAAAGCAATGTAGTACCTGGCACAGAGCAGGCACAAAATATTTCTTGAGTGACAGTGAATTAATGAATGGGCATGTCGTGGTATTAGAAGCTTTCAAAGAAGTCACAGAAAGGATTTCTTCAGCTGATATACTCATATCAAGAAGCTATGGAAAAACCGCAACTTTTTATAACATCCACTGGATTATAAACTCCACAAGGGCAGGAACTGTGTTTGGATTTGAAACAGTGCCTCCCAGCACAGGCCTGCCACCCCTTAGACATTCATATATATTTGTTGATTGAGTGAATAGATTAATTTTGGATGTGAAGTCATAGGTTGGACATCTATACTAGGAAGAATTTCATTCTAATATAAAATTTAGGATAAGTTAGAAGGAAACATATTGATTACAGGTGATTTAAAACCAAGATGCTGTAATAGCAATGCAATAAATGTGTATTTTCTGTTACATTTTTTTCCTAAAAGGGACCTGTCGGTTTACCTGGAGAAGTTGGGGTTACTGGAAGCATTGGTGAAAAGGTAATTTCATTCATTTTTTTTTAAGTAGTAAGAATGCCAGGCTAAACTAAAAGGAGGTATTTGGTATTTGGTATTTTATGTTATTAATTAGAAATCACTCATAACTTAAAATACATCACCTGTCCTGAATATCTTAAGTATATTGAATATAGCTCATAGCATATATGTTTCTAATTTTTAAAGGGCAGAGTACTCTTTAGGTTGTGATACTGTGCTCTGAAGAGAAAAGATGAAACTGATGGTCTAGATTTATGATTAGACCATATTTAAATCTACTTTATCAGAGCAAGCCCCCTAAAGGAAGCCGTTTTGAAAGAGAATAAGTAATCACTACCTGCTCCAAGTCTCAGTCACAATCTCTTGCTGTCCACTTGGAATGCAGTATGCATTTATTCATGGATATTCCTGTCTATTGTAATGGAAATTGTAATTTGCTTAAAGATTACCTAAAATCATTACTTGGGAGTGATTTTCCATGTTGAGTTTCAAATTTAGGGAAGCTTTTTTTTTTTTTTAATAAAAAGTAATTCTTTACTTGAAACCTCCAAGGGCATTTAAAATTTCTTTTATGGAATCTTATAATGGACTAGTAGATAATAACCCAAAAACTTTGACTCTTTGACTAAAACCTAACTTGCTGAATATAATTTGTAAACGTGATGGTCTAGTGCAATTACTACATGAGGGTACTTTGTGAACAATTAAGTGGAACCAGGACTAGAAGTAAATTAAATAATATTCCAGTTATTTCCATCTGAATTTTTTTAGGTTCAACAAAGAATATATTTTCACCCTATCCACTGAATATTTCTTATATATTAGCTTACAAGTAAGTAAGTAGTTTATCTGACACAACATTTAAGGCAGACAGTATCATAGATACAGAAACAATAGCAGTTCCTTAGCTTTCCTTTCTTAGAAGTATTTGAAACCAGTGGCTACTGCTTCCTTTTTTTTTTTTCTTTTCAAGTTTTTATTTCAATTCTAGTTAGTTAACATACAGTGCAGTATTGGTTTCAGGAATAGAATTCAGTGATTCATCACTCACATACAACACCTAATGCTCCTCACAAGCGCCCTCCTTAATAACCATTACCCATCTAGCTCATCTTCTACCCACCTCTGTCCATCAACCCTCAGTTTGTTCTCTATTGTTGAGTCTCTTATAGTTTGTTTCCCTCTCTCTTTTATTTTCCCTTCCCATATGTTCATCAGTTTTATTTCTTTAATTACACGTGTAAGTGAAATCGTATGGCATTTTTCTTTCTCTGACTTACTTCACTTAGCATAATACACTCTAGTTCCATCCACATTGCTGCAAATGGAAAGATTTCATTCTTTTTGATGTTCTTTATTCGTCAGTCATTGGGTGGATGGACATTTAGGCTTTTTCCATAGTTTGACTATTGTTGATAATGCTGCTGTAAACATCGATGTGCATGTATCCCTTCCAATCTGTATCTTTATATCCTTTGGGTAAATGCCTAATAATGCAATTGCTGAGTCCTCAGGTAGTTCTATTTTTAGTTTTTTAAGGAACCTCCATGCTGTTCTCCAGAGTGGCTGCACCAGTTTGCATTCCACCAGCTGTGCAAGAGGGTCCCCCTTTCTCTACATCCTCACCAACATCTCTTGTTTCTTGTTAATTTTATCCATTCGAGAGATGTGAGATGGTATCTCATTGTGGTTTTGATTTGCATTTCCCTGATGATAAGTGATTGTTGAGCATCTTTTCATATGTCTGTTAGCCATCTGGACATCTACTTTGGAAAAATATCTATTCTTATCTTCTGCCCATTTCTTAACTGGATTATTTGTTTTTTGGGCATTAAGTTTGATAAGTTCTTTATAGATTTTTGGAAACTAATCCTTTATCAGATATGTCAGTTGCAAATATCTTCTCCCATTCTGTAGGCTGCCTTTTAGTTTTGTTGATTGTTTCCCTTGCTGTACAGAAGCTTTTGTATATTGATGAAGTCCCAATAGTTCATGTTTGCTTTTGTTTCCCTTGCCTCCAGCAACACGTCTACTAAGAAGTCACTGTGGCTGAGGTCAAAGAGGTTTCTGTCTGTGTTCTCCTCTAGGATTTTGATTGTTTCCAGTCTCACATTTAGGTCTTTCATCCATTTTGAATTTATTTTTGCGTGTGGTGTAAGAAAGTGGTCCAGTTTTATTCTTCTGCATGTTGCTGTTCAGTTTTCCCAACACCATTTTTTGAAGAGACTTTTTTCCATTGGATATTCATTCCTGCTTTGTTAAAGATTGGTTACTTATGTAGTTGTGGGTCCATTTCTGGCTTTTCTATTGTGTTCCATTGATCTATGTGTCTATTTTTGTGACAGTACCATACTGTCTTGATCACTACAGCTTTGTAATACAGCTCAAAGTCTGGAATGGTGATGCTTCCACCTTTGCTTTTCTCTTTCAGGGTTGCTTTAGCAATTTGAGGTCTTTTGTGGTTCCATACAAATTTTCAGATTGTTTGTTCTAGCTCTGTGAAAAATGCTATTAGTGTTTTGATTAGGATTGCATTAAATGTATAGATTGCTTTGGGTAGTGTAGACATTTTAACATTGTTTGTTCTTCCAGTCCATGAGCATGGAATGTCTTTCCATATCTTTGTGTCATCTTCATTTTTTTCATAAGTGTTCTATAGTTTTCATAGTACTATCTTTTACCTTTTTGGTTAGGTTTATTCCTACATATCTTATTGTTTTTTGGTGTAATTGTAAATGGGATCAATTCCTTGATTTCTTTTTCTGCTGCTTTATTATGGTGTACAGAAATACAACAGATTTCTTTTTTAATTTTATTTTTATTTATTTTGAGAGAGAGAATACACGCATGCATGCAAGTTGGGGAGGGGCAGAGAGAGGGGGAGAAAGAGAATCCCAAGCAGGCTCTGTGTTGTCAGCACTGAGCCTGACATGGGGCTCGATCTCAACAACCATAAAATCAAAACCTGAGCCTAAATCAAGTCAGACATTTAACTGAGTGAAACACCCAGACGCCCCAGGAAATGCAACAGATTTCTGTATGTTGATTTTATATCCTGTGACTTTGCTGAATTTATGTATTAGTTCTAGTGATTTTTTTGGTGGAGTCTTTTGGGTTTTCTACAAGAGTATCATGTCTGAAAATAGGGAAAGTTTGACTTCTTCCTTGCAGATTTGGATGCCTTTTATTTCTTTTGTTGTCTGATTACTACGGCTAAGACTTCTGGTACTGAAATTTTTAAATTAAGTCACAGTCAACATATCTAAAATGTATCAATTTTCCCCCCACATTCAAATTGTCCTCTTCCCAATTATCTCATTTCTATTAGTGTGCCTTATACCTATCTCAATTCTTCCAGTCTTCTGGAATAAAAAGAGTGAAATCCATATTTACTTTCCCTTTTCCTTCATTCTCTATGCCTAATCTTTTAGCATGACTTAGAGTTTTTTCTATATAAGCTTTCTTTTTTTATATATATATAAGCTTTCTTTTCTAACAGTCATTCCAAAGCTATCCCCTCAGACATACTCTTACCATTTTATCTTAAATTTACCTCCTGTCATATTTACCCTGCCCTTCCCTTTAAATCCTCTAATCCATCGCAGGTACTACAAGAGGACTAATTTTGATGGGCATGATGAAACATTTTTAAAAACCATCATTGGCCCCCTATTCCTGACCCTGTTAACTCCTCTACTTTACTGTCAAGGTACTACATAATCTTGGCTCAATCAGTTCATCCAACAAATTTTCTAATATTCTCCAATATAAACCTTTCTCTCTCCCATCTCGTATATTACATACCTGTTCCAATTCCTATTCTCACTATTTTGTTGCTTTAGAATATCCTCTCCTCTTCCCTCTATTTATTCAAAGCCAAACTATAGGACTGAAATTCTTATCTCCTGCATAAAGTCTTCCCAGATTCCTCTAATCCTTCCTGATTTCTTCTCTTCCTGGACTTAGAATAAGCACCACACAATTTACAATTTAATTGTCCTCTAATTGATCACCTTTGTTAATGTCATGTCTCCAATACTTGAGAGTAGACTCTAAGTCAAATTTCTGTTAGATCTCTCCAACTCTTGTACATTGAAAGTGCTTAATATATATTTATTGATTTTTGACAATCAATAATAATATGACAAATACAAAATGAGCTAATTTAAAAAAATAAATATTTGTAATATTTTCATTCTGACTTAGTTTCTTCTGTGCAAAGTCAAATCTTCTGCACTAAGATTATGCCAATCTTGGGAATTTTAATGTGAATCAGTTTAATTACTTTAATCTGCTATGGCATGTTTGATTATCCTGATCATACTTAATTTCTCAGGTAGGTTGACAGAACAGAAATAAAATTTTATTCAGTGGTTATAGAGATTAGTTAATTTTGACAATATTTTTGATACTTTTACTACTATTTTATATGTCTCAAAATGGTAAGCATTTCTCCTTACAAAGCAACAATACTTTTAGTATTTTATCCCTTGAAATATACCTTAGGGGGATTTTTATTGTATTAAAAGTCTAGCAACTTGAAGGTAAAGTGCAAAATTTGTAAATTAAAAAGTATTGGCAATTAAGGTAAGATATACATGTAAGGTATGATTCTGACAATTTCACTTAGCTCAATCATGACTGGTTAGCTTGCCTCAGTGTTTTTTTTTTTTCTTTGTTTTAAAAGGGAGAACGTGGAAGTCCAGGTCCACAAGGTCCCCAGGGGGAAAAGGGTGTCATGGTAAGAGCTTAGTGATTTGAAATATATATTTCCAAAGAACATAGTAATTCCAGAGGTGGGATTGCCTTGAATGGAATTTAAGAAAGTGAAAATTTCTATTTTATAGTATATTTCCATTAGAATTTTCTTTTCCCTTAAACAGTTTACCTTTCAAATGCTGATTGGCACTAACAAGCATGCAAATCAGATGGCTTGGTCAAGTGAGTCTATCGTTTTAAGAGAAGAATTAAACTGCCATAAATTAGCTGAAATGGATGAAAAAGAAAATTCAATTAGGATTCTACTTTTCTTTCATTACTTATAGTTTATATGACACATATCATCACTGCCACTCGTCTAAGAGTTTGTGGTCCTGAAGTAATTCTTTGATATATAAAAGATCAGAATCCGAATTCATCTTACTTTCTTGCACCTTTAAGGTAGTAATAGCTGACAGATGTTATATATAGATTGTTTTTTTTTTTTAGTTTATTAAATAGTTTCTAAACATGACAGGAACTAGAACAAAAAATTTATAAAAGAATCTTGCTTTCCCAAAATATATCATAATGGATCTGGTGGCACATAATACTGTTTACAAATTTATTTTACCCAAGCTACTCTTTTTAAAAAAATTTTTTTTTAATGTTTATTTATTTCTGAGGCAATGCGAGAGACAGAGGGCAAGCAGCGGAGGGGCAGATAGACGGAGACACAGAATCTGAAGCGGGCTCCAGGCTCTGAGCTATCAGCCCAGAGCCAGAGAAGGCGCTTGAACTCACAAACCGTGAGGTCATGACCTGAGCCGAAGTCGAAGTCGAACGCTTAACCAACAGAGCCACTCAGGCACCCCCCTAAGCTATTCTTTAGTTTTAAATTCTGTATTGTCAGCAAAATACTATAAGATTATTTTCTTACCTATGTCCAATTGCTGTCAAGCAAAATATTTAACATACCCATTAGGTTAATCAATTTCAGGGATTATTGCCTACTAAGAAATTCTCTGAATTAGTATTAATATCATAAAAGGTGTGGTACTTCTAAAATTTGACAGGCTACACTATTTCTACACATTCACATTCCTTAATTATAGAATTCCCTGACCTCTGACACTGAAATGGTTTCGTGGTCTATATAACATAACATATATCCATTCATAGCATAACAAAACCTACAGAATATAAGATGAATATTCTATTCTCAGTAGGTCATAATATATGATTCTGGTTTGAAAATTTCTTTCCTAGCCAAAGTGTTACTAATAAAAGGTTCACAGCTTCCCTGTAAACATTATTTATTTATTTATTTTTTAACGTTTATTTATTTTTGAGAGACAGAGAGAGACAGAACACAAGCAGGGGAGGGTCAGAGAGAGAAACACAGAATCCAAAGCAGGCTCCAGGCTCTGAGCTGTCAGCACAGAGCTTGATGCGGGTCTCGAACCCACAAACTGCAGGATCGTGACCTGAGCCAAAGTTGGCCACTTAACCGACTGAGCCACCCAGGCGCCCAACATTATTTATTTCTATTATCTAACTGTGGAATATTTCCTATGGCCTTTTATATCTTTGATAGGAAAGAGATTTTATTACATTAACACCTTTTATTACTGTTTATAATTTACTGGTTTGTCTTCAATGAAAATGATCAGATAGAACAGTGACTTTATGTTTTTCATATTTTTCCTCAAATTTTAGGGATATCCAGGTCCTCCTGGGGATCCAGGACCCATTGGTGCCCTGGGATTACCTGTAAGTACAGAAAAGACTTTATATTCCCTTCTAGGACATCTATTTAAATTTAATTGTATGATTTTAGTTATACTATATTTTTTTGCTTTTATGCAAAATAAGTAATGTATAAATTGATGGAGGCCACTTCTCTCCCCAGTCAAGGCAAAACACCCCAGAATATGTCATGGTATCTCAAACTCCCTTGACTCTACTTGCTATATTATTTATCGCTCACTTTTAATAATTAGGACAATTCTGTAGTCTAAAACAAAAAGAAATTTAAACTTTCTTTTGAATAGCCATGTATAAGAAGACAGCGTCAGTTATCAAGCTTAGAAGTGAGCTTAAATAAACAAATCACAAACAAGTTCCAACATATTTTCCTTAGAAATCTGCAGATATTTTCAAATGACCAGATAAAAGTCGAAGAAAATATACCTTCATTGAACAAATATTGAGTTTTGAAAATACTCCATTTGTGATATAGAGAAAGGTAATAAAATCATATCTGTAAAGAAATAAAGTTTGGCTTATCAAAATTTGACCCTTATCATCAACTTAAATATGAAAAAGATAAGCCTTAATAATCACCTCAACGGAGCTATTATCAGAAACGATTTATGCTGTTTTGTGAAGCTCCTGTTTTAAAGAGAGGCCTGATTTTCCAGTACACTGAGAGACATGTTATTGACTTCTAAAATTAGGAAGATTGGTGTTGATCGGTACAGTTGCCAATCTTTTTACTCACATAAGATAATAAATAAACCTAAGATTCTATAAAAGATCACTGTTTTTACCTACCTAATTTTATATAGATAAATAAATTTTGTTTTCTAATTGAGTCTTTATTGAAGACTATAAAAAATTCATTGTAATTGACTTAGTAATAAGTAACAACTTAATCTTCATTACAGTCTATTTGTGGCATATTAATTTGGTGCATTTTGTGACTTTTCACGGTAACAGGAAAAATATATTTTTATGTGATGGATTATCATAAATGTCTAGAATCATGAGAAAAAAAATCCTGCAACAATAGCCATTGCTTTTTTGATGTACCAGCTGACTTCACTGGCTAAATGGGTGTCTCTTTCCACTGTCACTCTATATGTGTTCCTCCTGAAAACAACTTAGAATACTGGGAGAGTGGAGAATATTGGGGAGGAAAGTATGGCATTTATTTCAGGAATAAAGCATATTTTTAAGGAGACTAACCAATTTTATTTTAAGAATTCCCAAGGTCATAACTACTATTTTGATAACATTCCTGTGAATTCTATAACTGATTTTTAAATGTTCAACATGTAGGGTCATGTGGGAGCAAGAGGACCACCTGGAAGTCAAGGTCCTAAAGGACAAAGAGTAAGTTATCTAATGCAGGAAGTACATTAACCTCAAAAAAATGGCTTCATAATTGTGATGCGTTCAGCAAAAATAGCTCCATGTCTTCTAGATTGTGCTTATTGTTTTTTTTTCCTTATTTTTGTTAAATTAGATGAACTACCTACATTAAGTGTGACTCATAATCATTTGTACTGATAAAACCACACTTTTCCAGTTTATGTTTTACAAATTTTACTAATTTATATAGAATTCTTCTTTCTTATTCTCAATTTCCAGCTCCACTCTTTGGGAAAATTATAAATGTGAAGATGTTTAAATAAATTATTTTTCTTCTCACAAGAGACTTACATAGTAACATCCTGACAAAATAAGAATGATAGAAAATGGAATGAAGACACACACAGGATAACTAAGAGTTTGTTCATTGTAAATCAGAAGTGATATAATCGTCATTGTTTAGTAATTAGAAATCTTTCAATCTTTGAGTCTTTTAAACATTAAATCCTTTTTTTAAGAAATCAGAACCACAGTATATTGCATGCTTGTCACATGCCAGCCACCTTTACATATATTATTTTACTTAATACTTAAAACTACCCAGAGAAGACATATAGTCTCAGATATTCTAGCCGAGGAAAACAGAGCTCAGAGACTTTTAAGTATATGGTCTATAGGCACACAGAGAGAAATGACAAAACCAGGATTCAAATCTTAGTGTGTTTACTCCCAAGCAAATGCTTATTAAGGAGTTTTTCTCCCTTGATAAATTTGAATATGTGGGCTTTAAGAATTCTCTTTCTCCCTTGGCTTTACCTTGAATTTTAGAGCTAGTGAAGAAAATATTTATAAATTCTAAAAACATGCTGTCCAACTAACAAATTTTGTTAAAAACAAAACAAAAATTGCATTTTCCAGTTGGCAAATGGGAGAAAAGTATTATGAATGCCCAGTTGGAACAGCTTTAGCTTCATGCCCTGTGTTTTAGGTGAAGATTGACGAAAGAGAGCAAATTTATCTTTATTATTATTTCTTTTCTGAAAAACTATTTTTCTTATTGGGTTATAGATTTACAATCTCTATATAATCTTGATGGCCACATCTACTTTAGTCTAAATGGTGTTTAAAATAATAGAATAAAAAATGACAGTAGATGATCTGTACCCACACTGTCATGTAGTGGTCTGCACCCTGCCACCATTCAATACTTGGTCGGGTCCAGTGTGTTTATTTGGCTTTGTATTAGCCAGAGTGAGAAAGTTCAACCAGTTTTGTGAGAGTTGAAACGAAGCAGAATACTTTGCTGTGTTTTGCCCTTTGTTAATTAAGTAATTGAGGTCTTATTGATTGTCCAAGTAGAATTCATGTGCCTGAGTAAGATCTCCTCTGAACCACTTGTGTTATCTGCTAATTCGTATGGAAAGTTTATTTGCTCTGTGGTTTTCTGACCTCCCCATGATGCTTGGGTAGATAGTTACCCTTTTCTAGTTTGCCACTTTGTCCTCAACTCTTACCTCCTCAATGGCCTATTTTCTTCTTATCCTCCAAATACATTTACTGATTCTCTCCCAACATGGCTTCTCACAATTATTTAAAGTTCATTCATTACTTACTAAACAAGGAAATCTTATTTAGAAATAAAGGCTTTGTTGAATAAACACACTTCCTTTGCAGGAGAATATTTCAGGCAATTCATGAACATTGAGAATACAAAAAAAAAAAAAGAACTGAAGACCAGAATATTTGAAAAAGAATGTATTATTAGAAAGTCCCATTCTAGATGTCACCTAGTATCTTCCCGTTTCCACTCTTTTCTTCTTGTCAAACTCTTCTCCACTATGGATGTGATCTCAATATTCTAGGCCCATCTTTCCCAATGTTTTCCATTAGCAAAAAAAAAAAAAGTGTTATGCCCAGAATTCGTGATCCCCAAAGACCACCAAGGAGCCGAGTCCGATGCAAAAGCAAAAGAGCCTTTATTCGAGCTAGCTCAAGTTCAATCCCCTACCTGCACCGACGCAGCGGTGAGATACCGGGGAGAGAGAGCGAGTTTCAAAAGCACAAAGGTTTTATTGGGGTCTAGGGGCAGTTGGTGAGGTAATGGCTGTGGCCTCAGCCGATTGGCTGGGGAAGGGTCGGAGTCCTGTTAGCAGGTCGCCGGGGCGTGTTTTGATTGGGAAGTATGAACAGGTGAGCAGGAGGTTACTCAAGGGGAGGAGGCATGGTCAAGGTGGAGGACACAGAACAAGATGGAGTCAGCATAGGTCTGCCCTTTCAAAAGAAGAAGAAGAAAGGAAAAAAGGAAGGAAGGAAGGAAGGAAGGAAGGAAGGAAGGAAGGAAGGAAGGAAGGAAAAGAAAGAGAAAGAAGAAAGAAAGAAAGAAAAGAAAGAAAGAAAGAAAGAAAGAAAGAAAGAAAGAAAGAAAGAAAGAAAGAAAGAAAAAGAAAGAAAAGAAAGATGACGATATATGTCTAACCCACTGAGATAAATGAAAAAGGTATCTGGCTCAAAGTCCCTGTGCTCCAGCTCTTCTCTGCCATGCCAATGGCTGAGGGGGTTGATCTTCCCAGCACATTTGTAACCCCTTTGTGGCACACAACTGTGTCACAGTATACTGGAGAGGAAGCTGTGCCCAGGCACACTGACACTGAGATCACACAGAGAATTATCATTATGGAACTAGTGCTTATGTGCCCTTACTGTGTTGCCTGTGACTTACACTGTTATCACATGGCCATGTGAACATCATGAATGATAGGACACTCTCTTAATTAGGGGTCTGCCTGCCCATCCGTCTGTCATTCAACTGTCTAACATTTACTGATTTCTTACAATTCGTCAAGCATTCTCCTCATACCATGGAGGATCCAGTGTTAACTACGTTTTAGATCTGGACCACATGGATTTTTCTATTTAATTAGTTACAGCCTACTTGGCATTTGAAATGTTGTACAATACTGTACAATTTCCAGAGGATAAGAAAAGCTCAGACAACCAACAATGTCTGCCATCCCAGAAAACAACCTAAATAATTTAGAATAATGAAAATTTGTCTAACCTGCTTTGTGAAGGTTGCAAAATCCTGCTTCTTATATAGATGAAAAAAAAGCAGGATTGGCTGAAAGTATCATTCTTATGATTTGAGATTCTTAGGTGGGAGATTTGCCACAAATGTAAAGTACTATTATTTATCCTACATACTCTATGCTTTTTTCCACCTGCGAAGTTTGGCTAAAGAATAGTTACTTAAGTGTAGTAAAATAACTTAACATGCCAAAGCTAATACATATAATATATACAATCATATCCCCCATATAGACGATGTAGGCTAGCGGATTCTCTACTATAGTACCGGAAAGATGGTAGGTTAGCCTTTTTGGGTCACTAAGAATCAGCACAACTTTAGTTGCTGTCCCTCATACACACATGGAACTCACTGGGGCTAAGTAACTGATCTGGTGATATCTCCCCAATGTGTACTTCTGTGTCCTGTGTCCAGCTGCCCTGACAGAAGAGATGGCACACCTAGCAAAGTTATCCTCTCTTTTCTTGCCCATGGATTGGGTCTTTGATCATTAGGCAACTTCAGATTTTGTGCCCTTCCTCTAGAGGGGTGGTATAGAGGCATTCAATTAAATGATTTGTATTCTATGCTACTTAGGATTTAAATAGGGAGAAAAGATTGAAATGGCTGTATTAGAAATATGTTTTAGATTTTGTATGCAAGATATAGAATGTATAGGATTATAAAATTTTTGAATTGTGGCTTCTTCAAGGAAATGTATACCATATTGGCAAACCAGCCATCAGCATTTGTGATTAGGCTTGATGCCAGCACTACCTGGAGGACACCAAGTGATGAAGAGGAGCTTCTTGTGTGGTTTCTTCTCCTGGAAGAATTTATAACAAGACTAGGATGAAATGATCTTTCCACAAAAAGTCACAGATAATATTAGTTTTTGTTTAAGAGAACGTTTTGTCCCAGCTGTGTTAATCAAGAGCCAGAAAAGACTGCTAGGCATAATTAGTTAGGCATCTGAGTAATTTAAAATTAATAGAGGGATCTGGGGCTCCTGGGTGGCTCAGTCGGTTAAGCGTCTGACTTCGGCTCAGGTCATGATCTCACTGCTTGTGGGTTCAAGCCCTGCGTCGGGCTCTGTGCTGACAGCTCAGAGCCTGGAGCCTGTTCTGGATTCTGTCTCCCTTTTTCTCTGCCCCTCCTCCGCTCACACTCTGTCTCTGTCTGTCTCAAAACTAAATAAACATCAAAAAAATTAATAAAAAAATAAAAAAATTAATAGAGGGGTCAAGCAAAGACAGATGGATGTGGTTAAAAAGAAAAACATACTGAATCCAGATTAGAAAGACATTTGTTCTGTGCCTAAGGGTTGTTTCTTTCATTCATAGATACTTTAGCTTATTAAAATTGATTACAAGTGTTATAGAGATGGTCTTGTAATTCTCATAAAAGCTTCCTACATAAACAAGTGTGCTGTTTATGTCAGTGTTTTAATCACAGGTTTGTTTTTTTTTTTTTATTGTAGCATATATATGAAATAGCGGTTTTGTCTCCTATCCTGTAATACTTCTAGGACTATATTGATTGTTCAGGAATTGTGTTAACCCTTTAAGATTATTGCCTACAATTCAAATACTTGCTATTTTATGAAACATGTTTAATTTATGGACTGAGCTATCAGACTTTATTCCAGTTTTGAGAACCTACTAACAGCCACTTATTGTAGCCAACTTTTTCTTAAAAAGGATAAAGATCAGATATTTTATTTAGCCAGCATACATTCTCCAAGAAGTTTATAGATAATCAGATATTTTAAAGCAGGTATTAAAAAAAATAACTTGGGGCACCTGGGTGGCTCAGTCAGTTAAGCATCCAACTTCAGCTCAGGTCATGATCTCACGGTTCGTGAGTTTGAGCCCCGCGTCAGGCTCTGTGCTGACAGCTCAGAGCCTGAAGCCTGCTTCGGATTCTGTCCCCTTCTCTCTCTGCCCCTCCCTGCTGATGCTCTGTCTCTCTCTCTCTCTCTCTCTCTCTCTCTCTCTCTCTCACTCAAAAATAAATAAGCATTAAAAAAAATAACTTTATGCCCATTAAATGCCTATTACAATACTCTTCATCTCTCTTGGATCTTGTCCTAAGACTTACTTTGCCTCAGGAGTCAAAGAAGGCACATTAACTAACCCAGGGTTAACTTTTACAACCGTTATCAGAGTGAAACTTAGAGACACTGATAAAGCTAAGCTTTGAGTTAATTAATTTAGCCTTAACCGAAGCATAGAGAGTATTGAGCTTTCCTAGTGTTCTTCCAGCCTTACCTCTTAATTAGTAGCCTTAGGCTTTACAGGCTTTAATTAATGCAATTGCTATACTTAGACCTTTAAAAGAAAAAACTAAATGCGGTTATCTTTGTCATCACTGTAGGAGCAGAAACTTCTCTTTCTTTGTTCCCCATATAGTCCTCATTTAGTAAATGAAATAATAATATGAAAGTATTTTTAAATATCCCCTCTCCACCCAAGCAAACCTACACTTCCAGTTTGTTTGCTATTAATGCTGTCCTCACTCTACTAGTTATTTATAACAAAATGTCCAAGAAAGATAGAGATTTCAAGTTGCAAAAGAGTTGAGTGCCTAAATAACAGTGGACACATTTTTTTAATTGAACTACAGTTGACACACGTTGTTACATTAGTTTCAGGGGTATTACATGTGATTTAACAACTGAGTTTATGCTCTGCTCACCACAAACATAGCTACCATCTGTCACCAGACACACTCATTCCTTTTCGTACTCCCCCAACCACCTTCTGTTTCGACTCCAAAAATTTTTGTAAAGTGTTTTCTTACAGGTGAGAAAGAGGAGAAATGTGCTTAAAAGGAGACAGAGAAAGAGAATCAATACAGGCTGCTGAATTTTTAAGGTGAAGGTGATGATTAGAACCAGGTCCTGAGGAATCTTTGCACTTAAAACTTCAGTCATCCTTTAATAATTGCTTTTTTTAAATTTTAGTTACTTAACTATTAAACATTCCAAGCTTGTCCCCACCTCAGGAGCTTTGTAGTTTCAATTTCTTCTGCCAGAATGATCTTCCCCAGGTTATTTGCAAAGCCTGCAGTCTTACCTCCTTCAGGTGTCTACCCATATGTCATTTTAGAGAGACTTTTCAGACCACCCTTTCTAAAATAGGGCTCCCCATTTTGAATTCTCTCTAGTCCCTTGAGTTCTTTTTTTTACTTCATTACACTTGACTACTTATTGTCATTTTATAGTTCAATTTTATATATTTATTTCATTGTTTATGTATTTAGGGATGTGTCTCTTCTCCCTACCGTATCTTCTGTGCCTGAAACAGCGCCTGGCTTGTAATAGGCACTCGGCACATGTTTGCTAAATGAGTGACACACTTTGAAAGTCTCTTATCTATTCAGTTGAGTCCATATTCCTCAACTTGACATTCAAGGTTCTACACAATAAGACTGTAATTCAAGTTTACAGTCTTTTATGGAAAAATAGGGCAGAAACGGATGTTAGGGACAAATTGTGGAGTACTGTAAATACAGACGGAGATTATAGAGCTATGGCTTTAACTTTAGTCTGACCAGTGGAGATCCTCATGGAGTGTGAGCCTTCTCTCTAATCCCATGAATGTGCCTAAGAGGATCAGGGAATGCAGTACCCTAAGAGTACCCAGGAAAAGAGTCCTATTATAGTAAGCAGTTTTTGAAGAACAGAAAGCTAAACCAACCTCACCTAAGGTGTTCCTTCGTATCAGCATGATGTGTTGGGAAATGTGTACCACTATTCATTCAGTGCCTTCTCATTGCCTATTGACTTAAAAATAAACTCCAGTCTTTCACCTTTCAAGTCCCAGTCTTTCCAAAAGTTTCTTAGTATAGAAAATACTTAATATAGAGATACTAAGAAATACTATGTGTAATCAATAGACAATCTAAACAGACTACCTTTTTTCATTCTTGGGTATCTTCTTTCCTATGTCTGTACCCTTTTCTCATACTATCCTATCCCTCTGTCCAGAGTTCCTTCTAGAGCATGATCTCCAACTGTCAAAATGATATCTTTATTCCCTAAACAAAAAAGTGAAAACTCTCTCCCTCCTTTGAATCCTTTTCACCCTTAAATGCCTTTTCTCTCCCTATATTATAATCAGTTGTATAATTTACCTTACCATTCTATAAACTTCGTGAAGGAGAAATTTTCTTATAGTTGTGTATCCCTGTAACACTGAATGCAGTCCTTTTCCACAGTAGATGTGACAGTGTTGTCAGTGTTACAGAACTGAGTTATTTCCTTTGAAAGGGACTTTAAGATCTTCTAAGGAGAGTTATAGTTTAGGCATGGAGACATATACTACCATTTATTTAGAGAGTGACTTTTGCAACTAATGGTTCTTCACAGCTATTAAAAGAATATTGATAGCAACTTAGATTTAAATTTACATGAATATTCCTAGCTGTATTTTCTGTCCCTTTTCTGTGTCCCCACCGTCTTCCGGTAACTACTGACAAGCAGGTGCATAACAGGCACAATGCAGTCAGCCCTCATTTTCTAACAAAGAGAAAAATGCCATTCCCAAGATATAAAACTCAAGTAGACAGTTGGATAAACAAGCCAGCCACTTTTAAGTTAGTGTAGAGTTGTTCTTAGAATTTATTGTGGCTAGCTCCTGAGTGAACAAGATGAACGAAATAGTGAAATAACAAACCTGTACTGTAACCACCTCCGCAACTGAATCAGCTGTTGTCATGGTCTTATATTTTATTCTTTGGCCTTAAATCTTGAAAATACTGGCTTGATTGTCCCATACAAAGAGGTTCATCCATATACCTAGCTGTATTCTTTTCTGTGCTCATGGTACAGAAACAAATAGGAGTTTGTCAAGAAGAACACAGTGTGTTTATTTGTAAGGATGCAGAATGTTAAAAAAAAAAAAAAACAAAAACATTTAAAATTAAGAAGAGGATTTTGTTTTTCCATCCCTAGGGACCAAGAGGACCAGATGGTCTCATAGGGGAACAAGGTATACAAGGTTCCAAGGTAAACACTGATTTTCTCATTTCATAAGCAGTTAAGTTTTTTTGAGCCTTCCTTACAAAAGTATGGTTCTGAATTTTCTCTTGGTATAAATATGAAACATACATAGAGTTTTTATTACACACAGAGAAATGTTTTCTTTTAAATATTGAACTACATACTTGATGCCTTATTTTCTTGTATGTGAGTGTAGGCTAGCATGTGTAAGACCATAATTCACATTTGTATTAATTCCTCTGATATTGATACTTTGTTAGGGTGAAAAAGGAGATCAAGGAAAAAGAGGGCCTTATGGTCTTACTGTAAGTAGTAAAACATTTAACATTAAAGATGAATGTGTAAAATCTTCCCCATTTTTCTCCGTGTGTGATTAATAATTGGTGAGGGAGTTACCTGACCCAAGCATTTTCTTCCTTATATAGGGTAAGACTGGAAACCCTGGAGAGAGAGGAATTCAAGGGAAACCAGTAAGTAATAAAGAATAATTAAGCAATGAATACATTTTGTTCAGTTTATTCTCTGACACAACTCTTGTTACTATTCCACGTGCTAGACTAAGAGAATACCAGCTCTCTTCCTCCTTCAGTCGTTAGGGTGGTGTTTTACTTGAGCAAGTTGTATCCTCATTGTAGGGCTGAGGTTTACCCACCTATAAACTGTTGGTGATAACTGTTACTTTTACTCTACCCTAGGTATGATTAATTTTTCTGTAAAATCCGTTTTAAAATAAAATGGCGCAATATTGTATAAATTAATGGAATATTGATAAAGCTAACATAACAAGAAACTTCTTTGAGCCTTCTTGCCTACTTTCATTTTAAGTCCAGTGCTCTTCAGACCCTTGGAATGTGGACATATGTCTGTCATCATGCTTTGCCGTGGCACTGCTCTTAGAGTTTTTAATATTAGCGAATGCTACATATTTTCCTACTATCAAAAAATCTTTTCAGAAGTATATAGTTTTTTCCCTGAGTGGCAAAAAGTTCTCTTTTATGGTCATAGCATAGAAACAAGCAGGGGTTTGTCAACCAAAAGAAGATCACAAGGTCTTCGTTCACTAACTGAAGGGGAGAAATGTTAAAAACAAAAACAACAAATATATATTTAAATATATATGTATGTATTTGTATATATATAAATATATATTTTTTATATATGTGCATATGTACACACATATATGTGATAGCACATATATAAAAATTTTGAGCACATAAGCTTAATTGTATGAGCTTTCATACATTTCATACATTTCTGGTTTTATTTAGAATCGTGATTTTTATGATAATTATAATTTTAATGATATTTTGCTTTGTCGTGTACATATACATACTCAATTTAAAAGTCTAAAATTAGATAATAATTTAAATGGCTGGCAACTGAAGAGCCAGAAAAGGATAAGAGAAAAATGTTTTTTCCTGCTATAGCAATTGTCACTAATGTCATTGCATTTATGTGTTCCTCTTTGAAATCTGCTGCCCCCTGCCTGTTGTTTCCCATAATGGCATTATATTTGACAGTGGTCAAATCTAAAACATCAGAAACCTAAGAGAAAAAAGTATTCAGGGAAAGAACTTGTATGTGACAGTGTTATTAACTGAAGTCACCCCCAAAGAATATTCTTTGAGTATTAATATTCATCATCTTGGTTTCTGTTATATCAATGCAAATGTTATTTCTGTAGATATTTTCCATTTTGCTACACTGTATACAAAGCTAATATGTAGCAATGCATAGAGACATTTGGAGCCCATTGAGTTCATTCTTTTCATTGTAAAGAAATGAGGTCTAGAGAAAAAAAAATTACTTACCTATTTTATATATTGTTGATATTCCTTAGAATTTTATTTTTATTTGCAGCCTATCAGATATGCCTAGATAAATATGATATGTGATGTTTGACTTCCTCAATCAAATAAAAGACATTAGAACCATTTTGTAACCATAGCTTAAGTCAAGCAATGCACAGACTCCTGAAAGAGTAAAATTACTTTAGTGGATGACATGTATTGGATGTTAAATTATGAATTTATAGTAGTTATTGAGGTTTACATGGCTCTATACCTATATTGTCTTCTTGATTGAACAGAAATAGGCTTTTGAGATCTTAGGGAAGCTAGGATCAATCAATCCAAGAAATCCAGATGTCCCCAAAGATTTATTTGATCCTACAGAGAGTAATCTCAATGTCTCTAGTCATTTATGCAACTGTCAACAAGCAGGCAGCGCTATAGAATAGAAAGGTCAGATTGACTTTTGTTCCAGGACATCCTCCTAATAGCTATATAGTTTGATTAAATTGTCGTAATTCTAAAGCCATATATTAAATGAAAAATGGTAACACATATAGTATTCTGTTTGTCAAGATAGCCAGGAAAAGTACATTTGTTTATGGGCCAACACTATTTCCTATACTTGCCTTCCATCCATGTGTAGATCTGGCTCAAAGGAGAAATCAAGAGGAAGGGCCATGATCCATTGTGTTATTCTGGGGCGCCTGGGTGGCGCAGTCGGTTAAGCGTCCGACTTCAGCCAGGTCACGATCTCTCGGTCCGTGAGTTCGAGCCCCGCGTCAGGCTCTGGGCTGATGGCTCGGAGCCTGGAGCCTGTTTCCGATTCTGTGTCTCCCTCTCTCTCTGCCCCTCCCCCGTTCATGCTCTGTCTCTCTCTGTTCCAAAAATAAATAAAAAACGTTGAATAAAAAAAAAAACCTGAGGAACTGTTTTTCGATTTCTGAATCTTATAAAAATTATAACTATTGGGCCCCCTGGGAGGCTCAGTTGGTTGATTGTCCAACTTCGGCTCAGGTCATGATCTCACAGTTTGTGGGTTCAAGCCACAAACTGGGCTCTGTGCTGACGGCTCAGAGCCTGGAGCCTGCTTCTGATTCTGTGTCTCCCTCTCTCTCTGTTCCTCCTCCACTCGTGCTCTGTCCTGTCTCTCTCTCAAAAATAAATATTTTAAAAAACTATATTTTTAATATTTTTTTAGTCTAGATATTCTTTTAGTTGATGAGTTAGGGCTGTTAAATCTTCAACTATGATTTTGTAATTTTGTTTCTCTCTTTAATTTTGTCAAATTTTGCTTTATATATTTTGAAATGCTATTTTTAGAGTATTCACATTTATGGTGATTATGTCTTCGTGATCAATTGATCCCCTTTTATCATTATGAAATATTCCTCTATATCTCTGGCAATAGTTTTTATTCCTAATAATACTATTTAGTTTTGAAATCTGCTTTATTTGATTAAAAAGTCTGTTCAGACTTCTTTCACTTACAGTTGGCACAGCCTATCTTTTCCGTTCATTTACTTTCAACCAACCTATCTGTGTTTTGGTATTTAAAAAAAATTTTTTTTAACATTTATTTATTATTGAGAGACAGAGAGACACAGAGCCTGACGCAGGACTCGAACCCACAAACTGCGAGATCATGACCTAAGCCGAAGTCAGTTGCTCAACCAACTGATCCACCCAGGCACCCCAAAGTGGTTTGGTATTTAAAGTGAGGGTCTTATAGTTGGGTCTTGCTTTTTCATTCATACTGAAAATCTCTACCTTTTAATTTGTGTTTGGTCCATTTCCATTTAATGTATTTATCAATTTGGTTGTACTTTGGTCAACCATTTTATGATTATTTTTCCTTCTAGTGGTGCTGTTGTTGTTCAGTGCCTTCTTTTGGCAACGAGAACTCCATTTTAATTTAGATATTGGCTTTTTAGCTATACTTATTTGCTCTATTATTTTTTAAGTTTATTTATTTATTTTGAGAGAGAGAAAGCACACAAGCAGGAGAGAGAAAGAATCCCAAGCAGATTCCATGCTATCAGCACAGAGCTCTATGCACATCTTGATCTCATGAACCATGAGATCATGACCTGAGCAGAAATCAAGAGTTGGACTCTTAACCTACTGAGCCACCCAGGTGCCCCTGCACTATTATTTTATTAACCACTATTAAGTGGTTATTCTAGGTCAGGAGTCAGTAAACTTTTTCTGTAGAAACAAGTGCTGGTCTAGATTTGACTCCTAGACTGCAGTTTGCCAGTACATATCCCAACTTTCTGTAGTCTTCTTAGAGTTAACAGTAATACTTAACACAATTGTAAGAAACTTGCAACCATATAGACCCATTTACCACCAACTTCCTGTTGTTTATGCCATAATTGTTTTATGTATTATATCTGTGTGTGCTATAAATCCCATATTGCAAAGTTAAAATTTTGCTTTAATATAAATGAAGTATTTTGGGTTTAACATAAGTGAAATATGTATTTTATGGTTTTGGTGGGGGGAAGTAGTGGGTTTTTTTATCTATACATTTAGTTTTTCTGATATTCTCCATTCCTTTTTATAGATATACATTTCCAAATAGTATCATTTCCCTGAAGCCTATGGAACTTCCTTTAGAAGTTCTTATAGTCAAACTCTGCCAGTCATGAATTCTCTCAGTATTTTTTTTTACAAAAAAATGTCTTTATTTCACTATCATTTTTTTCTTATACATGAATTTTTTTAAAGTTTTTATTTTAATTCCAGTTAGTTAACATACAGTGTTATATTAGTTTCAGGTATACAATATAATAATTTAGCATTTTCATACATCACCCTGTGCTTATCACAAATGCACTCCTTAATCCCCATCATCTGTTTTTCATCCATCCCAACCCACCTGCCCTCTGGTAACCCTCAGTTTGTACTCTATAGCTAAGAGTCTGTTTTTTCATTTGCCTTTCTCTCTTCCCCCCCCCCTTTGCTCATTTTTTTTGTTTCTTAAATTCCACATATGAGTGAAATCATATTTTTCCACTGGATATAGAATTCTGGGTTGACAAGATTTTCTTTTATTTGTTTGCATTCAGCACTATGAAGATGACATGGCCATTTTCTTATTTCTGATGAGAAGTCCACATTTATCTTTATCATTGTTTCCCCCATATGTAATATATCATTTTTCTCTGGCTCCTTTCAAGATTCTCTCTTTATTTTTGGCTTTTGGTAGTTTAAGTGTGATGTGCCTAGATGAATTTTCTTCACATTTATTCAGCTTGAGATTTGCTGAGATTCTTTTGTATGTAAGTTTCTATTTTCACTAAATTTGGAAAATTTTCCACTTTATTTCTTTCGATTTTTTTTTCTATTTTATCTTGTTTCTCCTTTCCTTTTTCAAAAATTCCAAGTAATTATATATTAAACATTTTGATATCATCCCTTAGGTCTCTGGGGCTTTTATTCATTCCTATTTTAATCTTTTTCCTTTTTCCTTTTTTCAATAGAGTAATATGACTCTATCTTCACTCACATTTTAAGTCCATTCAGTGAAATTTTATTTCTGGTATTGAATTTTTAAGTTTTATTTCAGGTGTTTAATTATCAGTTCTATAACTTCCATTTTTTATAGATGCTGTCCTGAGATTTCCTGTTTGTTTATTCACCATAAGTGTATTTTTATTTACATTACTGAGCATATTTTAAATAGCTACTTTAAAATCCTTATGGGATAATTCTATCTGGGTAATCTTGAGTGTGGTTGTGTTAATTGCCTTTTCTTGTTAATATGGGAAATTTTTCCTGTCCAGCAATTTTGGATTATATCTTGGACATCTTAAATGATTTGTTGTAGAAATTCCAAATTCTGTTATATTTCTTTAAAGAGTGCTCTTTGTTTCATTTTGGTTTTTAATTTGGCAAATTGTTTACTTGACTGCTTTTAAACTCCAGATATTCTCTCCTCTGTGGTAAATGGCTGCTGAAATATCTGTCCAGTTCTTTTAGGCTTTGCTGGGCTGCTCAGTTCTACCACATCAATACATACTTCAAATGCCAGCAAGAGAATTAGGCAGAGGTTATACTCAGAACTTCAGGCTCCTCCTCTCTGACTTTCTCTTCCATCACTTCCCTACAGCTATGGTCATTCCATATTCTACCCTCTGGGTCTCCATGCCAGTAAGACTGCAGGTTTTTATCCCCCTTTTGTCTTAACTGTCCTACATAACTTACCTTCTTTGTGAAAAGCCATGTTTTTAAAAAAAAAATCAGACAGTGAAATTCCTTTCCTCTACATGTAGACCTTTCCACTCTAAATTTTGCCTATTTTGGGTCTTTCTCCAATGTTTTTTAAAAATATTTTGTTTCGGGTTTATAGTTATACCTGTATAAGTTGGTTTGATAGGAGCTATTGGCCAGTATTGGAAGTGGAAACTCTTAACGGTTCTTCTTTAAGTAGTTTTCTCTGGAGGAACTCAGAATACTTGAGAAAGATTTATTTCTTAATCTTTACAAAAGAAAAAGTAATTCTTCCTCCCTTTTCAGATAATGATGCACATAGTTTTTATAATCCTACAGTGAAATAACATTCATATGCTTCCTTGCTTATTCTCATAAAAAGTCTTTGAGGATGATCTGTACATTTACTGAAAATGGAAAAGGCATCGCATGATTTCTTGTTGAAATCAGTAAAATGCAGTTCAGTATAGTAGATGAACATGGCATTCGAGTCAGACATTGGAAGTCAAATAGTGGTTCTGCCACTTACTAACTGTTTTTGGCTTTATACAAATTATTTAACATCTCTGAGCCTCAGTTTTCCTATCTTTAAAATGAGATACTTTCTATAATTATATCAAATGATGTTCATTATGTACTTGGCATAGGCTCTCAATATATAGCAATCACATGCTTGTTCTTCTGGTCATCATTATTGTAGTTGCTGGATTGAAGTAATGGAGCAAGAAGTTCTACTACAAAGAATATATTTTCAATAGTATCTGAAAAGCCTTAAAGGGAATTTTTATTTTGTACCAGCTTATGCTTTCCTTTTCTGTCTCTAATAAAAATAAGTAGAATACATAGATTATTTCATAACTTTGCCAAACAGCTTTTATGCACCAGTGACATCATTAAAAGTATATATTAAGCTTGATATTGTATACAAACATACTTCACAAAGCAAATTGGGCAGACATTATTCAAGGTTCTGAACTTCTGCTCTATGTGTCAGTTGGTATACCAAGCACAAAGGGAACCCTTACACTGATTCTGTCTCTTCATTTTGGAGCCTTAATTTAGGCAGCATATAATTTTCATGACTGAAATAGGGCCTTAGTCAGATGTGAGTCTGTGATTTTACATATCTTCCTTTCCTTAACCAGAGAACCATACACAACTAAATATAGCATTAATGGCTATCACTTGGAAAGCTTTATGTTGCTAGGAATTTTTAATATCTTCCGATTTAATGTCATATTTTTCTTAGCTTTTAGTTTTAATATAAAATGGTGATTGTGATCCACTGTATATTTGCCAACCTTCCCAAGGTCAATAATGTAGAACAGACAAATTGCAAATAGACAAGGGCAGTATTTTCTACATCATTAACAGTCATCAGTGTCTGGCACATAGTACATGCTCCACAAATTTTTAAATGGAAGGATCAAAGAAGACATGGAATTCTGTTTAGTTTTACATACTATTTTAGAATATACCTCCACTTCTGAGACTCAATTTAATGGTACCATAGATGGCATGGCATAAAAATAGGGGAAAATAAAGGATATTAGCTCAATTTAGACATTTCTGGTCATCTAGGTTCTGAGACTCCTATGCCTCCCCAGGTCTTAAGGGCATAAGTTATACTTACTATTATATCACAAGGTTATTATTTTTGGAGGAAAAATCATTTTTATGTCAATATTAAAGGTACAAAATCTAAATTTGAAGTAATTCTGTATATTTGTCACTGTATATTAGTGGGGATTAGGTATAAGAATATAGATAGATATAAGGAATTCCTACAATTCAACAACAAAAAACAACTTGATGAAAACATGAGCAAAAAGACTTGAATAGACATTGCTTCAAAAAAGATATGCAAATGGCCAATAAACATATGAAAAGATGTTCAATATCACTAGTCATTAGAGAACTGAAAATCAAAACCACAATGAGATACCACTTGCCACCCATTAAGATAACTACTATTAAAAAAAAACACATTTGCATAGAAGATAACTAGTGTTGACAAAGATGGAGAAAAATCAGAGCCCTTGTGCATTGCTGGTGAGAATGTAAAGTGGTGGGGTTGCTATGGAAAACAGTTAGGTCGTTCCTCAAAAAGTTCAACATAGTATTACCATAGTATCCATCAATTTCACTTTAGATATATATCCCAAAGAATTGAAAGCAGGGACTCAGACACTTTTACACCAGTGTTAATAGGAACAGTATTCACAATAGCCAAAAGGTAGAAAAACCAACTATCCATTGCTGGATGAATAGATAGATATACAAAATATGGTATACATATAAAATGAAATATTATTGAACTTCATTAATGAAGGAAATTTTTTTAAGTTTTTCTTTAAAGTCCAGTTAAACATACAGAGTAAATAATAGTTTCAAGTGTACAATATAGTGATTCAGCATTTACATATATCACCAGATGCTCATCACAAGTGCACTCCTTAATCCCCATTGGCTATATAACCCATCCCTCCGCTTACTACCCTTTTAGTAACCAGTTTGTTCTCTATACTTATGAGTTCCTTGGTTTTCCTCTCTCTCTTTTTCCTTTTGCCTTGTTTGTTTTGTTTCTTAGATTCCACATATGAATGAAATCATATGGTATTTGTCTTTCTCTGGCTGACTCATTTTGCTTAGCATAATACGCTCTAGTTTCATCCATGTCATTGCAAATGGCAAGATTTCATTCTTTTATTTATTTTTTTTTTTGGCTGAGTAATATTCCATTGTGTGTATACACGCATGTGTGTGTAGATGTATACCACATCTTCTTTATCCATTCATCAGTCTATGGACACTTGAGCTGATTTCATAATTTCCTGTTGTAGATAATGCTGCAATAAATATCAAAGTGCATGTATCCCTTTGATTTAGTATTTTTGTACTCTTTGGGTAAATACCTAGTAGTGTGATTGCTGGATCAAAGGGTAGTTCTATTTTTAACTTTTTGAGAAACTCCATACTGTTTTCTAGAGTGGCTGCACCAGTTTGCTTTCCCACCAACAGTGCAAGAGGGTTCCCCTTTCTCCACATCCTTGCCAACACCTGTTGTTTCATGTGTTGTTGATTTTATCCATTCTAACAAGAGTGAGGTGATATCTCATTGTAATTTTGACTTACATTTACTGATGGTGAGTGATGTTGAGCATCTATTCATGTGTCTGCTGGCCATCTGTATGTCTTCCTTGGAAAAATGTCTATTCATGTCTTCTGCCCATTTTTTAACTGGATTATTTGGTTTTGGGGTTTTGAGTTTTATAAGTTCTTCATATATTTTGGATATTAACCCTTTATCACATATGCCATTTGCAAATATCTTCTCCTATAGGATGCCTTTTAGTTTTGTTGATTGTTTCCCTTGCTGTGCAGAAGCTTTTTATTTTGATGAGGTTCCAATAGTTTATTTTTGCTTTTATTTCCCTTGCCTCCGAATACAGCTCTAGAAAGATGTAACTATGGCTGATGTCAAAGAAGTACTGCCTGTGTTCTTTTCTAGGAGTTTGATGGTTTCCTGTCCCACATTTAGGTCTTTCATCCATTTTGGATTTATTTTTATGTATGGTGTAAGAAAGTGGTTCAGTTTTATTCTTTTGCATGTTGCTGTCCAGTTTTCCCAATGCCATTTGTTGAAGATTCTTTTTCCCTTTGGATGTTCTATCCTGCTTTGTTGAAGATCAGCTGCCCATATAGTTGTGGGTCTATTTCTGGGTTTTCTATTCTGTTCCATTGATCTATTTGCCTCTTTCTCTGTCAGTACCGTGCTGTCTTAATGACTACAGCTTTGTAATATAGCTTGAAGTGCAGAATTGTGATGCGTCCAGCTTTGCTTTTCTTTTTCAGGATTGCTTTGGTTATTTGGGGTCTTTTGTGGTTCCATATAAATTTTAGGATTATTTGTTCTAGCTCTGTGAAAAATGCTGAGAAGAATTGCATTATATGTGTGGATTGCTTTGGGTAGCATAGACATTTTAACAATATTTATTCTTCTGATTAATGAACATGGAATGTCTTTCCATTTCTTTGTGTCATCTTCAATTTTTGCATCAATATTTTATAGTTTTCAGAGTACAGGTCTTTCACCTCTTTGGTTATATTTATTCCTAGGTATCTTATATTCTTGGTGCAATTGTAAATGGGATTGATTCCTTAATTTCTCTTTCTGCTGCCTCATTATTGGTGGGTAAAAATGCAACAGATTTCTGTACTTTGATTTTGTATCCTGCAACTTCACTGAATTCATTTGTCAGTTCTAGCAGTTTTGGTGAAGTCTTTTGAGTTTTCTATGTATAGCATTATATCATCCCAAATAGTGAAAGCTTTACTTCTTTCTTGCCAATTTGATGCCTTTTATTTCATTTTGGTGTCTGACTGTTGTGGCTAGGACTTCCAGTACAATGTTGAATAGAATTGGTCATAGTGGACATCCCTGTCTTATTCCTGACCATAGGAAAAGCTCCCAGTTTCTCCCCATTTAAGATGGTATTAGCTGTGGGTTTTTCATATTATCACCTTTATTATGTTGAGGTAGGTTCCCTCTAAACCTACTTTGTTGAGGTTTTTTATGATGAATGAATGTTTTACTTTGTCAAAACCTTTTTTTTTTTTTGCATCATTTGAAATGATTATCTGATTCTTAAACTTTCTGTAATTAATGTGATGTATCACATTGATTTGTTGGCAAGTATTGAACTACCCTTGCAACCCAGGAATAAATCCCACTTGATTGTGGTGAATGATTTTTTTTAATGTATTGTTGAATTTGATTTGCTAGTATTATTTGAGGATTTTTGAATCTATGTTGATAAGAGATATTGGCCTATAATTCTCCTTTTTTTTTTTTTAGTGTTTTTATCTAGTTTTGATATCAAGATAATGCTGGCCTCATAGAATAAATTTGGAAGTTTTCCTTCCTTATCTGTTTTTTTGGAATAGTTTGAGAAGAATAGATGTTAACTCTTCTTTAAATGTTTGGTAGAATTCGCCTGTGAAGCCATCTAGTCCTGAACTTCTGTTTGTTAGGAATGTTTTGATTACTGATTCAATTTCTTTGTTGGTTATTTGTCTGTTCAAGTTTCTATTTCTTCCTGTTTCAGTTTTGATAGTTTACATGTTTCTAGGAATTCTTCCATTTTTTTTATGTTGTCCAATTTGCTGGCATATAGTTTTTCATAATATTCTCTTGTAAATTTTTATATTTCTGTGGTGTTGGTTGTTATTTTTCCTCTCTCATTTGTGACTTTACTTATTTGGGTCCTTTCTCTTTTCTTCTTGGTAAGTCTGGCTAAAGGTTTATCAGTTTTATTGATTTTTTTCAAAGAAGATCTGGTTTCATTGATCTGTTCTATTGTGGGTTTTTGTTTGTTTGTTTCTATATCATTTATTCTTGCTCTAATCTTTATTATTTCCTTCCTTCTGCTGGCCTTAGGTTTTGTTTGCAATTCTTTTTCTAGCTCCTTTAGATGTAAGGTTAGGTTGTTTATTTGAGATGTTTCTTGAGTTGGCCTGTATTGTTATATAATCCCTCTTAGGACAACTTCTGCTGCATCCCAAGGGTTTTGAACCATTCTGTTCTCAATTTTATTTGTTTCCATGTACTTATTTTCTTTTTTGGGTTGACCCAAAAAGCCATGAATGTGTTAACCCATTCATTGTTTGGTATCATATTATTTAACCTCCATGTATTTGTGTTCTTTCCAGATGTTTTCTTCTGGTTGACTTCTAGTTTCATAGTGTGTGGTGCATGGTATGACTTCATTCTTCTTGTATTTGTTGAGGACTGTTTTGTGACCTAATATGTGATCTATTATGGAGAATTTTCCATGTGCACTTGAAAAGAATGTGTATTCTGCTGTTTGGGGATGGAATATTCTGAATATATCTGTTAATTCCATCTGGTCCAACATGTCATTTAAAGCCATTGTTTCCTTGTTGATTTTCTGTTTAGATCATCTGTCCATTGATGTAAATGGTGTGTTAAAGTCCCCTATTATTACTGTATTATTATCAATTAGTTCCTTTATGATTGTTATTGTTTTAAGTATGTGGGTGCTTCACATTAAGTACATAAATATTTACAATTGTTATATCTTCTTGTTGGATTGTCCCCTTTGTGATTATATAGGGTCCTTTTTTGTCTCTTGTTACAGTCTTTTTTTTTTTAAGTCTAGTTTATTGGGATGCCTGGGTGGCTTAGTCGGTTAAAGGTCCAACTTCAGCTCAAGTCATGATCTCATGGTTTATGGGTTTGAGCCCCACATTGGGCTCTGTGCTAACAGCTCAGAGTCTGGAGTCTGCTTTGAATTCTGTGTCTCCCTCTCTCTCTGCCCCTCCTCTCTCTCTCTCTCTCTCTTTCTCTCTCAAAATTAAATAAACATTTTTCAAAAAGTAAAGTCAAGTTTATACAATATAAGTAATGTTACTCTGGCTTTCTTTTGACATCCATTTCATGATAAATACTTCTCCGTTCCTATATGTAGGCAGCATATAGATGGGCCTTATTTTTTTTTTTTTTTTACCCATTCTGACATTCTGTGTCTTTTGATTGCAGTGTTTAGCCCATTTACAAAGTCATTATTGATAGATATGTATTTATTGCCATTTTATTATTTTTCTTGTGGTTGTTTCCCAAGATTTTCTCTGATCCTTTCTTACCTCTTTCCCGGTTTTCTGATTTTCTTAGTGATATATTTGTATTTATTTCTTTTTATTCTTCGCATGTTTATATTAGTGGTTTTTAATATATGGTTACCATTAGATTTGTCAATAACCTCCTCTGCATATTGCAGTCTATATTTAAAGTCGATGGTCATTTAACTTTGAACTCATTCTTTTCTCCTCTCCTGTACCACGTTTTACGTATGTTATTATATTTTGTATCCTTTACTGATTTACTGATTTTGTGTTTTTCCTGCCTTTAGGTTGTCACTTTTTGTCTTTCCTTTCCACTCAAAGAATCTCTTCAAATATTTCTTAAAGGGCTATGTTAGTGGTCATGAATTCCTTCTGCTTTTGTTGGTCTAGGAAACTCTTTATCTCTCCTTTCATGCTGAATGATAGCCTTGATGGATAGAGTGTTCTTGGCATCAGATTTTTCCCATTCAGCACTTTGAATATATCATGCCACTCCCTTCTGGCTTGCCAAGTTTTTGTTGTGAAACCTCCTGCTAGCCTTATGGATTTTCCCTTTTAAGTTAAGGACTCTTTTTATCTTGCTGCTTTTAAGATATTTTCTTTATTACTAAATTTTGCAAATTTAATTACGATATGTCTGATGTGGGTCTACTTTTGTTGATTTTGATGGAAATTCTCTGTGCCTCCTAGATTGGGTGTCTATTTTCTTCCCCAGATTAGGGAAGTTTTCAGATATTATTTCATCAAGTAAATTTTCTGCCCCTTTTTTTCTCTCTTCTTCTCCTGGGACTCCTATAAAACAAATGTTACTATGTTTGATGGAGCCACTGAGTTCCCTAAGCCTATTCTCATTTTGCATAATTCTTCTTTCTCTCTTTTGTTAAGCTTTATTGCTTTCCATTATTTTGTCTTCTAGGTCATTAATTCATTCCTCTGCTTCTTCCAACTTGATGTTCATTACATCAGGTGTGTTTCTAATCTTATTTATTGCACTCTTCACCTCTGACTGATTCTTTTTTTTAACTCTTTTATCTCTGTGATAAGGATCTCACTGATGTCCTCCATTCTTTTCTCAACTTTGGCGAGTATCCTCATCATGGTTTAAATTCTCCATCAGGCATGTTACTCATATATGTTTTGCTTAGATCTCTGGCCACAACTTTATCTTGTTCTTTCATTTGGGATAAATTCCTCTGTCTTCTCATTTTGTCTAAGTCTCTGCTTGCTTCTGTGTGTTAGAAAAGCCAGTTATGTCTCCTGTTCCTGAAAGTAATGACCTTATGAAGAAATAAGTTAGTATCCAGGACCTGACACTTCAGGGAGTGTCTCCAGTGTGTGCTGCATATGCCCTGGTATTTTGTTCCAGCTGCTCTACCCTTCAGGCTGTTCATTGGCAGAGGCTCCTCTTGCCTGCTGTGGGCAATTATTGGTCCTTGGCCTGAATGTGGTGAGATGTAACTAGGTGTTCTCTAGTCTGCTTGTGAAATGAGACCTGTCACCACCTCCACCAGAATTGAGGCCCTGCAAAACTCTCTAGTAGGCAGATGTGGTGTGGTCAGGGATTTGTGTTGGTCTTCTTGCAGAGGAGCCTGCCACACTGGGACTGAGGCAGGCATGACCGAGAAAGGCAGTTCCACCAGAGTGCAGGGTGGTGGGGCTTAGTGTAAGCATGGTAGGCAGACAGTGCCAGCACTGTGCTTTTTCCTGCAGGTGGCTCTGTGTTTATGCTGAGGGATGGGGGAGAAAAATGGTGTTGGCAGCAACTTTGTTCCAGAGAAGTGGAGAGGCATCTCCTTGAAAGCTGCCTCTCAGAGACCTACTCCAAGAAGCGTGAATCATCTCCCCACTGTGCCTGAGGAATTCTTCATATTACTGTTTCCACACTGTATGCCCCTAGGTTGTCTGCCTGCCTTCTGTCCAAGAGCAGTGCAGTGCTTTTCAGGCTCTATCTCTGCCAAGCCTGTTAACCTTTAAAATTCTAGGCTTTAAGCCCCAGTGGGTGTAAAAACTCACAAAATTCAGCCCTTCTGATTTCCTAAGCCAATAGTATGGGAAACATTCTCATTTTGCATTCCCCTGTGTGCTCCTCTCTCTCTCTTGACCTTCTCTAAAACCATTACTCTCTCCCCTACACAGCAGCCAGGGGAGGGAGCCATTTCTCCCCTAAACCATGTCTCTATACTTCCTGCCTTCTTCAATGTGACCTCTTCTCTCCTTTTAGTTGTGGAGTTTGTTCTTTCAGTCTTCAGGTTGATTTTTGGGGTACCTAGGATGATTTTTATAGTTACCTTGTATTTGTGGGACTAGGTGAGCCTAGGGTTTTCGCACTCCACTACCATCTCCTCCTTTCCCAAAATGAAGAAAGTTTTGATACATGTTACAATATTGGTGAAACGTGAAGACATTATGCCACTGAAATAAGTCACAGACAAAAGAACAAATGTGGTATAACTCTACTTATATAAGGCACTTTAAGTAATCAAATTAGAGGCGGAACACAAGAATTGTGGTTTCCAGGGGAACTGGGGAGGGAGAAAGGATGTTTTTTAATGGGGATAGAATTTCAGTCTGGGAAGATAAAAAGTTCTGAAAATAAATAGTGATTATAGTAGTGCAACAATGTGAAGGTACTTAATACCACAAAACTGCACACTTAAAAAAGTATTAAAATGGAAAACTTTATGTTATGTATATTTTACCACAAAAAGAAAAGAGAGAATAGAGGTTGACAGAAAAGTTAGGTGGGAGGATTGTAAAGGAAAGCTGAGGTAAGGAAACTAAAACATTTTCAAGCATCAATTTTCTTCAAATTTTGCCTTTGTTTATTCAGGGTTTACAAGGACCCCCTGGGAGTACAGGAGAAAGAGGACTTGAAGGAGAACCAGTAAGTTTAACTTTATATTTTTCTAATTGTGTTTTCCTCATAATATACATTTACCTTCTTGTTATTGCCCTCCTGTACTGTGGTGGTACATTTTTGAAAGCAGCATTTATCATGGACACCTAATTCTATAGAAAATATTTTGCTGTGAATATAGTTTTTATTACCTTTCTGGTCTTATATTGTCAAATGTTCCTATCTCTCTGGAACTGCTAAAACGTCACATATTTCTATTTTCAACAAAGACAGCTCTGTGTTATTGACTCACAGAAATTTTCTTTGTGAATGGCTAGCTGTTCTTATAATGATTATTACACTGCCACACACACACAATCATATTTTTGTGGCCAATTCTGTAATGAAATACCATACAAAGAAGCCAAACTCTACATCTGATGGGCCCAAATGCACAAACATGACAGAAACGTTGGTACACCAGTAATGCAAAATCTTACATCACAATTTCATAAATGTGATTCGATTATAAAATTTCCATGGAAAATGATTGTTAAAAGGAAAGACTTTCTCACAACTTATTCTTTATTTCCTATGTAGTCATTCTTCTGGTTACTAGTATTAGGTGTAATATGCTATAACATGCTTGTAAGATTTATAATACAATATAGTCTTGGAAATTCTACTGGGTTGATCTTATCTATTAGTTGACCCAAAGTTTTACAGGTGGCCTTTGCATAATTCATTTAGCTAGTAGCAAGTGGAAAATTTAACAAAGAGCTATTCTTACCAAATTGTGTTCATTTCCTCCTTTACATATTTAATCTCTGGTGTAAGCTCTCTAAGCAAGAAGTAAACATTTAACTTAAATATAAATCTCTCCAAATAAAGAATTTTAAAAATGATGTTTATCAAATGAACTCTTTTTGGTTCTCTCCCTGTTTTGTATCTCTTGTTGTATCCTAATCTTTATTTGACCAAAAATAATGCAACCGTCTTTAACATTATTTACTTAAATATCTCTTTCTTCTAAAAATTTTATATCTCTTTGAAGTTAGAGACCACTTTTCTCATGTTTATAATCCTGCCTGGTATAATACCTGGCATATTAGATCAATTTAGTGTATGTTTGTCAAACTGAATTAACAAAAGGTCTTATACCCAAAAAGCAAAATCAGTCAGCCAGTAATATTAGATGCAGTGAAATGCAATGGAAACTAACTTAATAAGGAACACATTTAAGTAAAGTATGTCAAAAGAGCTATGCCAACAGCAGAGACAATAGCTTAGGCTTTATACAAGAATATGTTTGTTACTATAAGTATAAACAATTTAATAGTTTAATAGCACCTAAAACTTGACATTCAGGTCACTGGGTCAGTGGGTCTGGTAAATAAAATGCAAATAAGCTTATAATGGATGTTATGGGCTTTGCTTTATATATTTGAGCCGCCTAGTTAAATTATAGAAAAGAAAGGAAGTAAATTGGTAAAATGAGAGACACAGAAGATATGTGGAGATTTATATTTTAAGAATACTAAGAGAGACCACATCTTTTCTATAGTCAAGACCCCTGAGAGTTGTCTTTTTCCCAGACAAGATTCAAACTAATTTGCTCATTGCAATGCCAATATTGGGGTTTGGATAGTTGACCATTCATTCATTCAGTCAACAAATATTAAGTATCAGCACTGGGAGTATGGTGGTTAAGTATGGAGGTTTCAGTCTAATGATGTAAATATGTACTAATTAGATTATCACAGAGAACAATGGAAAATTGCAAACTGAGATAAATGCTGTGAAGTACAGGCATTCAATTCTAAGAGAATGTATAACAGAGAAACTATCCTTAGGGAAGGCTTCAGGAGGAGGAGCATTTGAGCTGGGATCTGAAGAATGAATAGTAGTTACTTAGGCAAAGATGGGGAGAGGTCATTTTAGAGAGAACATGAGCTGAGAGGAAGCTCTGGATATTTATTTGAATATCTTAAAGAAGACTAGCATGGTGGGGGCACAGAGTCAGGTAGGAAGTAAGTGTAAGAAAAGGATGGCAAAAGAGGCAGAGAACAAAACATGTAGCTTTATGAGCCCTATTACCAAGGATTTGTCGTTTTATCATACGAAGAAAATAATGTCATTGAAGAGATAGGGCTAGTTTTCTGATGATATTATTGTGTTGTAAAGATTATTTAAACAAATTGGAAGGAACTAGGAATGGACAAGAACTGCTTTCTGTTACAATAATCCAAGTAAGAGATGGTAGAACCCTTTTGATTAGCAGAAAAAAAGAAGTGTATGGATATAAAAGATTCAAAAGGAGATATAAAATCTATAGGAGATAGATTTCCATATGTAAAGTATGATTCCTAAGTGTCTGGCTGACCCAAATAAATATTTTTGCTATCTTTAAACATTGAAAATTGCCTTTAAAAAGGAAGGTGAGGGGAATGCTATAGTTTAAAAAAAGTCAATTCTTGATAAGCTTGCTTTAGAATATACCCTCCAATTTAAAAAATATTATTTTCTATGTACACTTCCTTAGTTGAGTACCAGAAGTCACTTCCACTTACCTTAAAAGATAATTAACAGGATTCTCAGGTTAATTAAAAGTATTTGATGAAAACTAACATTAAATTACTCATGAAGATATTAAAAATGGCAAAAGTTCTAGAAACAAATGATGAAAGAAGATCCTATATCAGTGTCTCAGTAAAATTTTGACAATTCTAAAGCCATACAGAAAAAGAAAAAATGAAAGGCTAGAGATGAATTTCAATTAAATACCAAAAATATCAAGTAAAATCAACTATATAAAAAGAGTTAACTGAATGAAGTGAAAGATGAAGCAAAAGAGGAATTACAAAAGGAAAATTACTTAATATTAAGAAAGCCTTATTATAACATATAACAGATATACTGGGAAAATGCTAAAAACCAGTACTCATTAAAATTCAACAACTACTCTTGATTTATTAAAATTTATAATAAAACAATTTCTGGTCTGAATTGTAAGGAACTTGGAAGCTGCCATTCCCCTTCTTACAATAAGGCAAAAGCCTAGCAAACTGAAAATCAACAATTCTTTTTAGATCAATGAGGTCAAAGGACAAACTATTGCCTGAAAACTGGAGAGACAGACAGGAGGATAGAGAGAACCAGAGCTTACCAGAAGCAGAAGCCTGTAATTGGATGGTAGGAGCACTTTAAATTATAATTGACAAATTGCTGAAGACACAGTTTAGAGTATCTTAAGTGTTAAAAAACTAAGAGAGGCTCCTAAGAAGGCCCCACTTGTTACTGAGTTTTACCTCCAGGAGACCTGCTAGGTTCTCACTATAAAGTTCAGAGAAATGTCTATTTCTGCATCTAGCAGTGGGATGGGAAAAATAACCACTTTGAAATATACCCAGAGTTCTCTGTTCTCCTTAACAAGGCTTGCCCTCAAGGGAACCTGTTTTGTCAGAGCTAACTGTTTGGGGTTTCACCAAAGCCTACTGAACTGGGAAGAACAATTCCCAGCCCTAGCCATTTCTATTATCATAAAGCTATAGAATGCTTCTTCCCACCCCCCCACCTTAACTCACCACCACATAAATAGGGCTCCTATTTACTAGCTGAGGATTACAGCTAAAAGAACTACAGACACAAACCCTATTAAAGGTGTCTCTGGGAAAGCCTGAAGACAATGGACAAGACAAACACAATGACACTAGGAGGAAATTTATCCTCTGATACCATAGTGCAGCAAACAGTAAACACAGCCTAATTCCCAGCCAGATAACATAAAACCTTACACTAAAGACCTATTTACCTCGGGTCATTTTACATCTTACTTGGCTTTCAACAACAACAACAACAACAACAACAACAACAACAAAATACCAGGATAAAAGGGGGAAAAAACAGTCCGAAGAGACAAAGCAAGCATCAGGAACAGACTCAGATATGTCAGAGACTTAGAAATTTTCAGACTGGGAATTCAAAAGTGAAGTAGAAATATATTTTCTCAGACAAGCAAAAACTGTTGGAATTTGTCACTAGTAGACCAACCTTGTAAGAAATGTTAAAAGAAGTTCTTCATAGAGAAGGAAAATTATATAGATGAGACTCTAGAAACAGAAGAAAGGAAAAGCTTTAGAAGGAATATATAAAAGTAAGATCAAGTCATTTGTTTTTCTTATTCTTAATTAATAGAACAGGTATTGGTACAAAATGGTAATTGTAACAGTGTATTTAGTCTCACATTTTATGGATAAGTATAGTGATATAGTGTTACTTGAAAATAGACTTGAGTTAATTATAAATGTGCATTGCAAACTCTAGAGAAACCACTGAAAAATTTTTTAAAGAAGTATACTTGATATGGTAAAATAAGAGAGAAAATGGAATTAATTGAAATTCACAGCCGGCTAAAAAAAGGGTGGAAGACAAAACAAACAAAGAACAAGAGGAGCAAATAGAAAACAGTAACAAAGTAGGTATGAACTCAACCATGTGGAAAACCCCAACAATTGACACACATACACAAAAACCACTCCTGGAACCAATAAGCAGTTATAACAAGGTTGCAGGTGGGGCGCCTGGGTAGGTCAGTTGGTTAAGCATCCAACTCTTGATTTCGGCTCTGGTCATGATCTCACGGTTGGGACTCTGTGCTAACAGCACGGAGCCTGCTTGGGATTCTCTCTCTCTCCCTCTCTTTCTCTGTCCTTCCCCTGATCTCTCTCTATCTCTCTGATCCTCCCCTGCTGGTTCTTTTTCTCAAAATAAATAAATAAAACTTTTAAAAAAATAACAAGGTTTCAGAATACAACTTTCAAAAATACTTGAAAAAAATTTTAACTCAAAATGGATTATAGACCTAAGTTTAAAATTTATAAAACTTCTATAAGTTAACATAAGAAGAAAATCTCACTGATCTTGGATTTAACAATGACTTTTTACATATAACACCAAAAGCATTATTTGTGAATGGAAAAATTGATAAGTTGGATTTCATTAAAATTAAAAACTTCTGCTCTGTGGAAGATATATTAAGAGAATGAAAGACATGCAACACACTGGGAGAAAACATTTGCAAAATGCAGATCTGATAAGGGACTTGTATACAAAATACAGAAAGAACTCTTAAAAGTTAACAATAAGAGGGGCATCTGGGTGGCTCAGTTGGTTAAGCATCCGACTTCAGCTCAGGTCCTGATCCCACAGTTTGTGAGTTTCAGCCCCACGTTGGGCTCTGTGCTGACAGCTCAGAGCCTGGATGCTGCTTCAGACTCTGTGTCTCCTCTCTCTCCACCCTTCCCTGTCTTGTGCTCTGTCTCTCTCTTTCAAAAATAAATAAACATTTACAATTTTTTAAGTTAATAATAAAACAAACAATCCGTTTAAAAAGTAGGCAAAAGATATGAACAGTCACTACACCAAAGACATACAGATGGCAAAGAAACATATGAAAATATGCTTGTCATATGTCATTAAAGACGTACACATTAAAACAGTGACATACTATTACATACCTATATGAATGGCTAAAATCTAAAACACTAACAATACCAAATGTTAACAAAGACGTGGAATAACCGAGTTTTCATTCATTGTTGATGGTAATACAGAATGGTACAGCAACTTTGGAACACAACTTGGCAGGTTTTTACAGAGCTAAACATATTCTTACCATTATGATCCAGCAATCATGCTCCTGAGTATTTATGAAAACAAGTGGAAAATGTAAAAAAAATTTTTTTTAATGTTTTTATTTATTTTTGAGACAGAGAGAGACAGAGCATGAGCAGGGGAGGGGCAGAGACAGAGGGAGACACAGACTCTGAAGCAGGCTCCAGGCTCTGAGCTGTCAACACAGAGCCCAACACGGGGCTCGAACCCACAGACTGCCAGATCATGACCTGAGCCAAAGTTGGACGCTCAACTGACTGAGCCACCCAGGTGCCCCTACAAGTGGAAAATTTAATGTCCACACAAGAACCTGCACATGAATATTTATAGCAGCTTTATTTATAGTTGCCCAAGGTAGAAGCAACTGATACATCCTCAAAAGGTAAATGGATAAACAAACTGTGATACATCCATATAATGAAATATTATTCATCAATAAAAAGAAAAGAGCTACTAAGCCACAAAAAGACAGAGGGACCTTTCAAGTGCATCCTGATAAGTAAAAGAAGCCAGTCTGAAAAGTATAAATACTTTATGATTCCAACTATATGACATTCTGGAAAAGGTAAAACTACAGAGACACTAAAAAGACCAATGGTTGCCAGGTGTTGGGGGAAGAGGACCAGAGATGAATAGGGGGAAAACGGGACAATTTGGAGGCAGTGAAACTATTTTGTATCATACTGTCACAATGGAGACATGATGTACAGTTCTCAAAACTCCTATAACCTTACAACACAGAGTGAACACAGATTGTAAACTGTGGACTTCAGTTAGTAACAGTGTGTCAATCTTGGTTAATCCACTGTAACAAATACAAGATATTAATAATAGGGAAAACTGGGCAGGGGTGGTATATGGGGACTCTCTGTACTTTCTGTTTAATTTTTCTATACATCTAAAATTTCTGTAAGAAATAAAGTTTATTAGTTAAAACAAAATATTCTAGTAACATAAGCATAGTTCTGTAATAAGGGAAAGTAGCTTATCTTGTATTCTCACCCAACCTGCTAAGAAACACTAAAACACTAGAAACATAGGCCACAAAATAAGATCGCGGTCACTATATTTTCTAACATTATTCAAAAAGTTTTAGCTAGTGTAGTGGTATATGACACAGAAATGATAATATAAGGAAAGGAAAGCATTATTACTTAGTGAAATTTTAAAATAAGCCCCCAAAACTTGTAAAACCTAAAAACTTAATTCTGTATTTTTTAATTACTGAGATAGAGTAATATAATGGCAAGACATAAATATTTTAAAAAATAAGTTTTTCTGTGTACAAGTAATATAATAGAAAAAATATCCCACTGTATATAGAAACAAAACACAATACATAAGGATAAACTTAATGATAGTTGGATGGGGCACATATGAAGAAAACTTCAAAAATTCATTAAGAGACCCAAAAACAGACTTAAGTAGAAAGTCAAATTATTACCTAACTAAAAGATTGACGATTTTTAAAATTAATGTATTAGGGATGCGTAGGTAGCTCAGTCAGTTAAGCCTCTCTCTCTCAAAATAAATAAATAAACTTTAATTTTAAAAAGCTTAAAAGAAATAATATAGAATAATTAAATGGAAATAGATGTTTTCATCTTAATTGTGATGGAAAGAGTCTTAAAAGATTAACAGATTTAACAGTGATCACACTTAGTGGGAAAAAAGTTATCTTTAACAATATATTTTTTAAACTTATTTATTTATTTTGAGAGAGAGTATGTGCACGAGAAGGGGAGGGGCCAAGAGAGAGGGAGAGAGAGAATCAGAGACCGACATGGGGTTTGAAGCCACAAACTGTGAGATCATGACCTGAGTCAAAATAAGAGTCAGATGCTTAACCAAATGAGCCACCCAGGCACCCTAATAATATATTTTAAAAATAAAATGATAAACTACACACTGGGCAGACGTTAACAATAAAATAGGATGCCTGAAAGTCTGTGTCCACAACACATAAAAAACTCATACAAATTTTATAAATGACTCCAAAAATACATAGGCAAAAGACATGATTAAGTAATACATAGATTATTACAGATAGCTGATAAACAAATAACAGAAATGATATTCAGCCTTGCTAATACACATTTTAAGATAAGAGGTTGTCCATCAAATTAAAGAAGAATTTAAAAATGAATATTCTGTGTTGGCATGAATTCAATGAAATAGATTTTACTTTTATGTATTTCTTGTGAAAAGTTAGTTATTGCAACCTTTCCGGAAATGTACTTGACTTTGTGACTAAATAATGGTACATTTCAGACTCTCTTCTAAGGGAGAATATTCAGAATACACACAAAGACATCTGCACAGACATGTCTCTCTCAGCATCTTTATAACAGTGTAGAAATACATTCTGAGGAGAATTCATAAATTTTAAAATATTATACATAATATTTAATGAGCCATAAATGAAAAACATCATTGACCTCTTAATACCTTTAATGGCTTATGCAACCTTACAACCCTAGCCTTCAAATATTTATCTCAGCTATTTGACAATATCACCTGATGTTACAGGTCCTAACATTCACTGATAAATAGTCTAACATGCATATAATAAATCTAGTAAAGTAATATTTACTGTAAAGGAGATATAGAAACAATATAAATGTCTGTTATTAAGAAAATGACTAGATTACAGTACTATAGAATATGAGATGAATGGATATTATGTATCTGTTGAACAAGTTGTTATGAAGTATTTACAACAACATGATAAAATATTTATATTCAAAATAGAATCTTAAGCATAAAACAGATAATTACATTATTTATAAGTATGCCCCCACAACAGAGCTAGAAGGAAATATGCGAGAATATTTACAGTGTAACCTCTGAATGGTAGATATACTTAATATATACTTAATCTGGGTTTTTTTTTTGGTACTTGCCATACTTTTTAAATGTTAAAATTAACATTACTGACTGTAACAATTAAGAAAACAGTTGAAAACAACCAATGATAGCACATTTTTTCCTTCCCATTACTACACTTTTTTTTAAAGTGAGGTGTTCACAAAATTGTTAGGGAGCATAATCTCATAGAAAATTTTAACTATCTTTTCTTAATCTAAGGAAACAGCTTCTTTGAGCTTTCTAAAAAGGTCAAAAACTGCAAGTAGCTTCTTTGGATGGCTGGAGAAATAGCATTATATTGTAGTTGCTAAATAAGTATTAATCTAAAATAATTCTAGCCAGTGAAATGGTTTCCACACATCTTTAAGTTCAGCAATCCAATGTTTATGCAGTAAACTATTCAATATTTGTTTACTTAAAATTATATTATTCAATATTACAGTGACCAAGATTCCCAAGAAGGCCCCAACATGCATTTATTGCACCTTAGTGATTATCTCATATGGGTAAACACTATTACATCTGTTCATGTGAAACAGAGATATTGTTGAACTGGACTCACTCAATACCATATAAGCTACAACATATTTTTATTTCATTGGAAGTCATATATTTGCTTCTTTAAAAATGCTATTTTTTTGTCACATATTTGTCAGGAATATTCAGTAGAAATATCATTGTCATATCCACTAAATAAGGTAACTTTTGAAAACCCTTAGCATATTTCATACTTATTAGGTGCTTGATAAATGTTTATTGAAGAGATGAGTGAATTAGGGAATGAAAGGTACTGTCCTTTCTTTCTTTTTCTTTTGAATGCAAACATAGCCTAATACTATTCACATACACATAACATACACACACACACACACACACACACACACACACATGCACACAAATCAACTATAAAGTTATAATTTTTTATACAAAAGTAAAGTAATACATTGTTAAAGGAATTATGTATTCTATTACATATGATATATTATAAATTACATATTTAGATGCATATGTTAATTGAAATACAGAGTAACTCTGATTCTCAGATCTTAAATTTTATCTTAATATAGGGACCACGAGGATTGCCAGGTGATGCTGGACCTCCTGGAGAAACGGGTGCTGAGGTAATTTTTTTGTGCCTCTTTCTTGTTATTTCACTAGTACTCAGTACTTTTTATAAGACTCCTCAAGGTAAAGTTGATACATTAAGTATATATTTAAAGAATAATTCTGTAGTGTTGTGTTTCATATTCAGAAAACAAAGCCTAAAATTCCATTAAAGGTAGGGATGACCGTTGTGTGAACCTAATTTTATACACATAAAGTTCTCTCTCTTTTTTAAGTTTTTATTTAAATTCCAGTTAACATACAGTGTAATATTAGTTTCAAGTGAACAATATAGTGATTCAACACAGATAACACCTTGTGCTCATCCTAACAGGTGCACTTCTTAATCCACATCACCTGTTTAACCCATATCCCCACCCACCTCCCCTCTGGTAACCATCAGTTTTTTCTCTATAGTTAAGAGTCTGTTTCTTGGTTTTCCTCTCTCCTTTTTCCCCTGTGAACATTTGTTTTGTTTCTTAAATTCCACATATGAGTCAAATCATATGGTATTTGTCTTTCTCTGACTTATTTTGTTTAGCTTAATACTCTCTACCTCCATCCATGTCATTTCAAATGGCAAGATTTCATTCTTTTTTGATGGATGAGTAATATTCCATGGTATGTATACACACACACACACACACACACACACACACACACACACCACATCTTCCTTATCCATTCATCAGTAGATGGACATTTGGTCTCTTTCTAAAATTTGGCTATTATTGATAATGCTGCTATAAACATCAGGGTACATATATCCCTTTGAATTAGTGTTTTTTGTATTCTTAGGGTAAATACCTAGTAGTGCAATTGCTGGATGATAGGGTACTTCTATTTTTAATTTTTTGAGGAAACCCCACCACAGTGACTGCAACAGTTTGTGTTCCCAACAACAGTGTAAGAGGGCTCCCCTTTCTCTGCATCCTCGCCAACACCTGTTATTTCTTGTTTTACTAATTTTAGCCATTCTGACTGGTGTGAGGTGACATCTCATTGTAGTTTTGATTTGTATTTCCCCGATGATGAGTGATGTTGAGCATCATTTCATGTGTCTGTTGGCCAACTATTCATGTCTTCTGCCCATTTTTAATTGGATTATTGGTTTTTGGTATTGAGTTGTATAAGTTCTTTATAAATTTTGGATATTAACCCCTTATCAAATATACCATTTGTAAATATCTTCTCCAATTCATTAGGTTGCCTTTTTGTTTCATTTTATCTTATGGGCTGTGTTAAATCATTGTAAGGTATAAGCAGGGCAGTGATAAAGTCAGATTTATATCTTTGGAAGATAATTCCAGCAGCTGCTTAGAGGATATATTTGAGAAGACAAGAGTGAAGCCATGTATACCTACTAAAGGGCCTTTGCATTCAACCAGGCAAGAAATGATGGACTTCTGAACTAAAGTAGTAAGTATAGAAAAGGAAAGAAGTGGATGGATTTGAGAAATTCTGCATTTGTAGAAATTCATATTTGTAGAAATTCATATTTGTAGAATATGGGAAGTAAAGGGAAAAGAGGAGTGAAAAATTATTCCCAGATTTCTAGGCTGTGCAACACGATGGATGGCAATACCTTTCCTGAGATCAGAGAAGATTATCAGGGAGATGGGGATCATCATCTACTAATCCGCCCAAGGTTAAGAATTAGTAGAGCCTGGCTTTGAATACACATCTGACTCAAAAACTAATGCTGATAACCTATACTATGCCACATCCTCTGAGCCTAAAGAAAGCTGAGAAAAGTCATACCTAATAACTTGAGGTTTTTTTTAACAGAGTAGGAGACATAATTTCTGTTGTGATAAGAAGTAGGGGTTGAGTAGGTCAGTTGAGGGAAATTTGCTGGTTTAGAATAATGGTTGAGGATAATGGGAGAGGGAAATGACTATAAGCAAGTGAAAGGGCAGATATATCTTACTAAAAGTCAAGCTTTTAGAAGGAAACTATGAATTTGCATTATATTAATGATAATTATAATAGCCCACAATTATGGAGCATTTTCTATGTGCCTAGTAGAACTTGTGTGCTTTGCTGTATTAATGGATTCTCATAACACCCTATGAGATAGATACTATGACATAAAAGATAGTTTAAGCTCTAATAGTTCTATGAAAGAGTATCACCCATGGATCAGAACTACTGAGGAATCACTGAAAGGTAGAAAGGAAACAGAAAGCTTTTGGTCAAGATAGTGTTGTGAGTGAATGCTTTAAACTACCTCTCTATTCCAAAAACATGGGAATTACAAAATACATATGTATGTGTTTGTAATTATACATACACACATATACATACATACACGTGAAAGAGAGAGAAGAAGAAGGTAGAACAAGGAAGGGGAGTGGGGAGGGTATCTTTAATATACTCAAAACAAGATAAACATCCCTGAAGCATCTCTGAAACAAAAAACAATACAATAGCAATTATAGGAGCTCCAGGTCTACAGATAGCCAGAGGTTGTAAGAAGTTTACGTTTTCAAGGTAAAAGGAGCCAAGTGCTTCCCAACTGGACCCACCCATGAAAGGAAAGTGGAAAATATACCATAAACATCTTTCATAATGTGAATTAACTCATATCACCTTTGTGTGATTTTTTTTTATTCTTTATTTTTGAGAGAGAGATAGCTAGACAGAGTGCGACTGGGGGAGGAACAGAGAGAGAGGAAGACACAGAATCCAAAGCAGGCTCCAGGCTCTCAACTGTCCACACAGAGCCCAACATGGGGTTTGAACTCATGAACCACAAGATCATGACCTGAGCCAAAGTCGGACACTTAAGCGATTGAGCCACCCAGGCGCCCCTGTGTGATATTTTTTATAAAATGAATAAAGAAAACTGAAATTTTTAAAGGGAGTGTGCTCCAAAGGGCTCAACAGAAATGGATGGAAGAGTAAAAAGTGAAAAAACAGAGAATATTATGTAAGAATATGAGGGTAGAAAATTAGAAGAGGAAATGGGAAGTGATTTCTCTTTGACCAAGGATTAAAATATGAGGACCAAGGATTAAAATATGAGAGGAAGAATTTGAAGAAACTGGTCTTAAAAGTTCTAACTTAGGTGATGTCGTCTTACCACTTGAACTATTAAAAGGTCCCAGAATTATCTGGTCTTATGCGATGATGTTTATAAAGTAACAGCAAAATACTTTCCTGAACATAGGTATCTCACCCTTGGGCTAAAAACTACTACCATCTTCTTATAAGGTTGTTATTGCCATTGCAACTGGTGAAGGAATATATCCAGACAATGTGTCAAATCTTCTCTTCTAGGGCCCTTCAGGTATTGAGGGAGAAGCAGGTCTGCAAGGTGAACCAGGTGCAAAGGTAACCTTTCTAAATAGTAAAAGGAATGGTCTCTAAACTTTCAATACTGAATCCCCTATGTTTGCCACATTTTGACAAATACCCATAATTCTCAAAGCAAGTGAAGGATAGCAGATGAAAATGGGAAGTGTTCTCAAGTAAGTCAGAAAAAATATTTGTCAGAAAAAAGTATCTATCTATCTACCTATACTGTGTGTGTGTGTGTGTGTGTGTGTGTGTGTGTGTGTGTGTGTGTGTGTAAGAGAGAGA